>NC_133402.1:61972950-63222950 GCF_047511655.1 Castor canadensis
TAAGTCGTGGGTTTTGAAACTGTTTACTGAATTATATTTGGATTTAAATCTGTACTTGGAAAACCACAAAGCACTAAGTATGAAAGTCACATTAATGGCCACTAAAAAAATACAAACTACAAATCCCAGACAGCAGCCAGGATCCGTGAAACTAGATTTCATAATGTTCTCGTTTGCCAGGTTTTCTTTGTGCACGCCAGCAAATTTCTCAGTGTGCTTTTTATTAGAACACACACACATGAAAAGAGTAAGGCAGATGAGTTTGATAATATTTCAGATTCTAAATTAAAGAGCTTGTAATCAACTCGACCAGTATTTTTGCTCTCCTCTAAATTGCAGTTCAATTTTTTTTTTGGAGATAAACACAGTTAACTATTCCATTCCTTAGTTCTGTTGCAAGCTTGCCTAGAATCTAAAGAAATGCATTCTGGTCTGCTTGGTGTTTCACTATTTGTAATACCAATTAACTCTACAAAATACTTTTGCAAGCTTTTGGTGTTATTAGCTCAAAAAGAACTGGATTTTTATTCTTTCTAAAGACACATTTATCAATTGTATTCTTTTAAATACAAAAAAAAAGAGCATTCCCAACAGGGTGCGTGCCTTTCATTCATAATTTTTATTTATCAGACTGTGCTCCATTTCCAAAACAATACCGCAGCTTCTGCACCAACTCCTCTTCAAGGGTTCTGATCCAGTCCGTACTCTTCAGCTCCATCTCCCGTAGGAAAGTGTCGCCTGCACCCTGGGCCCCGCCCCGGGCCGCGTCCACGCGGGTAACATTTCAGCATCCCCGCTACATGGAGTGTTGCGTCCGTGTCGGTGAAGAGCTGGAGTGTCCGAGCCCAAACAGGAGACCTTTTAGTGGACAGGACACTCAGGATTTCATTGAGAAATTCAAGTGACTCTGGAGACACACCCTGTTCTCCGTTTCATTAACACTGGCATTTTAGAATGAGATTCTCCTTGACCCCGGATGAATTGATTCCTGGCTGAATCTTTCCCAAAAGAGCCACGTGAGGACATCCTGTGCGCAACAAGCGGGGTTGCTGACACTCGGCTAACCCCCACGAGGCCCTCCTGCAGGGTGTCTTTCAGAATCGTCATAGAGCCCAAGGGAGACCATCTGAGGTGAAGTCCCCTGCTGGGTGGGGACAACCCAGGTCGCCAGCAGTCCTTTCCGTGCCCTCTGGATCCTGAGTCTCCGCAGAGCCTGGGCGCTCCTAGGAGATCCAGCCGTCCACTTGGGAAGCCTGCGGGACGGGGACGATCACCTTTTGCTTGTTGTCACCGTGCCTTGTTACTAAACCACTCTGGTTTTCCCAGCGTAGCTGTGGCGTCCTCGCACCAGGGCCACTGCCGCGCGCCAGGCTCCAGCCCGGCCGTGGGCGGGGATGTGGGCGGGGCCTGGGGGAGGGAGCAGCGTGTGGGCGGGGCCAGTCAGGGCGGGGCGGGGCGCACTCTCCACTCAGACTCCGCCCAGCCGCGCGGGCGGTGCGGGGGGGCGGGGTGAAGGGGGCGGGGAGGAGGCGACGGCGCGGGCAGGCAGCGCGGCGATTGGCTGCGGCGGGGCGGAGACGTCAGGCTTCCCGCGGCCGGAGCGGCGGCCCGGCGCGGCGCGGCGCAGTCAGCTCGAGTTGGTCGTGTGAGGAGCATCTGCCCTCGGCCTGTGCCGCCGTCGCCGTCGCCGGGCTGCGCTGCTAGAACCGGGACGCGCCGCCGCCGCCGCCGCCGCCGCGCTCCTCGCCGCCTCCTCCACCCCCGCGGCCGCCGCTCCCTTCGCCGTCCGCGCCCCCACCATGACGAAGAATGAGAAGAAGTCCTTCAACCAGAGCCTGGCCGAGTGGAAGCTCTTCATCTACAACCCGACCACCGGAGAGTTCCTGGGGCGCACCGCCAAGAGCTGGGGTGAGCGGCGGAGGAGCGGGCAAGGGAGGGGAGGCCGAGGGGAGGGAGGTGGCCCCGGGGTCACCGCAGCCCCGCCTCGCGCTGGGCGGCGGCCCCATTCATTTCTCGCGGGGCGACGACCGCTGCGCCCGAGACGCACCGCCGGGCCGCGCCGGCTCCGGCTCCGGCTCCGGCTCCGGCTCGTGCTCGCGGCCGGAGCGGGGCGCACGTGCTGCGGGGCTTCCCGCCGCCTCCGGCGCCGGAAGCCGGGACCGTGCCCCGGGTGCACGGGAGGCCGAGCCGGGGCCTCCTTTGTACGGAGCGCGGCCCAGCCTGACCCGATCCGATCCGATCCGATCCGACCCGGCCCGGCCCAGGCGCCCCGCGGCTCGGGGAGAGGAAATTTCCACTCCCCCGCAGCTTGTGACTCGCGCGCGCGGCCGCCCCGACGGCCCCCGGGATTGCGAGCGTCGGCTTGTGGGTTTTTTTTTTTTTTTTTTTTTTTGCATGGACGAGTGAGTGGCGGTGACTTGAGCACACAGTAACGTTGTGCGTGGATGCACTTGAACTCAGACTGCGAAGGCCCCAAGCCTGGGGGCCTCCCTCCTCCTCCTCCTCCTCCCCGATTGCAGCAGCAGCGCCTTTCTGCCTTCCAAGGGGGGAAAGTCGATCCCATCTGACCGCGGTGTGTGAGGTCCTCTCCGCGACCTCTTTGTTTTAAAAGAAATCATTAAGCCATCAACTACGTGTAGTGTTGCCTTAAGATGCTTGTTTGTTTGTTTGAAAAATTACATTCGTGAGTGAGATGGATCAGTGCCTCTTTTTTTTTTGGCCTGGAGTAAACTCATTTTACCTTTTTAAAAAATCCTATTAAAAAATTTTGCTAGTGGATCTTGATTGACCTGCCTACCCAACCCTCCCTTCTCCTGCTGCCTCCCTCTTCCCGGAAAATAGAGAGTTGAGAACGATTGGGGCAAGACTTTTAAGAGAAGCAAGAAGGGAGTAAATGAGCTATGACTCAAAATAAACTCGCTGCTCACCGAAATGAGCTCCTTAGGGTGGAAGGCGACTTGAAGTCCAGTCCCCAGCTCAGAGGAACCTTGGGGAGGTTTTAGCCCCCAACCTCCACTTCAGAGATGAGGAAAATGATACCCAGATAAGTGGTGATTTTTGCCTGTGCAAAATTACATGTTCTGCAGAGCCAAGAAAAGAGCCCCGTTCTTTAACCCTAAACCAGTGGTTGTATTGTTTTACAGATGCCTTACTGCATGGTGATTGCTCGGGATTTTTAAATTGCTATCTTCTTTTGAGAACTCACAGTGTGATGAAGAAGTAAATCCTGTATCCAGAGTTAAATGAGGAAAAAAAGATGAATGCTTATAACCGTTGGTTGCTTGTTTCTAGAGTGTATTTTTACTGAAGAAATTTCCTTCCTCTGTGTCCTCTCATTTCTAGCACCAGTATCCACATGGTTGGATTGACCTTTCTTCCTGCACAGTGTGCTTTTTAAAAAGCCTTTGTATCAGATGGTCTTGGTGGAGATTTCATTGAAATATGCAGTTATGAGATAACATGGACAGGTTATCGCAGTATAAGGGTGAAGTAAGTGCTGTGCTGTGGCAGTGCATACAAGAACAGTTCGGGATTCGGTTTAGAAGGATTAAGGCAAAATCTATATGACTCTTAGGAACAAATTGTAAATTTCTGTTTGTTGAAATAATTGTAAACCAGTGTGGAATGGCATAGATAGGTGAAAATTATTCCCAACATGAGGCATCCTTGCAAGGCTGTGTGGGCAACTGGTGAGAGGAGTCTGGAATCCTCAGTCTACCAGGCTGCAGGGCTGGAGCATAGCGGAGTCTGCCTGGAGATGGGGCATGCCATTGTAATTCTCCAAAGGCAAGTCTGTTGGGGAGAGAGAAAGAGTGAGTGAGTGAGTGAGTGAGTGTGTGTGTGTGTGTGTGTGTGTGTGTGCGCGCGCACGTGTGCCTACTGGCATCCAGGTCCCGGACAGGCCAGCTGCCTGATCCCACCACTTAATACTGGTGTATGTCTTTCTGAAATGTGTATAACATTTAATTTCTTAAACCAAGGAGATTAAACAATTTAATCTTCTGAGTATATTGTGAGCAACTTCCCATGTGAATTATCTATACCACCATTTTTATTGATATTTTGAAATTGAGTTACCAGTCTCATTATATAGTTACACATGTTATGATTTTTTTCTTTATCACATGCACTGGTCCTTCTGTTCCCTTCCCCCTTACAAAATAAATTTTTGCCCATTTGTTTCCTTGGTGGAATTTCTAGGCCATGTATTCATTCATATATATGTGTATATATATATATATATATATATATATATATATATATGTATATATATTCACATACATTATATATAAATTTCTCTTTTTTTTTTTTTTTTTTTGATGGTAATGGGGTTTGAACGCAGGACCTACAGCCTTTAGCCACTCCACTAGCCCTTTTATTTTGTGATGGGTTTTTTTTTTTTTTTTTTTATAGGATCTTGCAAACCATTTGCCCAGGCTGGCTTCAAAATGCAATCCTCCTGAGTAGCTAGGATTACAGGCGTGAGCCACTGGCACCAAGCCTGCCTATTAGATTTTGAAAACTTGTTCTCATGGTACCTTCCTCAAAGTTTCTGTCAGTTTATACTCCCACCAAAGTGTATAGTGGTTTCTTATACCCTCATCGACAGTTAAGCTATTCTTATCTGTTATCATTTTTTTAAACTTACGTTTTTTGATAACAGCTTTTTTAAAAGGGAAAAGTCCTGTCTTGTTTCTGCACTTTTTTTTTCTAATTGTCTTCCCCGCTTTTATCATAAATGTAAAGCAGGTGGTAGAAAAATTGCATCTTTTTATTGACTTGTAAGGTCGCTGGGTCTGCTGGCATGCAGAAGCATCCCAGGACTTTTGTTTTCTGTTTTTGATTGAGACAAGGTCTTTCTGCCTCCATCTCCCAAGTGCTGGAATTACAAGTGTGCACCACCGCGTCCAGCATTCCCAGGATTTATAAAGGCAGACGTTCATTTACAGTTTTCCTGGTTTTTAAGTCTGTGGTATGATTGTCTCATTTTAATCTGCGGTGTTTCCCTTCAGGTGGGTTAGATATAGCAAAAGCACAAATGTTTAAAAAGCAATTTTGCTCTAAACATTTTGGATAAAGTGAAAATATTACATGTTATATTACATTGCCTTATTTAAAATAGCTCTAAAGATTTTAAATAGCTGAGTTCTTTTATATTTGGCTAGTATCTTACACTTGGTTACAGTAGTTTCAAAATGCTTATACACAGTCACTTCATTCGACTTCTACAACAGCCCTGTAAAGCTGTGAAAGTGCATCTGAAGCTGACTTCTCAAGCTCAACAGTAAGTATGCCTCAGGAATAAGCAGTTGTCATTTTTGACAACATAGGACAAAGAAAATTCAGCACCTACTGTAATGCCGAAAATATGAAATGACTTCCTATGCATTGAATACAATTAGAGTCAAAGTGAGTTGTTTAGAAATCAGCCAGTGTTACTGAAATGAGGTAGGTGGTGTAATTGCGCTGGTTTGGAACTAGAAATCCTCCTGCCTCTGCCTTCCAAGTGCTGGGATTCCAGGCATGCACCACCATATCCCTGGCACAACATTTTTTAAATGATCAAATATGGTAGTAAAAAAATCAGCTTGTTCTGTTAAGTTTATCTAAGAAAGAGTGTTTCCTAAAGTGCTTGTGTATTTTGTACATACAGATACCCTGATATAAAATACATTTCTTACAGTGGCTCAGTCAAAAATTACACTAAATTGGTGGGAAAATGGAAAGTATAGCTCTCTGATTTGCCAGAATTCACAGTGACAAGTGATAGAATCCTTGGGCCTACAGATTCCAAGCGTAGCTTTTGCTGTGCCATGTGTGATATTTAAAGACTAGTGCTGCATGGAGGTTCTTTGGAATTCACTATCTTTATTTAGGTTGTCAGTCAGTGCTGAAGATTAACATTAATTTAAAACTTGGGTTTCTGATTTCCAAGCATAGTCATGATTCTGGATCAAAACTGTTAGCACCAGTGTTTTGTTCGTGCATTCTTTCTTTTATTGTAGGTCCATGCGGTGTCATTTTCTCAGTAACTGAGCTCTCATTCTGAGTCATACCTTGGTAGACATTGTGCTTTGAAGCACAGACTCCATTCCATACTGCCCCAGTGCCACGGAGCTCATAAGGTGGTGTCATGGTCCTGAGGGTATGTGCACCTGTGGGAAGGTAACGGTTTGCCTTACCTTGTGCATAGGTTATAAGTGTAGGCTAGTGGTGGGGGGTGGCAGCAGCAGAGCGTGTACCGAACCATCACCTCCAGGAGCAGGTCAGCGCTTCCTGGGTTATCCAGGAAGTACTGTAGTGGAAGGGAAGTGCCATTGTAATTAGAGCAGTATGTGCTTGAATGTTGAGACCTATGGGCTTTGGGCGTGACTCAAGCAATAGAATGCTTGCCCAGCACTCGTGAGGTCCTGGGTTCAGTCACCACACCACAATTTTGAAATACAGTTTTTTTTTTCAATCAAGCATTATGTTAATTTTGAAGTAAAATCCTCTCTAATCTTTAACCACTTAGTATGACCACTATTAACATTTTTAAGACTTTTCTATATGTAAATAAAAATTTAAAACATAAAGTTTCAAAATAGACGGTTTTATCACAAAATGTTCAGGCGAGTGGTTTTTATTCTTCTGCCTTTTTCTTAGAGGTTGATCCTTGGCTCTTGGCCCTCTTCATCATCTTTGAGGACTTCATTTACACACTTCCTAGCTGCTTTAGTTTCTTTCTTCTTTATAAAGCGGTTTTAGTTTCTCTCTGCTGGGACCCCCAACTATGCAAGTCTAGTCATTGCTTTTTCTTTTGGTGGTACTGGGGATTGAACTCAGGGTCTTGAGCTTGCTAGGCAGGTGCTCTACCACTTGAGCCACCCCACCAGCTGGCCTCAGACCAAGACTCTCCTACCTCCCCCTGCTTCACGAGTAATTGGGACAACAGGTGTGGGCCACCATAGCCTCGTGTCTTTTTTATATTGTAACCAATGCCTATTAGAACTGTTCGATTGGGTGTTGTATAGGTACCTCTTCACAAATGTCTCCGCTGCCCTCAAGGGATAGTCTGCCTGACTTACTTCTCTCCGGCACCTCTCTTCATTCCCTGTAGTTCTCTCCTACTCCCTCTGGGCCTCCTTCTTGTTTTCTCCGCCTTGGGCTGGCTACTTAGATGTCAGCTTTGGAAAGCTGGAAAATATCTTTATACTCCTCTTTCCTTAAGACTTGGTTAAGTGTTACTGTTTATCCCTGAGTGCCTTTTCTTATGGCCTTTGTCACTTTATATATTGTTGTCAGTTAGACTATAAACTGCTTGTTTGGGGGTTTTGTTTTTTGCTTTTTTTTCCCCTGGTGCCGGGGATCAAACCTAGGGCCTTCTACATGCTAGGCAAGCACTCCACCCCTGAGCGCTGCTATGGGCTATATATGTGTGTGTGCTACTCGTGTCTTACTCATCTTTGATATTCTAACCCATAGGCTGCCTGGCATTTAGTAGGAGTGTAGAAGAAGTTGGTTGGATGGGCAGCATTGTGACATGTCCCTGTCGTTAACCTTCTGCAATATCGTTTTCCATGTCCTCAGTATTTGGTGGTACTGATGTCTCATAGTGTAATCATTTTCCCCAAAGTTTGGGAGTTTCCTCTTTGTTGCTGTAGTGCTGATGGTTTTCGTAGAAGTTCGATATTAAAAGAAATAGCTGGGATGTGGCTCAGTGGTACAGTGCTTTCCTAGCATGTGCAAGGCCCTGGGTTCATACTCATGGCTGGGGGGTGGGTGGGAGTGATGTGCCAGGGAAGCGGGTCAGAGGTTGTTCCACTTCACTCAGTAAGGGGAGGCTAAGCTGGATTGTGCATTGGATAGCAGCAACAGAACCAGGGGTCTTATCCAGATCCCCTGCTTCCTTCTCAGTTTCTGCTGCTTTTATGAGAATGTCATAAAATCTTTTATTTTTCCCCTTAAGGTACCTTCTCTCATAGTTAATGGTGGTTTATTTAATAAGATCCTTCTCTCCCCTATAGGGTGCTAATACTAATAATTCTGAAAAGATTTCTCTAACTTACAGCCTCCTACATACTTGTTTAAACTGTCATTGCAGAGCTAGCTTTCATTTGTGGCTTCCTTTTAGTATTTTGCTGGTGCCGTGGAGAGTGCCTTCCTCACAGGCGGGAGGAACTTTTCTTGAGATCTCTAGCCTACTGGCAGTATCCAGCCTCCCAGAAAGTGGTCCATTATACTCTCTTACCTTACTCCCGCTTTCTGTAATTCCTGTCTTTCATCCCTGCCTGTCGGCTTTTCTCCATTTCCTAAATGTGTATTACCCACATGCTGTCTTGGGCCTGGTTTTCTCCTCCTTTCTGGTAATTTCATAAAACAACTGCAAAGATCATTCACAAATTCAGATTTGCATTCTTGGTTGACATCTCAGATTCTGTGCTCCTAATTAATTCCAGTTGCTTCCTTCTCATCCCACAACCCTGAATGAGGCTTAGCTATCTTAACTTTGTAACTCCAGTACCTTAAAGAGTTTGTTCCCCTTCCCATGGCATTCTGTCTTGCTCCTGTATTTGCAGTCTTTAAAGCCACTTCACCATCCTTTTTGTCATTTGGACTAAACCTGGCCAAATGAGGCCAATTCTCCATCGTAACCATCTCTTTAATCCTGTGAACCACATCTCCATTGCTGTTACACGATTACTTCAGAAATGTGTTTCTGTAACTTTCCCTCATCCCCTTCCCCATCTGTGACAGCATACATTCAGGACACCCAGGATGCTTGTTTTCTCCTAGCTATGACCTGATGTCATAGTCCTGAATGCTTCCCTGAACCCCTGTCCCCACTTTACCAGGATCTGGTAGTGGTTCTTTTTGTAAATTCTTAAAAGCTGGATGTGGTGCATGCCTGTAATCCCAGCACTCAGGAGGCTAAAGCAGGAGACTTGTAAGTTGGAGGCCAGTCTGGACTAGAAGACCACATGAAGATCTGAGGATCTGAAGTGCTGGGAGTTAGACCCAGGGCCTCACAAATGCTAGGCCAGCTCTCTACCACTGAGCCATGTCCCCTGCCCAGAATGTTTTCAAAGTTGTCCCAAGATTAAATAGAGAAATGGCTTGCCAGCATTTGTTTGTTTGGTTGGTTGGTGGGAGTACTGGGGTTTGAACTTGGCTTCATATTTGCTAGGCAGGTGCTCTTCCAGTTGAGCCACTCTACTGGTCCTATCTGCTACTTTTTTAAAAAGTGCAGGGCTGGGAGTATAACTCAGTGGTAAAGCACTTGTTTCGCATCTGTGAGGCCGTGGGTTTGAACCCCAAGCACCCCTATCTCCTCCCCCCAGAAAAGTGGTGTTGGTGACTCTTCACTCCTAATGCGTGTCCCAGAAGATCCAAGCAATCAGTTGCAATTGTTGTGGTCTAGGTCAGTGTAATCTCACCACTGTCCAACTATTTCTAAGGCTGCAGCTTCGATCATGCTGCTGCCCGTCCCCCAGGCTGTTTGCATCACCACTGTCTTCAGAAAACTGAAGTTCCACACCTTTGGTGTTCCAGGCTTCTTTTTTGTTGTTGTCTGTTTTTGTAGTGCTGGGGTTTGAACTCAGGGCCTCACAGTAGGTGGTTTACCGCTTGAGCCACATCCCAGTCCCAGGCTTCTTAAATCAGCTTGGAACTATTGTTTCCAACTTTATAATCTCTCGTGCCCATCACACACCCCAAATAGAAGTATTTGGCTAACTTTTTCCCTTCCCCATGCTCTTCCTTCTTTGTACATTAATTCTTCCCTATTTCACAAACCTGACTTGAGTGTCGGCTGTGCCAGAAGCCTTCTCTAAGACTGATAGTAAGTGGAAATAATACCACTGATTTCCTATAACACCTAAACCTTTATATCTAGGATTATAGGTGGGGGGAGGGTGTGTGCATATGATATTGCTTCTTCTAACTGGATGTCCTTAGCAGGATTTACATCTTCATTTTATGTTCCCACAGCATCTAGGGCATAGTAAGCACTTACTGATTTAATATAATCAGTTTCGGTTTGTGATTCATCTAGTGCTTGGGCTAAAGCTGAGACCATTGTGAGTCAGCTCCACACTGCGTAATTCTGTCACTCCGATCACCATAACTCTTTTCCACTATGTTTCCTGTTCAGTCTGAAGTTTCCAGATAGAGCATCATGTAAAGTGAATCTGTGGGCTTATAATACTTGATGTCTTAGAAGTCTGCTAATAACACTGATTGGGACTCAGTCCATAGGGAGACGTAAATTCTAGTTCCACGTACGCATCTAACTAAGCTTAGGCGCTTAGATAGCTTTCTTGAAATCTCTTGGCCTTAGTTTCCTCTATAAAAGAGAAAAGTTATGTAGTTTCAGATGTCACTTTGGAATTAAAAACAAAGCCTGTATAAATGCTTTATAGACCTTAAAGGACCAGATAAGTGTTTTAGACTTTCCTGACCACCCTGTGTGTGCCTGCTGTAACTTCTTAACTCTGCTATTCAAAGAGGCTGTAGACAATGTCTAGACCCGGCTGCCTCTTAATATTCGATTTACAAAACTGAGCAGCTGTGGTTTGTTTTAGGAGTTAGTCAGTGGTCAATGTAGGCTGACTCACTTGAACTGGTCTTTTTATTTTTTTTTAATTAGCGTGTATTAATTGTACAAAGGAGTTGTTTCATTGTGCTATTTCCATATGTACAGGTAATGTACTTTGATCAGATCCACCCCCTCTATTACTCTTTCTTATTTTCCCTCCCCCCCTGAACTGGTCTTAATGGAATGTGGCCTCTTAGCTTTGTTACTTTCATAGAACAAAAGTAACACCACTGTTTGACGCTTTACAGATATAGATGTGAATGATCAGTAAGTCCACTGTCATTCTCAGCTTCTTCCCTGGGTTTTTTGGGGGGTGTTTTGTGTGCTATCAGAATTTGAACTCAGGACTTCACGCTTGTGAGGCAGGCTCTCTTGCTTGAGCCACATCTCCACCCCCTTGTATGATGCTTTTAAAATGCAATACACAGTATATCTACTTTGGATAGAAGTCTGGCAGTTTCTTATAAAAGTAAATATACACCTACCCCTTGAGCCACCAGTTCTACTTCTAGGTGTTTACCCAAGAGAAATGAAAACATATGTCCACAAAAACACTTGTACAAGAATGTTCATAGTAGCACTATTCATAATAGCTCCAAGCTGGAAACAGCCCAGGTCTCCATCAGCAGGAGAACAGGTACACAAACAGGCATGTCTACATGAAGAAATGCTACTCAACAGGAAAAGATGAAGCACACGTGCACAGACATGGGGGCTCTCACCGTATGTACGGTTTTATTTATATGAAATTCTTACTGTAACACCTGTGCTGAGGAAAAGTTCAGCCGTGGTTGCTTCTACGGCAGTCAGTTCAGGTGATAGTAGTGACCTAGCTCTTGAGTAGGATTTGGGTCATATAGCTGAATGCACTTGTTAAACCCACTTAATGGTACATTGGAGGTTTGTGCATTTCATTGAGTATAAATTTTTTCCCCTTAATTGTAGTTAATATGTGTGCTGAATTGTTTTGGGATGAAGTATTCTGACATCTGCACCTTGACCCGCATCCAAAAAAACAAGACAGATGCAGTAAAATGTTCATTGTGGCCTGTAGGTGGTTTCTGGTGTTCACTGTTACATTTTGCTTAGCTCCTCTGTGTGTTTTAAATGTTACTAACAGAGTGAGAAGAAAAGTAGGAACACATTTGTCTTTTTCTCTTGGTTTCTTCACCAGTCTGTGTTTGCTACAGATGTTTACCCCTTTTCCTGTCAGTCCTTTTTCAGTGCATTCATGTAAATATGCTTATGTTGGAATATGTAGGAGTAAGTAAGTTTTATCTTACTTTTATATGACTAATAGAAAAATGACGTTTGGAACTTTTTTTTCCACTTAGTATGTCTTGCTTTCTCCATATCAATGTATATAGGTTTTTCTCGTTCCTTCAACCCATTGTGCGGTAGTATTCCGTGGTGTGGAGATTATATGTCAGTTTTCTTTTTAATAAACAGTGCTTCCAGTTTTTCTCTCAACTTCTGTAGTACATGTGTGCAATAGTTTTTCTAGGGTAGATAAACTGAGAAGTGGAATCTCTAATTTATAATATGTACGTGTTTTTATTATTGTCTTCACACACTTTTTTTTTTTTTTAAACTCAGGGACTATCATTGAGCCACATCCCCAGCCTCCCTTCTCCTTTTTATCATGGATATTTATCAGTCTTTTAAATTTCTTCCCCTTGGAGGGGATGCTGGCATCGGGCAGGCTGGTTTAGTTGCATTTTCTCCGATAGCTGCACTGAGCATATTTTTGCTCCACCTCCATTCCTTTGAAATGGCAACAGTGCTTTGCTTATTCTCTTGCATGATATTCTCACTGGTTAAAGGAAATTTTTCTGTTTTGTTTTGTGTGACTGGGGTTTGAACTCAAAGCTCCATGCTTACAAAGCAGGTGCCTTAGTGTTTGCCTGGGCTGGCCTCAAACCATGATCCTCCTGATCTTAGCCTCCCAAGTAATTAGGATTATAAGTGTGAGCCACGAGCACCTGACTAAAAGAAATTTTTGATAGACCTCAAATATTAAGCCTTAGTTTTACTTCTAGATATTCTTTACAATCTCTTGCCACCATTTGCTGTGTTATCTTTTAAATAAATTGTACTCGTTTTTTAAAAAAATAGCATTTTATCACAGATTTGTGGTTTTATAGACTACTCACTAATTGAAATTGGCATCTGTTCTGTATGGTCTGTACCTTTTTTCTTTTTGGTGGTACTGGGGTTTGAACTCAGGGCATCTTGCTTGCGAGGCAGGTGCTCTACCACTTGAGCTACTCTGCCAGCCCAGCATCTGTTTTGTATGGATCTTTTTTAAGGTACTGTGCTTGGTTGATCTGTAGCTCTGTTGTGTCATTATCACACTATTATGCAGGTTCTGTATGGGTGCTTGTAGAATGAGTAAATGCTTGAATTCATCAGTACCATCTGTCCATTTTTGTATTAAGTAGTCCTAACCGTTAAAAACCATTGAAGCGCTGGGCACCAGTGGTTCATACCTGTGATCCCAGTTACTTAGGAGGCTGAGATTGGGAGGATGGAAGTTGTAGGCCAGCACAGGAAAGAGATCCTCAAGACCCCATCTCAACCAATAGTTGGCATGGTGTCATCCCAGCTATGGAGGGAACCATAAAATACAAGGATGGTAATCTAGGCCAGCCAGGGCAAAAAGGAAGACCCTATCTCTAAAATAACCAGAGAGGCATGGCTTAACTGATAGAGTCTGTGCCTTGTAAGTATAAAGCGTTCAAACTCCAGTACCACAGAGAAGAAAACCAACCAATCCAAAAAAAAAGTAATTTACAAAGCATACAAAAAGAATAGTTCTTATGTAGAGAAGTAGTCTATTCCTCAAAATGGAAGAACCAGCTAAATCACATATTTGGACCCACTGTCTTTTAGGAGGAGAGCTGTATTTGGTTTAAAATTTTTTTACTTTCCTTAAAGTCTTATTTTATCTATTTAAAGATTTACGATCAAAATTTTTTGTTCAAATTAAGTGGCTTGGGTGAGGGTCCCCTCCCCATTTATATTGTGTATCTTATTAATTTGTGCCTTTATTTAAATTTTTCTTTGGGCTTATTTTATTCTCAAACTAAAAACCTGGCTGGGCACTGGTGACTCACAACTGTAATCCTAACGGGTTAACCCAAGGCCTTGCACATGCTAAACCAGGAATCACCACCGAGCTGCACCTTGGCCATTTTGTAATTTAAGTCAGGGTCAGTGCATGAATACAAAATTGTGTTGTGTTTGAAAAATATGTGCTTGTCCTTTTTGTTATTGTTTACTTACTCTCTGCATTTCTATCAGAGATACACCACAAGCTCTACTTCACTATGGATTGTGGTATATGTGTGTGTGTTTGTGTGCACGTATACATAAGGCAAGAACAGAATTGTAAAATTTGAAGCTGCATGCGTCATGAAGGTTCACAACTATGATGTGCCTTCTTGCTCTGTGCTGTTTGTTGATAGAAAATATCTTACCCCAGATAACGCCTCTTCACTTGGATTCTAGTTTGCTTCCAGAAGTGCCACATCTATTTTCTTGTTTATCTTTAAACTTGTTTTTAGGTGTCTTTCTGTAAACTGCATTTTGTTAAGTTTTTTTTAGCCCAAATATCTTTAATTATCTGACAACTTTTAAATTAGTTCTGCCATGTTGTTGGAATTTTATTTCCAGATTGTTATTAAATACAAAGAATAAAATTTTAACTGTGTAAAATACAAACTAAGAATCACGGGAAAATCATCAATTGCCTGGAGAAGGTGTGTGGATTACCTGGGGACATAGGAGCCTTTGGAGGTGACAGAAATGTCCTGTCTTTACTGTAGGGCTGACTTCATAGGTTATGCAATTGTCAAAACTCAGTGAAAGCTGAGTGTGGTGGTACACAGCTGTAATCCCATGACTCAGGAGGCTGGCATAGGAAAATCATTAAGTTCAAGGTCAGCCTGGGCTATATAGGATACCCTAATCTCCCCCCACAAAAAATAAAACAGCAAAAAAGAACCCCCCACCCCAAAAAAATTTCTTCCTTCAACAATAGCAAAAGGAAATTAAGACAGTGTAGCTAAAATCCACAGGATTCTGTAACTCTTGAGGGTTTTAAATTCAAGCATGTGACTTGTGTGTCAACTAGAGGTTACTTTGTTCTACTTGGGTTTATGAGACCTGTTGCATTCCTTTTTAACTGTTAATAGTTTTTCCTTATGTATTATTTTGTTTCTCTTTTGTCTTGTTTGTGGACACTTAGGTTGTTAGCAATTTGTTGCTATGACTCTTCAGTTCTTTTCTATTACATGATCAATTTCTTCAGGTAAGATTTGAGGATGTAATACTACATTTTCTGAGTCCTTATGTATGAAAATGCCTTTTTTTTTTTTTTTTTTTTTTTTTTGGCGGACTTGGGGTTTGAACTCAGGGCCTCTCACTTGTGAGGCAGGCACTCTACCACTTGAGGCACTCTCCAGCCAGCCCCTTCATTTTGTTTCTTAGTTGGTTGACAATTTGGTTTACGATTATTTCCTCTCAATTTGGGATACATTGTTTGGATTTTGACTGGGACACCTGACCTTGTCATACTTCTACCATACGCAATTTTCTCTTTATCTTGGTGTTCTCGCATCTCACTTCTTTGTGCCTAGGCAGAATGTTTTCCACTGTTTATTGGTCATTCCAGTCTAGGCACAAGATTTCTTTTTGCTTTGAGCATTCTTCTCTCCCTTTGTGGGATTGGGATTCTCATGAGATATGTTGGTGGTTCTGGTTCTCTCTCCTCTGTCTCAACAAATTTCCATATATTCACTTCCCGTCTTTGTGCCCAATGTTACAGATTATTTTGGCTTGATCTTTCTATTCACTGAGGTTTTCTTTAGCTTAGCCAGTTCTCTGGGTTAGTCTACCCACCAGGTTTTTGTTTTTGAACAGCTTTATTGAGGTATCATCATAGTAGCCAGGCATATGGCAGCACGCACTTGCAGTGCCGGCACTGGGGAGGCTAAGGCAGAAGATCACTTGAGTTCAAGACCAGCCTGAACTGGTTAAGGTAGCTCTCGAGAACCCATCTCAAAGAATGAATGCATGAACTGTACATACTTAAAGCATGTAATTTGCGTCTTGATGCACACCTGAACTGTATTTAATCAAGACCTTAGACATTTTCACCCCTCAAAATTTTCTTCCCCCTTATAATGTCTTCTGACCACTCCCTGCTCCAGGCAGGCATAGGTCTGCCCTTTTGACCCTCAGTTTCTCTCCCTGGTATTTTGAATGTGTGGCATGTACTTTTTTGGGTGGCAGGGGGACTGCCTTTTACTTAGCATACTTATTTTGACATTAACCTGTTTTTAATGTGTATCCATAGTTCAGTTTCATTGCTGAAAACTATTACATTGTATGGGAATACCAGGTTTAATTTGTTAACTCATCTGTTTGTGGGCATTTGGGTTGTTTGGAGGTTTTAGCAGTTTCACAAGCTCTCCAGTGTGAGCATGTGCTTTCATTCTGCCTAGAAGCAGATTGGCTGGGTCCCATGGTAAGTACATGTCATGTTGTTTTGTTTTTACATTCCCATGAGGGTTAAGGCCGCTCCGCTGTGGGGCCGTGGGCCGTTGCTTGGTGTGATCAGTCTTCAGTATGAACTTAGTTTTGTAATTCTTGTATCTTTTGTTAAGTTTCTTTTCAGTCTTTACCCCCTTGTTACTGAGATTTTTGAGATGGGGCCTCACTCTGTAGCCATGGCTGGCTCAAATTTGAGACGATTCCATCTCCACCTCTTGAGTACTTGAATTACAGGAGTGTACACACCTGACTGCCCATTTTTAAAAGCTGTTTTTGAGTTTTGTTTTGTGATATCAGGGATTTGAGCCAGGCCTCTGCTCCTGCCTCCTTTTTGAGGCAGGGTCTCACTATTGCCAGCATAGGGTGACCTTAAATCTACCATCCTCCTCCCTCTGTTGGGAATGCAGTTGTGTGCTAACATACCCTGTCAAAAGGTACTTTTTGTAAAAGTTCTTTATATATTCTAGATGTAAGAAAACCCTTTGTTCTTCAGTCTTTAGTTTGCTTTTATTTTTTAAATGTTTATTCTTTGTAACAGTCTTGTATAAGCCTATGCTGACCTTGAACTCTCCATCCTGCTTCCTCCCAAGTACTGGGATTACAGGCATGTGCCATTATGCTGGCTGGCTTGCTTTTACACTTTATTACATGTTTGGGTTTTTCTTTAGTTTGTCTCCTCTCCAGTTCAGCTCATCTATTAAATTCTTTTTTTATTTTTATTTTAGTGTTCTATTAAATTCTTCATTTCAATCATCAGAATATGTCATCTGATTTTTTTTTTTTTAAGTCTTTGTGACAGGGTCTTGCTATATAGCCATGCTAGCCTCCAACTCCTAATCCCTCTGCCTCAGCATACAAAGTGCTTGGGATTATAGATGTGTGCCACCGTGCCTGGCTTGGTACTTTACTGGGTTAGTTTTACTTTGAATGTTTAATAATTGTTGAATCTTTGTTCCTCCTGTTTGTGTTTGGTCTTTTCCTGTCACGGCATTTGGGGAAGTAGGGAGCCTGTGTGACTAAGAACTGACCTAGGACTCGAGGCTCTCTCCTCCCGTAGGTTGTCCCCAAGCCATCCAGGATTGCCCAGTGTTTCAGCCCAAGTACCCTACTCTGTTCCCACTTCAAGGTAGTTTCTGTTGTGCTATTCCACTGGTCACCTGATCTTTGACCCAGAGTGCATCTCTGGGGCTCCCATCTTTGACGAGCCAGCATGCTTGCTTGTTTCGTCTCAGTTATTTACTTGTAATGACTGAACACTGGAATAAGGGCCAAATCATGGTCCTCAGTAAATGTCCACCATCAGTAACAGAGTGCTTGAATGACTCACTTCAGAGAGTAGAGCTTGGATTAGAAAATATAATGTAGCTTAAAGCTTTGGGAGCGCAGGCCAGGTAAGACACGGAGTTACTGGACTGTGGAGAGCTCAGTCTTAAAACCATTCCCATGTTGGTACTACCATGACTATAATGAATATGTAAAATGTGAGAGCCTGTGTGTGTCGGTATGTCTACAGAGATTTTATAAGAATGGTACACGCTTTTAGTATTAAAAATCTGTGCTTTCTTTCAGTAGAGAACAAACAGTTTCATAAACAATATTGGGACAACTGGATATTCACTCACAAAACTATTGGACCCCACCTTAATCCATATTCAAAAATCAGCTTAATGGGTCAAGGACACAAATTTAAGAGCTAAAATTATAAAATTCTTAGAAGTAAACACAGATGTAAGTCTTAATGATCTTGGATTAGTCAGTGTTGTCTTAGATATGATAAAACACAATTTAAAGAGCTGGCAGAATGGCTCAAGTGGTAAGAGCTCCTGCCTAGCAAGCATGAGGCCCTGAGTTCAAATCCCAGTACCACAAAAAACACAATTTAAAGAAAAAAATAGGTAAACTGGACTTTATTGGAATTTTTCTGCTTTAAAGGACACTCTCATGAAAATGAAAATTCAGAGGAGATAATTGCATATCATATCTGATAAGGGACTTGTATCTATAATATGTAAAGAGCTCTTAGAACCAATAACAAAAAGATAACCTCATTTAAAAATGGGTAAAAACTCTGAACAGACAGTTCTCCAGAGAAGATATGGAAATGCCGGTGAGTTCTAGCAAGATGCTCAGCACCATTAGCTGTTAGAGCAGTGCAAGTCAGACCCACAGACACCACGCCACACCCACTGGGGCCAGAGGTGGTAGGGTGTGCAGAACTTGGAACCCTTCTGGCAGAAATGTGAATTGTAAAGATGTTTGTCTGGCAGCTATTCAGAAGGCTGGGCTGGAGGTTTGGCTCAGCCGTAGGGTGCTTTCCCGTACCACAGGGCCTTGGGTTGATCCCGACAGCAGGAGAATTGCATCTGACCCATCAATTGCTGGTTAAAAGGTGAACAGTTCAACAATAAAATGTTGGGTATCCACACAGTGGAACGCTAGTCAGCCACAAAAAGGAGTGGGGTGCTTAGATGAGGCTGAATCTTGAAAACATGCCACATGAAAGAAGCCAATATCAAAAGGCCACATATTACATGATTCCATTTATGAAATTTTTAGAAAATGGGCATATCTGTAGAAACAGAATAAAACAGTGCTTGCCAGGAGCATGGTGGGGTAAGGAATAGAGAAGAATGAGGGTGAGTGGGGTTGGAGGGGTGCTGAAAATACTCTAAAGTTTGTGGTGGTGATTATATAACACTAAATATACAAAAACTGAATAAACAGCAATCTTTAAATATCAGTGTGAATTATACCTAAATAACATCTTTTAAGATAAATACCTGTATCTATATATACAGGGCTAAAGATGTAGCCTAGTGGTAAATCACTTGCCTAACATGTGCTGGGTTCCACTCCCAGCACCCCCAAAAAAGAAAATTCAAATATACACAGGATTTTGAACTTCTGCCTGGTCCATATAATTACTTTTTAAAAAATTATACCTGGACTCTCTGCTTAAAAAAATTTTAGCCACAAACAATTTACCAAGTGGAAATAGCTGTGGTCATCAAAATTATGCGAGAGGCACAGTCCTCCTAGTAACTGGTGCCTGCACATTTGCTCAGCGCAGGATTGGATCATGGGGGTGATGAGGATTGTTTGTCTTTGTTATGGTAGCAAAATGTGGCCCCCAGAAAGATCACCTAAGTCCCGGTAATGCTGGACTTTGAGCTAGCCTGACTTCCAGGAAGGGAGGGAGACCCCAGGAAAAACTCTGAACACCGCAGCTTGAGTGAGCCTGCAAAATTGAGGAGCAGCTGTGCTGGGATTCCATGAGGAGTGAGCACAGAAACCGAGTTCCCTCCCACACCCTACCTTACTTGTTTCATTTATTATTAGACTGGATCCTAAATACAGCTTTTCCAAGTTCTTGTGGTCCTCTAGTGTCCTGAAGAGACACCTCAGGTAGACCATCTCAGCTTGGTGAGCCACCTGCAGCAGTGGCTTCTGTTTCAGGTCTGTGCCCTGAGCTGCTTATAGTCAGAATTGAATTATACGCAATTGGAGCTGAAACAGTAGCAGGACAGGGCACGACAGAGGGCATACCTCAGCCACATTTCTTGCTGCTTTGCTCTTCCTGCTGGTTCATCTTGTTTTGTTTAGTTTTTGTGGTTTTAGGGGGTTTTTTTTTTGAGATAGTGTCTCGAGAACTATTTTCCTGGGCTGGCTTTGAACCGTGATCCTCCTGATCTCTGGCTCCTGAGTAACTAGAATTACAGGCGTGAGCCACTGGCTCCTGGCTTTGTTTTGTTTTTTTTTTTTTTGAGATAGGATCTTGTGTAGCCCAGGAATGCCTGGAAATCAGGATCCTCCTGCCTCAGCCTACAGGACCATCTGCCCCAGCAGTCAATCTGTCTATCTGTCTGTCTGTCTAGTGCTAGGGTTTGAACTCCAGGCCTTGAGCTCAGTCGTAGGTGCTCTACCACTTGAGCCACACCCCCAGCCCTTTTTGCTTTAGTTATTTCTGAGATAGGCCCTGGCTTTATTGCCTGTGCTGGCCTGGGACGCGATCTTCCCATGCATCCTGCATAGGTGGGATAACAGACATATAGACACTTGCCACCACACCCAGCTTTTCTTGGTTGACTTACGAGGTTTGGTCTTCAACTAGGGAAAAAATCAGTGCTGAAAATAACTGACTTGCTTGTATTCAGTGGTCGGTAGTGTGTGACGTCACATGTGGGACATGACTGTTAATTTTCACATATATTCGTGAATGTAATTATATAAAATTTTAACATTTATTTTTTCATTGTGTAATGGTTCTTTAGAAGGCAAAGTTGAGGCATGGGATGTGGGCAAAATGGTAGAATGCCTGCCTAGCAACTACAAAGCCCTGAGTTCAAACCGTAGTACTACCAAAGAAAAAAGAAAAATATAGAAGATAGATTTGAATACAGTTTGCTTATGTCTGCTATATATTCGTTTGTTTTGTGATGTTTTATAAATTTCACTTGCATTATTTTTCCTGAAAATTAAAAATAAAAAATTTGAAAATGCTATCAGAATAAAGTGAAGTTTTACTGGAATGCTGCCACGCTCATTAGTTAAATGTGTCTGGCCCTGGCCTGCTGTACAGAGGATTTTATCCATATTTCCTTGGTCTGAAAGAATCACTTTCTCTGCGCGGCATCTAAGTGGTTATGGGCTTGCTTTCTGCATGTTTAGTTACCCTGGGCAGCGGGTGGATCTCTCCTTTGAGACTCGTCTTCCTTTTCTTTTTCTGCAGCAGGATCGCAGTAGGTGGTAGGGGAGTGATGCCTGCCTGAAGGTGACATCCTGTCCTTTCTTCCTTCTGTCCTCTCGCTTCTTTCTTGGCCTCCTGGTAATTGGGGGGAAGGGTAGAATGCTATTCTAAATTGAAATGAAATAGCTTTAACTATTTCCCCTTTACTTGGAGTCGGGGGGGGGGGGGTGCCAGGGCTTTTGGCAAACTCTGTTTTGGGGTCATGGACTTGTTTGAGAATCAGAAGAAAGTTGTGTAGCCACTTTCTGGCGAGGGGGAATAAATATCTTCAGAAACTCTCTGAAATTACTTACTTCTTGTGGAGGTAGTGAGGGTGCATTTGGCACCCCTGCTCTGTCCTTTGCTAGGAACAGAATCAGGCAAACAAAAAAGTAGGTTTAAGACCTGGGAAATGCTGGTGGAATGGTTCAGGTAGCAGAGCACCTGCCTAGCAAGTGTGAGACTGAATTCAAACCCCAGTACTGCCCAAAAAATCAGACTAAAAACTGGGAACTAAAGCTGTTATAATCTGAATTCTGTAGAGTTAAATAGTCCTCCCTGTTGCAGAGTCTAGAAATTTAATGTCAGTCAAATTTTAATCATTTAATTAGAAATGAGTGACTGTTTTGATGTGTAATTTTCTTAAAGGTTGATCACGTCTGATGTTAATGTAGATACTGAGAGAAATTACTGACATTTAGGTGTTCCCAAAGTAAGTCATTGGCTTCAGATAGATCCAGGTATGTCCAAATGTGAAGGAAGGGACCAGGCCCTGTTTTGAAATGTGTGTGTCACATCTTGCTTTGAGCCCAGCAGTAGAGCCATGAGGTTCCCTGACTAGCGTGCTTAACTCTGGGCTCGTCCTCTGTTCGTTCTGCATGAGCTGTTCATTGCCCAGTGTTTCCTGACTACTCACTGACTCCCACCTTCACGATTTTGCCTTCTCTACACATTATTCTTCTTTAAATCAACTCACTTTTTTTCAGCTCTTTAAAACTTAAACTTAAACACAAAGAATTACTGTGAAATAAAGGTTTTTTTCCCTATGGCCACTTGAAGAAACATGGAAATATATTGAGGGAGGGTGGAGGGCATTCCCTGCCCCCTCCTCCCCCCCAATCTCTTCTGTTTTCAGAGGGAATTGAGTTCATTTTGGGAAACACTTCCCTGTGTGCTCTGACCTGGGATGAGTGGGTGCTGTCCGCTAAGTACGCCTTGCTGGGTGAACTCACGCATCTTCAGTGTGCGGGTATTTGCTGTGCATAGCAAAGCTTGGGCTCAGCCTCGAAGTGATCAGTTGGTTTGTTTTTTAACCTGGCCAAATTTGTGCATATGTGTGGCTCCACATTTCACACTTTCATTTCCCTTGCAGGTTTGATCTTGCTCTTCTACCTACTTTTTTATGGGTTCCTGGCCGCACTCTTCACACTTACAATGTGGGCCATGCTTCAGACTCTCAATGATGAGGTTCCAAAATACCGTGACCAGATTCCTAGTCCAGGTAAATATGTTACAGTTAGATTTCTTAAACAAAATCGGGGTGTACTTTACATTCGCCATAAATCTGGTTTTTATTATAGCAGAGAGAAGACAGACCTTGGAGTTGGGCGATGGGAGTGATTTTATTTTCTTTAATATTTACATACTGTTGTTAAAGACCTTCATATTCCTTTATTGATAAAACTGGAATCCTTTGTCAGGATAATCAGTAATGAGTATTGGAATTTTAGCGAAGTAAGTTTGAATAAGAGTTACAGTTTGAAATGGTAGTGTGAAGATTATAGAAGGTTCACTTTGCTTTGTAATTTACATAGAAAGTAGATATCTTGGCTCTAGCTTGGGTTATATCATTAGTCTAATAATAAATGCATGTTTTGTGGTTCTAATTGTTTAGTTATGAAGGTGGCTTAAAATGTTAAATTACTTCATTAGAGATAAAAATTAATATATATTGTTTAATTCTTTATTGTCTTGAGAAAAAAATTCTCCTTTATGCTAGAGAATATACTTTAGTAAAAACTCTTACTTGATTCGCTCAAGTGGTGTAGCACCTGCCTAGCAGACTTGAGGTCTTGAGTTCAAACCCCAGCACCACCAAGAAAAGAAACAAAACAAACTCTTACCTGGAGCATTTATTTTATTATATTTTCTACCTCCTGATTTAACTTCATTCTTTGGGGGAATGCAGTCAGTACTGGGCTTTAACTCAGGCTGCTCTTGCGAGGCAAGTGCCCTGCCACTTGAGTCACACTCCAGCCCTCTACTTTCATTCTCTTGACGTACCTTTGTAGGCCAGCTCTGCCTTGATTGTGGGGCATGGCCCTTGTTCTCAAGATGCTGGTAATACTCATTTATTTATTTAATTTAGTGTTGGTAGAAATTGAACCCAGAGCCTCTCATGCATGCTAGAGAAGTGCTGTACCAATGAGCTGCATCCCCAGGCCGGTGCTTGCACTTCATAGAGAAAAAACAGTCATGTGCAGAATTTCACCATTTATAATTCCCCAAAGGAGCAACTTTTAGAAGTGGTCACAGAGAAGGGAAGGCTATACGTGAAGAAGGGAAGAGTGAGTGAAGGCCAGCAAGCTGGGACTGTAGGAGTCTAGCAAGAGGTTTCTTTCTAGAGATGTGGGTTCTTCTTCCAGTTGTGTTTTGTCCTCCAGGGGCCATTCAGCAGTGTCTGGAGACATTTTTAGCTATCAGGATGAGAGAGGTGCTATTGTAAGTAGAGACTAGGGGTGCTCCTGAACACCTTACAATGCACAGGACAGCCATCACCACAAGAGCCACCCACCCTCAAGTGTCACAGTGTTGAGGTTGAGGAGCCCTAGTCCATATCCTCTCTCACTGCATGGATGGACAGACAGACCTCTGAGCAACATTAGCCAAACTGAACCACTTTCCACATCCACTTTTTCTTAGAACAGTTTGTTCAGTGATTGCCTTTCTTACAGCTAGTATTTGTCTAAGCATCCAGAAAAAAACATTTTCTCTTAATCTCTTAGTTATTTGACCAAGTGTCAGGGACTATTTCCTCACTAATTTTCCCCTCATCTCTCATTTTAGCCTGGTTTTCTTCCTACCTGGGCTAATTCAAAGATAATTATTTTTGCTGGGTGTGGTAGTATATGCCTGTAATCCCAACACAGGAGACTGGAGCAGGAAGATCTTGAGTTTGAGACCTGCCTGGGTTACATAACAAGACCCTGTCTCAGAGAAAAAAACCTATTTTCTTACTGTCTAAAGTATATGACTTTACTACCATTGAACATAGTCTATTTCAGAAATAACTGTTTTGCATGAAATACATAAGCAGTGGTTTTGTTAAAGTTACTTATCAAGTATATTATAGTGCTTAGTGTGTAAGTAAATATACATGCGCACACATACATATGTGTACCAAGTATAAAACTGCTAGATATGAGGAATGATTGTGTTAGTTGGAACCTGATGATTTCTTGCAGCTAGATGTGTAAGTAAAATTGCATCTTTTAAGCTAGCTGAAAATGATCAAATTGAAGAGACTTTTCTAATTGGTATTGTCTGAGATAGTTTTGAAGATTTGAGTTCTCTTTAATTTCCAATGTCTTTTGTAATTAGGTAGAGATCAGAGGTTGTTGATAACTTTACCTGAGATTGTGTTACATATTGAGATCTGCTTTTTAGGGATAAGAGAGAGAAGAAAGAACTTGGTGGTTAGTATCTCTCCCCCGTTTCTCTTTTATCTCTTTTTAGGACTTACAGTTTTTCCAAAACCAGTGACTGCATTGGAATATACATTTAGTATGTCTGACCCAAAATCCTACGAAGGGTACATTAACGACCTTAAGAGGTTTCTAAAGTGTAAGTATATTTTCTTTTAATAAAGTAAAATGTTTAGATATCATAGCACCTTTTAACAAATAGTGATTACTTTTAGATATATTACTATTGGTTTATCTTTTTTTTAAACACAGACAACTAAGAGGACCTACAAGTAAATTTTTAAAGTAATTGTAAGAATATTCTGATTTATGCAGACATAGGGGCCTAAGCCTCATGGACAGTCAACTTGATTTTTTTTTTTTTTCCCTGCCCTATACCTGCTCTAAATTTGTTAAGATACAACATTATGGCTGCATAAAGGATCTGGCCAGACGCCAGCAGCTCATGCCTGTAATCCTAGCTACTTGGGAGGCAGAGATCAGGAGGATTATGGTTTGAGGCCAGCCGGGCAAATAGACCCTATCTCAAAAATACCCAACAGTTAGCTGCGTATTTGTTATTTAAATAATGGAAGTATTGTTTGAGATTTAATATCAAGTGGTAGAGCCACATGGAGAGCAGTAGTTCCCTGACCACCTCCTTTCCAGCTGCTGTCCTGTTAACTCATTGAGAGCGGGCTTTGTGGCAAGCACTCATCTGGGCTCCAGCAGTGAGCAAAAGAAAACCCTTTCCTTCGTGGAGTTTGTAGTATAGTGGTGTATCAGAGGTGAAAGTTCTGAGGAAGAAGAGAAAGCAGATAGGCAAGGCTAGGAGGCCGCGTGAAAAGGAACCCCTTGGAATATTGAAGGCAGTGAGGGAAAGTAGCCTTGAAATGCGCCAAGACGCCATGGGTGCAGAGACCACGTGTCTGGCATGTTCATGGTTCGTCACAGAAGCCAGGTGGAGGGTGAGCCAGGGACGGTGGATTGAGGAAGCCGTTACAGTCACTCAGGTCTGTGCCGGTGGTGGCTCTGCAGGAGAGAGACAGTGGACTGAGAAAGTCTCATTCTGGGTCCATTTTCAGTATGAAATAACTTAATGCTTTTGACCTTTTTTCTTATGGTGTGTTTTTTCTGTATCTTTAAATTTCTTCTGCTGGTCGTTTATTGTTTTTACTTATTGATGTATTGTTTGTCACCTTTAGTTATTGATTTATCACTTCACGTGCCTTGGACCTTCCCCTTCTCAATTCAGCAGTAATTAATTGATATTTTTAGTTTCATTTTTGTTGCTATTTTATACTTACTCTTTATTTTATTCTGCTGTATGTAGACATTCTCTTCTGACTCCCTTATCTGTAAACTGTCATTTGCAGTAGTCTCCTGTGTCTCTGGAAACACCCTGCCCCAGCTTTCTCCGAGGACTTCCTTTCATCACATGCTTTGGTTGGATCTAGTTTCTTTGCTCCTACTTACCCCAAATACCCACACATACTCTTCTGCTCTGAGCTCAGATGCATCCCTCTTAGTGTACCCTGCCATAGTGCTGTTTGTCTTCATATTGTGATTTTATAAAGTTGGCTTCCCCAGTAGACTGTAAGCTCTGTGAGAGCAGGGGCAGTGCCTTTTACATCCTCACCAATGTATCTTTTGGGCCAGGCATATAGAAAGCTTTCTGATATTGCTGTAGCCATGGCTGGTGTCATCTAATTATGACAAAAGAGACTGATCTGTCATCCAGTTTGTATTCTTATGGCATAGACAGCTCTTAACATTCTTCCCTCGATGTTAGCTGGTAATGACTGTTGCTGTTTTTTTCTTTGAAGAACATTATTCAGAGGATGATGTATTCCTTGTGTGTTTAATGTCTTTTTTTTTTTTTTTTTTTTTTTTGGCTTATCCAGTACATATATGTTTCTTTTCTAGCATATTCCTTAGAAGAGCAGAAGAATCTCACAGACTGTCGTGATGGAACACTTTTTGAACAGAAGGGTCCAGTTTATGTTGCATGTCAGTTTCCTGTTTTCTTACTTCAAGAGTGCAGTGGTCTGAATGATCCTGATTTTGGCTATTCCCAAGGAACACCATGTATTCTTGTGAAAATGAACAGAGTATGTACATCCCTTATGTTGGCTGCTGCTTGTTTCCAGTGTCCTCTGTTAAGAAGCTGGCAATGGGTTCTAGATTGTTCTGGTTGAGTTAATGCCTTCCTTACTAAGTGTTAGCTATTGGGTCATTGCTTAGAAGGCTAGCAGTGATAATCATTAATTTGGAAAAAATTAATATGACAAAAAATAGGCTTACAGATTTATCATGGATTATATATTTAACTTTTTCTGAATATTTAGTAACAAAGTATAGTTTTATGATGTGTAATTAATTAGTAGAAATACAAATAAAATCACATTCTAATGAACTTAATGGGATGTGTAGTTATATAGCCAACGTAGCATCATTTTGCTGTTTCATTGGAGTGCCTGAATTGTACAGGGTTAGTAAAGTAAAACTCATGTTTATTTGGGACAGTAGTGATGTGCTGGGGTCCTGTACAAAGGGAGTTGCAGCTCTTGTGTAACAAGGCAAGCACTCCCCTGAACCTTCTTGCACTTTAAATGCTGTGCTGCAAGTTGTGTTCTGACAGTTTTCCTTTTGAGGCCTGTCAAGGTCTCCCTTGAAGATGAGATCGTTCCTGGTCATTTACCCAGGACAGGGCAGTATCTTAAATAGGTGTTAAGACCTCTCAACACCATGAGTTCTTATCTCACTGAAGTCGCCATTGATAAGCAAATTGCTACTATCCCTAGTGAAAATAAAACATCTGTCTTGTGAAGTTGGCACTGCTAAATAAGGACTTTCCCTATAGGGAGAATCCACTAAACCCTGAAGTGCCCAGACTCATACCCTTCTGTCCTCCCCAACAGTCACTCTGAGACGCCATGGGCAATGACAGCTTGCAGATTGTACCATAACACTTGAGATCTTCTGAAACTTTGCCTAGTACATGGGATACACTCAGCCCATGATTTGTGGGGTGTTGCAACAAGACTTAATTAAGGTTAACAGTCAACCAAAAGTAATGTGAGGCTGGATGATCTGGAGTATAAGGAGAATTAAATTTTAAGTGTTTTAATGGAGGTGCTTTTTGTAATCCTGGTCTGCTAGAAGTATCCTCACAACATCTAGATTGCTGAAAATCTCTTCCCGACATAAAGCCAAGAGGCAGAGTCTCTGTCTGCCAAGGACCTGCTTCCCACTGTTCCTTAGAGTGTCCTCAGAGAGAATGGAGTCTGAGACCATGTTGTTTGTAGGGTCCTTTGCAGGGTCAGCAGGAGGACAGACTCGGGCACTGGGATCAGCACTGGCTTGTGTATACCTACTGTGTGCAGTGCAGCATTGTTCCAAAGTCATTGAATGGGCAAGGCTAGGATTGCTGTCATACTGTGTAGATGGCAGCAGTACTTGGCTTTGTACTTGTGTTTACATTTGTAAACACTCATCAACTGCGTATGAATTCAGAATACCAAAAAAATCCCCTTTGTTATTTATTTGTATTTATTACGTATTGGCTGCTCCGTCCAGTGTTGATCAGTGTTTCTCACCCTAGATAATCGGATTGAAGCCTGAAGGAGACCCAAGGATAGTCTGTGTCCCAAAGGTTAGTATTCACAAACTTCTCACAGCTTTGCTTCTTAAAATAAAAATCGGTGAATTTAGTCACCATTTTTTCTTCCCTGCCATATTCTAAAGTCCTTTCTAATGCCATTCTTAGACTATAATTCCACCAAACTTTTCAATATAATAATAATTCAAAAACACACTTTCCATGTGTATTGATTTTGTCCACATGACACTCAACGTAGACTGCATTCCATCTGTTCTAGGACTGTTTTTCCCAGCTTCGTCATACTGAGGTTGGGATTGTGATTGCAGGTGTCTTGATAATAAATACATCATGATTTTTTCTTTCTGAATAAAACATGAGTTGGTTTGCTAGCTAGCCATCAGTGCTATCTGAGCATTAGTGAGACATGGTGCATTTTCCTTCAGGTAGAGGCATTTTTCACCCTGTTCCTGTGCTGTGCGGTTTTTAGCTCATAACTTCTTTTGTTTTCTTTCCACGCTGCAAGTGCAACTAAAACAAATGTGTAAAAGATGGGTAAGAGCTCTAAGGAGCAGTTGTTAAGCTCTAAATTTAATTTTATGCTTGTGCTAAATATTAGTGCTCAGCTCTAATTGTATGGTAAAAGTGATTGTCCTGAAAGCTTACATCTAAATCACTTTCAGAGTTGTGGGAAATTGTAATTCTTCTTATCATGATGGAGTTCTTGTTTGGGCAGAAGCTGCCTGCTCACTAGTTTGCAAATTTGGTCAGGCATCAGGACTGCTTGGGCTGGCTGTGTCTCGTCCCTTGCTTTCTGACTCAAGTCTCAAGTAGAGCTGAGGTGTGTGTTTCTGATCGTCTCTGGGCCACCCTTGAGCGTGCTGATGTACAAAAGCCCTTTGAACTTGTGGCTTCTCATCTGGGTGGAGGTGTACATGTGTAATTGTAGGCAGGTCACTTAACACCTCATGCCAAAGTCACTTCTGCAGGAACTTGGATAAGATGGAAAAAAAAAAAAAAAAAAAAAAACACCACAGGGCACTCGCAACTGTGGTCCTCGCTACTCAGGAAGATCACAGTTCAAGGCCAGCCCAGGCAAATAGTTCTCAAGACTCCACCTCCAAAATAACCAGAGCAAAAGGGGCTGGAGGTGCGGTTCACATGGTAGCGTGCCTGCTTTGCCGCAGCAAAGCCCAGCTTGAGCCCCAGTCCAACCAAAAATGAAAAACAGAATTAGTAATTAAAACACAGTTTAGTCTTAAGAGCATCTTATTTCTTGTTTTTGAATTTATCTTGAAGTAGTAAAAGTTTGTAAGTTGTTCAAAACAAGCACTTGCACATATTTCATGTTCTCCTTTTGGTAAGTGTGCATTTACCTCTCACGTAGTTTAGGTGAGTTTTAAAGCATGATTCCTGCGAAGGATTTAATGTTCATATTTGTGTCATTTCTGTGAACGGAGTTCATATATTGAGGTTAAACAGGTTCAACAAAGACAATGCAGAAAAATGTGACCTTTTCCCCCTGCAATGTAAAGTGAATATTAGATGTTTTTTTCCACCACCAGTGCTGGGGATTAAATCCAAGGCCTCTGTCAGTCTAAGCACAGCCTGCCACTGTGCCGAGTCCCCATGCTCAGCTTTTTAGCTCAGAGTACAAGTGGAGGTGGTATGGGAGTGGGAGGGTGAGTCGAGGTGGCTCCTGCAGTTTCACCCTCGCTGCCGCACTACTCTCGCTCTTCAGCCATGTCCTTAGGGCCCATCCTGTGCCCTGTGCCCTGCCTCTTGCCAGTTTTGACTCCGTCACACAGATGGGGAGATGAAGCAGGCAGAGCAGAGCTTCTTGTTAGATAAAGTCATACTTTTGCTATATTGCTTCCTGTGTGCTCTCAAAAGTCAAAATTACAGGCTAGGAATGTGCCAGTGGCAGTGTGCACTCCGCACTCATGACGCCTTCCTTGGGTTGGATCTCCAGCACTGACAAAACCAGAAAGTAGGACTTAGTTCATTCAACCGAGAGTGTCTTTATCAGTTTCTTGTTTTATTTATCATTTTGGCAGTACTGGGATTTGAACCCAGGGCCTCACGCTTGCTAGGCAAGTGCTCTACCACTTGAGCCATGCCTCCAGCTCTGTCAGTTTTTCAAAAGCATGGAATGTCAATAGATTGCTGATTTCCATATGTAGACTCATGGGAAATTCGAGTCAGTTGTTTTGTCCATCACATCGGTTACTGTGCTTATGAACCATAGCGTTTGTACCTGCCCCTATGGGCTTCCCACCCCTTCAGCCCCCCCCCACCCGCCCTCTACCCACCTCTACCCCGCCAGGCAGCTTTTCCATACGGAATATAGAAAACCTGCTGTAGGGCCAAGAGCTGGCATTTGGCAGAGGAGACTCACAGGCCACCTCTGAGCGGGACTGTCTGTAAATCAAACTCTTCATAGCTGACACTGCTGTAATTGAAAAAACATTTTTAAAGTTTTTTCTTGTGACCTAAACAGGACTTCTTTTGCTTTCAACTTTAGGATGAAAACATTGCACTTTTATCAACTTTTCCTAGTTATGGAATTATAGATTTAAAGTATTTTCCATATTATGGGAAAAAACTGCACGTAAGTAAAAGTTTCTTTATGGTGCTTAACTCTTTTGGGAAATTGGAACACCTGTTTGTTGAAACATTATCTATCTGTGGTCGGTAGACATATGCCTGTAATTTATGCAGCAACTTGGGTTTTTTAAAATAAATAGCAAGGGCAAGTGGAGATGACATATGTACACAAAACCCACACATGCATATTTTGTGTGTATATAGACATAGTTATATATATGTACTTAGAGAAAATAGAAAAGTACAGAAGAAATAGAAAAGCCTAGTGTGATGCTTTTTCTTCCTCAAAATATAAACTACTGAAAAGGGAAATTCAAAGCAAGATTATACAATATCCGAACAGAAATATGAACATAGTAACATCTGTTGGATACATTTAAAGCAGTGCTTAGAGGAAAATTCATAGTCTTCAGCTTTTATCAATTAAAAAAAAACACCAGGTGTGCGGTGGCTCATATGTAATCTCAGCTACTCAGGGGCAGAAGTTGGGAGGATTGCAGTTCAAGACCAGCCTAGTCAAAAAGTTCATGAGACCCCATCTTCAGTCAGTAAAAAGTTGGGTGTGATGGTGTGCATGTGTGGTCCAAGCCTGACCCCTATTGGAAAAATACCTAAAGCAAAAAGGTGAGGGGCATGGCTCAAGTGGTAGACTACCTGCCTCGCAAGTGTAAGACCCTGAGTTCAAACCCCAGTGCTACCAAAAAAGGAATGGGGGAAAAAAAGCAAAGAATATAAAATAATAGGCCCGGTTAGTTGGCTTTTAAAAAATTTTTAGAGTGAAGCAGGAGGGCTGTGAGTTTGAGGCCAGCTTGAGCTACAAAACAAGACCCTGTCTCAGAACAAACAAACAATAAAAACCATTTTTGTTTTTTTGGACAGTAAGCCAATCCTAACAGTACGCATGAAGTGATCATAGAATTGTGACTGTTCTCCCCTTTTTTCCAGGTGGGGTATCTACAGCCCTTAGTTGCTGTTCAGGTCACCTTTGCATCCAACACCACTAAGAAAGAAGTCACAGTTGAGTGCAAGATTGATGGATCACCCAACCTAAAAAGCAATGATGACCGTGACAAGTTTCTGGGACGAGTTGTGTTCAAAGTCACAGCACATGCATAGTATGAGTAGGACGCCTCCAAAGAATAAATGTTGTGTTGTCAGTCGTTTTCTATCAGCTGGACCTGCCATTCTAGAGTGGAAGACACCTTGGAGAAAGGTGGGGTGGTACGTGACACTGGGTGACATCGTAACATGCTTCCAGACCGTAGCGCTCAGTGCCCTCTGAAGTTGCTGCCTGTTGCCTCTGCTGCCCTTTGAACCCGTGCTCCGTCACCAGATAGGGACCAGTGAACCCCAACTGCAAACGTTAGATGGGAGGGTCTTGTCCTCTTTATGAATTGCCAAGTGTCCGAGCTTCTGTGCCGTGCTGTGTAAATATTTTATGGATCTAACACTGGGTAACTGCTGTACGTTGATGCAACAAAGGTTGAGGGCTGAAATGGTGCCTGCCAACATCAAGTGACGTTAGCTGCGAGAATCGTGGTGTGTGGATAAGTTCTGTGTGAGGAAAAGAAAATAAAAGTGGATCTGAAAGTGTTACTGTGCATTTTTGTAATGTTATTTTACATGCTGAATTAGTCTGTGGGTCTTCTTGATTAAGTGCACAAATTTTTTGTTGTAAAACGTTAAAAATAAAATACTAACGAGGTTGTTTTAGTTCTGGGTTTTAGTCCCCTAGGTCAGTGTATTCAACCATGGACGAAACAGCGCTTTTAGTCACCAGCGTGAGTCTGCACCTAATTTTTTATGAAATTAAATTGATACAAGTTGCACAGTAGTTTGTGAAGTATCTTGTTTCTGCTTTTATTTGGCAGACAGTGGAACACAGTGGAGTTTTATTTCACATTCTTTGGTGTTACGACCATTTACTGCTTTGGTTGTAGGCGTGTGTGACTGTCATAATTTGAGCTACTTTCCCCTCTGGAGAAAAATGTGCTTCCCATGCAATCTGCAGGGTTTTTGTTTTGTTTTTTAAGCTTTTTGGTGGTGATTGTTGCTTTTCTCCTTTAAAAAAAAAAAAGTAAAGCAGTGTTCTTGAGATTTTCTGTGTCACTGCAAGCCAGGACTGGTGGATGCAAACTACATCCCAGCTGGAATGGCTGGAATAACCATGAGAACCTGGGTGGCCTTGCATGGCCAGAGGCCGCAGGTCCTGGCAGGACTCTGGGCTCTGGTGGTGGGCGCAGCCTGGGTAGTGGTGGCATTTCCGCTTGAGGCATCCTTTGCAGCTGAACAAAAGGATTCTGCAGTCTAGAGCACACATTTTCTGGACTCAGGTTTGAACTCAGGCTGTTTAAACAAGGTGTGAGGGAAATGCCAGGGTCTGCAGCCAGGACTATTTTTCTTGGCCTGCTGTGGGTAGTCCTCAGCTCGTGAAATTCCTAAGTGTTTTTGATAAATCTGTTGATTTGTGGGTTTGTAAAGTGTAATACAAACAGTGGGTTTTAGCACAGACAAAAGCAGGCTGGGTCTCTAACCGGAAACAGTCACAATGCCATGCCAGCGTCCAATGCTGGGGGTGGGGGGTGGAGAGAAAAGTGGGATCACACAGAGCCACTAACTCATTTGCGAGCCCCTCCCTGTTCCCACGTTCAGATTTGTCCCCTGACTGCTTGTGACCTCAGAGCTCTTCCTGACTCTGTTTCCTTGAAGTTTATCACTGTCTTGTGTGCCAGAGGGTGTCAGGCCAGACCCTCTGAGCACACAGAGATGGAAAGACGTGCTCTGAGCAGACAAGCTCAGAGGTAGCATGATAATGACAGTGGCAGTGACAGGCATGGGCTGGAGGGAGGAGGGACGAGGAATGGCATTCTCAAGCCTTTTGACAAGGTCCCAGGAAACAGCAAGCGGGGGCAGGTCTGTGGGATGGGTGATGAGTTGCTAGGAGTGGAGGGAAGTCTTGGACCATCAGAGCTGAGTTTCTGTCCTGTCTGGGCAGCTGCATAGCCTGCGGGTTCTGATTCTGCAGACCAGGCACCTCGAGTCTCCTGTGTGGTGCTGCTGCCCACACACTTCCATGTCACACCAGAAGGCTGAAGACGACTCAGCTACTTAGGCGGGTCCAATAGCTGGGTACCTGTCACCCCACTTCTGTGGGAGGCACAAACAAGGCTGGTGACAACTTGGGCACAAGGGAAATATGGCTGGGGGCATGGCTCAAGTGGTAAGGCGCCTGCCTAGTGATCACAAGGCCCTGAGTTCAAACTCCCAGTACTGCCAAAAATGAAAGTAAAAATGAAGTCACTAAGTGTAATTCCTAGCTGAAGGAAAATTGTGGACTAGTTTTGTTAGATCTCCATGCTGCTGTATTTGGGACTCAGAAGTTTATTTCATTTTGGTCACTAAGTGACATTACCATACAGCCCCAGTGTAAACACACAGGCTAGCCCCACACAGGACACAGCGCATCCTCTGCTGGATTTTCTGTAGACGCGCTCCACATTTCGTCCTCCGCTAGCTATACGTGGTGCAGTGCTCAGCTAAGACAGGCCATGTGTGACGGGACTACCTGATCTGGGATGGAGGACTTCTCAGATTCTACACAGGCTGCTGGCAGAAACGAAGTTTGAATGGAACCCGTCACCTGCTTTGGACCAAGGATGGACAAGGAGGCAGAATGGGTTTCTCTTCCGAGCTGCGCTTAGCTTCAGGGCTGCAGGGATTAAGGGCAGGTGAGGAGATGATTAATAAATGCTTGCCCTCCTTTGGGGCTACAGGTTTTTCAGTGGCGTTTTATCAGGAAAGGGCAGAGAAGTCTTTCATCTCTGCCTACACCCTCTGGGGTTTGGGTGTGCAGAGGGCATCGCGTACTTGTGACTTTGACACAGTCTGTGTGGAATTTCACTTGGCTCTCCTGTAAAGTCAAGGTGCAGTTTGAGGAAAACAGTTTCTAAAATGACCTCAGAGTTTTCCACACTCGTTCACACACTAAGGAAAAGCGCTTCTTTGAAATTCAAGTTGCTCCCTGATTCCCAACGCTGGTTTTCTGGTTTTCTGTGTGTGCCGACACTGGCCTCAGTGCAGGGAGGCCAGCCTTCACAGGATTCCTTCATTTCATCCTCTGCGTTGCAAAACTAGATTCGACGTGACTCGAAAGCCGTGCCTGGGTTTTGGACAGTTCTCCTGCCCAGTGAGTACAGTCTTCAACACCACGGTCTCACATTTCCATGTCTAGAGCACTAACCCGTGATTTTTGAAGCTGCTTTCCAAAGCCCATGTAGCAGATTTTGGCCACTGGCAGCAGTGGCGGGGGTTGCCCATGAAGGGTGGGCTTGCCTTTTGGAAACGACCAGAACTCACTGAGAGCTGGTGCTGTCCAGGACTGGTCACTTTATTTTTTTTTTTTCATTTTTCTTTTATTATTCATATGTGCATACAAGGCTTGGTTTATTTCTCCCCCCTGCCCCCACCCCCTCCCTTACCACCCACTCCGCCCCCTCCCGCTCCCCCCCTCAATACCCAGCAGAAACTATTTTGCCCTTATCTCTAATTTTGTTGTAGAGAGAGTATAAGCAATAATAGGAAGGAACAAGGGGTTTTGCTGGTTGAGATAAGGATAGCTATACAGGGCATTGACTCACATTGATTTCCTGTGCATGGGTGTTACCTTCTAGGTTAATTCTTTTTAATCTAACCTTTTCTCTAGTTCCTGGTCCCCTTTTCCTATTGGCCTCAGTTGCTTTAAGGTATCTGCTTTAGTTTCTCTGCATTAAGGGCAACAAATGCTAGCTAGTTTTTTAGGTGTCTTCCCTATCCTCACCCCTCCCTTGTGTGCTCTCGCTTTTATCATGTGCTCATAGTCCAATCCCCTTGTTGTGTTTGCCCTTGATCTAATGTCCACATATGAGGGAGAACATACGATTTTTGGTCTTTTGAGCCAGGCTAACCTCACTCAGAATGATGTTCTGCAATTCCATCCATTTACCAGCGAATGATAACATTTCGTTCTTCTTCATGGCTGCATAAAATTCCATTGTGTATAGATACCACATTTTCTTAATCCATTCGTCAGTGCTGGGGCATCTTGGCTGTTTCCATAACTTGGCTATTGTGAATAGTGCCGCAATAAACATGGATGTGCAGGTGCCTCTGGAGTAACAGTCTTTTGGGTGTATCCCCAAGAGTGGTATTGCTGGATCAAATGGTAGATCGATAGGACTGGTCACTTTAAACATGAAAACTCCACAGCATGAATTGAGAGTCCATGGGACACACCACTCTGGACTGACCAGCAGCCCTTAGTTCTGGATCTGAGGGGACACGACCCCTGTGCCCATGGAGCAGGGTGTGGCCCTGCTGTCTGGGCACAGGGGTGCCAGGCAGCCAATGGCCAACCCTTTAGGCCTCCAGAACTCCTGCAGGGGCCACGGCGGGTTGGGGGGTGCAGGGGGGGGAGGGGAGGACAGTGATGTGAACCTGGTCACTGTCTTTTGCAGTGGCCTGTTCTTAATAGTGACCCTTCTGTTGGGCAGCTGAGAACAGCTGGTCTGGAGAGGACAGGATCTCCAGCCAAATGTGCTTCCGGGAAGGGAGGGAATGGAGGAGGCCAGTGGAGGCCGGGTGGTGGGGACGACTGACCACACCCAGCGCTGCATGGTGCCCTTTTGAAGTGTTCAGTCCCAGTGTGACCTGTGGATACAGTTCCGGGACCTTCACCTTCTCAGGTCACACCTGCAGTTATGCTGCATCCCACAGCAAAAGAACTTTGCAGGTGGAATTAAGGTAATTGGTTGGTTTAAGAATAGATTATCCTGGAATTAGCTAGGGTCCCGTGTGATCCTGGGAGCTGCAAGCGGAGGCAGAAGTGAGCTCTGCCTGGCGCCAGCGGTTTGTGCCTGTATTCCCAGCTACTCAGAAGGCAGAGGTCAGGAAGATTGCCATTCAGAGCCAGCCCCGGGCAAACAGTTCTCAAGACTATCTCTAAAAAACCTATCACAAAAAAGAGCTGGTAAGGTCACCTGCCTAGCAAACCCCAGTGCTACCAAAAAAAAAAAAAAAAAGGAAGCTCCAACTACAGGTGTGGAAAGGCATGTCTATAGTCCCAGCACTTGGGAGGGTGATGCAGAAGGGTGGAGAGTTCAAGGCCAACAGTGAGACCCTCTCTCAGGAAAAAAGAAAAGACAGGCACCTGATGGCTCCCGCCTATAGTCCTGTCTTCTCAGGAGGCAGAGATCAGGAGGATCGTGGTTCAAAGCCAGCCCAGGCAAGTAGTTTGAGAGACCCTATCTTGAAAAACCCAACAAAAAAGGGCTGGCAGAGTGGCTCAAGGGGTAGAGCACCTGCCTAGCAAGCATGAGGCCCTGAGTTCAAACCTGAGTACTACCAAAAAAAAGAAAGCAGATGCTGATTGGGCAGTGTTTGTGGGACCTGGGACTAGACCCTGGTGCTGCCAGCCTGGGGGACCACAGTGAGCTCTAGGTTCTAGTGTGCCAGCCCAATGCCTAGAATTCAGAGGCAGATGAACAATTCGAAGAACAAAGGTCTCAGACAGGTTTTTCCAGCCGGGAGGCCACATTCCCAGAGGGTGAGGCACATGCCAAGTGCTGGTGGCCCATGGCTTCCATCCTTGACCTCTGACCTGCAGCCCCTCACTCAGTGGGAAGAGCTGGATGTGGAGGGGACCTGGGTGAGTGAGTCCCTCTGCCTTTTCCTGGAGTCCTGTGGAGGACAGGGTCCCGCAGTCATGGGTCCAGCTTGCTGAGGGTGGCGTGGTGCAGGCTGTGTGCTAAGTGTCTCACACCCGAGGACTACCGAGGCCACTGGCATCCTCATCACTAGACAACTGGGCAGGCCGTGTTGTGTCACTCATGGGGCATTCCATCTTAATAATTCATTTGAAGACTTCCTTGTCTGTGTACCTGCTATGAGTAGGGCTCTGTGAGGAGCCTGGGACACTGGGGAAGGAAGCACCAGGTCCGCCCTCAAGGGCCTCCAGGGTGGCGACTGCAGCTCTGTCTGGGCATGACTGGCCTTTCTATCTATCCTCTTGGGGGGGGGGCAGAAACGGGGACTAATGGCCTTGGGCAACTAAGTGTTGAGGCCAGAGTTCCTATTGCAAGTCTTGTACAGCCTGTGTTTCCATTCCCAGTGGGAAGGGCTGGCCCTTGGCCTTGGCAGTGTGTGGAACCTCTTTCTGAGCCAGTGACTCACGCCTGTAATCCTAGCCACTCAGGAAGCAGCCATCAGGTTCAAAACCAGCCTGGGCAAATAATGCAGGAGACCCTATCTCAAAAAACCCACTACAAAAAAGGGCTGGTAGAGTGACTCGGTGTAGGCCCTGAGTTCAAAGTCCAGTAAACACCAAATTTTTTTAAAAAGTAGCTGTGTAATGAGGGCTGAGGATGTAGCTCAGTGACAGAGCGCTTGCCTGGCGCGTGCAAGGCCCTGAGTTTGGTCTCCAGCACTGAAAAAAGAAAAAAGCAATTGTGTTGTTTGCTAGAACTACAGATCACCAGGTAAAAAAGAATTATTACACGTGTCCTCATGAGTGTCATGGCACATATATGACATAAAGGGGTGGGGAGGGAAAAGCAGGAAAGGGACTTGGAGGCGGGTAAGCATGACCGAAGTGTGTTGCATCCGTGTATGAGAAGGATAGCTTTACGAAACCCACTAAAACTGTAAAAAGAAAAAAGGGAAAGTAAGTGTGAGCCCTGTTTTTACGAACATAAAGCCCATGTTTGTGACAACGTGGACAGAACGGCAGATGTCACGGAATGAAATAAACCAGACCCAGAAAGCCTTACCTCCTGCTCTTGCGTGCATACTGAGGTGCTGATGTCACAGGAGCTCAGAGAAGAGTCGAGGTTTTCCTGAGTCTGGGAGGCATGGGGAGCAGGGTGGGGGTGGGGGACTGGGAGCTGCTGGTGACCTTGAAGTCACCGTGAGCAGAAATGGAGCCATTGCACAGCCGGGGGTCTGTGTCTGAGAAAAGCCAGAAAGTAATCTCACCACAAAGAAATGCTGACCTCACAATGTATGCACGTACCAAATAATTATACGTAATTATTATGCAATTAAAATCATTAGTTTTTAGAGTTGAGCCAGATCACCAATGCTGTGCACGAAGGTGTTCTTCCCTCAAGACTGGGCCAGGCGCCCAGGTGAGGTGGCATGGTTCCAGGGACAGATGAGTGGTGGGCCAGCCTGGCTCAGTGACATGTGACCTTCCCAGCCATAGTTGACAGCTGGAGGGCCGGAGGGTGGGGCGCCTGCAGCTGCTGTCATTGTGTTGCTGCCATTTGGACGGAAGCCCTTGGCCTCGAGGTGGATGGGGAGCAACCACAGGGGACGCCTCCAGACACCATCTGCCGGGGAGCCCCAACTCTTATTTGTGCACCTGGCCGCTGGACAGAGCTCCAGGCCAGACTTGGTCCCTGCAAAACCCAGAGAAATGACCACCAGTTGCCCTGCCACCAACTCCGTTTTGGATTCACTTGTAGAAAGCAGAGGCAGAGCCTCCCCAGATGTGCAGGTGACCAGGGAAGCACAGTTTCTTCCTCGGCCCCTTGCTGGGCTGGGTGGCCTTGGGCGATAACTTAGCCTTGCTGGGTCGCAGGAGTTTCTCTGTGGTTCAGTGCTTGGAGCAAGTCACGTTTATATGTCGTGACGAAGAGAAGTTACCAGACTGGCGGAGCGGCTCCAGTGGGGGAGCGCCCGCATAGCAAGCATGAGGCCCTGAGTTCAAACCCCAGACTGCAGTTTCTCTCCCTCCTGTGCTTCAGGCTCCGGCCACAGGAGTCCAGCTCTGCTTGGGCGCTCTCCCCTCCCCTCTCCTGCCATCACAGGCGTCTGGAACCAGGGCCAGCTCTGAAGACTTGCTCGGGGTTTGTGACAGTGCCCTGGGACGTGGTCGGATGGCACTTTGCCCAGTCAATCGAGCAGGTACTAATGCTAGGTAGCAGTTAGCAGTGAGGGATGGGGACACGAAAAGGGAAACTAAAATGGAAGGTTCTTCAAGGTTTCTGAGAGGAAGAGAAAAACATTTTAATTGAACTTGCAGCTGGGCACTGGTAGCTCACGCCTGTAATCCTAGCTACTTGGGAGGTAGAGAACAGAAGGCTCAAACCTCAATCCAGAGAAATAGTTCACAAGACCCTATCTCAAAAAAAAATTGAAAAAAAAATCACAAAACAGGGCTCTTGGAGTGGCTCAATTGGTAGAGTGCCTGCCTAGAAAGCATGGGGCCCTGAGTTCAAACCTCAGTACTGCCAAAAAAAAAACTTGCAAAGATTTTTGTGTGTGTGTGTGGAACTGGAGTTTGAACTCAGGGCTTCACACTTGTACAGCAGGGCTCTACCTCTTGAGCCACACCTCCAGTCCATTTTACTGTAGTTATTTTAGAGATGGGGTCTCGCAAACTCTACCTGGGTTGGCCTCAGACCTTGATCCTCCTTATCCCAGCCTCCCAAGGAGCTAGAATTACAGGCGTGAGCCACCGTGTCAGCAAACTTGCATGCTTTTAATAGTATTTGTTAAGATCAAAGTAGACCACCAAGGTTACAGGATGTCAAGATGCGAGAGAGAGAGAGAGAGAGAGAGAGAGAGAGAGAGAGAGAGAGAGAGAGAGAGAGGAGACAGAGGCAGAGACAGAGAGAGTGTGTTCTCCTTTCCTGGTGAACCTATCATTTTCACCACATTTCTTTGACTCTTTCTCAGGACACAAGGACAGGTAGGCGGCCGGTCCGTTAACACCAGTCGGACTCAAAGAGCTTCCCTGCCAAAGACGGAACAGTGAAGTCAGCCGATGGGGATGCAGTCTTGGGAAGAGCGAGTCCAGGGTCTTCCTCACCCAGGTCCTTCTGTGGATTCCAGGCACTGAATTCCTGGCTCTCTCACCCCCAAAGCTGCTTCCTGCTGCGCCAGCTGGCCTCCCTGGGGCTCCTGCCCGGCTTGCGGGGCTCAGCATTGTCCCCTCTGCTGAAGCCCAGGGGCGACTCTGGCCTGCGAGTGTTCCTGGGTGCAGGAGGCAGCGGGGAAGCAGGCGCCTGGCCTGTGCCCTGTCCACCTTTAACCAGTAGCCACCAGGACTTGCTTGTCGGACTGGGGAGGTGGCACAAGCACGAGGCTGGCCCCTCAGCCCCTCAGATGACAGCTGTCCCCCAGGCCAGCTGCCAGCCACACGTCACTGTCTGCAGGTGGCTCACCTGAGCTGGGCTGGGCGGCCAGGGCTGATGGCCCGATGGCTTCTGGCTCTGCTGCCGAGCACACAATGGGTCCCCCAAGCCTGACAGGAACCCAGAAAACCCAGCTGGCACAGGAACAAGCAGCCTGGTGGCACTTGCATTTGTGAGATGAAACAATGCGTGCCCAGAAACAGGGTGACATTAAGCTTGGAGGGTCTCAGCGGAGTGTGGAAATAGGGCAGAACACGGAATCCAAGTTCCCGGGCCGCGACACTCAGGCTTCAAGGACGAGGGTCCCGACACCCAAGGCTGGGACCCTTGCTGCCACTGACTGCTGTTTAGACCTGAGCACTGCTGTCCCTGAGCCCCGGGAGAGGTCACCTCCACCCTAGTGCCTAGAGCTGCAGGTCTCATCTGTCACCCGCCCTATAAGCCTTTGTCACTCAAGGGCCCAGGACTGTCAACACTAGGTCTACTGCTCACCTATTCATATTACTTCCAGCTTAGTGGCGCAAAAGGACCCCAGCCAGTGCACTGGTGACAGCTGGCCCTGGGTCACATCCTCTCTGCAAGATCGGTGGTCTGCAGAACCCTGGGAGAGGCACGCCGCCCCTCTACTGCTCGGGCTCCTGGGGACATGCAGAAGGCAGCAGGGACCTCGGGGGCCTCTTGCTGGGGTTCCTAGTCTCCCGCTTTTGGTGACATTATCTAGGTCTCTGGAGCCAAAGAGGTGGCAGGCGGGACCTGGTTCCCTCCCGTGCCCAGCAGCTTCCCTGAGCAAGTGAGCTCTTGCTGACAGCTGTTCCCAGCCCGCCAAGAATGGACGAGTCTAGTGGCTGCTGGTTAGAACCGACTGGCCCTGGACTGGGTGGGTGGGGACAAGCAGCTATTTTGGTATTTGAAATATGACTCTGAAGACATGTGGCCCTCCGGTTTCTGTGGTCTCTTTCCGGCTTTTCAACTATTAACCATTCTGGTGGCGGGCGGCGTGCAGGGACCTGGGGGCTGGAAAGGCACAGCTGGGGTGCCATGAGTGACAGGCCGGGTGCCACAGGCAGGAGCTATGGGGGAAGGTCCAGTTCCTGTCTTTCTTTCTCCCCTGGGCTCAGTTTGTTTTATGGCTGCTGCCAGCCTGTCACTTGGAAGCCAGGTAAATGCCACACCTTGGTCCTTTCCATGTTTTTCTCCAGCTTGTTCTTTCTTGACTCAACCCAGCAGGAGCAAGGATCATGGGGGAGCAGGTTTTCAAACCGACCCCAAGATGTGTGAGCTAAAGGTGAGCGCACTCTTTGGTTCTCCGCGCTGGGGACAAGGTCAAGATCACCTTAGGGTCCGCTGTGCATTCGCTTAACCAGCCAGCCCGGCAGCCATGAGCGCTGTAGGTCAGGCGCTGACCAGGCCTGGAGACAAAGGTGGCGTCTGTGTGGCGCACGCTTGCTCCAGTCCTGTTGCCTGATGGCCGCGAAGTGCACATTTCTCCCTTGCTGCCCTCACCCTAAAAGCTAAGCCCGAGAAGTCCTGAGCGGGGTGGGTGCCAGCTGTCGCGTCTGCAGCCCACAGGTGGTCACAGCCTTGCCCTGCCCGCTCCAAGAAAATGTCCCAGCCACAGCCAGAGCCCTGCAAAGCCCCGCGCACCCACAGGTGTCTGAGGGGGGTGGGGGGCACACGGAGGAAGACGCTCGACGGTGTGCAAAGGACACCCCACGCGTCGCCCTCCCAAGGACAGTGTATCTCTCGCCACTTAAAATTTTTCCGAGGCCAAAAAAATTGTCCAGTTTAGGAGATGTTCCAGTTCTGTTACCGAACATTTGGTATGGGATTTCAAATAGGAATTAATTGTATGGGATTTGGAAGAATGCAAATGCACAAGTGACAGAGGTGTCAACTACAGTTTCTCAAATGGCGGCCCAGCTGAGGTCATCAGGCTGAGTGGACCGGCCATGTGGCCCGGCTGGCCATCCATTGGTGTAGACTCACAGAACCTCACCTTCACCAGCGGTCAAAGAGGAGCACTTGGTGTCCCACGGAAGGGAGGCTGTGCCACTACTGGCCAGCTGCCATGGTGAAGGTGACAGAAAGCAGGGCCCTCAGCAGCCGAGGGGCCAGTCTGTGGCCCTCCTGTGTCTGTGTGGCCTGCAAGGCTGGGTGTGGGTGCTGTGTTTCTCCCCGTGCCTTCTCTGGTCCGTCTCTTGTCGTGACTGGGAGTGTCCCTGGCCTGCCCTAGCAGGCACCTGCCTTCCGGGCCAAAGCCCAGCCCTGCAGCTTTGTTTGCGCCCCTGCTCCCCAGGCCCCAGGAGCCTTTCAGCAAGGATTTGGGGTGTGGAGGAGATGGGGTGGGGCGGGGGGGGGACTCCTCAGCAAGCCGGTTTCTTTGGCCAGGCCTGCTTTTAACCTGCACAAGCAAAGTAGAGACAAGTCCCCTGGCACAAACCCAACAGAGGTCACAGCCGCCCCTGTGGGGTGACCCTGAACCGAGTGGTTACAGATGTGTGGTTGACAAAGTGTTTTTAGCAATCCTGGAGCCCGAGCTGTGCACTAACACACTGCCGTCTGCCTCCCTCTCTAAGGTGAGGCTCCTCCTCTGAGGCTCTGCAGCCGGGACTCAAGGTGAGGACAGAGCCAGAGCCCTGGGACTTTTGAGGCCCTGCCGCTAGGGTCTGAGTCAGCTGCCAAGATGAAGGGTGCGGTGCTGATCTGGCAGCCCAGCCTATATGGGGACGTGAGAGGATGGGTGACCCGCAGCTGCCCTGTAGGACATGTGGCCCCATGATGTGCATCTGGCCACAGGCCTCTAATCTTTCAGAAGGGCTTGAGTTGTTTTGTTTTGTTTTGAACTCAGGACCTACACCTTGAGCCACTCCACCAGCCCTGTTTTTGTGAAGGGTTTTTTGAGGTCGGGTCTCGAAAACTCTTTGCCCTGGCTGGCTTTGAAACTTGATCCTCCTCATCTCTGCCTCCTGAGTAGCTAGGATTACAGGCGTGAGCCACTGGTGCCTGGCCTTGAGTTTTGTTCTTAAAAATAATTTCTGAAAGCATTTTTCAAATAAAAGTGTCATTCTTTGTTCCCATCTTCTGCTGTTACCCAGTATTTTTTTTAGCTGAACACTGAATTTGAGGCAAGGTTAGTTTGGTTTTCAGATGATTGTAAAGTGGCTGGAACTGTTCAGACAAGGGCCACCACTGTACCACCTGCAGAAAGGCCTTGTCCACACAGGTGACCTCTGCAAAGAGCAGCGATGTCTACATATTTTAAAAACACAGCCTTTCATAGTACTTTTTATTGTAGTCACATCAAACCTTCATTTGCTGGAGGATTAAAAACAAGTCTGGAAAAAAAAAAGTCTGGGCGTGGAGCTCACTGTCAGAGCACCTGGTCTGTGCAAGACCCCGGGTTCCATGACACACGCACGCACACGAGTTATTTATTAGCAGCCCCTGAAGCTAACTCCTCCCATGGACCCCTCCAGGACCATCGCACTTCCCTAGGGTCTGGTTGAGATTTGGCTCCCGAGCCCAGGCGAAGGGCGTGAGAATGACGTCAGTACTAAGCTCACTGTGCCCCATGGCACAGTTGTCACAGCGAGTTACGGGGAGGCGTTCTGACAACTGCTACTTTTCATTCAGTGGGTCGGTTTGTCCCCTCTGACTTCAGCTGGGTGCAGGACTTCCTGAAAGCATTTCGGCAGGATGAAGGCCACGCTGGTGCTGGTGCTGGCCAGGTGACCGGGCCACCCCCAGCCATTGGCCAGTTCCTCAGCAGGGCAACAGAACCCCTTCCTCGGCTACAAAACTGGGGAGGGTGAGGTGACCCAGGTGCAAGCCCCAGGGAGGGGAGCGGGCCTGCAGCCAAGCACAGAACAGCACTGCAGGGGCGGCACACCTGCTGGACGAATGGGGACAAAATGGATCCAGGAGGAACAGAACAAAGCAAGCTGCCTGCCAGTGGGCTGGCTCCTCAGTCAAGGCCACCTTCCTCGGCTGCTTTGTCACCCCAGCTGAGCCTGGCTCACCAGAAGGCTGGGCACTGAAGTCAACGCCTTGGGCTCTGTGGATATGTCAGCCGTGTCCAGTGGCTGTGTCCATGGCTGTGACCTTGCCAATGGTCACAGCAACCCCCACGTGATCACAGAACAAAAGCACGTTTTTATGGTCAAGTGGTTCAGTGACTACACCCAACAGTCCGTGGTCACTTTAAGCAAGCAGCACTAAGTGGTTTCAACAGCACAGAAGGAAGAGGGGACAAGCATGGTGCTGGCTCAGCTGGGGGGCAGGGGGACCCTGGCTCACTTTCAGTGCCATCACCTACCCCACCCCCACCGTCTGGTCAGCTCAGGAAGGTGCTGGGGACAGCCGCCCTTCCCCTAGGGGCTGTTTCTTTTAGGACCTGACCCCGTTCTGTAATTCACAAATTGCCCTCCATCTTGTGCCTCTGGCCTGTCCCCGTGGCGAATTTGTTGGGACGCAGGTGTCATTACCGAGGGGCTGCAGCGCCCGAGGCAGGTAACATTCCTGTGGGGCCCAGACGACCTTCCAAATCCACTGTGGTGGCCTTTGCTCTGAGGCTACTGCGTAGTCTAAGGCGAGAGAAAGCGCTTTCCTAAAAACCGTTCGGCTCAATTGTTTTGAAATTTATTTACTTATTTTTGTGGTACTGGGGTTCGAACTCAGGGCCTACTCCGTGAGCTACGCCACCAGCCCTTTTTTATGACGGATTATTTTACAGATAGGGTCTTGTGAACTATTTGCCCAGGGTGGCTTCCTCCTGATCTCTGCCTCCTGAGTAGCTAGGATTACAGGTGTGAGCCACTGGCATCCAGCTTGTTTCTGGGATTTAAAGAAAAAAAAAATTTTTTTTTTGGTGGAACTGGGTTTTGACCTCAAAGCTTCACACTTGCAAAGCAGGTGCTGTACCACTCGAGCCACACCTCCAGTCTCTTTTGCTCTGGTTATTTTGGAGATGGGGGTAGGGATCGCAGGAACTATTTGTCAGGGCTGGCCTCAAGATGTGATCTCCTGGATCTCAGCCTCCCATGCAGCTGGGATTACAGGTGTGAGCCACCAGTGCCTGACTCTTCAAGCTTTTATCTTCTACAGTGACAGGAAATCATGGATGCAACTCAGAATGCCTTAGCCGACCTATTTCCCCCACAGGCGGGGCAGGCGATGCACAGCAGAGGGTGCTCTGGGGAACCCCTACGGCCGATGGGGAAGCGAGGGGGAGGTTGAGCCGAGCCATGGTGTGTTGATGCCACTGTCGGGGCCTCAGCTAAGTTGTAAGGAGCTCAAGGTTGGGGGGTCCTCAGTGCCCCCAGTGGGGGCAGGGAGGGCTCTTGTCCTTCCTCATTGGCTGCGTGTGCACCCCGCCCTGCTCTGCTGTGAGGGACTCAGTTAGGGAGAGGGTCCTGGAAGTGGGCAGGGAAGGGACCGGGCACAGCACCAGGGACTCCACCCCCATCCCAATAATAATGAGACCTGAGACCTGCATTACTTTAAATTACTTATTTATTCTGTAATACATCTCACTCAGATCAGAAATCAATGCGGTACATTTGTTTTAGGCACAACTTCTACTCATTTCAGGTATTTTCTTTCTTTCCTCTTTTCAGTCTTACAGGAGGGACGAAGATGCTCACACTTGCGCTAACAGAAAGCCCCGCTCAGCCTTATTAAATCCACAGCCTCCGCCGCGCAAGCCCGTGGCCGTGCACGGGGAGCCCAGAGGCACACAATCCTCCACCTGTGCTGCTGCAGAGGCTGAGTGACACCGTGAAGGAGTGTCCCCATTTCTACTGGAAGCCATTTCAGAAAACCCAGGAAGAATTAAGAATACAGAAATAGCTCTTCTATAAAATTTCCATATAAAAATAATGGTATTTATTTACAGTTTGAGATACTACAAAACAACGTGACATATCAGGCTCGTGCTTCTGCGTGAGGCAAGTCGGACGTGGCGTCACTTACTTCTCTGCTTAAATTGCTTAAAGCGTGTGGCACCATGGTGTGTGTCCCTTTGTGCACAGGGAAGCACAACTGTTTTTCTGGAAACGAGACTACTACCACATGACCAGAGCATGTGCAAACGAAAAGGTGACCCACCTGGTGACCTCTGGTCAAGCTCAGGCGTGACCCCTGAAGGAACTCATTCCAGCCACCTCTGAGCAGTAGTGCAGGTGGGTGGCCAGTGGTTTGCTTCTCCAGACACTGAAAGGCTGACCCTGTCCTGCAGTGACTGCAGAGGCCTTTGGTATGATGTCTATGTCAGTGTGAACAAGGCCAATGACCGGCCAGGTCTTGTGCCATTAGATGACACCTGGCTCAGAAGCATGTTAAGTGACAACTGAGTTGGAAGTGAAGTATGGAGTGATGGCTTTGACTGTCTGGCCATGACCTGGGGACTTCCTCATACTGCAGCCACAGCAGTGCTCGGTGTGGGAGGGAGCTTTACCTAGCTGTGGAGGCCCCATGCTGCCACCACCCTCAGTACTTGGCACTTGGTGGCAGAGGATGGAAGGCAAATCCAAGCTGTTGGGGACTGGGGAAGGTGGTCTGTGGGAGGTGGAGGCCTTCACAGAGGCAGAGGCCACCAGGTTGGCAGCCTTGGGTAGAGAGGACCAAGTCTGCCCAGAGAAGGACAGGGGCCAAAACAGCTGTGAAATGGTAAAGCGGAGGCTGCAGAAGAAGGCAGCGAGGTCTCACCTTGTCTGAAAAGAGGACATGGACACACGACAGAGGGACATCCTCCCATTTCGACACTGGGGAAGGCCATCGGCCCTGTGTCAGTTCTGTACACGTCAGGCCTCCAGAGCCTAATCAGAAGGCTAAAGCTTTGGGTCATTTTCCCTTGGCATATGGTGACCACAGCTGGGGAGACAGATCCCACAGACTAAGCACGTTTGGTGGTACAAAGGAGCTATTTCCTGAGAATGTAACTTACGTGGGCACTTTAACTGAAAATTGTCTTATAAATCTTAAGCATCAGGCTTTTCCCTTTAAGTAACAGGGTTTGGCTTGAGTGCAGGGTGAACAGCATGCCGCCATCTGAACTTGGGAGCAGGAAGGCACATTGCTGGGGCACTCGAATGGCAGGCGGCAGGTCCCTCCCTGGCACACGGTGGCCTTCAAACTCCAACATAGTAAGCATCTGTGCCTGGGTACAGGAAAGTGGGGAGCCCAGCAGGGAAATGGGTGCTCAGGGAGTCCAGTCTTCAATTCACCAAAACCAGAGCACATGGAGGAGTCTAAAAACTCCTCTGTGCATAAAACGCCCCGCTGTGCACCAGCAACTTAGCAAACAAGTCCTCCCACAGAAGCACTCATAGGGAGAAAAGCTGCCAACGGCACTGCCTGAGCTTCTGGAATCTACTCTTGGCTTTGTGGGCACTGGTAGCTAAATTCGGTGTTCTTTTAAATACTTCTTTTTCAGGCTCAAACCCGCTCCACACCACTCACTAAGGGAGCAGTGTTCAGAATGGTGTCACAGATTTACTGAACAGAACAACCCCTTTTGGCAGGGGGGGGGAGCGTGAGAGTAAACAGGCCTTCAGAAGAATTATTTAAGTCAGCCTCTCGAGTGTGGTGATGGCAGGCAAAGCCAAGGCGGCACCTGCTAACTCGCCCAACATGCACACGGTGCCCGACCGTGCCAGGACCTAGGCCACTGGCCTTAAAGAGTCTTGATTTAGAAAGAACAAGTTTCAGGTGTCTGCAGACAGCTCCACTGCACAATCTGAAGGTACTACTCCTTTTTGAGGACAGACCTGGCATTATTTTTCAAGAATGGCAGAGTATCATTGTAACTGTGAATTTTGCTAAGGGGAAGTGTTCCCTTTTTCATCCTGGTAAAATAGCAGAAGCTACAGATCCCCCCCGCCCCCCCGCAAAACACATTTTAAAGAATCAAACTTCAAAGGACACATGGTGGCTCCATGCCTCGTTTACCCAGGCAGCAGGCACTGTGTAGAGGTGAGAGCCGCCATGACAGCTGACAGCCTCCTTTGCTCCGCTTTCTGCTACATGAATGGAGAGCACGGACGAGGGAGACGTCCAGTGGGTAGGGGTGAAAGGAAGCCTGGTGGGCACCAAGGGCCTGCACACTGCCATCACCCTGGTGGTGCCGCTCTTCCTGAGAGGGTCAAGTTTGCAGGCCGCACCAGCTGCGCACATGCTCAGTGGAGCAGGAACTTATGATGGTGCCACACAGACCGGGAAGCAGCCAAACAGACCCTCGAGGGGTGCAGGCTACTGAACTCCCAAAAAAGCAGAGCGTGACCAGCCTCCCACCCCAAGGGTGCTGTGCGTGTACATAGCCCTGTGAGCCACTCCACAAAAGCATGGGCGTTGTGACCAGTTTCCCCATTTTTTTTGGGCGGCACTGGTGCTTGAACTCAGGGCCTCAAGCTTGCCAGGCAGGGCTCTACTGCTTGAGCCACTCCCGCCAGCCCTTCTCCCATTTTTTCACTTTCATTTCTGCATGGAATTGTGACACAGCGAACGCTGGGCGCAGAGGAGATGTGGGAGACAAGTACAACTCGTCTCGACACCTCACCTGTGTCCTCCAGGTAAGCTTTGAGACCGGTAACATGTCCCAGTGACCACTGTCCGTCTGACAGACATCTCAGCTGTAAACCAAACACCGCCAAGGAATAGGGCTACTCCTGCCAACACCAGGCGGGGATGACTGAGACGGTCATGGTGAGGCACTACCACGTTTTAGCCGCTTAAAGCACTATAACAGAAACAGAGGAAAGAGAAGGAACTTTTCTAAGAACTCCAGCAAGGATTTTGCTACTAGGTAAAGGAATGGGTATAATTCATGTCCTAAATTCTGAAATGTCTCTAGGGACCTGTGGCCTCTGCAGGTCCCTGCTGAGCCCCCTTCAAGTACAGACAAGGGTTGAGGCCAGAAAAGGAGGCAATGGCCCCTTTCAGGACGGTTGGGAAGGAAATCCCACTTTACCTGGTGTATGAGGCAACAGTTTTCCAGCAGGAAAAAAGCTCCCACAGTGGGCCTCAGAACCGCTGCAGCCTAGACCAGACTCTGACAACTCCCTCTAACAGCCTGAGAGATGTGCTTGAGAGCTCATGCCCAGAATTCCCTGAAATCTGTCACCTGCCTGCCCCTTGGACACTTGGCCTGCTCTATGGCTTCATCCTGACAGAATGACAGCTCTGTCCTCCGAGAAGCCCAAGCTGAATTTTTATGTTCATGTTTATGTTTATGGCCTTAATAAACAATTGAAGCCAGCCAAACCTGCCCATCCAGCTCACTGTGAGCAGGAAAGCATGTCGGGATAGAGCCTGCACCTGCCTAGAGACTCAGAGAAGAGCCAGTCTGGACCAGCTTGGTGCCAGGTCCATAGGCCAGACATACAGCTCAGGACAAACCCTGAGAACTGGGGTCAAGGTTTTACAGTTCATTCTGCCTCTCTGTGACTCTACGCTCCTTCCAAGGACTTGACCTGGATCTACGCTGGTGGTTCTGGTAGTGGATGTCCACTCAGTCCTCCATAAGAGGAGCAGCGCCAGGGACATGTCAGTGCAGCAACTCCAAGGACATCTTTGGCTTTGAAATCATGGGCTACACACTGCACTACTACTTATCCAGTCAACGGGGCTGTTCAAGGCTTTCCACAGGAACATGGAATATCAGATTAGTTTGAAATACAATTTACCCAGGAATAAATCTAATAAGGTCATTTTGATTAATTAAAATGTGAAAAAAGGTAACAATGTACAAGGAAACATTGCTGTTCATATTCTTGAAATCAACTTTTCTTTCAAGACAAAACTAATGACACATGGTTCATTTTCACAAACTGCACACTAGATCAGACAGTTATTGCAGAGAGCTGTGGGCAGGCAACTGGCCAAAGGAATTTGCTTGTTTCACTCTAAATGGAAAAGCTGTGTGAGGCACACACAGGTACAGCTTCCTTTCCTCTCAGCAGGACTCTGGATCTAGAATGCTGGCACATGGAAATGCTATGCTATCTTGGTTCTCAGAAGGAGCCCTAGGAAATTCCATGCACCAATGCACTAGCTAATCACGGCCATTCCAGTCTCGCTATAAATTATTCTAAATGTCACGTAAGGACGTAAGAGTTAGCACTTGCTCCTTCCTAGAAGCTATCTAAGGCAGCAGATGCGTAAAGCATCTCAACTAGGCTCCCAACTACTTCAGCAGCTAACCCATGCTCCCTCACCCCTCTGCCCACCCCCACTGGGCACGTTCCTGTTCACTGCCTGGGGAAAGGCAGCCCAGCATCCCTGCTGCTCCTTGGAGCAGTCTTGGTGCTACAATGATGACGTGGGTGTGGAGAAGGCAAAGGTCCCACTCATGGGAAATAAACGAGCTTCATCCACACCAGCAATTCTTCAGGGATTACTCCCCCTGCCTCCTCAGAACACATGCTTTGTTTGCGATGGGCTCTCCCACTCTGCTGGGCAGCTTTCATTCACGCTACATTAACTTTCACTTCAATCACCTTGGCCTTCGTGTAATTTGTGCTTCTCCAGTTTTCATGGAACACACAGTGCAAACAAAGGCAAGACTGAAGCAATCGTTTCAAAAACAAGAGCTCACACTAAGAACACACATGAGTATCTATGAAGGCGTGAGTTTTCTCCCGTCTTTATTCTGGGGAGGAGGACCCCTCGTCATCTTCCTCGTCTTCCTCGTTGAACGAGCAGGGGGTCTCGCCTCGGGACTCGGAGCAGTGGGAGGCCGCACTGCTGGACTGGTGACTGTTTGGGGCAAGGAGCTGCCCCGTTGCTAAGGCCACTTCAGCATCCAAGCTCAACCCCTGGTTTACACTGGCAAACAGTTAAAACAACAGGGTCATTAGTGCGGCACAGACACTTGGCTCAACACTGGCCTGAAACACTGGAAGGAGAAGCCGGGCGCCTTCTGCCACCAACTCGCAGGTGCAGCAGGGCCTCAGTTCTCACTCTCCCCCACAGTCAGTACTTGGGGCTTTGCTTTGTTAACACCCTGAAACCATACCTACCTTGACTGTGGTGAGGTGGCACCGGTGGTCAGATCTGAACTTGAAACTGACTGGGTAGAGTTCAAAAGTAGTCCCTGATTTAACCAAGAAGGTCCTGTGGAGATATCTGACAGAAAAGAAAAACAGAATGCAGGCTCTGGAAACTCTGTGGCCACCACCACTGCAGTCTGAGCCCAAGCCCTTGTGAGTAACAGGGACACGACTCTCCTGCCTACCCCGGGAGGTGAAGGCTTCTTCACCTTCTTTCATAGAAGAAAAACTTCTATGCCACAAGAGCAGGGAGAAAGAATTAAAGTAAAACATCTGAGCCTCCTTTTTCTTAGATGAGACCCTGAGAAGGCAGCTCACCGGGCACAGTGGATACCCTTTGTCCCCACCCCAAAACACCTTGACTGTGGTGTTAACAGCCAAAGCCAAGAATGGGGAAAGAGGCAGGCAGATTAGAAGTATCTTTCATAAGGACATCCTGATTATGGAGCAGACAGACAGACGGACACATTTTTGCCAAAAACCCCCCAGCTGTTGCGTCTTTTTAAGCGCCTGCTAGTGAACCCGATGCTATTGCTCCTCAAAGATGGGTTCTTTTGTCTGACAAGTGTTTTCTTTGTGTCTTTTGCTTTGTAATTTAAACAAGCACTGACTTTCCAAAGGTTACTGTTTGTTCAGTTGTTTTTCTGAGACAGAGTCTCAGTACATAGTCCAGGCTGGCCTCAAACTTGTGACCCTCTTGCTTCAGCCTCCCAAGTGTGGGATTACATGTGTGTACCACCATGCCAGGCTCAAGTTTTCACGCAGCTATATTTTAATGGGAGTGAGGAAGACACTACTGTTTTAGTTTACAGAAAATAGTATGGGGACACCCTTGCAATCTCACTTTCTATGTGTATGCCATATTTCTCCTATTACAACACTGACCAATTCTACTGTAATTTTACTTGATTCTTACCTCCCTAACTAGAATGTGAGCTCAAAGGCAGGAACTGTAAGGAACAGGTAGTAGAAACATCAGAAATACACTTCTAAAAAGAAATGATCTTACTTACACCATAGGTAAGACCCAACCTCTCCACTCAGAAAATACAATTTGCCCAAATAGCTTTTATTTTAACTAATAAGATTTTTTTAAAGCTGGACACAGGAGTGCACACCTGAGGCAGGATGAGCATAAGTTCACAACCAGCCTGGGTTATACAGTGAATTTGAGGCCAACCTGGGCAATACAGAAAGACTCTTGTCTCAAAAAATAAAGAAGTAAAGGAACTGGTGAACTGGCTCAAGTTCACCTAGCAAGTGTGAGGCCCTGAGTTCAAACCCTAGTACTGAAAAAATTGTAATTACTGTGCAAAAAATTGGAGCTCTGTGTAGTAAGATTGGAATTTCTGGTATACGGCTACTTTCTAAGCAAATGAGAAGCTATTCTCATGTAGGAAATGAGTAAACTAAATGACTACATTAATTTTAGAGTGGCCTGTGAGCCTTTTTCTTCACAGGCTAAGGCAGCTGTGAAAAAAAAAAATTTAAAAAGGACTTCAATTCTGAGAATAGAGACTTTAAATACACTAAATAAGAACAGGTCTGTACAAGAAGAAAACAAAATTAAAGCCAGAATCCTGTGTTGCATATTAATTAACACAGGGGACTATGGAAACTTTCTGTTAGAACACAGCTATTTATTGCTTGTAAGCATAACAGACTCCATTTTCTTTTCACAATGGATCCGAAAAGCCTACATTTCTTTCACATGATCACAGGTCCCCACACAATAGTTCTCACACTCTTACCCAACAGCCACTCCATCCCTCGCCACACTAACGCCACACGTTTCCTCCTTTGAAGGACTAGAAAAACTGCATCCCAGACTGCAACAGGGTCAGGGAGAGATCAAAGCCAGAGCCCGCCTAATCGCCCCAGCCTTTCACTGGGAGTGAGCAAAAATAAAGTTCTGCTGATTTACTGAGTATGCCCTTTATTCAGACCCTGCCGGAGTCTCGTCTGACCAGGCTGCAAAAGAAGCATGGGACCTGTGCTGAGAGTGTGGGGAGAGGGAGCAGGTGGCAATCCAACAGGCTGGCCGGGGGAGGGATGCAGGGGTCGCTGAAGAGCAGATGCTGCCAACTGAAACATCAACCTCACTCAACAAACCTCTGAGGGGGCAAAGGGCGAAAGCAAATAAAATGAAATTGCCTTTCTGCTTACATTTCGTTTAATATGCCTTTTGTACGTATAACCAGCAATTCCATTCCTAGGCATATAGCCAATAGCTGAAAACATTTAAAAAAAAAAAAAAAAAAACCATCAAAATAAAAAAAAAAACTTACACAAGAATATTTAAAGTAGCATCATTTGAAATAGCTAAAACTAAATAATCCAAATGTTCACCAAATGATGAATGGACAAAACAAAATGTGGTACATCATCCAATAAAATATTTGTCAATAAAGAGGAATGATTACAGGACCTTAATTCAAAAATCCCAAACCTAAAATTTTCCAAAATCCCAAACTTTCTGAGCATTGACATAATGCCAAAAGTGGAAAAATGTGGGTAGGGGCCTGGCACAAGTGGTAGAAGGCCTTCATGGCAAGCACAGGCACTGAGTTCACATCCTGGTACTGCCAAAACAAACTGTCAACCTACCCCCAAAACAAAACACCCCACACCAACACAGCCTATGAAATCACTGCACGTACGGGGGGGGCGTCTATGAAATGAAATGAAATTCTCTTTCTGACTTGGGTCTCAGGGGCTTGTGCACTGGCTAAAGCGGTAGAGCACCTGCCCAGCAAGGATGAGACCCTGAGTTCAAACCCCAGTACAGCAAAAAAAAGAAAACAACTCAGTTCTCAGCCATAAGATAATCTCATTAAGCAAATGCAAATATCCCACAAATCCAAAAATCTCCAGAATCAGGAACTGGTCCTAAACATTTGAACAAGAGATACTTAACCTGTCCTCACAGCACGGATGAATGTGAAATACATTCTAATGAAAGAAGCAGCCATAATAAGCCATGCACTGTATGAAAAGCCATTTGCATGAAACATCCAGAAGAGGCAAACCCATGGTGACAGAAAGTGCACTGGTGGCTGCAGGAGGAGGCTGGGGCCCGGGCCATGGCATGGCATGGCATGGTGAGTGACACCACCAGGTGTGGAGTTTCTTCCATGCTCTGGAACGAGACAGTGGTGATGACTCTAACAAGCAACACTGAGCTGCACACTTGAACATTTTATGGTATGTGAATTAAACTTTTTTCTTTTTTTTTTTAGCAAGGATTTATTTTAGTATAACAGGTTAAAGTGGGGGAGAAGTAGAAAAAAAAATTGTAGAAATATTTGCTGCTCCCCATACGGGAAATGGGAGCAAAAGACTCAAGTGAATTAAAGCTTAATTTAAAAAAGTTACAATGATACTATTTCAGAACCACCTGACTGGGAAAACAGGACCCTTCTACTCTGCAGGTGAGAATATAAATTTGTAAAATTGAAAAGCTTTTGCCATCAAAATTTGCCTGAAGATGAGCTTGACTGACAATTCCAACCTGTTTGCACAGGGCACTGGTCTATACGGAGAGGAATGCTCTCAGATCCACTTATTTTCCTATCAAGAAATGAGGCAGAAAGGCTGTAGGATTGAAGTTTGTTTTTAAAAAAACAAACCCCGAACCAAACTAAGGGTTTATCATTAGTAAAATTAACAAATAAACTGATACAGTTATAAAGTAGAATTTTATACAGAAGTAAAAACACATGTATTAAAGCTGCATTAAATCACGTGGATGAATCTGAGAACCACGATGTTGAGCAAAACAAGACCAAATCACTAGAGAATCTATCACTATGACCTTATTTACAGAAAGGTCAGAAGTAGGCCAAACAACATAATTGTTTCTGGTTTATCACTTTGTTTTTATCTTTAAAGGCATGCAAATGAATGATAAACAAGAAATTTGCGAGTGGCCATTTAAATTTCAAGGGCTGGAAGGGCACACACACAGTGGGCTCTCCTAAGCCGGAGTGAAGTCACACACAGTGTCCACTGTGCTGTGACTCTTCACACAGTACATGCAGAAAGTCTTGTGTGTCCACTGGCTGTCCAGTCAAGACACGTAAGCCTGAGGGGAGGGAGAAGGAACAGGAAGTAACCATTGCCTTGAAAGTTCTTGTACAGAGGAACGGTGAATAGAAATATGAGCCCATCTGCCCTGTTCTACTGTTTTCTGATACTTCAACTTGTACTACATCCCTCCTCTCTGAATTCAATTTTAATTGGATGACATTTGCTATGTTAAGAATACACAGATAACAGATACAGAAAAGCACTACATGGCAGAGGGGTGGGGACAGCTACTTTCTTTTGTAAACTGCCCAAAGTTGCCTTTTTAGTGTTCAGAGGGCACAGAGAGGATTTTTAAAAACGCCATCAAGCTTTTATAAAAGCTTACTCTAATGAGAGGCCTGGGAATGACAGAGAAAATCAGTGGTGAGTCAACCAGTGTAGAACTACGTGGTGTATGTTGTACAGATGTAAAGTCACAATGTCGTAACAGCCACACCTAATCTAATTTTTGAAAAAAGTTCCTAAATTTACTATACACAATTTGATGAAACCAGATTTCCTAAAATTACACAGCTTTCTCTGAGAGAATCAGACATTTATCAATCAGGGACACAAGACACTGCCAGTTATCACACCTGTGACACGTGACACTGCCAGTTATCACACCTGTGACACGTGACAGTGCCAGTTATCACACCTGTGACACGTGACACTGCCAGTTATCACACCTGTGACACGTGACACTGCCAGTTATCACACCTGTGATACGTGACAGTGCCAGTTATCACACCTGTGACACGTGACAGTGCCAGTTATCACACCTGTGATGTAGCCTTCTAAAGCCTTTGGCACCAGCGACTTAGCCAGCTGCAGGTCCTCCAGGGAACATTTGCCGGACTCCAGACCAAAGGACATTCCCATCCGCTTCAGCACTTCAATGTCGTCATGGATCTCAAAGGTGTTGTCAAAATTAAAAAGGTACTCAAACCTGTATAAGGAAATGAAGTAAGGATGGGGTTATTAGCAGAGCAATGAAGAGGAGTGAAGGATTGCACTCTATGCTGTATTTACTTACTTATTTCTGCAGGGCTGGGGATGAAATCCAGGGCTTTGCACGCTAGGCAAGTGTTCTCCCTTAAGCAACACCCCAGCCCTGCCTTTAAGTGACAGAAAGTGGCCCAAGTTCAGCTACTGTACCAGAAACTTACCTTTAGAGCAGAATCATTCTGTTGTGGTCTGTGTTTATGACATCTCAAATAAACTGCCTGTCCTATCAAAACAAGTTTTCTAAGGCAGACAACACTTTATAAACTTTAGCCCTAATGCTGTTGCAAACAGGAGATAGAAATTTTGTTCTAAATCCAACATTTCCCCAATGTTGTCTTCAGCCCTGCCCTAGAGAAAAGTCCCTCTGGGTTGGTATGCCATACTCCTATTGTAAGCTGGCTTATCAGCTTGTAGGAAAAACCCATTTTAAATGCTTACTTCACTGTCAAGAGTCAAGTGTTAGCCTCAGGACACATCAGTCAACCATAAATGGAAGACTTTTTTTGAGACTTGGTTGCGCTGTGTTACCCAAGCTGGTCTTGCATTCCTGAGCTCAAGGAATCTTCCTGTCTCAGCCTCCTGAGTAGCTGGGTCTACAAGCACTCAGCCTGCCTGGCTTAAGAGGAAGACTTTTAACAAATTAAAGTGACACTAGCTCTGTCCAGAAGGGCTAAGGAGTGAAATGTCTTAAGAAAAAGTGTCACATATAATAAGTATATAGCACATTTCCAAATGTTCTTGAAAAGTGTCCAGGCTGGATGCCTAGCTGCCTAGCACATCAATCAAGAAGCAAATGTGAGAGAGATACAGTGGTGCACAGCTGTAACCCCAGTACTGAGGAGGCTGAGGCAGAAGGATGACTTTGAAACCAGTCTCAGCTTCAGTGGGATAGAGGCTAGCCTGGTTTATAAACCAAGATCCTGCCTGAAAAACAAAATAATAACAAAAAACAAAGGCTGGGGACACCACTCAAGTGGCAGAGCATCTGACCAGAATGTTGGTGAGCAGTCCTCCGGTCTCTGAGGTCAGGCCTCAGCTCTATGTGGACAGGCGTCAAAAGAAGTTTCTGTGACAATGGTGAGTTTTATCTCACCATGGAATTCTCTCAACTAAAATCATGTGAGGGTAAAACATGCTATGTTAGATCTTAGATCAGGGAAAACTTACCATTAAAAGTAAAAATGCTTTTTTATTTTGGTAGTACTGGGGCTTGAACTCAGGGCATTATGATTGCCATGCAGGTGAGCTACCACTCAAAATCAGACACACCCCAACCCAAAAATGCTATACTGAAATAATGTGAAGCATATGACTTTGAATAAAGTATACTAATGAGTTATTTAAAAAAAAAAAAAATCTGAAGCGGGTGCCTGCCAAAGGAATGACTTCAGGCATGTGGTAGAAGCAAATGGCTTTCAAACTTAATCCTCAGTGTGAGAAAGCCTCCTGGCTAATTACAGGGAAGATTGCTTCACCAAAGAACCAACAGCCAGGGGTGCAGACCTGCCTTGAGGGACAAGTGCGGACAGGCTACTCCACACAGGGGCGCCAGGCAATGCATGAGTCAGTGACCACCCAGTGCATGGAGCCCTCCAGACCCCAGCCTGGGTGATTGGTACCCATAATCCTCTGGGCTTGCTAGCCAGGTGCTCTACCACTTGAGCCACACCCTGACCCTTTCGGCACTGGTTATTTTTGAGATAGGATCTCATGAACTTTTTGCCAGGCTGGCCTAGAACAGTGATCCTCCCCAATCTCTGCCTCTGGATTAACTAGGATTACATGCTTGAGCCCTTGTGCCCAGCTCCAATAGTTTTGAAAGTCTTTCTCACTGTTTTTCTTTTCCTGTCCCAGCACCTTGCACGGCCTGTGGAAGCTTGGGTCCAGGCACCACTGCACGCGGATCACAGGCAGTACAGTGCCTGTGGAAGGCGAGTGCTGGAGTTCACCCAGCTGCAAATGGCACCCATGCCTGTGCCCGCCCTGCCCCTGCTCACTTGTCACTAGAGATGCTGCAGTCGATGACAGTCTTTCTGCTGGTGTTGATGATGATGAATGGTAGCTGGATGGTGGAGTTCAGAGCTGGAGGGCCCTGGTTTTGCTGCTCATTCTGCCGATTTCTCTGTACCAGGTTCTTGAAAGCAATTTGCTGTAATAGTCAATAAAAAGAAGGTAGCCATTTAATGAGGTTAAGTGAGATGAGATTTAAATGAATTAATAGAGTAATTTAAAATATAGCTTCAAGTTCGAGCATTTAAAGAGGCAGCCCACCTATACTACTGAACTAAAAAAATGAGCATTTAAGAAAAAAGATTAGAATAACTCACTTCAGTAAACATATTTGAAGGGAAATACACACTTCTACAGTGTCTAGCATGGTGAGTGATGAGCCTCAGGCTTCATCACCCACACAAACAGATCTCACAGACATAGGTGTAGGAAACACCTATGTCTCACAGACATAGGTGTTGCCATTAGAGCAACAGGGCAGCAGTGACACCTTATAAGTGACCTTACGCTTTCATTTATCTCACACAGCCTCCTGAGAGTTTAGGGTCAAATACATCATTTAGGTCATCTAGCCCGGGGACATACAAGTGCTTTGAAGCCATAGAACCCTTTCAGTGCTCAGCTGGCTGCTGGTGGGGCTGGCATCCCCAGACCTGCATCTCTGCCCTCGCTCACTGCCACTGTGCATTCTAAGGCACAATGCAGAACTTTTCTGTGTAGGGCAAGAAGGGACAATTAGATACATGGAGTAGGGTATGTGAGTTATCTATAGGTGTAATGTACTCACGATTCCTTTCCTAAATTACCAAGGAGCAAATGGAGGTGTCATATAGGTAATGGTTGCCTGGGTCATATGACACAAGTGAGCTGGGACATTTATTTATTAAAAAAATCAAACTAGCTTAGTCACAGCAAACGATTAGTGTTCAGAGACAGCTTGTTTAATTTACTTTCTATGGGACGGATGTGGTACCTCATATCTATGATCCCACCTACTTGGGGGTAGAGATTGGGAAGATGTGAGCAGCCTCAGCAAAAAGTTAGCAAGACCCCATCTCAACAATCAAGCCAGGTATGGTGGTACACAGCTGTCATCCCAGGTATGAGGGAGGCACAGGTAATCATGGTCTGAGGTTGAACAAAAATGTAAGATCCTCCTTTAAAAATTGAGCCAGGCACTGGTGGCTTATGCCTAGCTATTCAGGAGGCAGAAATCAGGAGGATTATGGTTTGAAGCAAGCCAGGGCATGAGCCTATCTTGAAGAAAACCATACAAAAAAGGGCTGGTGGAGTGGCTCAAGGTGTAGATCCTGAGTTCAAACCCCAGTACTGCAAAAAAAAAAAAAAAAAAAAAGAAAGACTAAAACAAAGGAGGGCTGGGGGTGTGGCTGAAGTGGTAGAGCACCTACCTAGCAAGCATGAGGCCCTTGAATTTAAGCCTACTAGGTCGTGGTGAATGATCTTTTTGATGTGTTGTTGAATTCCGTTTGCCATTATTTTATTGAGGATTTTGCATCAATATTCATTAAGGACAAATGTCTTTATATATATTTGCTTTGGGGTTTTGTTTTGTTTCTCATATTCATGTAAAGATCAGGCAAGAGAAGAATTTGGTGCTGCCAGGATGGTCTTGATCATGAAGGAGGAAGGAGAGGAAGCAGGGAGGTAGAGGAGTAGTGCAGGTGGAAGAGAGGCAGCAGGAAGCCCAGAGGCCATGTTCCATCCCCATCCCTGTTTCTTACTTGCATGCTGCATTCATTTTTGTCTGGTTTTCACCCCGTGGCTGCCCCTGGAACAGGCATTTTATGTATTTTTTAGATTGGGTTTCCAAATAAGTTTTTTTGGAAGTGCATATTCTGCAGCTTTAAAAAGAGTTTGAAAGCTGACTACTTTACCCTGTGCTCCTCCCTGCGGAATCTGCCAGGAGCTGCTCCTCCCACCTCTACACTACCCTGTCCCTGGCTGCCTGTGTCTTCCCTGACCCTGCAGAGTTATCTGTCCATTGCCCACCAGCCCATGGTCTCTAAGCCCTGGGATGGGGCCATCCTGGAATTTCCTCAGAACCCTTTTGGAACTTGTGTCTGTTTCACACGTGTGTGTGTGTGTGTGTGTGTGTGTGTGTGTGTGTGTGTGTGTTCCATCTCACCTCAATCAGAATGACTGCCATCATTGTGTGTGTGTGTGTGTGTGTGTGTGTGTGTGTGTGTGTGTGTGTGTTCCATCTCACCTCAATCAGAATGACTGCCATCAATAAAACAAGCAACAAATGCCAGGGAGGATGAAGACGGTGGTGAGGAAGGAACTCTCAACCACTAAAGTAGTATGGAGACTCCTCAAAAAATTAAAAACTAGGGCTGGCACATGACCCTGCTATACTGTTCTTGGGCATATACCCAAAGAAAGTTAGCGTACAGTAGAGACACATGGACACCCAGGTTCATTGAAGCAGTATTCACAATAACCAAGCTATGGATTCAGCCAGGTTCCCACCAGCAGACAAATGAATAAAGAAAATATGGTACATACATAGTGGAACATTAGTCTTGCATAAAAAAGAATGAACTTATGTCATTTGCAGGAAAATGGATGCAACTGGAGATGACTCAAGTGAAATAAACCAGAATGAGGAATTCTTAGCCAGAGCAATTAGGCAAGAAGAAGGAATAAAAGGAATACAAATAGGTAAAGAAACTGTCAAAATATCCCTATTTGCAGATGACATGATCCTATACGTTAAAGACCCAAAAAACTCTACTCAGAAGCTTCTAGACATCATCAATAGCTATAGCAAGGTAGCAGGATATAAAATCAATATAGAAAAATCATTAGCATTTCTATACACTAACAATGAGCAAACGGAAAAAGAATGTATGAAAACAATTCCATTTACAATAGCTTCAAAAAAATCAAATACCTAGGTGTAAACCTAACAAAAGATGTGAATGACCTCTACAAGGAAAACTATACACTTCTGAAGAAAGAGATTGAGGAAGCCTATAGAAAGTGGAGAGATCTCCCATGCTCATGGATTGGTAGAATCAACATAGTAAAAATGTCAATACTCCCAAAAGTAATTTACATGTTTAATGCAATTCCCATCAAAATTCCAATGACATTCATTAAAGAGATCGAAAAATCTACTACGAAATTTATATGGAAACACAAGAGGCCACGAATAGCCAAGGCAATACTCAGTCAAAAGAACAATGCTGGAGGTATCACGATAACCGACTTCAAACTATATTACAAAGCAATAACAATAAAAACAGCATGGTACTGGTACAAAAACAGACATGAAGACCAGTGGAACAGAATAGAGGACCCAGATATGAAGCCACACAACTATAACCAACTTGTCTTTGGCAAAGGAGCTAAAAATATACGATGGAGAAATAGCAGCCTCTTCAACAAAAACTGCTGGGAAAACTGGTTAGCAGTCTGCAAAAAACTGAAACTAGATCCATGTCTATCACCCTATACCAATATTAACTCAAAATGGATCAAGGATCTTAATATCAGGCCCCAAAACTCTTAAGTTGATACAGGAAAGAGTAGGAAATACTCTGGAATTAGTAGGTATAGGTAAGAACTTTCTCAATGAAACCCCAGCAGCACAGCAACTAAGAGATAGCATAGATAAATGGGACTTCATAAAACTAAAAAGCTTCTGTTCATCAAAAGAAATGGTCTCTAAACTGAAGAGAACACCTACAGAGTGGGAGAAAATATTTGCCAGCTACACATCAGACAAAGGACTGATAACCAGAATATATAGGGAACTTAAAAAACTAAATTCTCCCAAAACTAATGAACCAATAAAGAAATGGGCAAGTGAACTAAACAGAACTTTCTCAAAAGAAGAAATTCAAATAGCCAAAAAAAAAAAAAAACCATGAAAAAATGCTCACCATCTCTAGCAATAAAGGAAATGCAAATTAAAACCACACTAAGATTCCACCTCACTCCTGTTAGAATAGCCATCATTAGCAACACCACCAACAACAGGTGTTGGCGAGGATGAGGGGAAAAAGGAACCCTCTTACACTGTTGGTGGGAATGTAGACTAGTACAACCACTCTGGAAAAAAATTTGGAGGCTACTTAAAAAGCTAAACATTGATCTGCCATATGATCCAGCAATACCACTCTTGGGGATACACCCAAAAACTGTGACACAGGTTACTCCAGAGGCACCTGCACACCCATGTTTATTGCGGCACTATTCACAATAGCCAAGTTATGGAAACAGCCAAGATGCCCCAGCACTGACGAATGGATTAAGAAAATGTGGTATCTATACACAATGGAATTTTATGCAGCCATGAAGAAGAATGAAATGTTATCATTCGCTGGTAAATGGATGGAATTGGAGAACATCATTCTGAGTGAGGTTAGCCTGGCCCAAAAGATCAAAAATCGTATGTTCTCCCTCATATGCAGACATTAGATCAAGGGCAAACACAACAAGGGGATTGGACTTTGATCACATGATAAAGCGAGAGCACACAAGGGAGGGGTGAGGATAGGTAAGACACCTAAAAAACCAGATAGCGTTTGTTGCCCTCAACGCAGAGAAACTAAAGCAGATACCTTAAAGCAACTGAGGCCAATAGGAGAAGTGGACCAGGAACTAGAGAAAAGGTTAGATCAAGAAGAATTAACCTAGAAGGTAACACACATGCACAGGAAATCAATGTGAGTCAACTCCCTGTATAGCTATCCTTATCTTAACTAGCAAGAACCCTTGGTCCTTCCTATTATTATAAGGGCAAAACAGTTTCTGCCAGGTATCGAGGGGGTGGGGAGGAGAGAGAGAGAGGATGGGGGATGGGTAAGGGAGGGGGTGGGGGAAGGGGGGAGAAATGACCCAAACATTGCATGCACATATTAAAAAAAAAAAGACATTTGAATTATTTCAGCATATCATATATTCTGGCTATTAGACAAAATATTATAGGAAAAAACCTGGTGTGGTATTTGGCAACTTATTGTTACATTTCTGAAAATCAGATTATATCAAAAATTAAATAGGAACTAGAGTGTTCAAATCAAAGTGAATTTTATGACTGATGGTAAAGGTTTTTTATATAAAGACATTTTCCTAAGAAAAGTAAGGAATAAAGGTTTTCTGTATGAAATTTATCTCATTAGACTGAAAATGGCCCATCTGTATTTCCTACCTGAAGTCAGTTTTTACACCAAGTGGAATTATTAAAAAAGAAAAGAAAAAAGGTCCATCCGGCCTCACGTGATTTTATGCAAGGGTTATATAGTACTTTAAAAAATGAGCCAAATTCTAGGCAATTATCTAAAATAGTATGAATAGAGAAATCTCTTTTTTTTTTTTTTTGTTTTTTGTTTTTTGGTGTTACTGGGCTTTGAACTCAGGGCCTAAACCTTGAGCCACTCCACCAACCCTTTTTTGTGATGGGTTTTTTTCAGATAGGGTCTTGTGAACTATTTGCCTGAACTGGCTTTGAACCTCAATCCTCCTGATTTCTGCCTCCTGAGTAGCTAGGATTACAGGCCTGAGCCTGTGGCACCCAGCTTAAAAAAAATTTTTTTTAAACAGAAATGCATTTTAAGTTTTGTAACTTGTATAAATCTTACTAAACCATTTCATGTCACTCTTGTCTTTCACAGATAGAAGCATTACAGATGGATTTAATTATTTTACTTAAAGCACATACCTCAAATGTAACAAATAGGTTTACTATTTGACATTTCAAGTTAAGGATAAAATAAACAGTGAACACTACCCACCCCCTCAAATGTGTTCTGAGCAGGGATGAGCTCAAAAGTGAAGTGCTGCATAGTGAACAGCAGGAAGCTTGAACTGAGGGTGGGGAGGAGACACCTGAAAGGACAGACAGGAGAGGGAAGGTGGCCCGTGTGCTCCTAAAAGACACTACTCAAAGGTACCACAATTAGAAAAGTGATTCAAAAGGAGGCAGAAAAGACAGTCCAAGCAGGAAGGGAATGAAAAGACCCCAGCATGGTTACCTGCAGGAGCAGCTCTTGCAGCTGGGCACGCTTCTGCTTTATCCGCTCTATCCGCCTCTGCTTCTCTACCTTGAAAATGTAAGTTAGAAAGCTGTATGAATGTGTGCAGAGTACAGTGCACCACTCACTGCTCAGGCCCCTCTTCTGAGGTAGCAAGAATTTTTCTTAGAGAAATTCAACCTATTTTAACTGCTAAATAAAGCAAACCAAAACTTTCTGGGAAGACAGAGGTTGGGGGGTGAAAACTGTACCCATAGTCATCAAAAAAGAACAACCAGTCATGCACTGCACAATGATGAGTCTGTCAACAGGATGGCACATGGAGGACTGAGCTGCATGCTTACCACCGAGACACTCGCAGGACGCATCAGCACAGATCTGTGGTGATTCTGGTGTGCTGGCAGCACACTGGAGAAACCTACAGTGTAGTGCCTGTTACTTGGTAAAGACCACACATGATTATGCTGCTGCTTCATGTATTTAGGTGCTATACTTTTATCCTTATTTTATACTGTATTCCTACTTACAGAAAAGTTCACTGTACGGCAGGTAGCGTGGCTCAAGAGGTAGAGTGCCAGGCTACCAAGTGTGAAGGCCTAGGTTCAACCCCAGTACTGCCACAAAACAAAACAAAACAAAATCACCCCCAAAACCGCTTCACTGTAAAATAGTGCGCTTGCTACTATTTTACACATGTAAAATAGTGCCACACATCTCGTTTACCACGTCTTTTGATTACGTTGGGAGATCACACTGAGTGACTGCTCTGTGTCACTAGGTTTTCATAAGCACACTTTATGATACTCACACAACAGTGTGAGTGTTTTGGAATGTACCCCTGTGATTAAGTGACATGACCGTACTTGACATGCAGTACTTGTTGCTATTATGATTTAAGTTCTAATCCAAGTAATAGTCACTCTTAGTTTATGCTTACCCCATGTCCCACACTCAAGTAAGCGTTTTGCACAATGCGGTAAGTCCTGTTATCCATTTTGCATGCAGGGAATAGGTTTGTACTGCCCAGGTGACTCAGTTGACGAATGGCAAGAGCTAGGAGTGCACCCAGCTCATGTGCTTCCAGAGTTCCTGCTGTTAAGATTGTGCCCATCACCCCTCAAGACTGAGCTGCTTCTTGCTGAGGTTTCAGTTGCAGGGACTTTAAGATGAGCAGACCTGATAACTCAGGTTTTGCTTCCTCTGTACACTTCCTACTTGGAGTAGGAGGCACGCTTGGTAGACAGCTTCTCAGCTTCACGACAACGCCATTTCCTCAACCTTACAACTGCCTAGGTAGCTGAGGTTGGGATCTGAATTTCCTTACACTTCAGGGCCTCACATCTCACTAGGTAAAGCCATTGGCATCTGGTAGTAACAATTATAGTTATTGGTTTGCATACAGCTCCAGCATCAGGTGCAACAGACCAAATCAAAATGGGAGTTACAGATGCTGGAGTTCCATGCCAAGTGGAATGTAAGTTGTTTATCTGAGAGAGAGAAGAAAAAGGTCTGCTTGTTCAGACCTTTTCTTCCTATAAAAAGCCAACCTCCTCTGCTTAGCTTATCAGAACACCTGTTCTATATAAAATGAGGTATTACCCTATTCAAAAATCACACCTAAAAAACAAAAAACAAACAAATGAAAATACACAAACAAAAAAGACAAAAAAAAAAAAAAAAAGAAATAACCAAAAATCACACCTAGTCTTTGTTCCCATTTCCCTCGTAACAGGAAAGTGTTTCTCTTTTTCTTGAACCCTCCCCACCTTGTCCATACTTTATCCTGTTATATTAAAATAAATCCTTGCCAAAACTTCCAGGAAAAAAAATCACACCTAAAGCCAATTAAGATCTTTAAAACTGTACTTTTATCTTTTTTGAGAAAGGGTCTTGCTATGTACTCCAGACTGGCCTTGAACTTGTGATCTTGCTGCTTCTGCCTTCTAAGCACTGGGCTAATAACAGGTGTGTGCCACCATACCCGGCTTACTTTCATCTTTTTTTTTTTTTTTTGGTGGTACTGGGGTTAGAACTCAGGGTTTCATGCTTACTCCGCAGGAGCTATACTGTTAGAGCCACACCTTCAGCCCTTACTTTCATCTTTTGACAACCAAGTAAGGTAACTTTCTTGTCTACTCCAATATATTAGTTCCTGTTTACTCTTCTACTCTGGTCTGCTCTAGGAATTCTCATAAATAGTTCTAACCATCACCATACTTCGGCCCTAAATTACTTACGCTCACTGAAACATTCATGCTGGCCTGCTGGCCCCTCATCCAACCAGGTCAAGCTGTACCTAATTCTCTAACACAGCTCTCCAACCTCACTGTCACTGCTTAACTTGGACCTGGTCCAATTCCCCTTTTCTACTCCATTTCTTTCACCATCTAACTCTGTGTGTGTGTGTACTAAGATCCTCCTGCCTCTACATCCTGAGTACCTCGATTATAGGTGTGTGCCACCACGCCAGGCCTTATTTACCTGTTAACTCAATTCTCAACCCACTAATAGAATTATCCTTTAAATACACCCCTCAACCCTCCTCTTATAATTGTCAATAGCTTCCATTGTTTACAGACAAGGCTCACACTGTAGCACTTAATAATCTACCCCTTTCTCCATGCCTGCACCCTGGTGACACCCAGCTCCAAGCATGCCTTCTCATGCCTGTCTTGGGCCATGCACTGCCTCTGCCTGGAAGGCCTCCCCACCCTTATCCACCTGGCAAACTCCTACTCCTTCCTCATTACTGAGCTCAGGCATTATTTCTTTGGCAAAGTTCTCCCTTATCCCTCTTCTGAGAGAATTTATACATATTTCTTTATAGGAATAATCACATTTTTCGTCTCTTAATCTTCGGTACCTGGGATTGAACTCAGAATATCATGTATACTAGGTAAGAGCTCTACCACTGAGCTACACCCCCAACCCAGGGCAACTCTTTTTTACATTTTTTCTCTCCCCAATTATAATGACAGTTTCCTTGGGCTTTTATTTTGGGATCAGACTTTGGTCTGTCTAACCTGTGCTTAATGAGCTTTGGATATCAGCTTAATATCACTGATAACTGAAGTCTGAATTCCATTCTATTAAGAGGAAGAAGAGAGGGAAGACCTCCACTCTAGCACCTGAACAACATTACTCTCTAAGCTCTGATGCACATCTGTTTTCTCCTGACACAGACAAGTATAATAGCAAGTAACTTTTTATTTGCTGGGGGAGAGAAGGGTAAGAAGCCTGAGAAAAATATAAAACCAATCTTAACAATCTTAATGTCTCCAAAAGCCATCGTTAACATCAAGTTGACTCCATTTTGACCAGGACAGTAAAATTATGTCACATCAAAGCATTTAGAAACAGTATGTCAGGGAACATGGTCATTAGGGAAGATTTCTAGAATCTTCAAGTTAACAGAATTAAAAATGTTTTGCCCACATCAAAACTCATTTAACATTCTACTCGTTCTGATAAGACACAAATGAAATGGCATTCAGTTGCTCCAGCTCCTAAGAGTTAAAGATAAAAATCTAACTTTCATAATATACTTAGAATATTGTGCAGACATGGGAAATAGACAAATGCATCTATTATCTTTGCATCAAATAACTTAATCAAATAAGAGATTTTTATCACATGATTCATCAAAACTCGATGAACTACTGAGAATTAAATCAGAATGAAATAAAGTTCTCTAAGAAAAGGAAAAATCAACTCCAGTCGTTTAAATTTTAGGCCCTTCACGTTCATCATTTACAAAATAGACTGCAGACTATACCTCTAAAATCCCCCCAATCCTATAGTGCTTGAGAGAGCCCTGGAGAAGTAGAGCATACACAGGGGTCACTGGAGGAGCATTCCGCTCTGTGCCGTGGGCGCTCCTCACCTCCAGGTCCTGGCACTCCTGGGCCGAGTTGCTAGGCAGGCCGATCCACCTGATCTCCTTCTTCTCCTTGGAGATGATATTCATGGCCATGAGCACGTTCAGGGCATCGTAGACACGGCGCCGGATGTTCTTCTGTTCGTAAGCCTGCCAAAGCACTTGCATTGAGTGACCAAGTCTAAGGGCCGGGAGGCCGGGATAGTCACAGTCGGCAGACTGCATTATTAATGCTAGACAACATCAAAGTGCTGAGGGAGTTCTATGCCCAGTGAAACAGCCTTCAAACTAAAGATGAAATAAACACTTTCAAACAGTGTGAGCCATTAAATAATCTCAGAGATAAAGGTCACATTAACATTGAATTCCTATTCAAAACTACTGAAGGTCTTTTTCTGGTGGCAGAAAGGCCATTTGAGATGGAGCTTGCAGCTGTGGGTGAAATGAAGACGGCTCAAGAGGTAGCGCGCAGTCACAAACGAGTAGTGGAGGCAAAGTGCGCTAAGGCCTGCGACGCTTGGAAGCATTTGCACTTTAGAAAATCAAGGGTGCATGTTGGCTTTTTTAATTGCTAATTTTTCAGCAGTACTGAGGTTTGAAATCAGGGCCTTACGCTTGCTAGGCAGGCACTCTGCCACTTCAGCCACTCTGTCAGCCCTTTTTTGTGTTGGGTGTTTTCGAGGTACGGTCTTGGGAACTGTTTGCCCACCTGGCTTTGCAGTGGTCCTCCTGCTCTCTGCCTTCCAAGTACCTAGGATTACTGGTGTGAGCCTCTGAGGCCTGGTCAAGGATGTGCGTTTTTAGTCTAGGTAAAATTGTGCTTCTCACAGTGTTGTCACTGAGCCAATGATGACTGGCAAACTGTTTTCAGTCTACAATGAGAGTAAGAACTTGCACCAAAATGTAATTACTGTATCACTGAGCATACTGCTCAGTTCAGTAGACCTTTTCCCTTTTTTATTTTTTCTCAAAATGAAGGAAATTGTGTTGCCATACTGTAGAGCTAGGTCCTTCCCATACTGGGGAGAAGTAATTCAGAGAACAACTTTCTCCCACCATAATTGACAGATACTGTCTATAGGTGATAAGAAATAAAATATTAAACATGCTACTTAAAGTTAAAAATATAGCCAACTGACCAACTACGGCTATAACCCTTCCAAATTACCAGAAAAACAGCACAATAGTGAACAAACGGAAAAAACCCAACCTGTTTATATCCAGGGGTGCTGAAGGAGGGTTAGTGAACATGTATGCATGCTAGATGTTGAAAGTGCTAAGGAGAAATGCCTCCTTGTAGTGACATTTGAATAAAGGTTAGCAAAGACAAAGAGAGAGATACCATATATATAGCAAAGAGTTCTGGGAAAGAGAAGAGCAAGTGGGATAGCCTGATGGGGCATGTGTGGCTGGAGGGGAAGAACTGGGGGAGTGCAGAGTCGATGAGGTGGGTGCTGAGGGCGTGACTAGGTGTGGCCAATGGTACAGCGCCTGCATAGCAAGTGCAAGGTTCTAAGTTCAGCCCCCAGTAACAAAAAAACCCAAAAAAAACAAAGTTCCAGAATATGTAAAGCATAATGTGAAAAAATAACAAAAACAGCGCCAGGAAAAAGAAGATAATATCAAATAAAAATCAAAACAACTGCATATCAGAAAACCAAAAAAGTTCTTTGGGAAATAATTCCAAATAATTTTCTTTCATCCTTTTTTTTTTTTTTTTGTTGGCGGGACTGGAGATTGAACTCAGAGCCTTGTGCTTGCTAGGTGGGTGCTCTACCACTTATTTGAGCCACACACCAGCCCTAAATTCCAAATAATTTTAACAATATGCATGAAACGGAAGATTTTCTAAAAGCAAAAATACCAAACTGACCCTAATGGAGACAGAACTTCTAAAAAAGATTAATTATAACAGAAAAAGTAATGGATAAAGCTATCTAATATCCATGCTCTCACCAAGGAGGCAGGACTAAGTAATTTATATAAAAACTTAGGGAAATGAAATTGACACTCAATGCTATTAAATCTGCCATAGAATGAAGAGAAAAGGAAAGAATGACTCTAAATTCATTTTATTTAAAAAAAAAAAAAAAGCTATCATAATGCAATTAACCAAATCTGAAAGATGGTTTAAAAAAATCTTTAAAAAACACCCATATAAAAGTTGTAAAGTTTCAGGAAATTACCCACAATTTGATTAAATTTAACATCTATTTCTGGATGAAATCCAGACATTCTGACCTGTCCTGGGTTCAACTGCCAGGGGTAAGGGAGATTAAAGACATGTACTCACTGGGGTTAATTATTTGTTATTTGTGTGGAGTACGTATGATTACATTTCATAAAACATAAAACAGTGTAAACTGATCTGTACTGATAAAAAAGCAGACCAGTGGTTGCTTGGGGATGGAGGTGGGAGTGGGGGGCACTTTGAGGAGGCTCAAGAACATTTTGGGGGTCATGAAATGTTCTGTGGTGGTGAATTCACAGGTGCACATAACTATCAAAACTGACAGAATCTGGGGCTGGTAGAGTGACTCAAGTTGTAGAGTGCCTTCCTAGCAAGCACTGAGTTCAAATCCCTGAGTTCAAATCCCAGTACTACAAAAAAAAAAAACCAAAAAATGGACAGAATTTTATACTTGAATACATTGACTGCATTCAACAATAAGTAGAGAAAAGGAATTGTGCATGTAGGACAAGTACATTTCCCTCTGTAATTTTATGTCAACTGAAAAAAATGACTCCACACCCCAAAAAAGGACAACTTGTAAGATACATTAAGAAAATAAAAGTTAAAATGCAGCATATGGGCTGAGTGCCGGTAGCTTACCCCTGTAAACTTAAGCTATTTGGGATCCTGAGGTTGGTCCCTCACCCCCAAGATGCCACAGCAAAATGGACTGGAGGTGTGGCTCAAGTGCGGAAGCCCTGAGCTCACACCACCTCAGTTCCACAATATTTTTGTTTCGTACATCTGGATTTTTAACAAACATGTTCACACACCGTTTTTCTAATTAAAAGCAAGTGCTAGGTTGGTGGTGTGTACTTGTAATGTCACAACTTTGGAGGCTGAGCAAGGGGATCACGAGTTTAAGGAAGCTTGGCTACAAGGAAGTTTGACAAGACTCTCTCAAAAAAGTAAAAAAAAAATTTTTTTGTTGACGCAAGACACTGAAGAACACTATGGTTCAGAAACAGATATGAAGTCATAAGATAAGTGAATATATATACATATGCTGTTCCTTTAGTAACCCCCAAAATCACATTTTAAAAACATTTTTATCTGTGTTTAATAAGCGAATTCTTTTCAAAACAACAACAAAAAACCCCCAACATAAAACATGAAACCCTAGTTTGTCTGATTCCTCAAGTCTGTGACAGACAACCCAAAGAGGCCAACCCACGTGACACTGGAGGTGTACCTACCGAGTCAGCGGGCAGGTGGTCATCTGAGCTGGTGAGCTCTGACACCAGCTCATCAGCGACCTCATTATATGACGTGGTGCCCTTCCGCTGAACTTTCTCACACACCTTCATTGAAAAATGCCTCAAGCCTTTTCCATTTTTATCTCCTTTTTTGCTTCGTTTACTAGAAGAGGAAAAAGTTACACTCCATTACATTTATTTGAGATTTCTTTCACAAAACTCTGTAAAATAATGCAAGAAGATAGTAAAATTTTATATCAAATGTTTTCAAACTTAATTTTTACCTAAAGAGACTAATTAATAAAGCATGGAGTGTTTCTATGCACATCATTAGTTTATTCAACAAACACTTATTGATGAATTGCTGTTATGTGCCAGATATTATTACAGATACTGGAAATAAATCAGTCAAAAAATGACAAAAAATGCTGACCGTCTACAGCTTATATTTTCTTTTCTTATGTGTATTATGCATACCAGTTTTTCTGAAATTACAACTATCACTACCCTCAATCTTATTTATTCAAAACTTTTTAAAAAAATTATTTATTTTATAGTGCAAGGATTGAACCCAGGGCCAGGGCCTCATGAATGCTAAGCTTGTCATGTGCCACAGAATGACATCTTTAGCCCTGATTCTTTTTTTCTTTTGATACTTGGTCTTGAACTTAAGGCCTTCACCTTGAGCTGCTCAACCAGCCCTTTTTTGTGATGGGTTTTTTGACATAGGGTCTTGTGAACTATTTGCCTAAGCTGGCTTCAAACCACCATCTTCCTGATCTCTATTTTCTGAGTAGCTAGAATTACAGGCATGAGCCACCAGTATGTGGCTTTATGTACCTCTTATTATACAGGCACCTTACCTCACAGGCTACTGTGAAATATGGGGAAACCACCACGGGATATGAGTTGCACAGTGAGGTACTCAGGCAGAACTTCTTACTGTAAAGTAGGTGAATTTATAGGGAGAAAGGCAGTGAAAGAAAGACCAGCTGAGAAGGTTTGAAATAGCCCAGGCAAGAAATGATGATTCCTGAAACTGGGGCAGAGGTGGGGCAGAGGTGGGGCAGAGGTGGGGCAGTGGTGGGGCAGAGGTGGGGGCAGTGATGGGTCAGGAAAAAGGATGAAGTTGTAAAAAAATTAAAAGATTAGAAACAATAGAACTGGGGCTGGGGATATAGCTCAGTGATCAAGTGCTTGCCTAGCAGGTTAAGGCCCTAGGTTCAATCCCCAGTACTGTAAAAGTAAACAAACAAATTAAAAACTTCTAAAACAAAACAGTGGAACTAAGTATCTGATTTATGTGGAAGATAAGGAATGGGGAAATACAGAAGTCTGAATTTAAAAAAAAGTCTGAATTGAGATGTGCTGTAAATCTAAAATACATACCAAATTTCAAACTTACATGAGAACTAATGTAAAAAATTTCATTAATAGTTTTTATATTTATTGTGCATTAAGATATAATACTTTGGTTACACTGAATTAAATACAAGATAATACAGAATGAGTATTCCTTATCCAAAATGCTTGGGACCAGAAGTGTTTCAGATTTCAATTTTTTTGTATTTCGGAACATTTGTGTATATGTTATTAAGAATTTCGGTGATAGGCCCTAAGTCTAAACATGAAATTTATTTATATTTCATATACACATTATACACATAATCTAAAGTTAATTTTATATCATACTTTTAATAACTTAGTGCATTAAACAAAGCTGAGTGGAATTTTCCTATTGTGGTATCTTGGTGGCAATTCAAAAAGTTCCAGACTTCAGAGAGTTTTGAATTTTTGGATTGGAGATGCCCAACCTGTATTAAATTAATTTCATGGGTTTTTCACTTTTTCTTTTCTGGGGGGAGCGGTGCTGGGGATTGAACTCAGGGCTTCATGCATTAGTCATAAATACTGTTAGTATTATTTAGGACTTTGAGCATATAATAATACAGAATAAAGTCAATGAGTAATTATATATTCCTTTCATTCCTATATCCTTAAAAACTAGGGCTCAGCATGGAAGGAAGGGGACTGAGATGTAATGAAGAAGTGGTTTAGTAAAATTCAAATTAGAACTATCAATATGGTCTCATGAAGTATGCCTTTGCGTGTATTTGTATCTTAGCTCTGTCAATTTAAAAGAACTAGAAAAAAACGGTCAACCTTTCAGCAATGAAGAATATTGCCAGTTGTGAATAAAAAAGTGATAGAATAATCTTAACTGCAATTCAAAATGAATTAATGGTTCCAGCGTTGAGTATCAGTGGTGTTTACATCACAAAAATAAAGCAAACTCAATGTGCTTGTAAATGGAAAAAAATATACATTTCTATACAAAGTCTATCTTATTTGCACTTGGAATTTGGTATATTTAGATACAGATGGCTAATCTACATTAATTTATATAATTAGCATCAGCTAAGCACAAAAGTAAAGAAAGAGTGAAAAGCAAAAGTGCAGAAGTTATTTTGAAAGAAATTTGTTATGTATGGGGCTTATGTTCACGCTAAAAACTAGGTGATTGTTTATTAAAGTAAGTAAATTCGTCAACTCACTGGTTATATACTTTTTCAAAGCCAAGAATGAAGCAGGGTTGTTTTTCATCTAACCCTAAGTTTGCTTGTTTGTTTGTTTGTTTGTTTTCAGGTAGCATTAAGATAGTCATAGGGTAGTTGTGGCGGTCATTGGCTAATTTGCCCTCGGTAGTCTTATGGATTTAATGGAAGTATTTAAAGGAGGAAACTAAACAAGTCATTAAGTAGGACCAATTAAACTTTTAATAACTATCAAATGCTGATGGCCACACTCTTGAAATCCAGGTGCAAGCCTACACAAAGATGTTTTGTAAAATTAGTTCAGGGCATGACTTGAAAATAAACTCAAAGAAAACTGGTTAAGTATCAACACTGGGAAGCTCTTTATAAAGTATGCATTCTAAACAGCTTCTTCACTTAAGGACTGGGTCCCCAGTTCTCCTTCTAACCAACACAGACTGCTGTGAAGACTGAATGACATGGTCTGCCTAAAACATCTGGCACACCACAGGTGATTTCTTTAGGAGATGCCAGAATTTTCCTAAGCAATACAAAACTAAAGGACCTTATCAATAACAGCTGAATCAAGAAAGTAAATGTATTTGTTAGAAGGTCAAGAGAGCACCATTCCAAAAATATCTATGTACAGATTCAACAAGGGAGGCTATAAGACTCAACATGAAAACTAAGCAAACAAGGCTTCTAGTAAAAGACATTAAAAGGCAAAAGGCCATATAAAGAACTCCTATAACTCAAAAACAACAAAAAACCCAATTAAAAAATGGGCAAAGGATTTCAACAGTCATCTCCCCAAAGTATACAAATGGCTAGTCTGCACATAAGAGCACGCCCAGCATCACAATCATCAAGGAAATGTTAGTCAAACCACAATACTCAACCTAGAATGGTTACTATCAAAAGATTTAAAAAAATACAAAAAATCAGGCTCATACCTATAATCCTGGCTACTTGGGAGATGAGGAAAAAAAGAAAGAAAAGAGAAGGAGAGAGGATGGGACTAGAGGAGGGAGGGAGACAAGAAGTGTTAGCAAGCATGTGGAGGAACTGGACTCTTCCCACACTGTCGGTGGGAATGCAAAACAGTACAGTCACTCCAGGAAATAGCCTGGTAACTACTCAAAAGGCTAAGGAGAAAGTAACCATGTGACTGAGCAATTCCACTCCTACTTATATACCTAAGAGAAATGCAAACTTACATCCAGCTGGGGCTGGTACCTCCTGCCTATAATCCTAGCTACTCAGGAGGCTAAGATTAGGAGAATTGTGGTTTGAAGCCAGCCTAGGCAAATAGTTCATGAGACCCTACCTTGAAAAAACCCATCAGAAAAAAGCACTAGTGGAGTGGCTCAAGTGGTAGTTAGCAAGCTGAGTTCAAACCTCACCTCGGTACTGCCAAAAAACCCCCATACAACTTGCATCCACAGAAAAACTGTTTAATAGTGTTCATACATGGCATCATTCCTAACAGCCTTAAAGTGGCAACAACCCAAAATATCCATCAACTAATGAGCAAATAAAACGGAAGGAAGTACCAATGTATGTCATCATATAGACAGATCTTAAAAACCTGGTATAGGAAAGTCAGTCACAAAGGACCACATGTTGTATGTTTCCATTAGTGTGAACTATCCAAGTAGGCCAGTCTGTAGAGATGGAGAGTCAGTTAGTGGTTGCAGGGTTGGGAGTAATGAGGGACCGGGGAGTGGCCGTGCAGGGTTCCTTTGAAGGCTGTGAAGCGTGTTAAACCGGACTGTGGTAGTGACCGCTCAATTCTGCAATATGCTTAAAACCATTGAACTGAACATGGTCAGAGGGTGAACTGTAAGGTAAATGAATTGTAATCTCCATAAAGCAGTTTTTAAAAAGTCACTGACTTTAACGTGGTCTTCTACTGTACTAAATCGTCTCTCATCATGAGCTTAGATCAACACCAAATTGCTATCAAGGGTTCTGAACCTCCATTTCTCTTCTCCTTTTTTTGGCTTTTGGAGATAGGGTCTAGCAATGAACCCCAGAGTGGCCTTGAACTCATGATCCTCCTACCTCAACCTCCCATGAACAGGTATTAACTAATTATTAGCAAAGTGTGGCCGGGCACAGGCCACTCTGGCTGTTACTGCTCAGAGTACCACGCCTTTTCCTTCTCTCTTGTTTTCTCAGTGCTGGGGACCATGCCTTGAGCCTTGCATTGCTGGGCAAGTGCTCTATCACTGAGTTATACCTTCATTCTATACAGTTAGAACCTTAGACTTTTCAAAAAATCAAGTTATAGGTAAATTGTATTTTAATTTGTCACTTCATTTACAGGTAGTAAAAGCAACATAAATGGTTTTATATGAAAGGGACACTGGATCAATGAAGTAAATGCATTCATTTAGACGGTCAAGAGAGCACCATTTGACGATGTCCAGAGCACTGCTCCAGACCTCTCCACAATTGCTGAGAGTTCACGTGGTCTGAGACCACAACAGCAGCCACACCTGGTAAGAAAAGCTCTTCCTTTCTTCCACAGTCTTCCGTCTTCTAGTGACTTAAAATACTGGCTGTTGTCTTTCCAGGTACTGCTTCCACCTCTTCCTAAGTTTTTAACTATAAAATTTATTGAAGTACAACACACATAAAGAAAGTTATGAGTCGTGCATGTGAAGTGCCCCTCTAACCTGCCTAAAGGATGCCCACAGCCATGACTTCTACACATCAGTTTTGTTTTTGAACTTCATCTGCTCTGTACTCCTCTGACTCAACATGCTGAGAGGCCACTAGTGCTTGTCCAGTGTGTCAACACACTGCCACTCTAATCCCGTCTCTGGATGGCCACTTGGTTTCTTTCTAGTTGCTGACTATCAGACTTTTTAATTTTGTAAATTTTTATTTAAAAAATTGATTTGTTTTTGGTGCCGTGACTCAGATTTGAACCAGGGAGGCTATTATGAATAGTGATTCAACCGATTTTCCTATAAAGGTTTTTGGTGGTTATGCACATGAATTTCTGTCCAGTATACACTTGGAATTGATAAGTAAGCAATAGGGTATACAGCTGTACAGCTTTAAGAGGTATGCCAACTCCCAAAAGGACTGTGCCAACTTCTAGTGCCATCAGTAGTGTACATGCATTCTAGATGCTTCGTGTCCTTGTCCTCTCATCAGTTGTTTTGTGGATGCAAAGGGATTCTGTTCTCACGTGTACTTTTCTGATGGCTAGTGCTGGAATAAAGGGGTTCTGTAAATTCTTACAATGAACTTATATTCAGTAATGCTGCCAAATTCACTTTTCTCAGTCTATAGATTTTTTTTCTAGGCACACAATCACATCCCCAATAGCAGTGCCAATTTTCTTTCTTTAAATACTTTTGTAATGTCTTTTCTCTTTGTCACCAGGACCCTTCCCTTTCAAAACACACTAAAATTTAGCTATAGAATGAAAACACGATTAGCTCATCAGTCAAATAAAGGACCTAGTACAAAGCATCCTTTATCAATAAAAGCAAACTGAGAAATGAAAAAGAAATAAGAAAGTAAAGCTGCTAATACAAGATAGTTTGAAAAGCAGGTTATGTTAATTTCATTTGAAGATTTCCAAAGAATTGCTCCCAAAGAACACAAGAAAAGTATTTTTCTAGGGGCTTAACTAGAATCCATAAACTACTGTCTTTTCTATTTTCCCAATAACTTTTATCATTTACAAAAATAATAACTAAAATTTGCACTATAATCCAGTGAATTCAATGTAGCCTGGGTATAAGCTGCAATAAGCACATTCCATTTCAATAAGGAATTACATATAATACACAATTTTTTTTTTTTTTTTGCAGTACTGGGGCTGAACCCAGGGCCTCTTGTCTACAAAAGCTTGTGTTCTACCATTGAGCTACATCTCCAGCCACTGTATTTTTTTTTTTTAAAAGGGAGTCACCCAGATATTTAAATCAACAAAATAATCAGTTACATTTGCAAAATTAAACCTTGACTTAACCCAGCAAACAAATAAACAAAAAGATCACTTTCCTGAAAGGATGTATCTGGAATGTGTGATGGGGGAGGCTTCTTCCATAGGGATCTTTATCCTCTCCTCCTGATGACTACCCACATGTCCAAACTACTTAGATGCTAGTGATGTTACTACTTGTGTAATTAATACTTTCCTAACTTTGTATGTCTAAAACAAAACTTTCAATTTCTCCCTCAAACCTGTTATTAACCACAGTAAATATAAGTAGCATCCTACTATTCATGAAAAACAAAAAAAAAAAAACCAAAATCTCTCAAGAGCCATCCTTCATTTTCCCTTCTCCTTCATGTAGCCTATTGACAAATCCACCAAAATTTATCCACAGTTTCCCCTCTCCACTGCCAAGCCGCAGCCCAGCACAGTAGCCTTCTCAGGGAATTCCCTGCTTTTGTGTTCTTTTCCTTAGAATTCATTATCTACTCAGAACCAGTGTAAATTAAGTCATGTCATTTCCCTGCTTAAAAGTTTCCTCAGAACAAAGCCCAAATCTTTTCCACAACCAAAAGGCCTTTAACGATCTGACCTCTGTCTGCTTCTATTCTCACAGCCTATCCCTCCTTGCTCTTCTCACTGGCTCCAGCTCACTGTGCTTCCCCCAACATCAAACTTGCTTCTCACTTACAGGCTTTCTATTTGGCATTCACTCGGCCCAGAATCCCCTACTCCTCCACCTGAGCCCTGGTTTCTTTGCATATGAGGATCTCAGAGAGACCTTTTCTAAGGTAGCCACTATCTTTCCAATACGTTCCACCATAAACCTTCTTCCTGTCTTGCATAGCATCTATTATAATCTAAAGTTCTCTTGTCGATAATTTCTTCCCCATATAATTTCCGAAAGGGCAGAGGCTTTTCTATCTTGCTTATTAACATTTCCAATGCCTAGAACACACCAACACTTTGCAAATATTCAAACTTAACTTATTGAATGAATGCTATGATAAATATCATATCATTATGATATGATATGAAGCAATATACAGGTTTTAAACTTTAAATTGTATTAGCTCATTATGAGTTACAAGTTTATTATACATAAATTGAGTTTTAGCCATATTTCATCAGAAAAGAAATGAATACTAAGATTAAATGAAGGGCCTAGAGGGGGAGGGCAGGAAGACTTAAGTGTGCCTAAAGAAAAATGGAATACCACTGTGCTAAATCTTATTGCTCACTTAGGACAGGGTTACAGAAAACACAAATAGAGCAATCTTTGTGGTCTGAGTGGGTGTGGGAATGAGATATTATAAAAAGTTGTATCAAAAATAAAAAGAGAATAAAAAGTACTACGAAAAAAGTAATTGAATTAAAGGCAGAGAAAACATGTCAAATCGGTGGCTATACAGGATAAGCATTCATAATTCCAACATCTGAAAGTTTTTCAGTTTTTTATTTTTGAGCTTAAGGATGCTTAACCATTAAAGTCTATGAAAATATCTAAAACTCCAATATGTGAAATAGTTCTGGTCCTAAGCATTTTAGATAAAGAATACTCAACTTGTCCCAATAAATTTACTACCACTTTTATACATGATTTTTAGAATTCTTTCTCTCCCTACCATTTGAGCCACACCTCCAGTCCATTTTGCTCTGCTTATTTTGGAGGTTGGGTCTCTTGAATGACTTGCCCATGCTGGCTTTGAACTGAGATCCACCAAATCTCAGCCTCCTAAGTAGCTAGCTTTACAGAATTGAGCCACTGGTACGTGTCTGGAGGTCTCTCTTATGAAGAAAAGTGAAGAGAATCTTGTTTATACTTTTGTAGTGTGTATGTAGCCTATGAATAGTTTCACAGACATGTGTGTGGGGCTAGGGATTTAACCCAGGGCCCCATGTGTGGTTTTTACATTTGGAAGGACTTGTACCGCTATCCTTTCAAAGATAAACATCAAGAAAGACTATTCTGAATTGACAAGAGAATTTTCCATTAGAGAGAAGAACATTCCAACAATCTCTGAGACAGTGAGTTTGATGTTGACATCATAGGGCAACATTAGTGGTACCTACTGTAGTGGCCTGTGTGAAATTTTGAACTTAGGTTCAAATAATGACTTTAAACTGAGTTTTCTTTTCTTCTTCTTTCTCTCTTTTTCCATTGCTGAGGATTGAACCCAGGGTTCATATATGATAGGCAAGTGCTCTATTACTTAGTTATACTCCTAGCCCCTAAATTGTCAGTTTTTAAACATAGAGTTAAATGACTTGATAAACACTTAACATTTTATTTAACAGACTACAAGTGATTCTGATGCAAAAGCAGAACAGAGAACCATTGTATTAATGCTCTGAGGAAAGGTGATACACACAATTCAGTGTTAAGAAGTAAGTTTACTACGGATCTGTAAGTATTTTCAAAAAAGCATAATTAAAAGCTTGGTCACATAAAAGGTACTGTGGAGTGTTCACTTTGGTAGAACAGTTCATCTTCCAGAAGGAGAGAAAAGGGCTAAACGACATGCTAACATCATGGGATATTTCTTCTGAAGTCATACAGTAGTATGAGCGAACTGGAATGTTCAGTGTAGAATGAAATAAGGGTAAAAAGTGAATGAAGTTATGTAAAGGGAAATGTCTCATTACTTAAACTCAAGTAGAGGGCATGGCGTGGCTGTTTAATCCCAGTACGGTGTGGGGGGGCGGGGAAACAACCTAAAGCAGAGTCTGCACATCACATCCCTCTATACACAATGGAATCCTAAACAAAATACTTAACAATATACTTACCTTTCTGAAAAGTCAGAGTCTATAAATTCTCTAGCCCGTTTTCTATCACTAAAAAGACAAGAAGACATAAATAGAGCTTTATTTCAAGAATAATTTATCATCATTTGTCTAACGCTATACTGAATATATCCAAAGAATAAAGGTAACAGATATAAAAGACAGGTGCACAAAATAAAAACTTAATTTTTATCATGAGAACAAGACATTCCAACATAATAACTGTTTAGGGGGAAACAGGACTGCTTTAAAATGGGTTTTGACAAAACCATTCTTCCTTAACATAAGCGTATGCATGTATGTGTTAACATGGACATGGCTTAAAGCACTTACAGGATTGCTACTTCATTACTCACTTCTCCTTGAAGCAAGGACACTCTTACTCAACCAAGGTTTATTGTCCCACTTGCTAAAACTCACCAGTGCATTAAGCCACCAGATAAGCAACTTCTAGAGTAACAAAACCTCCAAGTGACAAAATGAGACTGAGTTATTTATCTTGATATGTCCGAATTTTACAGGCAAAGATGAAACATGTGAGCATCGGAACTAAACGAGTGACGCACAAGGGGTATAAATTTCATTGCCTAGTATTTACAAAGAATCAAGAGAATTTTAATGAATTTGGCCTCTTTTTCCTAGTTGCTTTTCTGCCTTTTTTTTTTCTTCAGGCCAGACTAGGGTTTGAATTCAGGGCTTCATGCTTGCTAAGCAGGCACTCTACCACTTGAGCCACTCCTCTAGCTCTGGTTATTTTGCTGGTTTTTTTGCTCTGGTTATTTTGGAGATGGGGTCTCTTGAACTATTTGCCTGGACTGGCCTCGAACTGCGAGCTTCCCATCTCAGCTTCACAAGTAGCCAGGATTACAGGTGTGAGCCAGTGGCATCAGGCCTTTTTTGCTTTCCGAGGAAATAAAGATTCATAGGGGGAAATTCTGAATATACCCACATTAAATATATAAGTCCTTTACTACATGTGTTAGAACAATATGAAGTTTTTATACCTCCAAAGTAGCCTCTAATTGTTGTAATTATAAAAAAGTAGTCCTGTTTCAGACTTTAAAAAACTCAAAAGATTCAGTTACAAATTATTGTATAGTTTTTTCTGTTTATAAGTGGCTGCACTGGCCAGGCAAGGTGACACAGCCTGCAATCCCAGTACTTGGGGAGGGGTACTGAGGTAGGAGGATTACAAGTTGGAGGCCAGCCTGGGCTATGTGGTGAGAGCATGTCTCAAAAAATAAAAAAGGCAGTTTATCTCTAATATAAAGTAAAATAAACTAGGTGATTTTAAGGATTTTTTTTTATGGTTCTGAGGATTGAATTCAGGGTCCTGGGTTTACTATTTACCATTGGAGCCACATACCCAGCCAAAATAGGTGATTTTACAGAGAAAGCACTAGTTTTTAAGAAGCAGAGTAACATGAAGCAAGAAGATAAGGCACGATAGTAAAGGGAGAGGGGGAGAAAAGGTCAGAGCTCCTTTTTTTTTAAGGTTTTAGAAACAGTAACTTTAGATACTCTTACCCAGGGACCCAGCCAGGAGTTTCTGCTATGTGTGTCTGAGTGACCATTGCTGGTGCAGGGGTATATGGACTCCCAATCAGAACACTTCCTGAACTGGTTAGTCTCTGTGGAGTGCTTATGATCTGTGAAATTAGGAACAAGAAAATAATACTGTTAACAATTAAGAAAAGACTATAGGCAGAAAGAATGTTGACTGCTAACCAACATATGAGCAAGAAACCTTGTTGTCATCTGAAATGTAAGTAATCCTCCTGAATCATTTATATGCTAGGATCTGAGACCACAGATGTCCTGATATTAACATGAGGTCATATTGCAGGTAAATAGCTTTTTAGAAGGATTAAGCTGGCAACTGACAATGTCTAAAAATCAGAAAAACAAAAAGCTTTATTTGAAATTAAGGAATCAAATTGCAGTAGACCTTGACCAGCTAAGTGAGCTCAAGACCCTGAGTTCAAACCCAGGCACCACCAAAAAAAGGGGCACAGAACTCACTAGTCATACCACATGTGACGTGATCTCAAGCATGCTGACTTTAGGTACAGACAGTTTAAGATGAAAAGCTCAGGGTAGAGTGCTCTAGCATGTGCAGGCCCTTATCCAGCCCTAACTCTACGAAATTATTATCATAAAGAACAATGAGAGTACTTGATTATTCTGTCTAGTCTACGCTCTTTTTTAGGAGTCTCCACAAAGCTACTCTAGCATGCCAACTCACTTTGGGAACACAGTCACTCACGTGTATGGTATTATTACCAAGGACTTACTTTTCTCTGTTAGTAGCAGTCCAGTGCTTAGTTTTACCTGATTTAAAGAGCTTTGTAGGAAAAAAAGGAAAAAGATGAAAGGAGGGCAGGAAATAGGACATATAGGAAAACTGGTTATCTTTATTGAAAAAGACTTTGGAAATGAATTGCTATGTTCTACTTTACTTTTCCTTCTGTTTTCTTCCTCAATGTCAGATTTTCAGGGGACATTCTTTGCTGATATGAGTGATTAACAACACTCTGCTCCTTTCTCTTAGCATAGGTACATGGCAATTTCTTAACAAACATTTCCCAAATGAGTAAACTAGAGGGATGATACACTTGAACTGGAAATCCAAGGTCAAAGTACACATGAGATGTACTGAGTCCTGAACTAGGATAATGTGGGTGAGCCTTAAGGAAAAAAACAGTAGCCAGAAATGGTGGCACGCCTGTAGCTCCAGCTACATGGGAGGCTGAGGCAGGAAGGAGGGGGAATGGAGAGAGACGGGAAGAGGGGGAAGGAGGGAAGAAGGAAGGGAGGGCTAAGACTTGCTGAACCATGGAACAATTTTGAAATCCCAAATAAAATTAGAGGTAAAAACATATTTCTAACATTCAGTTGTTACAAGAAAAATGAGTTTTAAATTTCAGAGCCCCTTCTCTCCAAAAGCCCCAGACAACCTTAATTCAAATGTAGTCTTGTGGTTCCTCTGACAATCTATAGTTAGGCTATGGCAATGAGGTGGTAATTGAACAACATTCTAAGACTGGTCTCAAACATAGTCTATGTACTACTGCCCTCTACAGTCAGAAAAGCAGACAGCATATTATTCTGAAGGAAAAAGAACCTACATAAAGTATTATATTAATGGATTCCACTAATATGATAAAATTGTTTTTCCCTACAAGCATGTAGTTTTTAATTTTGTGAAATAAGATAGCCAGGAGATTATCTTATATATAATCTCCCTATGTGATAATGTATAAGAAAAAGGCAAGTATCCCAAGCAAAAACAGTTACTGCTAAATTACTTTCTATAACCAGTGAAACATTTGCCATGGGGCTATTTACTGTTTTAGTGTTTTGTGAGTATGTATTAGTTGTACAGGGGATTTTCTTCTGACATTTCCATATGTGTTCATAACATACCCTGGTTAGGTTCATCTTTATGGGGCCAGCAGCAGGCTGACAGGCAGACAGGGAGACAAAGAGGAGCTACTTGCTTCCCTTTCTTCTTTGAGATGTTAAGGAGCCGCAAGGATCCTTGGATGGGTGGAGAAATAATCACTAGGAAAGGGAAGTTCTAAAGCATTCTATTGTCTCTGATTTAGGGTGTGATTTGGAAGGTGACCCCTCCCTGGCAGCCATCTTAGGCACCCAGATCCATCATCTTCAACCAGGTATATTCCGCCCCATCTCCACTATAAAACTAAGAGGTGGGGACCACCATTTTGAATCCTTGCCCCCATTTCCTTCATGAGGAACAGGAAATGTTTCTCTTTTCCTCTCCCCCTCTCCCTTGTCTATACTTTATCCTGTAACACTAAAATAAATTCTTCCTAAAACTTTCACCTGTGAGACTCCTTGTGAGACACCTTGAAATTCTTTTCAATGTTTGTGGATCTCAAGGACCTGAGATTTTTACGTGGAAACAGGGAAGCTGTGGGAGCCCCTTATCTGTCCCCCTGTGACATAAACTGGAGAGGCAGCTAGGAGTTGAATCTCACAGGGTATAAAAGCATTTAGCTTTTGAACTTTTCTCTCCAATCTGACTTAGCCATGGTGGAAGTTTCTTTCACTTCTCCTTCTCCATGGTCTGCCCCTGTCTCCTGTCCTGGACTGGACACCTGGGAAAGGACAACAGAAGCAAAGATGGAAGAGGAGTAAGAGAAGGGAGAGAAGTCCTGCTCAAGTCCCACTGTTATTTTTCTCAGCCTCCTGAATGACTCACAGGGTCCTGGAGTTGAAAACAAAATCAATAGGGAATCTAAATGGCATGTGGCTGAGGTTGGATCTGCTTCTCTCCTGGATTGTCTTCCACCTAATGCTAAGTCTCTAAATCTGTCTGAACTCTCTACTAACAGTTAACCCCTTTAAGTCCTGCTTCCAAGATGGGACGTTTTTCCTATAGCAGACATGTCAAGACCAGGAGCGGGAACAGGTCATGTCCAGGTTGCTGCAGGTGGCAACCATGGGCTGCGCTGGCCCATTTGCTCTTCTGGCCAAGACACCACATGGTTATGGACCCACTCCCTCAGCCTCTGGCTGGTAGAGACCAGAGAGGGAATTTCAGTTTTCTGTCTAAGCTTTCCTTTATCTCCTAGAAATGCCCATGTGTTTAAAATTGGGACCTTAGTATTCCAGGTTATTACATTAGTTAAAAGGCAACAAGACAGCCCCTTTCTTGGGTTCTGTTATGGATTCAAAAGGCATTTGAGTTTTTATGACTATAAGGAGTTCCTTCCTTGAAATTAAGTCTTGATGGGCTAATTCATTCTACCTCTTCATGTTTACTAAGATAGCTAGATATCACCAGGTTCATTGGAAATGCAATCCCTTTTTTCTTGGATGACATGAAGGTTCTGATTTGAAAAACTAATTTTTGGTGTAAATCAAGAGAGAGGATTTGTTCATCCTGTATTCTTTTTCCGGAGGGAGATAGGATGCCAGCTTTCCACCCAAAACTAGGCTCCTTAAATTTTCTTTAAAAGGTTTAACGAATAACAAAAGTTGCTATAGCCCAAGGGAAACTGTTATTAGAGGTTATTTTAAAAGCACCCTCTAGGGATAAATCTGAAGTCTTAAAAGAGGTCATTTTAAGTTAAGATTCCCCTCTTTGATCCTAGTTGTTTGTCTCAATAAGGCCCTCATCTGTCCTCCAGTGACAAAAGCACCATCTGGTGAGGGCTTGGTCTCTAAGATGCCACCTTCTAGCTGTGTCCTCTCAGGTTAGAGCCCTCACAACCTAATTACTTTTCCAAAGGCCATGCCTCTTAATATCACCATAATGGAGATGAGGTTTCCACATGAATTTTGGAGGGGCACATTCACACCACAACACTATACCTCAGGCTCCCCCACCCCATTCATTTCTGTCTCACACACAGAAAGTGCTCACTCTAACCTAATAGCCCTATAAATCTTCACTTGTTCTAGCACTAACTCAAAGTCCAGTCTCCTCCAAATCTGATATGGGTTAGATTCAAACATGCAATTCATCCTGGGGCAAATTATCCTCCAACTGTGAACCTGTGAAGTCAAAGTGCTTCCAAAGAACAACAGTGGGATACATACATATACGTTTGGAAGGGAGAAATAGAAAAGAAGAAAGGGATTACTAGGTCTTCCACAAATGGCAAGCCCAACAAGATAAACCCCAAGTTTTAGGGCTTGAGGATAATTTTCTTTGACTTCAGTGTCCCACATTCTAGACACACTAGGACAGGGTTTGGGCCCTCAGGGTTTCTGAGGCCTCACTCCCAAGGTTTTGCTGAACATAGCCTATGGTGCAGTTCTTATGGTCTAGAGTCTCCTGCCTGGGGCTCTTCCAGTTGGAGTCGCAAGCCAGTGGCTCCACTAGTCTTGGGGTGGCCCCACTCCCATGGCTATATTAGACATTACCCAGTGCTCACAGTGGTCACATCCCTATAGCAGTTCCCTGCCTAGGTCCCGAGGCTCTCTAGGGACCCCTCTGAAGTCTAGGTGGAAACAGCCATGCCTCTACAGCCTGTGCACTCTGTGCCACATGCACAATACCAAGGTTTACCACCTGTGCCCTAGGCAGCAATGACTACTGTGGACTATACTGTATGTGGACCCACTAGAGCCAAACAAAATCAGATGAGGAATGCTATGCCAGAATTTGGAGGACCAGAGACGAGGCAGTGGCAGGCAGGGGTTGTTAAGGTCCCTTGAGGCCTGCTCCAAACCCCTCATTTTGTTGTTCTGCCCCCTGCCCCACCTTAGCACCTGGGGCATGTTATGGGAGGTGCCGTATTGCCTATGGTTTTACTCTTATATTATCTTGATGACTATCACCAGGTCTCCAGCATCCACACTAATCACCTTATCAAAAGGTCACTTGGCCACACCCTTTTCAGCATTTTCAGTCTTTAAAACACAGCCAGGTAGGTGAGGTGGTTCATACCCATAATTCCAACACTCAGGAGGCTGGGGCTGAGGCAGGAGAATCTTGAGTTCGAGGGCAGCCTGGCGTACAAAGCAAGACCATCTCAAAAAACTAAAAGGCTGGCTGGCTGGCAGAATGACTCAAGTGGTAGAGCCCCAGGTACCGCAAACCAAAAGGTTGAGAATTTTCCAAATCTTTAAATTCTGCTCCCCTTCTGATTATAAATTCCATTTATAATTCTTTTTCTCTCCTCTCAAAAATTATTATAAGCAGACAGGAAAAGCAATGACTTCTTTTCACTGTTCCTGAGCTCCTCCTTCCACAAAGCACTAGGACACAAATACACAATTTAGTCAAGTTCTTTGTCACTTTGTAACAAGGATTCACTTTCTTTCTGTTTCCAGTAACATGTTCCTCACTTCCAAATGAGACCTCATCAGAATGGCTTCACCAGTCACATTTCTACCAATAACCTGATCACACTGAGGCAGGATAGGTAGATGAAGAGACAGGGAAATTATATTTATTATTTTACTTTTTTCTTTTTGGTGATGGTACTGGGGTTTGAACCCAAGGCTTTGTGCAATCACACTACTTCACTTGAGCCATGCCCCCAGCGCTATTATTTTAAATAACTATTAAACAAACCAGACTCAAACATTAGAACCAGGAAGTAAAAACTGAAAGACCAGAACAGCTAGCTCCCTTCCCACCACCTTTTAGATGCTAAGTTACAAGCCTAAGGAGAAATAAAGGGGCCATCTGCACCTGCCTTCCCCTTTGAGATGTTAAGAAGCTGCAAACTCATGCACTAATGGGTAAAGAGACCAAACTCTGGCCAAGGGAAATCCTAAGATTCACCTATGGTCTCTATGTTCTGGCTAAGCCTCGATCACATCTCTGTGTTTTAGAATAAACGGTGCCCATCTTCGTCACCCAGATCTGCTGCCTAATGATTAGGGGTTGCTAGATACGTGACCACGTGTGTTCCCTCAGTTTCAAAGTATAAAAGAAGACCACAGATAAGAGTGTACCATTTCCATTTTTGAGTCTTAACTCACATTTCCTATGTGGAGGGCAGGAAATGTTTTTCGCTTCTTCTTCCTGTTTTACCTTGCTAAACTAAAATAAATCCTGCCAAACCTTCCACCTTATGTAATTCCTGGTTGTGAGACACCTTGACATGCTTTTCTGGTGTGGATCAAGTACCTGTGATTTTGTGTGGAAGCTAGGACACTGAAGGAACCCCTCATCTGGTAACATCACTTAGGTAATCTCTAAAAAGACCGATACTTTCTCCCCACTGGCTTTTTCGGTCCAGTCCACTCATGGCAATGCCAGCCAATTTCTCTATAAACTCTTCCAACCTGTGTCCACTACCAAGTTTCAAAGCCAGTTCCATATTTTTAGGTGTTTGTCACAGCAGCACACTACTTCTCACTACCAATTTGTCTTGATCTGTTTGCTATAACAAAATACCTAATGAGGTCAATTTCAAACAATGGAAATTTATTTCTAAGAGTCCTGGGGGATGGGAAGAGCAAGGCACCAGCATGGTGAATGTCTGGTGAAGGCTCACTGTGCTTGGATGGCACCTTCTTGCTGTGTCCTCTTGTAGTAGAAGGGCTCCGGTGCTCCCTTTTTATCTTTTGGTGGAACTGAGGTTTGAAATCAGGGCTTCATGCTTGCAAAGCATGAGCTCTAGCACTTCAGCTATGCCTTCAGTTCATTTTGCTCTTGTTATTTTGGAGATGGAGTCTTACAAACTATTTCCCGGGCTGGCCTTGAACTATGAGCCTGATTTCAGTCTCCCAAGTAGCTAGGATAGCAGGCGTGAGCCACTGGCATCCAGTAGGGGTGCTCCCTAGAAGAGACTAATCCTCTTCAAGGCTACAGAGCTTTCACAATTTAACCATGTCCCAAAGGCCCCGCAATGGGGATTAGACTTCAATATGAATCTTGGAGGAACACATTCAATCACAGAACTGGGATTCTATTAACAGCTAGAAAACAAGAAAGTCTCATTACTTGCCCATGAACTTAGAACTGAAAAAAAGCACCTCAGAAGCAGGAAGACTAATGAAGGCCCTGGGCTGGTCAGGTTCACAGGAGAGCCCTGGTCTCCTCTCCCTGCCCTTTGTTTCCTGATCCTGAGTTATAGTAACTGAGTTAGTTGGCAGTATACACAACTACTCAGCACTGTGGAGGGAATGACATACACACTTGTTCACACTGACAGAGGGAAGAAAAGACATGCTTCCAAAAAAGGTTCAAATTTGAATTATAGTGACATCACTAAAATACTAACTTTAAAAAGTTTCTCCAAATATAGAAGTACTGTAAGGGTCATACTCATGAAAACTGGACTAGGATTAATTTTGTACTTATACAATCATATTTCAAATTACAGACTTTAGTCAGGTATCCTACTTCATTTGCACCTACTGCAGTGGTGGGGGAGAGGCAAACGCTTACTAAATGTTTGAAAACAGACCCTGAGATGCCTTGAAATGGGACATTTATTTGAGTCTGTCTCTATGAGGTTTGGAGCTAGATTACATTCTTCACATACTTAAGAGTACATTGTGTTTTATCTTCAGCTTGACTTAACAGTCCTCAACTGGACAAAGAAAATGTCATGTCTAGATTGTCTTAAAGACTTTCTGAAACCAGCAATGTATTGAAAGATATTTTTGTCTAAGTAACACTGCACTTAACATAGTCCACCCACAGTGCTGTAAGATACGGGCAAGACCACCCTTACTACTCCATAGATGAAAAGACATAAACACTGCTCAGAAGAATTACTCTTACTTTTTTTTTTTTTTTAGTACTTGGGTTTGAACTCAGGGCCTATACCTTGAGCCACTCCATCAGCCCTATTTTTTTTTTTTTTTTTTTTTTTTTTTTGTGATAGGTTTTTTCAAGATCGGGTCTCAAGAACTATTTGCCCAGGCTGGCTTCGAACCACGATCCTCCCTGAAATCTGCCTCTTCAGTAGCTAGGATTACAGGCGTGAGCCACCAGCACCTAACAATTACTCTTGAAATGTATAAGTATTTTGCTTTTGGTGGGGGAGGTCATTTAAATAAATCAGGCACTGTTTTAGAGTTGAATGCAACTGTGTTTATAACTAAGGTTTTCGCAAAGTGCGACACACCTCAAGCTGTAGCAGAATTAATGAATGCCTTCAGAGAAACACCTTAATTCTGTTTTTCATTCATATTTTTTCTACTACTAAAGATTAAAATGAATTGGCATACTGAGTTTTTTTGTTGTTTTGTTATTGGGGGACTGGGTATGAATGCAGGACTTTGCTCTTGCAAAGCAGGTGCTCTATAGCTTGAGCCACACCTCCAGTCCATTTTACTCCTAGTTATTTTGGAGGCGGGGTCTAGTGAGCTGTTTGTCCTGGCTGGCCTTGAGCCATGATCCTTCTGATCTCAGTCTCCCAGAATATTGGGTTTCCCCCCCCACCCCATAGTTTGTATTTGTTTGTTCAGGGTTCTTTTTTGTTTGTTTGTTTTTGAGGACAGGGTCTTGCTATATAGTCCAGGCTGGTCTTGAATTTGGGATTCTCCTGCCTGAGGCTCCTAAGTGCTAGGGATTACATGTGTGTACCCTGACTCCAACTGCCTTTTAATGGATAGATTTCCAAATTAATAGCTCCAGTTATAGATTCAATTGGTGGGTCATACGTTCAATTTATATGAAAATATAAAAGGTTATTTTGTAAGGAAAAAAAGGAGGAAGATACAAAATGTAACAGATTTTAGGTTCATTGAAATACCTAAAACTAAGAGAAGCCTCACAAAGGGAGCAAAATCTTTAATATTACACACTGAGAATCTACAGATTCAAATATGAGAAAATAAACATCAAAGAACACAATGTCTTTTTCTTAAGAATGTTAATCAATTACACTCAGATTTAAAAAAATTTTATAAAGTGGCTAAAATAACTGAAATTAAGTGGAATACTTGATCAAGCATCTTCAGTATAATTGCCTTTTAAATTAGTTTCAACTAAGCAAGGTTTCAATTATAACACTTGATGATTTTCTTACCATTTGGGGTCCAACATTCACATTTATTGGTCCTAAGGTTTTTGGTAAAATCTTTGTTGGTGAGTTGGTGCTGGAAACTGGAAATGCAACAAGTGAAATGTTACCTGAAATGATATCGAAAGATTAAGTCAGCGTTCTGCAAGATCAAGTCCACCTTCTACCTACATACATCCATGGTCCTAACCCATTTTGCAAAAGCAATTTATAATTAGCTCAAGAGGCAGATTATAAGCAAGAAGACTTACTGAAAACTACATTAACTGCATTGTCATGGTGAATGCAATTAGTGCTGAAAAATCATATTTATATTTTATGGAAAACCTATCAAAGAAACAGCTCCAGCTTATTTGACTTTTAGTTGGTATTTTAGAGAAAAGTACTTGGGGGATTCATAAAGCAAATCATAGTTTACATCCAAGTTGAGAAACAGATCTTTAACAGATGGCATGGAACGTAAAAAGTATGAGGTGTAATGTGAAAAGTAGAATAAATATTTGAATTTCATTATACTATAAAGTATCTATACTAAAAGCTCATATATTTTCAAAATGTCCGATTGGCCGGATTTCTAGCCTCTTATAATAGTTTTGTCTGTGTCTTGTTTGGTGATGCTGGGGTCAAACCCTGGGCTCTGCACATGCCAGGCAATGCTCCACAGCTGAGCTGCCCCTCTGCTCTAATGTGTGAATTAGTTACTGATGGTGGGAATGGTTGGATCTGAACAGTGTTTTCCACGCTTTAAATTTCAAATTAACATAGCAAAATGGCAAAATGAACAAAGACCTCTCCCTAAAATGAAAAACAGTCAATTTTTTTCTAAACTACAATATCAACTACTGAACTCCTCTGGACAAACTCTAGCTTCTTAGTGTTTCTCTAAGAAAGTATGAGTATAACCAAAGAAAAAGACATTGCCCAGGAAAGAATGCCAAACTTGAAACTCTGGGGAAAACCAGCAATTAAGACCAGGCTAGTCAGGTGCAGTGGTGCACACTGTAATCCCAGCACTCAGGAGGCTGAGGCAGGAGGATGGAGTGTTCAAGGCAGATTGGGCTGCATAGCAAGACCCTGTCTCAAAAACCAACATAAACAGGCAAAAGCATGCTAGAACAGCAGCTCCTCTCAGTCTCCTTCCTCAGATGGCTGGCTCCTTACTCTACCAAAGCCTGGCCACATTCTACTCTTTAATCCTTTCCTCTTACTCTTCATTCTCTACAGAGAGCTGTGTAGCCCCTACAGAGAGAAAATCAGGCCACCGGGCAAAAACTGCAGCTCACCCTCCCTAAACTGTGAATTTGTTTGCACCCTCATTTATTTTGTTACCCTTTCAGAATGGAAATGTGTTTCATTCTCATAAATGACTTCTTTCATCATCTGCTCTGTGTGTTCCATCCCTTCAGAGATCTCGCCCACACTGACCTACTGAATCTTCTACCATTCCATTGGCTCCTTCCCCTCAGTCTCTCTCCCATTTGGCATTATGGGTGCCTCCCTTTAACTTTATCATTTTCATGTCTACTCGAAGCCAAGTACTCAAATCTGCTTCTCCTTCATGGTCTTGCTATTGATACCTGACTGAGCCTGGGCATATGATCATATCGACATTGTGACCCAATCCAGAATAATCCATATCCAACCACTTTCTCAAATGACCCCTGTGTTCTGCTTTTACGCTGGGTCTTTTATGATACTGCACTTGTTTAATGTGGAGCCTTACAGAATCCGGTTTGAATTTAGTTACCCTCTAACCCAGGAGGTCACAATCCTGGCTGTGTAGTGGAATTCCCAGGGAAGCAATGAACAATGCCAATGCCTGGGTTCTGAGGTAAACTTGAACATGAGACCAGTAAAATTCATCAGGTGGTTCCAAGGTAGAGTCAGGGCTGAGCACTACTGCTCTTTCTGGAGGTCCTACCTCAAACAGTTTTCCTCGCCCTCCCACTCTCTCTAGCAAACCAATCTTTCAACTGGCAACTCTGCTGTGGACATTCCTCTACTCAAACCTTCAAAGAGTCCACATTTTCTAAATGCCTTTTACACTCCAGAAATAGCACAAGAGCCCCTGTCAGAGATCTCACCCCTGCCTCCCTTTCTCCCAGCTTCATCTTTAGCTACTCCTTGCACTCCAATCAGATTAAACACTTTACAATCCACACTGGCCCCAATTCAACTAACTTTGGTGCCTTTAGGGCATATAGCCTTCCTACTATTCGGAAGACCCTTCTGTGCTGGGCCAACTCCTGCCTACTGGCACTTCAAAGAGGAGGTGCAGCTGGCCCTTGGAGGGGAGTGGTTCCAGGACATTCCCTCCCCAGGAATATAAAAAAATCTGTGGATGCACAAGTCCCTCACCTGAAATGCACCTGCATTAATCTACAGATCTTCTCCTGTGTACTTTAAATAACCTCTCGATTATTTATTAGAACTCACACAATGTAAATGGTATGTAAATACTTGCTAGACTGCATTGCTTAGAGAATAATGGCAAGAAAGTGTGCATGTTCCATACAGAACAAGGTTTTAAAGTATTTTCAATTTGTGGTTGGTTGAACCTGTAGGTTACTGAGCAGCTAAGGGCATCATGTCATATCGTTCTCTAAGCAGTTACTATGGTGCTATAGCTTGTTCCCGTATATGCTTCTATATATCACATACATGTTCAAAATCTCATCAGCGCTTAAAAAAGTGAAGCAGACTGTATACCTGAAAAGCAAGGTTGAGTGAAACAGCTAGTGACAGAGCTGCGCCTCGGCATCTCTACTCTTATACTCCCCTTTGAAGAGCTGTCCCCAGCCTCTACCCTGGCTTCTCATAAACCTGCTATTATGTACTGCTTGTTCTACTGCAAGTGGGCTGTGTCTCTCAGCTTTGTATGCAGCACCTAGGTGAGTCCCTCGAACAAAACAGATATACACAGCTAGAAAAACTGTTTGACTTACTCTCTTTCCAACCTGGGTGCCAGACTGAAATACAGCCTCAATTATACCCGTGTTATTTTTTCAACAAGAATCATAACTCATACTGAGTTCAAAATCAATTTAAACAAAAGAACGTTTACTTTTAAAATTGGCTGAATAACTGGTATCAAAGTTTCCCTACCTTGCAACTATACAACAGATTTTTTTTTTACATGAAATGCTTACCTTATCCATCACTAAAGACTAAGGATGTTATTAAAACTCTCCAAATATGGTTATTCACCTGTTGAATAATCCACTTACATGAAGAAAAACAATCTCTGATTCTAGGTGTAGCAGTGACAGAATCAATAGACATGAGCCACCAGTTCAGTCCCAGGCAGAAGAGGAAGCTCACCCCACAGATCCATGGAAGAACACCGCCCTCACCACTGGTTTTCAAAAATGACCTTACTGCTACTGAATGTTTATGATGAGGTCCTCTGCTATGTTAGCAGCAAAAGTAAAACTTGCAAAAACAGAAAAGCAAGAAACACACAAACACAGCACAAATGAAGGTAAAGTAAGTTTGCTCCTAATTTTAAACCTAATTCTAAAGGAAAAGTGAGACTATAAAATTTTAGCTAGAATAAAAAGAAAAGTATTAAATCCAGAACTGAAAAAGAAAAGCACTAACCCAGTTAATATTCAAAGAATTTAGAGGAAACTAAATAAATTTAATCAATTGATTCTAAAGTACATGTAGAAGTGGAAAGGCAGAGCGCAGACAACAATTTGTTTAGAGTCATAAGGAAGAGGGGAACTTTAGCTTACCAAAGTATCACAAAGTAACAGTAATGGAACAACCTGGTATTCACAAAGCCACAAATAAAGAAACTGACAAAACAGAAATTGAAGTCCAGAGATTACTTCATTGATATAAAAGCTGACCACAAAAGTATTAGAAGAAAGATATAATATTTTTCTAATTTGGGAATAAGGATGTCCCTTTTAATCATGTTACAGAATTTTAAAATATTAAGTGAGCCAGACGCCAGGGGCTCACACTTGTAATCCCAGTTACTCAGGAGGCAGATATCAGAAGGATTGCAGTTCAAAGCCAGCCCAGAAAAATAGTTCACAGCCCTATCTAGAAAAGACCCAACACAAAACAAGGCTGGAAGAGTGGCTCAAGTGGTAGAGCACCTGGCTAGCAAGCTTGAGGCCCTGAGTTCAAACCCCAGTACTGCCAAGCAAAAACAAAAAAACCCTGAACTTTCCTATATAGTAGAGACCCAAATTATTTGAAAGTCAAACATCAGACTAGTAAGCAAATTTGTAGTACACAGGTCATGGGATTTCTATCCTTAAAATTTTTTTATTTCCTTAACATCTACTTATAAATCAGTAAGACAATATCCAATGTAAACATACCCCAATACATGAAGAGATATAAATGCCAGTGATTACATGAAAACATGCTTGATTTTACTCAAAAGTTCACATTTCAAAAAGTTACAAACATCCAGTCACTTGCAACTTCAGTCTGGTTAAGAGAAGAGAGCCAAACCAAATGCAAACAGCTTTTCTTAAGAACTTGGCACTAACTCAGGGCTCAGGCAACAGCAGCCTCCAGAAGCTGTCCAGAAGCTAATTCCTGGCACTCAGTGTATTTATCAAAACCAAAATTTTCAAGATGCTTAGAGTTTGGTTCTGACAATTCCCTTACTTAACTGGTGAGAGGCTAGAAACAAGTGAAAAAAAAATCCAATCTTGGCACAAGCAGACAATTGGGCTGAAATTCCATTTCAAGTTTTGTTTGTTTTTGAGACAGGGTCTCCTCAAGTAGCTCGGGTTCGTCTTGAACTCACAAGCCTCCTGGAGTCCTGGGATTACAGGTATGACCCGCCACACGTGGGTCTATTTCAATTTCTTGAGTAACAACCATCTTTCTGATTTCCACTACCATTGTCTGGATATCAAAGATTTCTTGCAAGTCTTTAAAAGTTTTCTAGTTAAATGCCTTCAAAAGGTCAAGTAAGATGAAAAATTCAGACAAGTAACTGTGATTTACCTGACATTGTATAATTCTTCCCACAGGACTGACTTTCTGAAAAGAAAAAAAAAAAAAATTTTTTTTTTTTTGGCCTGAAAATTAGCTTTAAGAAAAACCTTCTTTACACAAGTCTTGATCATTTCTTCTGGGAAGAATCCAATTAGTAATGGACTGTAAGAAAAAGGCACTTTTAGTACATGTTGATAGCTCTCTCACACCAAAAGCAGTGTCCATCCGTGTGCACAGGCTCCAGTATCATGGACAAGCTAACCTACAGACCTAAATAAAAGTTAAAAAATAGGGCTGGTGAAGTACCTCCACTGGTAAGAGCGCCTGCCTAGCAAGCATGAAGCCCTGAGTTCAAACCCCAGGGCGGCCAAAAAAATAAATAAGTAAAAGCTAAAAATGACCTGTACTATGCTAGTTTGTGGAGCTCCCAGAATAGTGGGCTTTAATTCTATTGTTCATAAATGATATCTTAATACAAAAATGATGGGGAAAGGGATAGGCAAATTCATACTTATTAGTAAGGTGCTAATTATAGATTATATGCTCTCTTGGCTTTTCCTCTTCTGTTACCTCAACTGGCACTTTTTAAACACTTCTATATAAAATTTTTAGATATGCTGATATAGATGATAAAACCACAAAAAGAGCAGAAGAAGGATTAGGGTAAGTCCTTCAGAGGGAGTTGGGAGTACCAGGCAGAAGGAATACATGGTGAGTTCTAGAGCAGTGAAAATGGTCCACTTAGCCTAATTAACTGGCACTTCTAAATTTTATTATTATTTTTTATTTTGGCAGTACTGTGGTTTGATCTTAGGGCTTTGCACTTGCTAGGTAAGTGCTCTACCACCTGAGCCATGCCTCCAGCCCTTCTTGCTTTAGGTTATTTTTCAGACAAGGTCTGAAACTGAGATGCCTTTCTGTAGCTGGAATTATAGCCGTGAACTACCATATTCAGATTTTTGGTTGAAATGAGGGTCAGAAGTACCTCTTTTGCTGAGATTGGCCTTGAACAGTGCTCTCCTGATCCCAACTAGTGAGACTTTTTAAAAATCAGACAGTTCATGTACTTGTCTAAATTACAGTTACCCCTCTGTCTTAAAAGTCTCCTGCATTGTTACAATCTCTCTCCTGGATCACTCTTCATCAGCACACATACAAGTCTTATTCCATCTTCACAACAGAAAAGCAGGCCTGGTCCAGCTACCCACTCCTTCCCATTGTCTCTCTCTACAGACAGCCAACCAACTCCCTGAAGCTGGTGGCATTGCTTATGTCCTCCTTGCCTGTAACCCAGCTAAAAAGCCTGGTTAAGACCACCTCCATGGCTGAATCAAGGGTCTAGTCTCAACCTCCCATGCCTTTTAACCTCCCAGGCCATCCCACATTTCTGACCCACTCTCCTTTGGATTGCTTCCTTCACTTGGCACCCCAGCCACCACTCCTTGCCCACCATGCTCTGAGCTTCTCAGTCCTGGCTGCCGGCTCTCCTCTCTGCACTCCAGGAGCCCCTCACCTCAGTCCTCCATCCTCCTCTCTGGCAATCCTTCCTCGCTGGCTGCAACCAGCTAAGCCTTGTGGTTTAAATACTCTCAAAATTCGTGTTGCATCTCCCTGATTAAACTTCACTCCTCCATTTTAGATTCAAATGGCCAACTGTCTCCTCCAATTTCCATTTAGATGTCAAAATGGAAACAAACGTAACAAATCCAAAGTCTGCCTCCTGAGTACCCACTCCACCAGAAACTGCTTTCTCCCATTTCTCTCTTCACCTCAGTAAATGTCAGAAAGGTCACTGTGATGCCCCCCATTCAATTCATTAACAAGTTCTATGGCTGGACCTTCAAGCTGTACCTTGAACACCACCCTCCTCATGCCCTCTACTGCGTCCCTCTCTCCCAGGTCATCATCTCTGGCATGAATTACTGTGATACGGTCCTGATTCATCTTCTTGCTTCTAGTTCCATGCTACTCCAGTATTCATTAGACACACGTGTGTGGGCACGTTGGTACTGGGGATTGAATTCAGGGCTGCACTCCACCGCTTGAGTCACATCAGTGCTTTTGCTTTTAGTTTGTTTTCAGATAGGGAAACAAGATGGCCTCTGGCTGGCCTCGACTTCTGCCTCCAGAGTAGCTGAGCCCATGGGGGTGCACCACCATGTCCAGCCAAATGTGGGTACTGAACACTTGAAATTTTAAATGGAGAGCTAAAATGTTAAGCCTACTTAATTTTAATGAATTTAAGTTTAAAAGATAAAGCAATGTAATGTATTTTCCCGTTAAGCACGTTTGTTGCGGTGATACTACTTCACGGATGAAAATTCAGCTACCTAAACATCTTGAGATGGGCGCTGACTGTAAGACACAAGTACAAAAATCCACAACTATATAAAAGCATAACTAACATTAACAACAGCATTAATGGTAATGATATTATTGTTTATATTGATTGCATGCTGAATGATAATGTTTTAGAAAAAATGTTTTGGTAAATGTTTGGATGACGTTTTGCCTAAATGTTTGGATTAAACAGAATCTATATTTAAAATTAATTTTACTTGTTTCTTTCTGCTTTGTAAAACGTGGCTACTAGAAAACTCTGTGAGTTAGCAAGTAGCTCATGTTACCTGCTAACCAGCACTGGCCCGCCCTCCACACAGTGGTCAAGAGGGCTCCTGCCCTGTGGAGTGGTCCTTTCCAAAGCTCTGCAGTTGGTGTGGCACCTTGGTCAATGGAACTCCTCAGGATGGCTTACAGAGCCCTGTCACCTGCAGCCCCCTTTTCTAACCCTAGGTCTTCCAGCTTCTCAAAGGTGCCATGTTCTTCCTGTGTCAGCCCTTCCAGATTTGCATTTCTCCGTAGCACGCATCTCTGTAAGACGCATTCAGATGTACTACTTGTATAATTATCACCTGTGTACAGTCCAGCCACTCCCAGAATGAGTAATTTCACAAGGTCAAGGCCTTTGTCACCTCATCCACTACAGTGTCTCCAGCTCCTAGTGCCATGCCAAGCACACAACAGAGTGCAATATTCAGTTTTAGATTGATTAAAGAAAACACGAACATCTGCATGTTAGGACATGATCCAAATGCACGAAATAAGAATGTGCAGTGAAAACTAGATCTCCTCATATTCCATCACCACTTAGATCTTTCCCAACTGACAGCTACTGGTGCCAGTTTGTATAGAACCTTCCAGAAATATTCCAGGTACATACAAACATACATGCAAAAAAATCCTGTTCTCTGTACACATGGTCGAATACTGTATCTATTTGCATGTTCCTTCTGAACTTAATAATAGTGTCTATCAGCTTAGATGTCTTTCCATCTCTCTCTCTACACAGTGCTGCCTCAGTATTGTGTTAGCTAGACAGCACCCCCTTTCATGGCTCTAGTAGTTTACTTATTGAGCCCCTCAGTAAAAGAAGAAAATCTTGTAGGATTACAACTATTGGTGAAACCACTACACATGCCTTTACACACACGAGTCGTATCAAGTAGTTGCACCAAATTACTTTTCTTATGTTAAATAATAGTATGGTTATCACATTTTGGTTTTAATTTATTGTTAGGAATAAGGCTGAATAGCCATTGCTTAAAAGTCATCTAAGCCTGGTGTGGAGGTGCATGCCTGCAATCCCAGCTACCCAGGAAGCTGAGGTAAGAGGATTGCAAGGTTGAGCCCAGCCTGGTCAAAGTTAGCAAGACCCTATTCTAAAAACAAACACAAAAACAAAAGGGGCAGGAGTACAGCTCAAGTGGTTGAGCACTGCAAGTACAAGGCCCTGTGTTCAATCCTCAATACTGGGGGGGAATAACACATAGACAGGATGGGACACACTAACAAAAATAAAAATAAGTCATCTAATTGTCCTTCCTGAGAATTCTGACAAACAGTCTATTTGGCTGTTCAAATAGTTAAAGAGTAAATTTAGTCTGTTATACCTGCTGCAAATATTTTTCCCAATTTGATAGTTTTTGCTTTTATATAATCTTTGCGTATTTTTTTAGAATGTGATCAGTTTTATAAATCTTTTCATTAGGACCTTTGTGTCAAGCTTTAAAATGTCTGTGTGAGGCTAGCAGAGTGGCTCAAGTGGTAGAGAGCTTAACAGGCAAAAGGCCACGAATTCAAATCCTAGAACCAAAAAAAAAAAAACAAAAAACCTGTATGTTAAATACAAAAGTGCAGGAGATCAGAGTCACCTCAGTGTTTACTTATTTGCTTTTGTTCACCAATCTGGAAGGGCACATTATGCTTCGGCATGCTATACTTATCTTACAGACTGTGTATTTCTAGTTGGATATGCAGTTCTTATAAATTAATTATCATTAGTATATATACTAAGATTTATTAAGTGCCCACATGTAGTCTTATAAAATTTTATTTATTTATTTTTGGTGCTTGGTAAGCTATATTCCCAGCCTTAAAATTTTAAAGCCTTGGGTCATTTGGAGTTTATCTGATAAAAGAAATGAAAAATCCAAGGTGTTCCCCTCCCACACCATTGGTCACTTTTAATGAATAATTCACTTCCCTTCCCTATCCTGATATGAAATGCTTCTTTAAGTTTACTTCAGGTCAATTTATTGATTCTTTTACTGCAGTCCACTGATCTGCCTATTCCTGTTCCAGTGCTATGAATTTATTTCATTTACTATTAACGCTTCCATAAAGAATATGCAGAGTCAGAAAAGAGTCAAGAGCTTTCCCTCCTAGTCCTACCTTTTAGCCACTATTTGTTAATAACTGCTGTGAAGACTAGCAATTAGTTCCAAATACAGTACTGAGGAAGTCAAGTAGCAGTTCAATTCTGGAACAGGCCACTTGTTTGCAAAGAGAAAACAGTCCACAGTCTTAAGACTGTACGTCTAATTTCAGCCAGCTATCTAGAAAACAGGTCACTGAAAACTAAGTAAACTGGGGAGAAAGGGCACAAATAGCTGTGGGACACCTATTACCTTTGTGTAACTCAGGCCCCAGAGCTCAGCAACACTATCTTCATAAATGACACACATGTGAATGACTCAAGATTAACTTGGGAAGACAGCGTGTGGAACTGGACATTGGAAACCTGTGAGGTAAGTAGAGCATACCCAGTATGATGTATACACCTGGGCTCAGATGACCATAAATAAGCCTTGCAGTTACTGGAAATCCCATTTTTTCTTCAACTTCCTTCAGTTTTGTTTGAACATATTCCAATCCTCTTCTTTGAATACAGTCTTCATTCAATATACTAAGTAACACAGATATGATGTCCATTACCTAGCTGTATGTTACACCACTGTGTTGTTTTGTTGCATTTGTATTAAGTCATGTTCACCAAAGTTCTGAGATTAAATTCAAAGGCAATTCTCATGACTAAAGTTTTGAACTTGAGTGACCATAGCAGATTGTAAGTGGGATGGCTAAGAAACAGAAGATAAAGTATTTTATGGTTAAAGTGACCTCTGGACCTTCTCTCTCTGTATCTGGGTTCCAAGATGGAAATCAGGTACCCTATAGTGTATAGATAAGGACAGATCTGAAATGCACACCCCTGCATATCAGGGAATGGAAGCAAAAGCCTAGGTGGCTTCAGCATTTGCTTTTACTTTTGGTGACACTGGGGTTTAAACGTGGGGCTCCACTAGAGCCACCTGCCTTCAGCCAGAAAGTAGGACTTTTAAGATCCCCTCAATGGGTCACCTAACCAGATTTCCATGAGCCAAAGAAAGAATCCTTGAAATGCCATGGTAAGAGGCAGCTGTAGAGCTGCAAGGTCACCTTCCGGCAGGGATCAATGATCTTCTGTGTCAGTCTCTCCTAGATGTTTCTCCTCCAAAAGCAATCTGTTCCCTTGGCTCTGATAAATCTTTTTACTTAGAGAGACCTCTCTTTCTCTGGTATCCTAAACCATAATGTTTTGGATTCTCCAGTTAGAAGGAAGAAAAAAATTTTCTTCATCTTCCCACATGCCAAGATTTAAACAGTGCTTCTTCCTTTCTGAAGCAAACTCCTCAATTTGAACTCTGGTATCTGGAATATCGCAATATTGTGTTGGCTCATTAGTTCATCAAATCTCAAAGCTAAAGACCTCAAAAGTCATTTAGTCCATTTCACTAGGCCTCTCTCAGATGTGTGTGTGTGATGCAGATGATGCACTCTACCACTGAGCTATACCCCAGTCCTCCCTTTCAATATTTTTAAATGTTCACCAGTAACATTTGTCTCACCTACAGATTTGGTCCAGCTGCTTTTTCACAGGCTTCTTTATATTTAGTTAAAACATACAATTTTGTCTTTTTTTCTATGACTTTATTCAAGTAAGAAAAGAATTTCTGCCAGGTGCCCATAGCTCATGTCTTGTAATCCTAGCTACGCAGGAGGCAGAGATTAGGAGGATCATGGTTCAAAGTCATCCTTGGCAAATAGTGCATGAGACCTTACCTTGAAAAAAAAAAAAAATCACATAAAAAAGGTGGTGGAGTGGCTCAAGGTGTAGGCCCTGAGGTTCAAATCCCAGCACTAGAAAAGAATTTCCTAATCTTCTTATGTTTACTCCACTTAACCTAACTGGAACTTCCTAACTTCTGGACATCATACCTCCTGACTGATATTTATTAAGTTTACTATATGTCCTCCAACATCCAAGTTCTTTGATCCATAGTAATGCCTGGTTATAACACACTGTAAGAGCAAGGTAGAGTGGAGGTGAGGCTATCATTCAAAATATATTCTTGGGCTCCACGGGACACCTAAAGAATCAGAAACTTAAGCAGGGTGCTGGTGGCTCACACCTGTAATCCTAGCTACTCAGGAGGGAGCGATCAGGAGGATGGAAGTTCAAAGCCAGCCCGGGCAAATAGTTTGTGAGACCCTATGTCAAAAAAAACCCATCACAACAAAGAGCTGGTGGAGTGGCTCAAGGTGTAGGACCTGAGTTCAAACCCCAATACCAGAAAAAACAAATCAGAAACTTAGGTGGAAGTCTGCATTTTAAAAGTGCTTCAGCTGGTTCCTGTAAGCAGACAAGACTAGGAAAGAAGACTGACTGCTCCCTGTCCCTTTTCCACTTCATTCATATTAGAAAGTAACACAGAGTCAGTCAACTACATGGAATTGTTTTCTTCATTTTAAAAAGAAAAAGGGCTGAGTAACTCTTATTTATACAATAGCTTCTCAGATGTTCTATTTTCTTAATGTTTAGCCCATTTTCAACCACTGCTTTTAGCCAGTCACCACCGCCAATGCTCTCAACAGATGGCAAGGAGACATTGTTTACAGGCCTAGCAAAAAGCACGAGCAGAAAGCAGCATGTTTTATCTCACACCACCAGCCACTGACTGGCTAGAGTAGATGGAGGCAGCTGGACGCAACCACAAGGATCAGAATTTACGAGTATTAGAATACCCAAGAGTACTTAAGTGGGAATCTCGCCCATGAAGAAGCTCACAGCTCCTCTCCAATGGTGACCAGATGGTGTTAACAAAGAAATCATTTAAATTTACAGCCAAGTGAGGGACTTTTCTAATATTTATAAAAGGTGTCCATGACTTCATATAGGTTTTGAATGAAAAGGTTGGGTTCTTAAAATAAATTAAAAACTTTAGGACACATACTCAAAAAGACCAAGGATTATCCATGAATTAGTTTCAAAGCAATTCATTTTCACAGAAATATATAAGGATCACTGTGCTGCATAACACCGCACTAAGTAGCTTGTTCAAAACTGCAGTGTTATTGATATTCTGTGGCAGTAAGACAGCTCACTTGAGGGCTAGAACCAAAGCTACCTACATTTTAAAAGGGTGTGAAAAGCAAGAAATCTTAAAGTTAAACATGAGTGTCAACAAGACCTTTTTGTATTAAAAACTTGTCTGGTGAGAGATATGCTGTGCACGGTGGCAGCTGCCTGTGAATTACGATCCTGTGTAGCTTGCTTGGGCTACACAGCTTTAGGACAGGTTCTTGTCTACGTGACATAGAGTAAATGCTCAGTTCCTGGCTTCTTCACTTTTATTAGATAGAGAATCTACTAAGAGAGTTTCCAAATTTTACCACAAATGGGCAAAGATTCTACAACAAAGTTTTCTGTTGATGGTCTCCAGTCTCAAGTTGCTATCTAAAACTTCACTTGACAACTGGTGGCTTGAAACTTGGCAGAAAGAAATGCTATTACACAGTAACTTCCCAGATCCATTCATAAACAGATAACTCGCAAAATACTCAGACTACTAGTTCATATACTGCTAAACAGAATGCAGAGTTTTCTTTCCAAAAAATATATTTATCTGTAAATCTTCCCTCTTAGCCCCACCCCAGAGATGAGAAATTCCTAGGTAGGCATTAGTTTCTCTAGGTAACAGACTCTAATTGGTTTGGGTTCCCACACAGAGTATAAATGTATAGTATTAAGGGCTGGGGGGTGGGGGAGCAGCTCACGTGATTTAGCACCTGCCTAGCAAGCGCAGACTCTGAGTTAAACCCCAATACTGCCAAAAATAAAAATGCAATAAATCTACTGTGTAACAGCAAAACTGGAGGTGGGCTTTTCTACTGTAATTTGAACACACTCTCAATGAGTCTGCAATTTACATCTATGGATATGGAGCAGTTCCTCTTAAAATAATTCAACTGATTTGTTCTTTCTCTCGATAACTTCTTAATCTGAAGGGTTCACAGGCTCAACTTTGGTACACTGCTGTGCTGATGCTGTTTTCCTTGTTGAGTCACTTGCTGTCTGCCATGTCTACAATTACAACAGTAAACATAACACATTTGTGATACCCACAACCTTTGATGTTATGGATACAACATGGGGCCACCAACATTTTTCTTAAGGCTGTCTATTCCATCAAAATTTATATTCTTCAGTCAAAACTGCAAACATCCTTACTACAGGCAAACCTAGCTTGTAAATCCATTTTAAACTTCATGTAAGTTATTTTATTTATCTTAGTGAGGAAAAAAACCCTCAATTACTACATATTTTTTTTTATTATTCATTTATTCACATGTGCATACATTGTTTGGGTCATTTCTCCCTCCTGCCCCCGCTCCCCCCGTCTTTTTTTTTAATGTTATTCTTTTAAAAAGCAAAATGTGTATAGGTCAATTTCAGATGGTATCTTAATTGAAGCAATCATCTAATAAACTTCAAAATCTCTAAATTCTGTCATCATTATTTGAAGAAAACCAAAGAAGCCTACGAACCTAGCTAAGAACAAGAGAAATTTTTAATAATCTCCTTGAATGCTTGCTATCTTTTTCAGTCTTCTTAGACCAATTAAATATTTAGAAATTGTGAAAAATTTGATGTAGACACAAATTTTATAATATATACAAAGATTTTTGCCTATTATAAATTACTAATTTTACAGAGTAAGGTATAGCAATGACTTAATAAGGCCCTAACGTGAAAGATCTGGTGCTTAGCACTGGTTTTTCAAGGGCTAACTTTAAGCCGGTTGTGGTGGCACACGGCTGTAATCCCAGCACAGGAGAATGGAAGTTCAGACCAACTTGGGCAACCTGGTGAGATCCTGTCTCATAACAAAAGGAAAAAAAACCATAGAGTTGTAAGATGCATAATTGTAAATTTCTCTTTGTGTTACTTGTAAAAGGAGAGGTTTTCACTCATTATGAATTCCACAATTCAAAAGTGTTAAATGTTTGGACTGCTTTCATGACATGCTATTGGCTCCAAGCTCTTCTCTCCGCTCTTCCACCAGCCACACACCCTACTTTTCCATGCGGATCTTTGTCGAGGTGAACTGCAGCACAGCATTTTAACTGCACCCCAAGTATTCCTCCACATCTCCTGTTGAGGGGCTTCTCACAGAAGATGAGCTGAGCCACCAACAGGCAGCTGAGGATGCTTCCTGCGTTAATTTCATTCGAAGCCTTTGAACCTTCGGTGATACAAGCCTTTGCAATCTGAAGATTTCCTACGTATTTTACATGGTTTAGGTTTTTAAAATACTACAAACGATTTAATGATCCATTCCTCTGTAACTTAAATGCATTACAATTAACTCACATTTTAATTACACGTAATTTTTGATGATTTTCTAAAAGCCTCTTTAGAAAATGTTACTAATTTTGTCATTTTGTACTGATTCTCAAATCCTGAATATAAAAGGATAAATTTTAAATAACTTATAGGTTGCTAAATCATTTATTCACTGATTAAGTCAGATTTATGACCCTCCTCCCCCCCACTTCTAGCTACTGTGAGTTTCAATTGTAACAGAAGAAACATCTGTTGCTTTTTTCTTCATCAGGGCTTTCCTAACTGAAAGAAAGGCTCTCCCTGACCTCTCCCACTACCCCTCCCATCCACACTAAGTTCCTTAAAAGTTTATGTAAAAATGTATTAAAATAGCTATTAAAACGTATTTAAAGTATCTATTGAAAATGCTACAGCTTACCCCAAAATACTCATTTCCTTATTAAAGTTCAAAGAACAACTAAATGCTATGCACATCCAAAAGAAGTGCCCAACAGAACACAAATTTAACCATAAGGCAGACTTCAAGGGTACACTTGAAATGCTCAGCTCTGTCGGTCATCACACATTGCTGGCTTACTAAGAATTGTTTAGGGATAGGATTTTTTTCACAATACCCAGATTCATACAGCATCTTGCATGTTATATTTTCTTTGCCAACCGAAGGCTGACATAATAGTAACCACTACCCCAAGAGGCAGACACCAAATGGTGCCACCCACTCTCACACTGTGCCTCATAATAAACCATAAAGCAGTGGAATGCACTGGCCCCTCTATGAGCAAACAATGCCTCGGCTTCATTAGAATACAGCTGACATTTTCAAAGCACAAATACTTTTAAGAAAAATGTACGGGGCGGTTGGGGGGGCAGTTGGCGGCAGTAGAGGGAACAAAATAACTAGAAAAGCTGAATAATTTTTCAAGCATCAGGTTGATTTCCAAAGATTCTGAGGAAGCCTATTTTGCAGTTGACAGTTTAAAAGTTTTCTAAAAAGAAAAAATGTTTAATAAGGGCAAAGCTTATTTTATTAACTACTAGAAAAAAAGGAAAGTATGAAAGTATCACTTGAATTGCTTTCACAAGCAATCACCATGAAGCACCCTTAACACTGTTAATATCTTTGACTGCTTCTCTAGCTCCTGAATGAAGAATTATTTCTACATTTTCATTAATTTGTGTAAGGAACTGAGGATAAACTAGGCTAACTCTACCCCTCCCCCCAGCCTTCCCCCCCACACCCTGGAGTTTTTCTGTCTGCAACCAGCAAGGGCGTCTTGAAATCAGCAGGCTCCTGGCCAGTTTTCAATATCACATTGCTGCTGAGTGCAGAACATAAAATCAACACGTAAAGAGCGACCATCAGTAGGAAACAAACTGATCTCCCTTACCTGGTCTAGGGAAGCATGCCTCTCTCTGCAGTACAACAACACTCCAGTCTTTGTTACCATTCACTGGAAACTTGAGACTGTCAGGCGGAAGCAATCGAGCTCAGAAGAGCTCAATTTAAAATAGTTTTCACTAAAACTAAAAAGATGCTCAAGAAAACTGGTTAACTGCCTCCCAGAAGACACCCCACAAAGACAAGTTACAAGGATCTGAAAGCACAGGTGTTGGGACCTTGTTCCATTAAAAGGGCTTTTTTTTTTTTTTTTCAAATTAAAAAATGCTTAACAGTGGGAAAGTGATAAAATGCCTAACTCCAAGCTAACATTTTTCTAAATATCATTTGAATTTTAACCAGTTTAAAAATAAGATGAACTTACTCATGAAAACTGCATAATTCGAGCTGTACATGTCAGGGCAGTCACGCTCCAAGGCAGTCACAGAGCAGAATTTAGTGCATCTTGAAAGCAGAGCAAACAGGAGGGAGGGAAAGAGGAGACACTCTTTCTTGAGAAAGTGTTTGGGGCTTTCTGAACCTGTAATAACTGTCTGCTCTCGTGGGAGGAAAGAAAAGTCCTGGTCCTGCCCCTGAGATAGGAGGGCATGCTTCAACGCCAAAGTGAATGACAGGCCATTTCTGGTATCAACAAAGAGCAGCTTAGCTGTGCTCTATTTTTTCCCTCGCTTTCCCACACAGTTAGAAATGTTGAGAATTTTCAGGTTAGTTCTTTTATATCTAGGGTTAAGTACCTTTTTCCACATTCTCAAGGGGGGGATCCCAATTACGTTGTCCTGGTTTTTTAAATGATTAATTAAAATTACATACCTAATCATCTTACTCAATTTTCCCAGGAGGAAGCTGAACAAAAGAGTACCTCTTAAATTCCATTCCAAATCTAGTCCTTGAGATATCGGGTGAGCATATAACTGACTGATTAACAATATTACTAAGCGTTTCCACTTTGACATGTGACACATGTAGAAAATAAAAGTAGGTAATGTTAAAAATAAGGCAATGAAATAATGAAAATTTCAACTGGATAGATATAAAAATAATTTACCAAAGTACCTTTGATTATATACGTTGCAAACAAATACTTCAATCAACAACATTGACTTACTGAATACTTATCGTAAGACTACTTTGGGACCTGAGGATATAATAGCAACACGACAAAAGCCAAACAAAAGGCTTCACTTTCAGCTTCTTTTCTTTGTGGTACTGGGAATCGAACCCAGAGTTTCATACTGTGCATGCTAGGCACACACTAAGCTACATCCCCAGTCCAAAGCTTCAGTTTCTATCTCAGTCCCTGGTGAGTATGACTACCCTAAATGAGTATGGTACCTTCCCTTCACTGGCTCCATGGAAACTGGAAACCCTCCTCTTTGAAAGTCTGTCTTGAGACAGCACCAGGAAGGTAAGAATTGTGCACTTTGTCAGTGTTGTGCTCCCAATGCCTAAGACACTGCCTGCCAGACATTCAAATACCTACAGAGTGAAACCCATCAGAGGCTTCTCTTACTTTTCCTTTACAAACACATATTACACTTGCGCACAAACGGAGATATGCCAATGATATAGTATGGGTGTAAATTAAATTGGTTTACAAACACGTTAGTCTGAACAAAATTGAAAATACAACTATAGGACACTGTATCTTTTCATATTCTATAATATCGTTACTATCAGATGTGAGTCCACTATAATATTTGAGTAAAGGAATGAAAATTCTATGAACTAAGTGTTTGTGGACAGATTTCAGAAGAATTTTAAATAAGAAAATGACTACAGAAGTAGTTCAGTGGTAGAGTACTTGCTTAGCATGTGTAAAATAAATAAAATAAAAATCTTAACAAAAAAAGAGAAGGAAGTGAAATTACACAGTATAGGATCAGTCTTAAGTACTAAAATCTTGAATGTTTATGCCCATTTACATTCCCATATTTGGAAATAACTTTTAACTCCTCATTCTTGAACCACTTTTTTTTTTGGTGGTACTAGGATTTGAACACAGTACTTTGCACTTGCTAGGCAGGCACTCTACTCCTCCAGCCCCTTATACCACTCTTGATCATCTTAACAGATGATCCTTCTTACAGAGAAAACAAATATACATCTCTAACTTGTCAGATCAGACAAAAGTTCTCGCACAGTGTCACCCTGGCTAGGGTTTCTGGAAACTAGATGTGGTCGCGTCTGCCCTCTACAGCTTTAAGACAAAAGGAAAGTAAGCTTCCAAGTACTCAAAGTACTCACCGCACCTCTGAACTGCAGAGCACCTCCCTGCCTCTAGGCTGGACAATGACTACAAGTTCACATAGAATCTACCTTGTATATGTTGTAACAGTAAACCTAAAGGCCACCCAAGGGGAGGAAGACGTGGTAACTGAGGTCAAGCAATGAACCAAGCTGAATTACAGACTTCTTACAGGAGCCACTTTCCTTCTTCCTAACCATCATTCTTATCTTCAGCAAGTGCTTACTGAGCACCTTTATGCACCAGGCACTAAACTGGGTGACAGTCTGATGTGTTGTCTACTGTCTACTCCACAGGAGTGCCCTGCAGCCCACCTCTGTGCCTCCTTATGTTTCTTTCTCTTGCTAGCTTTCCTTCCTGGGGCCATCTCCAGGCCAAGTGCCCAGTCTCAGTGCCCTGCATTCCAGGCCTTCCAGCAGCACACTTCCGACTGTCGTAATAACATGCATCCAAATGTAGGTCCTTGCAAGTAGTTTCTCCTTAATTGTATATAGAAAATCCATTTAAGCATATTAATTACAACTATTACTTAAAAAACTCAGGGGGCTTCGCATTCCCTCTCCCAGGATAATAAGCTTTCTTTGGACTGGAATTTGCAGTTTATTGGTCACCTGACCAAATATTCACATTTAACGACCCATTTGTGACTCTTCAGGCAGAAATGATACTGTGATAGCACAATGAGTTTTTATTTGGTCAGTGTCTGATAGATATAAGGATCTACCAGATCTATACAACAAAGGAGTGGAAGCTAGCTATTCTGTGCCTATACTTACATGTTCAAGTAAAATGTTTAATCTTGACATGTCCAGACCTAAAGTAAAGGGGTCCTGCTACCACTTGCATGGGTAAACACTGATTTTTTTTTTTTAAAACATCACACAGTAAAAACCTTAACTTTGCTTGTTCCTCTTTCTATGTCCTTAAATATAAACATTTTCCAAGGTTCTATATTTGATGCTTGCTCTTGTGTGTATCTGGAACACCACCCCCAAAGATGATCCCTGGGCAACAGTCCTATTGGGAGGTGGTAGAACCTTTAAGATGTAGGGCTTAGTGGGAGATTTAAGGTCACTGGGGTCATGCCCTTGAAGGTGATGTGGGGATGTCAGTCTCTCTCTTTCAGTTCCCAGCCATGAGGTGAATAGGGTTTTTTGGGCATATGCTCCTGCCATGATGTACTCGCCACAGGCCCGATGCAATGGGGCCAATCAGTCATGAATTAAAATCTCCAAAACTATGAGCCAAATGAACCTTTCCTCTTTTAAAGATGACATATCTCAGGTATCTGTTACAGTGATAGGAAGTTGAGAGGACGCTCTTTTCTTTTTTTTTTTTTTTTTTTTTTTTTTTTTATTTTTTTTTTTTCATTTTTCTTTTATTATTCATATGTGCATACAAGGCTTGGTTCATTTCTCCCCCCTGCCCCCACCCCCGCTCTTTTCTTAAAAATCTATACTCCCTCTTTATTCTAAAGCCACAGATTACCCATCTCCATGGTTTGTTTTGTTTTGCCCCTACTAAAATTTAACCCTCTAGTTTTAGCTTTTTCTATTTTGTTCTGCTCTAAACTCTTATTTAGAACTGCCTATTGAGCATCTGTCTATATATCCCATAATCTCAACTTCAGTACTTAACTTTTTGTCTTACTTACCAAACCAGCATATCCTCTGTATTCCCCAACCTTGTTAAAGGCATCAGCATTCGGCAGAAAAAGTGATTTTCTTCTTGTCTCTTCCTCATCAAATGCTCACATTATTTCTGTTTTCCCTAATACATATCATTCTCTTATTTTCAAAATAAAAAATAAATGAGAAATACAATTTTTTCTTTTTTTTTTGTGGCACTGGGGTTTGAACTCAGGGGCTCACACTTGCCGGGCAGGCACTTATTGTCTGAGCTCACCAACCCGAAGAAATACAATTTTTGGTTACTATACAATGTCCAAAGCTATGCTATCCAAAATGGTAGCCTCAACCATATGTGATTGTTTAAACTTATCTCAATTCATATTTATTTATTTATTTTTCAGTATTGGAGTTTGAACTCAGGGCCTTCACTTTGAGCCATCACTTTTTTCGTGATGGGTTTTTTCTAGATAGGGTCTTACGAACTGTTTGCCCAGGCTGGGTCTGAACCACAATCCTCTTGATCGCTGTCTCCTGAGTAGCTAGGATTACAGGTGTGAGCCACTGGTGCCTGGCTTAATTAATATTAAATAAAATTTAAAATTCACTTTCTCAGTGTCAAATCTATGAAGCCACACATGGCTAACATCTCCATCACGGCAAGAAATCCTACAAAACATCTCTGGTCTAGACAGTAGTAAACTACTTAAGTTCATCCACATTTTTCTCCATCTAGCCCCGTTCTACCTTTCTAATCTTATCCCTACCCAAATCCCCAGCATGCTTTTGTCACGAGTTAGGATGACCCACAGAATTAAATTTAACACTTCCCAGGATGAAGGAGGCCTATCAAGGAACATGAAAAGGGACTGGTGGAAGTGCCAAAGGTGCTAGAGAGGACAAAAATAGTTCCCTAAGCCCCCACAAGTTAGGAGGAGACAAAGTTTAGAAGCAGGAGTTTTAGCCTTGGAGAAGAACTATGGTGCAGCAGAGAAAAATGAGCATTAGTCAGAACCTCTCATCCAAATTCAAGTTGATTGATTTTTTTTTTTTGTGGTACTGGGGTTTGAACTCAGGGCCTACACCTTGAGGCACTCCACCAGCTCTTTTTGTGATGGGTTTTTTCAAGACAGGGTCTCATGAACTATGTGCCCAGGCTGACCTCGAACCATGATCCTTCTGATCTCTGCCTCCTGAGTAGCTAGGATTACAGGTGTGAGCTACCGGCACCCTGGCTCAAATTCAAGTTTAATTTAGTTATAGAGACAGATTCTGAACTCAAAGGAGGCAGACTTGAGAGGAGTTACTTTTAGCTCCCCTGGCTCACAGAATCAACAAAGGTTAGCTGAGCACTTTGGAAAGGTCAATGCTGGGCTTCAGGAAATCTAAGGTTGCTATGACTGTGTCTGCCAGTCTGTCTCCATCTACCTTCGCCTTTGGTGTTCTCTCACGTGAGCCTCCTTCTCTCTCATTCATTCTCCACATGGTGGGAACCATGGCCAATGATAGTCATTAGTTCTTTTTTTTTTTTTCACTACTGAGGTTTGAACCTTCACCTTGAGCCACTCCACAGTACTTTTTTTTGTGATGGGTTTTTGAGATAGGGCCTCACAAACTATATGCCCAGAGTTGGCTTCGAACCACCATCCTTCTGATCTCTCCCTCCTGAATAGCTCGGATTACAGTGAGTTCTATATCCAATAGCTCCTGTTAACCTCTTCTCACCCTAGGCCCTTCAGTACCAGAAAGATGTTCACTGGCTGTGCTTGAATCAAATGCTCATCCCTGACCTTCTAAGAAAATGGTGTCCAAGTGGTCCGTGCAGGGCCAGTCAACTGTGGCTGGAAGAACAGAAATGTATAAAGCCTATACAGTGGCCAGGCAGCTGAGGACAAGGCTGGTGGAGAAACTTTCAACAACCCCAAATGAACACTAAAATCACTAGCTGAGTTGTTCTAAACAAGTTAACTTAATTACTAGGAGAGTGATAGAGCACTTGGTAGGCAAGTACAAGACCCTGAATTCAAACCCCAGTACTCCCCCCCCGACCAAAAAAAGGAAGTAAGTAAGTAATAATAACAACTAAATACAGGAGACAAGAGATTTGCCTGTAGGAAGCAAAATTAAGACTTCACTTTAGGGTTTCTGACTCCCAACTGTTCTCTTTTTCACTAAAATATTCCTTAATTGTCAAAGAGAGAGGAAGGAAGGGAGTAGTGTGTATTATTCACCTCTTTAAGGCCTTACTTTGTAACAGCTATTTTTTTTATAGGCAGCAAAAGGAAAAGCCCAGGTGATGTTACCTAAGCATAACTTTTCTTGAGCCCGTCACAGAGCTAGTATTGCAAGGCCATAAAGTAAACCTGAGGGTTCCCTGAAAGCGAGAGGACACATGCATTGCTCCCCTTTGAGGCGGGGAGAGGACAGTCACTGCATAAACAACAAAGAAGAAACCAGCTGTAATGCTAAAAGTGACTTCACATGACAATTTAGACACAGGAAGCTCATTCCAGCCCCAACCCAGTGCTCACCACTTAGAAAAGATGAGGGCACAGCAGGAGATAAGGAAAAGTCCCCTCTGGGGGCTTCCGTGGGTAAGGCAATCAGCCCCTATAGGCTGAGGCCCCACTCTCTCCCATGGATCCCTTCCTTCTATAAAGTACTTACAAATTACTGGGGAGGGGCAACACATCTCACATCCAAGATTCAGACGAAAATCTCTATCTTCTAGGGGAAGGCTTGAAGGAGAACCCCATTGGTGCTTGTCTTAGAAGCAAAAATCCTGTCTCTGGGAAGGGCAAGGCCATGGGAAGAGAGCCCCTCTGTGATGGAGGAATACAAGGCCACAGGAAAGCCCACAATGCACAGGAACACAGAAAAGCCAGCCAGCACCTGACCCAAGGACAAGGTGACAGCAGCCTGAAGTACTGAACATAATTATAGCAATTATCAAAACCTGAACCCACCCAACTCCTGACATCGTCAACTCAATTCCGAAGACAAACAGCATGAAGGAAGAGCTGTGCCCATTTCCTGCACAAACATAGTCTACCTGTCTCTACTGTTCTTCCATCCAAGATGTCTGCTATTAACATTAAAAATTACACCTCACACAGAAAAGGTGGGGAAGTTACCAACACATAAGACAATCAACAGAACACGATTCATGTATAACCCACAGTCAGAAATGTCAGACAGGGGCTTTAAAACAACCAGTTCTTCATCCTTCTCATCATTAGAATGGAAGAAAACATCTCCTGTCTTTAGTCACTCCAAAAGATCACTGTGCCTGTACAGCAAAACACTAAAAATGCACTGTGGGTTTTATAACCATGGCTGGTGCTTTCCTGCCCCCTCACTACGTGCCTTGTCTCTTTTCCGACTTTAATCTGTGTCCTTCAGCTGTAGTAAGCCGGAGCTTTGGGCACACAGCTTTCAATAAGTTCTGTTGGTTGGTCTATCTACTGAATTAACAAACCCACTGGGAGAAGTAGGTCAGAAGTGAGGGTGGACTTTGTGACCACTCCAAACCTTGGCAAGCGACTTTACAAAGTCCTCTATCAGATACGTGTCTTGCAAACACTTTCTTTCTACAGCTTCCTGGTCTTTTCATTCTTCCTGTAGCATCTATCTTATAGCAGAGGTTTTTAATTTTAATAATCTGCAACATTGGGTTTTTTTCTTTGCTTTTATTGTTGTATCTAAAAAGCTATTGGCAAACCCAAGGTCACCTAGATTTTCTCCTGTTTTTCTTTTTCTTTTGCTTGGCAGGACTGGGGAACTGAACTCAGGGCCACTTGAGCCACATCCACAGTCCTAAAACAAAACAAAACAAAACAAAGCAGGATCTCATGCTTTTGCCCAGCTGGCCTTGGGCTACAGTCCTCTTACCTCTGCCTCTGAGTAGCTGGGATTACAGACGTGAACCACCACACCTGGCTTTTCTCCTGTTTGTCTTCTAATAGTTTTGTTTTGTGTTTTACAGTTAGATTCTGTGGTCTTCTTGCTTATGCTGGGGCTGAACCCAGGGCCTCACACATTCTAGACAAATGCTCTACTGAGCCACACCTCTTGCCTTTTGAGGCTTTTGAGTTAATTTTTGTGAAAAATGGAAAACATGAACCCATGAGTTTAGGGCCAGACTGGGCAAGACAAAGAAACCCATCTTTAAAAAACAAACAAACAAACAAAAAAACCCAAAAAATCGGTAATAAAAACTGATGTCTTCACACTTACAAATATGTGGAAATTTCCATATGCATTAGTTCATTTTTCTTTATTATAATGAAACACCTGAGGCAGGCTAACCTTATAATGAAAACAGTTTATTTGACTCAAAGTTCTGGAGGAGCTGAGCACCTGGCACTAGCATCAGCTAGACCTCATGAGCACCTGGCACTAGCATCAACTAGACTAGCATGAGCTAGACCTCATGGCACTGTGGGGAAGCACGTGCACAAGCAAAGCGCCATAGGTGAGGTAGGAGGCCAAAGAGGGATTCTGGGGCAGGCTGGCACTTGTGTTCAGGTCACTCTCATGAGAATGCACACCAACAGGGAAGGACCTTTGGTGACCCAGGGCTTCCCATCAGGCCCCAACTCTTAAAGGTCCCTCTGCCAACTAAGGACCAAGCTTCCAACACATGAATGAACCTTCAGAGAACAAACAAACCCCCAACAGGGCCATACCAAAGAGCTACATTGTGTCTGTCCCAAGCAGGGCCCTGCTATGCTCTGGGTGTGCTGTGTACCTGTTCCTCACAGGTACATGGCTGAAGCTCAGGTCCCAGTGTGGAGGACAGTTAAAGACGATCAATGCTGGTACACGAAGAGTTTGGGTCTTGCAGGGTTGTTTAAAAAGATACAGTCTGGCTCCCCCCTTTCCTGTCTTGCCATGTGGCCTCTCGCCTTGTTGCTAGAAGACCCTCAACAAAGGCTAACCAGACAGGGCCACCTGGTCTTGTGCCTTCAGCCTCCAAAACTGTGAGCTACATAAACTTCTTAATTACATAAAGTACCTAGCTGCTGTTATTTTGTTATAGCAACACAAACAGGCTAAGACGGACCTGAAATAATGCATTCCACTCTTTGACCTTTCTTACTGCTTGTCTCACCACATCTGGAAAGGTGCCACAAACAATGCACTTCCAGTGCTTTTACAGAACTGCGGCTACCAGGGGAAGTAAAGGCAATGATAAGAGAGACAGGAAGGAGAACAATAACTCTGGATGCTGTGGAAAGCAGCTGTCACACATGGGGTGCCTACCAGTTCTTGGTTAGCAAGGACCTGCTTCCTCACATGTGGCATGAAGCGATGATAGGTAGACATTCACTTTTTCCTGCCTGTATCTGCTACTGTGTCTCTGGGAGATCTTTGACTCATGGAAATTTCTCCTGAGGCATGGCATAGTTTAATCTGGATTGTTAGTTTTTACTCTGTGTTTTGTAACTGTTCTTTCTCTGTGTCTTTTCACAAATGTGACCATGGGATAAGAGACTAAACTGGGTTCCACTTGTCAACTGCCAGCTACCCTCACGTTCCAGCACATGTTCAACCTGGGCCAGTAGATAAGTGTGCGAGACAGGTCCTCCTTCCTTCACCTTCTCTACCCTCCCACTGCAGGCAACAGTAGATACACAGAGATGTGCTTCCTGATAACATGGGGCCTATTTCATAGAGCACAATAAAAACTAAAGTGACACTTTCTCCCAAGAAATTCTAATCCACTGGTGCTGCCTCGAGTGAGGCCCTGAGTTCAAACCCCAGTACTGCCAAAAAAAAAAAGAAAGAAATTCTAATCCAGATTAAGAACATCAAAAGATTGCCAATAGCTGTAAGGCTAAAACTCAAGTATGGTAGCCATCAAATAGGAGCACTCAAATTAACCCACAATAAAGTGTCCTTGATACAACTGGCGACCTAATAAGTCAATTATCAAAGATATCAAAATAAACTAAAAAATGAACTAGTACCCAGAAATTATGAAAGCAGTTAGCATGAAGAAGAATTAGAAATATTTAAGTTCTTCTTAAATTAACCAGTAACATTTCATGCTATTGAAAGTTTCTAGAGAAATACATGAACATAGATCAGTGTGTTTACAAACTTAACTGCTGGTCTGAAAGACTTAATTAGAGTTGCCTTTAGCACTTCAGAAAGTTAATTCCCTGTTCTGAGCCTCAGTTTTTTCATCTCTACAATGGTCATTAATAATAATGCCTAGCTGGCAAGGAGGCTATAAGAATGACAGCAGTAATGGACATGAAGAAGTTAGCACAGCTCCTGGCAAACAGCTCTCGAAAAACTTCAAAAAAAACAAAAGTTAGCTCTCAATTGTTAGAATTAAATAAAACCGCAAAAACAGTATCTCACATGAACATTCACAAAAATCCTAAACAAAATTTTAGCAAATTGAATTCAAGAATATATAAAAAGAATAATGTATCTTGCTAGTGTGTAAGAAGAGTTTATCACAGGACTGCAAAGCTGGTTTAAACAACTCACCATATCCATAGAATTAAAAAGAAAAAATTACACTATCATGTCAATAGGTACAGATAATGCATTTGACAAAATTCAACAGCCTTCATGATAAAAACTTCAAATAGAAAAGGAACAGAAGAGAACTTCTAAAATGTGCTAAAAGAAAAAAAAAACTATGAAAAAACATAGCTAAAAACTTTGGTAAAAAACTGAATGTGTTTCCTCTGAAGTTAGAACAGACAACAATGTTCACTTTCATTACTTCCATACTGACCTATCCAAAGGAATAAGTCAAGAAGATGGAACAAAAGGTGTAAAATTTAAGAGAAGCTGGAACCTACAGAAATTTACTAGCAGTGAGTTTAGTAAGCACAGGCAGCAAGGCAAATCAACTATTTTTCTGTATTCTACCATCCAAAGCAATCAGAAATTGAAGTAAAAAACATAATTTACAACAGCATCAAAACAACAAATGCCCAGGATAAATTTAACAAAGTTAAGTGTCAGTCTTATACAATAAAACTCAACGTATTCCTGGAAGACACTATGGACCACTTCTGCTAGTGGACGGTCACACCATGCTCCTAAGCGAGAGGATCAACAAACGCTAGCAAATTTCACCAGATATTTTTACAGAAACATACAACCTGAGTCTAAAATCTGTATCTGAACTGTTAGGACTTCATACAGCCAAAAGAACTTAGAAAAAAGAATAAAATTGGAGGCCCTCATTTCCTGATTTCAAGACTTAGTAAACAGCTCCAGCAGAGCGTCTCAGAGGGGACTGTCAGGTGCACTGCAGGATGTTTAGCAGGGACAACTCCCCCCTTTCCAGCTGTGATAGTCAAAAGTGCCTCCAGACAGTGCAGTGTCCCAGGGGGTAAAGCTGCCTTTCAAGATGAACCTCAGAGCTGTATTAGGAAAGACAGTGAGGTGCTCGCATGATGACAGACAGATAAGTCAATAGAGGAGAACAGAGTCCAGAATTAGAGCCTCGATTACAGTCAACTGACTTATCACAAAAGTATACAACAGTTCTATGGGAAAGGATAATGTTTGCAATGAATTATCCTTGAATGACTGGCTAGTCAGATGCAAGAAAAGTAAACCTCACCTCACGTCTCACTCTGTAGAAAGAAATTAACTCAAAACAGCATAGACTTAAATTTAGGAGCTAAAACTAAAACTTCTAAAGGCAAACAGATGATAAAACCTTACTAATCTTGGCTTAGGCAAGGATTTCCAAAGACACAAATGAGTCCAAACCATTTTTAGTTCATAAATTATACATCAAAGTGTAAACATACTGCTCTTCAAAATTTACAGTTACAAAAATAAAAACTACAATGTGAGAGGAAATGTTTGAAAAATGCACATATGATAAAAGATTCATCCAGAATGAAACAGCAGCTGTGTGCTGGTGGCTCACACCTGCAATCCTAGCTACCCAGGAGGCAGAGATCAGGAGGGTTGCAGTCAAAGTCAACCCAGACCAATAGTTTGCAAGCCCCAATCTTGAAAACTACCCAACACAAAAAAAGAGTGGCAGAGTAGTTTAAATGGTAGAATATCTGCCTAGCAAGCGTGAGGCCCTGAGTTCAAAATCGAGTACCACCAAAAAAACAAAACAAAAAACCCCAGAGTGGAACAGTAAGTTAAACAACCCAATAAAAATGGGCAAAAGATTTAAATAGTAAAAAAAAAAAAAAAAAAAAAAAAAAAAGATATGGTAATAGAAAAGGGCATGAAAAGATTCAAAACATCATTATTCTTGAAAGAAATGCAAATTACAACCACACCAAGCAGGGCATGGTGGAGCATGTCTATAATCTCAGCTACTCAGGAGGTGGAGATAGGAGGATCATGAGTTTTCAAAATCAAAGTAAAAACAAAGGGCTGGGGCATAGCTCAAGTGATACAGCACTTGCCTAGCAAGCACAAGACCCTGGGTTCAGTCCCCAGAAATGCCAAAGCAAAACAAAACAACTCCCTCCACCCCCAAGCCCTACAGTGAGATAGCACATAGTTGTTCCAATAGCTAGAAAGAAAAGAGCAAACAAAACAATTCCTGACTACACCAAATGCTGGTAAGGACAAGGGCAACTAGAACACTGCTAGTGGGAGTACCGACTTACAAGGACACTTTGGGAAACACGGTCGATGGTTTCTAATGAGTGAAACACACACTTTTCATGACACAGCAATTCCACTTGTAGCTATTTACCTTAGAGAAACACAAGCTTGTGTCAACACATAAACCTGGATTGGACTGTCCATGAAAACTGTCCACCACTGGACTGAACACAAGTGTTCAACAACTCTTGAATGGATAAACACTGTGGCACACACAACGGAACGCCAACACCAATGAAGAGAACTGCCACATACAACATGAATAAACTGAAAAGTAGTATGCTAAGAACAAGGATCCAGACACAAGTGACATTAACAAATTAACCAAAAATACTCCATATGCACAAAGTAATTAAAGCAGACCCTTGGTACTGGAGGGTATCTGGCTTCAAGGATAACCAACAAGGAAAACCACTCGTGCTCGGGAAGCAGAGCAGCACTGCACGTGCTGGACTCACTTTTCTCACTTTTCCTACACCACCACCCAACTTCCACTAAAGACGCCTGCCTTTCAGCAAATCTCTCATGTTTATGTTATCACTTTGGTTAAGCACAGTCACTTTCACATTGTTTTGGGGGCATCATTTGCTTTTTGGGAGGCAAACGGTCACAAAATGAAGGGCAGGGAATACTTAACAGATGACACCGGGATTTATACACAACTGACGATCACTTATTGAGAGCTTCTCACCCACTGAGCGGTGCAATGCATGCACTGAATGGGAATTTAAATTCTTGTTTCTGAAAGTTCTTTTCTTTTCTTTTTTTTACTTATAGTACTGGGGTGTTGGGGTTTGAACTCAAGGCCTTGCACTTGCTAGGCAAATGCTCTACCATTTGAGCCATTCTCCCAGCCCTTTCGTGTTGGTTATTTTTGAGATGGGGAGGTCTCCTATTTATGCTGGGCCAGCCTAGACTGCAATCCTATTTATGCTTTCTGTACAGCTGGCATGACAGGCACACACCATGACACCTAGTTGTTTTGGTTGAAATGGGGTCTCATGAACTATTTGCCCAGGCTGGCCTTGAACCCCCATCCTCCTGATCTCTGCCTCCTGAGTAGCTGGGATTATAGGCATGAGTCAATGTGCTTGGCATGATTGTGAAATTTTTACTTACTTGTTTTTGACCATACTTGGTCAAAACCATGTGAATAAGGCAGGCATACTATATGGTTTAAGGAGCCTAGGCAGGGCTAAATGAATCACTGGCACTTATATTTTGTTAGCTACATATCACATCGCTTTAAATCAACTGCAAACTCTCAGCTAGTGGCTCCCACCTGTAATCCTAGTTACTTAGGAGGCAGAGATCAGAGGATTTCGGTTCAAAGCCAGCCGGGGCAAATAGTTCACAAGACCCTAACTCGAAAAAAACCCTTCACAAAAAAAGGGCTGGCCCAAAGTTCAAACTCCAGTACTGCAAAAAAAAAATCCTACAAACTGACAAGGGGTTATCTTGTACCTCTGGGAAGAGTTCAGTAATACTAATGACTCACATTTGTGTATCGGTGAGTACGTTGCATAACTCTCATTCAGTCAAACAAATGGAATGTGGTATAAGATACTGTAATGCAGTCCAGATGCCTGGGTTCAAATTCCAGATGAATACTCAGGTCATCTGCAGAAGCCATTTAACATCTTAAGATTCACTTTCCTTGCTCATGAAACAGAAAAGCATGAAGTGAACTGGGGGGAGGATGGCTCTGAGAACACAGAGACATAGAGAGGGTACCAGCAGCAATGGCATGTGAATGTGGCACTGAGGACAGAAGCCTGCTGCTGAGAAGGCTGGGGATGCAGCATGGTGGTAAAGCACCTCATGCAGTTAGTGAGCACCTGCTAAATTTCAAGCATAGTACCTGGTATGAAGGAAAAACAATGAATAAAAAAAACAAGACAGTTTATTCCCAGATGGAAGTTTCACTCTCCTGGGAAGATGCTGACAACTAAATAGAGAATTAAATACAGTGCAATAAATGCTGAACTGGACTAGCACAAATGCCACAGGAGCACAGAGAAGACAAATGGAATTCACGGAGGGTAGAGGTAGGACTGCAGATAAAATACAGGATATCCTGTTGGTCATGGTGGGCGTGCCCGTAGTCCCAGCTACTTGGGAGGCTGAAGCTGGAAGGCCACTTTATCCCAGGAGTTTGAGGAGAGCCTGGGCAGTATTTTGAGATCTCCTCTCAAAAACACAAACTTAAATGAAGAAGACAGGGAATAAAATATAGGGCATGTAGTTAAACTTGTACTTCAGGTAAATACTGAATACTTTTTAAATAAAAGAATGTCCCCAATATTGTCCTGTGTTTTTTGTATGTGTGCTTGAGATTGAACCCACAGCCTGTGCATGCAAAGCAAGCTCTCTACCACTGAACTACACCCGCCCCCTACATTCTTATTTGCTGCATCTGACAGTCCATTAAGGGCATGACATTCAGAAAAGCCTAGCAGGGCTGAGAGGCAGCTTGGTGATAGAGGGCTTGGCTAGCACAGAGGCCCTGGGTTAGACTCCTAGCACTGAGGAAAAAAAAAAAAAAAAAAGCATAGCAGAATAAATGTCCCCAATAAATCTGAACCCTGAAAAAGTTTGTCAGTTTGTCAGCTGTGGCCATATGGAGATATGACAATGATCTGTGGCTTCCTGAGAACAGCTGGAGAGCACTGAGGGCTCTTGCCAATAGCCATGTAAATGAGCCATCTTGGAAGTAGGTCCAGTCCGGCCTTCATGTGACTACAGTCCTGGGAACAGCTTGACTACAAGCTCCTGGGAGACCTCGAGGCAGGCTTCCTCAGATAAGCACTCCTAGATACCTGACTCTCAGAAACAGTGTCAGATTAAATGTCTGTTTTAGCTTGCTAAATTTTGCAGTAATTTGCTATACAGCAATAGCTAAGCATTGCTGAGCCCGGTGGAGGGTTCTGTGCCCCTTCCAAATGGGCTACACTAGCACCCGTCATGCTCCATCACTGCTAGGAGAAGCCTGGGCCAGGATGAGCTCCCAACAATGAGGAGGTGGATCTAAAGGGCCCTAGCTGGGCCTCCTGTGAGCAGGAGGTCCTGATGGTGTTTTCCACGGCCACCATGGGAGTATTGAAGTTCATTAGCTGTGGCACATCTTTTCTGAAACAGAAGAATAAGTTTTGTTTTTTGCAGGTTGGGAATCAAATCCAGTCTTCACGTGTGCCAGGTAAGGGCTCTACCACTAAGCTGCACCCAAACCCCTAATAAAAGCGTTTTCAAAGAAGGAAAGGCAATTTCTTTCAGCTGTGTTTAATCTCTTGGGAGAACTGTGTGCAACTGGGAATATAAGCAAAAAGAGAAAATTAGCAGAGCTAAGAAATACCTTATCTTGGATTAGCTCTGTTTCTTAGCTTGATTTCATGTGTGCTAAGAATTGATATTGCTCTGACAAGCAAAAAAATAATTTTGCTCCTGGGTGAACTGTTTGGAGTCTTGTCAGAAAGAAATTCCTGGCACCTAAGGATAACTGAATAATCAACTAATGCAGATGTTCAAAGAGTATTCTGCAAAGCAACACCCATGCTGGGGGGTTCCACAAATGATTTTATTCTGGCAGATAAGTTTCAAGTCAAAATGAGTGCATTACCAGCTACCTAATGTGAGCAGAAAAATGTCAGACAGACATTTCTCCCTTTTTTCCAAAAATACAAGATGAGGTGAGAGGGAGGGCATGACAGCTACAGCACTGACTATGGCTGGAAGGAGATGAGACACTCCTTCCTTTTTGACCACAGCCCATAGACTCAGCTCTTGTCTTTATAAGCTTTCCATACAAATCTCAGCTTATGCTCTTCTGACATATCTTTCTCCAACCAATTCAATATACCTAAGTTCAATAGATGTTTAGGTTAGAACCCTTTAAGGTCTGTGTCCACGTGTATCAGATGTCACTTTTACCCTTGTAACTTGCAAAATAGTCATAATTTTCTCCCGAGAGCCCCAACTAATTTCACAGAAGTCAAAAACATTGCCTTAAAAGGTGTATCTCCAGGAGAGTACAACCACTGTTCTAAGTGAAGCCTGATTACCCTGTGTTTTCTAGAAATTTCTATGTAAATTAATATTTTGGTACTGTAGATCTAGATGATATAGAATTGACACATGTCATCGTCCTGAAGCTTCAGGCCTGAGCCCTAGGCACTGGAATCGAAAATGAAGGAAAGTTCAAAACCTGGTTAGCAGAATCATCATCACTTTATAGGACTAGCTGTCCTGTCCTTGTGATGCAGAATGTAAGAGGGCTCACCAAACTCTTCAATGTCAACTAGGATAACAGATGCTGCTCAGGCAGGTTCCTTGCTCCTAATCGCTCTACTCCAACTTACTTGCCTCATATTTGGAATTTCTTTATCTCCTTCCCTTTTTAAAAAATCGCTTTTCCCTCGCTCTCTGGGTTCATAATCTAATAACTTTAGAACCTTATACCACTAATACATCTTAATATAAAGATAACTTTGTTCTTTATTTTAATGGATATTTGAAGAATTAGATTCTCCCAAAATAGATACCACACACACACACACACACACACAGAGCCAGGAGGCTGACAAGTTCAAGGCCAGCCTAGGGAACACAGTCATAAAAATGCAGGTGGGGCAGGGGGAAAAATGGCCCAAACAATGCATGCACATGTGAATAGATAAAAAAAAGAAAAAAATTCATTTTTATCTCATAGCGGTTGTATAATTTCACCTTTCTGCTTTCTAACTTGTCTTCTGGGGTTAGCTGGAGAGAAAGTTTCACTTTGAAAGTCTTACTAACATCAACTTTCTTTTGTCATTCTCAAACACTCCTTTTATTCAGGCACATTTTATTTTATTTTTAATTATAGAAAATATGTAGGCTGGGCATTGGTGGCTCCCACCTGTAATCCTAGCTACTCAGGAGGCAGAGATCAGGAGGATTGTGGTTTAAAGCCAGACCTTTCAAACAGTTCGCAAGATCCTATCTCAGGAAAAAACCTACACAGAAAAGGGCTGGAGGATTGGCTCAAGTGGTAAGCAACTGCCTAGAAAGTGTGAGGTCCTGAGTTCAAATACCATTATAACCAATAATAATAATAATAATTAAAACAACATGACTACTGTAATTATAAAAGCAATTCCCTATCATGCGTATAGTGAATATATAGCAAGAATCAATCATAACCCTAACTTCTGGAAATTATAAAAAGCAGTTTGACTTATTTCCTCATTTTCCCCTATAAATAAATCACACATAGCAAATGGCAAAAACATGAAATACATAAAATCTTACTTAAATTTGAGGTGTTAAATTATATCAAAACATCTCTACACAAAATAATTATTGTGTATTAAGCAAAAAACAAACTTTATTTGTTTTTTGGTGGTACTGGGGTTTGAACTCAGGACCTCACACTTGTGAGGCAGGCGCTCTACCACTTGAGCCACTCTGCCAGCCCCAATTTCCAACTTTAAAATGCTTCTCTTTGTAAATAAAACTTTACAGCTATTAAACTGGCTATCACATACATGCATGCATGCATAATTTACTTTAAAAACCACTGGCTATAAATAATGCTTGGAGAAACACTGTGTCTTTGTCTACATTACACTGAGCTTCATTTCTGTAAGATGGAACTGAGGGATGGAATTATAGGAGCCAACAGTTTTGCATTAGTTAGTATAAGGTGAAACACTGTTGTAGTCTGAAAACAGGCTTGCAAAAGCAGTAGAATGGGAACCTCCCTCCTTTCTTCAGAGGCCTTTGCTTTAGAGAGCACTCCTCAGGTGGGGAAAGTCTTCAAGATCAGGCTGATTTCACCAGTTGCTCAATCCCCATTCCCATGCAGCTTTAGAGCGACAGCTCTCAAAATGCACTTCAGTGCTGCCAACACAGTGTCCCTGGAAACCTGTCAGAAATAGCAGAATTCAGACCCACCTCAGACATACAGATCAGATAGTCTGGAGGTGAGGCCTGGCAATCTTTAGAACATACCCCCCAGTTGATGCTGGCACCTGCTGAACTCTCAGAAGTACTTGCCTAGAGAATTCTGAGCCTCCAGGAATACCAAGAAAACATCACCTTTATTAAATAGGGAGTGAAAAAAGATAGATCACTTTGTTCAAATTATTATTCAAATGGCTATACTGGGAGACTGAGGAACTTATGAATACATTAATCTTCTCTTCTACATCCTTTGGATTTGTGACTTGCATGTCACAAATCACGTCAGTCATAACTTTCATACAAGTGGCCTCTCTTGAAGAGTGCATTCATGATGTCACTGTTCAGGGGATAATCAGAGTACCTAGCTTCTTCTGCAATGTGCATGAAATACTCCATTACTCTCACAGACACGGAATGAGATAAACGAGTAGGTGTCTGAGTGTGCAAGTGTCGCGTCACAGAGCACACACATGCATAGCTACAGGCCGTTTACTTGCCACTGTTCCCTGAACAGCAGTGTAACAAGCACTACCACGACACTGCCACTGTGTTAGGCGTTCTGAACAATCTACAAGTGATTCCAGGCATGTAGGAGGATGTGCCTAGATCCTGCACAAACACTGTGCCATCTGTGATAGACTGCAGCACCTGCAGAGTTGGGCATCATCACTGAGTCAGGAACCCAGCTCCCCAAGGGTACCTAAGGGCAGCCAGGACTCACATCACCAGAAAATCTTGGCAGCAATTCCCTCTAACTTCAAAACACAGCTTTTAAGAAAATGTATACTGCTGCTCTTTCATTTATTGATTGGTTTGAGTAATTATCATCTAGCATCTATTATACTAAATGTCTATGCATTTAGTACAATAATAAAGGAAAAGCTTAAATATCAAAGAAACAATGAAAGAATTAACGGGGAAGAAAAGCAATAATATGTCACTCAACACTTACTACTTGCTGAATACTGTGTATAAATGTTAACATGTGGGCATTAAATGAGAAAATGCACTCCACATGAGGTAGGTATTACTATCCCCCATGAGCGTGACGATCAGAGAGAGACTTAGTACTTTCACTTTGTTTTTGTTTTTGAGACACGATCTTGCTATAGAGCCCAGGCTGGCCTCCAATTTTTAATCCTCCTGTCTCAACCTCTGGCATGCTGGGATTATAGGCATGAACTACCACTCCCTGCCAGATTTAGTAACTTGCTATGTCACCAATTATAGAACTGCTAAGTAGCAAAGCTGAATTTTACAGCTGTGCTTCTATGGTACCAAAATGTTTGCCTTTTCAAATATATCAAACTTGCTTTATAACTTGAAGCAAAATATAACACCTTTTCAGTAAACATCAAACTAGTAAAAAAAAAAAGGCTTATATAGTAAAACTTTAGTAACTTAATACTTTTCTTGTTTAGTACTTTATTTTTTAAAATGTCACATACATCTTGTGAATAATAAATATCTGCACATGAATTCCAGTGCAAGATTAAATTTAAGACCACTATTAGAACAGAGCTATTGAAGAGGTTCTGGCACAGAGCTGTCAACAGCATGGAGACATCTTAATGCTGCATGTTTTGCTTTTGGATTTGGTGACTCATGCAAATTTTATGTTGGTGATAAAACAAGACAATTTAAGTAAGGAAGTGCAACAAATAAATCATTTAAGACAGATTTTAGAACCAATTCCACTGGCAGTCAGTGGAAGGGGTCTGAAACAGTGGTGTCAACAGTACGAAAGATGCCTCACTAGAGTTAAAAGTGCAGTTTGTAGTTGTGGAAAGGTCTTCTTCAGTTAAAAGACAATGGTCCATACTGGGAATTACAAATAAAATAGACAATTAGATCAATTCCATTTTCAAAATACTGAGTATACAAGGAATTCCATTTAAAAAGACACTTTAGCTGCATGTGGTGGTGCACGCCTATAATCCCTGCACTCAGGAGGTGGAGGCAGGAGGATCAAGAGTTCTGGGCCATCCTGGGCTGCACAGCTGGATAGTGAGACCTGTGTCTAAAACAAACAACCAAACAAGCTATTTTCTTTTCATCAGTGTTGTACTCTGCCAACTGAGTCACAAGCTCATCCAATGAAAATGTATTTTGAAAGAAAAGAAAAACAAGATGGCAGACACACTTTCTTCCAAAAAGAAGTCTCACATCGTCACCCTTCCTAACAGATAGCAGCTGGCTCTCTCGACAGCTGTGAAAGCAGGTGTTGGCGTGCAATAGACTATGGCTGTGTGAACAGAGGACACAACTTACAATGTTAGGAAAGGAAAAGAGCTAATTTATTGTGGCTCTGGGATAACACAACGCATTGAGAAAACAACTTATATATCTACAATGTGCAATCAGAGAAGCCAGCACACTTATGTAATCCAACCTTGCCACATCTGTTGTGAAAAGTCAGCAGGACGATAAATGATGCAGCAACCACAGTATTTAAAGTACACTTGAGTTTCCCTTTATGTTTTAAAGCAGGACTCCTTGGATGTTCATAGCTTTGTTTTTGAGACAGGGTTTTAGTACATAGCCCCAGCTGGCCTCAAATTCGAGATCCTCCTGCCGCAGCCTCCTGATTGCTGAATTACAGGTATGCCCTACCACACCTGACTCTGAATTTTCATTTCTAATAGCCAACTTTTACTTACCTCTAGTATTTAATTATTTAGTATAACAAACTCATCATTTTTATACCTTGGAGATGAACTTAGGAAAATTACAAGAAAAAGGATCAGCAGGCACAGACACTTCAAGAAAAGCAACCTACTGGAATGAATAGGTCAATAAATAAAACTATTTGTAGAATAACATAGCTGCCTATTTTTAGATCAGTGAAATATTTTTAAATATCCTGAAATCAAACCCAGATTCAAAAGGCTAAGCCCAAACCATTCACTGTGTTCATTAAAATACAAACGCATACTAAGCCAGGCACAGTTAAGAGGACAAACCCTGACATGACCTCATGTTCAGAAGTCTGCCAAAGAATTTTTTATAGAAATAGCAACCCCCCCCCAAAAAAAGAAAGCAAATGTCATTTTACCTACTACTTAAAAGAAAACAGAAGCTTACTAGATATCTCAGCTTGTGAAGCAAACTCTGAAAAAAAGAACAAGAACAAATTTAACTGTTAATTAAGAATGGAGCTCTAATGTAAGCCTCTGAATGTTTTAAGGTTTTAAACAATGAGTCATTCCTCTAACAGCAGTTCCCTTTTCTTACACCTTTCTAATTCCTCTAAACTTTACTTCACTCTCATCAAGAAAAGTGAAGCTGGAATATAGCTCAGTGGTAAAGCACTTTCCTAGCAAGCACAAGGCCCTAGATTTGATCCCTAACACTGCAAAAAACAAAAACAAAAACAAAAAAAAGGAAGGAATAAATCAAGATACACTGTAAGCACGTATATGAATGTCAAAACGACCCCCCACATGCTGCTAATGTATGCTAATAAAAGAAGGAAGGAGGGAGGGAGAAAGATGAAACAGTCACATTTTCATCTCAGCAGAAGTTCATTTGAGCCACACAGACACTTGCAGTAAGATTCCAAGTCACTTCCACTCCCACTTCTTTGCCCACAAAATGCGTCCTCCAAGAAGTCCAAATGGCTAAAAACACATGAAAAATGTTCCCTATCTCTGGCCATGAAGGAAATGCAAATCAAAACCACACTAAGATTCTCTCTCACTTCTGTTAGAATGGCTATCACCAAGAACACAAACAACAAAGGTCGGTGAGTGATAAAACAATTACGTCGCCGTTTTGTGAATCGGCGGCCATTTTATCCACAGCCTCACTTCTTGAGAAATCGAGCCACCCCCAATGGCAGCCCCACCCTTAACAGAAATTCCCGTGCTCTAAGACTCCCGCGCACGTGCTAACTTCCTCAAGCTCCCTCTTCTATAAAAGCCACACCTAGCCCAGAGTCAGTGCTGCGCCATCTTTCCCTGGCCTGCCTGGCAGTTTCAGCCTGCCATTAAACCTTGCTCTTGGATGCGAGACTTTTCTTGTGGGCTTTCTTTGCAAGCGGCTGTTTTCCCTAACATTTTGGTGCCGTGACTCAGATCGGGTGTGCTCCCGACACTGACATTGCTCTCCTGGCACCACCCCCATCCCACTCCCCCACCAAACTCCCATTCTTTCCTCCGGGATTTGAGCTGCCTTGCTGGAACCCCCAATCCTAGAAGACACCCTCACTAATCACAGGGAATTTCCTCTGCCCCAGCGCGCCTCTAATCACCATCCATCAGTGGCCAATCCTCCCTCAAGGTCCTCTCTCGGTGAGTCCTCCTCGCATGCAGAGCCGTGATCTCTTTCTCATTTCCTCGAAATCCTAGTGCTAGGTCTCAGCTCACGCTCATCCCTGGGGACTGGGTCCCCTAGGACTGTGGGCCCCCGGTGATGGAGATGTACCTCCCAGGAGTTCCACCTCTACTCTCTCCTGAGGAACCAATATCTCAGGGACGCCCGTCATATCCTCGCCTCAGTTGAGGCCTCACCATGGGAGTTGGACCGTCCCAAACTCCCTCAGACTCCCCATTGGGCTGTCTCCTGGCCAACCTTGGATCCCTCTGCCTAACGCCTGATCTTAAGCCACAAAAGCTCATTTTTTCTCTGTAAGCAGGCATGGTCCCAATACCCATTAGACAATGCCTCCAAATGGCCATTTAATGGCACTTTCAATTCCAGTATTTTAAGGGATTTATACAATTTCTGTGAGCGTGCTGGTAAATGGAAGGAAATACCCTACACCCAATCCTTTTCCTATCTCCACACCAAAACTTCCCTCTGTATTTCCTGTTCGCCTATGCAGGCTCTATTAGCCTCCAAACCAACCAAATCCTCTCCCAAACCTCCTCCTTCACCATGCTTCCTTGCACTGCTTACCCTGCCTGTCTCTTCCTTTCTTTCTGAGGGACTTTCCCATCATGGTGTCAAGCGAGCCACTCCTTGCCAACTCTGGCCTCAAGGCAATTCCGGCTCTGGGGAGCTCATGCTACCTCCCTGTGGGCTGAGACCAAGCCGGGGTTTATTCAGGTACGCCTTATGCTATGTTGGGGGAGTCCTGATTGATTACGGCATCTGATGACTGCTTCTCTCCCCCCCCAAACCTCCCCCCAATGCCCCTTCTGCCTGAGACAGTGACCCAAGAGTGGGGGTTTCATGTTGCTGAAAGCATTCCAATACCAGTCAATGGGAGTGACCTAGAGGTACACGTGATCGCTAATCCCTCAGACATGTGTCATGCCTCCAGGCTCTGCCTTCCCCTCCCTTACCTAAGATGTCAGGTCACCTTTTCTGCTTCCTCCATGGTCTTACCGCGTGTCCTTCATCTCTGTCTGCCTTCCCCTCCCTGGGCTTACTGGGATCCTGGCCTCCCATGAAAAACTTGTAGCATGGTACCTTATGACTTAAGTTATTCCCACTAGTTTGTCAGCCCCCTCGGACCAAAGCAACTTCAAATCAGCTGGTAGGCACCGGTGAGGCAAAAGCACTTACAAAAAAACTGCAGCCGCCACATGCACCCTAACTCCGCCCCTACAAGGGGAGGAGAGAAAACAAATAGGCACGCTCATGCACAGGGATGATGGCCCCTGGGCACAGCGGAACGCCTGCCACAGCTAAGAGAATCCATAGAGAGGACCCAACACACATCCTAGGCTGCCAGCCACACATGGTGGTGGCTGCAGCCCGCTGCCACTTCCCCTAGAATAAACACATGTAGGCGCGGGTACACAGGAAGAGGGGAGGGGCAACAGGCCGCAGGATCAGGCCTAAGCCACCCCCAATGGCAGCCCCACCCTTAACAGAAATTCCCGTGCTCTAAGACTCCCGCGCACGTGCTAACTTCCTCAAGCTCCCTCTTCTATAAAAGCCACACCTAGCCCAGAGTCAGTGCTGCGCCATCTTTCCCTGGCCTGCCTGGCAGTTTAAGCCTGCCTTAAACCTTGCTCTTGGACATGAGACTTATCTCGTGAGCTTTCTTTGCGAGTGGTATTTTTCCTAACAGTGAGGATGCAGGGAAAAGGAACCCTCATACACTGCTGGTGGGAATGTAGGCTAGTACAACCACTATGGTAAACAGTATGGAGGCTCCTTAAAACTAAAATTAGGTCAGTGGCTCATGCCTGTAATCCTAGCTACTCAGGAGGCAGAGATCAGGAGGATTGCAGTTTGAAGTCAGTCAGGGCAAAAAAAGTTCGAGAGACCGTGTCTTGAAAATACCTAACACAAAAAGGGCTGGTGGAGTAATAAAGGTATAGGCCCTGAGTTCAAGCCCCATATTAAAAAAAAAAAAAAAAACTAAAAATAAATCTGCCATTATGATCCAGCAATACCACTTCTAGACATACCTGAAAGAATGTGAGTCAGCTTACAACAAAGACACCTGCACACCCATGTTTATTGCAGAGCTATTCACAATAGCCAAGCTAGGGAAACAGCCAAGATGCCCCACTACTGATGAATGGATTAAGAGAATGTGGTATTTATACACAATGGAATTTTATTCAGCCACAAAGAAGAATGAGATTTTGTCGTTCAAAGGTAAATGGATGGAACTGGAGAACATCATCTTAAGTGAAGTTAGCCAGGCTCAGAAGGCCAAAAGCCACATGCTCTCCCTCATATGTGGATTATAGTCCTACAACAAAAGCAGCAATATTTTGGGACACAGGTCACACTAAGGTGAGGCCGTACACAGTAGGGATAGGGAAAGGGAAGGAAACTAAGAATTTGAATGTGGTTGATGTGCTCTCTGTACAGGAATGAATACAGAACTCTTTTATTTTTATTTATTTTTATTTTTATTTTTAGAGACGGGAGTCTCACTGTGTTGCCCAGGCTGGAGTGCAGTGGCTGTTCACAGGCGCAATCCCACTACTGATCAACACTGGAGTTTTGAGCTGCTCTGTTTCCGACCTGGGCCAGTTCACCCCTCCTTAGGCAACCTGGTGGTCCCCCGCTCCCTGGAGGTCACCATATTGATGCTGAACTTAGTGCAGACACATGATCAGCATATTGCATAACAGCCCAAAGCTCCTGGACTCAAGCGCTCCTTGTGCCTCAGCCTTCCAAGTAGCTGGGACTACAGGCGCACGCCACTGCGCCCAGAGAATATAGAAATCTTAAACTGGCTGGGGCCACCATGGGAAGGGGACTAGGGAGGAGTGAAAAGGACTGGAAGAAATGAACCAACTGGGGTTGCAATACATATATGCATGGAAATATCACAAGGAAACTCCATGTATAGCTATCTTTATCTCAAACTAGCAAAAACATCAAGTTTTTCTTTTAATCTTTCATGTTTTTTTCTTCTACAAAATCAGAGAACAGGAGAATGGCACAAGTCCTGTGGTGGGGGGGGGGTGGGGAACCAGTGGGAGGAGGAGGTGAAAGGGGGGGTAGGAGGGTAAATACAGTGCAACCATAATGTACCCCCACCCAGCACAAGAAAAGAAAGAAAGAAAGAAAGAAAGAAAAAAAAAAGACAAAATCCTTCCTCCATTGCTATCCCCAAGCTGTGAAGACCTGTTTAAAACGTTACAAAACCTCAAAGGACTACATGTACTCTAACAGGTTCCCTGTTGCTGTTCCAGGATTCCCAGGCTCATCTTTTAAGATTAAAAAGAATTAAAAATACCCCTGGTGGAGTAGCTCAGGTGATAGGAAATCTCACACTATCATGCTCCATCCCACAAGATGACCATTCTCTCCCAGCGTATCCATGCAGTGTATGCTACCTCCCCATGGCAGCTGAGAGACCGTGTTCACATAACATCTGTTATAGTACATTGCTGTTGCTAATATGTGAGAATTTATAAATTCTTATGTAGATTAGTGTGTCTAGAAAAAAAAACAGTACATACATGGTTTGGAACTACTCTGGTTTCCATATCCATTGGGAGTCTTGGGATGTCCCCTGCAGAGAAGGCAGGTACTATATAGAATACAAGGTCATACATAAAAGTCAACTAGAGCTGGAGGCATGGCTCAAGTAAGTGACAAGCCCTCAGTACTACCAAAAAAAAAAAAAAGAAGGAGAAGATTGAGAACAACCAACACACTGTTGAAGGAGAAGGAAATATGTTACACTCCCCAACTGCAAGATGTACTATGCAGCCATGGTGATCAATATGCTATGAGATGGGCAATGGAGCCAGAGCGGGGTGGCAGTCCCCAGAGAACCACACGCCAGAGTGGGGTGTGGCAGTCCCCACAGAACCACACGCCAGAGCGGGGTGCCAGTCCACACAGAACCACGCAATACAGTCAACCAAGCTTGCACAAAGGAGAAAATGCAGTTCAGAGGAAGTCTCAGCAAATGAAGCACAAGAGGATCTGGACACAAAGCTTGAGTCCATCACAAAAGTAACTCAAAATACCAGGTACAGTGGCACACATCTGCAGTCCCAGCTACTTAGGAGGCTGGGACAGGAGGATTGCTTGAGCCCAGGAGCTCATGATCAGCCTGAGCAAAATAGTGAGACCCTGTCTCAAAAAAAGGACATAGCTGTGTGGCAGAGTTGCTTGCCTACCATGCACAAAGCCCTGGGTTTGATTCCCAGCACTGCTGAAAACAAAAAATCAACAAAATGGATCACAGATGTAAAATGCAAAGCTATAAAATTCCTGGAAGATAATAAAAGAGGAAGGTAAGTGACCTTGCTTTTGGTAACGACTTTTTGGAAACAATAGCAAAACAATGACCTATGAAAGAAAAACCTATGATGGTATACATCTATAATACCAGCACTTGGGAGCCAGAAGCAGGAGGATGGCAAATTCAATACCAGCCTAGTTACACAGCTAGACCCTGTTTCAAAAAAGCAAGGATGTAGGGCTGGTGGAGGCTCAAGTAGTCGAGTGCCTGCCAAACAAGTGTGAGGCCCTGAGTTCGGACCCACATATCGCCAAAAAAACCAAACAAACAGAAAAACAAGGGTGTGTATCTCAGTGATAGACTGCTAGAATAGTATGTGAAAGGCCCTGGGTTTGATCCCCAACACAGTAAAAAAAAAAAGAGAAAAACAGAGAAGTTGGACTTCATTACAATAAAAACCTTGGTAAAAGGCACTCTTTTTCTCTCTTATCAGATAACCAGTGTCAACAGCTTTTATACATCCTTACAAGAAACGCTATGTGCGTGTCATTACTCTTCTTACGTTTAAACAAATGTTTATAGCTAAGGTTACAACTCAGTGGCAGAGTGCTGGCCTAGCATGCCTGAGGCCCTGGATCGATTCCCAACACCACAAAACAAAAGATACACAAGGTTACGCATCATCACATCATCTTTCTCTTTTTCTTTTGAGGGAGGATCTCAGTATTGTAGCTCAGGCGGCCCTCCTGCCTCTGCTTCCCAAGTGCTGGGATTATAGATGTGCACCACCACGCCCAGCTTTCCTTTTGTTGCTCAGTAATGCATCTTTGTGTTGTACATCATTTCACACTTGTACATGGCTTTCTCATTCCCAATTTTACATAACATTTCACTATATGTATAAACATAATTAAATCAGAGTCTGCTGATAGATGTGTATTTCAAACATCTTAATATTACATACAGTAATGCAAAGATTAACGTTTTTCAAAATTTACGAGTTTAGAAGTAGAATAAATTCCTAAGATTGGGACTGCTAAGTCACAAGATATGTCGACGTACAGTTAACGAATGACTGTGAAGCTGCATCCCCTGCAGGTTGCGCTAACCTGTGGTGCACAGCAGTATAGGAAAGCACATTGCCCTTGGCAACAGTGCTTTATCAAGCTCACTACAGATCCCCAGTCTTACACAGTAAAATATGGCATGTCTGTGCAGGTGGTTTTGTGTGTGTGTGGTTTTGTTTCTTTTTCTGGTGGGACTGGGGTTTGAACTCAGAGCTTCATACTTGCAAACTTGAGCAACACCTCCAGTCCATTTGGTTATTTTTGAGATGGGGTCTCAAACTATTTGTCCAGTCTTGAAACTCAATCCTCCCAATCTCAGCCTCCTAAGTAGCAAGGATTACCTGTGCTGCCACTGATCTACATCCTCACCCCCACTCCCATTTTTAAAAAATCATATTGCTGGTTTGATTGCTCCTTTTACAACTACACCAATATCCCTCTCTGCCTCTTTAATGCTTTAGGTTTGAAGTACGTTTTGCTTGATATCAGTACTGTGACTCTTGCCCTGGTACTTCTTTGGCCATTTCTTATCTTCAGTCTTAGACTTAAGGATTCTATATACCACATTATTGCCTTCCAGAAAGACTTTTTTGCTTTTGGTGGTACCGGAGTTTGAACTCAGGCCCTTGTGCTTATTAGGCAGGTGCTCTACCACTTGAGCCACAACCCCAGTTCTTTCTTGCTGTAGTTATTTTGTGGACAGGGTCTCAAATTCTTCCCTACCCTCCCACACCCCTCCAGCCTTGGACGGTGATTATGGCATACCCAGCTTGTTTGTTAAGATGAGGTGCCACTAACTTTTTGACTGGGTTGGTCTGAATGGGGATCCTCTAGATCGACATCTCCCCAGTCCTCCTGGGATTATAGGCATGTATCACCATGTCCAGTCTAATCATGTAACTTTCAAGTCTCCTCCTCTTAGATATATGTGCTAAGACAAGGATCTCAGAAATTTTCCTCATTAAATACATTAACATTTTATTTCAAAAAACATGTTTAGACAAGTTCCTTTTTTATTCACGTCTCACTCAGGCAAAAGAAAATCATGTCAAGAATTATAATATCGGACTGGGATGTAGCTCGGTGGTACAGCACTTGCCTAGCATGAGCGAAGCCCTGGGTTCGATCTCAGCACCAAAAAATAAAAGACAAAAAAAAAAAAAGAAGAATATCGTATAATAAAGTTCATACAGGGTCCAAAGGTAGCCCAAAAGAGGACCAGAAACAAAAAGGGGCTGAGAAATTCCTGGTTAGCTAGGTTTTGAAAAGTAAACAGGAGTCTGGCCAGTGGCCAAGGGAATTATAAGCAGAAGGAAGGATGTACATTTCCCAGCAAAACGTCTACATTGGGACAGACACTGTGGGATGCAGACTTTAAAATATCTGTCCTAGAGACACGATGCATACGACAGTCTCTAACTTCTTGGCGCTTACCACCAGACCAGTAACTAAACCAGCAATTAAAATGCAGTGTGGGACTGGGATGTGGCTCAGTGGCAGTGTGCCTGCCTAGCAGGTGGGAGGCCCTGGATTCGATTCCCAGTACCAGGGGAAAATAGTGTGGGCCAGGCATGGCACAGGCCTGTAATCCCTGCGCTTGAAGGCTGAGGCATGAAGATGACCAGTTCTAGGTTAGCCTCAACACACACACACACACACACACACACACACACACACACACACACACACACACACACACACACACACACACAGCTAGTGTGCTAAATGCTCTAACAGAGGAAGGAGAAGTGCATACTATTAGGAGCTTGTGGACCCAGAGGAAATAAGACCTGAGCTTAGATGTGAGGAGTGAGCGGGAATGAAAGGGTGAAACGCTGTGTGCAGTGCACACGTGAAGAAGACTGGCGTCAAGTGCAGAGAAGAGCACACAGAAAGAATGAGCAACAGGAGAGGAGAGGATGGGAACTAACAGAAGCTGGATGCGGCAGAGGAACAGGTATGGCTGAGATAAGACTGGGGATGGAAAGAAGAGCCACAGCGCAAAGAATCTTTTCCCCTGGAATTTGGACTTTATTTTGAGGGCCATAAGGAACTTAAGGTTGTTTTGAAAGACTTGTTCAGATTTGTGTTTGAGAAGTATGTGACTGTAGTAGACCGAATAAAACAGCAAAACAGACCTGAAGGTAAGGAAAATAGCTGCCGTAATCCAGGCAAGGGTCTCTATAGTCTGACCTAAGATAGCAGCAATGCATAGAGAGGAAGAGGTGGGATGGGTTGAGACACTTAGGAGATGGAAACAAATCTCCTTTAAGATTTGACTATGAGTAGAAGGAGGAAGAAAGGAAGTATAAATATGGTAACTGGTTTGGGCCAAGTGTGGGTATACTACCACTCAATAAAACAAGAAAATGGGGAAAGCAGATATTTAGAGGGTGAACTAATTACTTTAATTCTGGATAAATTTAGGTACATTAAAGTAACCCAGTTGGGGCTGGAGGTGTGGCTCAAGTGGTAGTGCACCTGCCTAGCAGGCACAAAGTCCTGAGTATTTGAACTCAGCATCCTCTTCCCTCAAAAGGCATTGTCATAAAGTTATTCAAGTGAAGGTGACCACTCAGTTACTGGATATACACAAAACTAAGACAAGACTTGGGCCAGAGATAGAGATCTGAGAATCATTCACATATTAAGTTAATGATAACCAAATCCTTGAGAATAGATGAAATCACCAGGGAAGAATGTATGACAAAAAAGAACCTAAGACAGAACCCAACCAAACACAATGACTAGATAATGTCAAAGGGACACAGAAACCAAAGAAAAGAGCTCCCAATGGCCAATGTGAGCAACAAAACATAAGTACTGTATTAAATTACAATCCCAATGCTACTCAAAACTATAAATTACCCATGAATTCATACTAATACAAGTAAATGACTGAATGAATGAACAAATAAATAACCAAATAAAGAAGAGATAAGTGTAGAGTACTGAGTTTTAATTTATGCAGAAGAATTTAATTTATGCAGATACTCCCCTGCAGAAGGAAGAATGTTACTTTCCAGTCCTCAATTGTGGGCTCCACATAGTAACTTCCTTCCGCAGGCTGTGGGATGGACAGGGAGAGGCAATAGAGAGTGACAAGGGAGAAACCTGACAAGCACTACTTCAGCCAGGTGATCAAAGTTCACATAAGCAGTGATAAAATTGTGTTGATTGTACTCTAGACATGCTGTGATGGAAATGGCACTTTATCTCTGTGGGGTTCCCCCAAAATGTCACCAACACAAACAAACTGTGAGAAAGATACAAGGAAAGTCACAACTGAGGGGTACTGTACAAAATACCTGACCAGAACATCTCAAAAATTGACAACTTACAGCAAAGAGGAGCCTATGGATGTATGACCATGGAAAGATGTATGGATGGTTGCCCAGAACAAAAAAGAACATTAAGTGTAAGGAAATCTGAATAAAGTATGAAATGTAGTCAACATGAATGTAATAACATTGCTTATTAACTATAAAACTGTTCCACACTAATTGTAAGGTATTAATAGTTGGGGAAACTGAATGAAAAGTATATGGGAACTCTCTGTACTACCTTTGTAATTTCCCATAAGCCTAAAACTGATCTAAAATTGAAAGTTTAATCAGAAAAAGAAGGACTGAGCATGGTAGTACACACTTATAATCCCAGCTCATCAGGAGGCAGAAGCAGGAGGATTGTGATCCCAGGCTAGCCTAGGCAAAAGTATAAGACCCTAATCAGGCACCAGTTCTATTGGGGAGGCAGAGATGAGGAGGATGGTAGATCCAAGGCCAGTTTAGGCAAATAGTTCTCAAGACCCTATCTTAAAAATACCCAACACAAAAAAGGGCTGGTGGAGCAGCTCAAGTGATAGAGCAACTGCATAGCAAGTATGAAACCCTGAGTTCAATCCTCACTAATACAAAAAAAAAAAAAAGCCAGCCAGACATGGTGGTGCATGCCTATAATCCCAGCACTCTGGAGGCTGAGGCAGGAAGATCAAAGTTGGAGGCCAGCCTGGGCTACAGAGCAAGATAAAACAGCAACAAAGAAAAGGGGCTGGAGATGTAGCTCAGTATTAGAATACTTGGCTAGCAGGTGCAAGTCCCTGGGTTTGATCCCCAGCAACACACACACCAAAGACTGTGAGCAGTTTCCGTGGATTAATGGATGAAAGGTCAGATCACATAGGACAGAGGAGTGAATGAGAGGCTAGAATGGGACTGCAAGTGCACAAAGCCCCTTGTAGGGGCTTTGCTTGTGAGAAGAACAAATCGGCAGGAAGTACACATTGAGCTTAAGAAAGGGTTTTGGCTTTTTTTAAAAATCAAGATACAAGTTACATACCAAAAAATTCAATTATCAAGCTGTTTTTTAGTACATTTGCAAAATTATATAGCCATGTAACTTCGTAACATTGTCATCACCTCGAAACAAAATGATAAAATAAAGAAAGTCTTTAGAAGTGGAATGTGTTCATGAAGAGAAAGAATTAGCATTGTTAAGAAGCCAAGAGCCAGGGATGGTGGTACAAACCTGTAATATCAGCATTTTGTAATCCAAGCACTCAGGAGGCAAAGGTAAGAGGATCACAAGTTCCAGGCAACCTGAGCTACACTGTGTGAGACCCTGTCTTGGAAAAAAAAAAAAAAGTCAATAAGACCAAAATAATCCACAGATTTATGTAATCTCCATCAAAATTCTAAGCCTTTTTTACAGAAATATCCTCAAAGTCCTCTGAAACTGCTAGGAGCCCTAACTAGTCAAAACATCTTAAAAAAAAAATTAAGTTGAAGAACTCACATTTCCCAACTTTGAAACTTACCAACACTAAGGTAGTATAAAAACATGATAGTACTAACATATGGACAGACATAAAGACTGATGGACTAAAATAGACCTCAAAACTAAGCCCTCACAAATGCAATCCACTGATTACTGATGGGGGTGATTACTGATGGGGGTGATTACTGATGGGGGTACTCCAATATCGAAAGACCAGTCTTTTCAACAAATAGTGCTGGAAACGTTCGGTATATAATCCAAAATAAAGTCAGACCACATGCAAAAATTAGTCCCAAATCAATCAAGAACTCAGGTTAGAAGCTAAAATTATAAAAACTCTTAGAACAAAACATTTAAAGATCTTTCTTAACACTGGATTTGGCAATGACTTCATGACACCAAAAGCAAACAATTCAAAACTAGTGAAAGGACTCAAACAAGTGTTTCTCAGCCAGGTCCAGTGGCATGCACTGTAATTCCAACTACTTGGGAGGTTGAGGCAAGAGTTCAAGACCAGCCTGGGCAACACAGTGATGCTCCCTCCATCTCAAAAAATAAAAAGTCTGCACTGAACACATACAGACTTTCTCTTGTCAGTATTCCCTAAACCATACGGTACCGTACTTCACATGGCGTTTGTGCTGTGTAAGGTAATGGAGCAACAGAGATGATGGAGTATGTGGACCATATGCATAAGTAACGTGCAAATACTACTTCTACTCCTTCTGTACAAGGGACTTGAGCATCCACAGATTTTGGCACCTGCTGGGTTCCTGAACCAATCCCCCAATCCCTGTCAGATGTGGAGGAGGAATGCTCCCCAGCCCTTGTAATTTTCTGAGTGACAGGAGTGTTAGGAGAATCCTTTGTTCTTGCATGTAATCTCTTCCCCAGTTCTAAGCACAGAGCCCCTCGTGCTCTTGTAGATAGGAGTTCTAGGAGAACCTTTTGCTCTGTCATTTGGTCTTTTATCCCAGCTCCTGACACAGAGCTCCTACACCCCTTGGAATTTCCAGGGAGATAGCACTGACTTTTGTTCTAATAAGGTAACTTGCTGGGCTCTTCAATGGGGTCTGGTCACCAGAAAGACTAAACCCGTAATGATAAACTTAGATGGCAGAGGCTAGAGAAAGAGTTACTAACTGACTCTGTCTATATGATCAGGTTTCCATAAAAGAACTGAAACTGTGGTGTTCAGGGAGCTTCTGGATCGATCGTCAGTCACGTCAGGAGGGTGGTACACCCCACCTGCACTGGGACAAAAACTCTGGTGCTCAGGACCCTTCTGTACCTCGCTCATCCTATGCATGTCTTCACCTAGCTATAAGTGTTTCCCTGAGTGCTTGAGCTGCCCGAGCAAATTAATCAAACACAAGGAAGGAGCTGGAGAACCCCAATCCATAGCCAGCTGGTTGAAAGCACAGGTAATAATCTGGGGCTTGCAACTGGCATCTGAAGTAGGGAGAAGTCTCATGGATCTGAACCCTTAACCTGTGAGATCTAACACTATGCCCAGGTCAATGTCATATGTGACTTTTTTTTGGAGGGGGGGTGGCTCTGGAGTTTGAACTCAAGGTCTTAGCAAGTGCGCTACCTCTTAAGCCACAACTCCAGCCTTTTTTATTTATTTATTTATTTTGGTGATACTGGGGTTTGAACTCAGGGCCTCACACTCGCTAGGCAGGCGCTCCACCGCTTGGGCCACTCTGTCAGTCCCAGATGTGACTTCTATTAACATTGAGACATTCCCACACATTGTGGTGGCCAGACGCAAAGTGTATGTGAGGTGTAGGAAAAACACTTCAACAAATAAAGTGACACCATGAGAAAGAGAACTCCAGGAATAGAGTGGAGACAGAATGAGGAATGAAGCTGATCCTAAAGAGAGCAGGGCTACAAATTCTCAGAAGTTACACTACATCCAGGCAGAAGAGAACAGGGTTTAGTAAAAGCCAGGGAAGAAGGGAAGGGAAAGAAATAACATACAGGAGTAACATTTAAAGAGATCTGGCGATCTGGTGGATAGTTGGTATAAAAGGGAAGGTATGAGTCAAAGCAGACGGGATAATCGTTTGACTGGCTGGGTGGATGTAAGTAGAGCTTTCCCACCATCCTCTGTTTTACAATAAAACCTTACATAGAGTTCTAACCTGAGTGGAGACCTGGAGTTCCTTTAGGTTTAAACAATGGTTTAATAAGTAGACGGTAAACAGAGGTTATGTGCATAGATCTTGAAATGGTCTTGCTCAGGACTGAACAATTTCCACTTTTTCTTGTCCTCAGAAATAGCCAGCTGGCTAGGGAAATTTTTTGTTAATTTTTCCCCTTAACAATAAAGTTCTATGTGCTTAGTAAAACTTTAAAGAAAAGCCCAGTGTGGTAGATGCACCTATAATCCCAGCACTTGGGAGGCTGAGGCAGGAGGATCGTGAGTTTGAGGCCAGCTTGGGCTACAAGTAAGACCTTGTCTAAAAACAAAGGAAAATTTAAAGAATACAAAGAAAAAGACCTAGTTCTAATACATAAAACTAAAATAGGTATTTTATTCCATCATTTTTCTGTGTAGTCATTTTATATCGTTACTATGTTACATTTGTCCCCAATATTTTCAAGTATGAGAAATGTTTGTGAAAATTTAAAAACCATACAGAGAGACACGGTAAATGATGGTCTTAATATGCTGACTGAGGAAAATATAGTGGGCTAAAGTTACTTTAGCTAACACTTCACAGTGAATTTGCATTTTACAATCACAGTCACCTACACAGACAGGTAGATTCTCTGCAGTAAGTCTAACACCCAATGCTGAAAGCCATTATCACACTCTTGATGAGCTTCTGCACTTTTCCCTCCCATTGCCTAACATCTCAAAAATTCCCTACATTATTATAAGTACTTCTAAATGGTTTAATAGCTGCATAACATTCCACTGTGGAAAGCTGTAATTTACTTAACTCATTCCACTGTCAGACTCGGTAAGTTACCTCCATCTTTATTACTAGTATACGAAACCACGATAAATATCCTTTTGAATACTTTCCGATTCTCTTCTGTTACGGTCATCTAACTACTATTAGACCAATCCTACTGCAGGTAACAAGTAGAAACTCACAATAAAATATTTTTAATTATCTAAAAGCAATAGAGAGGGAACAAGAGAGTCACACTTCATCAGCCAGGTGAGCTGACCATTTTTTAAATGGCTCTTAGCCAGAAGGCAGACAACAGTCTATATTCTATGTACAGAAAATATATCTTCCTGCCTTAAAGAACTAGAAGACAGAATTTTGGACAAATGTGTCTGATGAAAATTAGGAGTTGAAAATGGGAGAGACCCAGATGGGGGAGCCCCAAACTCTGTGTGTTATCTACCCAAATCTTTGACTGACTCCTGAACCATACATGTCTGGTACAGACTCTGAGTAGTCTAAGTAAAACTAAAAAGTTTTAAAACTAAATTAAGATTTGAGTTGCTACCCACCACAAGGAAGACAGTGTTTAGAGTCATAGTTCAATGAAATTAAGTACCCACCAAAACAAAAGAACGACAATCTTTAATACTCTTCAGAAGAATCTAAATAAATCCTGAGTCTTTAAAACATACTGACACAGGAGTGATGATGAAGACATATGTAGGGACAAGATACTGACAGATACTGTGGGTAAGGAGGGGGATTCTATTTTAAGTTAAGTATAAGAAGGCTGTATGAGGCAGGGTAGTGACTCAGTAACTTCACTTCTGAGCATTTACCAGAAAATTAAGCATAAGAAACAAAAACTTAGCCAGATGAAGTGGCCCACATCTGTAATCTCAGAACTTGAGAGGCAGAGACAGGAGGATAGGGAGTTCAAGGCCAGTCTGGGTTACATATTAAGACTCTTGTCTCACAGAATCTAAATGAAACAAAACCCTAGCTGGCAAATGATATTCATTACACTATCCAACATCACATTTGCATATTATAGCATAATATTAATATATATATATATAAAATTATAGACATAAAACCAACAAAAAGACTTCAATATTTAATAATGAGAAATGAGAAAATGGGGAACCAGGGGAATGGCTCAAGTGGTAGAAGGCTTGCCTAGCAAGCTAGAGGCTCTGAGTTTTATCCCCAGGAGGTAGGGAAAGTGGGAAATGTTTAATAAATTATGATTCACAAACATAGTATAAAGCTCTAGGAATGGTATTTTAAGACTGTCAAGATATGGAAAGTTTTTTTTTTTTTTCAGTCAAAAGAGCAGAGTCGGCTGGGTGCTGGTGGCTCACACCTATAATCCTAGCTACTTGAGAGGCTGAGATCAGGAGGATCATGGTTCAAGGCCAGCTCCAACAAACAGTTTGTGAGACCTCATCTCCAAAATAACCAGAGCAAAATGAACTGGGGTGTGTGGCTCAAGTGGTAGAGCTCCTGCTTTGTAAGCACAAACTCTTTAGTTCAAACCCAAATCCCAGCAGAGAGAGAGACATGGAGAGACAGGTCCAGAGAAATAGTTGCAAGACCCCAACTCAAACAATAGCTGGACACAGTGGTACATGCTTGTCATCCCAAGCTAACATGGGAGGCTTTAAGACTGAAATGGGGAAGATCATGGTTCCAGGCCAGCTCAAGTGAAAAAAGCTGGTGAGACCCCCATCTTAATGGAAAAAAGCTGGGTGTGGTAGTTCATACCTGCCATCCCGGCTATAATAGGAAGCCTAAGATAGGATTGCAGTCTGGGTGAAAAGCAAGACCCTATCTCCAAAATAACCAGAGTAAAAAGGAATGGAGGTGTGGCTCAAGCAGTAGAGCACCTGCCTAGCAAGCCTGAGGCCCTGAGTTCAAACTCAAGTACCACCAAAAATTCAGCAGAATAGAAAACTATTTGTCTATTAGCTTTGGTTCTTTTATTTTCTCCTTGTTCTAGAGGCCAAAAGTCAGAAATGATGCACGTATGGTTCTGGGGGATCCTCTACCTCCCTTCCAATTTCTGGTAGCTGCTGGTATCCCTGGGCTTCCTGGCTTGTAGCCACACCCCCCGATGTCTGGCTTCTACCACTTTCTTCCCTATGTCCTCCTCTCTTCCCTCAGCATCAGATCTCCCTTAACCTTTCTTGGTTGTTTTATTCCAGTTTTGTATTTCTAAAACATAACTATAGGAAAAATGACTGAAAGAGAATAAACAAAAGAGAAAAGACTGTGTTAGAAGGATAGAATTCTTTTCCCATCTGCAAATTTTCCTGGCAACACTGCTAGAGCATCATTTATTTCAATTAGAAAAGTATTTCCTGGAGCTTACTTCCAAATCTCATCTTGGGACCACAATAACCATTCACTGAAGTTCATCAATTAAAAGTAATTTCTTTTCTTGTTGATTCATTTAATCTGAGTTCTCTTCTGCTATCTCCAGCCAGCACTCCAAAAAAAGGTAACAATTTTCTTTTAAAACAAATATTATTTTAAAACAAGTCTGTATTATTTCTCAAGCTGGCCTCTCTAGTCCTTGCCTCTTAAACAATCCTCGGTCTTCACCTTCTCTTCTTGTTCTACAAAATCAGACAAGAGGAGAAGACTTTATTCTGTAACTGCTCTTTACATTATTAGTTCACATGCAGGGCTGACCTCAGGAACTAGCTCCCTATACTTCAGGTGCCTATTCTTCATCAAAGATGAACTTCTTCACTGAAGCCTCACTCTCTTGCTTCCATTTACTCCTGCTTCCTGCCACCATTCCCCTCTGTGACTCGCTGTCCTTTCCCTTCTTATTTTCAAGACAGCTGTATCACTCTGCCTAATATTACTATTTTCCATACCTACCAAGCTTGTGGCACCCAGGTTCTTTCCCTGACCTAACGTTGTAGTAGACTGAAGCAGTGATTCCCAACTCCATGCTGTGAATAAGCTATGCGTGTACTAGGATACTGATCCCTTTAGTCCTCAGGGGGAGCTGGAGCACCTAGGTAGCTTACCCCCGACCTTAGAGAGGTAAGACCTTTTGTTCTACCCTAGTGCATACAAAAAATGTTTGTTATTGTTTTCTATGGGAAAAAATTGGGATGCATCAAGGCTTAAAGTATCACTAGAATAATTTCAAAATACATACTTAAAACCTCAGAATAATTCCTTATGGCCTATTATATTACTAAGATAGACATTTTATACTAAAATAACACAGATCTCTCTAGCCTTCTCTCCCCATACATCTCCCACCATATATAAACTTTTGGAGGAAGCTGGTATTTTCTCATAGCTGTTTGAATTATAATGGCATACAATTTATTCCTGCCTTTAAGAATGGAGAATTTTCAGCATACACAAAGGAAGAGAGGAAAAAAATAATGGAACTCAATATAGCCATCAGCCAGCCTAAACAATTCATTTATAGACAATATTGCTTTATAATGCCACTTACTAGATTATTTTGAAACCAATTCTAGACACTGTATCATTTTATCCATAAACATTTTAATATATATCTCTGCATACTAAAAGATACATTGAAAGTTATTTCTGGTTCCTGTATGTGTTCTTACAATAGCGGGGAAGGTTTCTGATGTAAGTATCCCTAGCAAGCCATTCATCACTATAGAAATTTATCTATCTATTAGAAAATATATAGAAAAGTATATATATGTAATTTTTCTCGGTTGCCTTTCTTACAAGTTAAACCACCTGAAAGTAGGAATCTCAACAAGAAAACAGGGGAAAAAAGTAGCTTGAATAGTTTCAATTATTAGATTAATTATCAAGGATCTTTGTGACGTCTAAAGAAAGATGGAGAAAAATCACACACAAAACCCTCCACCTCTTAGAGGCAACTCACTTTCATACAAGTTGTCAGATGGGTGACAATACTTTAATATTACATAATTATTATACATAAAGAATTCTTGTAGCTGCGTAGTTTATAAAACAAGTGCAATAAAGCTAAATTCAGAAAATTTTTATTCAGTAATCCTTACCTTTTGTTGGACTGAGATTCTGATCTATAAATCCTCTCAGTTCTGCACTTGTGGAAGTCAAACCAACCTGAATAAAATAGTGTAAAAAATTAAGAATAGGATCTTAGGTATTACGGTATTTTACACCTTCCCCCAGAGGTCCACATCAAATATCATATATATAAAAATGAACTGATTATATCAACCATACAAATGTTTTATGAAAAAGAAAACATGGCTGTATTGCTAGAAATGGGAAAATACAAATTTCCAGATTAAGATAAAACTAATGAAGTATTACTTATGAATAGAAATAAGATCTACCAATTTTACAGATAGTTTTTTGAAAGCAAGTGATATGGCAGCTGTGAAGTTGCCAATAGGTGATATTTAATCTACAAGGCTGGGGCGTGGCTCAGTGTGCACTTGCCTAGCTTGTGCAAGGGCTTAGGTTCAATTCTAATACCGCAAAAAATAAAATTCCACCGCTGTTGCTGTCTTAATCACTTCCATGATGCTTTTCAACACCGTGACATGTAAGGGATCAATCAAATAAGCACCACTGACACCACGATGCACAAGTGAAGCGTATCAGCCTCGTCTAATTGTCTGGGTCCATGCTCTGGCTTGTTAAGCCTTCAAGGTGTGTGGCCTCGGCCAAGTCGTGTGATGTCCTCTGCACTGGAAGGCAATACCCGTACTCACCAATACAGGTTGACACAAGATTGAGATAATTCATGAGAGTACACAGGACAGTCTTGGCACATATTGCCCTGTCCGTATTAACATCCATCACCAGCTAGTGCTGTCTGTGAGGTGCTATTCATAGCAAGTGTGCTTGTAAATTTGACTTTAGATAATTTAGTTCATTTGGTGTAATGTCCATAGGACTACGTAGCATCACAAGTGACTATGGTAGTATCATCAAAGAAAGTTTTAAAAATTTCCTTTTACAGCCTGGAGGGAAAGCTCCATTTTGAAAATGTGACACAAAGTAAGCTGCTTTCCTTACACCGTGTTATTATTACATGTATGTAGGCTGGCACCTTGAGCATTCTTTTAAGGTGCTACCACACTGAAAGGATTTTTTAAAAATAACTTTTCTGAGATGCAAACCTCACTGACATGTAATTGTACACGTTTAAGGTATATAATGTGTGTAGGGTTTTTGGTTTTGGGTTTTAAGATACAGAATCTCACTATACAGCCCAGGCTACCCTGAAACTTGCTATGTAGCCCAGGCTGGCTTCGAACTCTCTCTCCTCCTGTCTTACCCTTCTGAATGCTGGGATTACAAGTAGGTTCCACCATACCCTGCTTAACTTAGTGTCTTATGATGGTTTTTTGTTGTTGGGGAAGGGGAGAACTGGGGTTTGAACTCAGGGCTTCATGCTTGTAAAGCAAGCACTCTACCACTTAAGCCATACCTCCAGTCTATTTTGCTCTGGTTATTTTGGAGATGGGGGCGTCTTACAAGCTGTTTGCCCATGCTGGCCTTGAACCATGATCCTCCTGATCTCAGCCTCCAGAGAGGCTCAAATGTGAGCCACAGGCACTTAGCAACTTAACTGTTTTGATATTTATCCACATTGTAAAATGGTCACCACAACCAATCTAACTGGTTAATACATTACTTCCATTTGGGTGGTGTGTGTGTATGTGTGTGTGTGTGTTGAGAAAATTCAATTTATTGAGGATATTTATTTATATCCTCAGGCTAGGGTACAGCTTTGATGATGGAGCGCTTGCCTAGCATGTATAAACTCTGGGTTGATCTCTGGCACTGTGCACAAATATCCCCTCAAAAAATCTGTCCTCACAGCAAATTACAAGTACACAACAAACACTGAACTCGCATGGCCACACTGCACATCAGCTGTCTGCTGATTTGAAAGGATTTTGAAGCATAAGAGCGCTAAAGCTTTGTATCTGTGCATTTGTATTTTTAAAACTACTCACTGTTTTACATTACATAGTCTTCATAAGCACTCATGTGATACGTTACAGTTTCATGATGATTTCATTACTGGGTAGTTCAAATGCTATAACAGCTATTTCTTTTTACCAAGAGATATGTTACCAAAAATATTTCTACACTTCATTCATAACATAAATAAGCAATTCTGATGCAATAGATATCATACAAATGGCACCTAATATTGAATTTTTATGACAGCAGCTGACAGGCATCTAGAAAATAGCTTCTGAATTCTAGATAATGGTGCAGATACATAACTTTGTTTAGTTTCTCAGAAATATTCAATTATAAGTAGAGTTAAGATTTTTTTAAAAGGGGGGTGGGGGGGGAAGGGTGGGGGAGGAGGGCAGGGGGGAGAAATGACCCAACAATGTATGCACATGTGAATAAATGAAAATAAAAAAAAAACTTGCAACAATTAACCACATTACGGCTCTCCAAATTGCCCACAAATACTAACACTAAATACACAATTTGCTGAGCACCACTGAAGAGTGTTCCATGACACTGCAATATGCCCCAGGTGAGGTGGTTAAGTAGTGGAGCGCCTTTTGCAAGCGCCAAACCCTGAGTTCAAAACCCAGTCCCAACAACAAAGAAACTACACAACTAACATGCCTCACATTTTCTGCTATAAAGAGAAATGCAGAACTTTTGTGTGTTCTACTTTTTAAGTTAAGTTAAAAAAGGCAAAGACAGCCTGTAAGCAACTCACTCCATGCTTAATGCAAGGTGGACTTTTAAAACATGTATCATAACTTCACAAGTATCATTTGTACCTTTTTGTTTTTATGAGACAATAACGGCGAGAACCCTCAACTGAAACCACATGTTCACAGCAGAGAATTCACAGTTAGTGGGAAACTGTTATGCTTAAACACCTGCTCTTCATGAGAGGCAAGTGGGTGAAACAGCAAACTGATTCAAAAACTTTCTAGGCAGCTGTGCACCTACACCTTATAACCAACAAACTGTACTGCAGAGGGACATCAACTGAGTATCAATAAGTGTCTGTGTCTAAAATTTATACAAATACTACCAAAACCTACTTAATGAAAACTTAAAAATTCTGCTTTCATATGAAAGTTGTACCCTAAAGACTCAAAGAAAAGTAAATTTGAAATTCAAAAAAGCTGACTAGGAAAGACATTTAAAAATATTAGCTATTTGTTCCTTATTCTACCTATTTAAAGAGGATGTGTGTTTCACTGAGCAAGTGAAAAGAGTGAATTCATACCACATGTTGTATTTTTTGCCTAATCAAATACTGAGAAGTCTGAGTATTCCTTTTTAAAACTTTTTAATAAACTTACATAAATTTATTGCAAAGGCACATAACAGGATGCTATGAGATACAGATTTACAGTGGAACAGTATGTGGCTATTCCAGTGAGGTGCTGCATACTGTAATCAGTCACTAAGTATCTGCTGAATAAAAATCCTAAATCCAATCTTTAAGTATCAAATTATATTTCTAGACAATACAGTTATAATTACGTTGATATTTAACATTTCTAACTGACATAGCACAACCAAAAGAGTCCAGGATTCAAGCGAGATGACCTGTGCTCTAAGCCCTACCCTTCACAGATAAGGTGATGTCAGGTAGTCACTATAAGATGAGGTAATCCAGGTGTGCATACTGACCCGAGAGCTGCATACAGACATTGTGTGGATGCTTTTCAATGGCAAAGTATTATTGAAGCGCAGGTTACTATTCAAATGGCAATGGCTTCCACCACTCTGATGACCCTCACAGAGACAATTACCAAATATGTGGAATGGAGCTTAACCTAACTAGTAATCAGAGAAATGTAATGAATCATGTTCAACTTCTTGCTGGTTAATTGGCACAGACTGAAAAGAAAATAAATAGACATGGTGCCCTCACACATCATGGATAAGTAAAGAAATCTATGTGTTCTGGGCTCAGGTTGTAGCTCAATGGTAGAGCACTTGCCTAGCATGCACCAGGTCCTGGGTATGATCCCCAACACAGCAAAAAAAAAAAAAAAGTAATCTTTCTGAAATGCAATGTAGCAGTATGATTAAAATGCTAAAAGTCACACACACTCTCTCTTACTAATTTCCTAAGATATTTGCCTCATGGAAATAATCTGGCAAATGAACAAAAAGAAACAAAAGCACTAAAAAAAAAAAAAGCCAGGTATATGCTGGAGGTGTGGTGCAAGTGCAGAGGCTTGCATAGCAAGCACAGGGCCCCGAGTTCAAACCTCAGTACCACCAAGAAAAAGAAAACTTAAAAAAAGCAAGCTAGGAATGGTGGCACATACCTATAACCTCAGCACTCAGGAGGGTGAGAAAGGAAGATCACAAGTTTGAGGTCATGATCTGGTCAGCCTGGGCTACACAGCAGAGACCCTGCTGCCCCCTACCAAAAAAAGTTCAAAAAAAGAAAACCAGAAGTAATGGCAAATATTAGGAAACTGGTATAATAACATAAAACAACCATTTAAAATGATGCTGCAGAAGTATCAAGGCACTCACCACACAGATTAAGTTAAATAGCAGATTATAAAACAATATGACCTCATTTTAATTTAAAATGTTTTTGTTACATATATATAAACATGCTTACATATTATATGCGTGGATATATATGTACATACACACATTTGTGTGTATGCTAAACATTTTCCTAAATAAAATTTTGCTAATAATCTATAGACTAGCTCATTTTTTCATTTTTCCTCTTTATTTTCTATTTTCCCTATAATGAGTATTCCAGATTACATTAAAAATTTCATCAACAAGGCAAAAACTATATCCCTCGAATTATATTTGTAATTCTTTTTGTATCCCAGATGAGCTTACAGTAGAAGACACCTGGAGTTTTGGTCTGCAAGACCACCACTGGGCAGTAGGAACTGCTTGCTAACATTGTACCAGATGCGAAGAACGTACTGCCAGCTCCTCACACTTCCTTGTTCAGGTAAGCCCTCCCACATCCAACACATAATTCCGACAGGAACAGAGGCTTAAATTTAGAGGCTCAGCTGTGCCACGGCAGCAGAGATGGGCTCAGGAGCCAGGCCTGGCCACTCAAAACATTCTCACTGACTTCCACCCCGTGTCTTAGATGGGAGGCAGAGGGTCAACCATGCAGTGTGAAGTGTATTTTTTTTCTTTACTCATTTATTCCTATGTGCATACATTGTTTGGGCCATTTCTCTGTGAAATGTATTACTAAAAAAGAGAAGTGCCTTATCTTCCTCTGACATCCACATTAATTATCACTCTGTAGGCCATTATGTCACCAGGGAGAGAGATAAAAGTCGGCCAGAGAGGCAGTGCCAAATCATCATTTGATCCCTGAATCCAGGCATATTTAAAGCCAGAGTATCCTAGAGTTTTCAGGTATATGAGTCAAGACATTTCACTTTTTGCCTTAAGCTGTTTGATTTTGTTTTTTGACTGTTTTTTGTTTGTTAAAATGGGGTCTTGCTATGCTGGCTAGGCTGGCATCAAACTCACAATCCTCTTGCCTCAGCCTTCCAAATAGCTGGAATTACAGGCAAACACCTTTATCCAGGTTCCTTAGGCTGTCTTCAGTAGGGTTTTTATTTCTTCTGATCATAAGAAGGTGAGTAAGACAAGGATGAGACAAAAGTAACTTCACAAAAAATTATTCTCATAAGAGATGCAAAATGAGAAACAAAGTAAAAGTCTCAACACATACTCGAATGTTCAATGATGGCTCCATAAAAGGCATAAGAAAGCAACATTCTCCACAGCTGAGTCACTTCTCAGGATGTCGTTCCCTCTGCGAGCCTTTCTCACCTGGCTTCTAAATCATCAGGAAAACTCTGACTTCTTCCTGTCTTTCTTGTCATTCTTTGAATTTCCTTTGGAGACCCAGGGCTCAGGCCTGGGTCCTCAGGTGTTCGACCCAGCACTTGCTATGCAAGCTCCTACAGTCCACTGCTTTAATACCTTTAATAGTCAATGAATCCAAAATGCCCACCCTCCTCTCTAAGGGTTCACCTGAGCGCCAGAGCAGCTCACCACCTGCCTGGCAACGTCTCCACTTGGATGTTTCAGGCCCCTCAACTTTTTTTTAAATTTTTTTTATTTTTTCATTTTTCTTTTATTATTCATATGTGCATACAAGGCTTGGTTCATTTCTCCCCCCTGCCCCCACCCCCTCCCTTACCACCCACTCCACCCCCTCCCTCTCCCCCCCCCCAATACCCAGCAGAAACTATCTTGCCCTTATCTCTAATTTTGTTGTAGAGAGAGTATAGGCAATAATAGGAAGGAACAAGGGTTTTTGCTGGTTGAGATAAGGATAGCTATACAGGGCATTGACTCACATTGATTTCCTGTGTGTGGGTGTTACCTTCTAGGTTAATTCTTTTTGATCTAACCTTTTCTCTAGTACCTGTTCCCCTTTTCCTATTGGCCTCAGTTGCTTTAAGGTATCTGCTTTAGTTTCTCTGCGTTAAGGGCAACAAATGCTAGCTAGTTTTTTAGGTGTCTTGCCTATCCTCACCCCTCCCTTGTGTGCTCTCGCTTTTATCATGTGCTCATAGTCCAATCCCCTTGTTGTGTTTGCCCTTGATCTAATGTCCACATATGAGGGAGAACATACGATTCTTGGTTTTTTGAGCCAGGCTAACCTCACTCAGAATGATGTTCTCCAATTCCATCCATTTACCAGCGAATGATAACATTTCGTTCTTCTTCATGGCTGCATAAAATTCCATTGTGTATAGATACCACATTTTCTTAATCCATTCGTCAGTGGTGGGACATCTTGGCTGTTTCCATAACTTGGCTATTGTGAATAGTTCAGGTCCCTCAACTTTAACATGGTCAAAACCACCTGAGTTTGCCACAAGGTCCTGCACCTTCCCCGAGCCATTACACAGGCACACAGGCCAAATACCAAGAAGTTTCCTTTACTCTCCTTCTTGGCACCATATCCTAACTACTCAATAATCTGGATGGCTATTCCTAGATGATAAGGAAGAAAATCTGTATCTGCTTTACAGCCACTATTGCATGTTGAACATATGTTAAAAGGTTCTACACTATAACCCAAATAAGAAAACAGAGACATGCAGTCTCCTCTTTTGGCGGTTCTAAGACCCCCCAGAAGATGCCCCAAACCCATGGTTAATCCCAAACCCTATATGTGCTATGTTTCTTCCTATACATGTGTATCTAGATAAAGTTTCATTTGTAAGTTAGACACAATAAGAGGTTGACAATAACTAATAATAAAACAGAACAGTTATAACAATACACTATAAAAATTATGTGAATATGGTTTCCTTCTTTCTTTCGAAGTAGCTTATTACAGTGTTACCTTTTCACTTAAAAAAAAGCATTATAAAGCGTCTCTTTGGCAAATCGGAATTGCCAGCGTTGCTACTCTTGCACTTTGGGGGCATTACATAAGGGTTACCTGAACACAAAGCACTGTGACACTGCAAAGGTACAACTGATAACTGATAGGACAATGAAGTGATTAACAGGCAGGTAGCATAGCCAGCATGGATAAGCTGGACAAAGAGATGAGTCCCACCTTAGGTGGGAAGGCACAAGATGTCATCAGACACTACTCAGAATAGAGTACAATTGAAAAGAAAACTTATGGACTATTTATTTCTGGAATTTCCCATGTAATATTTTTGGACTGTGGCTGACTTGGGTAACTGAAAACATAGAAAGCAAAACCACAAACAAGGAGGGGAGGGAGCTACCATGATACAGTAAGGGTTTGCTTGTTAATGCTATTCTTTAGCTGTGTAGCAACTAATACTTAGAACTCTTTGGCTCACAGAAGCTCTTGATCATCTCTCCTCACACACGTGGGAGCCACCACAGACATTTTATCCAACATCACACTTGCTTCTTCTGGTCACACTTAGTAAACCACCAGCGGCCATCAGACTCAAGCTGTGCCAGAAGTGCTTCCTAAGGAGTCTCAATCGCAGCTGCCTCTCCCTCCTCAAGCCTCTCTCTGAACAGGCTGGTCCCTTAGCACGTTGAGGGGCTGGCTGGGGACTATACAGGCAATGTGCAGGGGAGACGGGGGGGGGGAAGGAAACCATGGCTTGGCAACAATCACAGGTGAGCTGGAAACCAAGCAGTGTTCCCATTCCCGGTGGGTTCCAGTTTCTGGACCCAGATCTTTCTGAAGGCCTATGGAATTCCCATCCTTGAACTTCCCAAGATGTCCCTGAATCTTTATAGCAAACTCCCTTTTTGTTTAAATCCCAAACAATGCTACATAAAAGTCTGAGAACAGCAAAGAAATGAAGTTGTTTATTTCCCTATACGCTATCCTCCTATTTATTTTAGGGCGTAAGTCTTTACCCCTACTGGAAACAACTATTCCAAGGGAAGCAGACTCAAATGACAGGCTCAAGCAGAGAAAAGTTAAGTAACTTCATCAACACACGTAAAGTCTTAAGGAAGCACTATCAGGGAAGGCAACACACTTCTCAACATCTGAGCAAATACAAAAGAAGAAGCAAGCCAAAAAACGCAGTGACACACTTAATAAGGCCATATAAGTCCCCAACAAGCAATGAAACAACTTTATTATGGAACCCCAAAGATAAGGGAAGCTGGAAGGTTTCTGGAGACAGCAATTTGCAGCTGTTAAGAGCGACTGGCACTGATATACAGAATGCTGTCATGCTGAGAGTACTGTGTTCAATGCACATGTACAGAACAATGAGAAGTTCATGCTAGTAAGCCGAGTTTGATCGCCGGAGTAGAGAGGACAGGAAAAGCGCAGGCTCACTTTAAAAAGGTGCACATACTTACATGCTCTGCCGTCATGTCAGACTGTGTTCTGTTTAAGATTCGGTAAAGCCACTAAAAACACACAAAATCAAAAGCAAAAACCCTTCATCTTCAATAATTCCTTAAAAGAGTATCCTGTTAAAGGGAAAAAAAGGGGAATAGTGATGTAATAGTAACAGTAGGCAACATTTGTTATTTTCCACTGTGTGTCATGCATTGTTCTCTAAGAGAACTGTCCAAATTAATCTTCACAACAGCATTATGAAATATGTGCCACTTTAATCCCCACTTTTCAGACAAAAACTGGGGTTTAGGGCAGTTGAGTAATTTGACTAAGTCAGCTCACAAGTGATGGAGCCCGAGCTCTGAAATGTTATACTAATGTTACATTGCTTTAGATAACACACACTGGGCTGCTTGGAGAAAGGGATGATTCCAGGGCATGGCAGGAAATGCATGCGATAATGCCAGAACATCTCATGGTGCCTAAAGTAAAGATGGAGCCATGTGGAAAGTACATAGGGCCTAAAAATGCACCATTTGGGACAACTGAGCACCAAAGTATCTAATGATAGTAACAGATTATAAACCCGATGACTAAAATAGTAATCCAAGATTATGAAGCATAACAGAAAGAGGAAAGCTTTTGTTGAATGCCAGCAAATAAATCTAAATGAATGATGCAGTCAGCCAGCCTCCAATGAATAACCATCATAAGAACCAATAAGGCGAGAATCGTCAACACGTGTAAAACTAGTTAGAGAAGGTGTGGTAAAGATGGGACATTTACACAGCCCTTAAATGTCTCCTTATAAAATACCTACTAATCCAAGTTCTCCAGTGAAGAAACCTGGCACACGCTACTTTAGTGAAATGATCTAAGTTATCAACTTATCACCAATAGTGAGGCAAACCATCATATGTGCTTTAAGTGCACTGAGATGGATAGACTGTCATTGAGAGGCATTTCTGTTCAACATGCAGAATCTAATTAGGAGGAAATAGCAGAGCAATCCAAATAGGAGGGCATTTTATAAAATAGTGGCCTGAATTCTTCAAAAACATTAGTGTCAGAAAAAGCAATGGAAGGCTAAGCAACAGTTCAGACTTAGGGAGAGTAAAGCCAGGAAAACTTAAGTCAGTGTGTGACCCCAGGAAGCATCAGAAAAATGTGATGGCTGTGAAGACTGTAACTGGGGTGACTGGAGATAACGAGAGCCACAGACTGGGTAAAAGTAGGTTCCACTTATATTCCTGATTTAGTTGGGGAATTGTGAGGTTTTCTCTAAGTAAGGGTCCTTTTCTTTAAAAACAAAAGCACACTAAAATACTTAGGAAGGGAGGGATATGATTACCAGAGCTCTCTCAGTTGATGAAAAAACATACCTGAATACATGGAGGAAGTGAGGACAGTGAGGCACAATGGAAAGTCATTTACAATTGGTGACTCTGGAGCTAAAGGGTATTCAGGAGCTCTTTGCCCTGTTTTTTAACTTTAATTTTAAAATTATTTCAAAATTAAATCTTTAATAAGGTGGATATAGTAAATCTGAACTTTGAAAAGATAAATAATGGAAGCTAAATGAAATGGGGGCTCCAAATGTCTGCTTTATAGAAGCGAATCTGAATCTACAATTTAAATGGAAGTAAAAGAAAAAGGTGTTTTTAGTTTTCAATATAGCAGAATCTGTAATTTTTCAATGATAAATTAAAAATAAGCCAGGCACCAGTGGCTCATGCCTGTAATCCTATCTACTCAGGAGGCAGAGATCAGGAGGATTGAAGTTCGAGAGTTTGTGACCCCCATCTCGAAAAAATCCATTACAAAAAAAGGTCTGGTGGACTGGCTCAAGGTGAAGGCCCTGAGTTCAAGCCCCAGTACTGCAAAATAATAATAATAGTAGTAATAATAATAAAAAACTCCAAGTAAAATCTGAACTGCAACTACACTTCTGCTTTCCTACTGTATCTGCACAATGTCTCCTGAGACTTCATCTCAAAATCAGGCTCCTATAACAGATCTGTTTGACACTTATCAATTATTCAAATTAAATGAGGTAAACAACAGGCACAAGTTTGCCCCATTCGACAACCTACCTAACATACTCAAACTAGGAATTTGACGGATTATATTTTGAAGAGTAATTAATCAATTTTTTTTTGTGGTGCAAAGGCCTTGAGCATGCTAGGCAAACACTCTACCCCTGAGATCCATCCCAAGTAGCCATTCGACCTAATGGATCTATGTAGAAATGTGTACCTACTAGATGTGAAAATTTTCTTTAAGTACAAATTTATAAAATTTGTCCAAATATGTTATCACCAAGAAATTAGCAACAAATTTGGAAGAGATTACATACAGATGGTAGCATCTGCCACACTGCAAAGTGGTAATCAACATTTCCCCTTGTTTTTGTATTGTTGTGCTTGGTGGGGGTACACTGTGATATTTTACACAAGTTCTCACTATATATCATAGTTGAATTCACCCCGTCTATCATTCTCCTTTACCTCCCTCCCCCAACAATTTTTTTTAAAAAGTAAAAAATCATGTAAGTAAAAAATAAAATTATATTATTACTTAAAACATCTCACAAATGTAAAATATTTATAAGTGAGTGATAATGAACATAACAAAAAATATTTAGAACTAAAGTAATGATGAAAATAATAAGAATTGCAAAGTCTACCTGAACTAGTACTCAAAGGTATATTTACATTTCTTTTATTCATTAAGCCAGTAATTCAAAAGATTTAAAGGAAGAGTGGAAGCTCAACGAAGGAGGATGAAAAGAACAAGCAGAAACTAATGAAACAGAAAAAAATCAATATTCGAGCTGGTTTTCAGTGTCCTGCTCATGGAGGAATCGCACAGATAAAGCAGCGGTGCAGCAGACTGCAGAGAGCATGGACTCTGGCTCGAGCTCAGTTCCACCACAGAGCAGCTGTGTGATCCTGACCACATAAGTTAACCTCTTAGAGCGTCAGTGTCATCACTGAAAAACTGGAACGCTGAGTGTGCAGTAACTTTAGGAGTGAATTTGGTAAAGGTGAATTTCACCATCTCTGCCAAATCAGTGTGCCAAATGTCCTCCAGTTTATACATAACCACTCTGAATACTCCTAACCACAGAAGGTTCAATTCAAAAAATTTTAGGATTACTTTATAACCTTCTGAAATATAGGTGTGACAAAAAACCATTAATGAAGTCTTTTCCATCCAAAGTATGGTTTAAACATGTTAAGTTTAGAAACCTTCTATGAATCTTCCCAAGGCAGAAACTATTCTATACCCATTGAAGGTGCTGATGTGTCCAACTAAAACACTATACATCCCCCTAAATTCCTCCCAGAGGGCTGACCATAGGACATGACAGCATTCTGGCCAATGAAATACAAGCATTCATTGTTGGAGTGAACCGTGAGATGTCCCTTTTCCCCCTTCTCCCTACTTTTTGTGCCCAGAACATGGCTACAGCTGCTTATCTCTGTGGCCTGCTTCATTTCTGTGTTCAGCATTCAGCATCGGGCTGTTTCCTAAAGCCCGGGCTACTTAGTGGCACTGTGCTAGTCAAGCAAATAAAACCAAATGAATGTAACACGACCATTTCAGCACACAGTAGTTCAGAGTCTATACCAACAAAAATACTGCTTAGCTGCATTAGCGAGTTTACGCAAGGAAGTGCACCTTTGGGTGGTACTCCTTTGCATCCCCTCGCCAGAGCTCAGGACAAGTTGGAATCTCTAACTGTTGCCTAAATGGAAAATTCTGCAGAGAGACAAACTGCATGGATTTACTGAGTAAATTTACCTGAATGTCTCTGGGCCTCAATTTCTTTATCTGCAAAACAGTAATAGTATCTATTTAATTAAATGGGTCAATAGGTGTAAAATTACAAGACACTGACTAGCACAAGGTAAGCAAGCAATGTCAGGGAAAAAACAGTTCACTGATTTCTCAGGATAAATTAAAGCTTCTTCCAAAATAAACAACATATAATCTGCACACGGCAGAAATGAAAACTATTACAATATAAATCCATTTATACAACAGGAAAAAGGAAAAATGTTTAAATGTGGTTAAGAAAACCCATTGAAAATTACCAAGAGTAGGCAATACACTCTGCAATCATTGTCTCACTCAGCAAATACTGAGCACCCTCCCGACCCTGCCATCCCCTACCCTCTCTGTGCAAGGCACTAGCACATGTCCTGGAGCAGCACACAGATGACACAGGCCAAAACAAACTCAGACAGAGGTTTCTTCTTCCTTCCCTTGCTTCCTCCCTCCCAAAAGCTCAAATGTAATAAAATTAGATTTAGATGAACATTACAAGAAGAGATGTGACTGTGATACAGACCTCCTTCATTCAATTAAAAATTAAGAAATAACACTTGACTTTGAGCAATAATTTATAACCTACAAAACAGACTTCGAAGTATTTTTAAAGCTTCTTTCTTTAATATTGTCTTTAACCTAATAATTATTTACAATATATGACTTAAACTTTCCAAAGTGTCTAGAAAGTAAAAGTGGCACCAGCTATTTCAAGATGCTGCCATCTTTGGCAGTGCTGGTGGCTCTCAGAGACAGGCCAGTCGTGTGCACTGATGTGTGGTTCATCCATACTCCCTGCCGCCAGGTCTTCTGTTAGTTAGAAACATAGGTGGATTTCTTCCTCCAGCTTCATGAGCACATTCTGTCAAGCTCACAAATTCAATCTTTTGACCTCACCATCTGCCATGACCTCATCAAGCTCCACACAATGCCACTCCCACAGATGGTCTAAAACACAGGCCCATTTCTTTCCCAATCACAATTTAGTAGCTCTGGCCACAAAGCCTTTTAAATGGTACACTAATGAAAATACAAAGAAAGCAAAAATAATTCCAGAGAAACGTGTCAAATCAGCCAGTAGTATCACTTGAATCAGGGTTTGTAGACTTTCTAATACTAAAATAAAAGATGCTACTAGAATTGAATTTCAGCACAGACAGTGTATTTAAATGGCAGACATTACTTTTTTTTTTTTTTTTTGGTGCTACTGGAGTTTGAACATAGGGCCTTGAGCGTGTGAGGCAAGCATTTGCCACTTGAGCCACCCTCTGGCCCGTTCTGCTTTGGGTTATTTTTTAGATAGGTTCTCACAGTTTTTTTTCTGGGCTGTCCCCAGACCATGACCCTCCTACCTACACCTCCCTCTGAGATGGAACCACAGATACATGCCACCACACCTGACTTCTTTGTTGAGATGGGATCTTGCTAACTTTTTGCCCAGGGCTGGCAATGAACCACAATCCTTCCAATCCCTGCCTCCCTTATAGCCGGGATTACAGTTGTGAGCCACCACACCCAGCATAGACATTACTAATTTTAAACACACACTCATGATTCAAATTTTATAAAAAATGTAAAACAAGGGCTATGCATGTAGCTTAGTGATGGAGCACTTGCCTAGCATGTCGGAGGCCTGAATTCAATTCCTAGCACCACAAAATAAATAAATAAACAAATAAATAAAGCAAGAAACAAATACCAGCCATGCTGGGAGTGTAGCCCAGTGGCAGAGCACATGCAGGCCGTGGGTTGGATCCCAGTACCAACCCACCCCCAAAGTAAAACCAAACAAAAAATATCAGGCAAAACTCCACCTGTCAGAGGCAACTACAGTAACATTTAGGCATCCCTTCCTTCAGTACTCTCTCTGTGGAATTTGAACTCAAGGCTTCACGCTTGCTCAGCAGGCACCTGAGCTGAGCCCCAGCTCCCTCTCTGTGAACTTCTGCTTTGAAACATGGCCTTAATTAGAAGATCCGTTCATAAAAAAAGTGATACTAAGCAGCTTTTTGGGGAATGCTCCTTTGGTGCCTCATATGTTTGACATCAAAGACACCACAACACTAGCAGTTAAACATTATTACTGTCTTACAGAATTGAGGTATTTTCTTAATTATTAAGTGGATAAATGGCAGTGCCAGAGTATGAACCCAGGCCCACGATGGGACAGCCAGCAGCCATGTTCATAACAATTGTGATACTTCACAAAATATGTGAGCAGAGATACAATAAAAATACCCTCAAACTATTAAAATGAGATATTACTGTTATAAGAAACTTACTATACCAAAGAATCCATTCAAATTCCATAAGAGACAAATCACTTATCCCTGGGTTAGGTTTTTTTCCCCTTTTTATTTTCAATATTAAAGTTTTCTTTAGTTTTTGAGTATTAAAATTTCTCCATTTTTTATAGCTGTATACTATTCCTTCACATCATTATACTGTAATTTATTGCAGTAGCCCCAGTGATGAACATTTAGATTTCCTAAGTTTTTAACCTGGTGAGAATCACATTTTAATGAGTGAGCTACTTGATGTGGTCTCATCTGATCCAGTCTCTGACAACCTCTGCTGTTCTGTACTGACCCTTTCCTGAACTCTTTGCTGATCCAGTTCCACTGGCTTTTTGTGAGTTCTTCCTGCCTCTGTACATGCTCTCTTCTCCCTGGAACTTTTACCTCACATTCCCTGACTTCAGATATCACTTCTGCAAGGAAAACCATTTCTTTTCCTCCCCCACCTTCACCTCCATTAGGCAGAGGTTTCTAATTACTGCTCTCCCACCTTCTCTTTCACAGAACACATTCAGCTGACATCACACTTTTATTGGTGAGGTATAGACTGTGGTCTGCCTCTGCCCTGAAGTGCAAGCTTCACGATGGCAGGACCCCATCCATCTAGCTCACTGCTACATGTCCAGTACCTGGTACGTAGCTGGAGTTCAAGAAACATTTGTCAAATGAACTATGTGCCATGTATGAAATCCTACTTAATATGACTTGGCCGCAGCAGACAAGAAGAAGGTGAACTTTAACATACTCGTGCAGCTGAAATGTCAGTTAGCTGCATAGCAGAACTCTGAGTGCCATTTTCCACCATGAACAAAAGCTCATGGAGCCAGCATTATATTGTGTTCATTTGTTTTTTATCATGGAAAAATATTTTACTAGAATACATATAGCTTCACTAATTTTCACGTGAAAGAAATGGTAGGGAAGATTTTCTTTTAAAGACAATGGCAGAGGCTGACTGGCTCTGAACTCTCAATTCTCTTGCCTCAGACCCCTCAAGTACTGGGATTATAGGCTGTCTGCCACCATGCCTTGTTTAAGATTAAATTTTTTTTTAAACTTTTTTTTTTTTTACTATAAACTACTCTCCTACAGAACCACTGGGTTTTTCTTTGTTTGTTTTTGTTTTTGTGTGGTGCTAGGGATTGAACTCAAGACCTCATGCATACTAGGTAAGAGTTCTACCACTGAGCTACATCCCCAGCCCTGCACTGTACACTAAAAAAGAACAACAACAAAAAGTCTGCTTCAGTAGCCCAAGCTATAATTCTAGCTACTCAGAAGATGGAAATGGGGATCACAGTTCAAGGTCAGCCTGGCCAAAAGTTCATGAGCCCCCACCTCAACCAATGGCTGAGTGTGGTGCCATGCACGAACTGAGACCCTTTCTCAACATAATCAATGTGAAAAGGGGCAGGGAGATGTAGCTCAAGTGGTAGAGCACCTGCCCAGCAAGCACAAGGTACAGCAAAAAAAAAAAAAAAAGCTAAATAATTTGTATGGTCATTGTTCACTTTTTAAAACTGAAAAAAAATTTCCAAATTTAATAAGCAATATGATTTTCTTTTTTGGTGGCAATGGGGTTTGAACTCAGGGCATCAAGCTTCCTAGGCAGGCGGTCGGTCATACAGCTGGAGACACTCTGCCAGCAGCGATGTGATTTTTTAAACATAACGTTCTCAGTAAATCTGCTTATCTTCATTTTTCATTCTAAAAGACAATTATTCTTAGCAAAGGGATATGGTGATGGGAAGCTGACAGGCTAGGCACTGGTGTGGACGAGTGCATTGCCAAGAAATTGTCAACCCACTTCACCAAGCAAATCCCCCAAGGTGGGATTCCTCCCTCCTACCCTAGGGCAAAACTTCATTGTTCATGTGGTTATGTATGGTTCTACAATAAAACCTAGAGCATACTTTCATTTCAAATACATGGAACATTTAACAGATTACCAATATTTATTTGTTCTTAATTACTGAAAACAGAAGTCTCAGAGAAAATACTCATTTCTGCCTCTACCTGAAGAAGTAATATTAAATGAGAGTGCCCAAATTTAGAACAAAATCACATTGTAAGATCCTGCCCAAGCCATAGTTGAAATGGAACTCTCTGACTGATGCACAGTAACACACAGATCAGATCATCAGTCACACATAGTCGCATTGCCACTTCAGCATAGCTGTCCTAACGCAAATGTTAGGATTTACCCTTACTTGATCCATCACAACAAGCTAGCTAAGTTTTTAAAACAGTATTGATGTGTTGATATAAACTTACACTGAAAAAAGGCACACAAGCATGAAATGTTCAACTTGCCCAAGAGTCCAAGAAGACAAAATGCAGCAATCAAAAGGAAGCAATCAGACACTTGGAGTAGGATTCCAGCAGCTCAAAGGAAAAGAGCAAGAACTGACAAATGGGACTGCACCCGATTAAGTAGTTTTTACACAGCAAAGGATCAAGGTAAAGAGGCAGCCTACACAGTGGGAGAAAATCTTTGCCAAGTGTTCATCTGAAAAAGAATTGATATCCAGAATATATAAAAAACATGAAAAATTAAAGCAAAAGCAGAAATAATCCAATAATAAGTAGACGAATAGAACAGGCAAGTTTTCAGAAGAAGAAATACATATGGCCAAAAGACAAATGGAAGAAGTGCTCAGTATCTTTAGTCATAAAGGAAATACAGATCAAAATGACACTGAGATTCCATCTCACCTCAATCAGAATGACTGCCATCAATAAAACAAGCAACAAATGCAAGGGAGGATGAAGACGGTGGTGAGGAAGGAACTCTCAACCACTAAAGTAGTATGGAGGCTCCTCAAAAAATTGAAAACTAGCGCTGGCACATGACCCTGCTATACTGTTCTTGGGCATATACCCAAAGAAAGCGTACAGTAGAGACACATGGACACCCAGGTTCATTGAAGCAGTATTCACAATAACCAAGCTAAGGATTCAGCCAGGTTCCCACCAGCAGACAAATGAATAAAGAAAATATGGTACATACATAGTGGAACATTAGTCTTGCATAAAAAAGAATGAACTTATGTCATTTGCAGGAAAATGGATGCAACTGGAGATGACTCAAGTGAAATAAACCAGAATGAGGAATTCCTAGCCAGAGCAATTAGGCAAGAAGAAGGAATAAAAGGAATACAAATAGGTAAAGAAACTGTCAAAATATCCCTATTTGCAGATGACATGATCCTATACGTTAAAGACCCAAAAAACTCTACTCAGAAGCTTCTAGACATCATCAATAGCTATAGCAAGGTAGCAGGATATAAAATGAACATAGAAAAATCATTAGCATTTCTATACACTAACAATGAGCAAACTGAAAAAGAATGTATGAAAACAATTCCATTTACAATAGCCTCAAAAAAAAATCAAATACCTAGGTGTAAACCTAATAAAAGATGTGAAAGAACTCTACAAGGAAAACTATACACTTCTGAAGAAAGAGATTGAGGAAGACTATAGAAAGTGGAGAGATCTCCCATGCTCATGGATTGGTAGAATCAACATAGTAAAAATGTCAATACTCCCAAAAGTAATTTACATGTTTAATGCAATTCCCATCAAAATCCCAATGACATTCATTAAAGAGATTGAAAAATCTGTTAAATTTATATGGAAACACAAGAGGCCACGAATAGCCAAGGCAATACTCAGTCAAAAGAACAATGCAGGAGGTATCACAATACCTGACTTCAAACTATATTACAAAGTAATAACAATAAAAACAGCATGGTACTGGCACAAAAACAGACATGAAGACCAGTGGAACAGAATAGAGGACCCAGATATGAAGCCACACAACTATAACCAACTTGTCTTTGACAAAGGAGCTAAAAATATACGATGGAGAAATAGCAGCCTCTTCAACAAAAACTGCTGGGAAAACTGGTTAGCAGTCTGCAAAAAACTGAAACTAGATCCATGTATATCACCCTACACCAAGATTAACTCAAAATGGATCAAGGATCTTAATATCAGACCCCAAACTCTTAAGTTGATACAAGAAAGAGTAGGAAATACTCTGGAGTTAGTAGGTATAGGTAAGAACTTTCTCAATGAAACCCCAGCAGCACAGCAACTAAGAGATAGCATAGATAAATGGGACCTCATAAAGCTAAAAAGCTTCTGTTCATCAAAAGAAATGGTCTCTAAACTGAAGAGAACACCTACAGAGTGGGAGAAAATATTTGCCAACTATACATCAGACAAAGGACTGATAACCAGAATATAGAGGGAACTTAAAAAACTAAATTCTCCCAAAACTAATGAACCAATAAAGAAATGGGCAAGTGAACTAAACAGAACTTTCTCAAAAGAAGAAATTCAAATGGCCAGAAAACACATGAAAAAATGCTCACCATCTCTAGCAATAAAGGAAATGCAAATTAAAACCACGCTAAGATTCCACCTCACCCCTGTTAGAATAGCCATCATCAGCAACACCACCAACAACAGGTGTTGGCGAGGATGTGGGGGAAAAAGGAACCCTCTTACACTGCTGGTGGGAATGTAGACTAGTACAACCACTCTGGAAAAAAATTTGGAGGCTACTTAAAAAGCTGGACATCGATCTACCATTTGATCCAGCAATACCACTCTTGGGGATATACCCAAAAGACTGTTACTCCAGAGGCACCTGCACATCCATGTTTATTGCGGCACTATTCACAATAGCCAAGTTATGGAAACAGCCAAGATGTCTCACCACTGACGAATGGATTAAGAAAATGTGGTATAAAGAAATGGGCAGGTGAACTAAACAGAACTTTCTCAAAAGAAGAAATTCAAATGGCCAGAAAACACATGAAAAAATGCTCACCATCTCTAGCAATAAAGGAAATGCAAATTAAAACCACACTAAGATTCCACCTCACCCCTGTTAGAATAGCCATCATCAGCAACACCACCAACAACAGGTGTTGGCGAGGATGCGGGGAAAAAGGAACCCTCTTACACTGTTGGTGGGAATGTAGACTAGTACAACCACTCTGGAAAAAAATTTGGAGGCTACTTAAAAAGCTGGACATCGATCTACCATTTGATCCAGCAATACCACTCTTGGGGATATACCCAAAAGACTGTTACTCCAGAGGCACCTGCACATCCATGTTTATTGCGGCACTATTCACAATAGCCAAGTTATGGAAACAGCCAAGATGCCCCAGCACTGATGAATGGATTAAGAAAATGTGGTATCTATACACAATGGAATTTTATGCAGCCATGAAGAAGAACGAAATGTTATCATTCGCTGGTAAATGGATGGAATTGGAGAACATCATTCTGAGTGAGGTTAGCCTGGCTCAAAAGACCAAAAATCGTATGTTCTCCCTCATATGTGGACATTAGATCAAGGGCAAACACAACAAGGGGATTGGACTATGAGCACATGATAAAAGCGAGAGCACACAAGGGAGGGGTGAGGATAGGTAAGACACCTAAAAAATTAGCTAGCATTTGTTGCCCTTAATGCAGAGAAACTAAAGCAGATACCTTAAAGCAACTGAGGCCAATAGGAAAAGGGGACCAGGAACTAGAGAAAAGGTTAGATTAAAAAGAATTAACCTAGAAGGTAACACCCACGCACAGGAAATCAATGTGAGTCAATGCCCTGTATAGCTATCCTTATCTCAACCAGCAAAAACCCTTGTTCCTTCCTATTATTGCTTATACTCTCTACAACAAAATTAGAAATAAGGGCAAAATAGTTTCTGCTGGGTATTGGGGGGGGGAGAGGAAGGGGGCAGAGTGGGTGGTAAGGGAGGGGGTGGGGGCAGGGGGGAGAAATGAACCAAGCCTTGTATGCACATATGAATAATAAAAGAAAAATGAAAAAAAAAAAAAAAAAAGAAAATGTGGTATCTATACACATGGAATTTTATGCAGCCATGAAGAAGAACAAAATGTTATCATTCGCTGGTAAATGGATGGAATTGGAGAACATCATTCTGAGTGAGGTTAGCCTGGCCCAAAAGACCAAAAATCGTATGTTCTCCCTCATGTGTGGACATTAGATCAAGGGCAAACACAACAAGGGGATTGGAGTATGAGCACATGATAAAAGCGAGAGCACACAAGGGAGGGGTGAGGATAGGTAAGACACCTAAAAAACTAGCTAGCATTTGTTGCCCTTAATGCACAGAAAGTAAAGCAGATACCTTAAAGCATCTGAGGCCAATAGGAAAAGGGGAACAGGTACTAGAGAAAAGGTTACATCAAAAAGAATTAACCTAGAAGGTAACACCCACGCACAGGAAATCAATGTGAGTCAATGCCCTGTATAGCTATCCTTATCTCAACCAGCAGAAACCCTTGTTCCTTCCTATTATTGCTTATACTCTCTCTACAACAAAATTAGAAATAAGGGCAAGATAGTTTCTGCTGGGTATTGGGGGGGGAGGGGGTGGAGTGGGTGGTAAGGGAGGGGGTGGGGGCAGGGGGGAGAAATGAACCAAGCCTTGTATGCACATATGAATAATAAAAGAAAAATGAAAAAAAAAAAAAGAAAAAAGAAACCAGAATGAGAAAGACAAACATCACATTTTCTCTCATATGCAGAATCTAGATCTTTAAAAAAGACCATCAACATAAATGGTGGAGTATTTGGGGACAACCAGCAGGAGGTGGGAGGGAGAATATATGGTTGAAGTACATTGTATGTACATATGAAAAAGTCATAATGAAACCCACATGAAATTCTGTAAGAGTGCTGGAGGCATCACTTCAGCAGTAGTGCACCTGCCTGGCAAGTGCGAAGCCCTGGGTTCAAACCCCAGTACCACCAAAAAAAAAAAAAAAAAAAAAGTAAGTAAGTTTAAAATTGGGGGGGAAGGAGGAGGATTGAGGGAAGGAGGGTAAGAAAAAGTATAGAGAAGGAAAATATGAACAATGGCCATTATCTGCATGCATGTAACTATCACAAGGAAATCCCTCACCCTGTACAATTAATATGAATGAGTAAAAAATGAAAACAAAACAAAACAAAAGGAAGCAATCTGGGGCTGGGGATATAGCTCAGGGTAGAGGGCTTGCCCTGCAAGCAGGAGGCCCTGGGTTTGAATTCCAATGCTACAAAAAAGAAAAAAAGAAAAAAGAAAAAGCACCTGTGAATACAATAGCACCATTAGAACATCACTATACTTACATAAATAGCTGATCACATTCTAATGAAAATGGAACAGCTGTATGATTGGCACCATCCTAACAGTCATTTAGTAAGTAATTCTCCACCAGAAAACAAAGACATGAAAGTAGAAGGGAGAAAGTAGGGAAGGGAAGGGATGGAGTGACAGGAAGGGTGAGGGGAGGGCAACAAGTACATTGTATGCATGCATGGGAATGTCACAGTGAGGCCCACTATTTTGTACAATTAATAAACACTAGTACAAGATGTAGAAAAATAAATTTTAGAAAATAATTCCCCAAAGTAATTCTACAGAACAGTTATCTTCAATGCACAGGAGGGAAAACTGAGTCAGTGAGCTTAAGTAAGTGGCCCGTGGTCATACAGAATCAAAACTTTTATAATAAAGTTTGTACAAATGAGTTGTTACACATATATATTCATAATGTCATTAAAAGACAAGTTCCATGCAGTTTTAATTAAAGGTAATTTAAGATTTTAAAAACATATTAAAGGATGTGTTGTTTGTACATGTTTGAAAATATAAATTAAGTATTAAATAGTTTAAACTGATCTAAAAGAAACTGTTGGGAAAACGGCATAGTATAAGAATGCTTGTCTCACTTGAAAAAAACCAAGTGGACAAAGAGCTGATACGTTTCCTATACACTGAAAATTCCCAACAGTCTCCTATCACACTTTACAGAATGTGATGGCAGTATGAAATTTGGAGTAATAAAAGGTTAACAGCAAAAGCTGTCATCAACTTTGCCAAATTTCAAGAAGGATACAGATTTTTTTTCATTCCTAAAAACAATGGTTGAAAGAGAAGGGAAAATGATATCCGTGTTCAGTGTAAAATCATCAGAACATGCAGAAACACAAAAGAAGAAGATAAAGGAACATAAGCAAGTCACACATTATTACTGCCAATTTGACTCAAGACCTCCTACAGAAGAGACCCCCAGCTGGGTGTGGTGGCACATTCCTGTAATCCTAGAACTCCAGAGGCTGAGGCAAGAGGATCTGGTGAGTTCTAGCCCAGCCTGGATGACATACCCTGTCTCAAAAAACTGAAAAAGAAAAAAGGCTGAGATGTGGCTCAGGGGCAGAACACTTGCCTAGCTTGTGTGAGGACCTGGGTCTAACCTGGACAGCACACACAAAAAAGAAAAAGTAGAAACATACCTTTGTGGGGAGTGGAGTAGGAGAAGCCTAGGAGGACTAAGCACAGCTGTACTCAGTGTACTGCAGGATGAGTTCAGCACAGCCCCAGCTGCAGAATAGAGCAAAAATAAGATGCAGAATAACTGCTTTTCCTAAGATGTTTATGTCAAATAATCTGTAGGCTGAGATATGACACAGCCCCAGCTGCAGAAGAGAGAAGGAGAGATGAAGCTCAGCTGCTTTTCCTAAGTTGTTTACATTCAGAGAAAGCAGGATGCAGGTTTCTCCTGTTACAATGTCATGCCACTCTGGGAGAACCGTTGCTCCACCTCCTTGTTTACCACTGTATATAAAAGACTCGCTGAAGGAGGCTTTTGGATGAAGAGAGGCTTTTGGATGGGGGAGGCTTTTTGATTGGGGGTATTTTGGCTGAAGGGAAATTGCTGGAGGGGGATTGCTGGAGGGAAAAGAACTGCTGAAGGAGAACTGCTAAAGGGGAATTGTTAACGAGGGGTTAATAGAATTGGTTGGCAGCTTGCAAGGGGACTGCCGCTGTTGTTTCTCTGCAAGTCTAAGGGCCAAGACTTTAAGAAAGCTAAAGAGAGAACATGGGATAGTGCAAGTCTGCACCAAGAACTTTATACAAAGGGTTTAGAAAAGCTAAGCTAAAGAAATGCTAAGAGAAAACATGGGACAGAGTGAGTCTAAGGAAAGAGACTTCAAAGAACAGAAAAGAAGAATTTTAGAAGCAAGGTTTTAAAGAATTGTAAAGGAGTAAGGCCTTAAAGAAAGACAGAGAAAAGAAGCAGATTAAAGAGAAGAGATTAATAGAGATAAGAAGCAATGAGGCTGTTGTGCATCTCCACTCGAGCACCCAACACACCTGGCCCCAACTTTCTGTCTGTCCGTCTGTCCTGTGTCCTTTCTACATTTATCATCGCCCCCATTAGGCCCAGTTAGGTTCACTAGTAACAGGAGTGAAAGAAAGCTTGCTCCATACCTTATTGTTTTTAGCATTTTTAATTAGTCTTGTTAAGTGGTTATCATGGTATTATGTTGATTTTTCATTTATCAGTGACAGAGTTACTATGTGTCAATGGCAGCTCCCTCTTTCTGCTTTTTTTTTTTTTTCTTAACAGAGCTGGGGAATTGAACCCAGGGCCTTGTACATGCTAGGAAACATTTAACCACTGAACTACATGCCCAGCCCTCTCTCTGTATCTTGATTGTGCTGATAGTCATACAAATCTACACATGTGATGACATGTCACAGAACTATAAAGATGTAAAAAGGAATGCATACAAAAAGATTTTACTTGAAATCCAAGTAAAATCTGCAGTTTAGCTAACTGTATTATGCCAGTTGATAATGTAGTACAGTAATTAATAAGATAATATGATATGGGGAAAGCTGAGTGATGGGTATATGGAACCTCTCTGCATTAGCTTGTAACTTCTTGTGAAGTCTAAGAGAATGAAGCATGGTGGTGCACACCTGTAATCCCAGCACTTGGGCAGTTGAATCAGGAGGATCCTGAGTTTGACGCCAACCTGGGCCATATAGCGAGACCCTATTTCTTAAAAAAAAGTACAACAGAGTGAATGACCATGTAACTTTTAAATTTTAAAATTTGGTTTAATAGTTAACACGTTAACATGGTAAACAGGAAAAGCCAGATAATATAAAAAGGTCCACAGTGAAAAACATTCTCAAAAGTTGTCCCTTCCCATCCAGGTGTCCCCTGCCACCTCCATCTCCCTACTTCCCACCTAGCCCTTCTACACCTCTGCAAGTATAGTCAGTCACTGCCCCAGTCCTTACGTTTCTTATGTACACGCCTCAAGTTTCTTTAAGCATGTACAAACAGAATGAAAATATTCTATTTTTCTTTTTGTGTCTACGTGGTGTTAGGGTTCAACCAGGGGCCTTTGTCACACTAGGCAAGTGCTCTACCACAGAGCTACAGCCCAGCGCCTCCTTCCTTCTTTTCCCAGGAAGCTGAGCACACTGTGCCTTGCTATTTACACTTACCAATCTGACTCTGAGACTGCAGGAGCAGGACATCACCACTCCTTTGCTACTGCCTACTGTGCTACCACATTACACGACTCACCCAGCTCCTTCCTGTTCAGATGTGGGCTCTCACAGTTTGCTACCATAAACAAGTCAATGAACAGCCTTGTAGAGAACTTACTTTACACAGGGAATTGAGAGGTATTATTTAAATGCCCTACACTGGTATAGATATACATGCACTCCAAACAGTGGTGTATAAAAGTACATTTTCTTCATATTCTCTCTAACACAGGGTATTTGATTTTTTTCTTTGGTGGCACTGGGATTTGAACTCAGGGCTTCATGCTTACAAAACTGGTACTCTGCTACTTAAGCCACACCTCCAGTCCATTTTGCTTTGGTTATTTTGGAGGTAGGGGTCTCATGAACTATTTAGTTGCCCAGGCTGGCTTCAAACTATTTTCCCAGGGAAGCCTCCCAAGGAGCTAGAATTACAGACATGAGCCACTGGCATCACTCACAACACACTAATTATAGATGTTATTCAATTTTTAACTGGCATATATTAATTGTACAGCAGGAAATCCTTGTGTTATTTTCATACATATACAAATGTACTTTGAACTCACCCCCGTCTATTACTTACCTATGCTCCCCTTTTTAAATAACTTAAGAGCTTCACTCTTATTTTCATACATGCATATTTCAATCATATTTACCCCATTACCCTCTCCTTCTGCCCTAACTCCCACTGGTTTCCCCTAAACCAACAGTCTCTGTTTTAGAAGATTTTTTTATTTTTTTGGTACTGGGGTTTGAACTCAGGGTCTACACCTTTAGCCACTCCACCAGCCCTTTTCTATGAAGGGTTGTTTTTTGAGATAAGGTCTCATAAACTATGTGCCCAGACTAACTTCAAACCATGATCCTCCCAATCTCTGCCTCCTCAGTAGATAGAATTACAGGCGTGAGCCTCCAGTGCCCAGCTAATCGTCTCCATTTTACACATGCCCTTCATTTTTTTTTTTAAGTCTAAAGTCCACACGAGGATGACATGTGATGTTTGTCTTTCTCAGTCTGGCTTATATTGCTTAACATAATGATCTCTAGTTCCACCCATTTTCTGACAACGGTGGAATTTCATTCTTCTTTTTTTTTTTTTTTTTTTGAGATACCAGCCTATTTTTGTGAAGGGTTTTTTGAGATAAAGTCTCATAGAATAAGGTCTCTTTCCCAAGCTGGCTTCGAACCACAATCCTTCTAATCTCTGCCTCCTGAGTAGCTAGGATGGCGTGAGCCACTGGCGCCTAGCTTCATTCTTCTTTATGGCTCAATACTACTCCATCGTGTAGATGTACCACACCCTCTTTATCCACGTATTTCTGGGCACTTGCACTTCCATGCTTTGGCTACTGTGAACGGTGCTGCAATAAACATGGGTGTGCGGGTGCCTCCATCAAGTGCTGACTGACATTCCTTTGGATGCGTGCCCAGGAGTGGTATAGCAGAACCATATGGTACTTCTATTTTCAGTTTCCTGATGGAACTTCCAAACTGATTTTCATAGTAGCTGCAGTAATTTACAAGTGGGTAAAGAGGTTCCTTCTTCTCCTCAATCCTCACCAGGATTTGTTAGTTTTCTTTTAAAATGTTTTTCCTGTCTTCAATTTTTTTTTTCAAAAATAACATGAACATAGTTCAGTAATTCAAAGAGCACAATTTGTCTTTAGCTTCCAATGAACAATAGTCACCCTTGCCATCCTTCCTCCCCACTCCCTCTCTCGCTCCCTCCCACTCCAGGCACCACGCCTCAGAGCATGGTCTTCCGCTCTCCTGACCACTGTGTTTCTCAGTTATACAACTGTGCTTTAGCTTCTTAATTTTCCAGTTTTACATATTATCTACTGACTTTTTATTTCAAGATTAAGCTATAGCCCTTTTACTCTCTCTCTCTCTCTCTCTCCCTCTCTCTCCTACTCCTTCGCTCAGTGTTTATCTCACAAGATTTGATTAAGTAGATATTCAGTGTTTACACTGGTATGACTATAAATGTAATTGACAACTAAGCAATTTATCATTCTCTGATTATATTTCCTTTAACAACTTCCTGCTATTGTTTTTGTTTTCACGGAAGGTTCGGCAGGGGAGACTACTGCCTCGTTTTTCATTTGCATGTACTGCTTGTCTCTATCTCTGAACTGCCAACTCTCCACAGAGCAGGCAATCTATTCAACTCATATTTTCCCGGGGACATCACTCTGGACTTCTCCATCTCTCCTGGTTTCTCTCAGACCTCCTGCACACCTGTGAGTGTCATCCTATGACCTTCCTTCCCCATCCAATGTAGTCCTGGGTGCTCTTTATTTTCTTAACAGTTACCATTCTGACTGGGGTGAGGTAAAAATCAGTGTTCTGTGGACTTGCATTTCTTCATGTATTTACGGACACTGTCCTTTTTGTTTGTTTGGAGAACTGTCTATTGCCCTTATATTCTGATATTAATCCTTTATCTGATGAACAGCTGGCAAAGATCTCCCATTTTTTAGGTTGTCTCTTCATTCTGGTCATTGTCTCCTTTGCTGTGCAGAAGTGTTTTAGTTTGATACAAACCCATTGTCAATTCTTGCTCTTACTTCCTGAGCACTGGAATCTTATTCAGAAAGTCCTTAACTATTCCTCTATCTTCAAGAACTTTGATCTGCTTTGAATTCAGTTTTGTCCAAGATGAGAGACAGGGCCCTAGTTTCAGTGTTCTACATATGCATATCCAGTTTTCCCAGCACCATTTGCTGAAGAGGCTGTCTTTCAACACAACGTAAGTTTTTGGTACCTTTGTTGAAAACTGAATGGCTGTAGCTGTAGGGGTTTATTTCTGATTTTCTATTCTAATATGCTGATCTAAGTGTCTGTTTTTATGCCAGTGCCATGCTGCTTTTGTCACCATGGCTCTGTAGTATAGTTGAGGGCTGGTATTATACCTCCAGCATAGCATAGCTCTTTTGGCTCAGAATTGCTGTGGCTATTTGGAGACTTTTGCACTTATGAATTTTAAGATTGATTTTTCTATTTCTGTGAAAAATGACATTGGAATTTCTATGGGGACTGCACTGAATCTGTAGATTCCTTTCACTAGTACAGCCATTTTTGAAATGTTAATTCTCCCAATCCACGAACATTGGGAGGTCTTTCCATCTTGTAGTGTCTTTTTCACTTGTTTCTTCAAAGTTTCATAATTCTCATTGTAGAGATTTTTCACCTCCTTTGTTAGGTTTATTCCTAGGATTTTAATATTTTTGGGGGCTACTGCTAAATGGGTTTTCCAGATTTATTTCTCAGTCTATTCATTGCAAATGTATAGAAAAGTTATGGATTTTTGCAGGTTGGTTTTGTATCGTGCTATTTTGTCAAAAGTGTTTATCAGTTCTAACAGTTTTTTAATGATGTCTTTAGGGACTTCTAAGTATAGAATCATACCATCTGGCAATAGGGATGATTTGACTTCTTGCTTCCCTGTCTGTATCCCCTTTATTTTTTTATCTTGCGTAACTGCTCCAGCACTGTATTGAATACGGTGGCTACAGTGGACACCACTGTCATGTACTTGAATTTAGAGGAAACAGTTTTAGTTTTTTTCCCCACTTAATATGATGTTGGCTATTTGTTTTTCTACAGATAGCCTGTATTATGTTGAGGTATGTCTCTTCCCTTCCTAGTTTCTTCAGAGCTTTTATCATGGAGGTATACTGAATTTTGTAAAAGATTTTTTCTGCATCTATTGGTATGATTCTGCTTATGAGTAACATTACATTTATTGATTTGCCTATGTTGATCATCCCCGAATCCTTGGAATGAAACCAACTTGATCATGGTGAATGTGCTTTTTAATGTGCTATTAAATTCACTTTTTTTTATTTGAGGTACTGGGGCTTGAACTCAGGGCCTTCATCTTGAGCCACTCCACCAGCCCCATTTTTGTGAAGGGTTTTTTGAGATAAGTTCTCATGGAACTATTTGCCCAGGCTGGCTTTGAACCACAATTCTCCTGATCTCTGCCTCCTGAGTAGCTAGGATTACAGGCATGAGCCTCCAGCACCTGGCCACATGCCTCTGGACTGTGGATCTCAGACCTTACTGCTTTGCTGGCTTTCCCATCCATCATTAGCCTTTCTCTTCCACTGCTCTCCACCTGACCTACTCCTCTGCTCAGACTCAGTAAGTGTCACCCTTCTTGGGGCTGCCTGTGCACTCTCACTCTCTCTCTCTCACTCAGTCTCGGAAGTCACAGCGCTGCACCAGGTACGCCTCCTACCCCCGCTGGGGTGCCCCTCCACTTAGCACAGGGATGCCTGGCTAACTGGTTGGGTATTCTCTTTGGACAGCAACCCAGGCCAGGAATGCCGACCCTTGGGAACCCGTTCGGGTGACATGTCCCCCTCCCTCTCCCTCTCTCACACTCTCTCTCTCTTGCTCTCCCTCTGTTTTCCTTTCCTCCACCTAGGGTGAGAGCTCAACAGCCCCTCCAGCCTACTTTGACCAAATGGCAACCGGACAATTCTGCTCTTCTTGCCTGAGTCACGTAAGGGAGGCTAAATCTTGACCTAGATCTATATTGGCACCTGTCTCTCTCTCTCTTTCTGTCTATCTCTTTCTCACTCATTCTCTTTCTCTCCTTTTCTTCTACATTATGGGGACCACACACTCTAAATTAGAGGCATCCACGCCCCTGGGATGCCTTCTCCACTCCCTCGAGAACACTGGTCTCCAAGATGATATAAAACCTAAGCGACTGATCTATTACTGCAACACCATTTGGCCTCAGTACAAGCTAGACAATCAATCACAATGGGCTGAAAATGGTACTTTTGATTTTCACACACTTCTAGATCTTGACAATTTCTGCCACCGCAATGGCAAGTGGTCCAAAATTCCATACATCCTAGCTTTTCTTTCTCTCTGCTCTCGACTCTCCCTGCTTCAATCCTGTAACGCTGTTCAAATCCTTTTTGACAGCAACAACCCCCCCACCCCTCAGAGTTCAAAACTCCTCCTGACCCCTCTCCTGAAGACTCTTCTCTTATTTGTGACCTCACAGGCTCCATCTGCCCACCTCCCAACTCCTCCCGCCAGTCCTCTACATCAATCTCTTCTCCCACCCCATCCTCCCATGACTCAGACCCCGCTTCTTCCACCCGATGGCTCTCCTAAACATCCGCCACCCTATTCCCCTTCTACAGTGGTCACAATTGACCCTGAGCCATCAGCTCCTCAGGAACCAACACCACCAGCCTTGCCCTCAGCCCCTGCTACACTCTCATCTTTTCCTCCCTACTCCCATACCTCCTCCCAAGCATGCCCAGCCCATCTCTACCCACTCTGGGAGGTGGCAGGAGCTGACGGCATTATCAGAATTCATGTGCCCTTTTCCATGACTGACCGCTTCCAAATTGAAAAGAGACTTGGTTCCTTCTCAAATGACTCAGCCTCCTATATTAAAGAATTTAAATACTTAACCAAAGCATATGATATGACTTGGCATGATATATATGCTATTCTTTCCTCCACTTTAACTCTAGTGAAAAGGAAAGAGTTTGGTTGGCAGCCCAGGCACATGCCAATGACGTCCACTGCACATATCTCCCTTTCCCGGTGGGATCTATGGCTGTGCCATGTAACAACCCACATTGGGTCTATCAGGACCCCACCATGCTGGCCATCCAAAATTATATGCTCACCTGTCTCCTTGCAGGGTTACAGACTGCTTCCTATAGGGCAGTCAATTTTGACAAACTTAGTTGAAATTATCCAATGCCCAACTGAAAACCCCGCTGACTTCTTAGGGTGCCTTACTGAAGCCTTAACCCACTATACTAAGCTAGACCCATCTTCCAAGGATAGAATAATTATTCTCAACTTTCATTTTATTTCCCAGTCCTTCCCTGATTATTTGAAGAAAACTTAAACAAGCAGAGGGTGGCCCTTAAAGCCCCCAAGGAGGTCTTGTGAAAATGGCATTTAAGGTACTTAATAACCAAGATGAGGCCTGATACCAATGAAAGGCCCAGCTCTTAGCAGCTGCCCTGAGGCCACCTCCACCATCTTCGAGACGGAGTGGACAACAATGTACACCTCCAGGGGCCTGCTTCAAGTGCAACCACATAGGACACTGGGCAAAACACTGCCCTTTACCTCGCCCGCTACCAGGTCACTGTCCACGGTGTGGCCAGAATGGACACTGGAAGGATGACTGCCCCTCTTTGTCTCTGCAAGGTAGGTCAGTCTCCCATTCCCACTCTCAACAGAGTGAAGGCCTCAGAACTCTTGGGCCTGGTGGCAGAAGACTGATGCGGCCCTGGGACCTCAGCCCCCTTCAAGATCACTTTGGAGGAGCCCAGGGTAGCCTTCAGAGTAGCAGGTAGGCCAATCTCATTCCTGCTGGACACAGGGGCCAGTTATTTGGTGCTACCTAACTTTCCGGGTAAGCTTTGTCCCTCACAGATCTCCGTGGTGGGAGTAGGCAGTGACCTCCACCGGCCAAAAGCTACTGGCCACTCTCTTGTTACTTATCAGGTGTCCCCACACACTCATTCCTTGTCCTGCCCCCGTGCCCCACGCTGTTGCTGGGAAGGGATCTCCTCTCCAAACTTCATTACCTTCTCCTTTACAACCCCACTCACTACTCAAGACCAGTCCCACGTCCTTTTCCTAATGGAACTTACTAATTGCCCTCCCTCGTCAGCTCCAAACTCTCTCCCTCTGCCTCCTGATATAGTAAATCCAGTCTGGGATATCTCCTCCCCTCTGTCACTTCCCACCACTCGCCAAAAAAATATATCTAAAAGACCCTAAATCTCACCCACAATATCCCATCTCCCTAAAACACAGGTGGGGACTAAAGTCCCTCATTGACAAACTCCTAGACAAGAAGATTCTTAAACCCACCAACTCCCCATGTAACACCCCCATTCTACCTGTCCTAAAACCTGATGATTCATACAGACTGGTCCAGGACCTGAGAGCTGTTAACTCAGCTGTGCTTCCCACCCATCCTGTGGTACCCAACCCCTATACACTATACACCCACCCCAAGAAAGCCAGGGACCTAACATAAAGAATGAATGAAGCAAAGAGTTGGTTCTTTGAAAAGATAAACAAGATTACCAAACCTTTTGCCAAACTAACCAGTTGAAAGAGGATGACCCAAATTAATGTAATGGGAGATGAGAAGGAGGATGTCATAATAAGTATCAATGAAATTCAGAGGACATTAAGGGATACTTCAAAAACTATGTTCTAATAAATTAGAAAGTCTAGAAAAAGTGGATGAATTTCTGGATGTATATGATATTAAAAAACTGAACCAAATGGATGTAAACCACTAAACAGAATTGTAACCAGCAATGAAATTGAAGAGTGATAAAAAGTCTCCTAGCAAAAAAATCCCAGAAGCAGACAAGTTCATTGCTGAATTTTACCAGACCTTTAGAAAAGACACCATGTTCCGCAAACTTTTTTTTTCTAATTTTACTTACATTTTTTTTTCTTTTATTATTCATATGTGCATACAAGGCTTGGTTCATTTCTCCCCCCTGCCCCCACCCCCTCCCTTACCACCCACTCCGCCCCCTCCCGCTCCCCTCCCTCAATACCCAGCAGAAACTATTTTGCCCTTATCTCTAATTTTGTTGTAGAGAGAGTATAAGCAATAATAGGAAGGAACAAGGGGTTTTGCTGGTTGAGATAAGGATAGCTATACAGGGCATTGACTCACATTGATTTCCTGTGCGTGGGTGTTACCTTCTAGGTTAATTCTTTTTGATCTCACCTTTTCTCTAGTTCCTGGTCCCCTTTTCCTATTGGCTTCAGTTGCTTTTAAGGTATCTGCTTTAGTTTCTCTGCATTGAGGGCAACAAATGCTAGCTAATTTTTTAGGTGTCTTACCTATCCTCACCCCTCCCTTGTGTGCTCTCGCTTTTATCATGTGCTCATAGTCCAATCCCCTTGTTGTGTTTGCCCTTGATCTAATGTCCGCACATGAGGGAGAACATACGATTTTTGGTCTTTTGGGCCAGGCTAACCTCACTCAGAATGATGTTCTCCAGTTCCATCCATTTACCAGTGAATGATAACATTTTGTTCTTCTTCATGGCTGCATAGAATTCCATTGTGTATAGATACCACATTTTCTTAATCCATTCGTCAGTGCTGGGGCATCTTGGCTGTTTCCATAACTTGGCTATTGTGAATAGTGCCACAATAAACATGGGTGTGCAGGTGCCTCTGGAGTAACAGTCTTTTGGGCATATCCCCAAGAGTGGTATTGCTGGATCAAATGGTAGATCGATGTCTAGCTTTTTAAGTAGCCTCCAAATTTTTTTCCAGAGTGGTTGTACTAGTCTACATTCCCACCAACAGTGTAAGAGGGTTCCTTCCCCCCCCCCCCATCCTCGCCAACACCTGTTGTTGGTGGTGTTGCTGATGATGGCTATTCTAACAGGGGTGAGGTGGAATCTTAGCGTGGTTTTAATTTGCATTTCCTTTATTGCTAGAGATGGTGAGCATTTTTTCATGTGTTTTCTGGCCATTTGAATTTCTTCTTTTGAGAAAGTTCTGTTTAGTTCACTTGCCCATTTCTTTATTGGTTCATTAGTTTTGGGAGAATTTAGTTTTTTAAGTTCCCTCTATATTCTGGTTATCAGTCCTTTGTCTGATGTATAGTTGGCAAATATTTTCTCCCACTCTGTGGGTGTTCTCTTCAGTTTAGAGACCATTTCTTTTGATGAACAGAAGCTTTTTAGCTTTATGAGGTCCCATTTATCTATGCTATCTCTTAGTTGCTGTGCTGCTGGGGTTTCATTGAGAAAGTTCTTACCTATATCTACTAACTCCAGAGTATTTCCTACTCTTTCCTGTATCAACTTAAGAGTTTGGGGTCTAATATTAAGATCCTTGATCCATTTTCCGCAAACTCTTTCATACAATAGAGAAGGAAAGAACACAACCAAACTCATTCTATGAAGTCAGTATTTTCCCTGACACCAAAATCTGATGAAGACACAACAAAATTATAGAACAATTTCCCTGATGAACACAGAGGCACAAATTTTCAATAAAATACTCACAAGTGGCCAGGTACCCAACCTCTATACACTATTATCTTGTATCCCTCCAGACACCTCCTGTTATTCTGTCCTCAATCTTAAGGATGCTTTCTTCACTATCCTCCTTTACCCTGACTATCACCATCTTTTTGCATTTACGTGGGAGGGCCCAGCCTCGGGGCTAGCACAACAGCTTACCTGGACAATCCTTCCACAGGGCTTCAGGGATAGCCCCCACTTCTTTGGCCAGGCTCTGGCATGGGACTTATCCTCACTTGACCTTCAACCCAGTACTCTGCTCCAATATGTTGATGATCTCCTCCTCTGTAGCCCCACCCTTACCCACTCTCAGGACCACACTGCCTTACTACTCAACTCTCTAGCACAGAAGGGCTATCGAGTTTCACATTCCAAGGCTCAGCTTTCCCTACCACAGGTTAAATACCTGGGGGTCCTTCTAACCCCGACCTCCAGACAGATTACAGTAGACCAGAAGGCCCACCTCAGGTCAGTGATGGTCCCCTCTACTGAAGGGGAAGGACTTTCCTTCCTGGGACTGGCTGGTGACCTGAGGACATGGATTCCCAACTTTGCCCTCTTGGCCCAGCCCCTCTATGAGGCTCCAAGAGGCCCCTCTAACTGAGCCTCTCGACCCCGACCAAACCTATCAAAACTCCCTTTCTCAAACTCCAACAAGCCCTCCTCCATGTCCCTGCTCTCTCTCTCCCAAACTTAGACGACCCTTTCAAGCTATGTATCACTGAGAGGGGAGGAATGGCACTGGGAGTGTTAGGACAGATGAAGGGTCCCACCTTCGCCGCTGTAGCCTACTTATCTAAATAGCTTGACCCTGTTGTCAAGGGCTGGCAGCCTTGCCTGTGTGCCTTGGCTGCAGCAGCCCTACTAACTCAGGAAGCCTCCAAACTCACTTTTGGGAAGCCCACCACTGTCCTGTTCCCCTCACCAGCTGACTGACCTCTTGTCTCACCGCTGCTTTTCCAATCTGTCTCCCTCAAGACTGCAACTTTTCCACCTCACTTTCCTAGAAAACCCCTTCATCCTGCCACCCTACTTCCTGACGTCACACCCCAGAACACTCTTGCCTGGAATCCTTAGAGACTCTAACTTACTGTCAACCCCACCTGTCAAGCTCACCTCTGTCCAACCCAGATATTTCTTGGTTTATAGATGGCAGTTCCTCACTAGATTCCACAGGCAGGAGGCGAGCAGGCTATGTTGCAGGGTCCCTCACACATGTCATTGAGTCCAGTCCTCTCCCATGGGGTACCACCTCTCAAAAGGCAGAACTGATCGCTCTAACCAGAGCCCTTGCCTTAGCTGAGGGAAAGACAGCCAACATCTTTACTGACTCTAAACATGCTTAACACATTATACACCATCATGCTGCTCTCTGGGAGGAAAGGGCCTTCGCACCACAAAGGGCACACCCATCACCAACGGGTCTCTAATTCTTAAACTGCTAAAGGCCTCGTACCTTCCCACAAAAGTAGCAGTAATCCATTGCACGGAACACCAACCAGAAACTACAGAGACTGCCCAGGGCAATGCCTTTGCTGACAGAGAGGCAAAAAGAGCTAGCGCTCAGACTCCCCCCACAGCACTTTTCATAACTACCTTATAAATCTAGGAGCCACATCAGGTTCACAAGGAAGGCTCCTTTTAAGTGGAAAACATGTTCTCCCCAACACACAAGCAGAGGGGTTCTAAGGGCCATTCACAAAACCCTTCATATTGGCGCTAAGCCCCTTCTCCACTTCCTTCAACCCTTATTCTTTCATCCTTCTCTCCCAACTCTCATAAAAAAGATTACCCAAGAGTGCCCCACCTGTGCCCAGATTCCTCCCCAGGGTGGCCTGAGACCACCCCCTTCCTTCTCTGCTCACCAGCTCTGGGGCTCCATACCAGGGGAAGACTGGCAGATCGATGTTACCCATATGCCAGCTCATAAAAAACTTTAATATTTATTAACCTTGGTTGACACCTTTTCTGGATGGGTTGAGGCTTTTCCTACTACAGGCGAGTCAGCAGACATAGTGTCTACCCACTTAATCAATGACATTATCCCCCACTTTGGATTTTCAAAGGTGACCCAAATTGTCTCCTCTACCCTGGGAGTGGCCTGGAACACATCCCTTATCACCCTCAATCATCAGGAAAAGTAGAGAGAACAAATGGAATAATAAAAAACCATCTAAAAAAGCTCTCCATTGAGCTCCACTTACCCTGGACTCAGCTCTTGCCTTTAGCTTTGGCCTGCATCAGGGCCACCCCCCCACCAAAGCCCTTCCTTCTTGAGCGCCTTTGAAATAATGTATGGCCGCCCATTTCTCTTAGGAAACTTGCCTCCAACAGACCCTGCTCCTTTGGCTGACTACCTGCCTTACTAAGCTTAATCTTCTCAGGGAACTTCTCAGAGAGCATGCGGACCAGGTCCTGGGCCCCACCCCTCACAGGGCCCCATAACATCTTCGGTTAAACCAGGGGATCTTATTCTCCTCAAGGATCTTCGACTCTCCCTGTTGAGACCTCGGTGGACCGGCCCTCATCTGGTCATCCTCACAATGCCCACCACTGTCAAGCTCAACGGAATCCCCCAGTGGCAGCATCTCTCAAGGATAAAACATTGTCCACCAACTTCAGACTCCCCCACTACAGCAAAGGATGAGTACTCTTGTGCACCGCTGCACCCCACGCGGCTACGCCTCTCCAGCAAACTCTCCCTCTTCCACCCCTACATAAGTTCTTAGCCCTCATCTGCTCTCAATTTTCTACCATAGGTGAATTAAAACACTGGTAGGGGCAGTGGGCCTAATTCTGGGAGCATGCCTAATACTTCCCTGCTTCCTTCCCTTGGTTGTACGATCTATTAGGTCCATTATAGAAAGAAAAACAGCTGCGCATGTAATGATGCTATGGAAATACAAACCCTTAAGCCAGGAAAATGCTCTTTAACCCTAGATGCCTCCAGGATCATTCCAGGAACTCAGCAGACAGACTTCCCACCAGATGCTACTACAACCTTCTCTGGCCTACCAACAACTGGCCTTCTCTGCAAATGGAGACTGGGAAAAACCATCAGCCTCACAAATTTCCAAATTCCAGCCAAACCCCCCTTATCAACACCCCCACTCAGCATGAAGCAGCCAGATCGATCAGCGCCAATACTACCAACAAAAGGCTGGAATGTTAGGTCCCTGGCATTCTTGGGGCGGGTGAAATGTCCCGAGGCTAGCACCAAAACCAGACCCCCTGATTTATGACCGCTTGCCCAACTCCCCTGCTTGTTTCTCTGCTTACAAACTCTCAGGAACTTCCAGTTACTCAACTAGCCAGGCATGTCAACCTGTTCCATCTGGTGATCACAGATAATCAGAGACCAGAGACTCTCTCCCTCCCCCATGGCTTGGCCCCTCCTATAAAGCCCACTACCCATTTCAGCCAAGCTGCTGCACTATGAACCCAAAAGAGTGACAGCTCTGAAGTCTGGCCACGAATAAATCTTTCCTTTCCACATGTGGCGTGGTCTTTATTCGGCAGTTCCTTACATTTCATATTGCTCTTTTAGACTCAATTTCATTAATTTCTCCCCCATCTTTATTTCCATCTGCTTTGGGGTTTGGCTTGTTCTTGTTTTTCTAATAGGTTGAGGTGCATCATCATTTATTTCAGATTTATTTAGGTACTCATAGCTAGAACCTTTCCTCTTAGCACTGCCTTTGCTGAGACCCAAAGATTCTGGTAAGATGCATTCTCATTTCTACTTGATTCTAGGATGTTCTTATCCTCCACCCACCTATTTCTTGGATGACCAACTGATCATTCAAAAGTGTACTGTTCACTCTCCATGTATCTGAGCATTTCTGTTGTTTCCCTTGCTACTGATTTCTAGTTTTATTTCATTGTGGGCTGAAAAAATACAGGAAGTCGTTTCAATTTTCTTGTATTTGTTCAGGCTTACTTTCTATTCTAAAATATGATCTATTTTGGAGAAAGTTCTGTGGGTTGCTAAGATAGATGTATATTCAGAGGCTGTTGAGGGAATATTCTGCATATGTCTGCTAAGCCCATTTGATTTGTAGTGTCATTTACTTCTGATGTTTCCTTACTGATTTTCTTGCCTGGATGACCTATCTCTTAATAAGAGTTTGGTATTAAAGTCACCCACTATTACTGTGCTGGGGTCTATTTGCTTTTATGTCCAGTAGTGTTTGTTTTATGAAACTGGGTATGCCAACATCCAGTGGGCATGTTTATAACCATTTTATCCTCTTGGTGGGTTATTCTCCCTATCAAAATGAAGTGAATTTCTCTCTGTCTTTTGACTAATTTTATCAGGCAAGTATAGCTATTCCTGCTTGCTTTTGGGCTCCAATTGCTTGGAAAACAATTTTCCATCCTTCCACTCTAAGCCTGTGAAGGTATGTTTTTCCAGTGAGGTGTGTTTCTTGAAGGGAACAAATGGTTGTTTTTTTGTTTTGTTTTGGTGGTACTGGGGTTTGAACTCAGGGCCTACACCTTGAGCCACTCCACCAGTTCTTTTTGTGTTGGGCATTTTCAAGACAGGGTCTCACAAACTATTTGCCTGGGGCTGGCGTCGGGTCACAATCCTCCTGACTCTGTCTCCTGAGTACCTAGGATTACAGGTGTGAGCCACCAGTGCCCGGCTCTTTAACATATTTTCATGGTTATGATTATCTTCCTCTTCTGTGTGTAGGATTTCTTTAAGTGTCTTCTTCAGCACTGGTTTAGTGGTCATGAATTCTTTAGCTTTTGTTAATCATGGAAGGTTTTTATTTCTCCTTCAATTATGAAGGATAGCTTTTCTGGATACAGTGATCTAGGTTGGCATTAATTTTCTTTGAGGGCTAAAAATACATCACTCTATGCCCTCCTTGCTTTGAAAGTTTCTTTGAGAAATCTGCTGTTATTCTGATGTTTGCTTCTATGTGACTTGGTACTTCTGTCTTTCAGCTTTCAATGTTTTTCTCTTGTTCTATAAATCTAACATTTTAACTGTAATATACCTTGGAGTGTTTTTCTGAACCTGCTTCCTATGTCTGGCTAATCATCTCCTCAAAACATGGGAAGTTTTCTGCTCTTACTTTACTCAATATGTTTTTGATGACTTTAGCTTGCAGCTCTTCTCTTTCTATGCTCATGATTTACAGGTCTTCTAATGATGTCCCAGAGGTCTTGTATGCTTTGTAAAAATCTTTATATGAATGTTCTAACACGTCTTCCTTGTTTCCACCCCTGATGTCCTGATATTCTGTCTTTAGTTTGATCCAGTCTGCTGGAAAGGATTTCAACTGAGTTGTTTTGTTTGTTTGTTTGGTTTTTGACTTGAGTTTTTTCATTCCCAGGATCTTAATTTGGTTTTTTCAAGCTATCTGTATCATTGTTGAGCTTCTCTTTCACATACTGCATTGTCATCCTTATTTCACTTATTCATTTGTACTCTCCTGGATTCATTCAGGTCCTATTTATTCATATCCTCTGTAACTCTCATTCTTAAAGTCATTCTTTTGAGTTCTTTGTCTTAGACTTCACCAATTCACTATCTTTGGTGTCCATTGGAATGGAATTTTTGAGCTTATTTTTTCATACTTTTTATGTTTCTATATTTGGACTTGCTCATCTGATGCCAAGTTATTGCTTGCAATAACTTTCTGTTAAAGTGTTTGTGATGTTCAGGCAGAACTGTTAGTGGTAAGGATAAGGTGCTATTTCTTACCACTACAGGGAGTATAGCTCAGAAGCCAGGCACTCACCCAACCACTTAGGGCACAGGGCCTGATCCCCAGCATAGCTTAGATCAAGGAAAGTTAGCTAGACTCTAATGTAGAAGCTTCCATTGTCTGCTCCTGGGCTGCTATCACTACAGGAGCATTCCTACTTTGTGTACTGGGAGCCACTGCTGGCTACAGGGAGTTTTACAGGTTCTACCAGTTTGTGTCCCTAATGGCAGCAACTGTCCAAGTCTGGTGATGTCTCCCAAAGAATAGGGAAACAGCAGGGGGCAAAATGAGTTCTGTACTGGCAGGGAGAATGGAGGGACCAAGGCACTCTGCTTGCTGGTCTCAGTGCACCCCTTGGCAGTTTACATCCCTGACAGGTCGGGGAGAGGAGGAGGCTGTGAAATGAGGGCTTCAGAGAGCCCAGATGCAGTTTCCAGAGATAGGTCTCCGTGCTTTCAGACCCTGCCAAACAGTTCACCTTCTGAGAGAGGGGAAGACTATGGAAATTATGTGGTCCACCAGGGGCCTGGACTTGAGGCTCTCAGACCTGCCTGGCTAACAACACATATGGCCAGGAGGCAGGTCGTGGGAGCCAAGTACCAAGCCAACCAGGGGCTTGGTGCTATTTCTGCCTTAACCTTCAGGGGATGGGACTCACTCCCTGTCAGAGAGGGTAGGGCCTCTGACCACTGTGCCCTTCATAGCCCAAGCTCCCTACTACTTAAACTTCTCCACCGAACCACATCAGACCCTCTCCCCCTCTATACTCTCCTCTCATGACTCTCTTTTACCCAGACACTGTGGCAGGGTGTCCCAAAATCCTCTGAGCCTTGACTGTTCCTTATTTTCAAGTCCCTAAGTAGCTCTGTCTCAACAGATATCCTCTCAAGATGACAGACAAGATGATGCCTTGCTATATCGTTCTCTGAGATAAGAGGAGCAACAAAATGTCTCTTCACCATAACTAGTCTCCCACACTGGAGCAGTCACTGCATCACCAAATCCCGTACTGGGGTTTGAACTGAGGGCCTCATGCTTCATGGGCAGGCTCTCATGGAGAAGAATTTAAACATCCCTGAAGGACACATAAATTGGTTTGAATAAATGGAAATGTGTACTGTGTCCTTGGATAAGAAGACTCAGCATTAGGAAGATGTTAAACTTGTAAGTTAAAGTAATTTAGGGAGGACTGATGCGATCCAGTAACAGGCCCTAACACTAAATCACTGGTGCTCTGGAGAGCCTGTTTGAATATTCTAGCAGAAGCACAGTTACTCAGACACCCTTGCCTGAAGCACGGTCCTCCTGTGTCAGGGAAGGTTGTCCTCTTCCACCCCATGCAAAGCTTTGGAAAGGATGCACCTAGAGCAGCAAGGGAGGACAGGGACATCCACCTAACCAGTCATATCAGTCTAATCAACCCTGGTGATCAACGGGATGAAGATGGCACAACCAAATCACCCCCAAATCTTCCCTGGTGTTCTTAAAAGAAGAGGAGAAGAGACACAGGAAGGTGATAGCTAAGAGAAGAAGACAGAAGTTGAAATTCTGCTGCCATAAGTTACCTTCCACACAGAATACCTGGTGCTACCAAAAACCGGAATAGGCAAGGATACATCCTCCCTAGAGGCTTTGGTTCTGGAGGGAACAGTGCCCTTAGTTTCAGGATTATAGCTGACAGAACTGTAAGATAACAAATTCCTGTTGTTTTAAGCCACCCACTTGGTACTAGCCCTAGGAAAGTAAAACAACAGGTTTTGCACACTTCTTGTTATAGTTACTACCAGGCACATGGTTCTTTTTTTTTGGGGGGGGGGGAGAGACTTTATTGTTTGTTTAATTTTTGCTGGTGTTTATTCATACATATTATAGATGAGGATCGTATCTTCCAAGCTATTTGCATAGAAAGTTACATTTTTCAAGCCAGGGTGTGGTGGTGCATGCCTACAATCCCAGCACTCTAGAGCTGAGGCAGGAGGATCACAAATTCATGGCCACCTTGGGCTATATAGCCAGCTTGAGGCCAGTCTGAGCTACATAGCAATACCCTGTTTCAAAAAAAGTTATGGTTTTCCACTTACTAATTTTATACTCCAGTACATAACTGAATTATCCCTTGCTATTTACAACAGTTTTATAACAAATCCAGCTGACTCTTGGGTTTCTCAAGTATAAAATTATATCATCTGAGAACTGGGATCATTGAACCTTTCTAGGTTTATAGGACAATGGAGGTAATCTAATTCCTTCCACTCACCTTCCTTAAACAGACGTAAAATAAACAAGGAGAATAAGTAAAACCCCACAGGATCAATGTTTTCAACATTAGCATTACTAGAAGACAGAGAAGACAATGACCTTCAGTCTTTCTCTTTTTTTTTTTTTTGTGGCAATAGTTGGGTTTGAACTCAAGGCCTCATACTTGCTAGGCAGGTGCTCTACTACTTGAGCCACTCCTCCAGCCCTGACACTAATCTTCAGATCACCAGTTAGTAGAGAGAAAGAACAAACACCAAGAGAAACACCCTTTCCTAACCTATGCAAACCTATTGATGTAGAATGAGAGAAACAAGGTTAAGAAGACTCCATGGAAAAGAACACAGGGTGACTGGATGTGGGTAGTTCACACTTATAATCCTAGCTGTTCAGGAGGCAGAGATAAGGAGGATCAAGGTTCGAAACCAGCCCAGGCAAAAAATTGGAGAGATACTATCTTGAAAAAACCCCTCACCAAAAAAAAAAAAAAAGGGCTGGTGGAGTGGCTCAAGGGTTAAAGCACCTAACTAGCAAGCACTAGGCCCTGAGTTCAGCCCTCAGCACCAAAATAAATAAATAAATAAATAAATAATTGCCATTTAATCAGCATGGAAAAAATCTTAACGATGTCGTGGTGTTTTAATAGGTAAGTGTGATCATTCTAATAGGAACAACGAAAACTAGAAGATACCCATCACATCAAAGGAACTACTCATTAGTAATAAACATGATCCGAAAAATTAGGTAAAAATACTCTTTACCAGACAAGTTATCAGTAAAAATGTATTTCAAAGGTAAGAGAATCAGTGACTACAATCTTATAAGTACCCAGCATGCTTGTGAAGCTCCCACACAGCTGTCACATCTATCGTCTTTGCTTGCTAAGACATTTACTATTACTGTGAAAAGGGGGCAAGGTAGAGACAAAGCAGCTGGGAAAAGGGGCACACTTCAAGGTTTCTGATGCACCCCCTCATTCCAGCAGCCACAATAACGTGGTCACCCACTGTTCATTTACCAGGACGCTAGCTAGTGCACATAAGCCATTTTGGCATCAGAATTCTAAAACTGCAGTGACTGATGTACTGACAGCTCTGGGGCTAACACAGGTTAATTTACTTTGGTTCTAAAACAGAAAACCAAAATCTTCCATGAGCACAACAGTCAAAGATATATGAAGACAGTGAAGACTCAATGAAAGAGGCAGCTGAACACAGGGAACAGACGTCATGACTATGCACCAGGGAAATTCAGGAAAGCATCATACCAGATGAATGAAAAAATTCAGAATTGTCAGCTGGGCGCCAGTGGCTCAAGCTTGTAATCCTAGCTACTTAGAAGGCAGAGACCAGGAGGATCATGGTTTGAGACCAGCCCAGGCAAAAAGTTTGTGAGATCCTACTTAAAAATACCCAACATGAAAAAAGACTGACAGAGTGACTCAAGTGGTAGAGCACCTGCCAAGCAAGTGTGAGGCCCTGAGTTCAAACCCCAGTACCACCAAAAAAAAAAAAAAAAACAAAAAAACAAAAAAACTTGCAGTTGGACAAAGAAGAAAGACTTATAGTTAACCGCTCCCCATGGTCAAAGATTTTACTCATCTTTTTTTTTTTGGTGGTACTGGGTTTGAACTCAGGACCTCACATTTGCTACCAGGCACTCTACCACTTAAGCCACTCTGCCAGCGGCCTTTTTTTGTGAGTTTTTTTTTTTCAAGATAGGGTCTTGAGAACTATTTGTCTGGGAGTGTCTTCAATTCTCAATCCTCCTATCTCTGCCTTCTGAGTAGCTAGGATTACAGACTTGAGCCACCTGGCACGAGGCTTTATTCAGCTTTTCATTGTCTAACTGTTCAATCTGAACAGGTGGCCAAAGTTTACTTAACAATTGAGGAAAAACTATAACATGAAATAAAGAGGCCAAATTAGTAAAACAGAGACATCAGAACTAATGAACACTGCGCATATAAACAGGGAGAGAAGGAAGAAGAGGGAGGGAGGGAGGGAAGGAGGAAAGGAGAAAGGGACAAGGGGAGGAAAAATGGAAGCACAATGTTTGGGAGATGGCAAAGAAAGGTAGGAAATCTCCCACAAAACAAAGCAGAAAACTTAAAAAAAAAAAAAAAACCTACATCATTCCAGTAAGTCCAACTAAAAGGAATCTGAAAGGGAAAAATGGGGGAAAGAGGAAAGAAATTGTATAAAGGAAATGAAACCTTTGTTCTCTGAAACACAGTAGACTAAATAACATGACAATCTCACTTTAACAAAACATCTAGAAATGTTGGATAAATTAAATATCCTCTCAAATACTGAGCTCACAAAAATAGGCTTTCAGCTGCCCTCGAAGAATCTGTCAATATGAGTAAGCAAGACCTTTGGCTGTTCTGTTTCGTTTCGAGACAGCTTTTCACTATGTAGCTGAAGCTGGCCTCAAACTTGGGAGGTCCTACTGCCCCAGTCTCCCAAGTGCTGGGAGTACTGGGAGTCTATAAGCATGTGCCACCACGATGGCTTGAACTGGCTTTGATGGCCTTACAGTGCCTTGGGAGCCACATGAGGTAATGAGTTAACTGAGACCCCTGCTGCCTTTTACACTATCAATGAAAGGATGACCTGGGGGCGGGGGCACAGGCAGGTATCAACCAACAGCTTTGAAATTTTTTTCTAAGACAAGAAATGTCTTTGGGGCTGGAGGTGTATCTTAAGCAGAAGAATTCCTGCCTAGCAAGCAGGAAGCCCTGAATTCAAACCCCAGTACAGTCACCAAAAAAAAAAAAAAAAGGAAAAAAAAATTTATTTAAACTCTGTAAACTAGGGAAGGAAAGGAGCTCTTAAAAATGTTCAAATTAAAAAAAAATTTCAATTAAGAAATCACAGTGACAACCTACTTTAAAAAAAACCCACACCTCTACTTAAACACAGTAAAACACTAAAAACAAAGAGATCTTGAAAACAGTCTGAGAATGATTTCAAAGGCACAGGAAAGTAAAGAAAAAAAAATCATAAATTGAACTTAATGAAAATTGCAACAAGAGGCAGTATCAGTAATTAAAATGTCAACCACAGAATGGGAAAAAGTGTCTGCAAATCATGTATCTGACAAGGGATTGCTATACAAAATATATACAGAACTCCTAAAACTCAACAGCAAAAATAAAATTCAATTTAAAAATGGGCAGAGTAAGCCAGGCGCCAGTGGCTCATGCCTATGACCCTAGCTACTTGGGAGAGTGAGATGGGAGGATTGAAATTTTGACACCACCTGGGGCAAACAGTTCACAAGACACCCATTTCCAAAATAACTAGACCAAAATGGACTGGTGAGGCTCAAGTGGTAAAGTGCCTGCTTTGCAAATACCAAGTCCTGAGTTCAAACCCCAGTCCCACCAAAAAAAAAAAAAAAAAAAAAAAAAACGCACTAAGGATGCTCACAGTCCAGGTACAGGTGGGGGTAGAGATGGAAGGGTCTTTCAGTCCACAAGGTTAGGGACCTGCCTGGACAATACAGCCAGATCAGAGAGCAAAACAAGAAAGAAAAGGCAAAGGACTTGAATAGAAAAAGCTATACAATATAAAAAAAGGCCAATAAGACATGAAGATGCTCAACAACACTGATGTGTAAGGAACACAAGCCAAAACCACACCAAGACAGCACTTCACACCCAATAGGACCATCACATCAGAAACCCAGGAAATAACAAGTGCTATAAGGACTCGATGAAACTGGAGCTCATGTGCACTGCAATACAGACGTGGTGGAAAACAATATGGTGGTCGCTCAAAAAACAAAATATAGAATTACCAGAACTAGGAGTGTTGCTCCATGGCAAAGCACCTACTTATCATGTGTGAGGCCCTGGGTTCAATCCCCAGCACCACAAAAATAAATAAATAAATAAATAAATAAACAAACCTACTCCTGGGTATATACTGAAAAGAACTGAAAGCAGGGTCTTGGAGTGGCATTGTCTGCAATAGTTAATGTTGAGAGATGAACAGATAATCAAAGAGGAGCAAGTGAATCAATGGAGGGTCATCCACTTAAAAAGGGATGAAATCCTCACATATGCTACAACAGAGATTGACGCTTAAGGGCATTAGGGCAAGTGAAACAAGCCAGTCAAAAGGACAAACTGAATGATTTACTTATATGCCGTACGTAAGTGGAATGCTCTCATTCACACAAACAGAAAGCCCACCAGAGGGGGAGAAGGAATGGGGAACTACTGGTACCAACTAACTGGTACCAAGTTTTCAGTTTTGCAAAACGAAAAGAGTTCTGGAAATGAATGGAGGCTGACAGTTGCACAACACTATCTGTGCACTTCATGACACTGACTGTGTACCTGAAAATAGTTAAGAGAGCAATTCCATGTTACATACATTTTGCTACAATTTTAAAAGCACATGGAGAGCTGGGGTACAGCTCAGTGGTGGAGCACTTGCCTGGCTGGCATGCAAAAGGTGCTAGGTTCCACCCCTACACTTCAAAAACGCTTAGGGGAAAAAGTAGGCCAAGAGCACAATAGATCACCTGAAAAAGAATGACAATTCCATTGCACAAGATTTCTCAGAACAAAATTAAGTAGTAGCATCAAGGTGCTAAGGGAAAATGGTATCAAACTAGATTACCAAACTATCTCTCAAAAATGAGGGTGAAGGGCTGCGGGTGTGACTCAAATATAGAGTCCTGGCCTAGCAAGCCAGTGGCCAGAATTCAATCCCCAGTACTACTAAATAAATAAATGAATAAAAAATAAAAAGGTGGGGATTAAAATAAAAACCTTTTCAGCTGGGAACCAGGAGCTCACACCTATAATTGTAAATACTCAGGAAGCAGAGATCAGGAGGATCACAGTTCAAGGTCAGCCCTGGCAAACAGTTCATGAGATCTTATCTTGAAAAACCCATCACAAAAGAGGACTGACAGAGTAGTTCAAGTGGTAGGGCACCTGCCTAGCAAGCATGAGGCCCTGAGTTCAAACCCCAGAAGCACCAAAAAATTTTTCAACAAGCTGACCTTTAACAGCTAGTGAATAAATAAATTTCCAAAGGATGCACTTCAGAAAAACAGAAGCCATTCAAAATTGAAAATAAGTTCAAGGGTAGTAATTTTACCATAATCTCATTCCAATCATGAGAGAATATTCAATGAACCCAAATAGAGGGACATTCTGAAAAACAACTATCGGTACTCTTCAGCAGTGTCCAGGTCATGAATGACAAGAAAAACTGAAGCCTACTACACAAAAGAAAAGACTAAAAAGAAATAACAACTAAATGCAATGTGGGCCTTGCACAGAATACTTGAGGAGAAAAATGTCATTAGTGGAAGCCTGGTAAAATGCAAATAAGGGTTTCAGCTTCTTTACTAATATTGTACAGGTGTTAACATTATCATCTTGCCCTGGTTGCTATGATCAAATACCTGAGAGAAATAATTTAAGGGAAGGAACGAGTTCTTGGCTCACAGTGTGAGGTTTCCGTCCTTGGTGGGCTTGTTCCAAGTCTGAGCTGTGGCGAGGCAGAGCATCATGGCAGAAGGGCGTGGTAGAACACAGCTGCTCAGCTCATGGCAGGCAGCCAGGAAGCAAAGTGAGAGAAAGCCTGTGCTTTGGGCTTTCTCCTTTCCCTGTTTTACCCACTCAGGCCCCAACCTCTGAGATGGAACTGCCCACATTCAGGGCAGGTCCTCCCGCCTTAGTTAGTCCTCTCTAGAAACCCCTCAGACACACCCAGAGCTCTGGTTTACTAATCTAGGTGTTTCTCAATCCAATCAAGTTGACAATCAAGACTAACATCTCACCATTGATGATTATGGTGATGATTATGTCATGTGCCTATCTGGTACAGATACTATACACCTAGGCTATATGATGTGGATATAGTGTACCTATTGTCCTAAGGCATGATGAACAAAATATGAGACTAAATCAAGTATGAGAGAAAATGATGCAATTAATACACCAATGAACACCAAGCATGTGAGGCTGCAGCCAGTGTAACATGGCATCCAGCTTTACAGGACTTTCTTTGTAACTAAAAGGAGTACACTCCGAAATCATAATAAAACTACAGAACAGCAACTACATAAACCAGTAACAGTTGTTCACCATCACTATCATCAGTCAGGCATTGGCAGCTCACGCTTATAATCCTAGCTACTTGGGAGGCTGAGATCAAGAGGATCGAAGTTCCAGACAAGCCCAGGGAAATAGTTCTCAAGACCCCACCTCCAAAAGAACTAGAGCAGTGGACTGGAGGTGTGGCTCTGCTGTGCAAGTGCAAAGCCCTAGTTCCAAGAACAACAGCAGAAAGTATTATACTGTGAAGGTAGTTGTGCGTGCTATATTTTTACACGGTTTCTTTACACCAGCATCACCACAAACATGTGAGTATTAGATCAAGATGGTACAATGGCTACAGCTGTACTGGGTCAAAGAAATGTTTCAGCTCCCTTATAATCTTATGGGGCCACAGTTACACAAGAAGTCTATCGCTAACTGAAATATCACATGGCTCACACAAATCATAGCACTTGATCTCATGTTTTCTTCAAGAAATATAGGAGCTGGGTGCTGGTGGCTCATGCCTGTAATCCTAGCTACTTAGGAGGCAGAGATTAGGAGGATCATCATTCAAAGCCAGCCCAAGCAAATAGTTTGCAAGACCCTGTCTTGAAAAACCCATCACAAAAAAAGGCTGGTGGAGTGGTTTGAGGTGTAGGCCCTGAGTTCAAACCCCAGTCCTACAAAAAAAAAGAAAGACAGACAAGAGTGTGTACAAGATAACCAACAGCTAAGAAGAAGAGTGGGTAAAATAGGGAGAGGCTAGAGAGCTATCTGACCCAGTAAGCCTCACACACAATTATTATAAAACACAAACTGACAGAACTTCCTATTTTGGATATAAAAACTTTATCAAAATCAGACTGGTCCTTAGGATATACTGATTAACTGCAAAATTCATCCAAGTTGTCATTGTCACAATATGAAAAACAGTAGGCATTGTTCTGCCTACTGCTACAGGAATTGTAATAGTTAGATGGCAGGCTATAGATTACTCTACCCTAGCAGTTGTTGCGATGAAAAAAAAAAATCCAAAAATGTTCTACAAAATCAGTCAGTCAAATTAAAGGAATAATTCTTTGTTTTCATTGGGACCATTTGAATTTAATAATTAAATTTTTTTTTTGAGACAGTCTCACTATGTAGCTCAGGCTGATCTCAAACTCAAGATCCCCATGTCTCAGCCTCTTGGGTGCTGGAATTATAGGCATGCACCACCATACCTGGCTTGGATTCTTTCTTTACAGGTTCAATTTACACATACACCTACATATAGATATATTCATACATACCTAGACAGACAGTCTACCACGGCTCTCTTCGGCAGTTAGTCAGAATGCTTCACTATAGACCTAGAGTTAAAAGTGAAGAAAAAAACATCCTTTTGTGCTCTATTTTCCACTGTGACGATAGAGACATATACTATCACTCTTATTTTCAAATGCACTAATCTCTGGCTACATATTCGGTTTAGCGCACATACCCAATGCTTCTGTGACTGCAAGTGCAGTGGTCTCCCGACACAGTATTTCTGCTCTGTGACTAACGACTCACACTGTCATGACTACTGCATTTTACTCTTCTTATTTTTAGGGCTTTTTTCTTCTTTCATCGCAGTTTTAAGATTTTATGTCATTTCATGATATCTGTATTTCCTTTTAGGAAACTTACATTTATATAAGTTGTATTTGTTGATTGACTGGTTGAATGCAGTACTGGGGATTGAATCTAGGGCAAGTACTCTATGGCTTGAGTCACGCCCCTAATTCTTTGGTTTTTTTTTTGTTTTGGTTTTGTTTTTGAAGTAGGGTCTCACTAACTCTGCCCAGATTGGCCTGGAATTCATCACCCTCCTGCTTCTGCCTCCCAAGTGTCTGGGATTACAGCAGAGTGCCAACACGCAAGCTAAAAATACGCAATTTTTAACAAGTCAAAAGAACCTATAATATGTAGCAAAAGACTATAAGGGCCTTAAAATATTAATGTTACAAAAGTCTGCTTAACCACATGTATCTTTTCTAAATATAAACTTGTTTCTATTCACGGTAAGCCCACTGTAATAAAAAATAAGTCACAACCATAGCTCACAGCCATCATATAACCAACTGATTAACTGAAATATAATTGAACTTAAACAGAACATACAGAAATAGTATATTTTTATAATTTTAGGAAATGGTGGCAGTAGTGAAAGCATGATCGATCAAAAACATTAGCTAATTTTCAAATCACTCACTTGTACTTGAACGAATTTCTAACACCCTAGAAAAACCAGAAACTGTGGAAAGACCCAACCAAAAAGACTATAAAGGTTTTGGTTTCTCCAAACTACTTCCCCCTATTCCAGCTTTCCTTGCACACAGAATTCTTTGTGGTCTGATGCTTTTTCGTGCCCCTTTGTCAACTCGGTGTCCCACAGTGCCTTTAACATAGGAAACACTCTCTAAGTGTCTGTTCAATGACTCACAGAAAGACCATGGTGGGGAGTCACCATGTCTCTACGCCTACTAACTGGTGTGCTGGTTCATATCATGCCTAAGAAGAGCAAAGGTAAAAAAGGCTTGGGCTATACCTCAGTGGTAGAGCACGTGATTACCAAGCACAAGGCCCTGGGTTCAACCCCCTCACCAAAAAATAAAGAGGGGAAGGTCTTGAATTTGAAAGGATGGTTAACAAAACAGAATAAGGGCACTGAAAAGTACTCAGGATTTAAATTCTGACTAGATCATGGCAAATTTTTCCAACAGGGAAGAAAAGACATTTAAAAGCATGTGTATTTTAAAAGCAAAGATAATTCCAGTGGCCATGCTTAGGGATAGGAGAGAGTAAAAGATTTAAATAAAAGGAAGGTCAATTGGGAAGCTATTATTGTGCTTCTTAAACAAAAAGTACTGAGGGGATGGCTCCAGCTAGCCTAGGAAACACTAGGCCCTAATTTAATCCCCATTAGCAGGCCTGTTGGTGCCTGACTCTAGAGAGTCTGAGGCAGGAAGATTGAGAGATGCTGGTCAGCCTGGGTTACTTAGTGAGCACCTGTACCAAAAACCAAAACAAAAAACAACAAAAAAAGGAACGATGGCACAGACTAGTAAACAGTATAAATGAAAAAAACAGATATAGACTATCTTTTTTGCTTTAGGCATCTCTATCAAGAAAAATCCTCTTCAGATTGATAGGGGAAAAAAACCAAATTTTGGTACAGTGCATAAAATAGGCAGTTAATAATTTTAATCAATGAATTAATAGAAACTGAACCTCAATACGAATGAGATTAAAGAGAGCTCCTAACTATTATAAGTAAAGCTTCAAAAAGGTGTAGTATTCCAGGTAAAGCTCCACAAAGCTGTGACAATCATTCAGAAACTCTGGGAAACAGGAAGGTTCCGAAAACTGAAGACATGAGATGCAGAACTGTTGTTCAGAGAGAGAATGGGATCCACCAACTATTGATCCCTGAAGCTCAATTTAAGTCCAGACAGGATTCTAGAGCCATTACCAGGACTTTGAGAACACCTAGGAAGAATTAATAATCCACACATGCCACTGGAAAGTAGCATAGATCCATTATGGACAAATAAAGACAAGTGAGAACTCCTACCTTGAGTTATTAAACTGATAGGCCAAGGAAAAGGAGGTATAGGAAGTCTGGATTTTAATACAGCAACTGTCAGAGACCCTCAGATGTTCCTGGTGAAAATCTGGAAATTTCTGAGGTAGAAATGAGCTGAATTCCAGGCCAAGAGCCACAGTGGCTCACGCTTGTAATCCTAACTACTCAGGAGCCAGAAGTCAGGAGGACTGAGGTTCGAAGCCAGTCCAGAGACCCTATCTTGAAAAAAAACACCTCAAAAAAAGGGCTGGTGGAGTGGCTCAAAGTGTAGGTCCTGAGTTAAAACCCAAGTACTGCACAAAAAAAAAAGAATTGGTCTGGCCAACTTTAACCAAAGAGTTAATCGTTTTTTATCATCCTTAAGGGAAGTTTCTAGAAGACATGTCCTCTGCTATTAACCCTGCCTATTCAACACTTCAAGAAAACGTTTGCATCAAATTGCAGGATTGTCAAATTTACAAATTCATCAAATGCATAGATTTGATATTTATTACATGACCAAATCAAGACTTTAAAAAAAAAAACTGTCAACAGAACTAGAACTAATCCAATAAGGAAAATTTAATACAGGTAAATCCAATATCCTACCAAAAAAAAAAATCTAATAAAGAATCAGAAGAACATGACTTTAAGAACTGGAACAGAGCTGGCCGTGGCAATACATGTCTGTAATCCCAGTCAGTAGGGAAGTAGAGGCTGGAAATCATGGGGTTTGAGGCCAATAGCAAGAACCTCTCTCTCAAAAAAAAAAGAAAGAAAATTGAGAGAGCATGGACAAAGAATTTCAGTCAACTATAAAATCAATAAGTAATAAATATTTTTTCTACCTACTATATATATATACACAGGCGCAAATCACCCATGCCCAGCCCACTTAACTTTTTTATTAACTTATGAGGTAGATCCCGTTATTAGCCCATTTTATAGAGGAGAAACTGAGGCTCAGAATATTAACCTAACTCACTCAAGTCACCTAGCCAATAAATTATAGAGTCAGAATTTAAACCCAGGAAGGCTAGCCCCAGCGTTCATCTTCTTAAATAATACAGAAGCTAAAAGTTTAACTTCCTACGTGATTATGAATCCGTATGATGTAGTTGCCAAAGAAGCAAACCTACTCTTTAAATACTTGCTTTAAAAGTAGAGGTGGACTTGGGAGTGACTCAAATGGTAGAGCACCTGCTTAGCAAGTGAGAGCCTAAATTCAACCCCCCAGTACCTCCAGGAAAAAAAAAAAAAAAAAACCAAAGACCTTCTACACGAACCAAAACAAATTCATAAATAAGCCATTAGTCCTGTTGAAAAGTTAAAATGAAAATGACAGAAAAATCACCAGAAGTTAAAGATTGAGAAGATTTTCTCTAAGAAAGAAAAAAATCTGTGGAATATAAGTATCTTCAAATATCTGAAAATCCACAATGCAGTAAAGAGAGAAAATATCCAGTGAGGATAAACTTCCAGTTCAGTAGAAGAAAAGTGTGATAGCATGCCTGTGACCCCAACTGTTCAAGAGGCAGAGATAGGAGGATCACGATTTGAAGCCAGCCCAGGGGAAACATGAGACTCTCTCTGAAAATTAACTAAAAAGCAAAAGGACTAATGGTAAGGTTCAAGTGGTACAGCACTTGTTCAATCCCCAATTCAAAAGGGAGAGAGAGGAAGGGAGGGAGGGGGGAGGAAGGGAGGATGGATTTTATAAAAACCAGTTGTCCGGTGGTACAGCACCTGCCTAGCAAGCCCAAGGCCCTGAGTTCAACTCCTAGTCCACCTTGGCATGGTGGTGCACACCTGCAATCCTAGCACGGATTACAGGACACGGAGGCCTGGGCTACACAGTAAGTCCAAGGCCAGCCTGGAACATACAAAGAGACCATGACTCAAAAAACAAAAATCAGTTGTCCAAATATCTTTGCCTCAGAAACTATGAATCACCTCTCCAGAAAAATATACAAATGCAAATTATTTTGCAAAACAGTTTAAGGATTCACAAACCTACTTTTCAACCTATGCCTAAAGTCACGTATCCCAGATTAAAACAGATTCAAGTATTTAATCATCCTTAAAATCCACTCTAATGCGAAATTCTGTGACCTAAAAGAACTGTTAATCTATGCTTCCTAGTTTCTTCTGAGATCTGTTATGAGACATATTGCAATGAGTTTAAAGAGGAAAGCACTTAGATTGCATTTCACAGCCCCCCAAGCCCCCCACTGGGGGTCAAACCCAGTGCTCCACCACGGAGCTACGCCCCAAGCCTCCAGCTGCACCCACAGCACACATATCGGTTAAGAATTTCGGCTACCAGGGAAAAACTGGCTTGTGCCACTTGGAATGCACCATGCACCACGGAGCAGGGAGGATTACCATCACAGAATGGTAATCTATTAAGTATTTCATATCAGAAACACTCAATTTTCCTTAAGTAAACAACCAGTACTAGACCACCGAAAAGCAAGAGTTCAGTAAACCCTGGGCCTTTATGAACGAATGTAAGTGCTCCAGGACTGAAACTAAGTGCACTGCCAGCAGTGCCACAGACACCACGTCTGCCATTAGACTAGACTGGTTCCAGCACAAGATGTTCTAATAAACAACAAACAAACCCAGTACACACGCGTGACAGAACCTGGGGTCTAGGCAGTCCGTCTTCTCGAGCTATTTGAGAATGGATACTGACATCAATGTATAGTAATAGGTAGTATGAATTTATACAGAATTTAGACAGTATAATTTAGCTGTAGCTAAATTATATATATGTATATACTTAAATATATATATTTCCAATGAAATGGACAAGCAAAATGCAATCAGTGTAGGTGAGTTTTAGGAACATAATTCTGATGCACAGAAAGAAGAAACTTCAAACTGTTTTTACAGACGATGATTTCCAGCCACAAAGACAAGAGGAAACAAGTGGTCCATTCGGCAGCTGGGAAGCCAAATGAAAAGGCAAAAAACTGGGACGTGGGGAGGAACGGGGAGAAGGGCACTGACTTGGAAGAGGAGAGTAGGTGGGTGGAGAGGGAGCCTGAGCCCCTGAGATGAAAGGAGGAAAAGAGGTCGGAGCAGTGAACATGGACAAGGAAGGAGCCTGTCCCCTGCCTCAGCAGCAGACGGGAGGCCATCCGCGTCCCTTGGTGAACCAGCACCCAGGCGAGTTCCCAATAAAAACGCCAGCAGGTGCAGCGCGCGAGTCCGTGGCGAGCTTCGTCCACGTGCATGGCGCAGTCGGGCCCCGCGCCGCCCCGGGAGGGACGCGTTTACAGACGCGCCCGCCGAGGCCACCCGTGCCAGGGGACACGGCTGGCCGTCCCTTGGCGAGATCCTCCGGACGGTGGAGCAGGACCCCAACGCGTCGGATCCTCCACTTTAGAGAAGAGTCCCCTTAAGGGGGCATCTGAGGTTCCCCCAGGGACACAAAGCTCTGCAACCCGAAGAAACACCTGGTGAGGGCAGCTCGAGGCTCGCGGTCACGAAGGGAGAAGGTAGGGGAAAAAACTGACCCCAAAGCCACCCTCCGCTCTGCCGAAAGGGACCAGGAGAACGCAGCCCTTGCCCTCGTCCCTCGTCCACCGGGCGCGGCTCAGGATCGCCCCTGAGCCTGTGGCCTGTGGTCCCGTCAGACCCGCAAGGGTCACTCGGTCCGGCCTCGGAGACGCCACTCGAGGTGACAAGGCGGCCCCGACGCTCCGGGAGGGAAACCTGCCCAGGCACGCTCCGGCCCGGGTCCAAAGGCCCTCGGCCTGCGGGCCCGCGCCCTGGTCCCGGACCTTACCGCCGCTCGGACGCGGAGGACCCGGGGCCGCGCCCACGTCTTCGGGCGCTGCAGCTCCTCGCGAGCCCGCGCTTGGGGTCCCGGCGGACGCACGCCCGGGAAGCGGTGGCCGGCCGGGTGGACGCCCGGGACGCTGGCCGTGCGCGCGCCCTCGAGTCTAGCCAAAGAGAAAGGGTCAGGGCGCGCCCCGGGTGCCAGGCAGCGACGGCCGCACGGCTCAGAGCGCTGCCGACTCCATCCGCCCTCACCACGCAGAGCCACTGCCCCGCTTCCCCCGCGCCAGCTTTGGCGGCGGAGCAGCACGGTGCGCGCCGATTGGCCCTCGGGTGCGTGACGCGAGGCGACGCTCTCCGCGGATTGGCTCAGCTGGCGGTGCGTGCAGGGAGTAAACAAACCCCGCCCCTAGGCTTCCCAATGAGGGGAGGGGGCCGCGCGAGGGAAGGCGGGATCTCACGCACTCGGCCCCGCCCCTTGACCCCCCACACCCCGGGCTGCTCAATAGGTGCCCGGCTGCGACCCGGTCACCCTGTCCCCCTCCACCTTCCGCGGGTTGGGCGGCCTGCGGGACTCAAGCCTAAAATTTAGAAGCACCCCCTTCCGTCCTGCACCTTCTACCCCCTCACCACCGCCCACCCACCCCCAACACCCCGATCCCCTGCTCAAGGCTGTGACTCTCTTTTTTTGATCTGTCCCCAAAGCTGGAAAACTCCCGTCTCTGTTGGAAAGAGGGAACCTAGGGCAGTGATATCTCAGGCCCCAGGCCTTTGATGGGTCGCCCCGGGGGAGCAGCGAGAAAGGGGGATGGGGACAAGTGACCATGAGTGAGGCCACGCATGGGACCTAGTGTGGGGCATCCCGAAATTATTCCCACAATGGATTAGAGCCCACTGGGTGCCTTGGTATCCAGGCAAATTAAGATCCCAACCAGGCCAGGTCATCATGTCACGTGGGAGCTGGACAGAAAATTCATGCACACAACCCAAAATACCTGTCTCTGAAGTGGGCTATCTAGGAGACCCTGTCTTTAAAAAAAGAAAGAAAGAAAAAAGAAACAAACAAACAGAAAAGAAAAAGAAATAAGCAAAATAAAAACTGTGTTACATGATGATAGGAGCTATGAAAGAAATTAAGCACTGGCTGGGACAAGGTTAAGTGGTAGAGCACTTGTCTAGCCCTGAGTTCAAAATCCAAAATACTGCAAAAAAAAAAAAAAAAAAAAGCAGAGAAGGATGGCTCAGTCTTAAAAATAAGGAGATAAGGGATCAATATCTAAATGAGGTGAGGGAGGCAAGAGAGCACCTTTGGATCTTTCTTTGGGGAAGGGTGGGCAGACAGTTTCTGCACAATTGTTCATAGGTAAAGTCAGCAGACTCCAAGAATATCAACTGAGTACTCCACTTACAGATTCTAATATGCAAAAACGCCAATAGAGTGAGTACATTCTCCAGTACAAATCACTAAGAATTTATTTAGTTTCCCCCAAAATCTTGTTAAGATATTATGTTCAATTTATCTAACAAATACTTATCACACTAGGCACTAAAGGTAGAAAATTAGCAAGGCAAAAAACCCTCCACCCTCAAGCAATTCAGTTCATCTCCAGGGGAAGGACGAAGTTCTTCTTTTTTTTTTGGTGGGATTGGAGTTTGAACTCAGGGCTTCACACTTGCAAATTGGGTGCTTTGCCACTTGAGCCACACCTTCAGGCCATTTTGCTTTGGCTATTTTGGGTTTTTTTGGGGGGAGGGGGTGGAAGCATTGGGATTTGAATTCAGGGCCTCATGCTTGCTAGGTAGGCACTCTTACTGCTTGAGCCACTCCGCCAGCCCTTTTGTGTGATGTTTTGTTTTGTTTTTTGCTTTTCTTAGATAGGATCTTCTGAACTATTTGCCTCAACAACATTGAGGCAACTATTGGGGCTGGCTTCAAACCACAATCCTTCTGATCTCTGCCTCTTGAGTAGCTGGGATTATAGACGTGAGTCACCAGAACCTGGCAATAACAGTTGAACCATATGAAATTACTAATTTTTGTCAATGTTCTCATGATTTACTCTTGAGGGTTAAAAGGAGACTTTTGTTATGAATGCACATAGTAAGTGTTCAATACACAATGACAATTATCACTCTGCAACTTTGCTTTAGAAGAAAATGATTTGAAAGTCAATCTTTCATAACACACAAAGTAAAATGGCCAGTGAAGCTTTCAAATTTTCCACAGACTAGTTTGATCTAGCTGTGAATTTCCATGGCCTAATCAGAGTAGCTGGAAGACAGTAAATGCTAGCTTCACAGCAGGCCAAGAAATTCAGAATAAGGAGGAACAGCTTGGTTTGGAAGCCAAAAACTGAAAGTTCTCCAGAACAGAATAAGTTGTTAAGTTGCCACAGGGAAGGAAATTCATGTAAATCAATTTTTCATTCCCACTCATACTTTCGATTTAGCAATTTGCACAACAGTCAGCTTTCTGTCTTTCTTCTTCTTTCCCCATTAAGGGATCTTATTTCCTTTGAAAAGGAAAATAAAGCTTCCACACTCTCCAATGCCAGAAAATAGATGTATGAAATGTGATAGCACACTTACTGGTTCAGCAAACACTTACTAAGTTCTTACTGTGTGCCAAGAACTGTGCAAGTCAATGGAAATACAAACACAAATGTCCCAGGAGCTCTGCTAACTGGTATCCCTTAAGATCAAAACAACCCCCCAGTCCACCCACAACTCACCTACTGGCTTAAGTAGCCTGCTCACCTAAGTTTAAATTATACTTGCTCAGAAATACTTCTCTTGGTCTGGTGGAGTGGCTCAAGTGGTAGAGCACCTACCTAGCAAGCGTGAGGCCCTGAGTTCAAACCTCAATACCACCAAAAAAAAAAAAATCTAGTATATCCAAAACTAGTGTTTTCCATTCTGTCCTCAAATAATTTAAAAATGCCTTTATTAAAAAACAAATACTTCTCTTGACCCGCCCTCCCAGCTCCAGCTCTTTCTCCATAAAATTCTACTTGCTTCTAACATTCATTAAACTTGTCATTCTTCACCTATTCGACCAAACTCCTGCAGAGTGGAGCTATGGTGCGTGGTCACTGCCACAACTGCAGCATTTAACAGAAGCTCAGTGCATTTTGAATGTCACAATTGCATGGATGAGGACACTGCAGCCCAGCGTACTTGCAAGGAGGAGAGAGGTATAAATAAAGTCCCCCACTTATGAACCTGGCCACACAATCACCAACCAAGAGGCTGTGGAAAGGACAGGTGTGCTGCAGTCAAGCCTGGGGGTTTCCATGAGCTGCCTTTCTCCTGCAAGGGGAGGAAAAGGAGTCCTGGGCCAGTGTCTCAATTTTTAATGTCCCAATGTATCACCTGGAGAATTCTTATTCTAAGCCGGGGTCTGGATTCTACATGTTTTGTTTTTTTTTGTGGCAAGGGGTTTTGAACTCAGAGCCTCATGCTTGTGAGGTTGGCACTCTGCAGTTGAGCCACGCCCTCTGTCCTAGATCCAACAAGCTTCTAAGGGTGCCAGTGCTGCCTCACCAGCCAAACATCACACTTTGAGTAGCAACAGATTTGTGTTGTCACAACAGTGACTGATACGACTTTTTTTCTTTTTAAACAGCACTGTCTTTTACACCTAAGCTGTTCAGTAACTGACAAAAGGAGCAACACCACCTAAGAGAGAAGTGTGAAGTCTGGGTGTTGTGTAGATACACCCCGGTAGGTACAGATTAACCAATACAGGGCAGAGTTGACCTTCCTCGGAGGCAGGTACAACCTCTGACTCTTTCTTCTTTCTCTCACACTTTCTCTTTTTCTCTTTCTACCCTCCTCTCTCTCCCCCTTCCCTTCCCTTCCCCTCCCCTCCCCTCCCCTTACCCTCTCGACAGGGTCTCAATATGTACCCCCAGAACTCACAAGCCTCCCATCTCAACCTCCCTCATGCTGGGATCACAGGCATGGATGCCACACCCAGCCTAAAGTCTTCTTTATAAAATATTTTATTTATCCTAAAAATATTAAAGCAAATGTGCAGAATAAGGAATGATGATAGGGCTGGGGTGTAGCTCAGTGACACAGCACTGGGCCAACATGAACGGTTCTGGACTGGATCCCCAACACCGGCAAAAAACCCAACACCGTTAGAGCTCTGACCTCGCCTCTCCAATGAGCCCCTCTGCCTTTCCAGTCCCAAATAGCATCCTGAATTTTGCTTATAAATTCCTTGTTTTTCTTATTATTTTCACACACACTACATACCTCCCAACAATATACTAATTAGTTTCTCAGGTGTTTTGATCCTCAACATATCTTCAAAGTCAAAATATATTTTTAAGGTCTGCAAACAATTTTTCACTCATCATTTTATGTGAGAGTCATGTGTTTTAGGTGTATCAAATTGGGTGCCCATTTTTAAAATTATAGTTTTTATACAACAAAATCTCTGATAGACATTTGGGTGTCTGACCTTTCCCCACGGCAAGGTTTATATCGTGTACCTGTCTCCCTTGTGCATGTGACAATTTCCACGGGGTCTTAAATTATGGACAAAGGTGACAGTCAAAATATTTAACAACTGACAATGCACAGATCTTAGCTAGTTCTCCTTTTCCAAAAGCAACCTGACACAAATTCTTCTGGGTTTTGTGTGTGTATGTGTTGACAGAGTCGATATTGTCCACGCAGATCTCAAACTTCTGGGTTTAGCTTCCAGAGTAGCTGGGACTACAGGCATGCATCACTACACCCACATGGTATCCATGATGTCTAAGTGGTCTCAATGCATCTTCTCACAAGATTCTTATTAATACAAAAGAGTAAAATAGGAACCTTACAGCAGAAAGACTTGGCAGACACCCCCTTGATCAAGTGATCAAGGTTAACATGGTCAGTAATAATTCACAGATACACTTTCATGACAGGATGCAAGAAGTCCCCATCTGACCTCTGTAATAATCTAATGAAAATGCAGAACCTTCATTCAATCACAAGAAAACATCACGCCGACTAAAATGGGGGACATTCCATAAAATAATCGCCACTATTCTTCAAAACTGTCTAGGTCATGGAAGACAAGACTGAGGACCTGTGTCAGATTAGAGGAGATGACGAAGATAAGGAAAATTAAATGTGATGTGGGATCATGGATCGAATTTGGAACTAGAGAAAGGACATCGGTCAGAAAAAAGGCAAAATTCAAACCAGGCCCCCAGGTTACTCAATACCTCTGCGTCAATGTGAATTTCCTGACGTGTGCAATTATACTACAGCTATGCCAGGTATCAACTAGGGGAAGAGACTGCTGTTTTCTCATTTTTTAATTTTTGGCAGTACCGGCTTTTGAACTCAGTGCACTGGCACTCTACCACTTGAAGCACTCCACCAGCCCTTTTTGTGCTACTTACTTTTGAGTGAGGGTCCCACCTGATGTGAGGACCATGATCCCATCTGGGCTTCCCTGTGTGGTGGGATGACAGGTGCACACCATGCTTAGCTGCAGACGACGGCCTCTTTTGACATCTTTTCTGCAAGTCTGAAACCATTTTAAATTTAAAAGTTCCAAAATACTAAATACCAGGGGATTTATTAAAATGCACAGACTGATTCCTGGGATTTAAGATGAGAGATGTTGTACTGAGGCTGCTGGGCCCCACGGCATATTCGAGCAGCAACTTTATTACCTGAAGTTGCCCTGAGGTATAACTAACATATAATAAACTGCATACTTACTTTCTGTTATTTGGCAGTGCTAGGATTCAAACCCAGGGCCTTGCACATGCTAGGCAAGTGCTCTACCACTGGGCTACAGCCTCAGCCCAAAATTGCACAATCAAGAAAATGAATTTATTATTGGGGGGCAATTCTACACAGGTGTGTCACTTCTGCTCATCTTGCCAGCAGAGGCTGAGGCTGTTGTTGAAAGATAGAGATGGTGTCTCCCTCAGAGCAGGGAGAAGGTGGAGCCATCCAGTACAAGGAAAATAATTTCCTGTGAGCAGTCATTGGGCAGATTTACTTTGAACCCATTACAAAAGCCTCAGGGTTTTTTCCAGAGTCAGGTTCCTGGGCTGCACCACAAAAACACTGCACGCACTGCATCCACCTGGACTGGTCACACGGTAATTGGGAGGTGCAGGCACCCAGGCCAGATACGGACAGAATTGATGCCTGATGTGCCAGGAGGGTTAAGTGGTTTCATCGCTGACCAGGAGCCTCAGATCTTTTGTCAGTGCTGTGAAACTGGGGACGCTGACTGCGTAGTGTCCAGGTCTTCGCAGTGTGGCAGTGTCTGGGTCGAAGCTGCGATGCTGACAGAGACATGGCTTTCTGGGAGGACAGGGCTCCTTGGGCAGGGCTGCAGGCCAGAACTCCCTGATATTTGGAACAAATGTGTTTGCCCATGCAGTGGGTAGGTATGGGCAAAAGGGAATTTGGCACATTTAATGTGAACAGTTTATAATCTCCACTTTTCAGTGAGTTGTTTCTTTTTCTAAATAGCAAAAAAGTCCATTACTATTTGACAGTATTCCCATTTCTTTTCCTCTGCCATTTCTTTAAACTAAAACATACTCTTTAAAATGATTGCTCTAACAAATAAATTTCATGAAAGTTCCACATAATGCCTAGTTATCTTCATAATACACTGTCTGATATTCTTTTTAATTAAAAAGATAACAATAGCCGGGCACTGGTGGCTCACCTCTGTAATCCTAGCTACTCAGGAAGCAGAGATCAGGAGGATCATGGTTCGAAGCCAGCCTGGGCAAATAGTTCACAGACCCTATCTAGAAAAAACCCATCACGAAAGGGATGGTGGAGTGGCTCAAAGTGCAGGCCCTGAGTTCAAGTCCCAGTACCACAGAAAAGGGGGAAAACGACAAGAACAAAGCCCCTTCCTTTCTCTAAATATCTCAACATTTATCATTGTTCAAATTTTGCACTATACAGGAACACTGTGGCTCTGAGATAGTAAGAGAACCCCCTCCGTCAGGAGATCTGGCCACATGACCTGGCTGAATCCTCTCCCATGTGCTACCAGCAAATGGGTGCAAACTCGAAGCAATGACAGTGACACACAAAACTCAAATTGCTTTAATGTTCCAACATGCAGATCGATCATTAGGGAGCAATGCTTCCCAGTCATCTCTGATTACCATTTCCAGAAGGGGAGTTAAGAGCTGCTGGGCTGATTCCATCATATTAACATAGTAGTTTTTATGATTCTTCTAGATATTTCCAATACAGTACAGTTTCACCACAAGTTATATTCACCCATCACAAACACAAATTCTCTTCTCCAGTAATCTCCTTTGTGCAAGAATGTAGAAGACAGAGAGTAAGTCTTTAAGGGGTCTAGAGAGGCAGGGTTTCATAACCACCTCTTCTCTAACCATACAAAGCCCAGATTTATCTCAAGTTATACAGTTACAATAGCTGACATGCTTATTTTTCTGTGATTTTCTTTTCTTTCTTTGCTGTGGCAGAGATTGAACCCAGGGCCTCATGCATGCTAGGCAAGCACTGTACCATTGAGCTATGGATACCCTTGGTCCCTCTGCGACTTACTTTCTTTCTATCTTTCTTTCTCTTTCTCTTTTATGATGGAGGCAGAGAGAGACAAAGAGAGACAAAGAGAGAGGCAGACAGACAGAAGGTTTTGCTTTATTTATTTATTTTGGTGGTGCTGGGGTTTGAACTCAGAGTTCCTGGCTTACTAGGTAAGTGCTCTACCACTTCAGTCACATCTTCAGCTCTGTAACTTTCTGAATGGACAGAAACCAAAGTAGGAAGTAGTATAAAAATGCCCAGGTAAGCCAGGTGTGGTGGTTCATGCCTGTAATCCCAGCACTTAGGAGGCTGAGGCAGAAGGATTACAAGTTCAAAGCTAACCTGGGCTACATAGCAGAACCCTGCCTCAAAAAAAAGAAAAAGGTCAGGTAAAGTTTTTAATAAGTCTAAAAGTAGAAAAAATTTTAAATAAACAAAAGGGGAAAGGGCAAATCCACACGCGTGTGAACAATATTTCTATTACTGTTCATCTTCGATTTCATCCACAGACCTTAGAAATGGTGTCTGAAGGTCTCTGTGAGTGTTTAATAAAACAGAAAACTCATGAAGAATATCAGAGAAATAAGATTATAAATTTACTGATGCATACGTATTAGAATCTATATTTACCATTTGCACAAACAGCAAATTCTCCAATTATTTTTCCACAAAGTCATTCTGAAACCTTTGCATGCACAGTATACACACAAAAGATTGGAAACACGAAGACAGCTACATACAAAGTGCGTGTCTGCAGACTCTCCGTAACAGTCTAAGTAGCAGGACCTTTGAAACACGCGTGTCACCCAGCACTAGTGCCACACTAGGCAGTGAGCACAGAAGTAAGAGGGGACCCCTCTGCTCAAGACTGGATAAAGTCCAGTTCAAAATGCTTCGTGCATTCTGCTTCAAGGAGCTGAAAAATCCTAGCTAAGGACTTCTTAAGTCTGAGCTGATCTAAAAAACAAACACAAAAACCAACTTTTAAAAAGACAGGACTCATTTAGCAAACAATCCAGTTGACAAAGAGGCAAAAGATACAAGTAGAAATTTCACTTAAGACAATAAACTGATGGCAAAAAAAACAAAGAGAATAAGTAAATAAATAAAGAACCCAGAAGGGCTGGCAGAGTGGCTCAAGTAGTAAAGCACCTGCTCAGCAAGCTTAAGGCTCTGAGTTCAAACTCCAGAGCCATGAAAAAAAACAGAACCCAGATGGCAAAAAGCACATGAAAAGATATTCAACATCATTACTAATTAGGGAAATGCAAATTAAAGCCTCAGTGAGCTATCACTACCTACCTATAAGGATGGCTGAAACAAAAAACAATGACAACACCAAATGCTGGTGCTTTAAGTGTGTAGAAACTGAGTCACACACAGTGCTGGTGGGAATGTAAAATGGTACACTCTGGAAAAGAGTTATAAAGTTCTCTCTCTCTCTCTCTCTCTCTCTCTCTCCCTGTCTTTCCCTTGCTGGGCTTGGACATGCTAGGCAAGTGCTCTACCCTGAGCCACACCACCAGCCCAACACTCATTTAAAATGGAGTCCCTATAGCATCATTTTTCTGAGCAATACAGATATCTATCTAGACATAGATATTTTATAAGAAACCAATATTTCTTATAGAAATAGAATAAAAGAGAATTTCAGAAATATATCCTCTCCATATCCAAATCATTCCCGCATTCCTCTAGGGCCAATGACAATACAGTGACAGAATAGCCCATGAGTCAGAAAAGATGCTGGTGCCAAAATCCCTACGGCTCAGGGCTTCTAAAACTTAAAAAAAAAAAAAAAAATGAACATGATTCTGGATCCCCTATTCGACTTTTTTGGGGCTACCCATTTTGGCTGGTTTGAACCAGGTGACCTGGTTTTGAGTATCTGAGAAGATACTGGGATCTGGCATGTCTAAGGGTCCCAGGTGTGCTTGGAACTTGTCACTCATACATGAAAAACATGATCCTAATTTCCAAAAAGGACTCAGAATCCTTTAGGGTTGGTTCCGGCCTTCTAGACATTCACTAGGATGACTCTGTAATCACTTAAAGCTTAATCACTTAAATTCTTCTCTCCTCGAAGAATTATAAAAGTCTTGCTGACCCGTTTTGAAGACTGGTCCTCAGTATAATTGCCCTGAAACACGTGGCTACTTCTGAACTTCCTTCTCTCTAGCACCAGAGTGTTTGGCACCCTTCAGATTCACTCAAACATATAAAATCTGTGCACAGCAAGGCTTCAATTGCACCTTAAGAAGTTCACATGGCTGGAGGCACAGCTCAGTGTAGAGCACGCTTAGGATGCAGGCGGCCCCGGGTGAGTGGATGCATTTCTGGACATAGACACATGAAGATGTGTAAGTGAACAGCAGGATTCCAGCTCATGGTGATGCACTCATCCCGCAAACATGGAGGCCCAGGGTTCAGCTCGGGGAAGCAGACATGCTCTGGACGGGGTGTGGGGCTCCCTGGCTTTGTGTGGAGATGAAAGGGAAGCGAAACAGCGGATCAAATCTCAGAGGAGCTGCAGAACGCATTAATCCTGTGCTGAAGACAAACATGGGCTAATTAAGACACAAGACTGCAGAGGTGAGGCTGGGAGGATAAAAACACTAGGACTGGGAGTGGGGCTGGGGCACCGCACTTGCCCAGCAGGCTCAAGGTTTGATCCCCAGGCGGGGCAGAGGAACTTTTTGCTCCTAACAAGTAGGAGGACCCTACTGGTAGCTAGAGGGTAGAGGTCAAGATACTGCTAAACCTTCCATCAGGTACAGAAGTGCTGTCCAGTCCAAAATGTCAGTAATACAGAGACAGAGAGCGCATCGGGGGTTGCGGATAAAGCAGTTGCACCACTGAGATGCGCCCTGAGAGAACATTCTCCTTACCCACATTGCTGGAGGCCTCCTAAAAATACCTGACAGATCCACGATGCGAAAATAAAACGTGCTGAGGGATAGTAGCACAATTATTGAAAATTTCAAATGCTGGCATACAAAGGACAAGTGAACACGACAGATGGGAAGGGCAACTGAGGAGCACTGTCGACTCTTTCTACAATCACAAGAGCAAAGGTCAACGCAGCTCTGATTTCAGTTAAATCTGACAAAGATGGACTAAACTGTGTCACTAAAAACGCCACAAATACCAAAAATAAAAGATTGGGGCTGACTGCGTGGCTCAAGTGGTAAAGCGCCTGCCTAGCAAGCGTGAGGTCCCGAGTTCAAACCCCAGTGCTGTCAAAAAGAAAGAAAGAAAGAACAAAACAAGTAAGATATTGTTTACATCAGGAGATGACTTCTAATGGTAAACAAAAACACCTCTGTTCAACAAAGAACATTTCAAAATCTCTGCAGAGTTAATGATACTATGTAGTTAATATATTTGCTACAATGCCTCCACCAAAAATGATTTTAACAGCTGAAGACGACACTTGAAGTTCACTGAAGTAGAATTTCCAGACAATTTAACTGCTACTTCTATCCTATCTGACTCCAAAATGGACAGATGACAGCGACAGTAAGAGGCCCTGTGACAGTCCCTCCTGTAGCTGGGTAATTATGTAACAGCTAGTCCTACAATGTAGGCCTTTGTGACAAATCTGGACCATGAGGGAAATTCACTGGAGTCCCCACATGGAGGGAAGTTAGTAACCAGAGAACAGGCTGCAGCCAGTCCACCCTGCCTACCGCTGCACCCAGCTGCTGCTTCTTACCACTCTTAGTCCTCCACATTGTCTCCAGCTGTACAGGGCCAGAATGTGAGGTGTCCCTGCTCATCACCGTGGGTCTCGGGGGGTGACCCTGGGGCCATAGTTAGCATTGGCATCCTTCGTTTTTATCAGCTGGCCTCTGCATGCATCTCAAGAGAAGAGCAGACTGAACAAACATCAAAAAGACACACAGACAGTAAAGTAACTCCCAGAAGGCAGTTTTTAAGTTCCCAGTAAACTGAGGCCCTCCCTTCAAGTTCTGTCAAGGAGGCACTTATGCAAACACCTGACAACAGCAAGATAAAGAACAGGAAAAAGAAAGGCAAGATTTGATAGCTACCTTCATGTTGTATTTGGACACCAGTTTTTGAAAGAAAAAAAAAATACTAACTGATTTTTTTTCCAGCAGGTACATGGAACCCAGGACTCTGTTCCTTCTAAGAGCTGCTTTTTGAGAAGGAAACCAAATGTATTTTTCCATTTTCAAGAATCGGTATCAGCTGAGCATGGTGCTTTACACCTGTAATACCAGCACTTGGGAGGCTGAGGCAGCAGAGTGAGGAGTTCAAGGCCAGCCTAGGCTACATAGTAACACCTTGTCTCAAAGAAACCAAAAAAAGGAAAAAGAAAAATATCCTTTTTTTTTTTTCAAATCCTTTTACAGGATCTCACTATGTAGCCCAGGCTAACCTCAAACGCTCCATCTTCCTCCTGAGTGCTGGGATTACAGATGTGTGTCATGATACCCAGCTACAATTTTCTTTTAGAAAAGAAAAACTAAAACTAGCTTTTCAACACATAAAGAATACTCAGATTTTGGTTAAACAAGTTAGAATTAAGGCAGTCTTTATGCCCAAGAAAGAAAAGCACTGACTAACAAATAAGTGTATCTGAGATAGACATATTGAGTTCAGATTTGGATACAATATTGAAAAAATTATGGCTTTCCACATAAAATATTAATGTTTTGAAATTCCACATTTTCCCAGTGATTTCAAAGAATTAAAGCAACACATACTTTTGAAACAAAACGTGATTCGTGCTTCACCCAGAAATAAGTTTTTAGAGGATGAACAATTATGTTCTCTGAGTCACTGACCCCGGATAAAAAGAGAACCGCCACTGTGAAAATACAGCTGTAAATGGCTAGGGTCCTTAGAATTTGCTAGAAAACAGAAGACAAAGTTGTGAGTTATTCTGCCTTAAAATTTTACCAAGATTTGGATTTAAAAGTAAGTTTCTTGTTGTTAGTTTTTTGAAAGAGCAGCCACTGTTTCTCTGGGATGGTAACACTCCCCGGATTGCCTGTCAGCTGGGCTGGCCTCAGGGAAGCCTGCAGGCTCCTGGGCAGCCATGGAGGGTGCGGGCATGGTGTGGTGTGGCGTGGCATGGTGTGGCATGGTGTGGCGTGGAGCGGAGCTAGGCCTTGTTATACCAGTGCATGGAGCGCTTCACCGCTTTCACCCAGTTCTCCATACTCAGTTCGTACTCTTGCCAGTGCCTCTGTGGCTTGAAAACCACCTCGCTTTGCCTCAGCTTCTGTAGCTCTTCCTTGTCACTCCAAAACCCTGAGGATGAAAACGTGATTCTCAAACTTGAAGGCAAATCTTGAGTCCGTAAAATTTATCCACAAACTTATGGGTAATGTGCCAAGGAAAACGAAAACTGTTTCAAACCCTGGTCTGAAATCATTGTGTTGATTTTCAATTGTGTTAGATTGCCCGTTCCTGGGAATAAATACACCAGGATTTGAATTTCTTCTATTTCTAACTTTCAGCTGTTTAGTTTTTATTTATTTATTTATTTATTTTTGTGGCACTGGGGTTTGAACTCAAGGCCTTCACCTTGAGCCACTCCACCAGACCTTTCTGTGATGGGTTTTTTCGAGATAGAGTCTCTCGAACTATTTGCCTGGGGCTGGCTTCGAACTGTGATCTGATCTCTGCTTCCTGAGCAGCTGGAATTATAGGCATGAGACACTGGTGCCCAGCATTACACCATCAGCTTTGTTTCTGAGTGGCATGGTCCCAAATTGCTTTTTTTGGCGGTTTGAACTCAGGGCCTCATACTTGCCAGGCAGGCACTCTACTACTTGTACCACTTGAGCCACTCCACCAGGCCTTTTTTGTGATGGGTTTTTCAAGATAGGGTGCCAAGAACTATTTGCCCTGGCTGCCTTTGAACCTCGATCCTCCTGACCTCCATATCCCGAGTAACTAGGATTATAGGCGTGAGCCACTGGTGCCTGGCCCATGTTCACTTCTGCATCATCGAATTTCCCTGGAATTCTGCTAAGTCAGTTTAAGCAGAAACCCCAGTCCTGGAGGTCTGGTCACCCTGGGCTGCCTTCAGCAAGAATCCCATTAGGTTGGTTTAGTTAGAATTTCCTCCAAACTCTCATGAGTCCTATCAGCGATTCACCCCGATCCCACCCTGCTCCATGGCCACTATTCCTTGTATCCCTGGTTCGAGACTCTGTCACAGAAATTCCTATGCCTACCCAGTGGTCTCCCTGAATTAGGTTTGCCCTACTGTGTTGGGAGCCATGAGCCGCAATCTGACAAGGTCGCTGTGGCTTTGCAGCATTTCGACAAGGTTGGAACCTGCAGGTGCACCATATCTCTGTCATGGTGGGAAGGAACGCTAAGTGGTTTCCCTTGACTGAAAAGAAGTTTATACTTAGTCAAGGACACTGGCAGTGACAATACTGGCTGGCAAAAACAGAAAGGTTGTAGCTAGGTCAGAGTGTTTTGATGTTTAAGTCTCTTCCTCTTTTGTATAAAGCTTGCTGAAAAAAATAATTTTTTGGTCATCAGCCTGCTGGCCCTCTCAATATGTGTCTTGTCTGTTCATTCTTTCCCTGAGCCCTTTTGGGTCAAGGACCTCTGCAATCCCAGCACTACTGTTCTTTAACAGGTGTCACTGATTGTTTTCTTCACTACTGTCACCCAGAAAGTTTGTACAAAGACCCTACCTTGCTCAGCAAGCAGCTGAGACTTGAATGCCCTCACCAACTAGTCCTCTGACTGAAGGAGTGAAGGAAGGATGGAAAAGGGACAGCCACACACCTGCAGGTCACAGGGGTTTGGGAGCAATCCGCCTGTGTGTGTGAGTGAACCTTACCAGATGCTGAGGCTTCCTGGACCCACAAGGCAATTCTGTGCTTTGCAAGGAAAAATGCTATCATCAAAATGGTTAGCAAGCAAGCTCCCACTTCAGGAAATGCACACATACCAAGAGCAAGGCCAGCCAGAGAAGCTGCTCCTAGGCAGGACATGTCAAAGTGGGCGGGCCTGTCTATCTTCTGATCGATCAAGTCTGATGTCATTTGCATGACGAAGCCATTCTTACAGACTCCTCCATCTGCCCTGCGGGGAGCAAGACACCAGGGAGGTCACAACAGAAGCATCACTGTCCCTTGTGTGTGGGTAACAGATTTTTCTTAGGTCCTTAATTTTATAAATTTAACTTTTTTTTTCCTTGGTTATGGTACTGGGGTTTGAACTCAGGGACTCATGCTTGCTAGGCAGGCGCTCTACCACTTGAATCACTCCGCCAGCCCAAAATTTAACTTGTTTTGGATTGAACATAGGGGTGGAACCTTGCTAAGCAGGTGCTCTATCACTGTGCTACAGCCACAACCACTAAAAGTTTAACTTTATTATTTATTCATTCATTCATTCATTTAGCAATACTGGGGCTTGAACTCAGTGCCTCGTGCTCACAAGGCAGGTGCTCTACCTCTTGAGCCTATGCCTCTGATCCTTTGTGTGTGTTAGTTATTTTTTGAATAGGGTTTATTCTTTTTTGCCCTGGCCAGCCTGGGCCAGGCTTGATCCTCGTAGAGCTGGGATTTTTGCTTCTAATAGAGCTGGGATTACAAGCATGAGCCACATCGCCCAGCAAATTTAACTTTTAATTTCAAATGTATCAGTTAGCACTGACCTGATGTCAAAGTGACCTCTAAACATTGTTCCTTATTCCTACCATCAGTTTCCCTACCTGTCCCGTCTGGGTGGGCACCAGTTCAAAATAGGCTAAGTAAAGTAAGCTAAGCCAGCAGAAGAATTCATTTGGACATTATAACCGAGAAAGCCAAGAAACAGATAACTACAATTCAAAAAGGGGATTTTAAAGATTTCTGTAACTCAGGAGTACTAAAATCTCCCCCTCTGCAAATTTCATACTATGTTGTATCTTCCTAAGTCCAAAGTAGGCCTTCCTTTCCTCTATGAATCCTACGGTGGAATTTTCTTGCCAAGGAGCTAGGTGTGAGTTTCTTTTTTTAATTCTTGCAGTACTGAGACTTGAACTCAGGGCCTCACACACTTGCTAGACAGGCATTCTACCACTTGAGCCACTCCCCCAGCCCTGTTTTATGTTGGGTATTTTTGAGATAAAATCTTGCAAACTATTTCCCTGGGGTGCCCTCAAACAACAATCCTCCTGATCTCTGCCTCCCAAGTAGCTAATATTTCAGGCACGAGCCACCGGCACCCTGCATAAGTTCTTGAAATCCTAAAAAGCATAATGGTGAAGACACTACGGCTACCACTTCTCATTTCTGACTGAGTCTGCAGAAGCCAGTGTACCTACCGGATGCTTGTGACAGGAATACGGATCTCTTTCTGCATGAGCTCGTACAACTGCTTGTTTCTGTTGAGAGAGAAGAGGGACGTTCCAAATAAGACAGACATTCCTATCACAATCATTCATTTCCTTCTGATCTCAAAATAAAAACTATAGCTTCAATTACTTGATATTTATAAAATATGAAAAGAAAAAAAGAAATGTGCTGGGTGACTGGAGGTCACCGGAAGTCCAGGTCCTTATGCTCCATCTAGCACCATTCTTATTTTGCAACTAAACTCACTCTACCATCAATCTATTGCACATTTATTTAACCTATTTATTGCCATCTATTTAACTTATACCAATCTACAGTGAAACATTTAAAGCACCTACTAGATGAGATGGGGTGTGTTCAGAGTGGGATGGCCGCAGACAGCAATTACCTATTTAACAGGTCGCTATTAAGATCATTTACCACAAATAACATCTAATAGACTCTACCAAACAATCATTTTATAATCACAGAAAATTTTACTTGAAGCGAGACAAACTTTTTTTCTTTTTGTTGGTGGTGGGGTTGAACTCAGATCCTTGCACTTGCTAGGCAGGTGCTCTGCCACTTGAGCCACGTCCCCAGTCCCACAAACATTTATTTGTGATGGCTGTATTCTTTGTGGGATGTGTTGCCAACTAGCCTCAAACTCCTGAGCTCAAGTGATCCTCCCACCTCAGCCGGTCTACAGGCAAGCACCACGGCACTCGTTTTTCAAAAAAAATTTTTAATTTTATTTTATCACTTCTACATTTACTTACACATGTATACATTATTTGGGCCACCTCCCCCTGTTTTCATGTTCTTAATTTTAATAATCTATACATGTCCTACAACAAGAAGAGCACAGGGAATATACATCAATAACTGATCATTTAGCCTTTAGGTTTAACAAACATTATTGCTTTAAATTCTCCCCCATAAATAAGGACACTAAACCTTTGAAAATTCAAATATTGAATCTTTTATGTTTAAAGAATTAGATTCTGCTCTGGTTAGGTGTGGTACTTTTGCAGTGCTGGGGTAGAATTCAGGGCTTCCAGGCCACACTGAGCCACATCCCCAGCCCTAAATATTTTAACAATCAATCACTTTTCAGGTATCAAGTCTAATCTGGTACTATTAAATATGAAAAGAGTAAGAAACACCTTAGCAGTGAGAGAAGATTATATTAGATGCAGCCTGTACTAAATAAATAAGACAGCTAAATTAAAATTAGGACATTTTCTGCTTGACAGCGGATTTAATAAGACAGGCAATGAACAGGTGTGTGGAGAAGCGAGGCAGGGTTCCCACCTGAAGGCCATGGACTCCAGGATGGCTCGGACGAGATGGTATTTGCTGGTGGAAGGCTTCAAACCCATGAAAGAGGCACAGGCACAGGGGTCATTCAAGGGAGCCTAAGATAAGACACAATAACAGCGTACTGTTCACGTTCCAGATCACATTTAAATATTCATGATAAAAACACAGCCATGTTAGAAGAATGCTTACTTAGAGTTAAATCACTTTAAAACAAATGATGGTCAGAGATCATCGAAATGCTGGGATGACCACTGCTTCTTGCCTCCCTTGTCCACTGTCTTGCTCTCCGAGGCATATATGCTGCTAGAGTAAAATTACACGGCTGTGTTCACAGCTGTCACCCCAGTGTGGCCCAGCCCTGGGCCATCTCCTGAAGTGGCTGACCCAAACTTTCTCACTGGCCTCAAAACTCAGCCAATGCCTTTGTCTCAGCAGACTTCCTAGAGAAATGGAGACCCACGGTTGTATCAGGATTCTAAAATTAAGGGCATATTACACATTTGAGCCTTCCTTCCTTCCTTCCATTTCCCAGTTCTCATTATTTTACATTGGTGAGATAGTCTGCTACCTATTTTCCGAATGGCTTGGGGTCAACATACTATTGTTTGAATTCACTTTCAGGTTCCAGTCATGAGATTCGTTTTATGTTAAAACACTGGCCTTCAATCACTCACACCCTCATGCCCCAGCTGTGCTCTGCTGCCAACAGGTGGCCAGGTCACACTCATGGCAGAGCAGAGACGTTTTATACAGATGAAACCAAGCCAGGATCAGTCATGCACATCTATAATCCCAGCTACCCAGGAGGGCTAGATTGAGAGGATGGAGGTTCCAGACCAGCCTGGGAAAAAAGTTAATGAGACTCCTATCTCCATCAATATAGGTGGCTCAGGCCTGGCATCCTAGCCACACAGGAAGCATAAACAGGAGGATCTCAGTCCAGGCCAACCCAGAAGAAAACAGGAGACCCTATCCCAAAAATAACTGAAGCAAAAAGGGCTGGGGGAGGGGCTCGAGTGGTAAAATGCCTGCCAAGTGCAAGGTCCTGAGTTAAAACTCCAATACCACCACCACCACCGAAAAAAAAAAAAAAACATGAAATTTAAAAATCTATCTGTAATATTTTTGTCTAAATCTTTTGGGCTTTAGCAATACTTTCTTTTAAAGTCATGAATGTAATATTATTTTCACAAGAATGTGCCATAATGGACAAGTAAGAGAGAGTTCTTAAGACTAAGTCACATCTAAGTCCCCAGTATGTTTTTTTTCCTTTTTTCTGGTATTGAGGTTTGAACTCAGGGCCTACAACTTGAGCCACTCCACCAGTCCTTTTTTGTGACGGATTTTTCCAAGATAGGGTCTCATGAACTATTTGCTGGGGCTGGCTTTGAACCTCGATCCTCCTGATCTCTGCCTCCTGAGTAGCTGGGATTATAGGCGTGAGCCTCGGGCGACAGCCTGAAGAGTTTTTTTTTAAAAAAGCTTTTGTTACAATATCCTAACATTAAAGATAGTATCACAGGTAAATATAAAGTTCACTAAAATTAAACACAAAGTTAAATGGTACAAAAAGCAAGTTCTTTATTAGGTTTACTTTTTGATTAGAAAAAAGTAACTGATATTCTACCACAATAAGGAAAAGAAATGTGGAGTTTTGAAAAAAGTTAATGAAACTCACAGACACATTTTCAACATACTACCTGTGTGTGCGCACGCGAGCTGACATCAGTTTTCTAATTCTGGGTGGTATACCTCCTCTAAGTACAGAACGCTTTTCCCCCGGGGAAATGGTTATTTTTAGTCAAGATAAAGTAATCTCAGGTCTTATGTAAAGTTCTAGGATAAACCTGCCAACTTTTAGGTTCCACGGGAACAGCGTTCCAAGCCGAAGCCAGCGGAATCCTCTAAGTCCATGCCAAAGCAGCAGGGTCACTTAGGGGACATTCTGCTCTCATGGGGTCGTGCTAGGTCAGAGCACAACTTCTCACCTCTCAACTTAGTTCTGCTCAGCGCCCAAATTCCCAGGTAACAGAGTGACAGGAGGATTTAGGGAATGTCTGCAATTACCATTAACTTTAAAAAAATACCTGTAATCCATTAAAAGATGGAACAAAATAAACTCCTTCAGAATCTTCCAGACTTTTGGCCATTTTTTCCGTCTCTGCAGCATCTGTGAAAAGATCTGCAGAAACAAACACACAAACAACAACCAAAAAAAACCCCTAAAACAAAACGAAGGGTTGGGGAGGGACAAACAGAATTAGTTACACAAGAGGAGCACAATGAATGGAACGGAAAAGAGTCAACACAGCGTCATTCTGCTCGGTTTCTTGGCTCTCACTGCGTAGGTTCGAGCCCCCAGAGGGGCACGGGAGCCCGAAGGCCCTTTTAGAGGGGCTCTGGGTGCAGCAGGCACTTTTATCTTTAAAGATATTTGAGCTGCTGGAAGCATCAGTTGTGGGCTGGTAGAGTGGCTCAAGTGGCAGAGCTCCTGCTTAGCAAGCACGAGGCCCTGAGTTCAAGCCCCAGTATCGCAAAAGAAAAAAAAATGACTTTGTATCTCTTTGCTGGGTGCCAGTGGCTCACGCCTATAATCCTAGCTACTCAGGAGGCACAGATCATGACGATTGTGGTTTGAAGCCAGCCCAGGCAAATAGCTCTGTGAGACCCTATCTCAAAAAAACATCCATCACAAAAAAGGGCTGGTGGAGTGGCTCAAGGTGTAGGCCTGAGTTCAAATCACAGTACCACAAAAAGAAATAAATAAAAATGTCCAGATGTCTAAATTTCTCAATCAGGACACAATGTGGAAAAACTTACTACACAGCAGGCTTAAGGTAACTTTTTGGTAACAAAGAAGGAAAAAAAGGAGAGAGAGAGAGAGAGAGAGAGAGAGAAACAGAGAGAGAGAGAAACAGAGAGAGAGAAGTTAGCTGTGGCACTCTTCAGTGCTCACTCCTGGCTCGCAGAACATCTCTGAATAACCTCCACTACGCCGCTCTCCAGTGGCTACTGCTGAAAGCTTTTGGAATAAGCTCTGTGTCTCGCACTGAAGGCAGCCAGGAGCCCTGCAGAGACTGAGGGAAAAGCTACCTGAGGACCCAGCTAGCTGGCAGGCAGGAGGACACACAGTGCTACCAAACTGGTGCTGTTTCCTGTGTTATTTCCTCTGCTGTCTCCTGGCTGAGATTCAGGGACAGCCTGGAATCTGACAGCCGGATTTACCCTGGGCTCCCATCCTCAGAGGCTCCTGGGCAGCCCTGTTAGTGTGGGGGCAGAACAGGGTGCAGGCTTTCTACAGCCCACCAAGCAAAGCCCCATTTTTGTGCATTTTAGGGTTTTCCATGTAGGCCCAAGCTCCCATGGTGGCCACAACAGCATGCAGGCTCATGGAGCTGCAAGCCAAGCCAGAGGACAAGGGGATCTCTGTGGACTGCTGCGTCCCCCTGTCCCCAGGTCCCAGGTGACCCTGTGGCTGACAGCTAACAGAAGACAGGGCAGCAGTGACAACCAAAACTTCAGGTGAGCACTCAGAAAATCCCCTTACAAAGAGCCTTATGGTCTTACCCCTGAGCCTGAACGAAACCAGACAGAACTGACGTCTAGCGGGCCCCTGGGTGGCACAAATGAGCAACCGTCAAACAGCAAAAGCTCTGGAAGCACAGCCCAAGGAAGGCAAAAGTGATGTTGCCAGTACATCCAAATTAGTGCCTCCAAGAACTATTTAAAAAGATAAAAATTCTCCTTAGGATTTAAATAAGACTCTGCGTCACATCTGCATAATATTCAAATTTTGGAGACAACTGGAAATTGATCGCCACCTGAAGGACAAAGGAAATCTCAACTATTTGCAAGATGACATAGATGACACAGACATTGGGATTATCAGACAAAAATCATTAAGAGATTAAAGATGAATGCTCTTGAAATAAATGGGAAGACGGATTTTCAGCAAAGAAATGGAAGACATGAGGAAGAAGCAGATGGAAATTTTAGAGAAGAAAAATGTAACATACAGGATTTTAAAATGAACTGTCTTTTATGTATTTGATAAAAGAGAACTAATAGATAAACGATAATAGATAATAATGATAGATAAAAGATAACTAACAGATAAAAGAGAACTAGGGGAAAGTCAGTAAATTTGAAGACAGACCAACAGAAATGATCCTATCTGAGTAAGAGAAGACAAAACACCCAGGAAGCAAATGAAAAGCAAGCAAGCAGAGCTGGTGGGACAGTGAGCCTTTCTGACAGTTGAGTCCCAGAAGGAGCGTGCACACCAGAAAAAGATCTTTGAAGAAGAAAACTACTATAAACGTGGCAGCAGGAGAAAGACTACAGTCCGTACCCTCAGGCATACATAGGAGCTCAAGGCCCTGGGCTGGACCCCAGCCTCCCCCTGAAGAATCGCGTGCTATGTGCAGTAGGGCGGCTGGAGCTAAGGAGCACATCTCATAGGTGTTTCAGAAAGCCGGAAGGAAAGATTCTGAATGTTTTACCATAAAGAAATGATAAGCCGGGTGCAGGTTATCATGCCTGTAATCCTAGTTACTTGGGAGGCTGAGATCTAGAGGATCTCAGTTCAAGGGCAGCCTGAGGAAATAGTTCGTGGGACCCCCAGCTCCAAAATAACCAGGGCAAAATGGACTGGAGGTGTGGCTCAAGTGACAGAGCGCCTGCTTTGCAAGTGTGAAGCCCTGAGTTCAAACCCCAGTCCCACCACGGAAGTCAAAGACTAAAGGCAGAGACCCCTTTAAACAGACAGGCGCACACTGGAGAACACGCGTGAGTGGCTGTAAGCTGCGGACTCCTCACAGAGACTAGGAGGCCAGAATGGCTGTTTGTTTGTTTTGCAGTGCTGGGGCTGGAGCCCTGAGCAGGTAGCTCATGCTAGGCAAGAGCTCTACCATTGAGCCACACCCAGCATGGAACACCTTTTAAGTAATGAAAGATTAAGGAACAAAGGAACTGTTGACCCAGGAGTCTCCATCCAGCAAAAAAAACCTTCAAAATAAACATGAGAAACTCTATCACATCTCATGAAGGAGAACAAGAGTTTGCTGACAACCAACGTGTCATTAAAAGAACACTGACTCAAGCCTCGGACTTCCTACCAAAGCTCACTCTTCGTGGACCACACATCTAAATGAAAAACAAACTCTGTGACTCTTACGAGAGCAGAGGAGAAAAATCTGTGTGACCTGAATTTATCAAGTAGTTCTTAGAGGAGCTGCTCGAAGCACAGTCTATGAAACAAAACAAAAATCAATATATTAAATTTCACAAAATTGGAAACTCTTGCTCTGCAAAACACACTGATAAGAAAAGGAAGAAAGTATATGTAAAACACATATTCCAGAAAAAAAAAGAACACCTCTCAAAGCTCATCTGCAAAACAACCCAATAAAAAAATACACAATTTCACAGGCGTTCCAGGGCACCAGGCTGCACATAGTGAGATGAACAGAAAACCCACAAAAGATTTGGAGTCATCCAGATGGCAAAAAGACATCAGTGCCCTTTGGGAAATGCAAATTCAAAGCACAATGAGATGGTTTGAGACGTCTAGTAGACTAATTAAAATTTAAAAAAGGAAAAAGACAGTGAGGAGAACCGAAGCGAGTGGCGCAGAGGCACAGTGGGGCAGCCACAGTGGAAATCAAATCGGCGGGGTAGGATTTTATTTTTCTGAAGTTACACACATGCTTACATGTGAGTATTTACCTGAGCAGCAATCCCACTCTTGGGTGTCCTCCCTTAAAAGAGTAAATGTCATGTTCATGCAGAAACCTGTCCAAATGTTTGCAGTAGCTTTATTCATCCGCACAGCCCACGTGTCCTTCGGGGAGTGAAAGGACCAGCTGGAACACAGCCACGTAACGGAAAAGCACTGAGCAGAAAAACGGAGCAACTACGGGCAGACAGAGGCCCAGGTGAATCTCACAGGCACGACAGACACTCAGCCGGCTCCATGCTTGGGGCTCCAGGACACATCATGCAAAAGGCAGAACAAAGGGACAGAGAGAGAATGGACCAGCTGCTGCCTGAGACCACAGTGGGCAGGGTAATTTTGGGGGAGATAATGAAAGTGTTTAGCATCTTGATTGTGGTGATGGTTACAGTAGACTATTCAGGTCTTAAAAACAGAATTATATACCAAAAACCCAAACAGCAAATATATGTGGGGCTAGGGAAGTAGCTCAGTGGAAGAGCACTTGCCTAGCATGCTCAAAGAACTGGGTTCAATTCCCAGCACTGCAAAAACCAAAGCAAAACCTACGTATAGGATTGTATGTGTGATTGTTTGGGTATGCCTGTCCATTGTTAAAACTCACTGGCCACTTCACGTGGCTGAATTTAATTAGACATAAATTAAACCTCAATTTTGATTGATTTGAAATACTTTTTCCTCAAACATGGGAAAAGAGGTTCAATTTCACTCATTTCATTCAAACGCTGAGAGAGCAGCTCTCACCTGGTGAGGCTAGGGGAAACGGCCCCATACGCTTCCAGGGGAAATGCAAGTGGTAAGGATCCGTGTGGAAAATTATCTGACAAAACTATTACCCGCTGTCTCTTTGACAAAGCAATCCCACTTGTGGGAATTCTTTTTTTTTTTTTTTGGTGGTTCTGGGAATTGAACTCAGAGCTTCCTGCTTGTGAGGCAAGTGTTAAATCACTTGACCACACCCCTGCACCTTTTCTCTTTAGATTTTTTTTCTTTTTCCAGTACTGGGGATTTGAACCCAGGGCCTTGTGCATGCTAGGCAAACACTTAACCACCAAGCTACAGCACTGGCCATATAACCTTGATATAAAACCTAGAGAACTCAAGGCTGCATTCATGTTTGGGTTCCACTCCAGCAGCAAGCCATGCTTACCTCATTATGTTACCCCACCAGGAAAGGGAACAGGCAGCAGGGCCACCACCTTCTCTGAACCCTGCTCACTGCATCACCACCACTCAGAATTAGTTCACAGATGAGAGATCCATCTCACCTACTGTGGCCAGGTGCACATCTGTAATCCCAGCATCCAAAAAGCTGAGACAGGGGGACTGTGAGTTCAAGGCCAGCCTGGACTACCCTGGCTCACAAAACAAAATCATTTCTTCTAATGGGGGTGCCCATAGTCCTCTGCGGAAGGTGCCCAGAGAAAAGGAAGCAGTTTCTTTTAGTTCTAGTAAACAAGAGTTGTTTACTAGAGTTGTGGGTAACTTAAAATGTGGACTTAAGAGAAGTCTAACGGGGATTGCTTGTGGCAGGCACACGTGACGTGTAGCAATTAAAAATACCACTGCTACGGAAAAGATGTCCCCTGATCCTTGTTAACTGGAGACAGGAGAGATGCAAATTGCACCTGTAGAAAAGAAATAAGGTTTTATTTTGCCCTTTTACTGGGTCCTGATCCTCCCTGCTCTGGGCCTTCCACGCTGGTCCTCTCCATGTGAACTGCTCCATGACCATCAGCCTCCTCCACCTATCAACCATGCATCATTTTTCAGAGTTCAACTGAGACCACTCTTTTTTTCTTTTTTGACAGTTCTGGAGTTTGAACTCAGGGCCTTGTGCTTGCTAGGGAGATGCTCCACCAGTTGAGCCATGCCCCAGTCTTTTTGGCTTTTAGTTATTTTTCAAATAGGGTCGTGCATCTACACCTAGGCTGGTCTGGACCATGATCCTCCTAGCACTGCGATGACAGGTGTGTGCCACCACACCCAGCCACTGGTTGAGATGGGTGTTGGGAACTTTTCGCTGGGGCTGCTCTTGCAACACAATCCTCATGATCTCCACCTCCTGAGTAGCCAGGATTACAGATGTGAGCCACCACACCTGGACACCATACTCCTTTAAAGAAACCTCTGATTGATTCTCCAGACTAGGCAAAGGCCTTCCTTGAGAAAGCAATCATTGTTACTATTTCTTTCCTGACACTTTTTTTTTTTCTTAAGATGAGGTCTTGCTATGTTTACCAGGCTGGGAACTTCTGAGCTCAAGCAGTCCTCCTGTCTGAATCTGTAGCTGGGATTACAGGAATGCACCACTGCACCCAACGTTAATGTTTTTAATACTAATTTTTAACTTTTTTGGTGGGACTGGGGTTTGAACTCAGGGCTCTGAACTTGAAAAACAGGCACTTTACTGCTTGAGCCACACCTCCAGTCCATTTTGCTATGGGTTTTTTGGAGATGGGGGGAGGGTTCTCTCGAGCTATTTACCCAGGCCGGCCTTGAACCAAGATCCTCCTGATCTCAGCCTCCCAAGTAGCTAGGATTATAGGTGTGAGCCACAGCACAGTCGTTTTAATGTTTTTAAATTGCAAATTTAATGTATGCCTTTCCTGCTGGACTGTAACCGTCACGAGGACAGGGATGTCATCAGTGTCCTCATAGCCCACACAGTTCTAGGAGTACCCTAAGCACTGGATTACGTATAAAAGAGACAATCACATGGAAACCCAAATATGGCTTCAGGGGGAAAAAAGTGAGACAGAAGTACCATGAAAAGGATAAAGAAAATAATTCCAGCAACTCGGGAGGCAGAGGGAGGAAGATTTAGAGTTTGAGGCCAACTTGGGCAAAGGTTCCAGTGAGACCTACTCTCTCATGCTTGGACTTTATACTATACTGTATATGCAGTATATATTACTATATTCCTATGAGAAAAGTGCAATTTTCTGACTAAAAATAAGTAAAAAAAAAAAGTCTGGGTGTGGCTCAAGGGTTAGAGTGCGTGCTTAGTGTGTACAAGGGCCTAGGTTCAGCCCCCAGGATCACACATCCAAAACCACCTACAAATGAATTTGAGACTGGTTTAAGACAACTTTAACACCCGAGTCTGAGTTTTTGAACCCAGTTAAGGGTGGGAGGAAGCCACCATTCTGAATGCGACAAGCCTCCCATCCCCCAAAGGTGCCACATCCTCAAGGAAATGCCAGGGTGCTCGCTCTGACACCAGTGTTGCTCCTGAATAGTAGTCAGTTACTTTTTTCAATATACCCAGTAAAGAAACTTCCCAGAAAGGGATAGATTCAAATAAATGTCCATTTTTATGTGAATTTCAGATGAATATACACCAGCAAGCAAGATTTGCCAGTGGTTGAAATTTTAAGGTAAGTAACTGCACTTTGAATTCTCTCTCCTCTAGTTAGACCAAGAGTTTCGTTTTCCTGCCAGAGATGGGACTGGCCTTCAGGAAGGAAGGGCCTGGGCTTCCACCAGGAATCACGCTGCTTTCCAAGGTCACGGCCATCTGGCCCTATCTCCCAGAGGAGTCTGAATATTCGAGAATCACCAGGAATGAGCCTCACCCAGCAAGCCGCAGAAGTGACTTCCTGACGAGGTGAGGTTGATCTTTTAAACTAACGAATGTGACACGAACTATTCTGCTTTTCCCTCACCTCTTCTGGGAAGGAGGAAAAGTAACAGAGGCGGCTGGGCTGTAGCTCAGTGGTTGAGCACTTAGCATCCCCAAGGCCCTGGGTTCGATCCTCAGCATCTCAACTTATATATATGTATTTACAACGGTATTAAAAGGTGCTAACCAGAAGAAATGGGTAACCAGCAGCTTCTGTGTTTGAGAACTTCGAGCTATTTAAACATGTATGTCTAGAGTATTAAAAGAAACACACTTGAGGAGACTTTGAAATGACAAAGAGCTTTTAAATAAATATTTGTTAATAAGTAATTGCGGGCTGGGGGTGTGGCTCACGTGGCAGGGCGCCTACCTAGCAAGTGCGAAGCCCTGAGTTCAAGCCCCAGTATCACCAAAAAAATTTATTTAAAAATAAGTAATTGTGTGCTTATTATACAAATGCAGGCTCAGAGAGAAAGAGAGGGTGACAGGGATGCAGCAGCAGTAGAGTTCTTGCTTAGCCTGGGCAAGGCTCTCTCCTAGTGCTGAGAGAGAGAGAAAGAGAGAGACAGGGAGGGAGGGAGGAGGGAGGGGAAGAGAAAGAGAGGGAGACATCACCATTTCTCTCTTAGAGTCTGTTTTCTGCCAATAGAACAATCTTTTTCTTTAAATGAATCAGCTTGGTTTAAAGCCACAGATTGTACCACAATTGAATAAATGATGACCAGTACTGATACTTTGTTACACAATATTTCATGCTTCATACATGAGATATGGCTTTATACTACCTAGGTGCTTCCTCACTCATGATAGCCAAAAGCCAGAAAGAGCCCAAATGTTCACCAACTAATGAATGAATCAATTAGTTCACTCATATAGTGAAGTATTATTCGGAAATAAAAAAGAAATGAAATAGAGATACATATTAAAACGTGTGAACCTTGCTCCATCACATATGCTCCATCAACGTGAAATGTGCAGAGCAAGAGAGTCCACAGAGGCAGGAGTAAAGAGTGACAGCGAGGGGTCAGGAGTGACAGGAGGAGCAGGGAGGGGTCAAAGGGAATTTTGCTTAGAGAAAATAAAAATATTCTAAAATTAGATGCTGTGATGTTTATACTACTGAGTGAAAATTGTAAGCAAATATGTAATTATTTTAAGAGGTGAATATGATGTGTAAATTACACCTCAATAAAAGTATTTATACAGGTTCTCCTTTTTTGGGGGGAGGACTGGAAGATCAGATCTTCACACTGGCCAGGCATGCGCTCGAGCCCTTTCTTGTATTGTGTATTTTTCAGATAGGGTCTTGAGAACTAGTTGCCTGGGCTGGCCTCGAATGGCGATCCTCCTTACTGTATAGCTAGGATTACAGCGAGAACCACCAGCTCCTGGCTGTACAGGCTGTCCTTTAGCTGCTTCATCCGCTCCCTAACGTGTCACAGATAAGACACCATGTCAGTACAATGTGCAAGATACACTGTTATTTTTAAGTGACTGCACAGTGTTCCACTGCATGGTCGGACATTTATTTATTTAATACTTTGTTATTAAACAGAGCTCATTTCTAACTGCTGAATTAAATTGTGTGCATGTACTTATCTTTGCACACCTGTATGATTTTCAGAGAAAACAAACAGAACTTAGCGCAAAAGGTTTGTATACTGGGTTTGGCGGTGTGGCCGAAGTGGTACAGTGCTTGTTTGGTAAGTGCAAGGCGCTTTGTTCAAAACCCCATACTGCAAAAAAAGAATTCTTTGTTGGGCATGGTGAGTCATGCCTGTAATAAGCAGCTACTCAGGAGGTAGAGGTAGGCGAAAAAAGAAAAAAAAAGGTCTATGCAATGTAAAATGACACCTACTGCTTGGCTGTCCTGCACAAGGCCCACACCCATCAATCCATCCCAAAGGAAAACAAGAATCTTTTTTTTCTCTATTGTCCACCAGTAGCGAGCATCATCGAACTTAGAAACTTCTGACAAGAGAGACAGCAAACAGGATGGGTAATATTTTCAAGTGTGCATTTCTGATTCTTAATTATTGAATGTAGAACATTCCATGATGGCTGTTTTTGCTTTGTTTTGTACCTCTGTCCTTTGTCCATTTCTTGTCATTTTACTAATTTTCCTGACATTTGCTCCAGCAGATTAGTCAGTCTTTTCATTCTGCTTGGGGCATATATCTCTCTCCCTGTACATCCTACTGTTTTATATGCAAAAACCTGCTATTTTTTCAACTTAGGCTTCCATGCCTTCATACCTAGCCTTTACCACACCAATATCATAAGAGCATTCTCTATTTTCTTAAAATACATGTCCTTTCATTCTGGTGTTTTATTGGAATACTCTCTGGGTCACCTTCTGACTTACAATCATGTAAGTCTGGCCAGTGAAGTCACTGAAAAGTCGACTTACCCAGCTGCTGGGCCCACTGTATGGCAGTGCCAGTGTCTCCTGCATTGCCTTCAGCCAGGCACACAACTTCCGGCCCAATCTTCCACCCAATTAATGGATAAAAGCCTCAGAGAGAAAGCAAGCAGACAGCCACATAAGTCAGTGAGTAAACAGCAACTCATGAGAACAATGCTCTCAACCGAACGATTAATTACATAAAAAACCCGACGTGCCTATGCAGAGAGACTGCCCAAGTTCAAAGCCCCTCACGGTCACTAGCTGTGAGCTCACAGGCCTCTTAGGCTCTGTTTTCTGGACAGTAAAATGGCTTGCTGTGGACAGCTGCAGGAGTGAACTGCGTTAATGCACAAAAGGACTTGCGCACAGCCTGGCAATAAATATGGCTTATTTAGCTTTTATTTATTTGTTTGTTTGTTTTGTGCTGCTCGGTATCAAACCCAGGGCCTCAAGCATGCTATGCAAACATTCTACCACTGAGCTACATCCAATGCCCTTAAATATTAATTTTAATTAGCCTGTCTCTAGAACCTGGTAATAAATATTTTGAGAAATTAAGGTACTGTGAGATTGATTTGCTGGAGAACCGTGCCAGCGTGTTTATCTGTGGTTCCAAACAAGCCTTCGAATACAAACAATGCAACGCAATGACCACTGTTTTCTTAGCCAATTTCCCAGTGAAGGGAAAGGAACAGACAGTTGGAGAGGGGTGGAAACGAGGAAAAGGAATTCCAAACCAGCTCTGGGGCTAGTGGAGTGGCTCAAGTGGCAGAGCACCTGTTTAACAAGCCTGAGGCCCAGTACTGCAAAAAAAAAAAAACAAAAAAACCCCAAAACAGCCAAGCTTCGGCTCACACCTGCAATCCTGCTTGGGAGGCTGAGATGGGGAGGATCAATGTTCAAGGCCAGTCAACTAGTTTGCAAGACCCTCTCTCACAAATAACCAGAGCAAAATGGACTGGAGGTATGGCTCAAGCAGTAAAGCACTTGCTTTGCAAGTACCTGCTTTTCAAGTGTTCAAACCCCAGTCCCACCAAGGGAAAAAAAAACCCAAAACAAAACAGCTGAGTAACCACATAAGGAGAACTGAGTCCAAACTAAGAGACACAACCCTCCAGCACATAGTTCCACAACTAGACTTCTGGGTCTGCACAACCCAGATCTACTCCATCAGGGAGAGCAAATTCTTACAATTATCATTAAGACAACTAACACCCCAAAAAGCTACCAAAAAGAAGAATTTTCTGTAAGAAAGGGGAGAGGAAGAAAGAGGGAGAATGACGGGGGGCGGGGGGGTGAGTTTAACTAAGATATATTGTAAGCACATATGTAAATATCACAATGTATCCCCCTGTGCAAATGTTAATTAAATTTTAAAAACAAAAAAAAATAATTTTCTGGGTTTGGGACGAGGCTCAAGTGGTAGTGCGCTTGCTTAGCAAGACTGAGGTCCCAAGTTTAAACTCCAATAAAGGAAGGGAAGGAGAGAGAGGGAAGGAGGGAGGGAGGGAAAAAGGGAGGGAGAGAAAAGAATAGAAAGACCAAAAAAGAGAAATTAGGGCTGGGAGCGTGGCTCGGTGTACAGCACTTGCAGGGCCCTGGGCTCCATCCCAGCACCACACACACGAAATAATTTAGAGCCCTAACAGTAGGTCTTAAACAAACACAACATGCAATAAAGGTAAGTATTTGGAAAGATGACCAAAACACCCTAATCCTTCTGGTTTTTTTTCTGTAATATCTTTCTAGCTTTTAAAAATTCTATTAATTTAACCCTTTTAATTGAAAGGAAATAGATTGTCCCTAAGAATAACCGCTGAAGGGTATTAAACAGGAAAACAGCAGCGGTTCACAGACAGACATGAAAATGAGCGCGCTGTTCCCCAGCAAGCCAGACCTCTTCTGATCACTCACCTCCCACGGTGTGTTGAGGGTCATTCCCAGTGTTGATATCCAGAAAGGTCCCCGTCCCCATGGTGAGTTTCACGTCTCCCCTCTGGAAGCAGCACTCTCCAAACATGGCCGACTGCTGGTCACCGACCTGCGACGAATGCTCAGGCATGAGAGCTGCCACCCGTGCACCCCCTGCTTCACTTACTGTTCTTTTTGTTTGCTTGTTCAGGCTGGCCTGGAACTCCCTACGGAGCTCAGGTTGGGCTTGAACTTTTGATTGTCCTGCCTCAGCCTCCTGGGTGCAGGAATGATGGGTGTGTGTCACCACATACAGCTGCCTTAGGAATTTAAAAATGTTATTGGTAGTACTGCAATTTGAACTCAGGGCTTTGTGCTTGTTAGGCAAGAGCCACACCTCCAGCCTGAGACAGGAATTTTCAATGGGCAAACTACTTCATGAAAAAAAAATAAATGAAAATAAAGCCAGGCACTGGTGGCTCATGCCTGTAATCCCAGCTACTCAGGAGGCAGAAACCAGGAGGATTGTGGTTCAAAGCCAGCCCAGGCAAATAGTTCGTGAGACCCTATTTTGAAAAACCCTTCACAAAAATAGGGCTGTGGAGTGGTTCAAGGTGCAGGCCCTGAGATCAAACCCCAGTATGGGAAAAAAAAAAAAAAAGCAGCATGTGAATAATTTCATAGAAACAAAACTAAGATTTTTCATTTTCAGCCTCACAGAGGTTTCAATCATGAGTCAAAATAACTGATCTCATAAGTTTCTCCTTCATTAAGAGTGACAGGAGCTGGGCACCAGTGGTTCACAGTTCGAGGCCAGCAAATAGCTCAAGAGACCCCCACTTCCAAGATAACCAGAGCAAAATGGACAGGAGGTGTGGCTCAAGCCACAGAGCACCTGCTTTGCAAGTGTGAAGCCCTGAGTTCAGCCCCAGTTCCACCAAAAACCAAACAAACAAAAAGCCGTTTTAGGCTGGGCATGGTGGTTCATACTTATAATCTCAGCACTTAGTAGTCTGAAGCAGGAGGATCTCAAGTTCAAAGTCAACATGGGCTACCTGGCAAAATTGTCCCCCAAAATTTAAAAACTAAAAAGTAAAAAACCCTAAAAAAGACAAAAAAAAAAAGAGAGAGAGAGAAGAAAATAATAATAATCTGTAACTGTCCCAGCCACACCCGAGTCTAACCTAGGACCCAGCCCTAGAATGAGTAAAGCCCTCAGTCTAAATGACCCAGGACCTGGGAAGGTCCCTTCCTGTTGTGAGACTGTCCACCCAGGAACAGGCGTCTCTACCGCCTGCTTCAGTTGCTGCAGGAAATAAGATGCAACCCTGGGTTTCGAGCAGCTGTCACCCAGGCAGCAGATCCTGCAGGCTCTCCAGCTTCCCACGCCCCAGCCAGCCAGAGAGAAAGAGCAGAATAGTGAACAGACCCTTGAAAACAAAAACCAGCACGTTTTTCATTTTTACACCAGCATCTGTCCTGGTAGATGCTGGCTAAGGATTTTATAAAAGGTAAGTACAGCTTTCCCTTTTAGTGTAAATTGCTCTGTTACTGCCTGTGGTCATATTAATGAAATATAAATTAAGCACTGGCTCATCACTGATTTTGGTCTCACAGTATCATATATAAGCCAAATACCACTCAGAATACTACACCTTTCAAAAATTTACTGGTTTCTTTTTCGGCTGTACTGGGGTTTGAACTTTGAACTCAGGGCCTCTCGCTTGCTAGCAGGTGCTCTACCACTTGAGCTAGACCCACCCCTGCCCCAAAATTTAAGTTTTCTAGAAAACAATCTAGAGGTAGTTGGAAACAATTATGAGGTGTTTCCAGGATAGAAGACAGGTCCACTCTGCAGAATAAAGAGGCTACTTCTGGTTATATCCAGAACCCTTTAGTTTAGGGGAAAAAGAACATTGAACTTTTTTTTTCTTCCTTCAGTGCTGGGGATCAAACCCAGGGCTCTGTGCATGCTAGGCAAGTGCTCTACAACTGGGGTACACCCATAGCCCTGGTACTTTAATTTTATTCTGCCAAGTACCTTTTGCTTCTCTTAAGGCTAGCCTGAGCTGGGTATGGTGGCTCATACCTGCAATCCTTTACTGGGGAGGTGGAGATCAGGAGGATGGCAGTTCAAGGCCAGCCTAAGCAAAAAGTTAGTGAGACCCCCATCTCAAGCAATAAGCCAGGTGTAGTGATGCACACTTGCCGTCCGTTACACAGGAGCATAAATAGGGAGATCTCAGTCCATGCCAGGCACCAGAGGTTCAGGTCTATAATCCTGGGCATTTGGAAGGCTGAGATCAGGAAGACCGAGGTTCAAAGCAAATAATTCACAAGACTCCATCTCCAAAATAAGCAGAGCAAAATGGACTGGAGGTGTGGCTCAACTTGTAGAGGGCCTGCTCTGCAAGTGTGAAGCCATGAAGCCCTGAGTTCAAGCACTGCTACTACCAAAAAAAAAGAACAAATTTGATCCAGGACAGCCTGGGCATAAATGGGAGACCCTAGTCAAAAACTAACTAAAGCAAAACGGGCTGGGGGTGTAGCTCAAGTGGTAGAGCTCCTGCCTAGCAAGCACTAGGCCCTGAGTTCAAACCCCAGCACCACCACCACCAACAAAAGCCCCCAAACAGTTCCAACTAGTTTCATTTATGATACAAAGAGAGACCCTCACGGCTCTACTTACCAAGGCAACTATCGGTATAGGCGCACCAAATACCTCTTCATCCACTGACCCAAAATGGTGGCTTCAAATGCAATTGATTAAAAGTTAGTCATGGCTGTGGGCGTGTCAATTCGAAGCTTACAAGTTGTTTTTCACATAGGCCAAAAGTTACATAATGGATGGACAGCACCTCCAGCGCGTGGGAAAATGGTGTCCCCACCCTAGCGGGGAGAAGGCAGCTTACCTGGTGTCCTTCACGGGCGGCAGGATGGAGAGAGGAATGGAAGCCAGGAAGGTGATGAGGCCACTCCAGCACAGCTGCGCAGGAAACACGGGTCAGCCCACGCACTAACACGATCACACCAATGTACAAGTGTCAGACCTCGCGTGCCATGCCATAAGCATGCACACGGGTTACTGATTGAAATAATTACATTAACTTAAAAAGTACAATGAACCCAACCTAATTATACAAAAAAACTGAGTGAGTCAAAAGAAGCTGAAATGTCTTTACCTTATAGGGGTCAAAAAATCCGGTTGTACTGGCGTTGGAAAAGTCTGTGGCGTATGCAGAACCTAAGTTCCCATTGGAAATCACACTTTATTATTATGTCATACAAATCGTTTATAAGCTAGACCGTCTGCCCTCTAACTCATTCCAGACGTGCATTTCCAACAGTCTCCAGAGCGACCGCCCACTGAATTTCACAAAAGCACTTTCATAGACATTGTCACTTTATGATCCCCAGGGTAAAGATCAGAGAGGCTGAGCCATCGCCCAACAGTTACATCCAAGTGCAACACAGCAGATGTGGCACTGAACTCATGTTCTGTCATTCTTTTCTTGTGTGTGTGTGTGGTACTGGGGTTTGAACTCAGGGCCTTAGCAAGCAGGCGCTCTACCACTTGAGCCGCTCCCCCAGCCCTTTTTGCCTTAGTTATTTTCCAGATAGCATCTCTTGCTTTTTGCTGGAGCAGGCCTCCTCCTACCGATGCCTCCTGAGTCACTGGATCACAGATATGTACTACAAAGCCCAGCCCATTTGCTGAGATGGAGGGGGTCTCACTAGCTTTTTGCTCAGGCCAGCACAAACTGCAGCCCTCATCAGTCTCTAACTCCTGAGTAGCTAGGATTACAGGCATGAACCATTGCACCTGGCCTCAATTTTGCCACTCTTGAAATAAAGACTGTTTCTCAGTCTTAGATCTTAAGGTTTCCTTACAATTTTAAAACCATCCTCCTCTTACAACAAATCTGAAATAAATCCACCTTTACTGCACCATGGAGTTCTTAAGGTGCCAAAGAGCCGTACGGCTGTGACATGGGAAAGAACAGTGGGGGTGGGGAGTAACTTCTCCATTTCTTTGCTCTCAATTTCTCCTGCTTGAGTCCAGCTATCGCTCCCCTCACCTTTTGTGAGTTTATGCAGCAACCAGGTGTCAACTGTCCCAAAGCGACAATTGTCTTCTTCAACTGCCTTCTGCACCTTGAAGACACAACAGCACAAAATTAATTCAAAGGGCCTAACCTACTAAGGGCAGATCAGAAACTACAATATAACCTCATTTATAAACAATTTATAAACGTTAAAAGTCAACGTCCACACAGGAAAACAATGTATAGAATATATTCCACAAGACTTTAAGCAATTATCACAGGGGCTGAGGTTTGGAGACAGTGGCTTTTCTTGTCCATGTGGCATTTCTGAAACACTTTAGTTTTACACTAAAAGCATGCGTTACTTGTGTTATAAAAAGAAAATAAAAGCAAAGCCTAAATATTTTTAGTGTAGATACACAAACACACGCGTATAGCCTAAAGTACATACAGCACCCTCAAGGGCCAAATCCAATTCACTGCTGCTTTTGTACAAGTTAAGAATTGTTTTTAAATTTTGTTCATTTTTATGCTGCTGGAATTGAGCCCAAGGCCTTCTGCATGCTAAGTAACTACTCTACCAATTGGCTACAGCTCTGGCTCCTAGTTCTTTTGTTTTGTTTTTTTTGGTGGCACTGGGGTTTGAACTCAGAGCCTTACGCTTGCTAGGCAGGTACTCTTACCGCTTGAGCCACTCCACCAGTCCCTAAGTTTTTCTAATGCTTAGAAAAACTCAAAGAAGCTGGCACCAGTGGTGCATGCCTGTAATCTAGTTACTCAGGAAGCAGAGATCAAGAGGACTGAAGTTCAAAGCTAGCCCAGACCCAATCTCAAAAAAAAAAAAAAAAAAACCATCACAAAAAAGGGATAGCAGAGTGGCCCAAGCAGTAAGAGCTCACGAGGCCCTGAGTTCAAATCCCCAGTACTACCAAACAAAACAGAACCTCAAAAGAATACTATTTCATGACGCATACAGATATATAAAATTCAAATTGCAGCATCCATAAATAAAGCTTTGCTGGAAGTCAGCTCTAGTCATTTGCTGATGCATTCATTATAGCCACTTTCATGCTGGAATGGCAGAGCAGCTGTGACACAAACTGTGACCTCTCAAAGCCTAAATATCCTATAAACCAACTGCCAAACCTGGCCAAAAGCATAAAAAGAAACAATGAATCCCCTCATATTATTAATGTATGCTAATTTAAAAAAAAAGCCTCCAGAGAAAACCAAGGAAGGCAACAGAAAGGAAAAACAAAGACGCCAGCTTGCCGCGGTGGCACATGTCCCTCACCCCAGCTGTACCGGAAGAGGCAGAGGCAGGAGGAACCGGAGTGCGAGGCCAGCCCTGGCAAGGTTATCAAGAACCTAATTTCTTCTTTTTCCTTTTTTCTTTAGAACCTAATTTCTAATATAAAGTAAAGCCGAGGCATGGCTCAAATGGTAGAGCACCTGACTAGCAAGTACGAGGCCCTGAGTTCAAACCCCAGTACTGCCAAGTAATTAATAATAATACATGTTTCAAAGGCTTGGGGACAGTAAGCAGCTAGAAGAAACACCATAGCTGAGATTTAGTGTGCAGTGTTCTCTGATAGTTTTGGGGGTTCTTTTTTCTTTTCTGATGTTTGGGATCAAGCTCAGGGCCTTGCACATACTAGGCAAGAACTTTACCACTAAGCTACACTCCAGATCCAGGTTTTTGGTGTGACAAGGTCTTGTGACATAGCTCAGGCTAGTCTGGAACTTGCTGTATGGCCCAGGTTGGCTTCAAACTCATGATCTTCCTACCCGTGTCTCTTGAGTGCTGGGATTACAGGAGTGCCCCAGCACGCCAGGCATATGAGTTAAACTAACATGAGTACGATCACTCCATTTGCACCATACATCTTCCCACCATTCACTTTTAATCTATTTGTATTTTAAAATCTAAAGTGTGTCCCCTACGGAATGTATCTAGTGGGATTTTGGGGAGAAGGTACTGGGAATTGAACCCAGGGGATTTGCACCCACTGAGTTCCACTCCCCAGACTGAATCTTGATTTTTTTTCTCTAGTCAAATATTGTAATAAAATTCCCAATAAAATGCCTAAAATGAAAAAGAGAAATAATATCAATTACAATGGCAAATGAAGTAAAAAGTCCTCCCACCATGGATGGTGACCGTGTAAATTAGCATAACCACTTTGGAAAAAGTTTTTGTTTTTAATTGTTTTTATAGGCAGGGTCTTGTTATGTATAGCTCAGGATGGCCTTGAATCACAGTCCTCTGCCTCGGCCCCAAGTGCTATGGAAATGTGGCTGACATTGCTCACTAAAGTGAAAGCACACATACACATTCGTTCCCTCACAGTCCCTCCCGTGCATAGGCCACTGTTCACGTGACCGTCGTGAGACATGTCACTCGTTATAGCCCCAAACTGGAAGCGGCCCAAGTGAATGCGAGAGCAGAATTTTTTAAAGTGCAGTAAAATCATATACTGAGGACTGGCAGAGTAGTTCAAGTGGTAGAGCACCTGCTGAGCAAGCACAGGCCCGAGGTTCAAATCCCAGGATAGCAAAAAAAAAATCATACACTAAACAGGAAACACCAGTGCAAAAGTGAACTAGAAAGTTTACATACGACATGGGTGTATTTCACACATGGTATTGAGCAAAAGGAGTACAGCGCAGAAGAATGCACTCTAAAATTCAGTCCACGCAGTTCAGTACTCAGAACTCCGGTGTGGCGTGAGGAGCGGCACACTCGCTGTGAAGTAAGCAAGGCGTGTGACAGAAAGTGCCCCAGTGTCATCGCCCCGGGTCCAGGTGATGCACACAGGTCTTTGCTACACTGAGCGCATGCCTTCTTAGCCCTTCTCCATGTCTTATGTCACAACAGAAAGTTTTACAGAGCACGCACCAGCAAAGACGCATGGTCTCCATCCCAGCAGAGCTGGGCACTTAATTCCCCTCGAATAATCAGTTTTTCTTCCCCACAGTCTTTCATTTGGGAGGGTATTTTCTTTCTTTCTTTCTTTCTTTCTTTTTTTTTTTTTTTTTGGCAGAACTGGGGTTTGAACTCAGGGCCTTGTGCTTGCTGGCACTGCTCTACCACCTGAGCCACTCTGCCAGCCCTTTTGGCTTTAATTGTTTCTCACATAGGCTCTTGTGCTCTTGCCCAGCCTGGCCTTGAACTGTGATCCTCCTAACTCGGCCTCTGGAGTAGGCGGGATTACAGACGTGAGCCGTGGAGCCCCCGCCCGGTCTTTTTCTCATCTGTACACATACAGTCTTTACTTACTTCGGCCACGTTCTGTAAAATCCAGAACAGTCTCAGAGAAGCTTGCTGGGTGGTGAAAGCGAAGCGACTGGCTGCTAACATCCGTTGACTTCTACTGAAAAAGTGAAGCGCTCTGCAGGAGCTGTGTAAAAGCTATTAAAAAAAGATAGACTGTACAAAAATACATGTGATGGTTTTTATGCTGCACAGATGAACAATCCCAGTGAGAAACAAGCCACTTGACTGTAAAGGAAAGTGTTCTCAGCACTTACGAAAGTCAGCAGCAGCAATATTACCCTGAGTGACCATCTGTACTCTAACACATGAAATACAACATATCACCACCAACTCCTTTGTAAGGACCAGAGGCTCGGGTGCTTATGCAAGTCTTTTAAAAACAACTCTTTTCTAGCTGGGTACAGCGGCACAAGCCTGTAGTACCAGCTACTCAGGAGGCTAAAGCAAAAGGATTACCTGAGCCCAGGAAGTCAAGGCTAGAGTCAGACATGGTGGTAGATGCCTATAATCCCAGCACTCAGGAGGCTACATCAAGGTGACCACAAGTTCAAGGCTAGCTTGGGCTACATAATTAAGAACCTGTCTAAATCAATCAATCAATGTAAAACACACCTATAAAACCCCATAATTCTTTTCTACCCCATTTTTCTTTGTTTGCTTTTTTTTCTTTTAATAACTTGGTATCTTAATTTTTTGGCAGTATTGGGATTTGAACTCAGGACTTCACACTTGTTAAGCAGGTGCTCTACCACTTGAGCCAAGCCCCAGCCCCCTTCACTCTGGTTATTTTGGAGGTATGGTCTCGCTTCTTGCCCAGGCTGGCCTGGACCACGGTTCTGTTTTACACTTCTTGCCACACCTGGTATGACAGGTGTACATCACCACTTCCGGCTTTTTCCCCGTTGAAACGGTATCTTCTGAGCTTTTTTGCTGGGCTGGCTGGAATTATGATCCTCCCAATCTGTCTCCTGCACAGTCAGGATGACAGGCACTGAGCCCAGCTATTGGTTGAGATGGGGTTGCTCAAACTTTTACCTAGACTTGGCCTCGAATGGAGAGCCTCTCCATCTCAGCCTCCCAAGTAGCTAAGACTACAGGTGTGAGCCACTGGCACCCAGATTTAATTTTTTTTTGAGACAGAGTCTTACTATGGTTTTATGTATGTAACATTTTTAAAATTAGAACTTTTTGTTGTCATTTTTGTTTTGTTTTGAGCCACAATTTCTTTTTGTAGCCCAAGCTGATCTGGAATGCACCATGTACGCAGCTGGCCTGAACTCATGGTCCCCCTGCCTCAGCCTTCTAAGAGCTGGGATTACAGACATGCATCAGCACACCCAGCTCTAGACCATTTTTAACTAGAAGGTAGATTGGTGTATACCAAGAGCGAGGGATAGGAGAGAGGTAAATGTAGTTACAGGACAGCAGCATAAGAAGTGAAGCGAGGAACTACTCAGTAGCTTATGATAGAGAGAGGACACATGAAACCCACGCAGATGAAAAAGCTGAACAGCACACACGCGCGCACGCGCGCACACACACACACTAATTAGTACAAGGAAACTGGGGAAATTCAGATAAGATCTATTGTTTATATTTCTGTCACTATCCTTTAAAATTATACCATAGGTTTGCAAAACATTAACATCAGCAAGGTGTGTAAGCGATTTGTGCATCACTTCTATGAATCTATGGTGACCTCAATTAAACCTCTAATTAAAAAACGCGTGCCTCAGAATCCTTGGAATTGAGTAAGTTCTGTGAAGGAGACAAAGGACATGGAGTGAGTGGCGGGTGAGGGGGCAACTTTGGGATGGTAGGCATGGGCTCCCGAGCAGGGCTCGTAGGAATTGGACCCTAAAGACAGAGGTATCACGGACACCTCTCTGCTTATATGAGGCTTTCTGTGGGAACAACAGAAAGCAAAGATGGAGCCTGGTCCTCAGTGCAACAACAGGCAAAGATGGAGCCTGGTCCTCAGTGAGTCCAGGAGACGGGGTCCAGGGCAGTGAGAGCCGGACCACGCTAGAGCTGGGATTTCACGCTAGACCCAGCCCTCGTCACCACCAAGGGGAAGAGTCAGGCTGCAGGAAGCTGGCATGTCTGAGGGGAAGGAGAAAAACCAGCCATGCACCTGCTGAATTCACCACTGTCTGGGGCTGCCCTTGGCCAGAGCTGTGGGCCAGCTCTGACAAATACGTGACAAACACTTGCAAGAGCCCCCAATTAATACACCACGGTGTGTGGAAGAATGCCTGCAGCTCGGGGCAGCTCCACCAGCATGGCAGACCGTGGAGTTGTCATTGCAGGCCTGGAGCTGTCATGGCAGGCTCTGGGATTGTCACGGCAGGCTCTAGGTTGGGTCTTGAGCTACTGGAGAATGTGTGTGTGTGCGTTTTTCTACTAAGGACCAAAAATTTCATCATGCACTTGTTCAAATATGAAGTAGATGAAGTCCTTTAAGTCAATGTTAGGGGGGATAAAGAAGGATGACGGAGGGGTGAATTCAACTATGACATATTTGATCTACTGTAAGAGCTTTTGTAAATGCCACAGTGTACCTCCAGCATGACAATAAAATTAAAAAATAAATACATGCTCAGTTTTCTGCACGAGGCCATCGTTGGTGTGAGGATTTGAGAGCTGGAGGTTGGGAATATGAGTTCGGAGGTAGAGCAATGGCTACAGGGTTTCGCAACTAAAAAGACTTGAGATCAATCCTTTTCTACTTTTCCTAGTGCTGGAGATCAATCCGGGGCCTTGTGCACGCTAAGCAAGCGCTCTACCCTGAGCTACACCCCCAGCACAACTTATTCCAAAGCACTAAAAGTTTTAACCACCTCTATGACTAACTTAAGAATTTTTCTTCTTTCTGAGACAGGGTCTCACTATGTTACCCAGGCTGACCTCAAACTCCCAATTCTTCCACTTAGTCTCCTGAGCTGCTGGGATTACAGTGTGGCCAGCTAGGAACGTTTGATGAACTATTAAAAACTAAAGTTATACATTGGCTGAAGATGCAATTCACAGGTGCAGCACTTGTCCAGCACGTGTGAAGCTTTGGGTTCGATCCCCAGTGCAGCAGGGAAAACAATGATCTATTAAGGTACAAACTTACATATTAAAATCGTGCACTGTTTTCAGCAGCAGTGGGGATCAAACCCAGGGCCTTACATATAGTTGGCAAGCTACCACTGAGTTACATCTACAGCCCTAAAACTGTACAATTTTACACAAAACAATCTCCTTATCACCACCCTAACTTCTTCAGTCACTGACCTATAGACAGAAGCTCACAAGCTATTACAGCAAGGGAATTCACATGAAACTAACAAAAAGGAGAGTCAATGCAGGGGAGGATCCCGGCTGTTACATTCTGTAATATATTTGCACTCACTCTGATACAAAATCGCTGTCTTTAAATGCTTTTCCTGTAGAAGCGATGCACAGACCCTCCCTCCAGCCCCATCCAACAGCAGCACAGTCGCTGAGGAGGCCTTTAATTGTGAGGCACTAGAAGTCTTAATCAATACTGAGTATTAATTACACCATTGAACCACACTGGACAAGCTAGAAAAATGTCTCACCCTCTGATTTAGGAGTGAGGGAGATTTCAGAAAAATAACAGGAGAGCAGCCAGTGTTGATGTCACTGTCACTCTTACTGTCATTTATTGCTAACCTACTATGTGCCAGGTATAACGTTAAGAGCTTGCAGTAGCCTCTAGCTAGCTAGCTAGCTTAACATCCAGTCTTCTTTTCTCCCCCTTTTATTTTATAGTACTGGGGAACTGGGATTGAACCCACAACCTGGTTCATATTTTATTTCTGAGATGGGATCTTGCTAACTTAGCCTGAGCTGGTCTCAAACTCATGATCCTCTTGCCTCTGCCTCCTGAGTAACTGGGATTACAGGGGTGCACCACCACACCTGGTATATTATCCACTTTGTAACAAAACATGATAAAATTTATCTAGCCCTTCTTTTCTCCAGGGCAGAAACATGAATTCTCACTAGAATTCCACCCTGAACTCTGGTGGGCTTCGTGAGGCACACTGTTGGGGAATGTGTGATGGTGTGTTCTGGTGTGAATGTCCTAAAGCAGGAAAATTATTTACAGGTAAGCGATATTTATAAGAAAATCCAATAATATGCAAATCACAGAAGATAGGGATTACCTTCATTAGAAAGGAATTATTCAAAGATTTCACAAGTTCAGTGGCTCTTAGATCTTGCCAGCTAATGAAGTTGTGAAAATGATTTCCCGTTCTCCTAAGAGAGAGAACACAATAAGGTATAGATCAGACGATGTATCGAAGGGCTGCCATGAGAAAAAACGACGCTAGAGGTCACACTGCTTTCCAAATGGGGCTTCGTTAGATGGAGCTGCCTGGTGACTCTGCTTTTTATTAACTGAACAAACTGCATGTCACTTATGAAACTCAAGTATGACATTTTAGATCAGATCCTACCCATAATCTTTTTTTAAAACAAATTTTTATTAGGGTATATTCATGATACCAGGGGTGATTCGTAGTGACAATTCCAATCAAACTTATATTGTGCATTACTTACACCTCCCCCATCGTCTCTCCCTCTCAACCCCCTGCCCGCCCCACTTAAAGCAATTGCAAGAGGTTTCTTAGTTCTGTTTCACCTAGGTATATGAAGTCCAGCTACCATATACTGTCACCTTAATCTCCTTCCTTCACCCTCCTCCCATAATCCTTTTGACATTTCCAAAAACAGAACAAAAGGCATGGAAGGCCCTTGAAGACTTGCTCTACACACTGTGGTTTCTTTGTTTTTTGTTTGTTTTCTTTCTCTGTATACACTTTTAAAAGCAAGATTTAAACAGAGTTGCCAGGCAGGGTGGTGCAGGAGGCTGAGGCAGGTACAGGAGGCTGGAGAAGGAGGCTGAGTGCAGGAGCCTCTCAGGAGGCTGAGGCAAGATGATTTTGAGTTCAAGGCCAGCCTTGGCTACATAGCAAGAACTCTGTCCCACAAAGATTAAAAAAAAAAACAAAAACTTTCCCCTTCATTGCACTTATCCTGATTGGCACAATCAGATAAAAACTTCTGACCTACAGAAGATCTAAAATATCACCTGAGCCTATTTCCACACCAGTCACCTTTAGGATTTGCTGAGCAATTGGGAGCCACGCAAGAGAAAGTAGACAGAGCTGAGATACAGAAGAAAACACCCTTCTCCCTGATGTTCCTGACAATCAACCACTGCTATCTACTAATCATTGTCATCTTTTCTTTCCTTTTTGCAGTGCAGGGAATTGAACCCAGGACCTCACACATGTTAGACACAGGCTCTGCCACCACGCCACACCCTAAGTCCAAGACTCACTCCCCACTCTGCTTAAAAGTCCACACTCATGGTCACATCCTCACTGGTTTCAGCAAATCTTTATAAGGCAATGTGTGCCAGGAGCTGGGGACAGAGCTGTGAACAGAGAGACATGGCGTCTTTGCCTGATGAATGTACTTTCTATCAGGGAATTCAAAGAAATGGTCACTTGGTTGCTTGCTAACGACAGGGATATGTCCCATGAAGGAGAGCTGCAGTGAGCCGTGGGGGTGTTATGGGAAACCATGTCTGGTCTGGGAAAAGAGGCTGCTCTAAGAACTAATACGGAGCTAAGCTCTGAAGAGTGCAGAGGAATCAAACAGGAAGGAGAACACTCCTGATAAAATGTGCTCTTGTGTGTTCAAAGGTCCTGGGGTAGGACGGACGGCTGGGTAGAGGAATTGAAAGGCGAGCATAGGTGAAGAGCAAAGAAGGGGAGCAAATCAGCAGGTGAAAGTGGTATGGTTACAAGACATGCTAGGGAACTGACCTCAGGTGGAGGCAGACAGCCCACTGGTCCCCTAGCACTGATTTCAACAATTAAAGGAGAAGTGACAATATTGTAAATAAGTTGCCTTAAGCTCTTCTAACACTCTACACCTTCCGTGGCTCTCGCTGTATTTTGTGCGCTAAGGAAGATCCACTGACGTTAATGTCACTGCAGAGTAGGAGCACAGAGCAACTGATCTCCCTGTAGAAGGAAATCCCTCGGGCTCGTGTCTCAGTCACCTTTGTGTTCAGTTCTGAACTCCAAAGTCACTGGGTCCAGTTCATGTGACTCACATTTTATCTTACTAGTTGGCACACCCCGCTCTGAGGTTGGCAGAAGTCCCCCGACAGACACAGGAACTAAACAAAACAGCTTATGATTTTTTAGAACAAAATGAATTTAGAAGCAAGATGGAGGAGACAGCATTTAGCTATTTTTCCAGAGAGCAGGCTAAACACATGACTGATTAAATGTATTTCAGCTGAAGAGCATGAAGAAAACACAAGAAGTGAAAAACGAAATTGATGACAGTGAGCTCCCTGGTTTCGGGGGGTGAGGAGAAAACAAAAGGAAAGTTCTGGGCATCTTAGTCTTCCTGACAGCAAGCAGAGGGAACATGACTGCCTAAGGCCAGGAGGACAGGAATGCCATCGTCACTGGAGCAGGGATGAGGAGGAGCTGCCAGGACTGGCACAAACAATAGATTGTTCCACAGGGTACCACATCTCGTCTCTCTCAGGAGCAGAAGGACTTCCTGCTGGCTCTAAGCTGTGCCTGTCCCTGTCAGGCCTTTGCTGTCTGTGGGAGCTTGTGGATTCTGACAGCGTCACTTAATAAACACCACAGTGGCTTCTCGGGGCCCAAAGAGAAGACTCAGGCTCTGTTATTTCAGTGTCAAAGAAGAATGAGACTTGGCACAGTCCTTCGAAAAATACCCAGATTTCAGTTTCTACAAGCGAAGCATGTCTCCAAAACTCATGGAAAAATACAGACATTTCAAAACAGAACAGCCAAGAACATAAACTCCTGGGAAAAAGTCACCCCTCTGTAACAACAGCCCCACCAGTGAGGAAAGGAACCAAGCACCTAGCAATCTGACTGCTGTGTGCCTTCTATAGGAAGGCAGGGTCCCCCAGGGTCCCAGGAAAGCTATGCTGCCTAACACTGTCACCTTCCTGTCATGGGTGCTATGTTCACCTGGCCCTGAGGAAGGCAATCATTTCCAATAACAGCCTCACTTGTACATTGCACCAATGGGACACATCTAATCAGCCCCTTCCCTGGGACTCTCTCCTGCCCCCACTTCCTGTCATCCACCTCTCAGATTTGCTTTCGTTGGCCAGATTTTTCTTCCCCAATCCCTTTCTTTTCTTTGGTGGGGGGAGGGACCTCCTAGACCATATCCTCAGCCTGCTTCTCTTCTCTTACATAATTTCTACCAGAGAGTCCCTCTGCCTCTTGGGACTTCGTCTACACCGGAGCTGTCAACTCAGGCTGACTTGGCAATGCCTGTTAGAAGTCTGTGTTTGTCATAAGAGGGAGAAGTGCCACCAGACATCTGTTGCCAAACATCTATAGTGCCACCGGTTTCCACAACAAAGAATTATCTGGCCCTAAAGATCATCGGTGGCACTGATTAGATCCCTACAGGTAAGTGACTCATTCACTCCCTCCTCTGACACACACGTTACTGCTAAAGGGCGCACTGCCAGCGCACTGGAGCACAGAGGGGGACAGCAGGTGTGGGATCCATCTCCATGTGTCCTGCTTTGAGAGGAAGAGCACTAGGTAGAGAGCTGTGTCCTGCCTCAGTCTGTGTCAGGCCAGTGTTCTAGCCACCTCTATCCAAAACCAGAACTTCACCAACTTCTCTGCTTCCCCACCTTACCCAACCTGCTCCTCCTCTTGTATTCTGCAAAACTGCTATCACAAGCTGAACAGAAGACTCAAATTTCTTCCTTTTGCCTAAATCTAAATCAAAAGCCAGGTCCTCGTGGAGTCACTCTAACAGTATTTTTCAGACTCATCCCCCTTCCCTCCTCCCATGTTCTCTGGAGTCTAGTGCTTTGTCACAAAGGCAAATTTTACAGTTCTTTTTTCCTGGGCATTTTGATTTTGTTATTGTTTTGCGTTTTTTGGTTTTTTTTGGCAGTACTGGGGTTTGAACTCAGGGCTTTGCACTTGCTAAGCAGGTAGGTTACCACTTGAGCCACGCCCCCAGCCCTTTCTACTTGAGTTTTCTCAGATAGGGTTTTGTAGTTTTGCCTGGGGCTAGCCTTGGATCAAAATCCTCCTACATATACCTCCCACATAGCTGGGATTATGGCTGTGCACCACCATGCCTGGCTTCTTGATCATTATTTTATGTAAGTCAAGCACAGGTGACTTGCAATGAGTACATAAACCAGAAAGGAAGTCCATTTTCATTTCACAAATTTAAAACTCGCCGAACAGGTTTCACAGCAGGGAATTCACTGAAACATAAACCCAGGGAAGGAGCTTGATCCACAAAGAACTTACTTGTTCCACGTAATAAAAGTTGCTCTCTGCGTTGATATGCCAAGGCCAACAATTTGACTCATCTGTGCTCCTGCAGCTAAAAGTAAAGACAGATAAAACACACATTTAAAAGCCGGTGACGTTTTCTCATCTATATTACAGTACAAGGAGAAATTATTCCATATAATCTTTAAGAAAAAACACTTGGGATTAATATTTTAATAAAACAATAGGAGCCAAAAGTAAAACATTACTAGATGATTTGTAGTTTTGTTTTGTTCTTGGTGGGACTGGAGGCTTTTGGGGTGTTTCTTTTGGAGTACTGGCACTTGAACTCAGGGCCTACACCTGGAGCCACACACTCCAGCAGCCCTTTGTTGTGATGGGTTTTTTTTTGAGATGATAGGGTCTCTTGAGTTGTTTTGCCTGGTCTGGCTTTGAACCACAGTCCTCCTGATCACTGGCTCCTGAGTAGCTAGGATTACAGGTGTGAGCCACCAGCCCAAATGAGACTGGAGTTTTTAACTCAGTGCTTCGTTCTTGCAAAGCAGGTGCTCTACCACTTGAGCCACACCTCCAGTCCATTTTGCTCTGGTTATTTTGGAGATGGGGGTCTTGAGAACTATTTGCTCAGGCTGGCCTCGAACTGTGATCCTCCTGATTTCAGCCTCCCAAGTAGCTAGGATTATAGGCGTGAGCCACTGCACCTGGTGATTTGTAGTATTTTAACTTAAAAGGAAACACGATATCCTTATATTAAGAAACACAGCCTCACCAGGCGGCTCACGCCTGTAATCCTACTCAAGAAGCAGAGATTAGGAGGATCACGGTTCTGAGGCAGGATAGATAGATGAGGAGACAAGGAAATTTATTGTTTTAATAAATATTTAAATGGCCAAACTCTGACATTGGAACAAGGAAGTAAAGGCTGGAGAGCTGGAGCAGCTGGCCCTCTCATTTCCTTTTAGTTGCCACGTTACAGGAACAGGGGACCGAGAGGAGCTACCTGCTCTGTTCTTTGAGGTTAATGAGCTCCTAGGCTCCTTGGATGGGTGGAGAAGAACCCTGTGTACCTGAGGGAAGCTCAAAGCATCCTGTTGTCTCTGGGATTTGGCTGGGCCAGGACGACCCTTCCTGTTTTAACAACCATCTCAGGCACCCAGATCCACCATCTTTGACCACGTGCATTCCCTCAGCTCTCAGCTATACAACTAAGAGGTGGGGACCACCATTTTGAATCCTTGCCCCCATTTCCTTCATGAGGAACAGGAAATGTTTCTCTTTTCCTCTCCCCCTCCCCTTGTTTATACTTCATCCTGTAACACTAAAATAAATTCTTCCTAAAACTTTCACCTGTGAGACTCCTTGTGAGACACCTTGAAATTCTTTTCAATGTTTGTGGATCTCAAGGACCTGAGATTTTGGATGGAAACTGGGAAGCTGTGGGAGCCCCTTATCCATCCTCCCTCAGGTGACGGTTCTAAGCCAGCCTCAGACTAATAGTTTATGAGACTTTATCTCGAAAAAGCCCATCACAGAAAAGGGCTGGTGAGGGCACCTGCCTAGCAAGACTGAGACCCTAAATTCAAATCCCATACCGCAAAAAATAAATAAAGAAAGAAAGAAAGAAACATAGCCTCTCTTTTTTTTTTTCTTTAAGTGTTGGGGAAAAAAAACTACTAAGAGCAAGTCAGATTGTGTTTTGTGTTTTTTTCCTGATAATACTAAAAATCTGGAACCAATTTTAGGGGATGATGGATCATAACAGCCCAGCATTATAGTGGCCACGAAGTAAAACCCTGGGGAAAGGAGGACGGGATCAGACAACAAGGAATGAAAATAAAAACATGAATTGTTTTGGTTTTGATTTTTTTGTGGTGCTGGGAATCAAATCCAGGGCCACATACATGGGAGGCAAGCACTGCACCACTGAGAAACACTCCCGGCCCAAATCAGGAGGTGGTATTTTTACTACTTTTTTTTTTTTTTTTTTTTTTGGCGGTGCTGGGGTTTGAACTTAGGGCCTTGAGCTTGTTAGGCAAGCGCTCTACCACTTGAGCCACACCCCCAGCCCTTTGTTTGCTTGGGGCTTTTTTTGTAATCGAAATTTCTTAAAATATAGAAGTGCAATTGCTTTTGTACTTTCTGTTTTTGGGGGGGGGTGGAGGGAATAGAGTTTGAACTCGGGGCTTTCTCATGTGCAAAGCAGGCGCTCTACCCCTTGAGCCACATCTCCAGCTCATTTTGCTCTGGTGATTTTGGAGACGGGGGTCTCATGAACTATTTACCTGGGCTGACCTTGAACCACGATCCTCCTCCTGACCTCAGCCTCCCAAATAATCAGGATTACATTCATGAGCTACAAGCACCCAACTGTTTGTAATTTTTAAGTTGGTCTAGCTATATAACCCAGGCTAGCCCCAAACTCTCAATCCTCCTTAGTGGTGGGATTACAGCTATGTGCCACCACACCAAGCTTGTAATACTTCTCTAAGATCAATTTATCCTACTGGGAAAATTTGGGACAACTTCAATTTGAGCACTGATGGGTCATCCCTATAACAGTATTTCTTGCAAAAATATTTAGGTGAAATGTAATCACATTTGACAATACCCAAATGAAGTTTGGTACACCAATGTGGCTGTACTTTTGAAACCTGTCCATATCACAGAGGATACGCAACAGACGATGAAGGAGCCCAAGCAGACTAGTAGCTACAGGCAAGGCCCCGAGCAGGTGGGTTCCAGATGGAAAACATTATCGTGCACTGAAATAAGAATTTTGAAGACTGGGTGCTGGCAAACAGTGTGACAGCCACGCTGCGGTTATGTAGCCAGGCACTCCTTTGCTTTGGAGATAGTGCCTTAGAATTAAGGAATGACGGTTTTATGACAACTAACCCTCAGATAGCTCAGGAAATAAAAGTTCGCAGAATTGTAAGCAATACTGAGTATGTTTGACTCTAGGAGAAGAGTATATCTGTGTCTGCTGTACTGTTTTCGCAAATTTTGTTTCTGGTTTTAAGTTTTGAAATATTACAAACTAAAAAGATGAAAAGAAAACAATTCAGCCAGAAAAATGTGCAACACTTTTTTAAAGGTTTTTTTAAAAAGACAAGGTCTGGCTTTGTAGCCGTGGCTGGCCTGTACTATGTACTGCAAAGCCCAGGCCAGCCTGGAACTCAAGATCCTCCTCCCTCAGCCTCCTGGGTGCTGCCGGGATTAAAAGCGTGCGCCACCACACCCAGTTTGAAGACATTCTTAAAGAGCTAAGTGGCCACTGCTGTGGTTAGGAGAGCACATTGCAACAAGTGGCCACACAGGAAAACCAGAAGAACCTTATTTTGAACTCCTGAGAGTAGGACGTGCACATGGTAAGTGCTTGCATCCCCCGGGAACTCTGCACCCACCAGGAAATCAGATCAGCGTAGCTACAGCCTAGAACGAAAGAAGACAAACCAGGGGCGTAATCGCTTCTAGCCTGCCTGACAAAGTGGTTCAGCGCATACCACAAACTTCCCCTGAAGAATACTGGGGAACTGTGACCCCTCCAATAAAATACTGCTCGTATATTGTAACTTTAAAACCCCACAAATTCTACCGAAACCTGAGGAACACTATTACAAACAAAATACACCCCAGGGACTGTTGCTATTTTTTTAAATCCTTTACCTTTGACAGCGCCTTTTACCACAGCAACAAACTGAGTCCAGAGGGCATCAGGGTCAATTTCAACCCAGCCAGGCTGAGGATACAGACTTTCCACCTGGTTAGGGAAATAGAGGTTTAGCCAAAAGAACATTAGGTTGAGTGAGCAGTGTCTTAGTGTTCAGTTAAGATAATTAAAACAAGATTTTATTTATCTAATTATTACTGTTAAAATTGAGGAGAGGGGAGTGTCACTTACAGATACTCAGCATGTACACCCCACCCCCAAGAAGAAAAAAATATGCAATTAAAAAGGGCTATACACCAACACCAAGACAGCAGTAGTTTCATGACTTCACACAAGATTGGAACCTGTTTTATCTTTAATTTTTTTAAGTTTTCCACAATGAAGATGTTTCAAAGTAAGAAAAATGTCAGACTTTTAAAAAAATTAAAAATAAAAAAAATTAGAGATACAGCTGAGACTATGGTACTAAGCACACTCCACCTGTGCCTCACACTGCATACAAACATAAAACAGAAGCAGAACGAATGGAACAGTTGTGTGTGTGTGCGTGTGTGCACGCGCTGGGCCTCTAATGTACAGCTGCCCGGCTCATGCCTGTAATCCCAGCTACTTGGGAGGCTGAGATCGGGAGGATCACAGTTTGAAGACAGCCCAGGTAAACAGTTCAGAAGACCCCGACTCCAAAACAGAGTGCCTGCTTTGTAAGTGCAAAGTCCTGAGTTTAAACCCCAGTCCCACCAAAAATAATAACAATAGAAGTATACGGTTGCATATAGATTGGGAAATAGAAAGGAATCCAAAACCCATGAGGGCTGGGGAGGTGGCTCAGTGACAGCGCGCTCCCCAACAAGGCTCAGCAACAAGGCTATGCAAGCGGAGGACCTCATGCTAAGTGAAGTGAGCCAGGCTCAGACACACAAAGGTCGCATGTTCTCTCTCGTACATGGAAGACAGGTCCGAAGATAAACAAACATGTACACAAAGACAAGCATGATCATTCACAAAGTCAGATGTGGAACATGCCTGAGACGGTGGAACTGCTCTATGGAACTCGGGGAAAGCGGGAAAGGAAAAGAGAAAGATAGAGCATCAGTAATGTCGTGAAACATCACATCTGTGAAGGTGGAGGATATTAGGGTGTGTACTGAAAGCTGCTGAAAACTGGGGTGGGAGGTAAAGGGAGAGGGCGGGCAATGGAAGGGGTTGAATGGACCAAAGTAAAGCACACCCACAGAGGGCATATACTGAGGCGTCCCTTTGAACATCAAATTAAATATTAATAACGAAAACAAACCAGGACTGTAAAATAGGAGAGGTGAAGGAAGGAGATTAAGGTGACGGTATATGGCAGATTGACATCATACAACAAGAAAACCTCTTGCGATTGCTTTAAGTGCGGTGGGGAGGGGCTGAGGGGGAGCCACGATGGGGGCGATGTAAATAGTGTACAACATAAGTCTAATCGGAATTTCCACTATGAATGCCCCATAACGAATATATCCTAATAAAAAATTTTTATATAAAAAAAGAAAGGCTACACAAGGCTCCAGGTTCCAACCCCAGCAATATGAGAAACCAAAAAGTAACTGTACACCACTAAACTGGTGGTGAGTTTCCAAAACACTTTTCTTCTGACAACCCCTGGTCTGGACTCAAGGCACCCTGAAAATTGGAAGCGGGTTCCTGGAGAAGCTCTATTGCCTGGGCCCAAAGAACAAGAAAGGGGACTCCTAACAAGAAGCGATGACGTGCTCCCACCCCTGGTTTTCTGGGATCCCCCTCCCCTTTTGCCCCAGGCTATCCCTCAGTGAGGACAGTGGTGTGCCTGGGCGTCAACAGCAGCTAGGTCACTGAGGGAGGTAATGTGTCCTCACCCAGTGGCAAGCTGTGGTCCCAGGACGCGAAGGGACCCTCTCCTGCTTTTCATCTGCTTCTGCTCCCCAGGCCCAGACGTACCCAGAAGAACGAGGTGAAAAGAGCCCCAGATTTCAGGCCAAAACCTTAGACTGGGAGGCTCAGCAAGTCAAAAAGCTGCCAGGAAAGTCTCAGGGAGAGAGGAACTTGGGGAAGACACCATAGAAAGCTGTGAGTGAACTCCTAGCTCCCACGGAAATTGAGCCTGTGTGGACAGAACCCTAAGCAACATCCCCACGACATTAAGAGAGTCAAGGGACAGGCCACTGCCCAGGTCCCAGACTGACCACTCGGCTGTGCACACAGCCAGGGCTGAGCTGAACAGGAAGACAAGGTTAGGAACAGAGTCACTATTGAGCCACTGTCCACGCACGGCCGAATCAGTGTCTGAAGCCAATATTGCCTGCTAAAAGAAAACGCCAACATCTTTCACAAGATCTACCCAAGACCCTGAGTCTCTTGACTTAATGCTCAAAACATCCAGGATACAACCCAAAATCCTAAGCATGTGAAGAATCAGAAAAATCTCAAAAAGGTATCGAGAAATACCAAGGCCAAGAGGACACAGTGCACACTTTTGAAACAAAAGGACAGTCTCAGCAAAGACAGCCACAGTAATCACTTCACTAGGTGCATGTGTATCAAGATAAGGGCGTCAGACATTGTGTTACACACTCTAAATAGACATATACATAATTCAAAAAAGAAAGAGAAGGCTAGGGACGTAGCTCAAGTGGTAGAACGCCTGCCTCGCAACTGTGAGGCCCTGACTTCAAGTCCAGAACTGCCAAAACAAAAAAAAGAAACAGAGTCCCAAAAGAACTATCTCTATACCTCTTATGACTGGACAGGTTCACATACAGCTGGGATGACATGCACACGCCATGCCCAGTTTGGGGGTCTTGAGAACTTTTTGCCTGGACTGGCTTTAAAACAAGATCTTCCCAATCTCCACCTCCCCAGATTATGCCTTATGCCCGGATTACAGGTATGAGTCACTGCATCAGGCTAGGCTCCATGTCTTAAAGGTTCCACCACCTCTCAACAGGCCACCCTGGAGATCAAACTTCCAACAAATGAAGCCTTGAGAGAAAACTAAAACTATATCCAAACGTGTCACCAGAGCGAAATCTGTCCTCTAAAAAAGAGAACCAAACCAAAACCAGATCGAGGATAAAATCAAAGTTAAGATGTCTTTTGCTGAATAGACACACAAAAAAAAGAAGCCAACAAGCAGAGTTCACTTTTCAAGGCGATCCAGCGGGTACAGCACTGGTGACCTGAGGTGGCGTTCTGTTCTGTTCTTCCAACCATCACCTTTTATGGCTTCACACAAAAGCCTGGCATTCCAATGGGGAACATGACAAATTTTGTTCATTTTCAAGACAAAGTATCAAATATTCACACAGGGCTTCCAACATGGGACAGTCTTCTTGCATGTAATGCCGCTATTTAAGTCTCTAAGAAAGACTTTGTTAAAATACAAATTATTGAGGCTGGGGACACAACTCGGTGATATAATGTGTGCGCTGAGCCCCTGGCCTCAGTGTTGGGATTTCAATGTTAACTAAAGGCCAACACAGCCCATCTTCTTCAGAGCTCTAAAAAGTGGTCTCTTTTTGGGGTTTTTTTTTGAAGTGATAATATGAATCAAATTCTACACTGAGGTTTGTTGTGGTGGTGGTTTTTGAGACAGGCTCTTACTATGTAGACGAGGCTGGCATAAAACTCATCAAACTGATCCTCCTACCTCCACCTCCCAAACGCTAGGATTATAGGCACGTACCATCATGCCTGGCTAGGTTTTTCTTTTTCACTTGAGAAAAACAAGTTTGTGTCTAAGTCACAGAACCCATGAAGTAAACGGAATTCCTGACACTTTAATTAACTGTAAACCATTGATTTATTCTGTACCCATGAGGGAATGAATGAGAACTAAGTAGCAATGTAGACCAAGGAGACTCGTTTCCAGTAAAGAAGAAGTTATCTCATCTTTTCTTTTTTGAGGTATGGGGATTGAACCTAGGACTTAGCTAGGCAAGTGCTCTACTACCGAGCTACACTCCCAGCAACAAAGAAAGTGGCCCACGATTTTTAAGATACAATTGAAGTAATCTGAGTTTTTCATTTATTTGGACCCCTGCAGTACCAGAACCACGCTTTTAAGACATCCCATTGGAAACCCCCACCACCATCCTAGAGGCACTTCATCCTTGAAAGACAGATTTGTCCTATTTTCCCTACATTATTTTCCAGACACCACCACAGTTTAGACTACAAGCAGGCCACCCTAGCTTTCCCACCACTCACCACACTCTTGATTCATCTCTGGGATTCTTTCCATCACTTCTAAAACAACTAGTGATTTGCCCCAAATTATACTGGGACCTGCAGCTGTATTTCCTAACAATTCCTTTCTACATTTGGTTCCAAATGCTCCCATTAAATCTCTGCTTAAACAAAAGTGCTTTGTGTCGACAATAAGAAAGGAGTGTAAAAAAATGCAGTGTTGTGTTTGTGATAAAGACATATCATAAGATATGAGCACAGTTAGTCACCGGAGGACGGTGTCTGCCTTTCATGTCCTTTCAGGTTGGGGTTGGGAGAGGGTGGCTGGGCAGTATTGGTACACAGCTAGCCAGACAAGGATCCAGCAATCTGTCCTGGTACAAAATTCTGAATGGAAGTCAGCTGTGTCCTAAATCAAATGCTCAAAGCAGTCACTGCTATGTGCACCCCAGCTGGACAGGCTCCCAGGCATTGCTGAGATGAAGAGCAGACCATGGGGAGTGGGAAGAAGGGTGGGGCACTGAGGAAAAGGGGAGTCCAGTGCTGCAGGGAACAGCTTAGGTAACTGATGGTGTCTGTCCTCCCTAACCCAAAAAAGATTTTGGTATTGAACACAGCAAATAAGAGGATGGAGTTCAGAGGTAGAGCATGGATTTGATCTCCAGTACCCTAAGAAAGAAAGGCAAGGAGAAAAGAGAAGGGCGAGAGAGAGGGGGGAGGTAGGGAGGGGAGGGGAGGGAAAAAAAGGAATAGAATTGCCATGCACAGTGGTGCACACCTGTAATCCCAGATGTTTGGAGGTGGAGATCAGGAGGATCAAAATCTGAGGCCAGCCCAGGCAAAAAGCTGGCAAGATCCCACCTCAACCAATAAGCAGGAGCTTCTCCCAGCTATGTAGGAGTCATGGGTAGGGGGATCACAGTCCCAGGCCAGCCCTGGGCAAAAAAAATGTGAGACCCTATCTGAAAAATAACTAAAGCCAAAGAGAATGGGAATGTGGCTCAAGTGGTAGAGTGCCTGCGTAGTAAGTGTTTAGGTCCTAAGTTCAAACCTCAGTACCGCCAAGAAAAAAAAAATCCCTTAAGAACACGGAAAGCAATCAACATGGTTTCTGGTGGCCTGACGATTGCACAGAATCAACACTTCATTCAAATGGGCACAGGAGGGTTTCACCCTGCTGGCTGCTGACCAATATTATCAACAGGTCAAGGTCTTGCTAGCAACCACCAAGCACAGACATTCTGACATTCTTACGACTCCTCAAAGGGCGGGGGGAAGTAATGACAACACGGCGTCCAAAACTTGTCCAATACCTCCAGCATCCATGGAAGGCGGCTGCTCGTGTGAGGACCCGGCACTTTCAGGAATAGTTAATAAAGATCACAACCGACGGACAGACAGACAAATTTAAACTATCAGGATCTGAGAACTTAAAATTATAAATTAAGACAGTGGAGGGGGAGGGTAAATCAAGGAAGTGCCGAGCAAGTTACCAACCACGTTATGGCTGGAGAGCCCTGCCAGTCACCTCAGTGCCACCCAGGTGAGGCCGGACAGATGCGTTCCCAGATGGCAGGAAGCCTGGGCCACCACATGCCGGAGTCCCTGCAGCCCAGCTCGGCAGGGAGCGCAGCGCGGAGCCCGGCCCGGTGAGAACCCGAGCGGGGACCCGGCCGGGCAGCGCGCGGCGCTCAGGGCGCGGGGCTCGTGGGCGCTGCAGGTGGCCGCGTCCAGGCTGGGTAGGGCGGCCCCGGTCCCAGGTGCTGGGCGACACCCAGCTCCTCGCCCAGAGCCCGCTTCCCGGTCACCTTCTGCTCGCTGGAGCCGCGGACCCGCATCGTCCGGTCATAGACGTGGCAGCGGATCACAGAACTGCCCACGTCCAGCCCCAGCACGAATCGCTCCGGGCGCTGCTTCTCCAGGCCACTGGGCAGCCCCGTCATCCCGGCACTGCGCGCCGCTCAGCCGCCGCCACCGCCCGAGCGGGCGCGCTATAAACGCCAGCGCCTCCCAGACCCAGCACGCCCTGCCGGGCCGCCGCGCCCGCCCCGCCCCGCTCCCCGCCCCGCTCCCCGCCCCGCCCCGCCCCGCTCCGCCCCGCCCCGCCCCGCCCCGCTCCCCCGCCCCTCCCCCGCTCCCCCGCTCCGCCCCGCTCCGCCCCGCTCCCCCGCCCCTCCCCCGCTCCCCCAACTCCCCCGCCCCTCCCCGCTCCCCCTCCCCACTCCCCCGCTCCCCCGCCCCAGCCACGCCCACCCCACGAGACTCCAATCGTTCCGTCCCGACGTGGCCACGCCCATGGCGTCGTGACGTCTCGATCGCGCGCCGGGCGGCCACGTGGAAGCGTGAGGCGATCTGGCCATAGTGCGTGGACCTGGCCCTGATTAACTCCCGGCCTCCCTGGGCAGCGGCACTTCTAAACCTTTATAGGAACTCTATTAAGAAAAGTCTTTAGGAATCTCTTGAGAAAAGGCAGGGCTGGCGGGGTGGCTCACGTGGCACGGTGCCTGCCTAGCAAGCGTGAAGCCCCGAGTTCGAACCCTTTCTCTGCTGCTAATGGCCGCCTCCGGACACGTGGCCCAAAGGTGCCAGGACTGTGCACACTTAAGTAAGAGGTTTTCTTAGGGCTCTGGTCCTGCAGCCCGCTGGCCTTGCGGGGTAGGGGGGCTGATCTGTAGGGGGTGGTGATGCGATCGTCCTCCACTTCTCCACCCATGTGAAATTATCAGAGTAATGCGGATCCGTGCTTTTTGTGCAAACATTTCGTCATTTTAATTATCATTAAAAACTGAAACACTAATTTTCAACCAAATCATTCTTTTGGTCAGATTGGCCTGTTAATCTTTTTGTTTTTCCACGGATTGGACCAAATTGGTTTTCTGGCCATATAACTTGAAGCCTGAACGTACACGTTGCTTTGTCGGTGCCCAGCAGTATCCATTTCTTCCAAATGACCTCAGACCTTCCTTTACTGGTACTGACCATTCTAGTCATGAGTGTGTGTGGGTGGGCGTGAATTCTAGCATTGTAATCTGAAATAAATGACTAATAGTCATGTACTGGTCACAGTTCTCCAGTGAAAGAGAACCAATACAAGAGGGAAAGAGCCAATAAGGAATTTAATGCACATAATTGTGGGACCTAGAAGAAATTTAATACACGTGATGTGGGAACTGGTAAGTCCTGGAATTTCTTTGGGCAGTACTGGGGTTTGAACTCAGGGCCTTGCAGCTGCCAGGCAGTCACTCTACCACTTGAGCCATGTCCCCAGCCCTATTTTCTTTCCGTACTTTTCAAATAGGATCTACAGTTTATGCCCAGGTGAACATGGACCATGATCCTGTGTACACCTTGGGGTAGGTAAGGTGACAGGCACACACCACGGTGCCCAGCTTTTTAAGGGTGAGATGGAGTCTCAAGGACTTTTTGCCTAGGCTGCTCTCAAGCTGCTATCCTTTGATGGCCCCCTCCTAAGTAGCTAGTATTACAGGTGTGTGCATCCACCCCTGGCTGAATCGTGGAGATTTGTAGGGTTCCTGTGTTGCTTAAAGTTGTCCCTCTCTGGGGAACCTGTCTGCCATTAAGGCTTTCCACTAATGAAGAGGCTTACTCACATGGGCGGTCATCTCCTGTACCAGAGTCCACCGATCGAAATGTTAATCGCATCTAAAATACCTCCCCAGCACCACTGCTTGACCAAATAGCTGAGCTCTCACGCAGTGAGTCTAACCAGCACGAAGTACCACACCATGCCTCTTCAGAGGTGACTTTGTGACCCTTCTCATAAACTCAGATTAATATTATCGAAGAATCATGGACTGTGAACACAGGGTTCTTAAAAACCACTTACTCTGGTGTTTTTAAGCTGTTTTCAGATGTTGAACAAATTTGAAACTGATAAATGCTGTCATCCAAAAAGTTGTTTTTTTTTTTTTTTTTTTTTTTTTTTTGCGATACTGGGGCTTTAACTCAGGGCCTTCACGTTGAGCCTCTCCACCATCCCTTTTCTATGATGGGTTTTTTTGGGATAGGGTCTTGAGAACTATTTGCCCAGGCTGGCTTTGAACCTTGATCCTCCTGATGTCTGCCTCCTGAGTAGCTAGATTACAGGTGTGAACCACCAGTGTCAGGCCAAAGAAGATTCTTATACAGGCAAAATTTTGCACACCACTCCAAGTGTTAAGTGTTCAGTGAACTAAACATGAAGATCTCATAACAAAAATCTGGAACAGATTTTCCCAAGTGGGGAGACTGTCACCTAAAAGCAGCCTTGAGACACAGAGGGAAACCGTTTCTTCCGGGTTCACAGTTCCGTGCTAGCTCCTCTGGCCCTGCTCTGCCATTAGAGAAAGGACTACGTGGGCCACTGGGCATAAGGTTCAGTGGCTTCCAAATGCCCTTTGCTATTGGGGTAGGTCAGTGTGCATTTGACCTAGGGGTAGACAGAATTAGGACACCTAGTAGCCACAACGAACTTGTGACATACAGCAGGTTCTTGTTCACTCACAGCCCCCAAAGCCTGTGGAAATCAACAGTCCTGGTCTGAACATTTATAATAATTTAAAAAAACTCCCCTTCCAGATGTGTTGAAAGAGTTGATGGCACATAACCCAATTTCCAGGAAAGTTCTCCCATTTCCCAGTAGGGATTAGCTCAGTTTCTGCAAACCCCAATAAAAACTTAAAATCCTAAGATGGTAGGGGCAGCTGTTCACTCTCATCATGAGAGGGTCCTTTCTCTTTGCTTTGTGATAGTAAACCTTCTCCGGCTACGTTCCCTCTGTGACCATCATTGAATTCTTCTTCAGTGAGACCAAGAACCTTCTGGCCTCTGGACCTTGTGCCCCGATCCAGTGACATCTCAGCTGCCATCACCTGGTGGCCACAAACTTTCACCTGGCCTGGCTTCTGCTTCTCCAATTCTGGGCTTGGCTGCACTCCCAGGCCCTTTCCCCACCGCTGTCACTTCTTATATAAATTCTTACACTTGATCCTCTTTCAGAAGCCCCAGGATTATAGTTTGATGTACCAGCCTGCCTCCCGCACACTCAAGAAACTTGGATCACAAAATATGTGAAGGTCACCGTTCCTGCCATGCCCTGAATGGTGCTTCAGGACCAAGCCCAGATTCCTTGACACCCTCCTTCCAAGGAAACTAGTCAGTGTCCCTGTCTTCTAAGGTGACTTAACTGTGCCGTGGGACAGAGTTGCAAAGACAACATACATTCCCAGTCTGCTTTGCCAGGGCTCTGAGAGGTCCTGGGACCTAGTTGTCACCCCAGCGTTCTCACTACTCCTCAGGTGACTCCTGTGGGGATTGGCTCCATCATGTTTCAGTGTTGATTTCCGCTTTGAGACAGTGATCTTCTTAAGGGCGGACACTGGGCCTTCTTCCTTTATTTACTTACTTATTTGCCTCCAAGGCACAGAAATACTCAGTGACTGAATGAAAAACTAGCTAGTGGCCAGGTGCCTGTACCCTGCCTACTTGAAAGGATGAGATCTAGAGAATCACAGTTCAAGACCAGTCCAGGCAGAGTTAATGAGACCCCATCTCAACCAACAGCTGGATGCTGTGGGGCACCCTATCATCCCAAGCTACATGGAGGCTAAGATTGGAAGGATCATGGTTCCAGGCCAGACTGGGCAAAAAAGTTTTTGTTTTTTTTTAATTTTTTTGCGGTACTGGGGTTTGAACTCAGGGCCTACACTTTGAGCCACTCCACCAGCCCTTTTTTGTGATGGGTTTTTCAAGATAGGGTCTCAAGAACTATTTGCCCGGGTTGGCTTAGAACTTCAGTTCTCCTGATCTCTGCCTTTGAGTAGCTAGGATTACAGGAGTGAGCCACTAGTGCCTGGTGCAAAAAAGTTTTTGAGACTTCATCTTAAAGGGAAAAAGCTGGGTGTGGTGGCAGGTACTTGTAAAAGAGAAGAGTTTGCAGCCCAGACCAGCTCAGGCAAAAAGCAAGACCCTATCCCAAATAACCAAGTGTGGTTCAAGTGGGAGAGCGCCTACCCAGCAAGCATGAAGCCCTGAGTTCAAAGCCCAGTACTGGTAAAGAGAAAAAAAAACACAACACTAATTAGTATGTGCACATCCGTCATCTTCTACCTCACTTGGCCACAAGACACAGGGCGCTGAGCCTTTCCTAATCCCCACACTAATCTGGGAACATTGTCATATGGCCAAGGCACAGACTGTCCAGCCTGTTGGGGAGGCCTGGAGCTGGGCTGACTGCCTGGAGTACACACAGGAACCTGAAGCCACCTCTGGGCTCTGGACTTGTTTTGTGAGCTCAGCCTGCTTCAGAGCGGGCTCCTGCCTTGGTGCTGATTTTACTGTGTCTGAGCCTCAGCTGGGTCCCACTGAGGGAGGCAGATGAACCATGAAGTAAATGAAGCTGGTGAGGCAGGGACCTCGCCAGCATGGCTCCCTGCCAAGACTCCAAGAACCCTAGCAAACTCTTCAGAGTCTATGGCTCACATCATTTGATTTTTTTCCTCCACTTTGTTTGAGACAGGACCTCACTTTGTAGCCCAGGCTGGCTCGGAACTTATGATGATCTGCCTCAGCCTCCTGAGTGCTGAGATTACAGGCATGCAGCATCACACCTGGCTGCAAAGCTGTAGCTTTTGAAAAATGAGATGTTTTTTGTGTTCATTTTCTGAAAGTGGGCCTCTCAAATTGTACCAGGTTTAGGTCCCACAAAACCCGCATTCCTTCCCCCTAATGTCGTGTTCAGAAATTTCTTCTTTGCTAAAGCCTGATTCTCAGTTCTGGACACCCAAGTGGTGGTCCAGACTCACTCCAAGGAGTGGAACCCTTCACTCTTCATCTGAACCTCTCAATTCCGACCCCAGCTGAGACTGAGCCAGTGCCGCACAACTCTGAGTATTACGGTGTAAAGAGCTGGCTCCCCCCTGGGGCCAACGCTCCAGGCAGGCTACCCTAAGGTCCAGCCCACACCCTGTCCTCACCACTGCTCCCCTGCAGTCCCAGCCTGCCTTGCTAATAAACCCGTTCTTTCCTGACGCAGCCGAAGCAGAGAGACTGGGAACCAAGAACCCCACATTCTCAGGCCCGGGGCCCTCAACACGGAATTTGAAGCAGACTTACACCAAAATTGGAAATTGTAAGATGGAGTGACAAAACCAGAAAACCCAGACTAGAGATACCTCACGCCCTGCTCCGTCCTTAGGAAGAAGAATCTGAGGGCGCCTGGGCAGAGGCACAGAGCTCTGAACCCCCTTTGCTAATGGGGCAGTCACTTCATTGTTCTCCATCCAGAGGCCACTGCCACTATGACTTCCATCACCTGGAGGCCGCAACCTTCACCTGGCCTGGCTGGCTGCACTCCCAGGTCCCCACCACTGTCACTTCACGCAAGAAACCTCAGAAGGGAAGAGAATGACTGCTGTCACTGCTGTCTTAGTCACTGTGCTGGGGCTGGCTTGTGCAATCCTGGGTGCGCTCTTCCTTAACTCTCTCCAGAACTCAGGGGGTCGCTGCGCACTTACAGTGGGGAGCTGGCCCCTCTGGGTCATACAGCCTGTCAGGAGAGCGGGAATCTTCCCCCACTCCAGTTTTCAGACGATCCAAACCTCAGTTCTTTCAGAGGTGACAACCAGAACATAACGTGCCATCCACAGATGCTGGTCCCAACAGCACAGGTACTTCTGGCTTCTTGTGGCCTTAACCAGCAAAGCTGAGGAGTGACGAGGCTAGGCCTGTCTAAATGTTGATGGAACCCCTCCATGGCTGAGCTACAGGGAAACTTAGAAAGGTTCCCGTGTAATGGAAGAGGCTGCACACCTGCCCGAGGACCTGCCATCTCCAGGCCTTTCTGAGGGATCCAGTGACAGAAACATGAGCTGGATCACCCCCCCCCCCAAGTGTATTAAGTGACAGGAAATCTTTTCATTCACTTCCTTATCTGAAGATGCGTGGGAGGGAGAGCCACAAACTATGTGTGGCTTTGGGAACACACTCTGCTTCTGAAGGCAGGGACTGGGGAGTTCCACAGGGAGGCCCCTGTGAGCACAGGTTCTCTTCTCTCGAAAGGATGTTTCACTCCGCCAGGCTTTCTTTCTTTCTTTTCTTTACTTTCTTTTTTCATTGCTGGAGTTTGAACTCAGGGCCTACACCTTGAGCCACTCCACCAGCCCTTTTTTTTTGTGATGGGTTTTTTGTGATAGGGTCTCAAGAACTATTTACCTGGATTGGCTTCGAACTTCAATTCTCCTGATCTCTGCCTCCTGAGTAGCTGGAATTACAGGCGTGAGCCACTGTGCCCAGTCACTTTGTAATTCTTGACAAAGTATACAGCCTTGTAACCACCACTCCCATCAAGACAGAACCTTTCTGTCACTCCCTGAAGCTCTGTTTCCACACAGTGCCCTGAATCTTTCTAATAAGATTGATACACCATCTACACACACACCTCGAAATTCTTGAGTTTAGACTCTGATCGCAGTCATTTTAGATGCAGTCCATCTGAAAATGTCACAGTTTCCAGGTTTTTTTTTTCCTTTGAGTTTTAAGGTATTTAAAGATCATTAGTATTTCAGTTGTGTGTATTTATAGGATACAGTGCAATGATTCAATACAGGGAAATACAAATCAAAACCGCAATGAGACGCTGTCTCACTCCTATTACAGAGACTGTTATCAGACTGGCTGAGTGGATCAAGTGGTAGAGCACCTGCCTAGCAAGCATGAAGCCCAGTGCTGAAAAAAAACAAAAAAAGAATGACTATTATCAAAAGGACCAGGAAGAAGGAATGCTGAGGGTATGCAGAACAGCAAGCTCTTACCAACTTCATCAGTGAAAATGCAAGTTAGTACTGCCATTACAGAGAACAGTATGGAAGTGCTCAAAATACTAGGGCTGGCAGTGTAGCTCAGTGGTAGTGTGTTTGTCTAGTGTGTCTTAGGTTCTGGGGTCTACACCCAGCACCTTAAAAAATAAAAATAAAAGCCAGGCCCAGTGGCCCAGGCTTGTAACCTCAGTGCTCAGGAGGTTGAGGCAGGAGGATTATAAGTTTAAGAACAGCCGGGGCCATGTAGGGAGACCCTGTCTTAAAAATCAATGAATGAATGAATAAAGAAAAATTAAACAGATCTGCCATGTGATCCAGCTGTCCCACTTTGAGTATATATCTAAGGAAAGTGAAATCAATGTATCAAGGACTCCTGCACACCTGCGTTTTTATTCCTGCACTATTCACAACACCTAGGCATAAAATCAACCTAATTCGTCCTCAGGGGATGAAAAGGTAAAGAAAATGTGCTGTGTACTGTGGAGGATCCCCAGGGGAGCAGCCACACTGGTCCGTCGGGAAAGAGTTAAGGCGATTGTATCTTGCCCTGGCTGAGAACATGTAGAGCAACCTGCTCACTTGCAATAAAGCCTTGCTTGCAATACAGGCGATTGCATAAACACTCTGGCCATTAGGGCCGGCTGGCGTCTGTGTTACCTCCTCAATCCTTGCTTGCACACCTGGTAAACTTTTGAACCTGCTAAACTTCCTCTAAACAGAGTATTTAACTGCTGCTTATTACACATTAAAGTTGAACCTGATCTCTGAATCTGTTTCCTGAGTGTTTTCTGAGTCGTCCTCCTCCCCACCGGGCTAACAGAAACCCACCATACTGCTGCAGATCACTGCAACATGTACACAGCAGAAGGCTGAGCGTTCAGCTCAGTGCTGGAGCACTCGCCTAGCATGCTCAAGACCCTGGGTTTGATCCCAGCACTGCAGAAAATAATTCCCACAATGGAATATTATTTAGTCATAAAAAGAGTATTTCATCACTTACAGCAAAATAGATGGATCCAGAGGGCATTGTGTTAAGTGGTACAAGTCCAACACAGAAAGACAGATGCCACACACCTCACCTACGAAGGCTAAAAAAGTCTACCTGAATATAGAATAGTGACCGCTAGAGACTGGGAGGTGGGAAGGAGAGGGACAATTGGATAGTAGGTGCCCAAACACAGTTTGATAGAACTAAGAAGTCCCAGACTGACTTTAATTGGGTTCTAATCCTGATGACACAGGGACAGATGTGTGCACCAATGGGCTTTCACTCAAATGACACATTTGTGCAAAACCCCTTCACATGATGGTCACCAGAGAGGACATTTAGTAGGCATGTTTGAATTTCATCCTGCCAATGGGGACAGCCCTGCTTTGAAATGTACTTAGTAGGGCTGTATTCCACAAACTGGCTCTAGAATAGCCTGTCACTATAGGGAACACTAGAATTTAGAATCCAACTAATTAATTCAAAGCAAGAAAGGAAGCGGTGCAGGTGCTCACACCTGGAATCCTAGCTGCTTGAGAGGCTGAGATCGGGAGGATCGAGGTTCAGAGCCAGCCTGGGCAACTAATTTGAGAGACCCTAGCTCTAAAACTACCAGAGCAAAATGGACTGAAGTGTAGTGCCTGCTTTGCAAGTGCGAAGTCTTGAGTTCAAACCCCAGTCCCACCCAAAACGAACGGAAAACAATAGAAATAACGTTGCAGACACAAACACCGGACTTTACATCAACTGAAAAAGAGCGACAGTTTACGATGTCACTGTCAGCAGTCCTTTACTGGCAGTAGTTACTTCCGTAGAGCCAGTGCTGACACGGAGTTAGTGAGCACTGAGCATTTGACTGCCTTGCAAGTACGGAACCAGGTCACAGCTGCCGTTTTCACTGTAACATTTGAGAACTCTGAGAGCCTCACCTGGAGAGACGCCTTCTTCACTGGTGTGACGAGGAGTGCTGGTCCTTTTAAAGGCAACCATGTCTTCATTGTAATTCCAAAGTCACTCATGAGAAGCAGGGTGAACTTGACCGTGCCTATGGGAGTCCTGGACACAGTGACCCAATGTGATTGCCTCTGGCTCAAGTTCAAAAGGATACAAAGGAAAGTAATTAAGTGCTTCACATACCGAGTTTCAGAGGACTGGACTGAAAGAATTTAAAAATCTAATTTTTTTAGTGCTATGGAATTTGTACTCAGGGCCTTGCATTTGCCAGGCAGGCGCTCTACCACTTGAGCCACTCTGGCAGCCCTCAATTTGTTTTTATTAATGTGTTTTAATTTAGTGAAGGGAAAAATACTTTCATGAGCTTCCTGTTCATTTAATGACACCTTTGAGTGCCAATGATCTTTTCTGGGGCTCAACTTCTTTTATTGTTCTGGGGGAAAATAGAGTAATCGGGGATCTCAGGAAGACAGTGTAGATTAAACCTTGTAGGCAGACAGAATAACGCCCTTCCCTACAAAGATGTCCGTGCCCTAACCCCCAGACTGTGTGAAAGCTGCCTTGCGGGTAAAAAGGGACTTTGCAGGTGTGAGTGAGTAAATGATTTTGAGATGGGGACGTTATCCTGGGTTACGTGGATGGATCGATGTCACCACAGAGTCCTTGTGAGGAGGAGAAGGAGGCAGGGTGAATGAGACAGACATGTGGTGACATAACAGGTGGGATCGCTGGCATGGGTGGAAGGGCGCCACGAAGCGAGGAATGCGGGTGAAGTGGGTGGGAAGGTAAGGAGTCACCTGCGCCTTGTGTTCAAAGAAGGGACCCAGCCTGCCACACCTTAACGTCGTTACCACAAAGACCCGTGTTCAAGACCTCTCTGCTCCAGAATTGCAAGATGGTAAGTACGTGTTGTTTTAAGACATGAAGTGTGTGATAATCTGTTAGAGCAGCAAAAAGAAACTGATACAATTCTAAAATACTTTGGCAGGGCTGGGGGCGTGGCTCAAGTGGTAGAAAGCTTGTGCAACAAGTGCAAAGCCCTGAGTTCGGATCCCAGTACCACAAAAAGAAAAAAAAAAGATAAACCGCACTATTTAAAGTCTCTGCAAACTATGGTAAGGGTAAACATCAAATGGAGAAATATCTATTTTACTAAATCTATGAAAACTTAGTTCCCAAAGCAGAGTTTGGAATATTTGAACCAAGACCTCTCCCTCCTTTTCCTCCTCTCTGTTGAGCAAGATAGAAACTCCACTATGGACTGAAGTCAAGAACAGGGGATCACTACCCCACACATGTTCTTAGAAGGCATTTTTCCTGGGAGGAGCATGGTGACAATACTTCTCCTTCTGTCCCCAGTTCCCTGTGGCTGAGGCTAAGTTCCCCAGGAGTGCAGGGGAGAGGCAAGGGCTCCCGACTGCCCAGGCCTATTCAGGAAAATGTACTTTAGGTGTGATGCTACTGAGGGTCCTTGTCCTTGTCCTTGCTCACAGGCACTGGTTCCACAAAGGAGAGACGAGGACAGGCATGATGGGAGGACCTCAGGGTGCTGACCCCTCCCTCCTTAGTATCCATCCCCAGCCCCAGAGCAAGGACACAGGTACTTACCCAGGTGGGGAAGCAGACTACAATGGACAGCCCCTGTCTCTTCCTAAACCAGCGTGTGACAGAGGTTTGAGATGTTCTAGTCCAAGGGCCCTCTCAAACCAGGGGACGCTGTGGCAAAAGGAACTGGGAAGACTCAAGACACAGGCTCAACTGTGTGCAAGCTTGTTCACAGGGGACAATTAGAGAAAGGGACAGTGGAGTGATCGAACAGATACGGACACTGACCTACAGAACCATGCCTTCCGAGGAGCCCACCTCGACTGCATCAATCCCTATGGCAATTTATGGTCCCAAGGGCTTCCTTGGAGACCACGGAGCAACCATGTAGCAACAGTGGCTTTTAACAGCTGGCTGTGGCCAGGGAAAGAAAGCAAGAAAGCACCTCGAAAGCCACTGACATCCCAGGGTGACTATGGACACAGCCAACGCCAGGCCTCCTCGAGGGGCAAGGGCAGAGGCTCAACACTGCGGACAGGGGGTGGGAAGGGACCTCACCAAAATAATCCAGCCAGTCACCAGACAAGCAACAAGCCATACCACCAAGCTCTGGAGAAGTGGACATGCGACTAGAGTCACTGCAAAATGTCTGTAATACGTCCATTTTCCAACAAGAGACTCCAAGGCATGCAAAGAAGCAGGGTACAGCAACTGAGGGGACAAATGGCAGAGTTAGAAGGAAAGGACCTCAAAGTAGTCATCATAAATGTGTCCAAAGACCTAAAAGAAACCATGGGGAAAGAAGCAAAGGAAATGGGGGCGGGGGGCAGGGGGGAGAGATGACCCAAACAATGTATGCACATGTGAATAAATGAATTAAAAAAAACAAAAACAAGCAGAGGAAGGACATCACACCAAGCACAACAGCAACAAAAAGGTTGAACTTATAAAAAGAACCAAGTGGGAATCCTAGAGTTGAAAATGTGAAATGAGAAAGTCAGGGAAATGAAAAACAAAAAAAAGTTCAAAAGAAGTTGAACTAGCAAACGAAACTGAATTTTCTTCAGCCAAATGTGTTACTTTTCTGAAAGTTAAACCTCACAGAAACGCCCATGCCCAGTGCTAGGCCTGCCCGGACCAGCACGAGGGAGGAGTTTCACATTCTGATGCATCTGAAGGTCATCGGAGGTCATGAGGGCTGTAATCTAAAGACACACTCTTTAGCAGTTAGATCTTAATTGGTTTTGGTGCATTTCTCTTTAAAATTTAGAATGCTGGGCAAAGTGAGGGGAAGTAACCCTGCAAAGGAGTGGCCACTGCTTCATGGGGCCTGCCTGAAACACACAGAAGTGTAATATGTCTGTAACACACCTGTAACGCACCTGTAACACACCTGTAACGCACCTGTAACGCACCTGTAACGCACCTGTAACGCACTTCTAACGCACCTGTAACGCACCTGTAACGCACTTCTAACGCACCTGTAACGCACCTGTAACGCACTTCTAACGCACCTGTAACGCACCTGTAACGCACTTCTAACGCACCTGTAACGCACTTCTAACGCACCTGTAACGCACCTGTAACGCACTTCTAACACACCTGTAACGCACCTGTAACGCACCTGTAACGCACTTCTAACGCACCTGTAACGCACCTGTAACGCACCTGTAACGCACTAACGCACCTGTAACGCACTTCTAACGCACCTGTACCTGTAACGCACCTGTAACGCACCTGTAACGCACCTGTAACGCACTTCTAACGCACCTGTAACGCACCTGTAACGCACTTCTAACGCACCTGTAACGCACCTGTAACGCACCTGTAACGCACTTGTAACGCACCTGTAACGCACCTGTAACGCACTTCTAACGCACCTGTAACGCACCTGTAACGCACTTCTAACACACCTGTAACGCACCTGTAACACACCTGTAACACACTTCTAACACACCTGTAACGCACCTGTAACGCACCTGTAACGCACTTCTAACGCACCTGTAACGCACTTCTAACGCACCTGTAACACACCAGTAACGCACCTGTAACACACTTCTAACACACCTGTAACACACCTGTAACGCACTTCTAACACACCTGTAACACACCTGTAATCTACCCGGGAATGCCAGCACAAAGGAGGTGGCACAAAGGAGGTGCTTAGAAGTAAAGCTGCATGGAGCCAAGCAAACCGCTACAAATGGTAAAATAATTGCAACAATGTCTTATTTCATTCGTAACATTAACAGATGTGAGATGTGAAAGAACAAAACCACTAAAGTGGGAAATCCCAAATTCCAGGCCAGCCTGGCAATTTAGCAAGACTCTCACAAAATTGAAAAAAGGAGGGATGCAGTTGAGCGGGACGAGGAGGAGGAAGAGAAGCAGAAACACACAGAAAAGAATGTGTCTCTATCTCATTTCATTTAAGTTAGTATAAATCTTAAATTGATTCTGATTGGTAGGATGTATACGTGATGGCTGGGGATTTAGCCCAGTGGTATATATAGTGCTTGCCTAGAATGTAAAGGCCCTAGTTTCATACGCACTTCCCCCACCCCCCAAAAAATGTGTCCTAGAAGCCCTAGAGAAAGCATTAAAAACAAACAAACAAACAAAAAAACCATAATGGCCAAGCATGGTGGTGCACGTCTGTAATCCCAGCACTCAGGAGGCTAAGGCAGGATTCTCAGTTCAAGACCAGCCTGGACTACAGTGTAATTTTGAGCACAGCCTGGGTTATAGCATAGCAGGGAGGAGGGCCAGAAAAGAAGCAAGCAAGTCTGTGTTCTGATAATGTAGCAGGGAGGAGGAGACGGCATAGTAGAGAGATGAAAAAATCTGAACGTGAGGAAGGTCACGTGCACTGAGTTAAAGCAGCCAATAGAGCTGCGCACAACCATATAGGGGTTAAACCTCGCCTTTTGCTTCTGTAACCTGCTTGCCAGGGAATATAAGGCAAGGCCCCTTTGTTCTCGGGCTCAGCCTTTGGATGTAATAAATACTGTTTCCTGCAAAGCCTCGGTGTCCTGTTTCCCTGTTCTTGAGTACACTGCAACAACACAGTGAGAACTTGTCTTAAAAATAAATAAACAAAATAAATGGGCTGGCAGAGTGGCTCAAGTGTTAAGAGCTTGTGCCTAGCAAGTGTGAGGCTCTGAGTTCAAACCCCAGTGCCATGGAAAAAAAAGAAAAGAAAAAAAAATCAAGAATTTTAAGTGTTTCCTTACAAAATATTCACTTGATACAAAAGAAAGCAATGAGGGTCAACACACATAGAAAACAAGATTGCAGAAATAAACCCAGCTGCATCAATAATAGCACTAAATATGAGTGGATTAGCCAAGTGTGTCAAGAGCAGAGATTGGCCGGGCCCGGTGGCTCACGCCTGTAATCCTAGCTACTCAAGAGGCAGAAATCAGGAGGATCACAGTTTGAGAGTTCTAGAGACCCTATCTCGAAAAAATCCATCACACAAAACAAAGGTCTGGTGGAGTGGCTCAAGGTGAAGGTCCTGAGCTCAAACCCCAGTACCACAAAAAAAAAAAAAGAGCAGAGATTGCCAAACTGGAGGAAGAAAATGCACTGTCTACGGGAGGAGCGATTTTAATTCCAACGGAAACCCAAAGACGGGGCACGGCGCCCTGACTCGGACAAAGCAGGCTGTGAGCAATGCTTTAGCACCGAGGAGCAGCAATGACAAAGCCACCAGGAAGCTACGGGCCGAGCACGCTGGAACAGTGCTTCGAATGCATGACGTGAAAGCTGACGCAATTAAAGGCAAAACTGAATGGCTCCATAATAATCGCCACTTTCAATAATGGCTCGATCAACTAACCAGAGATGCCAGGACACAGAAGTCTTGAACAAGGTCACAAGCTGTACCCAACAGGTGTGTACAGAGCCCTCCACCCAACTAGGGCCAACTTCACGTCTTCTCAGAGGCACACGGACCGTTCTCCACCACGGACCGTTCTCCACCACGGAGCGGGGACTAGGCCATAAAATGAGCCTCAATATCGTGAAAGGATAGAAGTGACAAAAAGCATGGCTCTGACCACATGGAATGAATTTAGAACTCAGGAACAGATAGCTGCCTGGAGGAGGCCAGCCAGCCTGAGCAAAAGTGTGGGAGACCCCATCTCAATCAATAAAAGGGGGCATGGTGGCACACGCCTGGCATCCCAGCTATGCAGGAAGCATAAACAGGCGGACCGTGGTCCAGGCCGCCTGGCCATAACTGGAGACCCTGTCCAAAAAACAACCAAAGCAAAAGAGCTGGGGGCGTGGCGCAAGTGGTAGAGCGCCTGCCTAGTAGGCGCAAGGCCCTGAGTTCGAACTCTACTGATGCCAAAAACAAAGATGGGTGCCAGTGGGTGAATTTTTCATTCCACGCTGCTCTCTACTTTTGTCGGTCACCTTTCTATGACAAAGGAAGTTTTCCCTTTCCGTTCATTTGCTTATATAAATATTGACTCCTGGATTCTTCTTGTAGTTCAAAGGTTATAAATTATTACCTTCATTATTTTGATGCTCAAATCGTCCATGTTGGCCTGGTGAGACCCTCTTCAGAGCGACCCCCTGTCCTTTCTATGTGCCCCCAGTTGTGCTTCTTCTTTTTTTTTTTTTTTTGTGGGACTGGGGTTTGAACTCAGGGCTTCATGCTTGCAAAGCAGATGCTCTACCACTTGAGCCACTCCTCCTGCAGGCCATTTTGCTCTGGTCATTTTGGAGATGGGGTCTTGTGAACTATTTCCCCAGGTGACACTCGAACTGAGGTCCTCCAGGATCTCAGCCTCCCAAGTAGCTAGGATTATAGGTGTGAGCTGCCAGTGCCTGGCTGTGCCGTTCTTAATCTGACCCAGTTTACTCTACCCCAGTTCTGGAATCAGCCATTTCCTCAAGAAGCTCTGCTTCCTTCAAGTGGAGATGACATTTAGAAACCCAAACCTAGACTGGCAGAGTGGCTCAAGTGGAAGAGTGGTAGTCTAGAAAGCATGAGGTCCCGAGTTCAAACCCCAGTACCACCAAAACCCAAAACCCCAGAAACCCAAACCTGTGCTGTACGTGTGCCAGCTGCTAATTGAGGAGTATTGCTTCTGGGCCCCGTCACCCGCAGATGGCTAGATCTAGACCAAGCTGCATTTCTATCGTCCATCTGTCTCTATCTTTCATCTGTTATCTGTCTGTCTGTCTATCTAGCATTTATCAATCATCTATCTATCTGTCTATCTATCTATCCTTTTTGTGGAAGAAGGAATTGAACCCAGGGCCTCACGCATCCTGGGCAATGCTCTAACTTCAGTGTGCCCCGAGTTCTTTTATTTTGTATTTAATTTGTTTGTTTGCTTCCTTTTTTCTTTTGGTAGCACTGAGGTTTTGAACTCAGGGCTTCATGCTTGCAAAGCAAGCACTCTTTGGCCTGAGCCACACCTCCAGTCCTGTATTTTGTTTTTGAGACAAGGTCTCACTAACTTCACCCAGGCTGACTTGAACTCGTGATTCTCCTCTCTCCGCTTCCTGAGTGGCTGGGATTACAGACATGAGCCACCATGCCCAACTTATCCGTCTAGTTAAAAAACCCCAGCTTATACTGGCCCCGGTTTCATTTCAACACACGAGATCCATTCAGACTCCCCAGCTGTTTCATACTCTGCCTCTCTCTTGCCAGTGAGAAATCCTGACCTGAAATCAGGTCACGAAATCAAATGACCTGAGAATGCAAATAAATTACTTACAAAATTGGTCCCCACGCTTGAGTGAAAAAGAGTCCCCTATCTAGAGGTCAATATTTGCTTAGCCCGAGGGCAGACAGACAAATGTTATTCGGATCAATTATTTTCCCCTCGATGTGCTTGCATTACTCGCTTGTCTATACGGCAGTTTGGTTTTTCCTCCAGGCCTGTTGGTTTCTTTACCTACTGTGGAATTGCAGAACATCGGAAAAGCCTAGCTGCAGGATCGCGTGCTCCCAGGCCAGCCCCCGTCTGTCCCTGCTGCCCTTGGCACACCTTCCTGCCCACCTGCCCACTCGGGAATCTTCCTTCTTCTATTTCGTTTTGCACAGTGAGCAAACGTATGTGTCTTTTCTTTTTCTTTTTCTTTTTTCCAGGGCCGTGGGTCAAACCCAGGGCTGTGAGTGTGCGAGGCGAATGCTCTACCCGTGGGCCATCGTCCAGACTTTCCTTCTGTTATGCTTTCCTTTACAGATGCTCCATCTTTTCATCCCCTCCCCGCTTCCTTTCCAGTTTTGGGGACCGAGCTCAGCTCAGGGGCTCATGCTTGCTAGGCAAGGGCTCTGCCACTTGAGCCTCACCACCTGTCTTGCTTTTTGGTTTTGTTTTTTGGGTAAGGTTTTGTTTTTTTTATTTATTTATTTATTTTTTTTTCATTTTTCTTTTATTATTCATATGTGCATACAAGGCTTGGTTCATTTCTCCCCCCTGCCCCCACCCCCTCCCTTACCACCCACTCTGCCCCCTTCTTCTCCCCCCCTCAATACCCAGCAGAAACTATTTTGCCCTTATTTCTAATTTTGTTGTAGAGAGAGTATAAGCAATAATAGGAAGGAACAAGGGTTTTTGCTGGTTGAGATAAGGATAGCTATACAGGGCATTGACTCACATTGATTTCCTGTGCGTGGGTGTTACCTTCTAGGTTAATTCTTTTTGATCTAACCTTTTCTCTAGTTCCTGGTCCCCTTTTCCTATTGGCCTCAGTTGCTTTAAGGTATCTGCTTTAGTTTCTCTGCGTTAAGGGCAACAAATGCTAGCTAGTTTTTTAGGTGTCTTACCTATCCTCACCCCTCCCTTGTGTGCTCTCGCTTTTATCATGTGCTCATAGTCCAATCCCCTTGTTGTGTTTGCCCTTGATCTAATGTCCACATATGAGGGAGAACATACGATTTTTGGTCTTTTGAGCCAGGCTAACCTCACTCAGAATGATGTTCTCCAATTCCATCCATTTACCAGCGAATGATAACATTTCGTTCTTCTTCATGGCTGCATAAAATTCCATTGTGTATAGATACCACATTTTCTTAATCCATTCGTCAGTGCTGGGACATCTTGGCTGTTTCCATAACTTGGCTATTGTGAATAGTGCCGCAATAAACATGGATGTGCAGGTGCCTCTGGAGTAACAGTCTTTTGGGTATATCTTGGGTAAGGTTTTGTCTGGACTGGCTTTGAACTTCAGTCCTCCTTCCTCTGTCTCCCATGTAGCTGGGATTACAGGCATGTACCACCACACCTGGTTTGTTTTTGAGACAGGTCTCTGCTAACTTTTGCCTGGACTGGCCTTGAGCTCTGATCTTCTGTCTCTGCTTCATTCAGTGCTCTCCATCTCAGTATTCTGTCACTTCAAAAGTAACTCCCATGCAGTCAGTCATCAATTTGGGCTACATTATGGGTGACTTCTCAACTTAGCTGTTTTTCAAATGAATTATTCTCTTTTGAGCTGTCTCTCATCTAACTACCACGTTTTTAAATTGAATATATTTTTTGTTTTCTACGATTTATCTCTTTTTATTTTGGTATGGTTCTGGGTATTGAACCCGAAGCCTCACTGGATGTGGCGGCACCCAACTGAGGCAGAAGGGTTGGGAGTTCGAGACCAGCCTGGGCTACATAGCGAGATCCTGTCCTGACACAACAGCAGCAACTATCTTTTCTTGACTATCATCACCGTCCGTTTGTCCTGCTTTCAGCGTCTTCCCCTTGCTTTACTGGCTTGGCCGTTTTGACCTTCCCAGTTTGCAGTCTTTCCGGATCCTCTCTCACGCCCCGCTCCTGGGGAACAAGGACATTTCTCTCTTTCCCCGAAAGCGCTGTGCTGTGGATCTGTAAGGTCCCTGTAACAAGTGTGTGTTCACCTCCACCAGCCATGCTGAACTCGCACCCGGGGTCCCCACCCCACCGCCTGCTGCAAATCAAATTCACACCCTGCATTTGCATGTGGGTAACTGAGGGCCAAAGAGTTGAACAGTCCCCAAGCCTTGGTGACAACTGTGACTGCCACACTTCTATCCATTCAGCCACTGAGGAGACAAATAAATCCAAGCAGACTTGTGCCCAGCAGGTGTGTGAGTGCCATGGTCCCTTTCACTCCTCAAGGCCTCCAGGGCCAGCCAGGTGCCGTGCACACAGTGGGTCTGCCACAGCCGACAAGCCCCTAGCTGAGGAAACCCTCATCTTTTTGCTTTGTGAAACCGGGTCACCCTAGGTTGCCCTCGCTGGCCTCCACCTCTGGGCTCCAGTGAGCCTTCAGCTGCAGCCTCTCAGGTGCTGGGACTACAGGTGTGCGCTTGGCAGCCCCAGTCTTTTAAAGGGGCCGCAGGTCCTAATCTTTGGCCCTGAGGAAATCTTATCTGTCTTATCTTATTAAGGAATCAACCTGCTCTCTTACCCAGCTGGAAGCACCACCTTAGCTTCCAAGGTTATCTCCCATCCAAATGGACTTCAGAGGAGAGTGGAAGATAAAGAGTGTTGCAAGGCATCCAGCCATGCAGTGGGGACCTGTCCCCAGGTGCAGAGGGCCTGGCTTCTTCACTGCAGCTGGCTCCACTCCAGGCACCTCAGGATGCCCCCTTGTCAAGTTCAAGCCTAGCAGCAATGAGTGCCCCTGTGACTGTTGATGTTAATCAGCCTCTCTGTGTATTTAATCAGGAGTGGGGGGAGGGGACAGACCTTCTGAATTCGCTACAGCCTTTCTATTTATCAAATGTCAGTTGCTAGACAGACACCCATTCATTTCCTTATGTAGATGGTCAAAAGTGGAACCCTCAAACACACACACCTGTCACTCCTGGTGAACACCATTTAGCATTACCACGCTTGGACTCCTGACCCCATTATCTAACCTGAATCTAGTCACGAGGAAACCACTGGTTCACTTACAGCCCAAGGACATTCTGTGTGACAACTGGCTCAGCAACTTAAAAAATATTGCCATTAAAAAAAAAAGCCAGAAAAGGTTAAATATGTAATTTAGACTCAGGGAGATCACAGAGACTTAACAAGTAAATTCAGGACTAACCCAACTCCTAATTAGTGTCTAGATTGGGGGAGGGAGGACAAAACAGTTAAAATAGTGAGGAAATTTTGCTAGGAAAATGCCGCACATCGCACACAAAGGAGGCTCACGAGAGGTTTCTCATGTCCAGAAGTTTAATAGCAGGCTGGCTGGCTGAGAGAAAATGGCACAGCAGCTTCTCTCGGAGGGTCTGGCCTTAAGTAGCATTTGGGAGAAAGCAAGGGCTAGGGACAGGCAAAGGGAGGTGGCAGGAGATAAGGGACAGTGGGGCTTTGTTCTGCAAGGGATGAGACCAGCTGCGGCTCAGGCTGCAGAATGGTGGCAAGGGACAGTTCTTATCGTTCCCCCATCTTTTGTTTATTAAAGAGAGAGGGAGAGGAAAAGGGTTGGGTTATGGGGCACAGTTTGATCCTCTGGCTGATTCTGGCTGGCAGGGGGCAGCACATGTTCTCAGGTGGGGTCCTTAGGGTTTGGTGTCTTCATAGGGGTTAGCGTGCGGGTCCCCTTGGTGGCCCCGGGGAGGTTGGTATTCTTGGAGGAGGAGTTGATTGAATCTTTGGTTGGTGGCTGCAGTTATGCGATCTAGTAAAAACTTTTGTAAAGTTTTTATAATGCAGGGGAGAAAACTCAGGAGGATAAAGACAACAATAAGGGATGCTAGGAAAGGCAGGAGCCAAGAGAGCAGAGGAGATCGAGTCCAGTGTAGGACAGGGAGTTTCTAGTCCTGCGAAGTTGGATTTCTTCACTTAAGCAAGACAGGGTATCAATATTCTGTTCCACTAGGCCTGACTCATTAATGTAGTAACAGCGTTCCTCTCGGAGGAAAAGGCAGGTGCCTCCTTTCTCAGCGGTTAGAGATCTAGGGCCCTGCGGTTTTGTAAGGCAACCTGAGCTAATGAGGTGAGTTGTCACTGAAAGGAGGCTAGAGAAACTGAGGTTGAGTCAACAGTGACCTGTAGGTGCTACTCAAAATCTCTTGCAGAGATGACACTGTGGCCCAGGGCCCCACCTGCAAGCCCAGTGGCAGCGATGGAGGAGGCCAGGCTAATCCCGACCATAATGGGCAGGAAGGCGGCTCGTGGTTATTGGGGCGAGTATAACCAGAAGAACTCAGCCTTTCCATAGAGAGGAAGTTGGGGAACTGTTATCACGGAACACCAGGGGCCTGGAGTAGAGGCATTTTCACAGGTGTGAAACCCTCCGGAGGGTGGAGGGTTTGAGTAGTTATAGAGACATTAGAGCGACAGAACTTGAACTAGCTCCGGAAGAGGAGTGGAAGAGGTGTAAGAGCAGGTGTAGGAGGGAAGTGAGTGTTGGTCTGGGTCAGGTTCCCACAGAGGTCTAGAGGTCAAAGGGGGGCGGCACTTAGAGCTTTGGGGCATAGAGGTGGGGGCGGGGATAGAGAGGTTGATGGGCACTGCCGCCAGCAGGGGGCGCTGGAGGGAGGCGCACAAGAAGCAGTGGGTAGTGTTTAGGGGACTGGTGGAGTTAAGAAACTGTACAGAGTTTCTATGATTTGGATCCAGGATGATGGAGTGGTGTGTGTACTTGGTCCTGGAATGTCTGCTCAGCTTTTAAGATGCTTGAGGAGAGTTCTATCTGTGGTTGGGGGCCAGCCCATTCCCTAGATATAAAGAGGGGTCCTGAGGGTCGTGAACTAGCACCTGAGTAGTAAGTGGAGACTCTGACCCCATCCTGCCAATGCTGGTGCCAGGGATCGGGATGTAGAGGAAGAAACCTGAGTCATTATAATGGGCACCTACCGTACCATCTGTTGGATGCTTTTCTGAGTTCCAAAGTTTTCTGCAGCTTTGATATGGGCAGCCCCCATATTCCTCTGACCATTTAGCACCCTTTTTTACAATATGGTTGGGTTTGATCAAAGAGGAAGCAGATATAAGGGAGGTTGATGCACATCCCCACAGGACGAGGTACAATGGACTTAGGTGTAAACAGGATGGTGAGAGCCCAACTACACCCCATAGGGGGCAGTCCCCAGAGCCGACGTGATGTGTGATGTCGGCTGAGCCTGGTTTATAGGTTTCCCGGATCTTGAACCTCCAGAGATATGATGGAGATAGGGAACTGACCGGGAGGGTAATAAAGATCCAGGTTATAAGAATAAGGAAAGTACAAGAAATAGGCTGCAGAGGGCGAGATACCCGAGGCAGAGGACCGTGCGGTTGAGTCAGCTCCATTCGGGTGGAGAAGTTGTCCATAAGCCTATGCTTAAAATAAGGGGAACGAGGACAATAATCACCCACAGGAAGGGATGGAGTGAAAGCATAAGCAGTATGGCTTATAACAGGGCAAAGAGAATGTCAGAGAATGAGTAGATCTCCTCATGAGTAAAGTCTGAGTGTGTACCCTGGAGATGGAGTTCAGATATCCAATCTATAAAGCAAGGGTAAAAGAGGTATGAGAAAGGAGGGAGGTTGATCGTGTTGGGAGGTGGGAAGTCTAGACCTCAGAGTGGAGTGTATATATGAAAGAGTAAAAGCGTGGGCAGGCACTGACAGGAAGGAATGGGAGGGGAGAGGTATGAAGAGTGAATAGGCGAGATGCCAGGTCCCCAGGCATAGGGCTCCTGCCTAATGCCCTGGGAGTCTCTGTGGGTGTGTCTCCGTCTTCTGGGATCCTGGGGAGGTGGGAGATCTTTATTTTTGTTGGTCCTGTAAGAAGAGATTAGTAGGTCTTTTGTGGGGCTGTCAGTTTTAGATTTTGAACATGTACCCAGGAGGGGAATCCTGCTAGCTTTGCAGCCGTAGGTGTGGTAAGGATGACCTTAAATGGACCTTTTCATTTTTGTGTCAGGTGGCCAGGGATGGCTGTGTCTTTTAGACAGACAAGATCTCCCACCTGGAGAACTGGAGGCACTTTAGTAGCGTCAGAGGGTTGTGGTAGTTGGTCATGAGCATAAGACCAGAGGAGAGAGCGAAGAGAGGTAAGGAGAGGATTGAGGAGAGTGGGGGAAATGTTTGGCTGAACCGTGATAGGGAGAAATGGATGGCCATAGAGGAGCTCGAAGGGGCTGAGCATAAGTGGTCTCTTTGGGAGAGCCCGGAGGTGGAGAAGGGCTAAGGGCAGGAGCTTTGTCCAATTTAGGTGGAGTTCGAGAGAGAGTTTGGTAAGAGCATTTTTGAGTGTGATTGGCACGTTCAACCTTGCCTGAGGATGGGGGTGTAGGGGATGTGAAATCTCTAGTGGATGTTTAAGGCTTGTGCCAGTTTTTGGGAAATAGAGGAAGGAAAGAAACTCGGGCCCACTGTCTGACTGAATGGAGGCCGGGAGGCCAAACTGTGGGATGATATCTGTGACCAGAATTGTTGTTACTGTGGAGGCCCTTTTGTTAGTTGTAGGGAAGGCTTCCACCCATCCTGTGAAGGTTGACCAGTACCAGGAGGTATTTGATTTTCTTTACTGGGGGCATGTGTGTAAAATCCACCTGCCAGTCCATGGCAGGGAGGCATTCCCTGGCTTGGTGCATGGGAAAGGGAGGGGGCCTAACATTGGAGTTAGGATTTGTATGCTGACAGATACAGCAGGACTGGGTGATCTGTTTAAGGTATTGTATGTATTCTGTTGATAGGGAAAGGGATTGGTGGTGAAAGGTGTAAAGAGCGTGAAGATTAGGATGAAAAAGCCTATGTAAATAAGAGAGAAGAGTTTTGACCTCAGAAGAGGGGAGTGAGAGCTTAGTGAGAGGAGGAAGGGAGGCCTGGGTAAGTGGATACATGGTCTGGGGTGCAGATTGGAGGGCTGCTCGTCTTGCCTGTCATCTGCTCGGTTGTTTCCTTTGGTGACAATAGAGGAATCAGTCTGATGAGCTTTACAATGGGTGATGCCTATTTGGGAAGGGAGGCATGAGGCTTCCAGGACCTGGGTTATAAAGGCAGCATTAATGATGGCGGTTCCTTTTGCAGTTAGGAGTCCCCTTTCCTTCCAGATTACGAGTGGGACAACAAAGTGTGAAAGGCATATTTAGAGTTGGTGTAAATATTAATAGTTTTGTTTTCTGCCAGGGTTAGAGCTCTGGCCAGGGCAGTTAGTCTGGCCTTTTGGGAAGTCGTACCCAAAGGGAGAGGGCGTGTCTCAATGATGGCAGAATCAGACACAATGGCATATCCAGCTCTTTGCTGTCCATTGTGAATGAAGGAGCTGTCATCAATAAACCAAGTATAGTCAGCCTGAGGAAGAGCGCCCTCTTGTATGTGATCTGGGCAAGGGAAGAACTTTTCCAGGGTTTCGGGGCAGGAGTGAATCAAGGGTGTTGGGGAGAGAGGAAGAAGAGTGGCTAGGTTAAGTGGAGGACACGAGATGAAAGTTAGTGTGGGGTCCTCAACCAAGGCCACCTGGAGGGACAAGATACAAGAAGGAGGCATAGAGTAAAGACCCTTACATGTAAGGAGCTCCGAGAGACTATGAGAGGAGCAAACAGTAAAGGGGGAACCCAAAGGTGAGCTTTTTACTTTCTTGAATTAGGAGAGAGGCAGCTGCCAGGGCCCTGAGGCATGGGGCCCGCCCCTGGTTGTGGGGTCTAACTATTTGGAGAGGTATGCTACTGGAGCAAAGGAGGGCCCTGTGTTGTGTCCCAGAACTCCTAGGGCAAACCTTGCCTCTCAGAGACATAAAAGAAAAAAGGACGAGTGAGGTCCTGCAGGCGAAGCGCCGGGGCTTGTAACAGGGCTTGTAAGAGAGATTTGAAATGGCCTGACACAGGCCGAGAGGGGTCCAGGGGCTCTTGGATGGGGCCCCTGGATGCCTCCTATAGAGGTTTGGCCATTAGACTGAAGTTGGGTACCCAGGCTCTGAGATAGCCTGCCAGGTCAAGAAAGGAGAGAACTTCAGCCTTGGTGGTGGGGACAGGGAGAGAGGCTAACAGGGCCTTATGATCTATGGTGATAGCCTTATGAGTAGGGGAGATAGACAGGCCCAGGTAAGTCACCTGGGTGAGAGACAGTTGAGCCCTGCTAGGGGACACCCGGTATTCCTTTTTTCCCAGAAAATTGAGCAGGAGGGCAGTGTGTTGTTGGCTATCCTCGAGTGAGGGGCTACAGAGCAGGAGATCATCTACATACTGGAGTTTACTCAGGGAGAGTAAACTGGCCTGGGCCCAGTGTCCCTCAAGGCCACACTGAAAACATGGGCCAGGAGGTGTTCGGGATTTTCCCTGGCCTTGTGAGTTGGAAGCTGAGGGGTTTTGTCAAAGGGCTTGGGCCAACATCTGGAATTTGGTCTTATCTCTCCTCTCCTGTCAGCCCATTGCTGTTCCTCACGGTAATTATAAACCTTAAAAGCCACACTTAGAATTTCAGCCTGTGGAGTCTGAGGGCCATTTTCCAGCCTTTTAAGTTTTTTGTCTTATACCTGGGACTGACTGGGAGATAAAGTGGGTCATAAGGATAATTGTCCCTTCCTTAGTTTCAGGGTCAACTTTTGTGTGGCATTGTAACACCTCTGTAAGTCAGGACAAGAAACTGGCTGGATGTTCTTTTTCCTCTTGTTGAACTTCTCTGAATTTGTCAAAATTAACAACCTTTTGGGCAGCCCTCTTTAACCCTGCCTCTAGGCAGGTGACCATCTGGTCTCTGGAAGTTGTGTCATTAGTTTGATAGCCCAATAGGGTTTTGTCTCTGGAATTGCCAATGTTCCCATGGGGTGGGCAGGGGTGGTGTGGTGAATCTCATCTGCATGTGTCTCAGCCGTGTCCCAGACACTTTGTCTCTCCTCCAGGAGGAGGGTTGAGGAGAGGATGGTATAAATGTCATGCCAGGTGAGGCTATAAGATTGGGCCAAATATTGAAATTCTTTAATATAAGAGTCAGGGTCAGCGGTGAAGGAACCGAGGCATTTTTCAATTTGAGACAGGTCTATGAGAGAAAAGGGAACAAGAACTTGCATGATACCTTCGGCGCCAGTGGAAGTGGGTAGGGGGAAACCGGCTGGCTGGGGTGTCTGTGAGAGTGAGTGTGTGGGGGATCCAGGGGATCCTGTGGTTTTGGATTGGTGGGAGGGCAAGTGGAAGGGGGAGCGGAAGGAGGAGTGGAGGAAGGGGTGGAGGGAGAGGCGGGGGAAGCGGCGAAAGGAGAGGTGGGAGGGGAGGCAGAAGGAGCAATGGGGGAAGCACTGGGGGTGGCTGCTGAACAGTGGAGGCTCCTGTCTGATAAGGTGGAGGCTCATTAGCAGGATTGAAAGAAGGGAAAGGGTCAGAGTCAGGGAGGGTAGTTGGGGTTTTTGTAGCCAGAAGGCCCTGGGCAGGGGAGCAAGAGGTGTAGAGAGAAGGCTTAGAGCAGAGATAAGAGAAGGCCTGGACATAGGGAATCTCCTTTCACTTTCCAGTGCTGATCGCAGAAGAGATCCCTGAGAATGTTGGGGTCGAGTGTGCCATCTTGTGGCCATTTAGAGTCATTGTCCAACTGGTATTGTGGCCAAGCCTGATTGGAAAGAAAAATAAGTTTTTTTGCCTTTAGATCAGGTGAGAGCCGTAGGGGCTTGAAGTTGGCCAACAGACAGCCCAGAGGGGTGTCTGAAGGAATTTTGGAAGGTCTAGCCCCCATGATGAGACCCTGCCCGAGGAAGAATATGGTGGGCATCCCTGAGATATTCCTTTCCTGGATGAAACAGAGAAGTGGAGGACTTCAAGGGAACGTCTTCACCGAGAGAAATGCCCACACTGCAGGAACCTGGTTCCTGAGCTGATGTGACTCGGGACCTAGTACTAGGATTTTGCCCAACCAAGAGAGAGAGCCACAATTCACAACCTGAGGGAACTCACCAAGGGAGGACTGAGTAAATCAGCTGGTGGTGGGCGAGTTACAGGAAGTGCACGGGCCTTGAGGAGGTTCCCTGTGAGCAAGAGTGGCAATGGCGGCACTAGTCTGGGGTCAGGGTTCCTGGCAAAGCAGCTCAAATCCCAGTAAGTTTATCTGGGCTTAAGGAAGGCAGCTCCCACCTATGAGGGCCTGAATTTACCGATTGGAAAAGCAAGGTTGATGTCGGAAGCTCACCTGTTCCCGGCCAACGCACCAAAATGTTAGGAAAATGCCACACACCGCACACAAGGAGGCTCATGAGAAATAGCTTGTCCAAAAGTTTAATAGCAGGCTGGCTGGCCAAAGGAAAATGGCGCAGCAGCTTCTCTTGGCGGGTCTGGACTTAAGTAGCATTTGGGAGAAAGCAAGGGCAAGGGATGGCCAAAGAGAGATGGTGGGATATAAGGGACAGTGGGGCTTTCTTCTGCAAGGGATGAGACCAGCTGTGGCTCAGGCTGCAGAAGATGCAGTTCTTATCAAATTTGAATGTCTTTTTTGGGGAGCACTAGGATTTGAACTCAGGACCTCACACTTACTAGGCAAGTGCTTTACCACTTCAGCCATAGCACTAACCCTTTTTGTGTTAGTTATTTTTTCAAGTAGAGTCTTGTGTTTTTGCCTGGGTGGGCCTGGCCTGTGATCCTCCTACCTCTGCCTCCTGTAGAGCTGGGACCACAGCAGGTGTGTGCCACCATGCCCAGCCTGAATGTCTTATATGTCACTCACAGAATGCTATTCAGGTTAAAGTTCCTGATTGTGGTAATCTGTGTTTTTGTAAAATGCTCTTGTTCTTAAGAAATACATGCCTAAGAATTTAGAGGTAAAGGATCAGAAAGAGAGGAGGAGGAAGAAAGATGGAGGGTAGGTGTGATGGAAATGTAACCAGTTGGTGGCCCAGGCTGTCTGATATTATCCCTGCCACCTTTCTATAGGTTTGAAATTTTTACAATGGGGACTTGGGTGGGGGCGGGGGAGTGGGAGAGGTGGGCACTTTGGTGCTTTCTTCAGGAGGCCTTTCCTGACAGCCTTGAACTCTCTTTGCTGCGCTATGCGGGCCCCTGGAGACACTTCCACATCTCTGTGTTGCCACCTCCAGCCACACGATGGTGGTGGTGATGGGAGCAGACACGTGTTTGTTGAGTAGATCAAGGAAGGAGGAAGCAGCAAATGTCTGAGTTTAGCAAAACTGTTCTGGAAGCCACTTCCAGCCTTCAGAGCTGGCCCCCTTGGGGCAAGGGCTGGAGCTCAGTAGTAGAGTGCTTGCCCAGTGTGGGCAAGGCCCTGAGTTCAATCCCCAGCCCCTCCAACAAACAAACAATAACAAAAATAGAGCTGATCTCTTCCATAAACTGCCGTCTAGACTGACATCTATAATTAAAGTTTCAGGTAACCAAGTATGTCACCATGAGTTGCTCCCAGTTTAGATAAGTGAACTTATCCAAGTTACGTGATAGCCACACTATGGAAACAGCCCGGATGCCCTACAACTAATGACTGGATTAAGAAAATGTTATAATATACATATACACAATGAAGGGTGTGTATATTCAGCCATAAGGAAGAATGAGATTCTGAGGTTTGCAGGTGGACATCGTGTAAGTGAAGGAAGCTGGGCTCAGAAAGACAAAGCTGCATGTTTTCTCTCATATGTGGAAGACAGAGCCAAAGGATAAACAAATACTCAGAAAGAAGCCTGACCATACAAACGCAGATGTGGAACACATTTGTAACAGTGGAACTGCTCTAGGAACTGGGGGAAGCAACGCTAAGTGGATAAGTGAATAAAACATCCATCACCAAACCCAAGTGAGCACCCCAAGGACCCCCGTTCTAAGGTTGAGTGTTTGTGTCTGAAAACTCTGTGTTGACTGTGAGCACCAACAAGGGCTCCGTGTCACCCTGCCTGGCTCACTGATGGCCATGCACGCAGGTAAACTCTGACTTGGAGAAGAGGATGAGAGTGTTGCCCCAGGAGGGGAACAGCCACCTGTAGTCCCTCCCAAATTCCTGAACAGCTGAGGTCCACTGGGCACCTTCAACCTCCACTTTCAACACTTGGTATTTTTCCTGCCCTTTCATTCTCTGTTCTGCTTCTTAAGAAGGAACACAGATACTGTGTGCTGGCCAGGCGACAGCACCAGGCACCAGACGATCCTGCTACGTAAAGGAACGGCTGCAGAACAGCAGTGTGCATGCCTGGCACTTAGAGCTGGCTCTGCTGTGAAACAGGCCACTGGGGACAAGTCACCTAAGGAATTGGTACCACGCAGAGAAGGCTGAGAACTTCTCCAAGGTGTTGTCCTCCTGGCCTTGGACCCTGACCTGGATCCAATCAAATCTCATTTTTTTTTTTTGGCAGTATTGAGACTTGAACTCAGGGCCTCACACTTCCTAGGCAGGCACTCTACCACTTACTTGAGCACTTGGCCAGCCCCATTTTATTGTTAGGTTTTGTTTCTCTCTCTTTCTAACTTGTCTCATCTTCTTGTTTCTGTTCTTTAATTGGCAGGTTTCTTGATTCTCAATCTAGATCAGTCTGCTATGGTCAGAACGTTCATGCTGCCCCCAGACGCCTATGTGGAAATCCTAACACCCCCAGGAGAGAGGTGTTGGGGGATGGGGCCTTCATGAATGGAACTAGTACCCTAAAAAGGGCACCCCAAGACCTGACTTGCCTCGGCGGCCATGTGAAGTTGCACACAGAAAGCCATTGTCCAGGAAGCAGGCCCTCCCACACCAGACCTCAGATCTGCCAGCGCTTTGATCTTGGCCCTCCAGCCTCCAGAACTGTGAGAAACACATTTGCGTTCCTGGCTTATGGTACTTTTGTTACGGCAGCTCATGTGGCCTGAGACATGCCCCATTCTCTTCCTTCGTGGAGATCAGGCACTTGTCTTAAAGAAGACCTCACAGATCTCACATCTGTCTGTTTCCCTTCATTAAATTAAGAACAGGTCTCTCGGTAAGGGCAAAATAGTTTCTGCCTGGTAGTGAGTGGGTAGTGGGGGAGAGAGAGTGGGTGAGGGGGTAGGGGAGGGGGTGGGGGAAGGGGGGAGAAATGACCCAAACATTGCATGCACATATAAAAAAAAAAAAAAAAACAGGTCTCTCGGGAAGAATCCACCCTGGAGATACTGTGTAGTCACCCTGCCACATGTTAAGAAGAACACAGTGTCAACTGGGGTGGTGGTACACACTTGTAATCCCAGCAACTCAGGAAGCTAAAGTATGAGGATCACAGATTCCAGGCCAGTCTGGGCCACATGGCAAGACCCTGTCTCAGAGACAAAAACAAACACACAACAAGAAGTAGATAGTGTCTACTACTCATGACAGCTTGTATGACCAAGCTTTACCACTTACTTAAAATAGTGAGCACCAGGGCTGGTATTATATCTCAGTGGTAGAATAAGTGCTTAGTATGTATGATTCATTTATCAGTATGCTGGTTCAATTACCAGCACCACACACACACACACACACACACACACAAAAGAAAGAATAAAAGATAGTGATCACCAAAAAAAAAAAATGTTAAAAGGGATATTATTGGCTAGGCATGATGGTACATGTCTGTAATCCCAGCTACTAGGGAGGCAGAGATAGAAGGATCATGCTTTGAGGCCAGTCAGGCCCAAAACATTTGCAAAACCTTAGTTCAACAAACCATGCATGCATGGTGGCACATATCTGTAATCCCAAGTACACAGGAGGCAGAGGTAGAAGGATCAAGGGCCAAGTGTAAGACCTTGTCTAGGCAAAAGTGTAAGACCCTGTCCAAAAAAAATATGGAAGCAAAAAAGGGCTGGGGGCGTGGCTTAAGTGGTAGAGCACTTGACTAGCAAGTGGAAGACCTGAGTTCAAGCCCCAGAACCACAAAAAACAAACGAACAAAAATAACAAGGGAATTATTAAATCCCCTTGTATTTAATAAATCATCCATGGAGGGATAGTTGGAGACTGTAAAAATATCTAGTTTATAGTTTTTAATCTGAGTCATTGTTGAGTGGAGGTTGTAAGGATCAAATGTAACTTTTCCCACAGATAGACCATGAGGAACAGGCTGTTAGGACTGCTGAGGACCCAAGATATCCTGTGGTTCAATTTCTTATTTTAGTCTACTTTATTGTGAAGATAAATACTAACTTTCAGCTTGGTTGGGTGGATGACCATCTAGGAGATTAATGGAGTACACTCTGGGTGTGTCTGTGAAGGTATTTCCAGAGGATTCCTTGAGTGCGGACAGCGTCCTTCCCTTGGCTGGGGGCAAGGAAGCAATAAAAGGAAAAAAAGGAGAACGCCTATTATTCCAGGTGTCTCTCCCTGCCTGCTTCCTGGCTGTGGTGAGTTGAGCCTCTCCGTTCCACCACATCCTCCACCATGATGGACTGAAACCTCTGAATCCATGAGCCAAAATTAGTCTTTCCTCCTTTGAATGGTTTCCTTCAGGTATTTGTCATACTGGCAAAAGTCTGATGACACAGAAAATTGATACCAGAGAAGTGGGCTCATAGCTGTGGCTATCCAACTGAGTGATTGAGGAGACTTCAGAAGTGTTTTTTGGGAGGAATTTGAAAAAGTTTGGAGATTCAGGATAGGGAAGTCATGAAACGCTGCACGCAGAGCTTCACGGGTGATTGTGATGGGTGCTCAGAAGCCCAGAATAGGAACACACAGAGAAAATTCCATGCTCACTTCACTTCAAATGGGAAGAAGGGCTCTAGCGTTTTGCTCGTGCCCTGAGACTTTGTGTGAGGCTGAGTTTAAAGGCAACAGACTGGAGGAGGGAATGTCAAGGTAGCCCAGCATTCAGATGATGGCATGAGTATTGCCTGCTGCTTTTGTCAGATTTATAGTAAGAACTGGGAGCCAAAGACAGATCAGAAAAACTTGAAAAGTTTGAAGTTTGACCAGAAAAGAAACACATTTAATGTGGAGAGTGCAGTATGAGAAGCCTGTGAGAACTTGACATAAGCACTGCCATGTCTGCAGGCTGGATTGACACAGCCCCCAGCTGCAGAAGGAGGCGAGGGCAGAATGAAGCACAACTCTTTTCCTAAGATGTTTACATCCAGAGAGTAGCAATGGCAGCTTCCTCCTGTTCCCGATAACTACAATGTCAGGCCCCCCCAAGAACTGCTGCTCTACTTCTGGGCTTGCCGCTGTATATAATAAACTTGCTGGAGGTGGTGGAGGTTGTTCTGTGTCTCCACCAGAGCGCCCAGGCCACCTGATCCCAGATTTTGCATGTTTGCCTTTTGTCCTTTCTCAGTCTCCCGTAGCTCCCAGTTAGGGTTCTAGAACAAGCTCATGCAGGCTGTGAGAATTTAAAGTTGCCAATAAGAAGAGCTTGGTTAATAAAGAGTGGAGGGACCTTAAAACAAAGCCAGTTACTTTGCATCAGGACAGTGAGGGCTTGAGGAAGTGGGGGAACCCCACTGCAGGTAGGATCAAGAGAGTAAAGGTTTGAACTTGATTGAAATATTTTGCTTTGAGAAAGAAAGAAGACTGCAGGAGCACTGTGTACATACCAGCCATGGTCACAGAGGCCCAGAGATTGGGAATGTTGGCAGCAGACCTTGTCTTTATCCATGTCATGCTGAGTTTTCTGTTTTTTCATTTTTGGTGGGGTTTGAACTCAGGGCTTTGTGCTTGCTAGGCAGGTACTCTACCACTTGAGCCACACCTCCAGTCCTATTTGCTCTGGTTATTTTGGAGATACACAGGATCTTTTTTTTTGCCTAGGCCAGCCTGAACCACCAATGTCATAACTGGGATGACATTGTGTGCCACCATGCCCGGCTTTTTTCCATTGAGATGGGGTTTCATGAACTCCACTTCCCACCGTGGGCTATCTTGGAACCTTGATCCTCCCGATCTCAGCCTCCCATGTACCTTGGGACACTGCACTCAGCTATTGCTTGTGATTGGGTCTCAAGAAATTTCTGCCCAGGCTGGCCTGGAACATGATAGTCCCAATCTCAGCCTCCAAAGCAACTACAATTATAGGTTTGAGCCATCACGGATGGTCCAGCTATGAAACTGGTTTTGAAGACATACAGAGTGCAAAAGTTATGGTATCAGGAGGGTTCCACCTAGATTTCAAAGGAAAGCCTAGGAGGCCAGGCAATGAGTAGCAGGGCTGGAATCCCTGCAGGCAGTCCCTGACAGGATGGTGCATGAAGCTGTGAGAATGAAGCCAGTGGTGCAGTGGAGACCCCAGGAGGTTGGGAGTGTCGAGTTCATGGAATGCCTGGTAAGGAAAGCTAGAGGCAGTGAGCACAGCCAATTCAAGACAGAGGCTCTGTGAACTGCAAATGGCAAAGCCATAGGGACAGGGCTACCCAAGTCCTCTGGAGCTCACACCAAGCCAACCTGTGCCTTGGATATCTATAGAATTTAATGTCTGCCCTACTGGGTTTTGTGTTGTTTGGGTTTCATCTTGTTTTGGTCTCTTCCCTCCTTTTTGTGCCCCCATTCCTAACTTTTAGTATGGGAATGTTTACTCTGTGTCATTGAATGTTGGAAGTATTTAAGTGAAAAGACATTTTTGAAGTAAGGGCCTCATGCTTACTAAGCAGGTGCTTTACCACTCGAGCCACATTCTAGCAATTAAAAAAAAAAAATGACAGGGGCTCACTCGTAAGAGTTTGCCTGGAGTCTCAGAGGAGACTTTGAACTTGGACTTTTGAACCGCGTTGGAACTGTTAAGATTGTGCGGCTCTTGGAGATAGACTTCGTGTGTTTTGTATTATGAGATGGACACAGGTCTTATGAGGGCCAGGGGTGGTCTTTTTTTGTCACTGTGACAGAATGAGTGAGAGAACTTAAAAGAGACATTTATCTTGGCTATGGTTTCAGGAATTTCAGTCCTCTATGGGTGGTAGAGCAAAGCAGCAAATGGTGTCCAGAAAGCAGAGAGAGAAAATGGCTGATGCCCCTGGCTGCTTCCTGTTCCCTATCTGGGGCCCCAGCTGAGGGGATGGGTCTTCCCCACTTAGGCAATCCTCTCTGGAAATGCCCTCACAGGCACTCCCTGAGTGTGCTCACAGGCACTTTCTTTTCTGTGGTACTGGAATTTGAACTCAGGGGCTGGTGCTTGACTGGCAAGTGCTCTACCACTTGAGCCATGCCCCCAGCCCTCCCAGGCCAATCTTAATGCAGTGGTGTTGACAACCAAGTTAATGTCACAGCTGCCATCAGGCAGCCTTCTCTACAGAACAGTCAGTCTCTCTGGGATCCAGTAATGGCCTGCTGTCTTTGCTTTGTCAGGCTTGTAAATGTAATAGCTCCATGTACATTGGTCTTTTAAAAAAATTATCTTAAATCTGACTACACTTCCAAAATTATTATTAAACTCTCCTGGTGCCATCTGCTGGGCATACAGTGTTACTGTTTTACTTTTTTGCAAAATGTTTCTATTTTTGCTGGAGTTAATACATGACTAGGTGTTTCTGTGAACTTTGTTGTCACAGTGTGTTGTGGAATGCAGGGAAGGCACACTGACAGATGACAGTGGGACGGAGCAGGGCCTGGGGTTGTGGCATGTGGACATGGCAGGGGCAGCAGGAAAGGACCAGTGAGCACGGGGCTGTCGGAGGGTAGCAGAGGAGTCCGTCTGGTTGGAAGAGACCTCACACAGCACCGAAAGCATCCAGTTACACTAAGTGATGGGAAGTCGTCTCTGCGGATTGTCTGTGACACTGCAGGTGGGCACTCGTCTGGTGCCTTCATCATGGTCATTAAGACACATTGCTTCCCTTCCTTTGAAAAATTAGAAATGCTGTGACTGGCAGCAGGTGTTCCTGAGGTGTTCTGAGCCAGGGGTGATGAGGGGACAGCCAGCTTTCTGGTAACTGCACCACTGGCTGGGCAATCAGCACACGTGGACTGATCCTGCCTTGTTATTCATTGTTTGTGTGATCTCCAGCTCCCTGTCACCCATAGATAGAAGCAAGTAATAATGGCTCACAATGACAAGTGTTAGTGACAGTGCTTATAAACCACCTGGTCTCCAAATACTATTTCTGCTATTTCTGTTGACTGGAGCTGTCTAAGACTGGCACAGGGAAAACAGACTAGTTTTTACTGTTGAGGTGCTGGGGATTGAACTCAGGACCTCACATGTCTAGGCAAGCACTCTACTACGGAGCTGCATCCCCAGCCATTAAAAAAAATATTTTTTTTGGGACAGGGTCTAAGTTGCCTACACTTGTCCTTGAATTTGTGATCCTTCTGCTTCAGCCTCCCAGGGAGCTATGATTACAGGTATGCATACTACCCAGTGGTAGTGGTCCAACTATGAGAGGCAGAGGACCTGCACTGAGGTACTAACTGTGAAGATGAAACAAGAGGGCAGAGAGGAGAGATGACAGTGCACTGGGTTAAGACCCAATGGGTGCACTGGGTGTGCGAGAGGTGAGATCAAGGACTTAAGGACGGTCATCATGACTGCCCAGAAAATGTGCTACTAGTAAGTTGAAATACCACATGACGACATTTCAGGCAAATTAAAAAAATAACAAAACTGAGACTTACTTCATCTATTGTCTCCGGGAACCGCACGTGGGAAATCGGCCCGGCACCCTCGAGATGCTGGGTAAGGCTCTGCTCACCACTGACTCAGCTGTTGAGCTTGGAGAGGGGAGAGAGAGAGAGAGAGAGAGAGAGAGAGAGAGAGAGAGAGAGAGAGAGAGAGAGAGAGAAAGACACACACACACATACAGAGAGAGAAAGAGAGAGATATTCAGGAAATATATATGTGACAGTAGATGCTAGTTTTTTAAAAAACTAGGGGGCTAGGGTGTAGCTCAGTGCCAGAGCACAGGCTAACATGGCCCTGCATTCCTTCCCCAGCATGCCCTAAAAAAAGCGACAAAATACATAAAGACCACAAAATCTGCAGGAGTAAATCATCCCATCTCAGCATGCTTGTGGCCATGTGTGCAGATGGCTCTGGGGGTCACATTCCCAGGAGCTGTGCTCCACACAGTTTTGGCTCGGACGTCTAATTTGGGCTTCACAGCCCCCTCTCAGATCCTCTCACGAGGACTCTTGTCACCAGTAGTGGTTTCTTCTTTCCAGAGAGGAATGGCCAAATTCTGTGAGCAGTGATTAGTGTCTGAGCCCCACACAGTCACCCCCAGGAAAGAAAACAGGATCCATCAGCAGAGAGAAAGAGGACAATTCCCTGCCAGAAGTCCCGGAAATTATGCCAGCTTACTTAAAAAGATCATTTTCATTTTGTAGTGCTGGAGATCAAACCTGCGGGGTCTCACACAATGCCAGGCAAGTACTGTGCCACTGAGCTACGTCCCCAGGAAGTGATGAAAAGTCAACTAATAAGGGCTGGGGTGTGGCTCAAGTGGTAGAGCATCTGCCTAGCAAGTGCAAGGCCCTGAGTTCAAACCCCAGTACTACCAAAAAATAAATAAGCAAAAACTTTGTATTTAGGCACTCTTGAAACAGAGTTAAGACTTGGGGCTATAGGGATCACTGGCTCCACAAAGCACTGGAAAATTCTAAAGGCGATTGTCTTTCAAGTTGAAGAGGTTGAGCTGACCTCAGGTGCTTTACTAACATTAGCCAAAGCTGTTCTGCAGACCTTTGATGTAAAACCTAGGATGACTTGGAGAATGCAGGCTCAAGGGCAGCTGTCTAAGAGTCTACCCTAAGAGGGTGTGGTGGCTCACACCTGTAATCCCAACTACGTGGGAGGCATAGGTAGGATGATCACCTAGCAAGGGCAGCCAGGAGAAAAAGCCCAAGACCCTATCTGAAAAGTAACTACAGCCACAAAGAGCTGGGGAGTGGCTAGAGGCCATTCTACAAGTTGTCTACCAGCAGCTCAAGAGGGGCAGCCCCTCTGCACGTGACTTCCCTCCTGCTCCACTAGACTGATTAAGTGATCTACAGAGGACACCTCACGGCCCCACGGGAGGAGACAGAGTGAACTGAGGGTCATGTCCCCAGGGCCTGACTGTACTTTCTGGATGTGATTCTCTGAGATTGCCCTGTACTCTTAAAACTGTCTTCATATGCTACTTTATGTGGGTTTTGATTTTCAAGGGGGGAAATGACTAGCAAGGTGCTCAGAGCTGACCCACAGCCACTCAAATCCATAATCAGGTGTTCCAACCAACCTTGCCATCTAGGTTCCCTGGAAATGATTCGGAATCAAGACAAAAAGGATATGGAGGGCCTGGTGTAGTGGTTCATGCCTGTAATCCCAGCATTCTGGAGACTGAGGCAGGAGGATCTTTTTTTTTTTTAATTTTATTTTTTTTTTCATTTTTCTTTTATTATTCGTATGTGCATACAAGGCTTGGGTCATTTCTCACCCCTGCCCCCACCCCCTCCCTTACCACCCACTCCGCCCCCCTCCCTCTCCCCCCCACCCCCTAAATACCCAGCAGAAACTATTTTGCCCTTATTTCTAATTTTGTTGTAGAGAGAGTATAAGCAATAACAGGAAGGGACAAGGGTTTTTGCTGGTTGAGATAAGGATAGCTATACAGGGCATTGACTCACATTAATTTCCTGTGGGTGTGTGTTACCTTCTAGGTTAATTCTTTTTGATCTCACCTTTTCTCTAGTTCCTGTTCCCCTTTTCCTATTGGCCTCAGTTGCTTTAAGGTATCTGCTTTAGTTTCTCTGCATTGAGGGCAACAAATGCTAGCTAGTTTTTTAGGTGTCTTACCTATCCTCACCCCTCCCTTGTGTGCTCTCGCTTTTATCATGTGCTCATAGTCCAATCCCCTTGTTGTGTTTGCCCTTGATCTAATGTCCACATATGAGGGAGAACATACGATTTTTGGTCTTTTGGGCCAGGCTAACCTCACTCAGAATGATGTTCTCCAATTCCATCCATTTACCAGCGAATGATAACATTTCGTTCTTCTTCATGGCTGCATAGAATTCCATTGTGTATAGATACCACATTTTCTTAATCCATTCATCAGTGGTGGGGCATCTTGGCTGTTTCCATAACTTGGCTATTGTGAATAGGAGGCAGGAGGATCTTGATTTTTGAGGCCATCCTGGGCTGTAGAGAGATGCTGACACGAACCAAAACCAAAACCAAAGGATATGGAATTCAAGTGAAAATTATGTTTCTACTTTTGATATTAATGCAATCACACAAGCACAAACAGCTTATGAAATCACTCTTAAGTCTTTAATTAAAATCCATAGAGCATTGAACACGCTTAAATCTTTCAGAAACTTATGTTTTAAAATCCGTCTGCACAGCATTTTGAGGTGAACTTCATGCTATAAATTTACAAATGTACAACACAAGAATCCACTTGGCGTCCACTCAATGCAGGTTTAAAACACTTTAATTGGCAGGCAATGCAAAGATATTTAAAAAACAAAATTACAAAATGAGCACATAAAAGTTCCCTTTTTGAATTTTAATAAAATACTGCTCTGTATAAGATCTAATGAAAAATTCCAGTTACTTAGAAAACAGGTATGTGAGAAAAGAAATGAATCAATATATTTGTATATATTTATGAAATTACACACTATTCTATTGTTTAAATGAATAAAATGTTGAACACTTCAATAACACATCACACAACTATTACTTCTGTATTTAAGTAAATGGAAACATTCAAGCAATTGGATAGAGGCAAAAGGAAATATAAGATACTTCAGGCCAAAAAAAAAAAAAAAATTCAAAAGCACAAACACAAAGACCCTTAACTGTAAAGACAGAAATAAACGAGCTTAAAGCGTCAGGCATGGTGGCACATGCCCACAGTCCCAGCCTGGAGGCTGAGGAGGCAGGAGGATTGCAAATTCGAGGCCAGTCTGGGCCACAAAGCAAGACCCTGTCTCAAAATACAAAAGAAAAGAAAGAGCTTAAAGCAAACTACAGACCAGATCTTCACTCCTGCTACTCCATGAGAAACGGTATGAGAACTTGGCTTCAAATGACTAACCAGCTACAGCAGTGTAATTATTTGCCTGGCCAATTTAACAGTATGGCGACTGCTGAGGTAACAGCAACAGGTCAACAGCTGGAAACAGATTTAACCATGTAAGCAGCGCCGTCTATTGGTAAACAGTCGCCTTCACAAACTGCACTTGAGTGAGTTGACACACTCGTCAGCAGGCGCTAGTTGCTACTGGTTCACGGACACACACACACACACACACAGACAGCAGCCATGGACTGGGGACACTCCTGACTCCTCGACCTACTTCATGCACACCTCTCTTCCCTTCCTGAAGAAGGACCCAGGTGCCTGAGTTATCGTTAGGCCAGCTCGTCTGCTCTGCCTGGTGCTGGAGACCTGGTGCGCTCAGCCTGGACTGGCAGAAGACAGAGAAGTGTTGATGGGAGGAATGAAGTCAGGCTGAAAAACTCTCATCTCTAGAATTTTAAGCTTTATTCTGACCAGCAGAGGGAGTGCCTGCATGACTGCTTTACCGATATAAAATGTATGTAAGACTGAGAATTGGCACTTTCTCTACAAACTGTCAATGAACTTCTGTGATACTTTTTAAAAATCAGAGAATAGCTTTTGCAGTAATTTGTACTATATTCTTTTCCAACTGTAAAACAATTTAGAAGCAAGATGGTACTAAGAAATACAACAAGCTGGGAAGTGACACCCGGTCACTGAAGATGACTTTCTGAATCAAGGGAAGAAGCATGTTAGAACCGACTTCGGGGAGAGCTGCATTCTGTCTTGTACAAGGTAAAGCCAGACAGCCAGGGTGCAAAGCTAGGATTTGTGAATATAAACTCAAGATTGTTAAAGAGTGAGTGAAAAGGAGACCCTCCAGCTTACCTATGTCCTTGAGCAAGAAAGGGGCACTGCAGTCTGGAAATGACATTGGATGTCTTATAACTGTTTCCCTTCTTTCAGCTGCCTCCCTTCCGGACATCCTCTCCTTAAAACAAACAACCTAGATTAGTCTAAAACCAAAAGCAAATACCTGATCATAGAAAATGAAACACACAAGAACCACAACAATAGCTCTTTCCTTCTACCAGGAGGAAAAAGTATCCAATCTTCATTACTTACTCCTTTGAAAAGCAAGGAAAATGTTTTTTTCTAGACAGGATCTCACTGTGTAGCCTAGGCTGGCCTTGAACTCACCATCTTCTTGTCTCAGCCTCCCAAGTGCTAGGATTATAGGCATGAGCCACCAAACCCGACTAAAGAAAATCTTAAATTGAAACTAAGGTTCAGTAGAGGTGAAATTATTTTTTAAGCAGCTGAATCTTAGATGTTTAAGACTGTACTCTGTGTTATGTTTAAGTCAATTAAAACATTTTATTGGTTAAGTTATGAAGCTGAGGAATGACCAGGTAATGCAGGAAATGTGAAAAGGAATGACGACTGGAACTATCGCTTTTCAAAATTCTCTTCATTTGCTAAGAAATAAAAGAACAAAAGACTTGTTGAACGAGAATATTTACAAAGGCTTCAGTGAGGAGAGGAAAGTTTTAAAGACTGAAGTCTCTAGCTCTGTGGAAACATGAAGTGATCTGGAGATTTGTTCCATGCGCACGCGCCACCATTTCTACAACAGCTGAAGGAGCACTGTGACATCTGAGAGTGGTATCAGTCTGTCACAACTAAAAGGAAAACTCCAGTTTCCCAGCTATTTCTCAGATGCAGCAGACCCCACCCGGGCATGAATGGCGGTGGATCTGGTCTCACTGAGACTATCCTGCAGGAAAACAGTCATAGCCTCATCCTCCAGAGGACACCTGTATCACTGATCCCAGCCACACCACATTTGGAAGAGGACCACAAGTGGAACACCTGACCCCTCGTTATCCAGCCAATCTCTCCTCAATCTTGACCTTATGCCTTTTACAGGGGATAACAGCACGCTTCCTGGCGTGCTTCCTCCCTGGAGGCCCGCACAGGCTCACTGCACACACTTAAGACAGAGAGGCAGCTCCTGAGAGCTGAAGGGTGGGCTGAAGGAAGCTGACAAGTATCACACACTTCAATTTAGGAAGAGGTTGACATAACATTATTGTCTCAATGTCACTGTTTGTGTGTATTCCATAATAGATGCTAGCTCTTAAAGTGGAAAGCTGATGAGGCAGTAAGATAAACACTGAGTTACTTAGCCTCATCTTTGGTATCCTGACAGGTAGAGAGACAGGGAAATGCTGCGACACATCTAAACCTAGGAGAGTCATAGAAAATAAAATCACAGGAACTCACGTGACTCATAAATGAAGATGGAGAATGTTTATCTTTTACACTAAAGGCACTACTAGTCTCTGAATGTCCCGCAAACGTTTAGAGAAGCTGAAATCAGCAGGAAGAGGAAGGAATTCATTAGTTCAAACCAGCATTTTAAAAAATGAACAGACGACCTTAAGACTCATGGCAGTGTTCAATGGGCTGAATGAAATCAGATATAATAATAAGCAGCTCCGTATAAAGACTGTGGCTCCTACTTTTAAAAAATTATGATAATTTTCTTCTTTAAAAATATAATCATATCACAAAAACTAAAGGATAAATATATATATACATATATAAACTCAGGCCCTGGTACCACTGAGAAGTCTTCATAAATCGTAAATAATCTCGATAGTCTGAACAACTCACGCTCACGCATGACATGCAAGGACAAAATGCAGCATTATTGAGAACAGCATAAAGCTAAAACAGAACTAGGTGAGACAGGCAGCAAGTGAGGCACACTACAAACCGACGACTGTGTCTGTTTTAGCTAACCTTGGAATTTAAAAGGTTAGAATTTCATCAGCTCCAGGAAGCACTACACAGCGCCCAACAGTGAGCTCTCGCATATGCTCAGTACGCAGATAAAAGCTATACAAAACAACACCACCATTTAGTTACACGATGCTATCAGAAGATTAATTTGTAATCATGTACCCTGTCACTTTTGGAACTTAATTTTATTAGAAATCACTCTGCTGGTTTTTGGATGATCTAAAAAACTGTACTTATGGAAATCTAAATGGCTAGCTCCAGTTCTAAGCAGTTAGATAAAGCATTGTGATCAGCACTGTAAAGTTGCTTTGGTACAAAATTTGAAACAGCAGAAGTGGCCACACCACTACCAGCACGGTCACCTCCTAGCAGGTCCAGGGCCTCAGGCGGCAGACACAAGCCACTGTCTGCCCAGTAAGGGCCTGCCCGCATGATTATGTCACATTGTTAGAAAAAATAAAATCCACACTTGGCAAATCACACTTGAAGCTCAGCTTTCATGCTCCTCTTAATTATCCCTCAATGAGAGCGTAAAAAAAGTTCATTGTTATTGCTGACACCATGTCTGACTCAGAGCTGAAGGCCTCTGGCGAGGAGCACATCAGAGTACTCAGCCCGCTGGTAGTTATTTTAACACTAGCTTTAATTTAGTCTTTTCTTTTTTACAGCTTTATTGAGGTATAATTGACGTACAACAAATTGCACATGGTTAAAGTGCACAATTTGATACAGTCTTTTAAATAGCATGAAAAGTGCCTGACAACATAAAGATAAAAAATATTCAATTTAAACATATAATTTTAAAATAGTACATTTATGAGACAGGTATAGATGCATAAAAAGGTGGATGGAAAGAAATTGATTTAATTCTCAATTCTGAATTTATTCAGAAGGTTTGGAGACACTAAAATTGACGGCCAGTTTCCTGGATTTTCTTCTTGAAGAAGAGCTTGACGTTGACTTCTGGGAAGCCGTGCTGTGGCCCTGGGGGGCAGATTCAGTCTGAGCAGACACAGGCTGTGCCACCTGAGGGGGCTGAGAGGCGGCGGGACTTTCCTGGGGAGTCTCTTTGGTGGCCTCAGAAGACCCTGGCCGGCCAGTCTGAAGTGTGGTGGCTTGAGGACTCTGGGCCTCCTTACTCTCAAAGGTTTTTTTGTTTGCCACTCTTTTTTTGGTAACCTTTAAGGAATAAAAGCATCATTAGTTCACAATATAGGGTTTTGTTTTTTTTAAAGTTTGTGCCAGAAAAGACCATAAACCATGTTGCTCATATATATCAATTATGCTGACATCTGACTTCCACTTACAATCTACAAATCAGACTTCAATATTCCAAGAATTTTGTTGCAACAAAATATTTAAAAAATCTTCATAAATTAAATATTAAGACTTCCAGTCACGGTGCATCACTCCTGCTACAACTGCTATTACTAGTTAGACCAAGTCCCGTGTGCTTGCACTCCGCCCTCGGTGTCTAGACCAGCACAGGTGTCTACTTGGCACTGATAAACACACTGAATAAGCACATTTTACCAACAGTCTTGTGAACATCAGGAGGGGTAATTTCCTGTACAAGCCACTTTCCTTCCAGGCCTCACCTGTAGAGGTATGAACTGACTGTGCACGCCAGCTGCCATTCCTCCAGCCTCGGGCATGGTCCCAGGGAATGGTGGACGGAAGGGCTTCCCAGGAACAGGCACTGGCAGTCTCCATGGCATTGAACCAAAGAGGTGAGATGACGAAGGCATCAGATTAGCCGCTGAAAACCACAAAATATCTGTCTCTTAGTAAAATCAAAGCCCAGAAATGTAATTCCTTTTCCTGCCAGCTTTTATTTTGGCACCCCCCTTTGACGAAGGTCCCCACTTCACTTCACTTACACTGAAACTACTCTCATTTATACCATCAGTCATAGGGCCCCTTGTCAGGACTGTGAACTATTCGCAGAAAGGGACTTAATTATGCTGGCCTTCAAAGGCCAACAGTAGCAAATGCTCGTAGAAGCTTCAGGAATATTTGTAAACATGAAAAAGGGTCCTGAAACTACTCCTGGAGAGAAAAGCCTGGGCACAAAGAGAGGACTCTTAAGGCTCTCACCTAACCCCAAATGCTAAGTTGCTTTGACGGTGACTAAAGCTGAAGTCCTCACATCTGATCACTTTCACAGGACATGCAGAATCTTTCTTTTTTCTATTCTGGTATTTGTAATTGAAGGAATTTTTTTTTTTGGTCCTTTTTTTTTTCTTTTTAGAAACATATTGAAACAATGACTCCTAAACCTGATGTGTTTATCTGAGGCACTTGGGGAGCTTGTGACACCTAGACTGAGTTAAACTGGCGAGGGTCTGAGGACTCAGTTGTTAACAAGCTCCCTGGTGATTCGTATGCAGACAGACCACGGTGTAGCATGGTGGAACATTTGCTCAAGCAACTTCAGTGGAAGTCATGATGTTAAGAAGATCTATTTAAAAGATTCAGTGGCGGTTGGGGTTCAGCTAGGTGGGAGAGGAATGCTTAATGCATTAGCCTGGTTCGATCCCCAGCTGCTCCCCAATAAAAGACGCTATGTTACTCTTATTCATTAGTCACCCCCATAGGTCCCCCAACAAATCACTGTTATAAATAAATATATTTTCTCCAATTTTTCTTTTTATGAGACAGGGTCTTCCTAGGCAGGCGTTGAACCCATGATCCTACTGTCTCAGCCTCCTGAGTGCTGCAGTGTGCCACCATACCTAATTTCTCTTTAGTTTTTCCTTTAGGATTTTGTATATCATAAACAGAAATTATTACAGCATGACATGAAAATTTATAAAATAACTTTAAAGTGTTAATTTGATGCTTGAGTTACTCTCTCCTGTTTAACATTCAAATGTCTTGGTTTTTAGACGTTCATATTATTTCAACAATGCCTACTACAAAACCAAAAGTAATAACTCTAAAATTCATAGCAGGTGTGAAAAAAATAATAAACATGTAAAGGGGTAAAATTATCAAGCTATAAAAAAACAATGCATGGGGAAAATAATCACTCCTTTAAGATAACATGTTCTTATGAGATAGATAATTTTTTAGAGAAGTTTGCTGGCAATTTTCTAGGCATTGTACACATATCAATTACTTATAATTAATTTATACATGATTACTGGATTCATTTTTAAAAGTGAAAAGGTGCCGGGCACCGGTGGCTCATGCCTGTAATCCTAGCTACTCAGGAGGCAGAGATCAGGAGGATCGCCATTTGAAACCAGTCCAGACAAATAGTTCATGAGGCCCTATCTTGAAAAAAACCTTCACAAAAAAGGGCTGGTGAAGTAGCTCAAGGTGTAGGCCTTGAGTTTAAGCCCCAGTACTGCAAAACAACAACAACAACAAAACAACAAAAAAAGTGAAAAAGCAAAAATAAAACGTTCTTGAGACCCCATCTCAACTAATGTCTGAGCATGGTGGTGAATGCCTGTCACTCCAACTACTCAGGGAAGAACAAATTGGAGGACTGAAGACCAGGCAAGGCATAAAAGTGAGACCCTATGTCACAAATATCCAAAACAAGCCTTACACCTATTATTCTAGCTTCTCCTTGCCCAAACCATTTGCCCATGGTGAAATTTACATCTGTTTGGCTTGCATCACTTCCATCATTTGTTCACTCATTTTTTAGTACTGGGGATATGAACCAGGGCAGCATTCATGCTAGTGCAGTGCTTCACCACTGAGCAACACGGCCAGCCCCGGCAGCAGTAGTAACTCTTGTAATGTTTACAGTAAGGATGAGATATGGAGAGTTCCTCAGATAATACCTGCCGCATGGTGGTCACAGGAAAATAATTTTCCAGGTTAAATACATTATGAGCTTTAAGATGATGATGATTAAGTAAAGAAAAAGGCCGGGTGATTAAAAAAAAAGTCTAATGAATTTAAGGCTTAGGATCACAGAGTTAAAAAATGTTAGTCTCAAAGAGATCCTGGGCAGACTACTATAAATAAGAAAATGGAGTCCCAAAGAAGCTGCTGCATGATGGTTTTTTTAACCTGTTTTTTCCTGTTTTCCATTTATTTGTTTATTGTTATGTCTTATTTGTTATTATCATATTATTGCTGTACTGGGGGTATGTTGTGGTATTTACAGAAGCTCTTACAACGTATCATAGTTGAATTCACCCCTCCATCATTCTCCTTTCTGGTTCCTGAAGTTTCAGCAGGTCTCCCTGTGTGTTCACGACTGGGGAACGAGGCCTGCCCACTACACAGACCACCTTGCAATTTAGGAAGGCTGCAGGACATAGGGGTGAATGGCTTCTGTACAAGTTTGCAGGCTCTAGTTTCAGGCTCATTCTTCCTATTCCTAGACATTTGAGTGAATTTCCTGATCCTTTTGAGAAAAATGCTTTCTAAGAGAACTCAGCAAAAACAACAACCTAATGATAGTACTTAGAAAAGCAAAACATCTTACCAGCAGGTTGGGGGAAAACGGGAGGAATGGTTCCAGGTGATACAGCAGGAGAATAATTTGGAAATATTGGTGGAGGGAAAGGAAAATTTCCACCTAAGGATCCCTGTGGAAGGATTTAACCATTGTAAGATAATGCAACAAAAGGTTTCTGCAGAGACTAATTAAAGATGTAACAGAGAAGTCATGGACGGTCCTTACCAACTGCTGTAAAGCAAACAGTGCTGCTTTCTCTTTGGCCTCATTTTCAGAGTGGCACTGAGGCCCGTGTACCAGCAAGCCGTTAGATAACTTCACCTGGCAAACTGTCATTGTCTACAAAAAGAAAAAAAAAAGAATTATCTATGAAATTATCTGTGTAGCAATTCAACTTCCTGTCCCAAAGCTTAGTCTAAACAAGATGAATAATGTCACTTCACATTCTGTTAAAATGATTTCAGAGAGCCAATAAAGGACTATTTGAGTTTTTCCATGGAAAAATTTTTTAAATTTACTTATTTGCTTAATCACTCACTCATTTGGCGGTACTGGAATTTGAATTTGGCCTTGTGCTTGCTAGGCAGGTATTCTACTGCTTGGGCCATGCTTCCAGTTCTTTTTGTTCTAGTTTTGGAGACAGGGCATTCCATTTTGCTCAGGCTAGCCTATACTGCAATCCTGTCTGTGCTTCCCTAAGTAACTGGGGTGGCAGGCACGTAACACCATGCCCAGCTCTTATCTACTGAGAGGGCAACTTGCAAATTTATTTATTTTTGGCCTGGGCTGGCCAGGAACTGCGATCCTACCAATCTCAGCCTCTCAAGTAGCTAGGATTATAGGGGGTGAGCCAGATGCCTGCTTTCCATATTTCTTGTTAATGAATTGCACATGGCTGCTTCCACACTGCAACTGTAGAGCTGAGAAGTTCTGACAAGGGCCACATGGCTCACAGGCTTAACCTACTCACATTCTACCCTTTACAGAAATAGTTCAGTGACTCACACTTTATACCATTCTCTAATAAGCAGTTTGCTAATGTGAATCAATTGCCAAAAGACTCAGAAGTTCTAATTTTATATCTATATTTAAAATGCAGCTCTTCACATTATACATCAAATGTTTTGTTTTACACAGATTTAAAAAAGTATTTTCTTTTTCCAGGTGCTGGGATGTAGCTCAGCAGTACTGAGCTTGTGTAGCACATGTGAAAACCTGGTTTGAGCCCCAACGCTGCATTCTTTCAAAAGTAGTCACTCATAGTGCAAGCGTTAACAATGGCGTTAGGCATCCATTGCTACCGCCTGTCTCCAGAAAGTTTTTCATCTTGTAAGTCTGAAATTCTATGCCCACCAAACTCCCAACCCATGACGACCACTGTTCCTTCTGCGTGCCTCCCAAAGGTGGGAGTTTTGTCTCTTCCTGATTGCTCACTTCACTCAGCACAAGTCCCGAGGGTGGGTTCATGCCCATGCCATCAGGATCTCCTTCCTTTTTAAGGCTGAGTGGCACTGCACCATTGGGAAGTGCTTACCGTTGATGAATCCTTCCACATGGGCTACTGGGGACCATGCTGTTGGGAATTTGAGTGCACGGATCCTCTTCAAGACCCTGCTCTCTGGGCATGAACCCTGAGGTGGGACTGCTGCATCATACGGTAATCCTATTTTTAAATTTGTTTTGAGAAAAGGTCTCACTGTGTAGCCCAGACTGAGCCTCCTGCTTTAGCCTCCCGAGTGATGGGATTACAGGCATGTACTATCATGCCTTGCTTGAGTTAATTTTTACATATGGTGGAACATAAGGTAAGGGTCTAACCCCATTCTTTTGCGGATGGCCTTTCCTTCCCTGAATGGTCGTGGCATCTTGTCAAAACTCCTATATGCAAGGGGTCATTTCTGGGCTCTCTGTTTCACTCTAAGCTTTTGAACTAGACCTCATAGTTGCTATGCAAGCGCTCTACCATTTAAGTCAAGTTTCCAGGCCTCCTTTGGGATGGATAGGGATTGCACTGAACCGAGGCTGCTTTGGGTAATGTGACATCTGAGTCTTTTGTTTCCTTCCTTAAGTTTATTCCTAAGTATTTTATTCTTTTTAATGTTATTGTAAAAATTCTCTCAATTATCTTTTCTGGCTATTCAGTTAGTATATAGAAATACAAATGACTTTTAATTCCATTTATGAATATTAGCATACATTAATAACACGAGGGGATTTCATTGTGGCAATTCCATACATGGGAACAGTATACCTTGAATAAGGCCCCTCCCCCCACACTGCTGCAACTGATTTTTGTGTGTTCTGTATTCTGCAACTTTGCTGAATTCATTTATAAGTTCATATAGTTTTGTTTTAATGGATTTTCTACATATAAGATACTACCTGCACACACAGATAAAATTTTACTTCTTTTCTAATTTGGATGTTTTATATTTCTTTTTCTTGCTTAATTGCTCTGGCTAAACTTCCAGTACTATGCTGAACAGAAGTGATAAAAGTAGACATACTTGCTCTGTTTCTGATAAACACTTGGATGTAAAGAGGATAAAACCACTGTCTTATAGCTTGTATGTCTCACATGCAGTCTGGGGACCCCTTGAGGGTCCCTGGGACTCTTATGAGGTCACCGAGTGAAAACTATTTTATGATTATATTAAGATGCTATTTGCCCTTTTTCTCACTACCTTTCCTCATTTCTCACTTTCTTCTAAGTATACAGAATTCTGACAAAAGTTCAGATTCCAGATTTGACACTGCAATTAATCTACCAAGCCCAAAGCCCTGAGTTCAAACCCTAGTACTGCCAAAAAAAACGAACTCAATCACCACTATTAAGTTTTTACTTATTTAGAGACAGGGTTTTGCTGGCCTCAAACTCTTAATCTTCCCTTCTAAGTGTTGGGGTTTCAAGCATGGGACATCAAGCCAGGCTACCTTTTTTTTTTTTCTTCCTAGGAGTACTAGGTAAAGACTCTATCACTTGAGCTACACCCCCAACTCTTTTTGTTTTAGTTATTTTTTCAGATAGGGTCTCAGGTTTTTGCCTATGTCTGGCTGCAGACTGCGTTCCTCCTAGCTGGGGTTACAGGTATGCCCCACTATGCTTGGCTTGTTTGTTGAGATGGGAGTCTCACTAACTTTTTGCCTGGTCTACCCTTGAACCAGGATCCTCCTGATCTCTACCTCCTGAGTAGGGAAGGTTTTTTTTTGGCAGTAATGGGTTTTGAACTTGGCAGCAGCTTGCTTGGCACACTTAAAAATTTTAATACAGTAATAAAGCCACAATTATCTGAAAAGGCTATTAAAATGCTCTTAGTTTTGCAACTATGTATTTGTCTGAGACCATGTATTTCTACTGAAATCACATATTAGAGATTAACAGTTAAAAGTATATATGAAATAAAATAGCTTCTTCTATTAAATTACAAGTGGAAAAGATTTTGGGAATGTAGAGTAATGCCACCCTACTCATTTTTTTTTCTTTTTTGGAAAACTTTTCTTTTCTGAGGCGCTAAGGATGGAACTGAGGTATACGGCATGCTAGGCAAGTATCTATTACTGAGCTACATCTGCAGGCTGGAAAACTTATTTTTAAGAAAAATGAACTGAGAAACATTTAAGGTATTCTCAGTTTTAATTCTAACATGATAAATATGGATGTAACACAAGTAAATAAAAGTTGTTTGGGTTCTTTCAAACAAAACAAAACAAAACAAAAGAGTTCTGCAGACCAAAACATGGAAAGCCGTTGCTCTAGACTGAGCGCCCTAGCTCCATTAGTCTGGAGAACCTGCAAATACTTGTTGTCCAAGTTCCTTTCTGTCAGTTTCTTTGACGGTCTGGTTATATACAAGTGGAATTACCAAGTAAGCAGCACGGATCTATGCTCTTCATGAAATGTAAACAGCCCACTGCATGTTTTCTACCCGAGGTTCTTAGCGAATTTATTTGGCCTCCGTTACAGAACTAACATAAGTGGAATAGTAGTATACTGTACCTGAGGTGTTCTTAGAAAGGAGAAGTCTGGCTGAGGCATTCCCACAAGGGAACACATTCGAGAAAGTTCAGCTACTGGTGTGGATACAGGAGGGAGCTGGCCAGGCCAACACATACTGTCCACAGATACAACACTGTGGTACTCATTAGTACTGTGAGGCTTGTTCACATAAGATGCTACGAAGACAGAGAAAAGAATGCATCTATTAAGAAAATGATACCTTAGATTATTGCATGGTTTTAGAGAAGGCCAAGCAGAAAATTGCTAAAAAGGCTTAAAAAAATGAACCTCCTAGGGAGTGAATATAAGAACTACTTAGCATTACCTAAAATTATTAAAACTTCAATTAAAAGTTTCAGATGACTATAACTAATTGTAAATTATTAAGATGAAAAATTTAAATAAGTATTTGGTCACCAAAAATTAAATCTTGAGCAACTAATGACTACACGGCAGGTAAAACTTGAACAAGCAAATGGCTTTCTTGAGTAGATTTACAATTGGTAAGTTTTTTATGTTATTTATTTTGGTGGCACTGGGGCTTGAACTCAAGGCCTCACATTTGCTAGGCAGGCATTTTTACCGCTTGAGCCACTCCACCAGCCCTTTTTTTGTGGTGGGTTTTTTCAAGATAAGGTCTTGCAAACTGGGACTGTCTTCAAACCTCAATCCTCCTGATCTCTATCTCTTGAGTAGCTAGGATTATAGGCACAAGCCACTGGCGCCTGGCTTACAATTAGTAAGTTTTGAGGCTCTGGTTTCAATCAGACATTTGCAATCCACCTTACACTCAAGAGGTACACGGTACTGTGGGATATTTTTGTTGCTCTGAACTGAAGTCTTTAAGGCATTTCTATGGAGATGATTGGAAACTTCTCAGTGTTCCCATTCGTTATGATGAACAAACTCACTACCAGAACAAAAGCACACCTCAGTGAAGAATTAGTACCGGCTTCTGTTTCTGACATTGGGACCATCTTTATGCATTACTATTTTAAAAAACTTGTTTTGGCTTCTGTTCATCAAAAGAAATGGTCTCTAAACTGAAGAGAACACCCACAGAGTGGGAGAAAATATTTGCCAACTATACATCAGACAAAGGACTGATAACCAGAATATATAGGGAACTTAAAAAACTAAATTCTCCCAAAACTAATGAACCAATAAAGAAATGGGCAAGTGAACTAAACAGAACTTTCTCAAAAGAAGAAATTCAAATGGCCAGAAAACACATGAAAAAATGCTCACCGTCTCTAGCAATAAAGGAAATGCAAATTAAAGCCACGCTAAGATTCCACCTCACCCCTGTTAGAATAGCCATCATCAGCAACACCACCAACAACAGGTGTTGGCGAGGATGCGGGGAAAAAGGAACCCTCTTACACTGTTGGTGGGAATATAAACTAGTACAACCACTCTGGAAAAAAATTTGGAGGCTACTTAAAAAGCTAGACATGGATCTACCATTTGATCCAGTAATACCACTCTTGGGGATATACCCAAAAGACTGTGACACAGGATACTCCAGAGGCACCTGCACACCCATGTTTATTGCGGCACTATTCACAATAGCCAAGTTATGGAAACAGCTAAGATGCCCCACCACTGACGAATGGATTAAGAAAATGTGGTATCTATACACAATGGAATTCTATGCAGCCATGAAGAAGAATGAAATGTTATCATTTGCTGGTAAATGGATGGAATTGGAGAACATCATTCTGAGTGAGGTTAGCCTGGCCCAAAAGACCAAAAATCGTATGTTCTCCCTCATATGTGGACATTAGATCAAGGGCAAACACAACAATGGGATTAGACTATGAGCACATGATAAAAGCAAGAGCATACAAGTAAGGGGTGAGGATAGGTAAGACACCTAAAAAACTAGCTAGCATTTGTTGCCCTTAACGCAGAGAAACTAAAGCAGATACCTTAAAGCAACTGAGGCCAATAGGAAAAGGGGAACAGGTACTAGAGAAAAGGTTAGATCAAAAAGAATTAACCTAGAAGGTAACACCCATGCACAGGAAATCAATGTGAGTCAATGCCCTGTATAGCTATCCTTATCTCAACCAGCAAAAACCCTTGCTCCTTCCTATTATTGCTTATACTCTCTCTACAACAAAATTAGAAATAAGGGCAAAATAGTTTCTGCTGGGTATTGGGGGGGGGAGAGGGAGGGGGCGGAGTGGGTGGTAAGGGAGGGGGTGGGGGCAGGGGGGAGAAATGAACCAAGCCTTGTATGCACATATGAATAATAAAAGAAAAATGAAAAAAAAAAAAACAACTTGTTTTGTTGTTTCAGGTTGTATCTGTCATTTCAACAAATAACTGGTTTCTAATAGTTTTTGAAAATTTTAATTGATTAGTTATTCCAATATTCACTGAAGCATAAACAGAGATAGGCTCTGCATCCATTCCAGGTTTTGATTCTGAATAAATTCAGATGTAATTATTCAGAACAACTGTTTGTCTCTGAGAAACTTCTGTCCATGTTCACCTTTGTGGGAGTCATTCTTCCTGCTAGATGTGGCAGACAGTTACACAGACACAACACTGCTGTGTAAGGGAGCCAGGGTCAGGGTTGTGGTGGACAATATTGAAATTCAACTGTGTACCATGTTTGCTATAGGCTTTATGGATTGAAGATAATTACTCACTTTCCAATGTCTACCTCTATTCATGACTTGTAATTGATTTTACTGCTTTCTCTATTTTTACACTGGTGAGATGATTTTAGCATAATTGTATCAAATATTGGCACTAACAAAGTGTTGGGCAATGCTAACGGCTTTTATGTGTTATATAACTATCACAATAGCTATTTGCAATGTATTCTCATTTTTTAAACAGGGAAAAGTTTTTTTTTTTTTTTTTTTTTGGTGGTACTGGTGTTTGAACTTAAGTGTTTTGTGCTTGTTAGATAGGCGCTTTATCACTTGTGTCACTCTGCCAGCTCAAAAATTTTAGAAGAGTTAAAGAATGCTTTTGAGTTACATAATCATTTTTAAATTACTGAGATAAAAAAAAAACCTAGACTGTGAAAACCTTTCAAGATTTGTGAACGTACAGAATAAGTACTTATAATAATACAATGGAAGTAGTCATAAGATAATTTAGGGACTATAAATCTTTTTATCACATAGTCATATTAGTACACGAGTGACATAAAAAATTATTTGTGAAAATAAAAGTAAGACAGGTATGGTGGTGCATACCTGTAATGCCAGTTCTTAGAGGTTGAGGCAAGAGGATTGAGAGTTTGAAGCCAGCATGGGCTACATAACAAGACTGTCACAGAACATAACAAAAATAGGAACAGTTTTGTCTTCAAAACAGCACATCAGACTTCTGAAATGATATTCACTACTTTTAACAGAACTGAGCTTACTCACCCAATTTCTTGTTTTGTTTAGGCTGTGAGGGCAGGTATTCATCTCTTCTGTTACAGGGAACACTGGCTTCATTACCAAATTGTTTCATGTCGTTCTTATGGTCTGCCGTGTCAGAGCCATCAATTTTCAGAATTTCTTTGAGCATCCGTGTTCCCTTCTTTTTTAGAAATTATTCATACGGAGTGTGGGGTGGGGAGAGGAAAGTTAACATATTAGATTTAAGCAACTTATTGTTCTCTCTCTCTTTTTTTTTTTTGAGGTGTCAGGCTTGAACTCGAATGGTCTCTACCACTGGGCTACACCCCCAGCCCTTTTGGACAGCTCCACTATTAAAAATGAAGATGCTAACTTTTTTCATACAGAGTAAGGTAAATAAACAGGGAAAAGTAGAAAAAAAATCCACATTTCCAGATATTCAAATTCAAATAATCCTTATTCTTGTGCTTACCTTTTGGCCTAGTTACCTAACAGCAATGTAACAATGTGTGAAAAGCAGGGGAGCTATGGTCTAATGAAAACAAAAGAAAAAAAAAAAATGAAGCTGGCAGCCTGGTTTTCATGGGATGGCAAGAGTGACACAACACAGCATCCTATGTGAGGGAATGTGCTTGAATAGCTGATGGGGTATGCATGACCAGCAGTACAGAGATGACCATAGTAGGGCAGCTCCTAAGACATACAAACCATAGCAAATGACTGTGGTGACAAGTGCTCCTCATTTGCAGGCTCTCCGTGATGAGATGACTGTACTTCATTTTCTTTAGAGATATTCAAAGTTGCTAAAAAGTTCTCAATCCCAGGCTTTGGCTAAAAGAATAAATATTTATGCATGGAGATTAAAATAGAAGGATACAGGAAAAAGCTAAGAGTTTTATGCTCAAAAATGGTAATGCAATTTTCACTCATCGTTTTCCAATGTGTCAACGCTTGGGAAGAGAAACTGAATAAAGGATCTTTTACCCTATCAATAGCATTTGGGTAACCAGTCATAACCTTTTGGTTTTCTGAGACTTCCAGACTTTCATTTCTCTTCAATAGCTTAACACTACATTTGGCAGGCCCTCCAAAAGTCTATAAAAAATTAAGAATGAGCTTTCTGGACAAATAAATTTACTATCTAATAGTATTCTAAATTAGTGGCTTGCAAAATTTTGATGTGCTGCTTTCTCTTTAGCATCATAAGAAAAATAAAGGGCCTTTACTGTTGAATGGGAACAATTCTCTTTTCTTCATTAATCTGTAAATAAGATTGAGCATCCCTTCAATTGCGAGTGTAGGCAACACACCCCTTTATGGACTGCATATTTGTGACTCCCCCCACAATTTCTATGTTGCAACTCTAACCTCCTAATGGGATGGGATTAAGAGGGAGGGCCTTTAGAACACAATTAGGTTTAGGTGAAGTCAAGAGATGGACCTCCATTGTGGGATCAGTGTCCTTAAAAAAAGATAGAGAGAACAGAATTTTTTATTCTTTTTGTCCTGCTAGAACTTATGAGGAGCAGCCCTCTGGAAGCTATGAAGAGAGACCTCAGCAGGTACCAGCACCTCTCCAGATTCTAACTGTATTTCAATATAGATGGTTTTCTTTCAAATCTTATGTATTTTATTTTAGCATTACAAACATTATTCTGCTTTTGCCTTCATCTTGGACTTCCCAGCTCTAGCTGTGAGGAAATAAATATTTGTTGTTTAATCCACCCAGTCCATGGCATTTTTTGTTACGATAGCCCAGACTGACCGTAAGTATATTCCAGTATAACTGGTTCAATTTCAAATCTTACATATTTTAGAATAAAAAACACTATTTGGAGAACAATAAAGGCTTCACTAAATGTCCACAGGCAATGTCTCCACATAATTTTATTGATCCTTTTGTAGAAAAAGGAAACTATAGCATAAGAGTTTCAGAAGGAGAGAACATTAAAAGTCTATTTACTGGTATCTACATAGTTAAAAGATTCACTTACCAAGAATCTGTTAAGTGCAAAAAAAAAAAACCAAAAAAACCTATGGATTTTTTTTTTTTTTTTTTTTTTGCTGTGTAACATTTTGGAACTCAGGGCCTTGCTGTGACATTTTATTTATTTTTGGTGATACTGAGGTTTTGAACTCAGGGTCACCTCCTGTATGCTGGACAAAATGCACATGGGCCACACCTCTAGCCCTGGATAAACTTAATAAATTAATTACTTACTATAGCTCTTTTTCTCCTTCAGTGCTGGGAATTAAACTAAGGGCTTGCTATGGCAGGGAAGTGTTCTGCCACCGAGCTGTATCCCAGCCCAAGAGATCTATTTTAAAACTATGTTCTAACACACTGTGCGCACACAAAAGAAAGGTAGACATATCCCAGATGTACATCTAAGCTTCTCTGATTATAAAATGCACACATATTCCTGATCAAACACTAGACTATATAAAATGAAATGTAAATGATACCAGCTTCCCCCATACCAATTTAACTCCACAGAATTTATACCCTGTTAAGTTTGCTATGTTGTTCCATAGACAAATTCATATTTCTACATATTTTATACATATATGTGTAGGTCTATGTATGTATCATATACAGACTATAAATATGTATTACATTGAGAGAAACTACAAATGATCAATACTTTTATTTTCATTTATTTTTTGTGTGCACGTGTGTGTGCATGCACAGAACTGGGGTTTGAACTGAGGGCTAGATAGGCAAGCACTCTTTTACTTTCTTTTTCTTGTTGTGGTACTGAGGTTTGAACTCAGAGCTCTGCACTTGTGAGGCAGGCGCTCTACTCCTTGGGCCCCACCTCCAGCCCCTTTATTTTCACTTGAAAGATGAAGAAATTGAGGCTGTGAGGGTGGAAGAATTGCTCAAGGATATCCAAGTATTAAGTGGAAAATATAAGAATTTGAGGTGTTTCTGGTTCCAAACTCTGGACTCTAGCTGTGTGACCTTCAACCAAGTGGCTATCAGCCTTTGCTCCACAAACCTTACAGATCGCTGAAAAGGTTACAAAACTCAGTCACATGCCACGGAACCACAAATTGTATAAAAAAGTTGGCTCCTACAAATTCAGTTTTAAGAAAGCTTACCTGCTTACTGGACATTTTTTGTGAATGACACTCAGCTTTAGGACTCTTACACTCTTCTTTAACTAGAGATAAGAAAACAGAAATTTTGGTAAATAAAAGAGCTTACTGTACAACAATTAAATTTACCAAATATATGCCATAGCAAGGCACTATGTTAAAAATTCCTAGAAGTGTAGGGCTGGAGCAAGGGTCAAGTGGTAGAGTTACTTGCCTAACAAGTGCAAGGCTTAGTACTGAAAAAAAACCAAAAACAAAAACAAGAAATTCTGAGCATTCTAAGAAGATAGTCTGTGATGTGAGGGAATTTAATAGTGGAGGTGAGGGGGAGAAGAGATACCCACAGATTAAGAAGGGAAAAAGAAAGTGGCCTTGAAGGGTGGTGGGCTTCCAAAGGGCAGGAGAGGAGGTAAGTATTCCAGGCAAAAGAAAGTGGGAGGGGAAGTGGGAGGGAGGTGGCACGAACAGTGTATACACATGTAAGTAAATGTAAAAATGAGAAAATAAAAGGAGAAGGAAAAAAAAAAGAACACAGCAGAAAGTGTACTGGATACAGTGGATCATATGGATGCAGAGTAACTTATTTTTACCTCTTATCAATGGACGGTTTAAGCCAGACTGGGGGAAAAAAGGTAGGTGGGGAGAGAAGAAGCTATACAGAAGGAAAGAAAGGCTGAAGAAGGCAGCAGGAGGAGGACATGAGAGGACAGCAGAGATGAAGCAGGACAGGGAGGAAAGGAGAGAGGTAGAGATAGGTGAGAAGAGAGGAAAAGAAGGTAAGGTAAACAAGGAAGATGGGAAAGGAAGGAATTAATCTTTAAGAAGAAAGAGAAAGTGAGCTGACATATGAACACTAAATCTTTGTTGAGAAAGACACAAACAAGAAATCTAATTGTAATTCCACATAATACTCAGATAGTTACATGCACTTATATAAATAATTTGAATCCAATACAAAATCTTTAGGTGAGTATGGTGGCTCATGCCCATAGCCCTCGGGAGGCTGAGCAGGGGGACCACTTTAGCTTAGGAGCTTGAGACCAGCCTGGGTAACATAGCCAAATCCTATCTCTCCCCTTCTCCCCACAAAGTTATTTAAATTTAAAATTATTTAAGCTATTTGTCAGATTTTTGGGGACATTAATTTAGAAATTTACAAAAGTAAAGACAAAAAACTTGCAAACAGCTGGAAACTAAATAACTCATTACTTAATCAACAATGGGTCATTGATGAAATAAAAGAGGAAATTAAAAAGTTCCTGGAAGTCAATGAAAATGAAAACACAACCTACCGGAACCTATGGGACACAGCAAAGGCATTCCTGAGAGGAAAGTTTATAGCCATGAGTGCATATATTAAAAAGTCTGAAAGATTCCAAATCAATGACCTAATGATACATCTCAAACTCCTAGAAAAACAAGAGCAAATCCCAAAACAAATAGAAGAGAAATAATAAAAATAAGAGATGAAATCACAAAATAGAAACCAAAAAAAAATACAGAGAATTAATGAAACAAAAAGTTGGTTCTTTGAAAAAATAAACAAGATTGATAGACCCCTGGCAAACCTGACTAAAATGAGGAGAGAAAAAACACAAATTAGTAGAATCAGGAATGCAAAAGGGGAGATAACAACAAACACCATGGAAGTCCAGGAAATCATCAGAGACTAGTTTGAGAACCTATATTCAAATAAACTTGAAAATCTTAAAGAAATGGACAGATTTCTAGATACATATGATCATCCAAAACTGAACCAAGAGGAAATTAATCACCTGAATAGATCTATAACACAAAATGAAATTGAAGCAGCAATCAAGAGTCTTCCCAAAAAGAAAAGTCCAGGACCTGATGGATTCTATGCTGAATTCTATCAGACCTTTAAAGAAGAACTGATACCAACCCTCCAAAACTGTTCCACAAAATAGAAAGGGAAGGAAAACTGCCAAACACATTTTATGAAGCCAGTATTACACTTATCCCAAAACCAGGCAAAGACACCTCCAAAAAGGAGAACTATAGGCCAATCTCCTTAATGAACATTGCTGCAAAAACCCTCAACAAAATAATGGCAAACCGAATCCAACAACACATCGAAAAGATTATTCACCACGACCAGGTAGGCTTCATCCCAGGGATGCAGGGGTGGTTCAACATACGAAAATCAATAAACGTAATAAACCGCATTAACAGAAGCAAAGACAAAAACCACTTGATCATCTCAATAGAAGCAGAAAAGCCTTGATAAGATCCAACACCATTTCATGATAAAAGCTCTAAGAAAACTAGGAATAGAAGGAAAGTACCTCAACATTATAAAGCTATATATGACAAACCTACAGCCAGCATTATACTTAACAGAGAAAAATTAAAACCATTCCCTCTAAAATCAGGAACTAGACAAGGATGCCCACTATCTCCACTCCTATTCAACTCCTATATATGACAAACCTACAGCCAGCATTATACTTAACAGAGAAAAATTAAAACCATTCCCTCTAAAATCAGGAACTAGACAAGGATGCCCACTATCTCCACTCCTATTCAACTATGGAATTCCTAGCCAGAGCAATTAGGCAAGAAGAAGGAATAAAAGGAATACAAATAGGTAAAGAAACTGTCAAAATATCCCTATTTGTAGACGACATGATCCTATACCTTAAAGACCCAAAAAAGTCTACTCAGAAGCTTCTAGACATCATCAATAGCTACAGCAAGGTAGCAGGATACAAAATGAACATAGAAAAGTCATTAGCATTTCTATACACTAACAATGAGCAAACTGAAAAAGAATATATGAAAACAATTCCATTTACAATAGCTTCAAAAAAAATCAAATACCTAGGTGTAAACCTAACAAAAGATGTGAAAGACCTCTACAAGGAAAACTATGCACTTCTGAAGAAAGAGATTGAGGAAGACTATAGAAAGTGGAGAGATCTCCCATGCTCATGGATTGGTAGAATCAACATGGTAAAAATGTCGATACTCCCCAAAGTAATCTACATGTTTAATGCAATTCCCATCAAAATTCCAATGACATTCATTAAAGAGATTGAAAAATCTACCATGAAATTTATATGGAAACACAAGAGGCCACGAATAGCCAAGGCAATACTCAGTCAAAAGAACAATGCAGGAGGTATCACAATACCTGACTTCAAACTATATTACAAAGCAGTAACAATAAAAACAGCATGGTACTGGCACAAAAACAGACATGAAGACCAGTGGAACAGAATAAGAGGATCCAGATATGAAGCCACACAACTATAAGCAACTTATCTTTGACAAAGGAGCTAAAAATATACGATGGAGAAATAGCAGCCTCTTCAACAAAAACTGCTGGGAAAACTGGTTAGCAGTCTGCAAAAAACTGAAACTAGATCCATGTATATCACCCTATACCAAGATTAACTCAAAATGGATCAAGGATCAGACCCCAAACTCTAAAGTTCGTACAGGAAAGAGTAGGAAATACTCTGCAGTTAGTAGGTATAGGCAAGAACTTTCTCAACGAAACCCCAGCAACACAGCAACTAAGAGATAGCATAGATAAATGGGACCTCATAAAGCTAAAAAGCTTCTGTTCATCAAAGGAAATGGTCTCTAAACTGAAGAGAACACCCACAGAGTAGGAGAAAATATTTGCCAACTATACATCAAACAAAGGACTGATAACCAGAATATATAGGGAACTTAAAAAACTAAATTCTCCCAAAACTAATGAACCAATAAAGAAATGGGCAAGTGAACTAAACAGAACTTTCTCAAAAGAAGAAATTCAAATGACCAAAAAACACATGAAAAAATGCTCACCGTCTCTAGCAATAAAGGAAATACAAATTAAAACCACACTAAGATTCCATCTCACCCCTGTTAGAATAGCCATCATCAGCAACACCACCAACAACAGGTGTTGGCGAGGATGCAGGGAAAAAGGAACCCTCTTACACTGTTGGTGGGAATGTAAACTAGTACAACTACTCTGGAAAAAAATTTGGAGGCTACTTAAAAAGCTAGACATTGATCTACCATTTGATCCAGTAATACCACTCTTGGGGATATACCCAAAAGACTGTGACACAGGTTACTCCAGAGGCACCTGCACACCCATGTTTATTGTGGCACTATTCACAATAGCCAAGTTATGGAAACAGCCAAGATGCCCCACCACTGACGAATGGATTAAGAAAATGTGGTATCTATACACAATGGAATTCTATGCAGCCACGAAGAAGAATGAAATGTTATCATTTGCTGGTAAATGGATGGAATTGGAGAACATAATTCTGAGTGAGGTTAGCCTGGCCCAAAAGACCAAAAACCATATGTTCTCCCTCATATGTGGACTTTAGATCAAGGGCAAACACAACAAGGGGATTGGACTATGATCGCATGATAAAAGCAAGAGCACACAAGTAAGGGGTGAGGATAGGTAAGACATCCAAAAAACAAGATAGCATTTGTTGCCCTCAATGCAGAGAAACTAATGCAGAAACTTTAAGGCGACAGAGGCCAATAGGAGAAGGGGATCAGGAACTAGAGAAAAGGTCAGTTCGAGAAAAATTAATTTAGAAAGTAACACTTATGTACAGGAAAGCAATGAGAGGAATCTCACACTATAGCTATCCTTAACTCAAACAGCAAAAACCCTTGTTCCTTCCTATTATTGCTTATACTCTCTCTACAACAAAATTAGAAATAAGGGCAAAATAGTTTCTGCTGGGTATTGAGGGGGTAGGGGGGAGAGGGAGTGGGCAGAGTGGGTGGTAAGGGAGGGGGTGGGGGCAGGGGGAGAAATGACCCAAGCCTTGTATGCACATATGTATAATAAAAAAAAAAAAGTAAACAAAATAAATAACATTAGATATGTGTACAAAGTGGTCTAGCAGTCATCAAACTGAATCCATGTTAAAAATCACAACTTTTTGGGAAAATATCTTTTCAGGAAAGTATTTTAAAAGATAATATGCCTGTAATATATAAACATATAAAATAGCACACATACATGAAATACAATAGATCAGATTTAGGGCTCTGCAACTGGAATCCTCTGTCAGGCTCTCAGTCAGCTTTGCACAGTTCACATCTCCCTTTACTCTATTTGGGTCTCCTCAGAAATGCTTTTTTGATTATTCTGTCTCTTACTCTGCTTTCTTTTTCATCTAAACACTTAATACTAACTGAATCTATTTTAGAATTTATCATTTATTTGTTCATTAACAGTTTCCACCTCAATGGAAACTCTACTAAGGTCAGAAAACTTGATTTGTTGTACACTCATGAATCTACAGCACCTAAAACAGTGTCTTGCCCATAATAGGTCAATAAATAGCAAATAAATGAAACAATATTTTCACTATATTTTGACAATAAGGAATAATTTACTGCAATTCAGGAATACTTTGATCAAGGCCAAAGAAAAAGAAAACTGCAGGATCATAATTCTTATTTCTGGGTCTCCATTCCTACTGTGCCTGAAACACAATACTGAGAACACTGAAGGAATAAAGAGGAAAAATATATAAATTATATAAGAATATTAACAATAAAATACTTGTCAATATTTCAAATATAGTTTGTAATATAGTTTGGAGTAATTTAGCAAACATTTATAAACAAACAAAACCCAAAACTGATCACTGTAAATAAGATTCACAGCAAGAAGCAGAGCACAGACTCCAAAATTTAAATCCTCCACAAAAGCAAAAAGAGAATGGGCGTAAAAGATCAGCATCCAAATTTTTACAACTACTGAAGTCAACTAAAGACCTGCAGCAATATTGGTAGTGTTTATTCAGGAAAAATGACTGTATCTTAGTAAGAACGGTTTTTTTGTTTTAACTTACCTAGCCTCATTCCCTACACTCTGGCTCCATGTATCCTTGAAGGAACAACAGCCAGTAATTGTAGAGAAAACCAGTAATAGCCTGGCATCTGCTAGAGGGATCAAAATGGGTTGGCAGCTCTTTCAAACCAGTGTTCACAAAGAATTGTTCCTTGACTTTTGTGTCAGTCCCTTGGCTGATCCACTTGCAAGGTATCTGTATTTAGGCTAATTTAACCAGCATGGAAAAGCCTTTTCTCTTGAGGTCATATTTGAAAACAATTATAGGCAACTGATTAACTTTGCGGCTGTGTAAGGTGGCGGAAACAGGTGGGCAAAAAAGAGCCAGAACAGTTAAAAGGTAAAGCTGCAGAATGAGATGTCCACAGGGTCTCAGAGGCAACATGATATATAAGAATCTAGAAACTATGCATGTGCTCAAGGGTGTAAGAATGTGCAGGAAAAACCTAAGCTCTCCCCTCTGATTGATCTTCAGGCTCTGAGAAAACAGGAAATGAATACTAAAGCACAGTTGTCAGCAGCAGTCATGATATACCAAATATAGAGGAGCGGGTCAGTAAAGACTGGGAGACTTACTGCTTCTAAGTATTTAAGGAATGTTGAGGTCACTGTTTCAAACTAAGATCCTGCACTAGGCCCCAAAAGACTGGGCTCCAATCAAAATGAAGTCACTCATATCAGAAGTCAAACAAAGCCCAAATAGGTCAGTTGCAATCAGCATGATAGAGAAGAATCCCTCTGTATTTTGTGTGTGTGTGTTTGTGTGTGGTGCTGGGGATTAAACAGGCAAATGTTCTGCCACTGAGTTATCTCACTAGTTCTTACTTTTTGAGACAAGGTCTCGCTATGTAGCCCAGGCTGTCCTCAAACTCATGACCCTTCTGTCTCTGCCTCCCAAGTGCTGGGATTTCTATGTGCCACCCTGCCTGGCTCCCTCTCTTTTAATTCTTACAAAAAAAAGTAATCTTAAGTAGACTGATATCAACCAGCTATTTCTCTTTTCTGATAAAATTTATTTTTGACTTAGCAGTCATTAATAACACAAGGGGGTTCATTGTGATAATTCCATATGTGCATACAGTGTTCTTGGACCAAGCTCACCCGCCCAATTCTATTCTTATCATGTCTTCCCATCTCTCCCCTGTTCAAATAGTGCTTGGTGGGTTTCATTATACTGTCTTTAAGCAGTTATTTTTCTATTGTTTTCTCTCCTTATCCATCATAGAAGGAAAGTAACTTTAAGGTGACCATTTTCTGCTTTGTTTTCTTCAGTACTTTTCTGTCTCCTTTCCAACTTTTGAAAGTAACTTTAAGGTGACCATTTTCTGCTTTGTTTTCTTCAGTACTTTTCTGTCTCCTTTCCAACTTTTGAAAGTTGAAGGAGAAGTCTGTCTCCTGTCCAACTTTTGAGACAGACCTGGTGGAGCATACCTATAATCCTAGTCAGGACAGCCTGGGCTACATAGTGAGTTCCAGGATGGCCTGGGCTAAAAAGGGAGACTTTGTCTAAAAAAAACCCTCCCCCAAACCTCCAAGTCCCACCCCAAAGAACCCAACAACAACAATTACTACAGAAACAAAAAGCGACTCCCCCCCACTAACCCGACCCTTTTCTGCTCAAGCCTTTCTGTTTCAGGGATGAAGTGCTAGAACGGTGAAACAAGCCAAGTTTAAGATCTTTAAACTATACGTGTAGCTTTGTTTTTTGCCAACAGAAAAGCTATACCATGTAGACAGTATTTAAAGGAGAGTTGAAATCGTTATGCTGATTAGACAAAACAGACTATAAGATAAAAAATTATCGCCCAATAACCAACTAAATCTGGGATAGGAGGTGTGTCTCAAGTGGTAGAGCGCCTGCTTTGCAAGTGTGAAGCCCTGAGTTCAAACCCCAGTCCTGCCAAAAAACTCCCAAAACAAACCCAATTAAATCTAACAGATGTCTACAGAACACTTCACTCAATAAGAGAAGAATATATGCATTCTTCTAAATTGTACATGGAACCCTCTTTAGGACAGACCATATTATAGGCCATAAATATAAAATGAGTGAAACTGTACACAAAGTATGCTCTATGATCACAAAGGAACAAAATAGAAGAAATAATAGAAGACGACTTGGGAAATTAAAAAATATGTGGGAATTCAAAACATACTCCTAAATAACCCAGGTTCAAGAAAAAGGTCACTACAGAATTAGAAGATACTTTGAGAAGAATGAAAAGGAAAACACAACACACCAAAGTTTCTGGAACACAGCTGAAGCTGCGCTTTGAGGGAAATTTATAACTATAAATTCCTATATAAAGCTTGGGGAATTTTTTGTTTTGTTTTGTTTTTATGGCACTGGGGTTTGAACTCAGGGCCTCATGCTTGGTAGGCAGGGACTCTGCCACCAGAGCCATTCTGTCAGCCCTCATGCCTATCTTAAGAAAGGAGGAAAAAAAAAGAGAGAAAGCTTTCAAATCAGTAACTTAATCTTCTATTAGGATCTAGAAAAAGAGGTGTGTACCAAATCCCAAGTGAGAAGGAAGGAGAGAGCAAAGATCAGAATGGAAATATATGCAATCAAGAACACAAAAGTGATAGAGGAAAAAAAAAATAAACAAAACCATTTTTTTCTTGAAACTTAAAGATAGTGTCTTGCTATGTTGCCCATGCTGGCCTGGATTTCTTTGGCTCTACCAATCTGCCTTTTCAGCTTCCTAAATAGCTGGGACTATAGGTATACCCCATTTGTCTGACAGGAATTGGTTGTATGAAAAAACAACAAAATGGACAAACTTTCAGTTAGACTAACAAAGAAGAGAGAAGATGTAAGTAATTAAAATCAGAAGTAGAGTGGAGATATAACTACTAACCTTATAGAAATAAAAAAGGATTATAAGGGAATATTATGGATATTATATGGCAACCATTAGATAAGCTGGTTGAAATAGAGTCCTACAAAGATGCAAACTGTTTAAACTGACTCATGTGGAAATCGACAATCTGAAAAGAACTGTAACAAGTCAAGAGACTGAATTAGTAAGACTAATTTCCCATAAAGAGGTTGGGAAGTGGGTGTGTGTGAGATGGTAGATAAAAGGAGGTTGGATTTGATCAGTGCACATTGAATGGATGTGTGGAAATGTACTGAAGCCACTTAGTATATATAATTACTACATGCTAATAAAGAATACAACACAAAACAAGAAAATCGGGAAATTTCCATAAAGAAAAGCCAGGTCCAGGGCCAGATGGCTTCACTAAGTAATCCAATCAAACATTTAAAGAGGAAATATCATCAGTCCTTCCCAAACTCTTGCAAAACACAGAAGAGAAGAAACTATTTCTTAATTCGTTCTGTGAGGTCAGTAGGAGCATGATACCAAAACAAAGCTATCTCAAGGAAAAAATCACAAATAGCCATTATAAATATAGATGCAAAAACTCCTCAAAAAATTATGAGCGAATCAACTCTTGCATCAAATAAAAAGGATTCTATATCCTCTGACTTAGTAGGATTTACCCCAGGAATGCAAAGTGGGTTCAACATATGAAATATAACCAATTGAACATAGCATATGAACGGAATAAAGGATAGATCATCTCACTAGATATAGAAATAACATTTGAGGAGCTGGGGATGTAGCTCAGTCGTAGAGTGCTTGCCTAGCAGGTATAAGGTCCTGAGTTCAATCCCCACTGCTGAAAGGGGAAAAAAAAGAAAAGAATGAACATTTAACAAAACCTACTACTCTTCCAAGATAAAAGTATCAGCTGGCACCAGTGGCTCATGCCTGTAATCCTAGCTACTCAGGAGGCAGAGATCAGGAGGATTGAGATTCGAAACCAGCCCAGGCAAATAGTTCACAAGACTATCTCGAAAAACCCTTCCCAAAAATAGGGTTGGTGGAGTGGCTCAAGGTGAAGGCCCTGAGTTCAAGCCCCAGTACCACAAAAAAAAACAAAAACAAAAACAAAAACAAAAAAAACCCCACCAACATACAGAAGTCAGTTTAGCAATGAACAATGTAAAACTAAAATTAAGAACACAGCTTGTTTGATAAGAGGATTAAAAAGAATATACTTGGAAAAAACAAAGAAGTCCAAGAACTTTTCACTAAAAGTGTAAGACACCACTGGAAGAAATTAAAGAGGAATTAACTAAATGGAAAGACACGTGTGCTAATGGACAGGAAAGCTTAGTATTGATAAGGTGATAACTCTACTCAAAGTGAATTGCAGGATCACTGTGATCTCTATGAAAATTACAGCTGAAGTTTTTGCAGAAGCAGACAAGGTGATCCTGAAATTCACATGGAAATGCAAGAGACCCAGAGTAGACAGAACGATCTTGAAGAAGAACGAAGTTGAAGGACTCAGACTTTTTAATTTCAGAGTTTACAAGAAAGCTACAGTTAGAGGGCTATTTGTACTTGGATAGGCATAAAGATCAGTGGAATGGAGCTGAGAGCCCAGAAATGAATGATAAGGATGTCAGGAAAATCCAATGAGGAAGGAATGAAAGAACAGTCTTTTTAACAAATGATGCCGGGACAACTGTTAAATCTCCAGGCAAAAGAATGAACATGCATTCCTCACACTGTACACAAAAATTTACTCAAAGTGGAAAGTAATCAAATTTTAAGAGGTAAAACTATAAATACTGAGGCTGGAGGACTGCAAGTTTGAGGCCAGCTGGGGCTACATAGCAAGACCCTGTCTCAAACAAACAAAAAACAAACAAAAACTCTCAGAAGAAAACACAGGCCTAATTCTTCATGACGAGATTAAGCAATTGTTTCTTTTTTTCTGGTGGGACTAGGGTTTGAACTCAGGGCTTGGAACTTGTAAAGCAGGCACTCTACCTCTTGAGCCACATCAGTCTTAGGCAATTGTTTCCTAACTATGACACTTCAAGTATAAGCAACCAAAGAAAGAGTTGAAAAAAATACATAGATTAGACTTCATAAAAAATTAAAAACGTTTGTGCTTAAGGATAATATAAAGCGAAAATATGACTCAAAGAATGGGAGAAAATATTCCCAAATCATGTATCTGACAAGCATGCAGCATCAAGAATATACAAAGTACTCTTATAAATCAAAAAGAAAAACCAACCCAATTAAAAAGTGAGCCCAGGCTGGGCATGGTAGCTCACACCTGTAATTCCAGCACTCAGGAGTCTGAGGCTGGAGGATTGAAAGTTTGAGGATGGCCTAGAACTCAGGATTTAAATAGATGTTTCTCCAAAGAACACATGCAGACAGTGATAAGCACTTGAAAATGTGCTTGGTGTTATCAGCCACTTATGAACTGAAAATGGGAAATTACACTTCACATCTTGTCAGACGGGTGTCATCAAAGAAATGGACAGTAGCAAGTCTATGGTGGCAGGTGGAGAAACTGGGCTGGACCCTCACAAATTGCAGGTGGAAATGTAAAATGGAATGGCCACTCTGGAAAACATTTTGGTAGTTCCACAAAAAGTTAAACACAGGACTGGGGCATGGCTAGGCAAACACAAGGCCTTAAGTTCAAACCCCAGTATTAAAAAAAAAATTAGTTATGATATGACTCAGAAATTCTACTCACAAATATATATTAAGAGAATTACAAATATTATTCCCCAAAAATAATACACAGCTATTCACGGCATCATTAGAGCCCCAATGTCCATCAATGAAGGCGTGGATAAGTAAAATATGGGATTGATACAATAGAATACAATTCAGCCATAAAAAGGAATGAAGTCCTTCCTGATACATGATATACACAATGCCAAGCATCATCTCACATGCTAAAAACATCACGCCAAGTTAAGGAAGCTAGTATCTAAATGTCACTTTTTTTTATTCTATTTATATGCAATTTCGAAAACAGGCAAATCCACAGAGACAGAAAGTAAATTAGCTGTTGCCAGTTCCTAGAAGGATGAGTGCTAGCGGGTATGGTGCTTCTTTTAGGGGTGATGAAAAGCTCTAAGTTTAGATAGTAGTGCTGATTAAGTAACTTTGAAAATACCAAAAACCGCTTGATGGCACACTTCTGAAGGGTGAATATATTTTATAGGATGTGAATTATATCTCAATAAAGTTGCTTATTAAAAAGAAGGAAGCAGATTAGCATACAGCACACACCCTTCTAACTGAAAACTTACATTTTCTGTGAGTGTCATATTTTCTTTGCTGGTATTTCACACCGTTATCATTAAAGCCAGGTTTACGCTGTTGAGTTACTTGACTCATTTCCTGAGGTAGACCTGTACCCTGAAAGTTAAAATCCTTATAAATTAGTTAAGAAAAACCTTAATATTACAATTACTTCTTTTCCTCAATTTAAATTAATAAGTACTTTATTATTCAATAAAATTACACAGCTCATTAGAAAAAACTTAGTAAGTATACAGTATTTAAAATAAACTATCCCAAACCCACTAGAAATATCATTAACACAATGACCATCACTCCAGATATTTCTCTATGCATTAGTTAGACAGCAAGATAAATAGAAAACACTTCCCAAAGCGTAATTTTTCAATAGGAAGAATTAAATTTAATTTTGCATGAAGCTAACAAGTACAGAAACTAAAGAAAATACTAAACTGGGGGCAAATGTTTCTTTACAACAGAAATATCAATCTCCAAAGAAAGCTTTTTCTACATTTGCTTCAAAGAATCCCATTTCCAGGGTAGATGGGGGTAGGAAGTGAGTAGCAGTTACAGAAGAAATAGGGTCTGACACAAGCAGGATAGGGTATGACAATCTGTGGGTTCACTTATATTATCCTCTTGACTCTGTTATGTTTAATTTTCCACTAAAATTTTTAAAAACTTGATGTCTGACTCTATTTTATCAAAGCTGAGGATATTAGCTCATTTACACAATTCTTCTCTGAATATCTGATTTTCATTAATTTTTATATTGTCAAGTGATAGAAGACTTCATTACCAGATAACAAAACTGACTATAAAGCTATGATAATTCAGATAGCTCATAAATGGACAAATTAACAGAATGGCATGAGTAACTTTAATATAAAGATTCTATCAGAGATTTTTTTTTTTTTTGGTATGAAGAGAAAACCTAAAAGTAAAAAGAAAACAAATTGCCACAGCTGAAATAGCAAGAGGAAGCTAAAGGAGAGGCCAGAGATCGTCACTATAAAGTTATCACTTCACAATTTTACTTCTGTCAGCTCCTATATATTTTCTTCTGAGTACTGGGACTGCTCCATGGCAGCTGTTGATAGGCGATGGATGAGAAGAGGGTCCATGGGCGCCCACACACAGCACATCAGGCTCTTCAGTCTTGAGGGATCAGAATGGCATGAGATTGCTATGGTCATGGCGTGGGGGCCAGTGGAGCTTTGGGGTGAAGCAGTACATTATGGGGGTTTTGAGTGGAAGGCAGGGAATGAGAACATTAGGATTGAGAGATGGGTCTATGAGGTTCCAGGCAGGGTAAATGTACTTTGCTTTCATTAACCCAGTTATCATTATGGCAACCGTAATAATGCTATGGTGTATTCCGATTCCACTTTACGGATGAATAAACCGAGCTCAAACTGAAAAGGAGTTTGAACCCAGAACTCACTGACATTTGAGCTTTAACTTTAAACCTGTGGCTCACAGTACCACGTCAGAGAAACAGCGTGCCATTGATTTTGTGTTGGGTACACTGCTGTGTTTTACAAATAAAAGCTTAAATATTTTTTATCTTGATGAATTCTCTCCAATTTGCTAATCAGATGAGTGTCATCACTAGCCTGCTTAATAATGCTTTATGAATTTAAGCGTTATATTTGGCGACTCATAAAATTGTAAAATGCAGGAGATAAAAATGAAAGTGTTCATTTGAAATAAATAATGAAACCACCTAATAATAGGAGTTATATGCAGAAGACATAATATCAAGTGGATCTCGAAGAAATAGCAGACCTTGACTGAGACCTAAGGGGATTTCAGTAGTGAGAGAAGGAAGGAACAAAAAAGAACACAAAACAATGTAGGAATCACCTGTGGGAGAAGGAAAGGAAGAGACCAGTCTCACTGGAACAAACTAGTTCATCAACTAGCTGGACACAGTTAGTTACAGGTTAAACAGGCCTCAGACACAGGTTTGACGAGTCTGAGGGTAGGTTCCGATAGGACTAAACATCCAAGAGTATTAGAGAAATACTCTTTTAGGGTTGGAAAAGACCTCAGAGGTCAGGTAAGTTCAGTGCCTTCATTTTATACTGAGGTCACAGGGGCTCAGGAAAACAGATTCATTCAATTTAGTAGGGAAATCTGAATACTGACAACATACTTATCGTACCAAACTACCTCACGGCATAAACTGAGTTTGAACCCAGACGATAATTTGTCCAATTATGTCTTGGGTCAACATAGGCGAAAGAGTCCTTAAGGAAGATTAATCAGGCAATAGTGTATAAGAAGACTCCAAGTAAAATAGGACAAGAAACAGGAACACATCAGAGGTTAGTGCAGGCGTGAGATGACAATCTAAGTCCAATTGTGGGAACTGAAAAGGAGCAAAGATTTATTATCACAATGCAAAAATAATGTGAGAAAGCAACAATGTTTGATTGCAGACTTTTTATATTACATGCCTGGGAAAATGGTGGTGTTAGAAAAAAGAGGCTTAAGTGGGTTTAAATCTGGAACATCTTGAGGTTGACATGACAGTGAAATACCCAGCTACACTAGCTCTCGAGAAAGTTGGAAATACTGGGTTAGACCTTGATGAGAGGTCAGAACCAGAGGTGATAAGGTTAGCAAAGTTTAGCAGACAGGTTGAGAGTCAGTCAACCTGACTTTAGGGGACAGTTCCTAGGGAAAGGCTGAAAGAGCAGGAATTAATAAACAAAGAAGTAAGGCAAGAAGGAAGTCAGGGTAACGCTTCCATTCACTCATTTGTTCATTCATTCATTTATGAGACAGGGTCTTCCTGTATTAGCCTTGAACTCCTTGGCTAGTGGATTCTTCTGTCTCAGCCTTTTGAGTAGCTGAGAGCAGCTGGGATTACAGGCATGTACCACTGTGCTTGCTAAGGTTTCCTTTTAGAGCAAGCTCCTTGAAAGAACTGCCTATAACTGCTACCTCCCCTTCTCCAAACTCTAATTAGTCTTTCATTCCCATCATGTACTCAAACTGATCTTTGCTTTTGTCAAGGTTTCCAATGACCTTTAAGTGATAAATCCTATAGTTAATTCTTTTTTCTTTTATTATTATCATTATTTTTCGGTGCTAGGAATTGAACCCACTGCCTCCTCACACAGGGTAGGCAACCCTCAGAACCCCCTCGCCTACCCTCAGCTTTGCACTGCTACCATTACTACAGAACAATGAAACAGATAAGGGGCATTAATGATACAGCATACTGTCGTGTAAACGTGAGAGAACATTCCTGTGTGACCTAAATTGAGACGTGAGGTCAGTAATTAGCGTCTTGTTCATGTCTTGTTTGAGTCTGTCCTCTCCAGCAGCATTTCTTCCCTCTTGGTTGTTTTGGAGGACGAGGGAGTGAACCCAGTGCCAGTGCCTGCGAGGAAAGTGCTCTACCATCAAGCTACACCCAGACCACTTTTTTTATCTCTATAGAGGAATGTGAATTTGCTTATTCATATTTAAGAAAACAATTGCTAGCATAAGATTTTATATTCAAGTGCAAAATATAAGTTAATGACATATGTTATGATTAAGGCCTTGTTCAATTTAAAATATAATTATTATGTTTTGTAAACAACAAAAAAAACCCAAAACTGATTTAAAAGAAAAATTATATTCTCACTCACTGATTCAAAAATTTTTATATATGACTGAAAAGAAACATGAAAATTCATGATCAAACTGTCAGTTTCTATTTTATGAGATTTCATGATAAAATTAATCACCGTAGAAATAAAAGAAAAACAAAAATATATTTGCCCTAAACTTAATTTTCATTAAACAAAGACTACTAACCTTGTCTTGCATAGCTGACTGGAAGTGCTGGATTTTTCCAGACCCCTGTAAGGACTGCCAAATGTTGCAAAATTCATCGTCGTCTTTAGCAGACACCTAGCAAAGCACCAACAATCTCTTATGGAGATGAAACATGACAAAATATACTTATCAGAAATAGAATTATTTATTAAAGTTACTCAGTGGTAGATGTGATATTTACTCTCACTATCTGAAATCCCCAGTTGTTGTTTTTGAGAGCTCAGCACAGCAATTACAAATATGGTAGTGGCGTGAGACTGGCCTTTTTCAGATACAAAAGGTTTTGAATGGTTTTACAGGAAAGTATTTAAAGCATAACCAGCACTGTAAAGATTACACTCATTCAACAGCCCCACCATTTGTTTTGTCTTGTAATGTACTAATAAATTATCTCATTCAAACTAACACCTTATTTAAAAAACCTTCATTGTGGCTATGCATGGTGGTATGTGCCTGGGAGGTGGGGGCAAGAGGACCATGAGTTCAAGGCCAACCTGTGCCACATAGTGAGGCCCTGTTCAAAACAAAGGACCACCTTACAAAGAAGCAATCTAATGAATTTAAAAATTGGTGATTACTACGGGGTGTGGTGGTGCAGGCCTGTGACTCTACACAAGGGAGACCAAGGCAGAAGCATCACAAGTTCCAGGCCATCCTGGACTACAGAGTGAGATTCTATTTCAAAAAATCAACAGTAAAAAACAACTGGCTCTTTTTTTGATTTCATGCATATTAAGATTTGAGAACAAACACACAGCAAAATTTAACAGTAGTTATCTGTGTGATTTGAGAGGATTTTTGCTTATGTTTACTTTGTTTATCATCTAATTATCTGCATTTTCCAACTGATCTACAATAAGCATGTATTATTTGGGTAAAACAAATGTGGTTAAGCCTAAGGTTTGGGGCCGTGGAATTGAAGATAAGTGTCTCAAAAAGTTAACTCAGAGCTGGAGGTGTAGCTCTACTGGTAGAGTTCCTGCCTAGCAAGCATGAGGCCCTGAGTTCAAACCCAGAACCACTTAAAAAAAAAAAGTAACTCAATTTTTAGTGACATGTGGTGGCTAATCCCTATAATCCTAGCAACTCAGTAGATGCAGATCAGAAGGCCAGCTGGGGTAAAAAGCTAGTGAGAACCCCTATCTCAATAAGCCAGGCATGGTGGCATATTCTGTGGTTCCAGCTATGTGGGAGTCCTTAGGTAGGAGAATCACAGTTTAGCCTGGGCCAAAAAATGAGAGACCATATCTGAAAAGTAAAGAAAAGGGCTGGGGGCATAGCTCAAATGGTAGAATGCCTGACTAGAAAGATTGCGATTCTGAGTTCAAACCCTACTAATACCAAAAGAAAAAAGGTAACTCAATTTTTGTGCCTAGAAAGATGAAGACAATCACCTATGAACTATTACTTGTTTTTGATGTGATATAGTAACCTATTTCCTTTTACCTTTCAAATCTATACAATTCATAGCAAATAGCATCATAAGACACTTAGATTTTATATGAAAAATTTAAGTGTTTATTTGAAAAAGTAAATATATAAGGAAACTAGGGGAAAAGATGGATATTTTCAAGCTCATTATTTAAATAAAGGCATTTCTTCTTTTTTAGGTGGGACTGGGGTTTGAACTCAGGACTTCATATTTGCAAAGCAGGCACTCTACCACTTGAGCCACTCCTCCAGTTCATTTCATTCTGGTTATTTTGGAGATGGGGGTCTCATCAACTATTTTCTTGGCCTGGTCTCAAACCTCAATCCTCCTGATCTCAGCCTCTCAAGTAACTAGGATTACAGGTGTGAGCCACCAGCACTTAGCTGCATTATAACTAATAACAATTTTTTTTTTTTAAGACAGACTCTTGCTGTGTAGTCCAGGCTAGCCTTGAACATGTGATCTTACTGCCTGTCTTCCAAGTGCTGGGACTACAAGTATGAGCCAACACACCTGACTAACAGCACTCTTTACTAGCTGACTACCTTAAAAAATGTGGAATTGATTTTATACAAAACTTTTAAAATCAGAAAAGGAAAACTAATAGTATTCACTGAGTTGGGATTTGTAAACAGGGTGGAGAGAAATTAAAACTAAGAGACTTACTTGAGTAGGAACAAAAAGTGATTGAGGAGAATGGCTGAGGCCTCCCAAATGCCCAGATGAAACTGACGAATTGGAGCAACAGTGATTCACAGCTGGCTGTGGTTTCACAATGGCTGTCAACTTCTGATTTCCAGTTTCACTGCGACTCCCATGAGAAAGGTTCACCAAGGCACTTGTTGGCAGTCGGTAACCTCTACCAGATGAGCACCTAAAAGTAGAAAACTATATTAAAGCACTAGGGAGAAGAAACAATTTTGGGATGGATAACCCACATCAGAACTAATAAATAATACTTTTAAATTCAGAAGATGAATTTGAAATCATAGAAAGATCTCAGTTTATAAGGTGGTTTTCCAGTATGCCGTTCAGTGCTTACTAAATGGAAAGACAAATCGCTGTGTTCTAAGAGTCTGTATTTGTTTATTTTTAAGGAGTTTTCATTTCAATAGTTGAATACAATTGAAATTTTATGAATTAAATGTCAACTTTTTTTTTTCAGTACTGGAGCTTGAACTCAGGGCCTACATCTTCAGCCACTCCACCAGCCCTTTTTCGTGATGTTTTTTTTTTTTTGAGATGGGTCTCAAGAACTATCTGTCCAGGCTGGCTTTGAACTTTGATCTTCCTGATCTATGCCTCCTGAAAAGCTAGGATTACAGGTGTGAGCCACTTGCTCAGTTTAAACTTCTTAAAGCCAAGCCAAGCCAAGCCAAGCCAAGCCAAGCCAAGCCAAAAAGCTTGAATAGTCTGGGTTACAAAAGCCCAGAAGCTACCATGTGGAGCCATTTCCAGTGCAGTTCTTCCAAAGAACTTGGTAAATATCAACTTTGACCTCATTTGTCTATTGACTGAATGCTGAGTGAGTCCAGACCTTTTTTTTTTTTATCCTCATCTTTCCCCCAAACCCTTTTTTTTGGGTGGTACTGGGGTTTGAACACAGGACCTTGAGCTTGCTAGGCAAGTGCTCTACCATTTGTGCTACACCTCCAGCCCCTTTTGCTTTATTTTTTCAGACAGGGTTTCAAACTTTTTTACCTGGGCCATCCTGGCACCTATATCTGCCCACCTTGGCCTCAGAGTAGCTGGGATTACAAATGTGCCCCACCACATTTAGCTCATTTTCCTATCTTAAAGACCTAGGCCTGGACCTGGGAAGGCTTAAGAGACAAGTATTTGTGATTCTTTTCTTCATGGCCTTGATAAAAGGATTAGATACTAAAATAAGCCTTCTTGGCTGGTGGTGTAGCTTAGCAGTATAGCATTTGCCAAACATGTGCAAAGCCATGGGTTAGATTCCCGTCACTGCGGGGGGTGGTTGGGGGGCAAAAGCCTTCTCTTGTCAAAAGTTTTCAACTTTTATCACCTAACATTTTTTCCTCTGTGAGATTACAAGTTTATTAAAACCCAGTGGAAAAGTAAGAGTTCTTTTAGAAGCCAAGGTTATTACAAAATGTGTATATTCATGAGAACTTTATTTTCTAAAGAGTCTGCACTGTGACAGGAGCAATCTTTTACACAGCCGTCTATCAGTCAAGAAATTCACTGCTCTTAACTAGGAGGGGAAAAGAAGAATACTTAGAAAAAAATGAAAAAAGCTATTTTGAGAGTTGGGTGTGATGGGGCATGCCTGTAACCCCTGTACTTGGGAGGCTAAGGCAGGAGGATCACAAGTTGGAAGTTAATCTAGCCTACATAGAAAGACCCTGTCTCAAAAAAAAAATGTATGTATGTATATGCATACACATATGTATATACAGGTAAGGTTATTGGTAATCGAACATTTTTATGAAAAGTAAAATTGGATAAGGGATCTAGACTGTGTTGCTACATTGAAAGAGTACAGGCAGGAAGTCTTTGGGGAACAAGTATTCAAGTTATAAAACAACAATAATAGCACTTGAAGGTGACCACTTTGTATGTTTAGGAGGCTAAACAAAAGTAATTTTAAAACTGCAGTTACCCATTAACAAAACTAGAGGAGAAAAAAGAAACTAAACTAAATTCACTTCAGTGTTTTAGCTAATTTTTAGAAGGGAGAAAGGAAAACTAGAAAGGATTATATATATCTCTTCATTAAAGATCTTGCAGGTAAGCTGCTTTAACTAACCCATCAGGTAAGCAAAGTTTAAATGAGTGCTCACACTTTGTAACTCACCATGTGCCTCTTATTCTAGCAGCATCCTGTTCTGTTCTGGTAACTTGAAACTTTGTATTAGAGCTCCCTCAAAGTAAACTACTTGTCTCATCACTTTGAATTAGAAACAACCCAGCCCTAGTCATCAAACCTACTAACCTCCACTTACCTTGCTTTCTCCTCACAGTCACAGTTCTTAAGGCTCACCTCACTTTCCCATCTCCATTACCGCGTCTGCCATTCACTCTTCAAACCACTCCAATACAGCTTGGCCCTCACAACTCCACCGAAATACTCTCTTGTTACTCAACTCAAAGGACATTTCTAGTCCTCAAGCTGTATGACCATAAATGTCCTTTGTTGCAAGCTATTCTGTCTTCCTCAGCACTCGTCACTAATCTTTCCCCTTCTCCAGTCAACTACTGTTCATCTATTCTACATACTTGTCACATTTTAATTACTCAATATTGAGGTCAGTTGGTTAATTTATCTCTGTAAGGGTAGAAAGCAAGTCTATCTCATTCACTGTTACATCCCGAGTAGCAAGTATGATGTCTTAAATATACTATAAACGCAAATTGTGGACAAATTAATTTTTAAGTAATGTAAAATCAGAGGCCATAGGGAAACTGTCACAAGGTACAATTATTATCTAGAAACACAAACCTTATTGTTAAGCCTCCAGGGAATTCTTCATCAAATAATACTTCAAAAAGTACATTAGCTTCTCTATTAGCTGTCAGAGAAAGAGAGAAAAAACAAATGAACATATGATCAAAAATCAGCAGTAAGGTTTTAGAGTGCTCAGGGCACTATTTCATTAAAAATTCATATAAAATATTCAGGATATGGCCAGATGTGGTGGGGCACACTGCAATACTAGCACTTGGGAGGCTAATGCAGAAGGATCATGAGCTTGAGGTCAGCCTGGGCTACATATCAAGACTGTCTGAAACCCCTCACCAAAGAAATTGTAGACACGAACCACAATCCAATGAGCATCACGTAAGCTAAGAAACAGATGAGTGCTGTAAAAGATCACTGTGCTCCAATTCCCCAAAAGATGACCACAGTCTTCAAATTGGCAGTTGTGATCTTCTTATACTTTTACTACATATGTACGTACCTATGAATAACCTGCAAGTTTTGAAACATATGTAAAATGTAGTAGGGAATATGTTCTTTCGAAAGCTATGTTGATTTGTTTCAACACTGTATCTGTGAGGTTCACCATCTGACTTTGTGTCTTTCTGGTTTTGGATGTATGGTATTCAGTAACAGATCCATTCTTCTGTTGATGGTCATTTAAGTTGTTTCTGACTTTTGCTATTATAAACAATGAAATGCTATCACAAACACGTAAATCCCTAGGTTAGAAGTGAGACTGCTGGGTGTTAGGGCAAGCAACTGAAAAAACAAAAGTTTATTGAGATTCAAGTGCCATATGTCAAACTGCACTTATTTAAAGCATATAACTCAATGAGTTTCACCACATGTAATTAACCATGAAGCATCACAAGTAGGATTTTATCTCCCCAAAAGTTACTTGTGTCCTTTTGTAATCCACACCTCATTCTCCAGGAAACCACTAAAAATCTGGTTTCACCATACATTAGTGCGTATTTCTAAAATTTTATACAGATATAACCAAGCAGTTTACATTCCTTTTTGCCTGGCTTCTTTCAGCACACTTATTTCAGAGTCTCCTGATTCTTGTACACGTTTTTGCTTTTCATTGCTGAGAGGTACTCTATTGCACAGGCACCTAACAATTTTTCCACTCATTGGCTTGTGGGCATTGTACTGTTTTTAGTTTTTGGCTATTACATGCAAAGCTGCTGTGAAGATTCATGAACAAGGCTTTGCGTGGGTTTAAGCCTTCTTTTCTCTTGGGTAAGTATCTAGGAATGGAATGGCTGGGCCCTATGCTACATATATGTTCAGCTTTTTAAATTTTTTATTTTTTTTGGTGGTACTGGTGTTTGAACTCAGGGCTTGATGCTTGTGAGTGAGCTGTTCTACCTGGAAGCCATACCTCCAGCTGGCCCTTGCTTTCTTAAGATAGGGCCTAGCCAAGTAGCTCAGGTTGGCCTTGAACTCAAGATGCTCTTTCAAAAGAAGAAATTCAAATGGCCAGAAAACACATGAAAAAATGCTCACCATCTCTAGCAATAAAGGAAATGCAAATTAAAACCACACTAAGATTCCACCTCACCCCTGTTAGAATAGCCATCATCAGCAACACCACCAACAACAGGTGTTGGCGAGGATGTGGGGAAAAAGGAACCCTTTTACACTGTTGGTGGGAATGTAGACTAGTACAACCACTCTGGAAAAAAATTTGGAGGCTACTTAAAAAGATGGACATCGATCTACCATTTGATCCAGCAATACCACTCTTGGGGATATACCCAAAAGACTGTTACTCCAGAGGCACCTGCACATCCATGTTTATTGCGGCACTATTCACAATAGCCAAGTTATGGAAACAGCCAAGATGCCCCAGCACTGACGAATGGATTAAGAAAATGTGGTATCTATACACAATGGAATTTTATGCAGCCATGAAGAAGAACGAAATGTTATCATTCGCTGGTAAATGGATGGAATTGGAGAACATCATTCTGAGTGAGGTTAGCCTGGCTCAAAAGACCAAAAATCGTATGTTCTCCCTCATATGTGGACATTAGATCAAGGGCAAACACAACAAGGGGATTGGACTATGAGCACATGATAAAAGCGAGAGCACACAAGGGAGGGGTGAGGATAGGTAAGACACCTAAAAAACTAGCTAGCATTTGTTGCCCTTAACGCAGAGAAACTAAAGCAGATACCTTAAAGCAACTGAGGCCAATAGGAAAAGGGGACCAGGAACTAGAGAAAAGGTTAGATCAAAAAGAATTAACCTAGAAGGTAACACCCACACACAGGAAATCAATGTGAGTCAATGCCCTGTATAGCTATCCTTATCTCAACCAGCAAAACCCCTTGTTCCTTCCTATTATTGCTTATACTCTCTCTACAACAAAATTAGAGATAAGGGCAAAATAGTTTCTGCTGGGTATTGAGGGGGGGGAGCGGGAGGGGGTGGAGTGGGTGGTAAGGGAGGGGGTGGGGGCAGGGGGGAGAAATGAGCCAAGCCTTGTATGCACATATGAATAATAAAAGAAAAATGAAAAAAAAAAAAAAAAAAAAGATGCTCTTTCCTCTGCCTCCTGAATGCTGGCATTAAAATTGTTTATAATGAAGTGCAAATTATCATTATTTTCTTTTGTAGTGGAGGCTTTCTGTGTTTTCTTTAAGGTATCTTTACTAAACTGTAGAATATTAAGATTTGCTTACAGAAGTTTTACAATGTTAGCTGTTACATTTAGGTCTGTGACTTATTTTGAGCTAATTTCTGTAGAGGGTGTAAGGTAAGGTGTTAAGGTTCATTTCTTTGCTATAGTGTTTAATTATGCCAGCACCATTTGTTGAGGAGATTATCCCTTCTATCGAAGTACATTGGCATCTTGTTGGAAAAAAAAAAAAATCAATCAATTGGCCATAAGCATCCAGGTCTGTTCCTGGACTCTAATTCTATTCCACTAACCACACACGTCTGTTTTTATGCCAATCCACAGTTTCTCATTACTAAAGTTTTATATATTTTGCATTTAGGTAGTGTAAATTCTCCAACTTTGTTCTTCTTTTTCAAATTGTTCCGATTAGTCTAGAGCTTTTGTTCCATATAAATTTTACAACCAGCTTGGATATGGTAAGCAAGCACTCACCTCTGAGCTAAATCGCCAGCCCCTCAATTCTTTCTTTCTTTCTTTCTTTTTTTTTTTTTTTTTTGTGGCACTGGGGTTTGAACTCAGGCTTTCACACTTGCTAGGCAGGCACTCTACAACTTGAGCCACTCAGCCAGCCCTTTTTTGTGTCGAGTATTTTCGAGATAGGGTTCTACAAACTATTTCCTGGGGGCTGGCTTTGAACTTCAATCCTCCTGAGTAGCTAGGAATACAGGCATGAGTCCCTGGCATCAATTAATTCTTCTTTTTTTTGTGTGTGTGTAAATACAGGGGTTTAAACTTAGGGCCTCACACTTGCTACCTGCTCTACCACTTGAGCCACTTCACCAGCTTATTATAAGTTGGTATTATTACAATTATAAGTGTTTTTTTTTTTTAATTTCAACTTTTGTCTGCTCATTTCTCGGATATAGCAACACAACTGATTTTTTTCTTTCATTCTGGTCTGCAACTCTGCTAAATTTACTTACTAGTTTTAGTAGCTTTGGATCCCAGAAATGATAGTTAGTATTATAAGAGTTTACATTATTCTATATTCTCACCAACTCTGGTGTATTTCCAGACTGGTAATTTTTATTTAAAAATTTCTATAATTTGTAACTAGATATAACAAACCACGATTCCTATTTGCCTTTTACTCCATGACATAAATAGCATTGTTAAGCTCACATAACTAAAGTAAGATATCACTTCTATTTTGAAAGCTTGAATAAACAATTAGAGATCTTTTTAGAACTCAAAGGAGTCATTTCTTTGATAGGTCTTAATTTTTTGGTGGGTGGTACTGGGGATCAAGCCCAGGCCCTTACACATGTTAGGCTTTACCACTGAGCTGCACTCCTAGAAGCTCCCAAATTTAAACGTATATATTTCATTTATATACATGTGTTTTAAAAGGACACATTATGCCACTAACACAAAAGGAAAATTAGTATTACCTGCCATAAATAGGTCATTGTAAAAATAAACTTGATAAAAAAAACACCCAAGGTAATTAATTTCTAGCTGAATTCCGGACCTGCTTTCCTTTGTTATAAGCGACAGTTAGAGGTGTCAGGGCTCATTCCAAATGGAGCCTTTCTTCTTAAAATAATTAGAATAAAAATACAATGTAAGAGTGTCATTCTGTGATCACTGCTGCCCCATCCTTATGAGTAATGGAGCACACTGCACACTAGAAGGACACATATCTAAGATGTTCATGATGGTTTAATTTTACGTCCAACTTGGCTAGGTTATGGTATCCAGCGGTGTGGATAGGACTTACCTAGCTATTCCTGTATTTTTAAGATGTAATCAGCATTTAAACCTGTAGACTTTGAGTAACGCACATCACCCTATCTAATGTGCGTTGTTTCAGCCAATTGACAACCATAAGAAAAAAACTCAAAAGGAAGAAATTCTGCCTCCATACTACCTTTGGACTCAAGTCTGCAACATCGACTGTGCCTGGAATTCCCAGCCTTCGCACCTGCCCTGCAGGTTTTGGAGTCGCCACCTCTACAAATGCATCAGCCAACTCCTTAAAATCCATCAGTCTCTTTTGCTCCATTCCACTATTCTTTTCCTCTGATAACTTTGACTACGCAACTAGTGACACTGTGCTTGCTGCTCATCTCCACATTTCCTGGAGTATACAGCTGCCTCACTGCCCAGTTGAAACCAAGCCTGGAGAGTTCATTTGCTTTTTTGTTTCCTTTTGGCAGTGCTGGGGTTTGAACTCAGGGCCTCACCCTTTCTAGGCAGGTGCTCTAACACATGAGCCACTCCACCAGCCCCATCTGTACTTTTTAACATGACACTTTTACCTAAAATCCAGACTTCAGAAAGTGAAAGTAAGAGGCAGGAATTCTGCTCTGGAGGCTGAGCTCCATTCCTGTCTTGGGAGGGCTACTTCCTCAGCAGGTTATTGATGACAGCACTACTATACTCAGCTGAAGGCAGAGGGAAAAATATTCCCCATCTCATTCCATATTCATGGTAGATATGATTAATGACAGACCTTTATTCCACTCAGTATGGATGTAGCCTTAAATTTCTCAAGACAAGAATCCAAGAGGCTGCTCTTACGGATAGTTGTCAAAAAAAAAAAGGAAACTTCTCTAATCGGAGTTCTAAGGCCTCATCAAGACAACCCAGCTAGAGTTGAATCCATAAACTCTGAACAGGTGCAAAAGTTGTGCAAACAGCAGCAGTGGGTTTGCTTCATTACATACACCTAACTTTTACCACACCTGACCCACAGCCTGACCCCCTTTCTCCATTTCCTGCAGCTGAAAATACATGCAGGAAATTAAAAAGAACCAGGAAAGAAAAGTGTCTTTCATAAGCAGGAAGACCCAGAAATGATCTGCAGTAGAAAATGTGGTTAGCTACTGCTCAAAGTAGGTAGTAATCAGTTCAAATTCCAGCTCTGACACTTACCTATATAGACATGAGCAAGTTACTTAAACTCTCAGGCAAGGAAAAAACACCGACCTCTCATGTGGTTGTGAGGGTTTGGTGCAAAATGTTTGAAGTGTCTGGAATACTGCTGGCCCTAAATATGCCTTGGCCTGCTCTTCCTCCTTTTGAGAACCTGGGACACAGGGGGACAGTACTGCCAGCACCCTGACCCTGGGAACCTGATTTACTGCTTTATGCTGGGGTTGACATCTTTTTCAATCTATGCACATTTAGATCCTTACTCCCCGCCTTTTACCATGATAAAAAAATACCTAACATAAGGGCTGGGGATATATACAATTTAGCTGTATTCATAAAATTCAAATTAATATGTATATTTAGCTCTCAAATCTTTTAATTGTATATAACACTATGTCTGTGTATCCCTAGAGGTTAGATTTGTTTAAATCTTAAAATTAAAGTTCTGAGTGAGACTAGACAAAAGTTCAAGGAGAACTGATGAACGTCCCGTGCAGTTGCCTGAACACCATCCCTGTGATCAGGTGTAATGGTCTGGAGGAGTTTCTCAACCTCCCCATCTTTTAACCATTTCCCAGATGAGTACACAAGACAGAAAAGAGAAGCTTCATATTTTACTTTACAGTATAAACACAGCTGAGGACATATCAAGTATTGAGACATTACCCCCTTTAATTCCTATGATGGTGCCCCGAAGGCCAACTGGAACTGAAAAATTCTCTCTCACGTTTACAACACGGTCAAAGAGACGGAATTCTGCATCCCGGTCAGGAACGACTCCATGTTGCTGTTCTAAAGGCTGAAAAGAAGAAAGCTATTAATTCCAATTAAAAGTTTTCTTAATATATTGAAATACTGCCGGGTGCCAGTGGCTCACTCCTGTAATCCTAGCTACTTAGGAGGCAGAGATCAGGAGGATCGAGGTTTGAAGCCAGCCTGGCAAATAGTTCATGGAGCCCCTATCTCGAAAAAACCCACCACAAAAAGGACTGCTAAAGTGGCTCAAAATGTAGGCCCTGAGTTCAAACCCCAATAACTGAAAAAAAAATTTTTTTTTTTTTTGAGACAGGTCTTGCTACGTAGCCCAGATGGGTCTTGAACTCATTATGTAGCCCAGGTTGGCCTCAGACTCTTGATCCTCCTGCCTCAGTCTCCCTAGTGCTGGGATTACAGACATGAAACACCATGCCTGGCATAAGAACATTTTTATTTCTTTCATACTTTCAAATTTAAAGCAACAAGTTTGAATTCTTGGCTAGAAACTTACTCTATACAGCAAATGGGGCTTCACTGTCACTCGAACCTTCTTATTAGTCTTTCTTTGCTAAGGAAAGAAGAATTAAAATATAAGAGTACAAAATTAAATTATTTACTACTTCAACACATCTATAAAGCCAAATGAAAGTATTAATTTTAAGAATAAAGCTCTGTAGTTGCTGCAGGGAGAATAAAATAAACATTTATAAAATGCCTGGAGCTTTAATTCTTATTTATAAACTTTTAAAATCATTTCTTTTTTGGCAAGACGGGGGTTTGAACTCAGGGCCTTGTGATTGCTAGACAGGTACTCTACCACTTGAGCCACAACCCAGCCCTAAAATAAAATCTTCTGATGTATAAAACATAAAATACAAAGTTCTAGGCATACAATTAGTTTAATGTTTAATGGTATACTAGGAAAATGTCCCTCCCCCTCTGTGCTGGGATCAACTCAGGGCCTTCTGCATGCCAGGCAAGTGCTCCACCACTGAGCCACAGTCCCTGCTACGAGTATGTCTATGTGTGACTATACCCAACCCAAGAAGCAACACCATTAAGCATAACATAAGAAACCCTCTCCATACCCTTTTAATTATTGCCTTTCCTCAAATAACCTTATTTCTAACAAAAGATTACATTTGCCTATTTTGAACTTTATATAAATACTATCCTATTGAAGTGATTCTCTTAAAAGAATTATATGGAATTAATAATTCCATACTTTTTGCATTAAAGAGCAAAAAGTATGAAGTATTTATCATAACACCATGCATCTGTAAGCTATAGCATTTATACACATATACACTATAATGCTCAAACTTTCAAACACCATCTATTTTCTTTTAATCTGAGACACTCATTTATTATTTCAACAAATATTTGCTAAGCTACATCTATTGACTGATTAATATAAGTGCTGGGGATAGAACAAGGCACTATTCCTTTATTCTAGTTGAAGGAAATGTAACAGAAACAGGGACTGGGGATGTAGCTTAGTGGTAGAGTGCATACTTACCATGAATGAAGTCTTGGATTCAATCCCCAGCACCAAAACACCCCCAAGAAACCAAATAAAGTAAATCTATAGTTTAGTGTGTTTGAATGTAAAAACATTAAAAAAAAAAAAAAAGAGTAGGGAGTTGAGAGCCAGTAGCTCATGCACATAATCCTAGTTATATGGGAGGCTGAGATTGGGCAGATCACAGTTTGAGATGAGTTTGTGAGACCCCATCTGAACACAGCTGGATGCAGGGGTGCATGCTTGTCATCCCAAGTTACACAGAAATCTGAAATCAGGTAGTCTAGGCTAGCCCAGGCAAAAATGTTTGTGAGACCCCAGCTCAAAGGGAAAAACTGGGCCTGATGGTGCGCACCTGTCATTCTAGCTGTGGTGGTGGGAAGCCTAAAACAGGAAGATGGTGGTGCAGGCCAGCCTAGGCAAAAATTCAGACCTTATCTCCAAAAAAACCAAAGCAAAATAGGCTTGAAGTATGGCTCAAGTGGTACATTACCTGCCTAGCCAGCACAAAGCCCTGAGTTCAAACCCCAGTACTGAAAACAAACAAACCAACAAACAAAACAAACAGGGAAGAGGGATGAACAATAAGGGAAAATACTGCAATTTAAAAAAAATGTTACTGAGATTATATATACATTTTATTTTTTAAATGTTTTAATTTTTTTGATGGTTCTGGGATTTGAACTCAGGGCTTCATGCTTGCCAGGCAGCTGCTCTACTGCTGGAGCCACTCCATCAGCCTGAAACACTGGTGAGATGTTTACATTCCAGCCCACAGCTGACTAAGTGGACTAATAGGATACACGTGGTGCCCACTACTACAGCAAGAAAAAGAAAATGGGAAGAGATTTAAAGAAACTTTAAAAAGAAGACGTAGGGACTGTGCCGGAAGTATCGTACACAAAATGCTCCAGTGTACCCCTTGGCATTATTATACTGTAGTGTTAATTAGAGGACATGGATATCAAACCTGATTCATTGGGTAAATGAATAAATTGGGTAATTTTCACCTACAGCTAATGAAAACTGGCTATTCAAAATATAATTACCTGGGCGCTTGTAAGAAATGAAGAATTTCAGGCTCAGTGATAGCACTGCCTAGCATTCACAAGGCCCTGGATTCAATCCTCAGCACCATGGCGGGTGTGTGGGTGTCGGGGGCAGGGATGGGGACAAAAAAATAAATAGACTATCAAGCCTCACTCTAGACCTACTGAATCAAAACCAGTATTTTAACAAGATTAGATGGTGATTTATTTGTACCTTAAAGTTTAAGTAGCACTGCTCTGGAGTATAATCCAGAATGTGTGTTTAAGAAAGCTCTCCCAATAAATTTGGAAAATTAGCTGTCTAATAACAAAAATATTGATGTTTATGGTACTGAACAAATAGATTTCATTAGATATTAAAAGATAATTAAAAAGAAATTCAAGTTTTTTATCTTCATCTGAATATCAATACCTTTCAAAAACTATTCTTGAAGTTGATGGTATAGCTCAGTGGAAAAGTACTTGCTTAGCATGCGTGAAACTCTCGGTTTGATCTCCAGCATTGTCCAAACCAAAGTGAAATGAAACGAAACAAAACAAAAACCTCTTAGCTCTGAGCCTTTTGTTTTTCCTCAGAGAGAAGAAACATCTGGTGACTTTTCTTGGTTCTAATTGTAGCTCCTGAGTTTATAAAAAGATAATTCACATTCTTGAATTCTTCTTCTTCTATTACTAGCTATGCATTATTAGTAGGTGTTTACATGTGTTTTACCTCAGTTAATCTTTCTGGTGACTGAATGTGGTAGGAGTTTATTTATTTATTTCGGGGAATGCAGGACCTCTGCTGTCATTCTACCACTTGAGCCACTCTGCCAGACTGAAGTAGGTACTATTTTATTTCCATTTTGCCAATATCTAAACAAAGGTATGGAAAGGTTAAATATCTTGCCTAAAGTTGTAAGTATTGAAAGAGAGATTCAAACTCAAGGTGGTGGGAGAGGGCTCTCAAGTCCAGTTTTTAACTCACTGTGATATTAGTTCAAAAAAGAATGTTGTGTTGGCAAAGCAACACCATTTTAACAAAAAAGGCAAATTTGTGAAAAATAAACTTTTTTTTAAAAAGCAATATTCATTGGCTATTGCACCCAGATAGAGGATTAACAGAGATAAAATAGATTAAGCCAACCATATAAATTTATTACATTGAAAAGGAAAAATATAAAAAATAGGAGAGATTAAGTAGATATCACAAATTCTTAGCAATTGATTGAGTTTATGAGTGACAAAAGTACACTGTATAAGTAACTTTATAAAACTTCTATGTTCCATAACTTTATAAAAGTTGTTCTATAAAAACTGTATATTCTAGCCAGGTGCTGGTGCTCATGCCTATAATCCTAGCTACTCAGAAGGCAGAGATCAGGAGGATTGAGGTTAGAAGCCAGCCAAGGCAAACAGTTCTGTATGACCTTATTTTGAAAAACGCTTCACAAAAATAGGGCTAGTGGAGTGGCTCAAGGTGAAGGCCATGAGTTCAAGCCTCAGTACCTAAAAAAAAAAAAACCAAAAACCAAAACCAAACAAACAAGGACAACAACAACAAAACCTTTATATTCTATAAAAACATGTCTTTAAATAATGTTGATAGAACTGGAAGGAATGGGAGTTAACCTTATTTCTCAATCATAAACTCTCTATTGTGATGAGCATCATAAAACATTAATTCTTAAAATAGGAAACACTACAAAGAAATAAAATTTAAGTGGTAGTAGATTTTTTATATAATGAAGTACATTTGCACATTTATTCAGATAAACTTGCTAATGGCCTCTGGAAATGGTTAGATTGCTTCCTAAAATTATAGGATTATTTGATATTAATTAAAATCATTGAGTATATATATATCAGTGTGCTGAAACATAAATAAATTAGTTATAAAATAATACACAGTCCATTTAAGTTCAGATGTTACTGACAGTTGGTACCTTGCACTTTTCAACTTCTTCCTCGATTTTCTCAACAATAGCTGCATCCAGAATTTGTAAATCGCAAGAAGAACGAGACAAAGTACTGACAGGGTGTCCTTTTAGCCAAGTAACAATTTCTTGAACTTTTTCAGCACTACAATACCAAGTAAAACAAAACAAAGATAAAGTGAGAAATTCTTAATAAATGAGCTGCACCTTCAATGGAATCACACTAAGCTGAACCATGAGACAATAAATACCATGAATCTCCTTACCCATTCTCATTTTCTCCAGGCCAAATATCATCTTCATAGAACACATCCTCTTGGCTATTTTTGGCTATATAACAAAACAGTTCTGGAGCTCTAGCCAAACAAACACACAAACAAAAATATTGCTTTAAAAAATATATGGCTAACGTCACCTAAGTTTCCTATGAAATAATTTTAGCATACTGAGGACTTATCATTATGGTCTTATTGAGGGACAGTGCCAGTACAGAATGGAGACTGAAAGATTTGAAAGCCCGAGTATCCTTATACACTCAAAACACCCCTACTTCAACTATGACTGACTCTCCTCTGGTTACAATGGAAAATGACAAATGGACAAAACAGTATGTACATGTCCATTTTCTAATTCTCAAAATAAGGACAGAACACTCTGTAACACAGCAAATTAAAGTAGATTACAAATTTCTTCTGAAAATTCCATTTCTTTTTGAATAGTGCAGGACTTTCAGGTAATATAAGCAGACTAAACATTTCCAGTAGATTGAATATTTCCAGATGTGAAAGTTTTCTCAGGAAGCTACTGGAGTTAAATATGCCATCAAAATTGACACATAGTAAGAAAGATTAAGACACAGGAGCCAGTTAATGAAGGAGTTCTACATGGAGGCATGGTGAAGGGAAATCCTAGGATAACAGCAAAGTGAAACTATGGAATGAGGGTTCTGCAATAGCCCTGGAGAGCAATCAATCCAACTGAAGCAGGAAGACAGAAGGTTTCAGGACGAAGTCTCCAGGAAGAAAATGGAATTAAGAGATACCCTCATCTGTTTGGCAGAATTTGAGTTCTAAAGCCATGGCACTGAGTTTAGGACTGAATTAGATACATGAAAATAGATAATAAGCAAATGTAAAAACATCAGGGGAAAAAATGTGTGTAAGGAAGGAAATGTAATCATAATACTCTACCAGGTTCAGGGATGAACATTTACTTTACTATAATAAACCTTAAATACAGATTCAATCAAAAACTGTGTAAACTTTAGTGAGAAGGGAAGTATGCACGTGTCTGTAGGAAGGTGAGGGAAGGGAAGAACACTGAAGCTCATAGTAGGAAAGTCTCTCAAAGTTGCAATCAGTGGATATGGCAAGTTGAAAAAAAAATCAAGAAAAATAATTTTTATTTATTATTTTTTGCAGAACTGGGGCTCAAACCCTGGGTCTTGTTCATGCTAGGCAAGTGCTTTCCCACTGAGATACGTCCCTAACCCAGGAAAAAAGCAGTTTCAACATGACTTCTTAAAGAAATACGAAAGTGAATAGAAGAAACGATCTAAATTTTTTGTTCCCCAACTCCCTCAAAGGGATAGAATGTGACTTTACTTAGAAAGTTTTTTTTTAAAATAGAGGCAGTCAAGTTAAAATGAGGTCATTAGTATGACTAGTGCCCTAATAAAAAGGAGAAATGTGGGCAGAGACTGACACAAACAGATGAAAGGCAGTGTGAAGATGCACAAGCAGACTGCCAGGTGAAGAGAGAGGAGTGATGAACCTACAGGCTGAGGAACATGTGCGGTAATGAGTAACTGGCAGAGTCCTTCCCTAGTGCCTTCAGAGGGATCATTTCCCTGATGACATCTTGACTGAGTCACTAGAACTGTGACACAATACATTTCTGTTGTTTAAGCCTGCCAGTTTGTGGTACTTTGTTATGGGAACTCTAGGAAAGTAATAGAGGGTTCCTTAGATTTAAGAAATGAGAAACCAGGGCAACAACAGAAAGAACATCCAGCTGTGAATCAGAAGTGAACACATTCCCTGTCAATCTTTGTCACTAAGTAACTCAGAACTATTTCCCTCCGAAACTGGCACGAGCAAGGCAAAATAAACACTCCTCCCTGATTTTCAATTCCTAGTGGAATCTTCCGAGGCGCTTACCGCTCGAGGTACTCTGCCAGAAGCTGCTCTGCTGCAGATGAGTACATCCACTCACTTCCAACTTTCTTAGTATATCCAGGTACTTCCTCATTCTTTTTGTTGAATTTGAGATTTAAACCCACATTTGCCTTATGGTCTCCATGAGGGCTAAATTTAAACCACATCACACATACAAAAAGTTTTAAAATTTGTTCAAGTCATAAAAAGTCTTGCTTTCAATGTTTAGAAAAGCTCGGTTTTGACTGCTCTCCTATATTTTAGTTATGCTTCTTTCCAATTAGCAATAATTAAAAATAACTAGAGGGAAGGCTTCAAAGCCCAAGTTAATAAACCATGTAAATACATTGCTATAGAAAAAAAGTAACAAAACGCAATGAAGTACATTACTGAGGTTCACACACACTCTCTGATACCTTTTTTCAAGGTTCAATTTGTTAGCTGCTAAAAAAACCCTGTCTTTCCAACCATCTACAACATATGCCATTCAGATAAAAGGTTACCACCAGAGGAATTTATGCACAATTTCAAAAGAAAAGTCACAGCAGTTAATAAGAGAAAATAAATACTGAAATATTATGCATTTAATCTTTATCATTTAATTTTTCTGCCACTTTAAGTAAATTTCTCTAACATAAACTTACTTTCTCCTAGATCCTCTTCCAATAAAAATACTTCCTGTAAACCTTGAAACAAGGTATCCACTCACTCCAAGGCGACTGGCCAACACATATCCTGGGTTGTACTTTATAGAATATTTCTTTAAATATAAAAACAAAAAGGTCAATTATGGAAATATATGTTTACATCAAATGTTATTTATCTTTCAAATTTGGAGATAATTAAGACAACACTAACCACTGGCTGTGGTAATACAAGGATTTGTACTTAGACCAATTCCCCCTCTCTTTTACTCCTTAAGGAACAGAATTCCCAAAGATGGAAGGGGGAAGAAACATACAGTTGGTGAAATTGTCTCAAGAGATAAATTACTCTAAGTACTAAATAGCAAACTCCATGGGTAATTTATTTAATTTTTTTGTATTTCAAGCAGGGTTTAGCAAGTACCTGGGATAAAATGAAGTCTCAATAATTATTACACTGAATTAATATATAAGTATGTCATCATACTTATGAAATTAAATATATCATTCCTATATGGGTATCAATAATCTCTTCCCCCAATATTTACTATATATATTTATATACAATAGTAATATATAAATATATAACATTTATATATTTATATAATATGTATATTTTCATATATATCATATGAAAATAGTTAAGTATGTATAGGCTCATAATTACTACAGTGAATGAAATGCAAAGTTAGTCTGTCTACTTAAGGATAGAAACCAGAAAGTCTATAATTTAGAAGAAGATGTATTAGATGATGAATTTTTAACTACAAAGCAAATGAATCTGAACTCCATCACCAACTGGAGTTAATTATTATATACCCCTTATATAATGTATATAGAAATAAATTAATTTTTATTTATGTATATTAATTGTATGAAGTTTGTATCTGATATGAACATAAGGAAGTTGTCTTACTAAAAAAATTCCCCCAAATGGGAATTTTTTCCCAGAGATTGTTAAGGAATTAAATCAGCACCATTATTTTATTGATCACATCTACAATAATCCCCAAATGTATAAATGTTTTCGGTGGCCGGAAATACAACGTTACTATCAAAATAATGTAAAGTGTATTAGAATGTAACATGGGTGTGTAATCATCAGATCTAGCAATAATACAGTAAAAATCAAGTATGCTTTCCATAACAGATTAGAATTAAGGTACCATTTCCCAGTTACAAGTAGTACCACTTTCCTTCCTAATACGCATCTGGGAATGTGCTGGTGTGTTCAGTTATAACCATTGGCATGGGGTTCTAGCTTGGCACCTAGGGACGGAAGATGACAACTGTCCTATTGGCTTAAGTGCCATCTACCTAAGTGTTCTGCTCCAAATACCAATAGCAGTCCTTTTGAGAAATTCTGGATTATAGTATAATTAAAAATTAACTAAATTATCCTAGAAAATATAAAACACACAGCTGAGAATATTAGGGTATTAGGGTAAAGAAAGACAGTGGCTTGAGTGAAAGTTAAAAGAAGGTATGTAAAGAGGATAGAAAGTCTTCTGGAGAAGGTATGCTGACCAACACTCTATTCTACAAGAAGGCAGGCTCTTCTGGATCTAGAAAAAGCCAAGGATAAAGGAACAGGAATTCTTCCATCTTCAATAACTTGTAGGACAAAACTTAGCTTCTTCATGTAATGGGCAACTCTGCTGGTTTTCTGACTATGCTGTCCAAATCCTTTCTCCAATATCGACTTGGTGGTAAGATTTTAGGAACATTTCTGCCTTCTATACTGATACTTAATGCTTTAAATTCATTTCATAGGATATAAAGCTTAAGATTTTACCATTAGAAGAAATTATAAAAGCAAAAGTAGCAATAGCTAGTTGTGTCTTAATTATCCCATCATCAGTAAGAACAATGACAGATACTGGAAATGCCCTCCCCCTCCCCATTTTAACAGGAGAAAGGAGGTTAATAAGCATCTTTGGAGAAAAAGTTCAGACAAAGGATGCTGTGAACTTAAGTGCAGTTTCTCAATATTCTCTAGGGCTAAGACTGTCCATTTTTAGGTGAATAAATGGCTTTTTAAGAAAGGCCATTTGCCACTTGTAAATAAAAATGCAGGCTTTGAAATATTATGAAAGATTTAAAAAACCTGAGTCTATTACTAGAGAGTATCTTCATCAATGTCCCTCTTATAAGATTAACAGTAATTTGAAATAAACATTATGGATTAATAATGGGATTTCAGTGGTTTCTTTTTCTCTCTAGAGAGCTGCATGATTTTTTTCTTTTTCTTTTCTGCAGTATTTACACAAGCTAGGCTACATTTACATGAATTTTTGAGCACAGATTCCACATTATTCTTAAGATGTCTGAAATAAACTTAAAGGAGGTGACAAAAATAGGCGAACATTTTAAAAGTTCTAACTGAAGCAATACAAACTGTACTCACATGCTGGTTCTGTATTAAAGCATCAAGATTGGGTTCACATGGAATGCTGAAAACCACACGAATCCTACCTTCTGTAATCACATCACGTGAATCCTGAACCTTGGAGAGGGGGATAAAAATCACAGTATATTTTAGTCTCTTTCATCATATTTTATTTATTTTTCTACTTATTTCAATGCTATTATTTCTAAAATACAGCATGACAATAAAATTGGACAGTGGAAATTCTCTTGGGATTTGTAGGTAGATGTGGTATCATTTTACTCTGGCTTTAATAGCTATTAATCATTCTTTCAAAAATTAATTTGCAAATAATTTCAAAATACCCAAAGGTTGCAAAAAAATAAAAACAGTACAAAGATGACTGAAAAACATTTACCTAGATTCACATTATAATGTTAACATTATAAAGAAAATGGCTTTAATATCTTTGTACTGTGTATATATTTACATATATATGGTTGAAGAATATGACTATTCTTCTGAACCGCTTGGCGATATATTACATACGTCATGTGCCTTCCTTATAAGTGTTTCAGTGTACATTTGTATATATAATTTGGTGGAACTGGGGTTTGAACTCAGGTGTTCATGGCTTCATACTTGCAAAGCAGGTACTCTGCTACTTGATCAACAAGTCTAGTCCATTTGCTCTGGTTATTTTGGAGATGGGGGTCTCTCAAACTATTTGCCCAAGATGGCCTTGAACTGCGAAACTCTCAATTTCAACCTCCCAAGTAGCTAGGATTTTAGGTGTGAGCCATTGGCACTGGCTAAGGATATTTTATTATAAAACTACAATATGATTATTAAGGATATAAATTTACATCGATACAGTATTTTTATCTAAGTTATTATCTGTATTCCAGTTTTGTCAGTTGAAAAATAATGTCTTATGTAGAATTCTTTTCTTCCTCTCCAGATACTGCATTTAAGAGATACTGTCCCTTTTTAATTTTTTTGTTTTTGAAACAGTGTCTTGCTATGTAGCCCAGGCTGGCCTTACTCCTGAGTGCTGGTATTATGCATGTGAGCCACTATACCCAGCAAAAGAATCATGTTTTCCCCCAGTGCTGGAGATTGAATCCAGGACCCTGAGCACACTAGTCAAAGGCTCTACCACTGGCCTACATCGTTAGTCTTACATTTACTTTTAACATGCCACTATAAACAAGAGCCCTTCTCTTCCCTATCTCTTTTTATTATCATCACAGAACCATGGATTCCTGGTTTTCACTCAGTAGTTTGTAACTGGTTACTATACTTAATGATTCCTGGTAAATTACCTCACATTTGACCAGTGAGACCCCTCATTCTTTTGAGCATGTCAGATGTACCAGGCTCATCTTATGCTTTCCTTGTCCCATATGCCTAGAATCAGTCATTTTACTGAGAAGGACTGTTGTCCCTTTCAGTGGGGTATGGCATTAGAGGTCAAGATCTGGGTATTACACGTGTTCACAGCTAGCAGGATGTCTTTGCTTCTTATTCTTTTGAATAAATAGAGCTAGAAGTATATGTACATATACATACACAGCCTGTCTACACATATATTTTGGAAATCAGGAATTCATTCCAATACCTCCAAACCTGTTCACAAAGATTCTTTCGTATTTTCTCCCAGCCCATATTTACACATACCTTTTTCCTTATGAGAAATGGAGTTCCTAAAAACATCAACAGATTTAAAAATTCATTTAACTCTATAACATATCTAAGATAGTTTTTAAATTGCTTCACACATAACAGCATAATAAACAAATCTATTAAAATAGAAATCAGGATTTGAATTCTTTTACTCATCTCCTGACTCTAACCTGCTCCTGACAGAATATACACAGTCAAATACCACATTCATAAATTACCTTAGTGAATTCTTTTTTGTTTTTCCATTTAGTGTTACATTTTATTTTGCATGTAGATGAAGTTAAATAATTATATTAACTTGACACTTAGAAATTTAATTAGTAACAAAACTGAAACTAACTTCTCCAGTGCAGCCATAATAGGGAGTTCCCAGCATAAAGACCATACTTCTAGGAGGAAACAAATCATCCAATGTTTTGATACTGGAGAAGCGAGAGTCGAAAGCTCGGATGTCCTGTATAAAAAGGAATACAAAAGTCAATCACCATACACAAAATCTCTATAGTTTGCACATGGTGTTTTTTTATGGGATCATGTCTGTGCTTCTGCAAATGTCAAATGTGAACATGCTCTACATAACAGCATCAGAGCCCACAGCTTAGTGCAGTGCTTCACACATTAGTTCTCGAAACAACCTTCCACCAGACTGCTCATTACTAACCTGACTTCACAGATGAAGAAAGGGGGAAATGGACTGGCGGAGTGGCTCAAGCGAGAGTGCCTGCCAGCTCTGAGACGCTGAGTTTAATCCCCAGTACACCAAAAAAAAAAAAAAAAAAAAAAGTGTGGGGGGGAAAGGTTCGGGGGATGAATCTTGTCCAAGGTCACACAGCATACAGTAAAGCAGCCAACTCAGGCAATTTATGCTATACCCCTAAATTATAGGGTCACTATACAGTGGAATCCCCTTATCCATGTATGTGGGGGTAAACTCCAAGACCCCCCCCCCACCCTGTGGATGTCTGAAACCACAGCTAGTACTGAACATTATAAATATTTTGTTTTTTACTATACCAATGACAGAGTTTAATTTCTAAATTAGACACTGGAAAAGATTACCTGTAACTATTAATAAAACTGAACATTTTAAACAAAACAGTGTACTGAAAAATACATGAATGTGGTCTCTCACCATCTTTCTTCTTGTGACGATGTGAGATGACACGACGCCTATGTGATGAAGTGTGAACAACTAAGCACTCCAGGAACTGTGGCCTGAACTTGAGCAGTTTGAGGTGCTTACCATAATCTTAGCAACCTCAGCGTAAGATTTTTTTCTTTTATCCCATTGAAAACCTTCAATTTTTTACATAAAGGAAGCACTTTATGGCTTCTTGTTAGCATATTCTAATTGCCACTATCATTACCTTGGCACTTTGCAGCCCAAACTAAGTAAAATGGTGTTGGTGAACACAGTCGCTGTGCTACAAAGACAACTGGGAGTGAGAGGAAACGAACAGGTGAGCTGTGTAAGCACACACAGCGTGGTGCCCTGGACGAGGGGGGATTCACGTCCCCGGAGGGATGGCACAAGATTTCATCACACCACTCAGAGTGGTGTGCAATTTTAGGAACTGTTTAATTCTGGAATTTTCAATTTGATATTTTTAGATCCTTGGTTATTGCATGTAACTGAAACTATAGGAAGCAAAAATATTTGATAAGGGGGAAACAACTGTACTTAAAAAAATTTTTGTCTCCTTGTCATATATAAGATTGTAAACTCAAAAGCAAGTGCCTTTTATGTTTATTAGTTTAAGGCAACTCCCTCCCCAACCTCAACTGAGGACTGAACCCAGGGCCTTGGCTCTTTTATTTTTATTTTGCTTTTGAGATGGGGGGGGGGGTCTCCCTAACTTTCTCCAGCTGAACTTGAACTCAAGATCCTCTGACTTCCACCTCCCCATTAGCTGGGATTACAGGTATGTATCTGATGCCCAGTCTCCCACCCCCAAAATTTGTTGAGATAGGGCTTCACTATGTAGCCCAGGCTTGCCTTGCCTTGAGTCTGAGATTCTCCTGCCTCAGCCTCCCGAGTGCTGGGAACATGCACTACAAGCATGAGCCACCATGTCCAGCTAAGGCAAGTATTTCTGAAGAATAAAAATCCAAAAATGAAAAGGTAGAGATACCGGAAATTTTCTTCTAGAAACTAAATTCTTGAAAATACCCAAAGGACAAGCTCCCTAACTGCATACACAGAGTAACTGAGCATGGAATACTCCTCATACAGAGTATTATATCTTGCAAATTATATGAAATAAGAATATACTATACATTGCTGAATTAATCTTCTCTTTAGGAATAAGTATCGATAGGACAGTCTTTCTCACATACTGTGCAACAGGGGACATAAGACAGAACTGAGACTTGATGGAGCCTTACCTTAACTACTGTCTGATAAACAAAAGGAAGAACTTGTTTGGACCACTGTTTTTCTAGATGAACTTCACCATTCTGACTGACTTGATATCTTCGACCTGTAAGCAACTGAGCATACACAACTGCAGATGTTTCATTTATCATTATTCCCTTTCTCCTCAGGTAGCTAAAAGAAAGAATAAAAAAGAGATGTATGAGTACAAATATATTCCAGAATGATAATCACATCCAGACTATCAACTCACAATCAGACACTTAAACTTCAAACAAATACAACAGTACTTATGCACATCAATTAAGACTTTTTACAGTGTTTAGTTTAGTCTGTGGCTACTTCTCTTACTGTGTATGTGGTTAAATGAGATTACCACAGACCTATAAAACACTCTTGTCAGGCTGGGAGTATGGCTCAAGTATTACAGCACTTGCCAAGCAGGCACAAGGTCCTGAGTTCAAAACCCAGCACCACGAAAACAGTGGTGTTAAAAACAACAACAAAACCCACCCAGAACAACAACAAGAAGATATACTCCTGTGTTTTCATCTCCCTTACGATGGCGATACTTATAAGACAGGGAGAACAGCAAGTATAGGTGAGTATGTAGAGAAATTGAAGTAACTGTACATTGTTGGTGGACATATAAAATGGTGCAGCTGTGGAAAACAGTTTGGCAGTTCCTCAAACAGGTAAACAGAATTTCCGGATGACCCAGCAATTCTACGACTAAGTTTGTACTCACCTAAACTGAAAACAGATACTCAAGGAAATATTGATAAATGAATGTTCACAGTAGCAATTTTCATAATAGCCAAAAACCAGAAAATACCTAAATAATCCTGGGTGGAAAAATGGATAAGAATATGGTATATCTATACAGTGGAATATTATTTAGCTGTAAGAAAGAGTAAGCACTGACGTGCTACATACATGAAGTTCAAAAACATGCTATGCGAAAGAAACCAGACATAAAAGGTCTGGTTCACATATTATTGCTTATGTGAATTATGAGACAGAAAGCAGACTAAGTCCACCTGGTGGGTCTTTTAAGTCTAAAATAGGGGTCTGCAACCCACAGCCATGGGCCAAATCCAGACTACCCCTTGTTCATTGAAATAATTTATTGTATCATATCAGATAATGGAATAAAATTAGACACCAGTAACAAGATAAACTACAGAAAATGCACAAACACAAGAGACTGAACATTACGCTTCAGAATGACCAATGGCTTATTGCAAGAAATAAGGGAGGAAAGCAAAAACACTTCAGAATTGAATTGATACAGCAAAGGCAATTTGAAGAAGGAAGTTACAGCTATGAGTGCTTGCACTAAAAAAATCAGAGAGCTCTCAAATGATGCACCTCATGGTCTCAAGAAAACAAGAACAAATGAATCTCAAAGTTAGTAGATGAAAAGAGATCACAAAGATCAGGGTAGAAATCAATGAGACACAGTCTAAAAGAATGATGGGGGGGTGGCCCAAATAATGTTTACACATGTAAGTAAATGTAAAAACGATAAAATTAAAAAAAAAAAAAGAGAGATGCAAAGAAACGATGAAACAAAGAGCTAGTTCTTTGAAAAGACTAACAAGATTGCCTTGTCAAACTAGCCAAAAGAAAGGGTGGAGAAGACTCAAATTAATAAAACTAGAGATGAAAAAGGGGACACTACCTATAGCCAATATTACTGTAAATGGGGAAAATCTGAAATATTTCCCCTAAAATCAGGAATGAGATTCCCATTCTGTAAGTGCTTGACTTCTCATTTGGAGCAATAAGGCAAGAGAAAGAAAAGGGATACAAATAGGAAAGTAAGAAGTCAATATCCTTATTTGCAGATGATGAGATTTAAATTTAAAAGACCCCAAAGACTCCACCAGAAAACTTATTGACCACTTTTAGCAAACTAGCAGGATACAAAATCAACATACAAAAATCAGAGGCCTTGCACATGCTAAGCAAATGGTCTACTTGAGCTGTATCCCTAATCCCTTCCTTTGTTTGTTTTTTTTTGGGGGGGTAGGGACAGGGAGGGAGCAATACCATGGCTTTGAACTCCGTGCCTCCTGCTTGCTATGCAGGTGCTCTACTACTTGAGCCATGCCTCCAGACCTTTTTGCTCTAGTTAGTCTCACCTTTTAACCAGGCTGGCCTGAACTACGATTCTCCTATTTATGATTCTCACATAGCTAAGATAGGCTTGTGCACCACACTTAGCTTTTGGTTGATATGGGGTTGAGCTAAGTTTTTGTGGGGGCTGCCTCAAAGCCACAATCCTCCAGATCACTACGTGTAGCTAGCTTTGCCTACTCCCTTCTTTCTTTTTATCCATACTTCCCAGTTATATATATGTATCAAGGAGACTGAATCAAACCAAGCGTATTAAATTGTTGGAATACAAATATAAAAGTGCACTGTCTGAAAACTATAGGTTGTGAGGGATCACTGAACTTTAGACCTACTGGACTTTGGTTTTAGGTGTACTTCTTGTAGTTGGTAGACGTTGGGTGACACTGGTATTTGAATTAAGGAGCTAGGTAGCCACTTAAATTTATTGATATAATTCTTAGTTTGGCTATTTCTGTAATCTGATTTTAATTCTCTTTTTAGGCTTTCTAAATTATGTTTTATTTTGCTTTCTGTATTTTAGTTTCTGTTTTTCATTTGATTTTTCTCAATAGTCACTTGCATTCCAATTTTAATTAATGGCTAGTTTTGAATTAAGTTTAAAACATACTTCATTCTTGTCTAGTTTTCTAAATTATAAATTACCTTTTAACTTTCTATGTAAAATGAGTAACACTACTAAAAATTAATTCTGTACTTTAATAGATCCAGTGCTCCTCACTAATTGTTTAACAGCCATTTTTTTATGTGGATCTATGTTTTGCTTGGTGGAGGTACAAGGTGTTGGAGCTCTCCTTCAAATTATCCTCTCGGTATGTCATCTTCTCCATAAACTTTTTCACTCTGTTACATCTTCAATTTCTCCCTCTTAGGGCTGGCGGAGTGGCTCAAGTGGTAGAGCACCTGCCTAGAAAGGATGAAGTCTGGAGTTCAAACCCCAGTACCACAATAAATAAACAAACAAATAAAAAATTTTTCCCTTCTTTTCTGCAGTTAGCACCATTTCTATGTATAGCCCTATCAGTTGGTACTTGTTTTCATACTACATACACCTCAGAGCTAGGAGAAGGTGCTGAGGCTCTCCTTACAACCCACCATGACCTCCAAATCTTTAGGAGAAAACTATCCCATTCTTTCCATTCTATTCTTATGTCTACCACTATCCAGAATGACTTCAATGTCTAAATGTATGATTCACTCAAGTCCACAAAAACTCATTTTCAAAACTTCTTTATCTCTAAACACCTTCTTCTCCATTCCGTTTCAGGCACCTATTCCCATGGTTATTATTTGGGTCTTGACATTATCCATAAATGTTTCACCTTCAAAATCACAAATTCAAATATCAAATGTTTGATAACTTCCTCTTTGTATAACTTGCTTGCTCAACAACTCTATTACCTTGATTCAACTTTATTTGGGCTCTCCAGGCCACTATCCTTCTACTTCCTTCTAGACTATTAACCTATTACTTTCTTCACTCCTCCCTCTATTCCACTTAGATGCTATTGTCCACCATTACAGAAACATTCTTGCTAGCAATCTAAACTTCTTGCCTCCTTGTCTTTTCTACATGTATACATCTGGCAAAATCCAGTACAGGTTAAATCCAATTATTACTATTTTTTCTTTTCTCGTAATGCTAGGGATTGAACTGAAGTCCTTGCACATGCTAAGTGAGCACCCTATCACTGAGTCACATCCCCTGTCCAATTATTTGTTTTTCTTAGGGCTGTGACTAATGATCTAAGGTTAACTGCCAAGATATCGGCAAAATGTTTCATTATAAATTCATGATCTTCAGCTTCACAATAGGTCCTCAATACTGCCTATCATCCTGCATGTTTTTTTTTTTTTTCTGATCAACTGACATTCTTCCACTTTCTCTAAGATCTAATTTTAAATCTTTTCCAGTCTATTCAAACCTCTGACTAATCTCTTTTTTTTTCCCCACCACTTTCAGTATCTTCAACATCTATTTAACAAGGAAAATTGAAACAAATTATTTTTCCCTATGTCAAAGACAGAAACCAACCTATACTGGCATACCATTCTGTTAAAATATAGAAGATAGCCTTAATCTGGCTTAAGAATCCATTTCAGCTGGGAGCAGTCACACTCACCTATATAATCCTAGTACTTGGGAGGCTGAGTCAGGAGGATCTTAAGTTTGAGGCCAGCTTGGGCTAAAAAGTAAGACCCTGTCACAAAGCAAAAACCAAAACAAAACAGACAAAAAACAAAACAAAACAACTGAATCCATTTCATTCTATCTTCAAATTCACTGTTGTCCTCTCTTCTTCTCTTTCTTGTTTTTACACATATGATCAAATTTCTTTGACTAGCCAAAAACCAGTTCCACTCAACTCTACATCCTTCTTCAGTTATCTCTTAATGATAGTTTTTGTTAGAAAGGGGTATGTTATGTAGGTATCAAGAAACTTATCAGGTACATCAGATGTGTTTAGACAATTTCTAAGAAGAAAACCACACACGATTTGGTACTCAGAAATATCTCATGTGCATGTTCGTAGAAAAAGAAGGTACTGAATTTAGAACATGTTTGGGACAGTAAGATACATGGAACTATAACTGAGCTAAGCAGAAGATTTTCTACAATCTTGCCATAGAAGTCCTAGAGATAAGAATGGTCTGCACAAGTATCACCTCACTCCTCCTGGTTAGGGCCAAGAGATCCACACCTCATGCTACTAAATTTCATGTGAATTCTGCCTTGGAAGATGGATTGTGGAGGACCTTGGGATATGTAAGAGGAGTGGGCAAAAAGTGAGATAATATGAGGAAAGAATATGGTGATTAAAAAAAACCAGTCTCAGAGAATGGTGATCAGAATAAATAAGACTAAACCCAACTTGGCTGACAAAGTTATACAAGAGAGTCTCAACTGGCAGACTAAAAATCATTCTCTTTTTTGTTTGGCAGCACTAGGGTTTGAACTCAGGGCTTCAAGCTTGCTACACAAGTGCTCTCCACTTGAACTGCTCTCCAGCCTCTTTTTATGTTGGGTTTTTTTGAGATCGAGTCTCATGAACTATTTGCTGGGGGCTGGCTTTGAACCGTGATAGTCCTGATCTCTGCCTCCTGAGTCACTGGGATTACAGGAGTGAGCCCTGGTGCCCCGCATTTTTTTGTAAATCTTGATCATTCCTCTAGCCTTTCTAGTTTGGCTTTCGTCCCTCAAAATAACTTGTTTAGTCTCTTCAAAACATTTGATCTAACTTTTTAAAACAAGTTTTTCCTTTAATTTTCATGATGTTACCTCTCCTGGCTGCTCTCCTCTTAAGTTGCCTCTTTTTTTCTGTTGGCTCTTCTTCCTTAACACGTGTTGTTTTCCTCCTGCCATGGGGCCTCCACATGTAAGTCTTCCCTCATCTTGAAATACTCTTCTTATCCCTCTTTGCCTAACTCTTGCTCCACATGCAGGTATCAGTTGAAGCAATATTTCCTTGGGAAAACTATCCCTGATTAGACAAATTCCTTCCTTCTGTTATACGGTCTCAGAGTACTACTTGTGCAAAGCAATTATCATATTGCAGCTGACCAAAAATCACATATTAAGTGATCTGCCAGGTATAGTTTCATGAATGTAGGGACTGCATGTTTTTAGTCATTATGGAATCTAACTGAGCTTACTGCTGTATCAAGCAATAGTTCTGATATTCATATTTCAATATGCTGCATATTATGAACAAATGACTAAACTCTTTAAGTACTTTGAATAAGTTTCTTTTTTTCCAATCAAAAGAGTCTTTACTAAAACAATATTCATTCAAACAATTACTGACAGCCTAGGCACTGACCAAGAAATGAGAATAAAATGGTGACAAAACAGTTACCTTTCCTACCTTTCCAGAACATTTATATTGCTTTCTATCTCAATCACTTGAGAGCTGTGTCTATCTCCTTTTACACTGGCTGGGTGGTTCTTCATGGTCTGTGTGCAGTTTCCTGCTTAGCTAAAGAGTTATGGAAGAGGACTCTCCCTGACTCTTCCAGGAGCTTATTGATGATGTTGCTGCAGTTCACCCAGCAGTGCTGATGGCTATACATTTACAAAACCATTCTGTATGCCACTGCCAGTTTCTGTTACTCTGTTTTGGTTTAGAGTTTTCTAGTATTTGGATAAAGAAGGAGAGGTACTACTAGGGTAAGATCATAGGACACAATTCATTGCAGCGACACTGAAAAATCCTAAGAGGGCCAGGTTCTCAGTTTGTCAGTTTGGTTGGTACAGACAGAGCTTGCATTCTAAACCTGGGAGGAATGGGTGGAGGCAGGTTAGGGGAGTGGGAAGGAGAGATGATGAGGAACATCATCCTATTTTTATTACTGACATGTGGCCAAGAAATTCAGTGGCCTTATGGCCATGAAAATAGCACTCTAATTCAGGCAACCTAATACAGGCTATTCCCAGTGCTAAGTGATCATGTCATTACATTCTTTTCCCCTGTTCTTCATGAAGTATTTCAGTGAAAAACTGAACAAGGCTATACTAACCAGATGTTATTTTAAACTAGAATGTGTTTCTTTAGAACACAGGATCAAGATGTACTCAGAATTCAGAGTAGCTTCTATGTTCAGCTTAGAGAAGTAGTACATCAAAAGATTCTCGTTTTGACATTAAATTCTTTCTTTTTTTTTTTTTTTTGAGACAAGGTCTTGCTATGGTCCTAGGCTGGCCCTTGAACTCATGACCATCCTGCCTCAACTTTCTGAGTGCTGGGATTACAGTTGTGTGCCATCAAACCCAGGTAAATTCTTTTTATGACACTCACTGGTCTGAAATTCCTTGTATTTCTTTAGTCCAGTTAGATTGTTCTTTATCTCCAAGTTGGACGACTTTAGATGGTGGAGCAGTTCTTCCCAAATAAACCTTCTGTGTTCCTGGAGGTTCTTCCAAGTAAAACCTTAAACATAGAAAAAAAATTATATTTGCTCTAATATAGTATTCTAGCAGTGTGAATCTTCAAAATGAACAAATTTCTATATTGGGACTTGTAAAAGATTTCAAAGCTGAAGCCAAGTGCCAGTGGCTCACACTTGTAATCCTAGCTATTTGGGGAGGCACAGTTTGGGAGGATCATGGTTTAAGGCCAGCCTGAGCAAAAAGTCAGTAAGACCACATCTCAACAAACAGCTGGGCATGGTGGTACATGTCTGCCATCCCAGTTACTGCAAGAAGCATAAACAGGACTGTGGTCTAGGCTAGTCTGGCAGAAAGTGAGACCCTACCTCCAAAATAACCTGAGCAAAAAGAGATGGAGGTGTGACTCAAGTGATAGAGCATCTATCTAGCAAGTACAAAGCCATGTGTTTAAACTCCAGTGCCACCAAAAAAATTTTTCCCCCCACACCTGGGTACACTGATGTATGCCTGTAGTCTCAGCTACTTGGGGAGCTGAGATAGGAGGATCACTTGAACCCATGAGTTTGAGCCCAGTCTGGGCAACAGAGCAAGACCCTATTCTTCTTAAACCCACCCCCACAAAAAGCATTTATAGTCACTCTCAGAAAAATTAAATACTTACAATATAAATATATTTTTAAATGTACAAATATAAAAACATGTATGTGTGTGTGTGGGGGGAGGTGGCCCAAATAATGTATGCACTTGAAGAAAATGTAAAAATGATTAAAAAAAAATATGTGATTTGTATGACGAAAACAAAACACTGTGAAAGAAATCAAAGATTTAGCTATTTAGAGAGGTATGTGGTGTTCAGGAATTAGAAGACTCAACATAGTAAAGATATCAAATCTCCTAAAATTTATTTATAGGTTTAATAAAATTTCTATAAAAATCCCTTCAATGCTTTTTATTGATATAGAACAATTTGGTCTAAAATTTATATGGAAAGGTAAATAACTAGAATAGCTAAAACAATTTTGGAAAAGAAAAATTAGGTTGAAGGAATCACTCTACCAGATATGAAGACTTACTATTTGGCTACTGTAATCAAGTATAGTGTGTATGGGCATCAAAAAGACCATGCATACATACAATGGATTAAAAAAATCCACACTGATATGCCCAACTGACTTTTTCTGCAGTGCTGGAGATTAAACTCAGGGACTTGTGCATACTAAGCAAAAATTCTACCATTCAGACACATTCCCAACTCCCAAGCAAGTTTTGAAGAAGATGCAAAAGCAATCCAATGGAGGAAGCATAGTCTTTTCAACACATGATGCTGCAGTAACTGAATATTCTGAGAGAAGCATGACAATTTATGTAAATCTCATACCTTATGCAAAAATTAATTCAAAATGGATCATTGATATAATGTAAAAGAGATGAAAACTATAAAACCTTTCAAAGAAAACATAAGAAAGCTAGAGTTTCTAAGATATGACACTAACAGCATAAGGAAAAAATTGTGATTACATCAAAAAGACAGAAGAGTAGCCGGCACCAATGGCTCACGCCTATAACCCTAGCTACTCAGGAGGCAGAGATCAGGAGGACTGCTGTTCAAAGCAAGCCTGGGAAAATAGTTTGTGAGACCATATCTCAAAAAACCCTTCACAAAAATGGGCTGGTGGAGTGGTTCAAAGTGTAGGCCATGAGTTCAAGCCCCAGTAGCACAAAAAAAAAAAAAAAAAAAAAGGAGAGGGCTAGAGAGCAGTAGTGTACCTGCCTAGCAAGCACAAGGCTCTGAGTTCAAACCCCAGTACCACCAAAGGTGTGGGGGAAGGGAGAAGAATTATTCAGGTGTGACGCCACATGCCTGAATTTCAGCACATGGTAGGTAAGGTAGGAAGATTATGAGTTCAATGTTGTCCTACGGTAGATAGTGGACCCTATCTCAAAAAAAAAAAAAAAAAAAAAAGGTACAAGGACTGAATTTTGATAATACAAAAAAATTCCCTCAAGATTTCATATTTCATACAGAAAAGCTGATACCAACAAAGAGAAAAGTTCAACTGGCACTGATGTTTTACCATTACATTACAGGAGAGATGTGTGCAGAGCTAACAGGAAGGAAAAAGAACCGAGTCATTTTGTAAAACTCTGCATGGCAAAGAAAAGAACTGAAAAAAATATTTTGGATATGCTATAACTCAGAAAACATATTCCTAAGCCATTTTTTCTGGAAAAAAATAACCTTTAAGATTAAGTTCTAGCCACATTAAAAGTAATAAAGAATAAGAAATAAGACAAGCTTTACATGAAATAATGATAAAAATGACAAATAAAAACTTGTCCAATTATTTACTGAAAAATTATTATGGACCTGGGTAAAATGGGAAGAAATGATTCTTAAAGCAGAATATACGTGTTAAAAATTAAATGTATCATTTAAATGAAACCTGGGAAGAACATGGTAAAAGTAAGGTTATACATGTTATTAATTCTTATCAGAAAGAGAAATATGCTTGCTAAATAATATAAACAATGATAACCACTTCTAGGACATAGAACATTCAAACTATTAAGAGGAAGTGAAAGGAAAAAAAGAAAAAAACATACACATCTAAAATCACAAGCAGTATAAAATAAACTGTCAATGGTGGCTGAACTTCAAGTGGTCGCATTAGATAGTGCATTCATTTTCACTACAATATGTAAATATTCTAACAGTAAAAGTCATCAAATAACAAAGCAAATATAATTTAGAGAAGTTATAAATCAAACCTTACTTAGTTTCGCCATCTGATACAGCTACAACTCTAGCTTCTTCAAGGTGAGGCCAATTAACAAAGACAGATTTTCCAAGCACTGATGAAGCCACATTTTCTATACTCTTGAAGTAAAAGCAGAAAAGTTTTTTTTATGTTTGTCCAAGAGAACACTTTACACACATAAAATCTCCCCATGCTTTAATTTGAAAAATAAATGTGTTGGACTGGTTGTGATACATTTAAGCCAGGGGACACAGGTCTAAATGTGTTCTCTTCTTTTCAGTTACAGGATCTTGGGCAAATCATTTAATTCCACGGAAACTCAGTTTTCTTTCATAAGATGAAAGAATAAATGTCTCCCTTGCAATGTTCAGAATAAAAGAAAGTGATATACACAAGAGCTTTTGTAAACTGTGAAATGCTATACAAATATTCTGTATAAAATAATCTTTTACGTAAAAATTCTAGTTTTAAAAAGGAATTACTATTCAATTCAATTTATACATACAGGTCAGAGAACAACTTTGAGGTAGAAACTGAAGTTTAAATATAAGTTTTCATTATTTTTAATCATTACTAACAAATAATTCTTTAATTAGAGATAACTATTTTTACATTTCTTTTGGGTAACCTTTTATTTTCATATTTAGACATTTTATAAGGGAATCTAGAAAACAACAGAACTACAGAATATTCTGAAAAATCAAACAAGCTTCAACATTAGAACTAGGCTCCTTCAATTATTCTTTTCCCTTCTATATATTAGTTCTTGTTTCCTTCTCTCACTCTTTCATACAGTTTTTGAAGAAAGTGTCCTCCTTTCTCAAATTAACCCTTTCATTTAAGCTGTAGATGAAATCCCTTACTACTTCCTGTGGGGTCTTGCTATCATAAACATCCTTTTCAGCTGCAGTGGCTCTAAGACTTCATTTCTCCATCAGCTCTACCTCCGTTTTGCATAGGGCTTGCTTTTATGAGCTGCCTCTTCTTTACCTACAGGTATGTCTCTAGCCTTCTTGTCAGTGATGTATTTCTTGATTCAGGGCTCAATACCTGCTACCTTTACTTCCTATCTACTTAGTCTATCTTTACTTCTTATCTCCCAGTCTTTAGAAATTGGAGTTCTGTCTCCACCTAATGGACAAATTCTTAAGGCACTGAGTTTTTAATTCCTTTTAAATATACACAGCACGCACTATTCACAATAGCCAAGTTATGGAAACAGCCAAGATGCCCCACCACCAACGAATGGATTAAGAAAATGTGGTATCTATACACAATGGAATTTTATGCAACCATGAAGAAGAATGAAATGTTATCATTCTCTGGTAAATGGATGGAATTGGAGAACATCATTCTGAGTGAGGTTAGCCTGGCTCAAAAGACCAAAAATCATATGTTCTCCCTCATATGTGGACATTAGATCAAGGGCAAACACAACAATGGGATTGGACTATCAGCACATGATAAAAGCGAGAGCACACAAGGGAGGGGTGAGGATAGGTAAGACACCTAAAAAATTAGCTAGCATTTGTTGCCCTTAACGCAGAGAAACTAAAGCAGATACCTTAAAAGCAACTGAGGCCAATAGGAAAAGGGGAAGAGGAACTACAGAAAAGGTAAGATCAAAAAGAATTAACCTAGAAGGTAACACCCACGCATAGGAAATCAATGTGAGTCAATGCCTTGTATAGCTATCCTTATCTCAACCAGCAAAAACCCTTGTTCCTTCCTATTATTGCTTATACTCTCTCTACAACAAAATTAGAAATAAGGGCAAAATAGTTTCTGCTGGGTATTGAGGTGGGGGGAGAAGGAGGGGGCGGAGTGGGTGGTAAGGGAGGAGGTGGGGGCAGGGGGGAGAAATGAACCAAGCCTTGTATGCACATATGAATAATAAAAGAAAAAAAATAAATATACGCAGCACATAACTAGTACTGTATGCCTCTGTGATATTACTTAACTTGGAAATCATTCTTTCTTACTTCAGTGTTCACTGTCACTTTTATGTCTCCATTATAATTGGGAGTATTTCTTAATGTTGAGATGAGGACCATTCAGTGTACCTCTTCTTTAGGGAAATGAGTCTCAATTCTCTGTTGATAACATGTATAGCCCTGTCTCTCTCCAATCTCTTAACTCCAGAATTTTAACTGTATTATCAGCAGCCTTTTTGAGTTTCTTCATATGAATCAGAGAACACATATATACACACACACACGACTATTTTCTCAAATCTTCTAAGGATAGTACATAACTAATATCGTTGTAAATGCACAGAACGTAAGTTCATTTATTACACAACGAACTTGGGGCATGAGGGCTAATGTCTCGTGTAGAACGCCAGTTCGGAAAGGCTGGCAGGGCAGCTCCAATTAGACTTTTTAGTGTATCACCTCAAAATTTCATCATCATTTATCATTAATTCTCCTAAGGCAGAAACTTTTCCTGTTTTAACTTTTCTAGCCTAGGAAGCTACAACTATTAACTAGTTAATTAACCTAGACAGCTTAGGTTAATATCTACTAATTTCATCTTTTTTGCCTCCCATATTTGAACAAATAAAATCAATTTTAATTCTGCTTTTCTTCCAGATCTATTGATACTTCCACAATTCATACCCTTATCACCTAATGCTACAACCTATGGACTTGCAGGTTTCCCCATTTTCTTTCATTTCTCTTTTGTGCAATTTACTCTGTGATATTGCCACCAAATTAATCTTTATGAAAATACCGATTTCAAGATAAACCATTACAGAAAAATAAAAGTATAAACTCCTTAGCCTGGTATTCAAGGTCTTCCATAATCTGACCTCAATCTGTTTTTCAACCTTATCTTCCACTATTTCCTTTGTTTCAGTCAGGTCTATCTATTCCTTCTCCTCAAATATGTCACTTTTATCTAAAAAAAGAAAAATTATTAAATATTTCAGACATATAAAAAGGTTAAAAAGAATGAGACAATTTACACTTCTTTTTGATCAAAACTCCCAGCTTGCGGTATTTCTATGTGAATGCCTTTCCTCTCCCTTTCTCCTCTTTGCCCTAACATGTTTCAAGTGCTCCTCTCAAGCCTAATCCGCACTCACAATTCTGTACTTGACTATTGGCTTATCTCTTTTTTCAAAAATTTTGCTCATTGTGATACAATTATACAGGTTCTTAAAAACTGCAATCTATTTTGTGTAACTGCTTCTTTGTTTTAATTCTGGTCTTAAGAGCATGTTATTGCTCTTTGGTAAACACCTTGGCAGGCACAGTTTCATGCACACTAAGCATCTAATAAATGAAAGATAAGTACTTACAAGTTCATCTAAGTCTGTACTCACTAAAATCTCCAACATCATGTTCTCTCCACGACTGCTTTGCTGGAATACTTGAACACCACTTTTCTTCAAAAAAAACTTTAAAAGAATTAAAAGAATTTAATTTTAATTCTTTCGCCACAATCACTTCACAGTTAATAAAGTGAAAAATTTGTGAACTAAATAGCACTGACTTTATGCTTGATGTGTTTCAGAGTAGGGAATCCACAGAAATACAGCGCCTTCTGGTTGACTTTGGTTATTTTGTTCTTGTTGATGTCTACACGCCAAGCATCTAATGATATGACTTTATACCTAGAAAATAAATGAAGGTGTTTTAAAAAATTTAAACACTACAGGCACATTCTTTTAACCTTCTCTTTACTACTTCACAACAGTCATCCTTGCTTTTAAAGAGAGGAATGAATCTGGGAATGGTGGCATGAACCTGTGATCCCAGCACTCATGAGGCCGAGGCAAGAGAGTCACAAATTCAAAGCCAGCCTGGGCTACAGTGAGTTCCCTGCTAGCATAGCAAGGTGCCTCATAAAACAATACAAATCACTAAAGAGAAAAAATACCAAAGTGTAACAGAAATCAGAGCAAATTAGATTTTGACTAAAGTGGGGAGCTATGGCAACAAGTGTGAAAGATGCTACAATCCTTGGCAAGTCGACCTACCTAAATGAATTGCCTTCTTTTTGAGACAGTGGCTCCCTGGCTATGTTGCCCAGGATGGTCTTACCACTTCTGCCAAGTGGCTGGGACAACAGGCTCAAGTCACCATACCCAATTCATTAGTTATCAATGGACTCTGTCAAAATTTTTGTTTATTTATTTTTCTTTGGTGTGTGTGTGAGAAGGTTCTTTTGTTGTCAACAAATTATCAGATAACATACCTTGTACAGCACCGTTCTATGGCAGGGAATTTTTCTGGCCAGGGAGAGGAATAGGTGAATTCTGTGTCTCTATCATACCAGCACATTAGGCACTCACTATGTTGGTTTCTCTTTCTCTCTTCTATTTTGAGGGAGTGGTTACACGTTTCCATGGCTTCCAACAATCGCTTCTGAATGTAAATATTTAATGAAGACAAGGGTTAAAAGTATAAAAATCCTGTAATCTCACCGTATGTATGCTGAATTGTTACTTGTGCTTTTGAAAACCCCCCCCCACCTTTTTTTTTGTAGTATGGGGTTTTGAACTCAGGGCCTTGGGCTTGCGGGCTAGGCGGGTGCTCCACAACTTGAGTCACGACCCCAGTCATTTTTTTTGTTAGGTATTTTTTGAATATGTGCACTTTTGTATTCAGGCCAATGTTCCTATTTATGCTTCCTGCACAGCTGGGATTACAGGCATGTACCACCATGCTTGGTCCTGAAATATCCCTCTTTACATCTGGTTAATAGTTCTTGTTCTGAATTCTATTTACTTTGTCCAGTATTTGTAAAGCTACTCCAGCCTTATTATTAGCATTCCTAGAAGTTTTGATGCACACAATGAAGAACATACGTAAATCTCATTAACAAAACATAAATGGTAATTAAAACTGATTACTACCTTTTGTGAAATAATCTGATTAAGAATGTGTGTGTATGAATAATTATTTTATGCACTGACCTCATCAATAAAAGGTATCAATACCACAGCTTCCCATTCCTGTTGTTTTCCATTTAGGTCAGTTTTAAAATCAGGAGGATAATATTCTATAATTGGTGAGTCCTCACTGGTCATCAAATGCTGTGAAAATATAAGAGAATGAGTGAAATAAGACTACCAATATAGCTTTTTATTAACACACTCATATTTCCTCAAATGCTGCATGTAAAAATTTCTAAGTGAACTAAATTTTTATATTTTAGATATGTTGAAATGTACTTGCTATATTTTGAATTCCAACTAAAAGAAATTTTTTTTCCTTAGTTGCTTGAGACAGGGTCCTGCTATATAGTCCAGGCTGGCCTTGAACTTGAGATCCTTCTGCCTTTGCCTCGTAATGCTGGGATTATAGGTATGTACCACCATGCTTGGAAACTAAAAGCATTCTAATTTCACTGCTGATTGCTCTTCTGTTTCATTAACCTAGTTATGAAGAAAAACATCTGTACTATGAACTTTCATTTTGTCACATTTATTGTCTTTTCACTCTATTAAAAAATTATGTTTTTGTATTCAGACTTCATATTTCATTTCACAAGCAGTTTCATAATTTTTTTTTTTTTTTGGCAGCACTGGAGTTTGAACTCAGGGTCTCAGGCTTGCTAGGCAGGCACTCTTCCACTTGAGCCACTCTGTGAGCCCCTCACAAGCAGTTTTAACATCAACGTAACAATTTACCTTCATGTCCTAAACTACTGATTCAATTAATACAACTGTCATCCAAGATAACATAAAAAGAAATTTTAAAATCTAAGAGCCACTGTACCAATAGTATCAAAGAAAAAGAGTCATGTTTCAAATAGTATCAAAGAGAAATGACACAGATTTTTATTACAGAATTTACAAAAGAAGTAGACAGTGAAAGAAACAGATGTCTCATGCAAAGAAAGCATAGGAAGTGAATACAGAAGATGTCAATATAAAATTTTTTTTTTAGGGGTTGGTGGAGTGGCTGAAGTGGCAAAGCACCTGTCAGCAAGTGTGAGGCCTGAGTTCAAACCCCAGTACCTCCAAAAAAAAAATTTTTTTTTAAAGAAATAAATGGCATAAGTACTGAGCAAGGGAAACAGATGCTGCAATACACTTACTGTGAGTATCACTAGTGTAGTTGAAGAAGGAAAAGAAAAGCATCAAAGAAACTTATGAAGAAAGGGAGCTGGAGGCTAGAGTCAAGGACAGGTTGAAGTACAGAATGATACAGAAAGGAACCTGAACACTGTTAGAGCAGCAAAGGATGTGATGTGTATATCTGATCCAGTTCCTCTGATTGAATTCAATTCCATTGAATCAGAAGAGCAAACGCCCTGGGAAGCACTGAATGAAGTTTGCTTTCATAATCTGCTTGTTAGGCTTAGTGTAAATTGATGACCCTTTCTTTTTTTTTGTTAAGTGAGATATACTAATCAAGAAGTCTTTCAACCTGACAAATGAAATGCTTAATGTTTTCTTTTTTTTTCTTTTTCTTTTATTATTCATATGTGCACACAAGGCTTGGTTCATTTCTCACCCCTGCCCCCACCCCCTCCCTTACCACCCACTCCGCCCCTTCCCCCTACCCCCCACCCCCTCAATACCCAGCAGAAACTATTTTGCCCTTATTTCTAATTTTGTTGTAGACAGAGTATAAGCAATAACAGGAAGGGACAAGGGTTTTTGCTGGTTGAGATAAGGATAGCTATACAAGGCATTGACTCACATTGATTTCCTGTGTGTGGGTGTTACCTTCTAGGTTAATTCTTTTTGATCTTACCTTTTCTCTAGTACCTGTTCCCCTTTTCCTATTGGCCTCAGTTGCTTTTAAGGTATCTGCTTTAGTTTCTCTGCATTAAGGGCAACAAATGCTAGCTAGTTTTTTAGGTGTCTTACCTATCCTCACCCCTCCCTTGTGTGCTCTCGCTTTTATCATGTGCTCATAGTCCAATCCCCTTGTTGTGTTTGCCCTTGATCTAATGTCCACATATGAGGGAGAACATACGATTTTTGGTCTTTTGGGCCAGGCTAACCTCACTCAGCATGATGTTCTCCAATTCCATCCATTTACCAGCGAATGATAACATTTCGTTCTTCTTCATGGCTGCATAGAATTCCATTGTGTAAAGATACCACATTTTCTTAATCCATTCGTTGGTGGTGGGGCATCTTGGCTGTTTCCATAACTTGGCTATTGTGAATAGTGCTGCAATAAACATGGGTGTGCAGGTGCCTCTGGAGTAACCTGTGTCACAGTTTTTGGGTATATCCCCAAGAGTGGTATTGCTGGATCAAATGGTAGATCAATGTCTAGCTTTTTAAGTAGCCTCCAAATTTTTTTCCAGAGTGGTTGTACTAGTCTACATTCCCACCAACAGTGTAAGAGGGTTCCTTTTTCCCCGCATCCTCGCCAACACCTGTTGTTGGTGGTGTTGCTGATGATGGCTATTCTAACGGGGTGAGGTGGAATCTTAGCGTGGTTTTACTTTGCATTTCCTTTATTGCTAGAGATGGTGAGCGAAATGCTTAATGTTTAAATGTATACTGAGGCCTTGCTGATAAATGACTTATTAGAATCATCCTATTCTAACAGGAAGAGGGTGAGAAGCAGGAATGGATCTATTGATGTGTGGACAAAGGAGACGGCTTCTGACTGTATCAGTTTTTGCTTACCTTCTCCAGTGTAGAGTCAAATTAAAGATGTGGGAGTCTTTTACTCCCTTTCCCTGCATGGGGAGAAGTCACTGTTTCTCCCTTTATTCCCCACTTTTATTCTGTTATACTAAATTCCTTTCCTAATAAGCTTTACTATCACTTTTACTACAAAAAAAATGTGTTTAAAAGTGTTAAAAACGAAGATGGTAGGTTCTGAATGGTTTATGGAGTTTGTATTTATAAAACAAAGCAAGTAAAAAATTAAGGAATTACTTTTCAAGGGACTTGCTAAAGAAATTCTGTATTTAAAACTGAAAATAAGTATGTTTAGCTACTAAAAGAAATTTGGGAACTATCGTTTCTAGATTTGGATAAGAAACTCTTAATTAAAAAGGACATAAAAATTCAAATCTAAAACTCACCTGGTAACACGCAGGAAGTAAATTTTTGCTAGCTGCTGGAAGTACGGCAAGAAGCTGCTCAAATGGCTTAAACGGCCTTCCCAGTTCAAAGTGTATCTCAAGTGCACTGATGTTGCGGATGTCAGACAGGAAAGGCGCATAGTGATAGGGATAGTACCTACAAAACAAAACAACTTTCAAACAACAGAATACTTTATAAAATAGGTCAATATTAACCACTTTTCTATTTATTTTAAATAATTTTAATGAAAAATTAAGTATCACCCATAATTCTACCCTTTGAATATGAGAAATGAGCCCTGATAGAAAATACAGGTTCTGTGATGGCAACAAATATTGTATTTATTTAATTTGGGGGAGTAGTGGTGGATAGAGGCAGGATCTCACTAGGTAACAGAGGCTGGTTTCCAACTCACCATTCTCTTGCCTCTGCCTCCTGAGTGCTGAAATTTTAAGTATGTGCCACCAATCTGGTTTTGTAATGCTTCCTTTAAATCCCAAAATGCTTAAACCCCATATCCAGTAGCATGCATAATATTAAGGTAGTCAGAAGAGTTTCAGTCTTCTCACTTGGCCCTAGGACTTCCAAGCAAGGGGCTGGAAGCAGCTGAATATTCTGATCAAAACTCCAATTAGGTCACAGGATGGGAGGAAGAACAGTGAGTCTGAGCTTGTATGGCATTACCAGTGTGCTTTTGAAATTTTATTTTTGAATTATTATATCTGTAATAAATATTAAAGCATATGTTGCACACTAAAATTTTAAATACCTTCTCATCTTTATAGGTATTATTTTTTTTTGGTGGTACTAAGGTTTGAACTCAGAGCCTTGTGCTAGCTTGCCAGGCAGGTACTCTACTGCTTGAGCCATGTCCGCAGCCTTTTTGCATTGGTTATTTTGAGATGGGCCTCACTCTATGCCCAGGACGGCCTGGACCACGATCTTCCTGTGCTTTCTATGTACTGGGATGGCAGGCACATAGCACCATGTCCAACTTTTACTGGTTGAAATGGGGTCTTGCAAACTTTTTGCCCAGGATGGCTTCAAACTGTGATCCTCCTGATCTCCACATTCTGAGTAGATAGGATTACAGGCTTTAGCCACTGCACCTGGTGGCATAAATATTTTTTTCAAAGCTTTGACCACAATTAAAATAATTCCAATATGCTCTGGTTGTTTGACTTAGGATACCAAAACAAAAAACAATCCCCCCGCCCCCCCACAAAAAAAAAAGGATGACAGAAATGCTTTTATATCCCACACATTTCAAAAGGATGAGGAAGGTCAGGCTAAGAATGACATGTGAATAATGTAAGACACACAGCCTCTGGAAGCAGAGGTTTAGAAGTGCGTCGTGGGTGAATGACCTCAGGAAGAGAGTTTAGCCTTTCTCAGGCTGAATTTTTCCTGGAACAGGAGAATGTAACTTTCACTTTACACACAAGCAAGTGCCTGGTGCTACCATCTGGTGATACAGTAGGAATAACTTATTAACCCTCTTGTTTTTATTAGCTCACCCTCTGGAGGGGCCCTGAGAATGCTGCATTAGTGACTGTAAAAACACTTTTTCACAGACTGCTCTAAAGAATTCATAACCAGTGCCACATTGTTTTGCATGGGTTTGTTTTGCTGGATGGTGCTCAGAAACAGAGCGCTGAAGTGCTTTGAAAACAAACAGAGCCGAGCCATCAACCTATAGCTTTACTTCTCAGTGCCTCATTTCTGGTTTGCCATCTTTCTATTTGGTAGATGGCTTGGCAATGTAGATGGAATTTGCTAGAATAGGGAGTGTTATGATTTGGATATGAAGTATCCTTGAAACAAGCTCATGTATTAAAGGCTTGCTCTCCTACCTGGTATTGCTGTTTTGGGAGGTTCTGGAAACTTTAGGAGATGGGTATAGCTGGAGAAAATAGGCCACTGGGTGTGTCCTGGGGGTTGTATCTTGTTTGAGCCTCTCTGATGTCTCTGCTCTCTGCTTTCTGGCTGCTATGAGGTGACTAACTCTGCTCTTCCCTGCACTCCTACAGTGATGCTCTATCTCACTATGGACAAGAAGCAATGGAGCTGCCAACCATGGACTAAAAACTCTCAAACTGTGAGTCAAAACAAATCTTTCCTCTTTTTACATTGTTCTATCAGGTATTTTGTTACAGTAACAAAAAGTCTAATACAAGGAGTAAGAGAGAGATGGTGAATTATCACTATTTTCAGTAAGAGCAAATTCCTTTCTTTTTACTAAACCCGCCTAATATACAACTAGCTCATTCTTCAAAAATTATTCCTATTAGGGTTGGGGTCAAGGCTCAAGTTGTAGAGTGCCTGCCAAGCCAGTACAAGGTCTTGAGTTCAAATCCCACTACTGTAAAAAAAAAAAAAGAAAAGAAAAATGTTGAAACAAAGAAACACTTGTTTTGGGACTGTAGGTGTGCCTTAAGTGGTAGACTGCTTGCTTAGCAAGCTTGAGGCCCTGAATTCAAACCTCAGTATAGCCAATATATATATATATTCCAGTTAGAGAATTTTCTTTTCCAAAGAAAAAAAATGCAGAGACTACAATAAACACTTCCACATCACTATCATTCAGACTGAACAGTCAGTAAAGCCTTGCCATGCCAATTCATCTTTTAGTTTGTGCTAGGGATGAACCCCGGGCCTTGTCCATGGTCGACAACTGCATTACCACTGAGCTGTAACCCGGGCTTGACTTACTCTGATAGAAAATTTTACATCCTTAGATGCACAAAGACCTTTTATTATGTGTAATGTACTAGGGCTAGAAGCAGCTTTCTTAAACAAAAGTCATTTTAAGTTATTTCCATGTAAGAAAGAGATTTCTTGTATTCCATTTAAACTTCATTGTTTGTGTTTTGAAACAATAATATGCTAAGTAGAAATGAAAGGGAAAGCGATGCTTCTGTGAGACTCCACCAGCAGCAGAGGTCATTAAGAAGGTGTGCTCTCACCAGCTCCAGGACTGGACTCCGTGATAGTAGTAATGCAAAATCCACTGGATTGCCTGAACGTATCGTGCAGCCTGATCAGCCAGAAAGTCACTGAAAACACAAGCAGCATTGCTGTTACAACATTAATCTTTAGAGACAGGCAGTGCCTGTGCAGCAAATCCACTGATACTACATTTGACCTCAAGTAGTTTATGTAATCAATGAATTAGCTAAAATCATGATGCCTGAAAATTATAAGAAAAAAAATTCCAAAAATATTGAAAAATTCTATCTTGTCACATGGCATGCCTGCCTTATAATTTACCAAAATGACTATCAATAGAGTTAAACCTCGGCTAGGAATGGTGGCACACACTGATAATCCTAACTGCTCACTTGTTATCCCAGCTTCTTGGGAGGCAGAGATGAGGAAAATCGTGCTTCAAATATGATCCTACCTGAAAAATAACTGACGCAAAAGAGTATGGATCAATTGGTAAAGTGCTTCCCTAGTAAGTGCAAGATCTTAAGTTCAAACCCCAGTATTGAAAAAAAAAAACCAAAAACTAAGCCTGCTATGGATATTTAATAATTCAATCTAGTAAACCCTTGGTTTAAAGTGTCAAGATTTAGTTCAATGAGTTTTTTTGTAAAGTGAAACTATTACTCACTTAAATAGTGAGGATGGAAAGGTTGCAAATCAGGAAGTTCCGGTGAAGCAGGTAGAACAACCTGTGAAAAGTACTACATCTGCTGAACAAGACGCCCATCTAGCCTTGTTTCTCAAAAACCAAATGTTACCATGTAAATGAACACCGTTTTATATAAGGACAGTATTTCTATTTGGCAATTTTGTAGTACAGGAATATAATGCATGCCAGAATATTGCCTTCTACCCAAACATATCATATTGATAAAATCCACAATAACAACTTACAAAACCCAAAAACCCTTTTCTCCTACCACTTTGTCAAAGTTATGTTGTTTTCTAAAGGACTGCAAAGTCTAATTTTTTTTTTTTTTTTTTGCGGTACTGGGGCTTGAACTCAGTGCCTTCACCTTGAGCTACTCCGCCAGTCCTATTTTTGTGAAGAGTTTTTCGAGATAGTCTTGAGAACTGTTTGCCTGGGCTGGTTTCAAACCGAGATCCTCTGGATCTCCGCCTCCTGAGTAGCTGGAATTACAGGTATGAGCCACTGGAGCAAGGCTCATTTTTTTCTACTTTAAAGAGAAAAGGTTTGGCAAATACATACTCAGAAACTACGTCAACTCCCATCTTTGTCATGTAGTATGTTCTTTTATATTGTCTAAATTCAGTTTCAAATAGATCATCATCTTCCGTCTCATCTTCTAAATTATCTGGGAAAAAGTCAGAAAGACAGTGATTGACAATCACGAATGTCCTGTTTTCCACTTAACACTCTAATGAGTGCATATCAAAGATGATCCTGTAAGCTATCTTAGGACCTGTCTAATCCAATATTACTGATTAGTATTAATAAAGAAAAGGAAAACCACTATTCTGTCAAAGAAAAGCATTACGAGATAGTTTGTACTCACCCTTACAAGCTACCACCTCGCCTTCAGTTTTGTCTAACGCAGCCCAACACATAGAATTTTCCTGGCCCTATAAGAATTATACATCATCACAGAATGAATGATAATAAATATTTCAAACTCAGACATTTAAATAGGAAATTTCAAAAATGCTGAAAATGACTGAAATAATCCTTAAAAGATACTTTTTAAAAGCTTATTTTAAAATAATACTGAAATAATGCATAAATGTATTTCTGTTATGAATTGTTTTCTAAAGCTATACACTTTTATTATGTGTAACTTAGAATTCAGGCCAAAGATCTATAATAAATGTCATCAATACAAAAGAAAAATATAGCTGGGTATGGTAGTGCATGCCTGTAATCCCAGCTACTCAAGAGGTGGAGGTAGGAAGATCATTGTCCAAGGCTGGCCTTGGGCAAAAGTGTGAGACCTCTACAAAAATTAAACTAAAGCAGTAAGGGCTGGAACATGGTTAAAGTGGAAGAGCATTTGCTGAGCAGGTATGAGGTCCTTCCTCAGTTTAATCCTCTGTATTGCTAATACAGTATGTGTGTGTGTGTGTGTGTGTGTGTGTGTGTGTGTGTTTATATATATGTATATGTGTATTTATATGTGTTCCAAGAATGTACTTCAGGAATATCCCATTTACGTAGAAAAAGAATACAATCAATATAATCATTTTTATATCAATTTTATCAATTTTAACACATCAAACTGTCAACTATTGTTAACACCATTTATCTGTTCATGCTTGAATTCAGTGTTTCCAGATATCTATTTTCTCTCTTTCTGAATCCTGTCCTTCTTAAGACTCTTCCATCTCCTGCTTCTTCATTTCTCCTCCACACAACACAGGTGCTCTTCACAATTCCTCCATCTTACCATATCTGATATGGTCTGCCCGTTCCCTGTGATCACAGTGCTGTCTTCTGTCCATTTTCTGACTGCCTCACTACTGACAGTGATTCCCATTCCAGCTTCCTACTTCCCTTGTTCATCCAACCTCTGGGCTTCTACCAACCCCACACTATTCCTGCCTGGTGTCTTTGATGTTAGCTGCATAATTCTGAAAGACTGCAGTGCTGTTAAATTGCACAAAAATAACTAAATTCATTGAAAGATGATTTTAAAATATATGTGGTGACTGAACTAAGGCGGGGGAAGCCAAGGAGTTTTGTGCATATAGGTTCCCAAAAGGGTGAAAATAAGAAAATGACTTTGAAGGAACAGATCTAAATGTTAGAATCTAATAGAGGAAAAAAAAAAAGCAAAGCAATGTTTAGATCTTACAGAAAAAGAAAAGAAAATGAAATGCGGTGACCCCAAAATCATAAGAAGGAAAATGAGAAAAAAGGAAAATCAGGTTTACTTTTACAGCTAACAAAATGAAAGGACATGTAAAAAATGGCCACCTTTGATTTTTTCTTCTCCTTGTAGCTCCTGGCTTCTTCTGCTGCCACACCTGCCGCTTCGTTGAGGTACTTGTTACCGACTTTGCTCTCAAACCACTTGAGGTCCACAAATACTTCACTGAAGTGCTCTCGATCAAACTGCATACAAACAGGTAGGTTCATTTAAAAATGGAAGGATACAAACCAAACTTTTAACATGACTATTTCTGGGGCATAGGAAATTGGAGAATGTTACTTTTTTATACACATGGTGACCTCATTTTTCACTCTGAAAATTAACCATAAAAAGCAAATAAAATAGAATTTGGGTGAAGTTACACAGAATGAACAATTGGAACAGAGTTATAAAAACATTTTTCTTCTGGTATTACATAATTGATTACTGACCATTTATAGCTGCCCTGAGATAGGAAAACAAGAACTTTCAGTTAGTTACCTCTGATAGTTTCACAAGGTACTTCTCAAATCGAGGTAAGTTGAGATGCCCACCTTCATTAATGTAACCTAGAAGAAACAAAACCTAAACTTGTACTCAAGTTGACATCATTTTTTTCTAAATAATTCTACAAAATTCTCTTCACAAGTTGTTGAATGTTAACATTCCAGTAATGAAGAAAAACCACTCTGTTGGACTGGATATGAACCAGCTCAAGTTTCTATGATCTTCATGTTACATAACATACAGTATGTACATACTAAAGCAAAGTGTAAGAAATCCATAGTCACATAATAATAATCCTTCCATATTTCCAACACTTGGTAACAAGTAAACTAAGTATATTCTACAATCTGTTCAGATCACTTGATTTGATTTGTTAACTTAAGAGAAGGAGTAGCTAGGGTGGTGGTGCATGCCTATAATTCCAGCACTCAGGAGGCAAAAGCAGGAGGCTTGAGGCCAGCCTGGGCTACACAGTGAGTTTGAGGCCCACCTGGGCTCAAGTGAGACCCTGAAGTGAGACCCTGCCTATCTCAAAGAAAATAAAACAAACGGGGCAATGTCCTGCTATTCTGCTGTGTTTTAATCATGCCACAATTTTGTCGATTTTCTATTTTAACTGGAAAACCCTTTCTTCATATTAAATACTTTGATGCATATCCATTTGGAGCAAGAGAATTTCCACAATTAAATATGAAGGGAGCTAAGCAAAACCAGTGAGTTCTGTTGACTTTCTTGGGGAATTAAAGACAACGATTAGTTAGCTATCAGTAAGTGAGGTTGCTTAACCCTGGCCACTTTCTTTCCTTGGGAATCCCTGAAAATGACCATTTCAGTGGCCATTTTAGACTTGGTACCTCAGACTAAAAGAAACCTTGATGTTCTCCCACTTTACTTATCCATACAATAATCTAATAAATTGAGTGACATTTTTAGGGTTGTCTGATACTAAATGAACAAAGCCACAAATGAATATTAAAATTTTCTTACCTCCAAGTTCTGGCAGAATGGTAATATATGTTCCATAAAGAAGAGGGAGTGCATCATGACTAATGTGTAAATGAGGTAGATGAGGGATAAAATCATTGCCAACAAGAAATCCCATCAAAATCCAGTCATCTATAATTCTTTCAATGTCATATTTAAATGTGATCTTTTCCTATAGCAAATGGAGAACAAAATGAAAGCTTATGGAAATTTCTGCACACAATACTTGGTCCATGGCTGTAGTAGTACTTACTTTTAACACTGAAAACTCATAGTCAATATACTCTCTCATTAAAGACAAGTGTAGCAGGTGAAATGTGGTTTCTTCTGGTGCACATACCCTGGAATTAGTCAGATGATGAAAACAGAGTGAATTATTGGAAGATCCACTCTGTAAAGTAGCAAAGCTTAAATCAAAATTAGCATCAGGAGATAATTAAGTCTATAATTAAAGCATGTAACTTATATAAAAGTTACAGGATAATGTAAAGATAAAAATGTGATTATAATAGATCAAACATGATAAAGTTCAAAACAACTGGTTTACATTATGCTTTTTGTGGAAGGATTTTCAGAATTCTGAAGCCTTAAATACTATATAATATACATAAGAAACCAGCATGATCTGGCCCACTTAAGACTGGCCATCAGCAGATAAGTAATTATATATCTTTATATCTACTGTAATGTAGCCCAGGCCCACAATGGTGAAGTATTCTTCTTCTTCTTACTAGATTGGTATAGGTTCTGTAATCCCCATTTACAGGCCTATAATACAGCTTCAACTACAAGTATGTATACAAGGGGACAAAAGCCTATTAAATAGATTATATACCATTCACAAGCAAGATTTAGGCCAAGAATGCCAGGGTAATTCAACACAAGAGAATCAAGCTGAGCACACAACTACGAGCTCACAACTATAACACAGTTGAGGACACAACTATAATACGAGCTCACAATTGTAGTGGCTCACAACTATAATATGAGCTACTCTAGAAGCCAAGATTGGTAGGATCATGGTTTGAGAACAGCCTGTGCAAAAAGTTCATCTCAACAGAAAAAAAACTGAGTGTGGTAGTGTGCACCTGCCATCCCAGTCACAGCAGGAAGTGTAAAATAGGAGGATTATAGTCCAAGCCGGCCTGGGTAAAAAGCAAGACCCTATCTCCAAAACAACCAGAGCAAAAAGGGCTTGGGGCATGGCTCAAGTGATAGAGTGCCTGCCTAGCAAGCATGAAACCCTGAGTTCAAACAACAGTATGGTCAAAACAAACATATATTTATATTTATAACTATACATATGTAACATATACATTAATTTTAATTAATACTAATTAAAGTAATATTGTAATTAACTCATTACAATATTGTAATTATATGTAATTAATATTAATTAATGTAATATACACATTAGTTGAATGAAGTGGGAAAATTCCCACATGATCATTTTGCAGAAACAGTATTTAACAATATTCAACACTGCCTCATGATAAAAATAAAGCAATTAAGATTAGAAGGTAATTTCCTTACCATGATAAGGGGCCCTTATGAAAACCCAGTTAATGTTACAAATGGAAACTCAGGGCTTAATTTTTGTTTTTCCTTCCAACACACATGGTATATTATTTACCTCTGTGTTTTTTTGCCACCAAACCGAACTTCTTCTCTTAAGAGAGAAAAATGTGCCTCATGACTTGTTAATCCAAGCATGATCTGTTGAAAAAATGATTATGAAATGTTTCCATTCAACCATATTTTATAGTATTAGGTTCATAAAAGCAATTTAATAAAAATATCTCTATAACAAAGTATTAAATATACAAATTAAAATTAAATGAAATAGTATCAAAACATGATCCTTTCTTTAGGATAGGAGTATACTTTTCTAGGAAATACATGTTCACTTTAGAGTTCTGAGACTTTTATAACTGGCACTATGTCCTTTCCTACCCAGTCCCCCTAAAATTCCAGACACTTTCTCTTGATTTTTACATATTTCTATTTGCCACAAGGGAGTATGTTAGAAATGAGAAGCAGCAGCTTTTCCATGCTAGAAGAACATAGGGTTCTTTGAAATCCAGGATACCTCTAGTGTATGAAAACTCATCTAAAAAATGCAAAGTTACTTTCAGTGAATTTTCTCATGTAGTATTTCTATACCCCAAATAAGCCAAAAGTGTAGTGAAACAGCAACCAATTGCAAATGTATATTGTTTATTTTAGTCCAATCCTGATTCAAACAATAAAACAATGAAACATTTATGAGGCAGCAGGGGAGTGATAACACCAAATGGTTATTTATATATTAAGTAATGACTGGTAATTTCTGCTTTATGTGGGATAATGGCATTGTGGAAAGTATTCTAAAAAACTTCTTTAGAGAACCATTATGAAAATATGAGTACACTAAGAGATATAAGGCCTAAGATCTGCTTCAATAACCCGGCATGGTAGGGGAGGAAATAGACAGAGATAAAGAATTAGTAATGTAAGGTAAAAAATTTAGTAAAGGCATTGGGGCATAGAGCTGTCAGATCAGAAGGTATTAAAATTCATGGGCTTGAGGGTAAAAAAGGGCTCCTTCCATGACCTTAGCAGAGTTCTTTTTTTTCTACAGAGTATTCAAAGGGTTCGTCAGGTCTGTACACCAAGTATAGAGACCAATTAATCATAAACTATGACCAAAAAAAGAAAAAAAAAAAAACCCATTTTCCCAACTGTTTTAGAACTTAGGCAATGGCAAAAGTAGCAACTGTGATTGTATTTTCTATATTTGCTGCCAGAACCGAAAGTTTCCCATGTAAAAACTGAAGTCTCTCAGAACATTTAACTACGATGGCATAAGCTCAAGATAATAACAAATGTTATACCTACCAAGTCAGCATCCAAACCATAAAGACAGTGCCTGGTATTTGGATCATGATCTGGCTTTGCTTTCTCGGATCTGATGAATTCCATGATTTTATGCTCTCCTTCTCCGGGAGTCTAAATATGTTTTAAAAAAATTGGTAATATGCTATGCTTCTGAACATTAAATAAGCTTTAAAAAAATTCTTTACATAAAAAAAGATGATAACCTCATGGCCTGAGAAGTAGATGGTAACTCCTTGCCATGACTTGTCTGTGGAAATTTTCATATTTACAAAATACTTCAGATGCTCATGTAACCTGGCCATGAATTCAGTCCCTACAACACAATAAAATGTTTTAAAAAGGTTAATCTGAGAAAGTCATAAAATGGTTTGAGTTCTCAGTGATAACATATCATCATATCAAGATGTCTAGGAAATAGCTAGGTATAGGATCTTCAAGGAAGGTCAAAGCTCTTGCTTATCCTGAAAGCAAGTAATATACCATCACCTAGCAAGTATCACAACTGTTCCAAATGCCATTAGTCATCCTAAATGAAGTCAGGGTCACACAGGGAAAGTCACAGAATTCTACTACTATCCAAGGATTGTGCTTCAAGTTTATTAGAGTTTGAACTCTAATAATTCCGGCTTTTTTTTTTGTTGTTGGTACTCAGGTTTGACCTCAGGGTCTTGTGCTTGCTAGGATGGTGTTCCACCCCTTGAGCAATGCCTCCAGCCCAACTCTGTACTTAGCTTGTTGGATTAGGAAGTATTTTATAATAACAATAACAATTATTGTTAATCTGTAATTGTTAATAACTATTAATTTGATAAATATTAATCTTGAAACTGAGTCTTATGATAATTATGTTTTAGGAAAAACCCAGGTGATTAATAGTTAAAGGCAATATAGTTTTAAATGATAATCAGGATTAAACTGGTTATTAAAATGAGCAATGTGTATCTAAGACACTTATCAAAACAGAAAATCGCTACTGCTAGTAAAGAATTCAAGAGAAAGTTCATTTTAAGCTTTTTAAAAATTCTGTACTGTAATTTTGAATTAGCATACATTAATAATATGAGGGGATAGATTTTAAAGATTTTGTTCAAATAAAGTACTATAATGATGGTAGACAAAGCTCTTAAGAGAAGAGAGAATGCTGCTACATATGAAAGTAAGTCAAACATTACTGAGAAATGTTTCTATTAGTCAGCAATCTTAGCTGCCTTTGAGAGGCAGAGTAGAAAGCTCTGTGGAGAATGGGCTTCCTATCCTGAAATCACAAAGTAGCTACATGGACTTGGTAAGTCACAAACCACTAAGCCTGTTTCACACCAGTAACTGGCAGGAACAGGACCAGTATGTAAGTTCCTGCCGGGTCTGAACTTCTGTGTACTTGGGGCAGTCATGTCCACATCTGCTCTCACGAACATCTCAAAACCCTACTGTGGGTCCTTATGGGAAACTAGCAAATGGAGCTCTCGGAACAACGTAAATAAAGTCTAGAAAATAAAATACATTTCAAAGATAAAAATTTAACTTATATTTTAATTGTCAGAATTTTTTCCCAGTGAATTTACCTGGTGTAATGCAGTTGGAATCAAATCTGGCCTCTGCAGGAAGAATTTCACCTTTTTCTATTGCCTTTTTAATTTTGTCTTCTGCCTCCTTGGCTGACCTTAAAGTTTAAGAGAAAAAAAAAAATCTTAACTTTTCTGAGAAAAAAGTAAAGATCCTTACACAGAACTAGTAAATACCAAGCATCTAAACAGATGCCTTTATGACTAAAATACAATTAATCAATTTTAAGGTTCAAAACAGTAAAAGTCTGAAATAATTATAATTGATAAAGGTGATCCTAAGAATTCTTTGACTTTTTTAAAGAACTGAGTTTTTCGTACAAAGACTATGGAAGTCTGACATTAAAACAATAAGAAAACACACAGAACACTATGAACACTTATGAATTAATTATTATTACAATGTTTAGCAAATTTATTCTAGAAACAAGATCAAAAGCATGGTATAGCTTAAACACTGTTATACATGCTACATCTAATAATACCACTTAAAAATCTTAAATGTCATCAATGATCTCTAAGATTATATAAAAATATAATTATAAAAGTTGTTATGTCTTTTTGTTTTCCCTTAAAAACATTTAAGATGAAAGTATAATAACATTAATGACATTAGGCGATAGAGACCCAATTATTCTGGCTTCTGTAACTCCTCTGCAGCACACCAGAACGCTACATGGCATACAAGTTTGGAAGCTGAAGCCTGAATACAGTTTCTATGGCCTTACTACTAGTGCTGTCTACTATGCCTTGGGTTCCTTTCTGTGTTAAGCAAAGTCCTCTTCATCCTCAACCTCTCTCTCCCATAACCTCTTCAATACAACAAAAACTTGGGTAATAAAAACTCATGTTTAATGTCTGCAATGTATTCTTTTTTCTCCCTTCTTCTTTGGCTGAAGAAATGTTATTCAATGCAACTATGTGACAGTTTTGGGATATAACAAAAGAGAAATGATTCCTGGTCTCAGAGATCACACTCTACTGGGGAAATAAAAACATTAAGCAGTCACAATGTTTAATCTGGCTGCAATATGGAAAATGTTTGGAACAAGGACAAAATAAGACTGTTGAAGTAATATACATGAAGATATGATAACCCAGGCTGAGATAGTAGATTAAAAAATGGTTAAAAAAAAAAAGTAGGTGTTGAATGGGGCATGGCTCAAGTGGTAGAGGGTCTGCCTAGCAAGCAAAAGGTCCTGGACCACAAAAAGAAAGAAGTATATGTGATCAAGTTGAGAGACTGGATAAAATAGCATGTGGTTGTGAAGAATGTGGAAGTCTGAGTGTACCTGAGTTATTCAAAATGAGACATTCAGCAGGCATTTGGATATAAAGGAACATGGAGAGAGAAAGACACCATAAAGATCGGAGTCATTAGCACAGGCACAGTAATCAAAGCCACCAGATGAGATCACTCAGCACTCTGGACAGGGCCTTAAGAAACTTAACTTTTTTTTTTTTTTGGCGGTATTGGGGTTTGAACTTAGGGCTTTGTGCTTGCTAGGCAGGTGCTCTACTGCTTGTGTCAAGCGTCTTGCCCAGAAACATTAACATTTAAGAAAAAAGCAGAGGAAAAGATGACAAGGAGACTAAGAAGGTACAGTACAGTCCAAGAAATATATATTATATGAATTATATGAAGGTCAAGAAAAGAGGTTTAAGAAATTAAGATCATCACTATTAAATGCTGTGGATAAAGGAAGCAATGTTCTGGGGGTGGGTACCAGTGGGTGTAGAGAGGACATATGGAAAGGGTGCAAGTATTTTGTATCTATTTAGGAAAATAGAACCATGAAACCTGTTGAGGTTGCTCTAAGAAGGAGAAGGTGGGGGAATAAAGGAGAAAAATGGAGGAGGTGAATCTAATTAAGATATAGCCTAAGCACTTATTTAAATGTTACAATGTACAACTATAATATGCTAATAACAATAACAAAGGAAGTAACACAAAGACTTATTCTTTGTTATTTTGTAAGGAAATTTTAGTGGTATGGTGGGGATAAAAACCAGAAGGCAGATTCAGAAATAAGACATGAGGAATTGAAGATTATGAATGGAGAAAGTAGTGACTGTAAAGAATGACAGAAAGCTGGCTGAGGAATTTCTGGGAAATGTGGAATACTCAACGCCAGCATGGTACTTAACAAATGCTTGTGTGGTTACAGTGGGTTGGGAGTCAACCTCCATTCTGTTCTTAGTATCCCTTCTGAGATGGACAGGTTGGAAAGCCAAAAAGCAAAAGCTCTGAGGCTTTCCTTGGATAGGTTTCTTGGACATGACTTGATTTATGTGAATTAGATGCCTCCATGAAAAAGTGTGGGAAGGTGAAAGAGTGACGTTTACATGATGGTCAAGGTACCGGGTTGGGTGGGGGTGCATTTCACCAGGGACGGAGGAATGGTAGAGAAGGTTCTAGGATTCAGTAGCATTGCAGGTGCTGAGAAGCAAAGAGTAGAGCATCTGTTGTTCTAGTACAGATCTAGCAGATGCACTGGGGCTCTGGAACTAAAAGATGTAGTGGAGGATTCCTGGTTGGTCAATTCTAAGTAAGGTGGTGTACTTTTGGAGCCAGCAATTCAGGTTGTAGCTTCTTAGTCCCTGCATCACAGCTAAAAGAAGTTCCTGGAACCACCTATTCTATTGGGGGCCTTTGAACTCTTTACCTACCAGAAATATAGCAACAGCAGTGTCACTAGTAGGCTAGTGGTATTGTTCTGGAAGTCATTTCTGAGAGTTCATCTAGATTCTCACCTTTTTAGTTTTAAAATGTTTCTTATAAGCTCCTGATTTCCTATATTACATTCCTTTTCTGCCTAAGATAGCTTTCTCTTACCTCCAAGTGAAACCTGACTGATGCAATTCATTTATATAATCCCTCCTTACTATACGTACTCTAGGTGGGTAACTCCCCAAAACTAGTTTAACAAATACCATGGGTGTCTAGGAAAAATACTACCCAATTCCTGGAGATTCAGATTACGTAAGTCTTGAGTGGAACTTGAAAATCTAAACTTTGGTTGTTGCCTTCAAAGATCTCACAGTCTTTCCACAATTTTCAGTATCATTTTTTTCTTTTGCTATCTCCTCATTCTCACAGGAATGCTCCTCCAAGGCACTCTCCCTTCCTTGTTGACTGCCACATTTGACACACTGGTACTTTTTCATTCTTCAGTCTGCCATTATGATTGAGGCATGCATCATGCTGATGACCCATCAAACATTTTGGACTTAGGGCTTCTTTTCTTCAAGTTATAGAACCTTAACTTCACTTCTGTTTTTGGCTATACTGGGGTTTGAACTCAGGTCCTTGCGCTTGCTAGGCAGGTGCTCTACCACTTGAGTCTTTAACTTTACTTCTGTTACCCATACACAGGGACATGGTCAGATCTCCTTGTTACTTAGATACATTCAACACATTTAAGATTTTGACATTAAGATCCTGGTTACGTGTACAACCTCTTCTTATCCTTTTACTTCCACGCAGTACTGTTAATAGTACCGAGTATCCTAATTCAGCTCTCTCCCCACACTCCATCAGTCACTTCCTGATCTCATTTGCCTTTTTACCCAGTCAGGACCCATACTAATTCAAAATCAGCACCTAGCCCAGGGTGTGGTCACTGAATAAATATTTATTGAATTAAATGAAATTAAATGTCAACAACATCCTCATTACAACAACCTCTCACTTCACTTTGCAGTTACCTTCCCATGGTAGATCACTATAGGAGCTTGGCTCAACTACTGCCATTTTCAAATGATCAAACAGAAATCTGAAAAACTTGTAGCTGAGAACAACAGAATGATCCAACATAAGCTTTGAGAAATGATGCCTCATTTGAATTGCTAACTCATTACTTGACTGGTGAAATATGACATTGTAAGTATGGGGATTTTAAACAGAAAATAAATATGAACAGGAGACACACTGTATCGTGCTAATTATTTTAAATGCTTTACCTGAAACGCCTTCCACGCTGCTGGTTCATTTTTGCTCGAGGAGCCACACCATCAACAGCCATGAAGAACACCTTCCTGGGTTTAACGATGCGGAAGAGTACCTCCAGATAGTGGAAGATGTCAGTGAAGATCTTATCATCTGAGGTTCTGAAGTGAACGTCGTCATCATTCGGATGGGAGCACTGATGTATAATTCCATTCATATCCAGGTACAAGTTGTCAAATTCTGGGATCTAAAAAACAAACACACTTCAGATCACTAACTATAATCAACCATAGGCATCTTAGCATCAGTAAGAAAAAGCAACATATAAGGTATTCTGACTAAATAAAAAAGTGAGTAACAATTATAGTGGAATAAAGACAATAAAGGAAAAAAGCAAACAGGAGAAACTAACAACATAGACATGCATTACGTGGTTATATAGTGCACAATGGCTTCACCAGAGTGACTGCTGGGAAATCATCCACTTATTCAAAATAAGATCTTCAGGAAAATACCAAATCGGCACTTGGCTCAAGTACTCAAATATTAAGTACTCAAATATTACTTTCTTCCCTTCCTGCCACTTAGCATTAACTTCTGAAGGCCATAATTTCCTCAATAAATAGGCAAAACAATGCCCACCTATTGTAAAAGACTGTGTATATATGGTCATTGAGAGGTTTTATAAATTATTGTATGCTTGGTTCACTGAAATAGAGTCACTTGATTTAGTCACATTAATTTTTAAAAGTTTAGGTCAAGTTAAAAAATTTAGGAACCTTAAAACTGATTTCTTGTGGGGGTACAGCACAAGTAATAGTGTTTGCATAGCAGGTGAGAGGTCCTGAGTTTAAAACCCTGTAAACAACAAAAACTGACTTCTTTAAAAAATAAAAACAAAACCCCTAATTTCTTGTTTGTGATCTATGGATTAATTTCTAAACTTTGCTAGCAGGCATCTACTTTTATAAGAGCTCTGGTTCTCATTTATTTTCTCTTTTAAAATGTCTGTAAGCAAGTAAGGGAACACTTATGAAACATATATATACTAACAGAGAACTGAAATGGGAGTAACTAAACAGTTATATCTAGTATAATAAAAGAATTTCAGAATAGAGTGTACTTTATCTATTAATTAAAGAAAATTTCTCTGACCCAGGCTCAATGGCTCATATCTATAATCCCAGCTACCCAGGAAAAAAAGAGTGAGATTCTATCTCAACCAATGAGATGAGTGGTGGCTTGCACCTGTGATTCCAGCTACTTGAGAGGCTGCAGATAGGAGGACCTTATCTTAAAATTAACTATAGCAAAAAAAAAAAAAAAAAAAAAAAAAAAAAAGCTGGGGGCATGGCTCAAATGGTAAAGCATCTGCCTAGCAAGCTATGAGACTCTGAGTTTAAACCCCAGTATCATCAAATAAATAAATAAAAATAAAAAATTGCTTTGAATTTTCAAACATAAAAATGTAATGCCAATTCTTGTGAAAACATAAAATGCTTCTGAAACAATAATATGAGTTCCCATGTGCAAGCAACAATATATTTTCCACGACTGAGAAAATGTCATACCTTTTGAGTTTTGACGATAAAAAGTTTTAGCCTTTGAATGGACATTGCATAAATACTTACAGCATGGCAGTAAGCACCACATAAAAAATACTGAATGCCTTTTTCAAGTAACATTTTCAGGCTCAACTGAAATGATGGTTGTGATCATAGCATTCAAGATTTACTATTTGTCTCAAGACCAAAAACCTCAATCAAAATCTTAGCGTAAGCAGGGTGCCGGTGGCTCTTGCCTGTAATCCTAGCTACTCAGGAGGCAGAGATCAGGAGGATTGGGGTTTGGAGCTAGCCTCTGGCAAATGGTTTGTGAGGCCCTATCTCTAAATACCCATCATAAAAAAGGGCTGGTAGAGTGCCTGCCTAGCAAGCATGAGGGCCTGAGTTCAAACCCCAGTATTAGCAAAAATGGAAAAAAAATGAGAACAATGAAGCAAAATTGGCCCTAAATGAGTTGAAAGCAGTAAAACAGACTGACTGAAACAAATAGTTTAGAACAGTCCACCTCATACATATCAGTTTAGTACAAAACAGGCATTTCAAATCAGTGAAATGATGGGCATCTACCTATCTGGAGAGAAAACAAAACTGCATCTTAGGCTCTGAAGGAATTTCGGAAAGCTGAGTCAGTGGAGCGTGCGTCCTAGCTGCTTGGGAGGCGAGGTGGGAACTGTACTTGAGCCAAGGGGTTTGAGGCAATACAGAAAAAAGTACAAACACACACATATTTTAATAATTTTGGGGTGGAGAAAACCTCATATCCTAAGGAAATAAACAGTGGACTGGTTATCTACAAATGTATTACTTTAAATATATGGGGTTAAAATAGTACCATAAATAAACTGAACTGAAAGTGACAAAATGCAGGGAAATGTTTTGCAAATTAGGACAGTCAACATTCCTAACATACATAAAAAAATCCTTGAACATAAGAAAAAGAGCAGGCTGGAGGAGTGGCTCATATGGTAGAGTGCCTGCCTGGCAAGCGTGAGGCCTTCTGAGTTCAAATTCCTGTATGCCAAAAAAAGAGCAAAATCTTAATCACAGAAAATGGAAAACAATGCCAAAAAGAAACACAAAAGTCTAATACCATAAGATGTTCATCACCCAAAAATTTCAAATTAAAATGACACATGTTCTTCACGTTAGTGAAGACAGAAGAGATCAGCCACTCAGCATTGGCAGTATTTTGGCGCAAGGTATGTTCCATTCATCATTAAAAGTAATAGCCAGTATCTACTGCATACTTATTAGGTGACAAACATTGGATTAAATATTTATATTAACTCTCAGTTATAACAACTGTAAAAATAAATATTTACCACCCCAATTTTAGAGAAGAAAGTTACAGACCTAGAAAAGAGAAACAGAGCTGAGCAGGGTGGCTCAGCCTGTAATCCTGGCTATGTGGGAAGGAGGCGTAAATAGGGACTGTGGTCCAGCTCGAGTGGTTAAAGTGCCTGCTTAGCAAGTGCAAGGTCCTGAGTTCAAGCCCCAGTACTGCCCCAAAAAGAGAAATGGGATACCTAGTAGTTTGAGATGAGAGTATAAATTGGTATAACTAACCTGAAAGTACGTATCCATATTTGAAATGTCTATCTTTGACTCAGGATTTTTTTAATTGGACATTTATCCTGAGAAATCATCAGAAATGATTACCTTATAAAGATGTAAGTATGACATATCCATGGCAGTACTGTTCGAAAACATAAAAGCCTAATAACAGAAAACTGATGATATACTCATACAGTAGAAAATTCTATAGCAATTACAATTATGATATAGATTCATATTTGGCATGAAAATATGAATATATATAGTTTGTGAAAAAAGAAGGGTATAAAGAACAAGTATATTGTTAATCTTGTTTACTGAAAATATTTACAAGTGCACCTGTATACAAACAAGAACTAGCCTGTTACCCATGGACGATGAAATTTCAGTTGCTTTTTACTTTCCTGTAGACTATATAATACCTTTTACATATTCTTGTATTACTTGAATTTTTAAATAATGAGCACACACTGGCATTTATAATCTGAAAAGTCACTAAACATTTTCATTAGAAAAAGAAAAATTTTATGCCTGGTGTGGCTTATGACTGTAATCCCAGCTACTCAGGAGGTGGAGATCAGAAGGATTGCGATTTGAGGCCAGCCTGGGCAAAAAATAAGCAAGACCCCATGTCAACAGATAAGCTGGGCATGGCAGTACACCTCTGTAATCCTAGCTAAGAGTAAGGTAGGAAGATCACAGTCCCAGGCCAGCCCAGGCAAAAGCGCGAGACCCTATCTGAAAAATAACCTAAAGCTAAAAGGGTTGGAGGTGTGGCTAAAGTGGCACACCACCTGTCTAGCTAGCACAAGGCTCTGAGTTCAAATCCCAGTACTAACAACAAAAAAGAAGTACTTAGAAATTTCTCTTAGGATTCACATTAGTAAAACACAGAGTGGTTAAGCAATCACTGTTCAATACAGTAGGAAAGTGAAAACATGAAGTAGTTTCCTTATTTACAAAGAGATCACACTAACACTGTAGTTTCTCTTTCCAGAGTTATTACATGTGAGAGTGAGAAATTTTACGTGCTTTAAGTGTTCCCTACCTCTCCCACCCTTGCATCTATTTAGCCACTCAGTTTTGTTTTCTAATTTAACATCCAGAATGTTTCTGCAATCTTTCCACCTAACCCATTCTCACCATTTTACGCAATCTTTTTCTCCATCCTTGACCTCCTGCATTGGTTTAGGTCCTCAGTTTTCAAACTCCACTGTTTGTTTCTAGTTTTCTCACCACAGCGTAGTCATTTTTCTAAATTCAATCTGATTATGTTTCCTTCCTCAAACTCCTAAGACACTGCGAATCCTAATGCTATAAAGGGCCTTGCATGGTTCAGTTGCTCCTTCCCACAGATCCCATATTCATCTCCATTTCACATGTAGCATAGAAGCTAACTACATAACTACGTAACTAGCATGCTGGGCCGTTTCAAACCTCTGTGACTTTACAGATGCCGCACAGGCTATTCCGCCTTTCTGCTTTTCTCTCCTTCCTGCTCTTCCTTCGCCAACTGTCTGCATTTTGACTCCTTCCAGATCCAGTTCAAGCACCTAGGTCTGGAAGGTTTCCCTTATTCACCTAAGGGGAGATGGCTTTCTCTTCTTTATGCCCTGTCTTGCACATACCTCTCTTACTTCACTTTATAAAGCATTAATCATTTTCTGACTGTTGGCATTGCTATTTCTGATTTCCAAACTTGCTTGAGAATTTTGTATCTTAAGAAGAGGAACTATGTATATATGTATTTTGGTTCTCAATACATATTAGGCTGTCTGGAACATTAATAGGTGCTTAGTACATTTTTGCTGAGTATTTAACACTATGTGTCTTAAACTATGTGTTTCTTAATGCAGGGTCTCTGATTTGTGTCTAGAAATCTTAGCACACTGCCTGACACACAAAAAAGTATTTAACAAATAAATTAATAAACAAATGAAACTTTCTCTTCATTAACCCTGATAGCATATACAGCTTACACCTCAATCACTTGGAATATGTACCTATTCTGCTCTCTTTTTTCTTTTTGGCAGTATCGGGGTTTGAACTCAGGGCCTCATGCTTGCGAGGCAGTTGCTCTACCACTTGAGTCACACCTTCAGTCCCTTAATTGCTTTAACTTGTGGGTAAGTACTAAAGCCTTAGCATCTAATCTCAATACATTAGTTTCTTTATACTGATCTAAATTTGTATACTTTTTTAAACTGAAAATAACTTAAAAAGAAAACAACGTATACGTATTTCATCATCTGATTAAAACAGATTTTCCAGTTCTTTAATCCTATTCATTTTAAGCATTTTTAAGCTTTTGTTTTATCATTTTTTAAAAAAGTATGCTATATTTAAAAATCTACTGCATATATCTTAATATGCAGTATTTCTATATACTATGTCTATGTTACATAATATGCTATAGTTGATAAATTAATTCACTCAGCAAATATTTACTGAATACCCATTTTGTGCCACACATCACGCTAGGGCCAGGAAAATATGGTAATTCAGTGAGTATAATAAAAATAAGATAGATAAGCTTCCTACATAACAGCAAATACTTGAAAATGGAAATGCTAACTGGTGTTCCTTTGGTTTTGAAGATTCAGGTTCAAGATGCATTTTTCAGCAAAAATGCATAGATTAGTTTTTCAAGTGTGGGCCAACCACAACGTTAATATACTTGATACTGCTGAAGCATACACTTAAAAATGGTTAAGGAGGTAAATTTTGCTATTTATATTTTATCACAATTTTTTTTAAAGTGAAGACTCTAACAGAGTACACATTACAAACAGTACAATATTCCCTCAATGGGGCCCAAATTGCTGTGTGTGTCTAGATCTATACCTCCTCAGTGGCGGTGAAACTGATTCTAAAACCAAGTTAGGAACTAATATCTCCAGAGAAATGGAACAATCTGGGTAGAAGAAAAGTTTCAGGTTTATAAAACTCTCCTCATTTTGTTGTTTTTCTCTTTTAGTTCTGAGGGGATACTATCAGGGGCAAACATGTTGTTTCCCATTTGGTGACTCTCAAATGAAGTCCAGGAATTTTACTAGACTGTATGTCTTGGCACTGATCACTTAAATCAGTATTCCCAGGTACAGCATGTATTCTTTTAATATACTGTTTCAACTTAAAAATACTCAGTAACGTTTTAATAATACTTTTACTATTTGTTGTGTTGCTTTTTAACTTTTATTGTTTGGTGGGACTGGAGTTTGAACTCAGGGCCTCGTGCTTGCTGCCTCTGGCCCATCTTTGCTTTAGCTAGTTTTCAGCTAAGAGTCTCGCTTTTTGTCTGGGATGGTGTTGGACTGTGATCCTTGATCCTTCTACTTACGCTTTGAGGTATGCGCCACCACCGCCACCCAGAGGGTCTCACTAACTTTGTACTCAGCTGGCCTTGAACTATCCTCCAGATCTCCACTTTTCCAGAAGCTGGGATCTCAGACATGCACCAACAAGTGTGGCCTTTTCATTTGCAGGAATCCCTATTCTTTGTCTTCTTTGCCTATCTTTCCTGTTTCTCTCTCTGGTGCTGGCCTCACGAATGCTAGGTACTGCTTTCGGACTGGGCTACATCCCCAGTCCTCTTGAATCCATTTTAGCCTTCCTATTTTGAAATTTGCTCTTCTTTCCATCTCTCTTTTTTTCTCTTACAACATCATTTGCTCTTGCATTGTTTCTGTATAAGGTTTTATTTGTGAAACAAAATTTTTTCATTCCTTTCTAATTTTCTCTAGGTTCTGTTACCTTATTCCTGAGTTTTCATAATTGATACATGTGGTCTTTCATATTGACATCATTTTCTTAGTGTACTTTAGCATAATTTTATTATGCTTGTAGACAGGCTTTTACTACAAGATTTTAATGTCTGTAGGGATGTTCTTCCCTTTCCCTCTATAATAACATCATATGCATTTGACTTTGGGACTTTTCTGTTGCTCATTTTTATGTGAATTTAGTTGAGCATTAGAGTAAGTCAGGGTTTGGGAAAGCTTTAACTTCACAAAGCTCCCTCCTCTTCTATTTTTGGATAGCATTTTAAAACATGGTGGCTTTAAAAGACTTCTTTAAAAACAGCTCTCCCTAATTTTTTTCTGGACCCTTTCCTTGTCTCTATTTCCCCTTCTGTGACAACATTTATTCCACTCCCAGCAGTCTCTCCTTAGGATGGGCTCTACCCTGGAATGACACCTTGGCAAGTCAGTTTTGAGGGTTTATCAGGGATATACTCCTCCTGCCCCTTTGGCCTTTTTTATGTTACACTTCACTCAGTCAGTCCTGGAGAAAACACCCCACCCTGGGTTTCAGCTACTGCTTTCTAGGTCTTTCAGTGAGCCTGTTGGTTACTCAGGAGTTCTCCTGTTCCCCATTGCTTCCTTCCTCTAGGGCAGATGTCAATACCAGTGAGCCTACCAGTTACTGCTAGTCTGTCCTCATTGGCAGTACTTTGCCCTCAGAGTGCCACTGTTTGTTGTGCTTGTCTTACTAATTTTATGTTAGGCTGTCTAGCTCTCTTTCTGTTACTGCTAGAGGACAGAGAGACTGAAAAACCATGCTACTTGCCACTATCACCAGCATCTTCCCAGGAACCAGCTCCTCTCCCAGTCCTTGTCTGCTAGAACCAGCTTTTGGACCAATGGGGTTCTTCAGACATTGCCATCTTGAGCGATTAGCTTGTCTAATGTCAATCAAACATTTGTGGAAGACATTACTTTGATGCACCAAATTTTAAGATTTAAGTACAGTGGGATTTTCAAACGATCCTTACTCCCACTTTCTATGTAACGCTTTCATGCAACCTGTTCTCAGTGTCTATGTCATAAAACTGCCTTCAAGGAATTGCTTTTGTATTTCAGTAACAAAATTCCTCAGGATAGAGAGAATCCAAGACCAAACCAAACTCTGTGCCAAATAGTACAGAATTAAGAACATCAGTGAACAAATTATGTGTTCCCAAGTCACAGTGCTTTTCACTTTAGAGATAAAGTGACCGATAGTCAAATAACTGTTGACTTGCAGGAGAAGCCATAGTTAGCTGTCTCCATTTCCTCAAGGCGATGTACCCTCCCTTCCAGAAATAAATCTAAGTCAACCCGTGTTTTAAATAAATGAAAAACAAGCCAGCACTCTGGAACTTTGTGTAAGCTTGTTCTCATTAGATCGGAATGCAACACCTTTAAAAAGAATCTGTTCCAGACTTTCAGTACCTTCCAAACCCCCAGTTAGGCCCTAATGTAATTGACAGCGCCCGCTATTAATACAATGTTGCCAACAGGCATTTCGAAAGTGATTTTTTGCTGTCAAACCCGAAAGTGACCAGAGCTCCACCAGATGCCCCGGACAGGGCGTCCGCCTTCTCTGCTCCCTCGCCCAGTCCAGTACACCTGCGCTCGCTCGTGGGCCGCCACGCGCGGCGGTGGGCCAGCCGGCCGCGAGCACCGCGGCAGCACGGTGTCCGCCCCCAGCCCCGGACGCGGCCGGTGGGGGCGGGGAGCGGCGTCCTGTTTACGCGCACCCAGGGGCCCGGGCCGGCTGAGCCCCGAGAATGTCAGCCTCGGCCCGGGGTCCTCGAACCTCCGCCCCCTCCCGGCGCCCCTCGCCGGGCGGACGACGCGGGGAAGCCCTGGTCCCCGGGTCCCCGGGTCCTCGGGTCCCGGCCTTCAGAGGCGCCGGCCCGCGCTCACGCACCTGATGCTCTTTCACCACTTCGCTGAGGCAAGGATACCGCTCCGAGATCCATCGGTAAAACTTGGGGACTCCCATTTCCACCGTCAACACTACTTCCAGTCAGGACTAAACCGAAACCAAACGCCCCGCCGGGGCCTGCGCCGCCGCCTCCGGCCGTCGCTCCGCCGATGACAACACACCGCCCGGCGGACCATAGAGAGCGCCGGCGGCCTAGAGCGGCGGGCTTGGCGCGCGCCGAGGGCGGGGCTGGCGCCGGGGGCGGGGCTGGAGCGCCCCCCTCGGGTCTCAGGATGACAGGCGCACCTGCGCGCCTCACGCAAAGCCCGGCCCTCCTGGCATTGCCAACCTCAGGGTTTTCAACACACACTTGGAAAAGGCCTGACGATCGCTTTCATTTTGCGAGTTATTTTCTTTGAGGAGTTAAGCCCACTTCTAAAAATAAAGTTGCTTTGAAAAACGTTATTTTCCAAAGCGCTAAGAAATAACGAGCCCGCCCTTAGCAGTTAACATCAGGTCCTGGAGAGGAAATTATGCTTAGTTTTCACATTCATGTTTCCTGCCTCACGTTTTGCCCATACAAAAAAGCAGCCTTCTATTACGTGAAACGATCTGATCTAAATGTAAGGACTTTCTACATATTTTGAATGTAACAAATGCATTACGTTGTAGATATTTTCAATCTTTGTAAGAAAACTTACAGAAAAAACCCCAAGAACATTTTCAGATTCTAAGGTCTCACGGAATTTGAAGCCACCCGTCTCTGACACGGGACACGCACGCTTTACCCGCTCAGGTGCTTGCGCGGCTTCAGGTTCCGGTTTGCCGGCTTCCCCTCCCCCACAGCACTGGCACGCACAGCACAACGCGTTCTGCGCGGTGAACTCCACGGCTGCTTTCGCATGTCTTCTGCACGGTCCGTCCGTTCCTAGAGGGCACCCCCGGCACAGGGCCCGCCAGGATGGGGCCCAGGTCAAAATGAAACAAATACATTCGCAACACGCGACGCTGGGCTGGCGGAGTGGTTCAAGGGGTAGCGCGCCTGCCCCGCAAGCTGAGTTCCTCAATTCAAATCCCAGTACCACCAAAAGTAAATAAATAAACAAGAACACATGAATGATGTTACCTCTCTCCAGTTAAAACACGTATGTATGAAGAGTGAAGTTTTAGTTAATTACTGTACATATATTGTTTTAAATGTTGTTAACAATCAGAAATACGACCAGTTGCCCTGAGAACAAGAACAAACTTGGGTTGTACTTTTGAACTGAAGATACAGCACTCGTTAATAACGAGGGCATTAATTTCAGATTATTAACATATTCTTTGAAATAATTTCACTTCACATATATGGGGTCCAACCAAGGTACATCTGACATAATAAGTTCTCATCAGTAGCTTCCTGGATGAGGTAATGCACATGGCCTTCGATAGACAGTGGCAGCCCAGTCACTCTGTTCCGGTTCTTGATCACACCTTGCAGTCTCTGCTCGATGTCAAGAACATGTGTCTTGGCCTAAAAAGATATGAAAAGTCACTGCGGCTACAGATCCAATAGCACTGTGCTGACAATTTGGAACGTCTTGAATTTAATAAATGTTAGCACCATTTTACTGATCAATATCCCATTATAGAAGCAAACACAGAAAAAAGAATGAAACTCAATAATTTGATACTCACTTTGAAGCTTGCAGTATTAATTCGGCATCTCCTGACTGAACATGTTTCTGGACTACAAGAAACACTAGAATGCTTTCCACATTACGCTTCCAGAAAAGTAGTGATTTAAAAATTCTGTTTTGAGGGCTGGGGGAGTAGATCAGTGGGATGAGTGCTTGCCTAGTACACACAAGATGCTGGGTTCCATTTCGAGCACCACCACAAGGGAAAAAATCCACAAAAAATCTGCTTTGAAAGTGTCCAGAGCTTAGAGATTTGAATATTCTAGTAAGAGCAACAACGCTCTAATACCTAGTATTTACATTATGTTAGGACATGCAAAAGAAAGTTCTAAGTGAGGTGTTCAGCATTCTACACATCTCCCTCCCTTAAGAAAAAGCGTATCACCCTGGCTTGATACCACATGCCTGTAATTCCAGCACCTCAGGAGGCTGGGCTACATAGTAACTGTGCCTCTACCTATTCCTCCTCCCCTCCTAAAAAAAAAAAAAAAGGAAAAAAGAAAGGAAGAAATATATCAGAGTGCAAAAGTAAGAAGGATGTTTTTAGAAAAATAATCCTCAGCCTGGGGGTGTGGCTCTATTAGCTACACTCCAAGGACCAAGCACCAAAAAGAGAAAAAGGAAACAATCCCCAATATATCCTAACTTTGAGGCTTCAACTATATATTAATTGCAAAATGGATCATATATGTATAAATCAGCTTTGATCATATCGACCCCTCCCAATTGCCGTCCTTTGTTTCCCCCATCCCACACTGATCTCCTTCCTCTTCCCAAACAGTTCTTCTGCTTTCACGTTTTTTTTTTTCTTTAATGTAGGTTCCTATATGAGAGAAGACATGTGACGTTTGCCTTTCTGGTACTGGCTTATTTTGTGTAACACAATGATTTCCAGTTCTAGTTCTTCACGGCTGAATAGAGTCCACTGCATAGGTATGCCACATTTTCTGAATTCATCTATTCATCAGTTGATGGGTACCTAGCCTGATTCCATAGCTTGGCTGTTATGAATAGTGCTGCAATTTCCATAGGGGGGGCTAACTTACATATCTACCAATAATGTATAGGGGTTCCATCCCCTGCCCACCACATCCTCACCAGCATTTGTTGTTTCTTGATGACAGCCATTCTGCATGGAATAAGATGGAATCTCAGGGTAGTTTTGATCTTCATTTCCTTGATGGTTAAGGGTGTTGAGGATTTCTCCATGTAGTCACCTGCCATTTGTACTTCTTTTGACAACTACTTGTTCACTCCAATTGCACATTTATTGATTGGAGTATTTTAGGGGTTGTGTGTATTGATCCCATGAGATGAATATCTGGAAAGAGTTTCTCTCATTCTGTAGGCTGTCTCTTCACGCTATTAGTTATTTCCTTTGGCATGCAGAAGTGTTTTAATTTCGATGCAATCTCATTTGTTGACTCTTGCTGTTATTTCTTGAGCTACTGTAATCTTATTTAGAAAGCTGCTGTCCATGCCTGCATCTTGAAGGGTTTTCCCATAGTAGTGTCAAAGATTCAGATCTTATGTTAACATATTTGATCCACTTTGAATTGATTTCTGTTCAGAGCAAGAGATAGGGGTTTATTTTCAGTTTTCTACACATGGATATCCAGTTTTCCTAACACCATGTGTTGAAGAGGATCTATTCCCCAATGTATGTTTTTGACACCTTTGTTGATAATCAGGTGGCTGGAGCTGCATTGGCTTATTCCTGGGTCCTTTATTCTGTTCCACTGATCTATGTGTCTGTTTTTGTGCCAGTACTATGCTGTTTGTATTATGATGGCTTTGTAGTATACTTTGATATCAAGTATTGTGATATCTACAGCATTGCTCTTTTTTGCTCAGGATTGCTTTGGCTATTCAGGGTCTTATGTGCTTCCACATCAATTTTAGATGTGAGACATATTCAATCTATAGACTGCTTTTGCTAACATAGATAGCCTTTTTCATAACATCACTTCTGACAATCCATGAACATGGGAGACCTTTCCATCTTCCAGTGTCTTCTTCAATTGTTTTCTTCAGTGTTTTACAGTACTGTAGATGTCTTTCACCTCCTTGGTTAGGTTTATTTCTAGGCACTTTTTTTTTTCAGTCTATTGTGACTAGGATTGTTTTCCTGCATTTATTGGCATATGGAAAAGCTACTGCTAGGCATGGTGTATATATATGCCTGTAATTCCAGAACTTGGGAGGCCAAGGCAGGAGAATCACAAGTTTGAAGTCACCCTGAACTATACAGTGAGACCCTGTGTTTTCAAAAAAGAAAAAAACTACTGATTTTTTGTATGTTGACATTGTATCCTCCTACTTTCCAGAAAGTGTTTATCAGATCTAAAGAACTTTTCTTGTGGACTCTTTAAGGATAATTTGACTTCTTCCTTTCCTCTCGTTTCTTTTTCTTTTCTTTTTTTTTTTTTTTTTGCATACTGGGATTTGAACTCAGCCACTCCACCAGCCCTTTATTGTGATGGAGTTTTTTGAGACAGGGTCTTGCCAACTATTTGCCCAGACTGGCTTTGAACCATGATCCTCATGATCTCTGCCTCCTAGTAGATAGGATTATAGGTAAGCCACCGGTTCTCGGCTCCTTTTTGTTTCTTTCTCTTGCTTATTGCTCTGGCTATGAATTCAAGTATCAAATTGAATATGCATGGAATGGAGCGGATGTTCTTTCCACATTCCTGATTTTAGAGGAAGAGCTTTAGTTTTTTTCCCATTTAGTACAATGTTGGCTACATGTTTGTTGTATATGGACTTATTATGTTGAGGTATGTCCCTTCTCCTAGTTTCTTCAGGGCTTTATTATGAAGGCATGTTGAATTTTGTTAGATGACTTTTCTGCATTTATTGAGATGATCATGTGATTTTTTTTGTACTTCATTCTATTTATGTGCTGTATTATGATTACTGATTTGGAAATATATTGAACCATCCTTATATCCCCAGAATGAAAATGTTTATGGTGTAAAGCAAATCCATGAGCTGCTGTGAACAAGGTATATTCCAAAGTAGTTGGATGGAATATTCTATAGCTATTAGGTAAATTATCTGATATATGGTACAGAACTTAACTTTGAAGGTTCATTGTTGATTTTTTGGGGGAGGTTCTGGATGATCTATGTATTGATAACAGTGGGGTACTGAAGTAACCCACTATTATTGTATTTGGATCTACTGTCTCTTTGTTTAATACTGTTTGTTTCACAAAATTGGGTGCATCAATGTTCAGTGCTTATGTTTACAACTGTTATATGTTTTTGATGGATTGTTCCCTTTATTAACATATCATTACCTTCTTTATCCCTTTGGACTAATTTTCGCTTTGGCTCTTCTTTACTTCATATTTTATTTGCGTGGCACATTACTTTTTACCCTTTCACTTTTAGTGTGTGTCTTTGTCAGTGAAGTGAATCTTGTTTTTCAATCCATTCAGCCAGTACGATCTGTTAATTGCATCATTAAAACTATTCATATTTAGTGTTATTATTGAGAGGAATATACTGGCTTTTCCCATCTTCACATTAGAGATTTGCAGGTTTACTGAGTTGTTTATCTCTTCTAGTGAGATTGGTTTCCAAAGTTCCCATATCTTTCTTCTTCTATGTGTAATATTACTTTAAGTATCTTCTGCAATGTTGGCTTAGTGATCATTAATTGTTTTATGCTTATCATGGAAGGTCTTTACTTGTCCATCGATTTTATTTATGTTTAAATTTTTATTGTTTTATTATTCATATGTGCATACAATGCTTGGGTCATTTCTCCCCCCTGCCCCCACCCTCCCTTACCACCCACCCCACCCCTTCCCCCTCACCCCCTCAATACCCAGCAGAAACTATTTTGCCCTTATCTCTAATTTTGTTGTAGAGAGAGTATAAGCAATAATAGGAAGGAACAAGGGTTTTTGCTAGTTGAGATAAGGATAGCTAAACAGGGAGTTGACTCACATTAATTTCCTGTGCATGTGTGTTACCTTCTAGGTTAATTCTTTTTGATCTAACCTTTTCTCTAGTTCCTGGTCCCCTTCTCCTATTGGCTTCAGTTGCTTTTAAGGTATCTGCTTTAGTTTCTCTGCATTGAGGGCAACAAATGCTAGCTAATTTTTTAGGTATCTTACCTATCCTCACGCCTCCCTTGTATGCTCTCGCTTTTATCATGTGCTCATAGTCCAATCCCCTTGTTGTGTTTGCCCTTGATCTAATGTCCGCATATGAGGGAGAACATATGATTTTTGGTCTTTTGGGCCAGGCTAACCTCACTCAGAATGATGTTCTCCAATTCCATCCATTTACCAGTGAATGATAACATTTTGTTCTTTTTCATGGCTGCATAAAATTCCATTGTGTATAAATACCACATTTTATTGATCCATTCGTCAGTGGTGGGGCATTTTGGCTGTTTCCATAACTTGGCTATTGTGAATAGTGCCGCAATAAACATGGGTGTGCAGGTGCCTCTGGAGTAACCTGTGTCACAGACTTTTGGGTATATCCCCAAGAGTGGTATTGCTGAATCAAATGGTAGATCAATGTTTAGCTTTTTAAGTAGCCTCCAAATTTTTTTCCAGAGTGGTTGTACTAATTTACATTCCCACCAACAGTGTAAGAGGGTTCCTTTTTCCCCCGCATCCTCGCCAACACCTGTTGCTGGTGGTGTTGCTAATGATGACTATTCTAACAGGGGTGAGGTGGAATCTTAGTGTGGTTTTAATTTTCATTTCCTTTATTGCCAGAGATGGTGAGCATTTTTTCATGTGTTTTTTGGCCACTTGAATTTCTTCTTTTGAGAAAGTTCTGTTTAGTTCACTTGCCCATTTCTTTATTGGTTCATTAGTTTTGGGAGAATTTAGCTTTTTACGTTCCCTATATATTCTGGTTATCAGTCCTTTGTCTGATGTGTAGCTGGCAAATATTTTCTCCCACTCTGTGGGTGTTCTCTTCAGTTTAGAGACCACTTCTTTTGATGAACAGAAGGTTTTTAGTTTTATGAAGTCCCATTTATCTATGCTATCTCTTAGTTGCTGTGCTTCTGGGGTTTCGTTGAGAAAGTTCTTACATATACCTACTAACTCCAGAGTATTTCCTACTCTTTCCTGTACGAACTTTAGAGTTTGGGGTCTGATATTAAGATCCTTGATCCATTTTGATTTAATCTTGGTATAGGGTGATACACATGGATCTAGTTTCAGTTTTTTGCAGACTGCTAACCAGTTTTCCCAGCAGTTTTTGTTGAAGAGGCTGCTTTTTCTCCATCGTATATTTTTAGCTCCTTTGCCAAAGACAAGTTGGTTAGGGCTGGGGATTTAGCTCAGTGGAAGAGCGCTTGCCTGGCAAGTGCAAGGTCCTGAGTTCAGTCCCCAGCACCGAAGGAAAAAAAAAAAGACAAGTTGGTTATAGTTGTGTGGCTTCATATCTGGGTCCTCTATTCTGTTCCACTGGTCTTCATGTCTGTTTTTGTGCCAGTACCATGCTGTTTTTATTGTTACTGCTTTGTAATATAGTTTGAAGTCGGGTATCGTGATACCTCCAGCATTGTTCTTTTGACTGAGTATTGCCTTGGCTATTCGTGGCCTCTTGTGTTTCCATATAAATTTCACGGTAGATTTTTCCATCTCTTTAATGAATGTCATTGGAATTTTGATGGGAATTGCATTAAACATGTAGATTACTTTTGGGAGTATAGACATTTTTACTATGTTGATTCTACCAATCCATGAGCATGGGAGATCTCTCCACTTTCTATAGTCTTCCTCAATCTCTTTCTTCAGAAGTGTATAGTTTTCCTTGTAGAGGTCTTTCACATCTTTTGTTAGGTTTACACTTAGGTATTTGATTTTTTTTGAGGCTATTGTAAATGGAATTGTTTTCATATATTTGTTTTCAGTTTGTTCATTATTAGTGTATAGAAATGCTAATGACTTTTCTATGTTTATTTTGTATCCTGCTACCTTGCTGTAGCTATTGATGATGTCTAGAAGCTTTTGAGTAGACTTTTTTGGGTCTTTAAGGTATAGGATCATGTCGTCTGCAAATAGGGATATTTTGACATTTTCTTTACCTATTTGTATTCCTTTCACTCCTTCTTCTTGCCTAATTGCTCTGGCTAGGAATTCCAGTACTATGTTGAATAGGAGTGGAGATAGTGGGCATCTTTGTCTAGTTCCTGATTTTAGAGGGAATGGTTTCAGTTTTTTTCCGTTAAGTATAATGCTGGCTGTAGGTTTGACATATATAGCTTTTATAATGTTGAGGTACTTTCCTTCTATTCCTAGTTTTCTTGGAGCTTTTATCATGAAATGCTGTTGGATCTGCATCTATTGAGATGACCAAGTGGTTTTTGTCTTTGCTTCTGTTAATGTGTTTATTACATTTATTGATTTTCATATGTTGAACCACGCCTGCATTCCTGGGATGAAGCCTACTTGGTCATGGTGAATAACCTTTTTGACGTGTTGTTGAATTCGGTTTGCCATTATTTTGTTGAGGATTTTTGCATCAATGTTCATTAAGGAGATTGGCCTATAGTTCTCCTTTTTGGAGGTGTCTTTGCCTGGTTTTGGGATAAGTGTAATACTGGCTTCATAAAATGTGTTTGGCAGTTTTCCTTCCCTTTCTATTTCGTGGAACAGTTTAAGGAGGGTTGGTATCAGTTCTTCTTTAAAGGTCTGATAGAATTCAGCAGAGAATCCATCAGGTCCTGGACTTTTCTTTTTGGGGAGACTCTTGATTGCTGCTTCAATTTCATTTTGTGTTATAGATCTATTCAGGTGATTAATTTCCTCTTGGTTCAGTTTTGGATGATCATATGTGTCTAGAAATCTGTCCATTTCTTTAAGATTTTCGAATTTATTTGAATATAGATTCTCGAAGTAGTCTCTGATGATTTTCCTTCCATGGTGTTTGTTGTTATCTCCCCTTTAGCATTCCTGATTCTACTAATTTGGGTTTTTTTCTCTGCTCATTTTAGTCAGGTTTGCCAGGGGTCTGTCCATCTTGTTTATTTTTTCAAAGAACCAACTTTTTGTTTCATTAATTCTCTGTTTTTTTGGTTTCTATTTCATTGATTTCAGCTCTTATTTTTATTATTTCTCTCCTTCTATTTGTTTTGGGATTTGCTTGTTCTTGTTTTTCTAGGAGTTTGAGATGTATCATTAGGTCATTGATTTGGAATCTTTCAGACTTTTTAATATATGCACTCATGGCTATAAACTTTCCTCTCAGGAATGCCTGTGCTGTGTCCCATAGTTTCCGGTAGGTTGTGTTTTCATTTTCATTGCCTTCCAGGAACTTTTTAATTTCCTCTTTTATTTCATCAATGACCCATTGTTCATTAAGTAATGAGTTATTTAGTTTCCAGCTGTTTGCAAGTTTTTTGTCTTTACTTTTGTTGTTGAGTCCTAGTTTTATTGCATTGTGATCAGATAGTATGCACGGTATAATTTCTATTTTCTTATATTTGCTGAGGCTTGCTTGGTGCCCTAATATATGATCTATTTTGGAGAAGGTTCCATGGGCTGCTGAGAAGAATGTATATTGTGTAGACGTTGGATGAAATGTTCTGTAGACTTCAAGTAGGCCCATTTGATCTACTGTATATTTTAGATTTTGGATTTCTTTATTGATTTTTTGTTTGGATGACCTATCTATTAATGATAATGGAGTGTTAAAGTCTCCCATAACCAGTGTGTTGGAGTTAAGATATGCTTTTAGGTCTTTCAGGGTATGTTGGATGAAATTGGGTGCGTTGACATTGGGTGCATATAGGTTGATAATTATTATTTCTTTTTGGTCTATTTCCCCTTTTATTAGCATGGAAAGTCCTTCTTTATCTCATTTGATCAATGTAGGTTTGAAGTCTACTTTGTCAGAGATAAGTATTGCTACTCCTGCCTGTTCTCAGTGGCCATTGGCTTGGTAAATCTTCTTCAAGCCTGTCATCCTAAACCTATGCTTATTTCTGTCGGTGAGATGGGTCTCCTGTAAGCAACAAATTGTTGGATCTTCCTTTTTAATCCATTTTGTCAAATGGTGACTTTTGATGGGTGAATTAAGTCCGTTAACATTAAGTGTTAGTACTGATATATATGTGGTGATTCCTGTCATCTAGTTGTCTTAGTTGTGTTGTTTGAAGATTTGATTGTGTGTACCTAAGTTGAGGTTACTATCTACTTTCTTGCTTTTTCTTTTCCTGTAGTTTGGTGCTGCCTGCCCTTTCATGGTTATGTTGGGTTTCACTTTCTGTGTGCAGAATCCCTTGAAGAATTCTTTGTAGTGGTGGCTTTGTGGTCACATATTGTTTTAGTTTCTGCTTATCATGGAAGACTTTTATTGCTCCATCTATTTTGAATGATAGTTTTGCTGGGTAGAGTATCCTGGTGTTGAAGTTATTTTCATTCAGTGCCTGGAAGATCTCACCCCAAGCTCTTCTTGCTTTTAATGTTTCTGTTGAGAAGTCTGCTGTGATTTTGATGGGTTTACCTTTGTATGTTATTTGTTTTTTTCTCTCTTACAGCCTTCAATATTCTTTCCCTAGTTTCTGTACTTGTTGTTTTAATGATGATATGTCATGGGGTAGTTCTTTTTTGATCTGGTCTGTTTGGTGTCCTGGAGGCCTCTTGCATCTGTATGGGAATATCTTTCTCTAGATTTGGGAAATTTTCCATTATTATTTTGTTGAATATATTACGCATTCCCTTCGCTTGCACCTCTTCTCCTTCTTCGATGCCCATGATTCTCAAGTTTGGTCTTTTGATGGAGTCAGTGAGTTCTTGCATTTTCTTTTCACAGGTCTTGAGTTGTTTAATTAATAGTTCTTCGGTTTTTCCTTTAATTACCATTTCATCTTCGAGTTCTGAGATTCTGTCTTCTGTTTGTTCTATTCTGCTGGATTGGCCTTCCATTTTGTTTTGCAATTCTGTTTCATTCTTTTTTTTTTCTGAGGTTTTCCATATCCTGGGCCGATTTCTCTTTAATGTTGTCTATTTTTGTCCTGAGTTCATTTATCTGTTTATTGATCGTATTCTCTGTTTCACTTTGGTGTTTATACAGTGCTTCTATGGTTTCCTTTATTTCTTCTTTTGCTTTTTCAAATTCTCTATTTTTGTTGTCTTGGAATTTCTTGAGTGTCTCCTGTACATTTTGGTTGACCCTATCCAGTATCAGCTCTATAAAATTCTCATTGAGTACCTGTAGTATGTCTTCTTTTAAATTATTCTTGTGGGCTTCATTGGGTCCTTTGGCATAGTTTATCTTCATTTTGTTGGAGTCTGGATCTGAGTATCTGTTTTCTTCATTTCCCTCTGGTTCCTGTACTAATTTTTTGCTGTGGGGAAACTGGTTTCCCTGTTTTTTCTGTCTTCCCGTCATTGCCCTTGATATTGTTATTGTCCCTGTACTGTGTGCAATCAAGTATTTTCTAGATTGTAATAATAACAATGGTGATATTTAGAATGGAAGGGTGAGAGAGGATGGAAAGCAAAGAAATTAAAGGAAAAGGGAAAGACAAATAATTAAGTAGAAAAAAACAAAACAAAACAAAGAAACAAACAAAAAAAGTTTCAACGATATAAATAGGAAGAGACAGTGTACTAATCAACCATAAGCTGAAAAGGCATTAGAGAGACAGAGAGAGGATTGAAAATAAAAAATAAAGAGAGTAAAGATAAGAATAAAAATAAAAAAATAAGTAAATGAAAAAAATATAAAATAAAATAGAACAAAATAAAAAATAAAAACCTCCAAGTTCAAATGCAATGAAATTTCAGTCTTAATAATTTTGGTGTTTGTCCCTCAGCCTGCAATTCTGGAGATGGTGCCTCAGATGTTGTTCTGTAGTTGTCTCATCAAGGGGGAGGCATATAGTAGAACAAAACACACACACACACACACACACACACAAAAGCCCACCAAGTGTCCCAAGTTCAAATGCAATACAGTTTCAGTAAGTTTTTCAGCATGCAGGTGTAGTTCAGTTGTTTTCTCATCAAAGGTAGGGAGAGAGAAAAAAAAAGAGTCTGGAGACCATTCTGAGAATGGCATCTGCGGCTGTGGCTTGCATGCCCATTGCTGTCAGCCTGCTGTTGCTGGAGGTGTTATTTATGCAGATCTCAGGGGTGAACTTAGCACTCACCTGGCCCTGCAGGCTTTGTTTACTCAGCGTTCTCCTGTGCTACAAGCTTTCCCCTTTCCAAGCACACTGGGGGAGGTGACACTGCACCCGTGTTGTCAGGTCTGCATGTTTGTTTACAGCTCACGTGGGAAGTGGGTCTTCCCCCCTCTCCTGTGGAGTTTTACTCCCACCGCTGCTTTTACAAGCTTTCCCGCTCCTGATTGCTGGGCGTGTTCTGCTGCTCCTGCTGGCTGGCGTGTTTGTTTATAGGTCATGTGGCAGGTGGGTCTTCCCCACTCTCCTGTGGGGTTTTCCTCCCTCTGCCACTCTCACAAGCTTTCCCGATCCTGGTTGCTGGGTACGTGCCTCCGCTCCCGCCAGAGGCTCTCTGGCCCACCCAGCTTGTTTATTTACAGTCCCGGGAAGGATTCCCTTCCCCTAATCTTCAGCGCTCAGTGTGCCCCACCCTCTTTCCCGCGTGTCTTTATTGTTCTTATTGTTTATTACTCAGTTTGTCTTTTTTCCCCGGGTGGGGGTCGGTCTGTCCAGGGGGCTATGCTGATCTGGCCCAGGGTTGTCTGTGGGAGTACCGTGTACCGCGAAGCTCACCTTGTCCACGTCTTCCTAAGCCGTCTGTGTGTGGGCCACTGGAGGCCCAGGGGCCCTCCTGGTTTCCTTGTCCTTCGATTTTAAAAAGATAATTTTGCTGCAATAATCTTGGTTGGAAGTTATTTTGCTTCAGAACTTGAAATACATCAGTCCATGCTTTCCTATACTTTATGGTTTCTGCTAAGAAGTCTGCGGCTATTCTGATAGTGTTGCCTTTGCAAGTAACTTAGTGCTTCTTTCTTGAAGCTTTCAGTATTCTTTCTTTGTTCTGTACTCTTGGCATTTTAACAATAATATGATATGGAGAGTTTTCCTTCTGGTCTTGTGTGTCTGTGGTTCTAAATACTGTACTTAAATGCCCATTTACTTCCTTAGATTTGGGCAATTTTATGCTATAATTTTATTGGAAAAGTTTTGTATGTCTTATGTTTGTATCTCAGTTCCCTTTTCTACACAGCAGGTTTGTAGGTTTGGTGTTTTAAGAGTGTCCCAGTGTTCTTCGATGGTATGGCATGATTGCTTTTAATTTTTTTTTTGTTCTCTGAATGTACTAATTCCTCAACCTTTTCTTCAAACCCTTATATTCTTTATTCTGCCTGGTATAGTCTATTGGTGATGCTTTCCATTGAGTTTTTAAAAATATTAATTTATTGTGCTTTTCATTTTCAAGATTTCCATTAGTTTGGTTTTTTTTTCCCTCAAGAATGTTTTCTGAACTTCTTGTCTAAGTTGTTGAAATTCTCATCCAGGTCTTGAATTAACTTCTTCACTTTATCTGTTTATTTGAGTCCTCTTTGAGTCACTGGTCATTTTTACCACTAGACTTTTGAATGCTATATTTCAACCATTTCAAATCTTTGGATTTAGTTATTGAAGAGCTGTGAAGTTTTGGAGCAATTATGTTGCTTTGCTTTTTCATATTTCTTGTGTTTCTAAGTTGCAATTTACACATCTGTTGGGATGGACGTCTCTTTTGGTTTTATATGAGGTTTTTCTAAGCGAGCAGACTTCTCTTGAGGGCTCAATCCCCAGAACCAGTCAGAAAGGAGAAAATAAACCACTGTAATGGCAGCAAAACCCAAATGAACCATGTACAGAAATATAATTAAAATCAAGTCAACTACACCACCAATAACCACAGAAAAGACAATGGCAAAAATCAAATAAATTAACTACTAAGTTGAGAATTAATAATGGTAAAAGTAATAATAAAAAGTGAATGAAAAAATGGAGTGGGGCAGGAAAAGGGAAAAAGGAAAGAAGCAACGTTAAATAAGAAAAAAGAAAAAGAACGTGAGGAAGAAGAGCAAGAAATTTTAAAAATCTGATTACAAAACAGAAAATACACAAATTAGATAAAATGTAGGAAGCAGAATTGTAAAAAGTTAAAGAAATTTAAAAGTAAACTGGGACCTCCCAGGTGGTGTGTGTGTGTGGGGAGTCTAGTATAGCTTGTACTGTTCGGGAGGGTGCTGCATGCAGTTCCTGTAATTGAGGGTATATTTCCAACCTCAGGACTGCACTCACTTCAGAAGCTTTGCTGCTGGCCCTAATGAGCTCTGTGGCCTGTGGGTGGGGCAGGTTTCCACTCCAAAGGTCCCTCTATTTATACCCAGTGGTGGCAAATGCTCAAGTCTAGGGGTTTTCTGAGTGTGCTGGAAGCAAATAAGCACTGAGATCTGCACTAGAGGGAGAATCAAGGGAATCCTGCACTCTGCCTGCCAGCCTCATGCTTTCATCTCCTGCCCAGCAGGAAATCACTCTGTGGGAGGGAAGATGGTGAGAAAATTGAGATCCTGTAGTCCTGGGCTAAGAGCTCTTAGTGCTGCCCAGCACCAAACCACATGTGGCATGGAGGCAGTCTCAGACTCTGCAATCATCCTCAAGTGATAGGGCTCAGTCCTTACCATGGGAAGATGGGGCCACTAAGCATAGTGCACTTCACAGTTGAGGTCCCTGCTGCTTTGGCTTCTGTATCCAACCCTCTCCCACCCAGACACTGTGGCAGGCTATCCCCAAGGTTCCCTGGCTTGGGAGTGTCCCTGTTTTCAAGTCCTCCGAGTAGTTCAGTCTTCTCAGCACTTCTCACAATGGGATCAACACAACTGATTTTTTTCTCAACCATAGCCTGCTATATGGTGTGTGTGTGTGTGTGTGTGTGTGTGAGAGAGAGAGAGAGAGAGAGAGAGAGAGAGAGAGAGAGAGAGAGAGAGAGAGAGAGAATGTCATGCCAAATCCTCCAAGTGGATTTAAAGCTTGCAAGAACTGTGGGCTTATCCAGCAGTTAGGACTGCCAGTTTGTTTTCACCAGGGCTGCCTGGCTTACCTTGTGGTGTGGCTTAACCCCCACACTCTGCCTGGGGAGCTGGAGCTGGAGCTGCAGGTTGTTTTCTACTTTTTTTTTTCTGCACAGCATTTCTGCTTCTCCATGTTTTTCAGCCATCCAATGACCTCCTTTGTGATTCCCGATGTTTTTCCTCTCTTCAGAAGATATCTGACTTTCATTACCCTGATTATTCTTATTTACTAAGTCACAAGGAGAAAGCTTCTAATCTCCACCCTACCATGGAAGCCTCAACTAATTTTAGTAAGGACTGAAAAGTACATTTGTCTAGATGGTTTGTGGCAAACTAGTACCATCATATTAAGGCTCAGACATGATGCTCTGTTAAGTTCAGGTAATTTATGTTCATTTTTCCCACTATTTTCTCATGATTATAAATGGTCTAGGTTAAACAACTGTTTTATTATACAAATACAAAATATTTATAATGACAATAAAGAAAATGTAGGTTTCGTAGTAATCAATATCCAATCACTGACAATATTAGGATCAGTTCTCATTTGAAGAGACACACAGTACTGAGCTACACATTTTACTAACCTTTTCATTGACAACTTCCCCAGTTTCATTCAGTGATGCTTTTGAATGTCCCTTCACTGGTTTACTCCACTCCACAAGAGGATCATGTAGAAAAGTCTTTAAGACACTAAAATTGAAACAAATATTATGATGCTAATACAATATTATCTTTGCAAAAAGAAATCCTGCTAGAATCAACCCTTGCGAGTAAGTGAAGGATGGGAAGATAAGGGAAACACTCGTAGAAGACATGTCACTGTGGCACCTTTCCATGCTGATCATTGAGAAATTACTGTTCTGGGGTAAAGGGAAGGTACGGGCAATGGAAGGCAGAGAGCCAAGAGGCAAGAGACAAGAGAGGTAGAAGATAGAAGGGAGTAAGATCAGTTCTTATTAAATGAATGAATTTTATCTCCTGCCATGTTCAATGAACATATAGTAACTATAGCTACCATTCAGATCTTTCTTCTATGCTCTGGACAGTAAATCCAAAAATACCCACTTAGATGTACTGCAGGCACCTCAAGCTCAGTATCTCCAAACACAGTTCATTACCTTCCCCAACTGTTTCTCCTGTATTACCCACATCAGCCAAGAACATTATTTGCCCATTTACCCTGGACAGGAATGAAGCACTCATCCTTGCCTCTTTCTCTCTCACCCAGCTCCACCTCCTAGAACTCTAGAAAATCTCTACTTTGCTCCATCCTGCTCCACTATGCATTAAGTACACAACTGTTTTCTCCTGAGTTACTTTAATACTTCCTACTTTCTGGTGTTCAGTCCAAACTGGAACTCTATTTTTTTACAGTGCAAACCAGATTATCTCATTTTCTCTTCTTTTTAAATTTCCTTCTTAAAAGCCCCCAGTGACTCTGGGTGCTCTCAGGACAGTTTAAATGTGAAAATGGGCACTGTGCGAGCTCTTCATGATCTAGCAGCTACTCTCCTGCCCATCATTGTCTCTCAGCACCACCTCTTTCACACATACCCTCCAGAATACAGTATCCTTGAGTCTCAGTTACTTATAGTCTGAAAATATTCAATGAAAAATTCCAGAAGTAAATAATCTGTAAATTTTTCACTTGGACTCTCTGGGACAGCTTAATGAACTCCTGCACCACCGTGTTGTCCCTGCCCATTAATGTGAACCATCCCTTTGCCCAAGCTGTGCAGCACCTGCCATCTGTTTGTCACTTGCCTTGTTGGTTACCAGAATGACTCTAATGGTAGCCTAGAGGTTGTGTTTAAGTAACCTTACTTTACTTAACAATGACCTCAAAGCCGTAGTGATGCTGGCAATTTTATTATATTTTAAGTTATTGCTATTAATCTCATACTGTGTATAACTTGTAAGTTAAATTTCTCACTGGTATGTATGCAGAAGGAAAACACATATATGTGTGTGTGTGTAAGTTCTGGTACTATCCATGGTTTTAGGCCATTTGCTGGGGTCTTGGACTATCCCTCTGTGATAGGCACTTCTCAGGCAGGCCACAGCTCACTTACCAGGACACTTCCATGACTCAGAACGCCTCCACCCCCTTTGTATGGCCAACTTCACTTACCTTTACCATCTCAGCTACTTCAGAAATTATTTCCCAGAGTAAAATAGGGGTTTCTGGTAACTCACAAGATGGCATACTTCCTCTTTCAGAGAACTTGGCTTGGCTTCTGCTTAAGTGGCCAATGCATTCTACCATAATGTCTCGTCAACAGCTTTTACATGCAGAAGGTGAATAAATGAGCTTTGAAAGCACTTTAAAAATATGCCTCCCACAGCTAATATCATTTTTAAGATGAAAAACTGACCACTTTATCCTTAAGATCAACAAGACTCTACTGTCAACCCACCTATTTGACATTGATCAAACTAGGACATTTAGACAATGAAAAGAAGAAAAGGCACTGGGATTGGAAAGGAAGAAGTAAAAGTATCTCTATGTTCACAGGATGGGCTGTTGGAGAAAGACAACCTTAAGGTATCCAGAAAAATTACTACTGGAACTAGTAAATGAGTTTCAGTACACAAGATCAACATGCAAACATCAGTTACATTTCTATAAACTAGTAATGAAGAATCTAAAAATAAAGAAAGTCACATATAGAAAAAAATCAAAAGGAATAAAATTTTTAAAAGTTGAACATAAGACTTGCACATTAAAAACTACAGAACATTAAAAGAAATTAGTGAATATTTAAATAAATGGAAAAAACATTATGTTAAAAGGTCAGAAAATATAATATTGTTAAGATGGCAATATTCTACAAATTGATTAGCAAATTCAATGCCATTTCTATTCAAAAATCAAGATGGCTTTCTGCAGAAACTGACAGGCTTACATTAAAATTCAAAGGGAAATGCAAGGGACTCATAACACCCAAGCAACTGTAAAGAAGAACAAAGTTGGAGGACTCACACTTCCTGACTCCAAAATTCATTACAGAACTATCATGGTGAAAACATGTGCAGCTCCCATGAAGTTAGACATACAGATTATTACAACTGCTGAAAACCAGTTCACCATTTCACAAAAATGCCAAGATAATTAAAAGGAGGAAAAATAGTCTTTGCAAAAAATGGTGCTGAGGCAACTGACTAGGCCCATGCAAAAGAATGAACGTGGACCTCTGCCTCACACCACATGCACAAAATAACTGAGGATCAAAGACTGAAATACAAGAGCTCAGCTATGGAATGCATAGAAGAAAATGTGCACAAAAATCCTCATGAGTTTGAAAAGACAATTGTTTTTACATGATTATCAAATGCACTAATCATAACCAGAAGAAAAAAATTGATTAAGTACTGGAATCCCAGCAGTTGGAAGGCTGAGATGGGAGGATTGTGAGTTCCAGACCAACCTGGGTTTCATAAAGAGACCCTGTCTAAAAAGACAACAAAAAACAAACAAGTTTGGTTGGGGATACAGGTTGGTGGTAGAGTGTGTTCTTAGCATGCACAGTGTCCTGGGTTTCATTCTCAGCACCAGAAATCAGTACATAAATACATCCACAAAGTAAAAATAAAAATCATTATGCTGCAAGGGCATCAGGAAAGGGAAAGGACAGGAGCCAGGCCTGGTGGCTCCCACCTGTAATCCTAGCTACTTGGGTGGCAGAGATCAGGAGGATCGCAGTTTCAGGCCAGCTCAGTCAAAAAGTTCATGAGACCCCCATCTCAACCAATGGCTGGGCATGGTGTCACCAGATACACAGGGAAGCATGAATAGGAGGCTCATGGGCCAAGCTGGCCTGGAAATAAAGTGAGACCCGATCTCAAAAATAACCAAAGCTAGGGTCTTTTAAAGGAATGAATTTTGTGCTATGTGAATTATAGCCTAAGCTATTATTTTTAAAAAAAATATGCTTCAGCCAATGCAAACTGGATTCTGTATAAAGAAAACACACCTAGGGACCAGTGTTCAAGTTCAAGGTTACTGCTAAATTCTTTACAGACTGCAGATGACTACCTCATTAAAGGCTCTCTCTGATCGCGCATCAGCCGCAGCGTCACTTCACACGCTCTCCGAAAAAGACCCTCTGTTCCCATAGGGCCCATGCCATTAACCATATTGTGAGTCAGGCGAAATGGTACAATTTCCGGAACTTCAAAGGTTTCTCCCTTTAAAAGAAATTAATTTTATTATACAGTAACAATGTTTGAATTTAAAAATCTTTATTCAAAGAATTTGGAAATTCATGCCTGGACTCTCTAGAAAGAGCAAAAACATCTTCCAAGTGTTTGTTACTACATTAGAGGCCTATCATGACAGTCATGTGACTCTCCCTTTGCTTTGGGGAAACTGAAACTGCAACTTGATCTTGGGTTAGATCTAGACAACGAAATGTTTCACCTTTCACCTGTTAGTGTGGTGGATGCTATTTTAATATTTAATAGAGAGTATTAATGCATTTGTTATTTAGTCTAACTTCTTTAACGTCTTTAACAATATAAAATACAAACAAATATTCTCATGCATTTCTTCTTTTCTTTGGGACTTTCACTTTAAAAGGAGGATAAAAACACCTAGAAGTTAGATGCTATATGCCTCAGACAGGAAATGAAAGATGCCATCTAAGGCCAGTTGTTCTTTTCCAACATTTTCTAACTTGCCTTTCCTAGGATTCATTTATCCCTCCAATCAATTATCCAAAATTCCTCTGCTGATGATTTGATCTATACCAGCGGTTTATCTCTAATTCGTTCTCAACTAAGTCTATGACCTTTTTCAGTTTCCTGTGACAGCAGAAGGTAACCCGTAGAAGATGTGAATGAAGAAAATGGGGGACTACCGTACCAACCTGCCTTGTAGAATTCTAAGATTAGAATAAAGTGCAGGCACCCTGTAGATCAGTCTAATTGTCTTAATTTACTCTGAAGGCCACATTCCAGACCTCTAGGATCTGAATCTCCTGGGATTTTTTCTAGGTATTTGTATTCATTACTACTATTAATCTTTAGCAGGGTTGAACCTAGGGCTTCATACATGCTGGGAAAGTAATCTACCATTTTAAAAGAAAACAGGTAATCCTGATATGCTGCCAGATTTGGAAATCATCATATTAAATTATTCTATTTTTCTAAAACTAAGCTTCAGTGAACTGAGCTGATCTGCCCATGTTCAGATAACTTCTATCTGAGTTAAGTGCTACTTTTCCTATATCACTCTTCTAATTTCTCTCTATCCTAAATCGCTGTACTATGGGACCATGGATAAAAATGAGTCAAGGAACTCTCCACTTGACTCAGCTGTGAGTGTGTTACCAATAGGTACGTCTAAGAAGGACGTCTATTGTTGAGGAAAGAATATTGGGACTAGAGTAAGTCACATCACATACCTTATTAAAAAGACAGTTGAAGTCCACATGTACACATTCACCAGTCAAAGAATCAAAAAGAATGTTTTCACCATGACGGTCTCCAAGCCCCAGGATATAACCAACCATCGACATCACTGCAGTGGACCGGCAGTATGCTGACCTGCTGCTGTACCTAAGGAACACAGTCTGCTAAGTATTTCTATGGCAGACGAGGCAAAACAACATAAAATATTACAGATAAAACGTTCAATCGTAACAATGTATTATATTCTTGATAACTTACCATGATGTAGGATCTGGGAATGTTCTCAGAAACCACTCATGAAAAACAGGAGGATGTCTGGGCAGAAGAAATTCTTGGAATACTTTAAGTTTCTCAGACAAAGCTGCTGACTTTGGTAGCATACACTGACGAAGTTCCTTTCCTGTCATATACACTCCTGCAAGGCACAGTGATTTCCAGTAAGCACACAGCCCAATGGGAAAAAGGGCAGAAGTATTTTTGTTAAAATATGACCAGGAATGTCTACTTTTATTCAAAACCAAGAGTAAATTATCCATATATAAACTTACTATATGATATTATAATGAAACAATAAATTATATTATTTTCTCTTAATATTTATCAAAAGTCCAGTCTTTTTTTTTTTTGTGATACTGGGGATTGAATTCAGGGCCTACACCTTGAGCCACTCCACCAGCCCTTTCTTGAGATAGGGTTTCACAGAACTATTTGCCTGGGCTGGCTTTGAACCATGATCCTCCTAATCTCTGCCTCCTGAGTAGCTAGGATTACAGTCATGAGCCACTGGCGCCTGGAAAAAGTATTGTTTCTTAGTAATGAAAATTAACGTCCATAAAGTATGTTGTCTAATTGAACAACACTAGGACATATGACTAAGAAGATTTGCAAGGTGAATGGTGCTGTTGGAATTGTGAAGCAGCTGGAGCCCTTACTGAAACTGTCATGATCTTTGTTAATCAGGACATAGTACAGGTGCAAACTGAGCCATCAGTAAGAGATCCACTTTGGTGCTCTGACATAATTTATGCGAAGAATCGCCTATGAAAGATCATAGCATAACGGATTCTATTTTTTCCTCCCTAGGGTTCTAGTATTTTAACTCAGGGCTTTGCTCTTGCCAGGCAGGCACCCTACCACCTGAGCCACACCTTTTTTCCCCTGGTTATTTTGGAGATAGGGTCTCGTTTCTTTGCCCAGGCTACTGTGGATCATGATTCTGCACAGCAGCTGAAATGACAGGCCCAAGCCACTCTGCCCAACTTTTTCTGTTGAGATGGGGGCCTCTCGAACTTTTTGTCTGGGCTGGCTTAGAACCATGAGTCTCCTGATCTCTGCTTCCTGAGTAGCTAGGATTATAGGTGTGAGTCAGCTAGGATGGATGATTCTTAAGGTAAGCCACAGAATCTTAAATCATTGACAAATGCACAAGTTTTGTGGATGAGCTTATAATTTGAGGATTTAGCCTCAAGTGTTGCATACCTATCTGTGTTCACACAAAGGAACACCAGAAAAGTTAAGAGAAACATATGGAAACATGAGCCTTCAGAGAATTCATGGTCCTACCGATACCTTGATCTTAGATTACTAGCCTCCAGAACTGTGACACAATAAATTTCTGTAGCAAAAACCCACCTAATTTGTGGTAATTTATGGTAGCCCTATAAAACTGATATACTTATTTTCTACTTTACTCTGATAACCTGATCTGTTGATTTTTGATGCATTACATAGATGCATTTCAAATCATTTTATTTAGAAATAATCTTAGACTTACAAAAAAGTGGCAGAAATTAAACTTTTTAATTTTTTGTTGTTGTTGTTGTTGTTGTTGTTGTGCTGGGGATCAAACTCAGGGCCTTGTGCATCCAAGGCAAACGCTCCACCACTTGAGGTACACCCCCAATCCCAAGTGGCAGAAATGATGCAGAGTTCCCATATGTTCCTCACGCAGTTTTCCTAATGTTAGGAAACCAGAATACTATTACTCAAACCAGGATATTTTTATTGTTACTCCACTAACTAACCTTCAGAGCTTATTCAAGTGTCACTGACTGTCCCATTAGGACTCCCTTTCTGATCCAGGATCCAATCCAGTATTTCACTTTTCAGCTGCCACGTCTCCTCGACACCATCAATGTGTGAAACTTCTGTCTTTGTCTTTCATTACTTTTTACATTTTTTAAGAGTTCTGATAAGCTATATTTTTGTTTCTCTTTTATAAAGATACTGTATTTTTAAAACTTACTGTGTTTTCCCCTTCACAATTAGTAAGTATCTTACGAGGGAGTACTTTGAGACTCTGCAAATAACCTATTTCTCACCGTACTTTTCCTACCACTTTTAGCACCCATTGGTAATCATTGCCCATAACAATGATTACTATGGTATTTGGTAATTGATGACTTTCTATTGTTTCCATTTTTCTACATTTACCCATTGTAATTCTACTGTAAGAAAAGAGCTGTTCCTACTTCCCTACTTATTTACACGAGTATTTGTTTACAACAGCACAAATGTATGTGCCTTTATTTCACGGGTTATAACCAATTCCTATCACCATTTTTTTGTTCACATTGTCACAGGTTTGGACAGTGGGACCTCTTATTCCAACCAAATACTTTACTTTCTCTATGGTAAGAAAACTAGCTCTCCTTAGCTACAAGTATTTACTTATTTGCTAAAGGCCAATAAACCTGACCTGGTTTCAGAACTGCCATCCAATATCTCAGAAAAAAGTTTTCATTTATATATTGTAAGCTACCTCAAATCCTTTTATAATGAAGATAAGAAAAGGTTCAAAACACAAGGAAGGAAGGAGGGAAGAAAAGAATGAAGGGAGGAAGTAAGGAAAGAAGGAAGGAAGGGAAAATGTAATTGCTTCTGCATATAGAATCTGGAAATTTCACTATGACACATGTTAAAAACAATTACGTCCCTATTATACATGTTTGTAACTAGCCTTGTCATGTGATGTAGTTAGAAGAAAGAACTTAGTACCCTTCTCCTTATATATCTTGGTCAGAATAGGTCTCAGGCCAGCAGTGTTGTTCACCCATTCAATGATACCACACTCATCATTCAGGGGAATAACCGCATATGTTCGGATGTGAAGTTCTCTTCTACGAGATTCTGCGTCTTTTCTTAAGCACTATTAAAAAAAATACACAAAAATTTAAAAATAGGATCGAATTAAAAGTTCTAAATGAGGGCTCAAATGTCTTGTTCATTTCACAGAAGAAAGGACATGGAGGCTTACAATGTGGTGTGAGAGTATCCTTCCGAAAGGTTGGGGACTGCTAGGATAGTGTCCTGATCTACTTCCAGGCCTCACAAGTGCCTGCTGAAACTCTTTAAAATTATCCACTCTTAATGTGACAGGATATTGTGTTTGAAATACTGTACTTATAAATTTAACATTGTAAGGTGTTACTTTTTCACAATCACATTGTTTTATTTGCCCATGTTAATGAGAGATCATAGCAATGAAATATCTTAACAGTAATAGAGCTCATTCAAACTAAAGGCAGGCCACTTGACACGAACAGAAAAATGCTCAAGTAGCTGTGAAGAACAGCCCAATGGGTTACCAGTCAGGGGATTAAGGCACCACGCAACATTTCAGATGAAAAATAATCCTTTTGATCATTCAACCTTTGAAATGAAATTCAAATGTAGAATTAATTCTTAAATTACCTTTTTTTTTAAAAATTACTTTTGGCTAAACCAAACATAAACTACAGCTTATTTATTTATTTATTTTTGGTTTGGGGGCATGAGCACAGGGCCTTGGTACTCTACCACTGAGTTGCATACATCCCCAGCCCACAAATATCTTTAAAAACAACAACATTCTCATCTGTTGCTAAGTTTTCTATGTGAAAAGGCCAAAACCTTTTCCTGCCAATGAAAGAGGAACTAGTGAAATGAGGGGAGGGGATAGGAAGACAGAACAAAGGCTTATAGAAAAATAATAGCTTCATCATTCTCCAGGATTATTTAATGTTTGCCAATGGGGAAAAACATATGCTATACAACTGTAAATGTCTGTCTGAAGAATACTTCAAAATATGTGATCAAACATTTCCAATAAACCTTTATGGAGGCGGGTGGACAGGGTCTCACTATGTAGCACAGGCTGGCTAGAACTCAAGGTCTTCCTGCCTCAGTCTCCCAAGTGCTGGGATTATAGGAATGCTACCATGCCTGGCTTATAATAAGCCTTCCATAAAATTACTCTTACCATCTTTTAGAAGATATTAAATACCAACAGAACTGAAAACATGATAATGGTTACCTCTGAACTAAGCTGGTGAAAATAGAACCTGACATTTTTCTAGCAGCAAAACAGAAAACCAAATAAGTATGATAAATCGTACACATATGATACATAATTTGATCATAAACAGAACAATTTCCATCATTAATGTCTTATATTTTCTTCTATAAACATATTTTTATTTGCTAAAATTTAAGCCAAACAGGCAATTTTAATTCTGTATATATATAGGTAAAAGACTGAAAACAGGGACTGTGACAGATATATGTATATCCAGAGCATCAACACTTACCAGAGCCTAAGTGTGAGAGCAATAGGAGTGTTCAGCTATATGACAAATGGATAAAGAAAATGTACAATTTTCTTTAACTGGAATATTATTGTTTTAAAAGGAAGGAAATTTTAAACCTTGAAGACATAATGCCAAGTGAAATACGCCAGGCACAAAAGGACAAATACTGTAAGATTCCACTTACACAACATACCCAGAGAGGTGAAATTAATGGAGACAGAAAGTAGAATTGTGGTTGATGAAGCTGAGGGGAAGAAGAAATAGAGGTTGTTGTGTAATAGATGCAGTTTCAATTTGGGAAGATAAAAAAAGTTCTGGAAGGCGACGGTGGTGGTGGTGGTGATGGTGATGGTGGCGGAGGTGGTGGTGGTGGAGGTGGTGGTGAAGGTGGTGGTGGTGATGGTAGTATGCTGGTGGTGGTGGTTATACAACAATGTGAACGTACTTAATGCCGCTGAACCATACATTTAAAAATGGCTAAAATGGTAAATTTTATGCCACATGTATGTGTGGAAATGAAAAAGTCAGACTTTTTTTTTTTTTTTCTGAAGAGTGATCTATGTCACACTAGAAGCCCCTATCACCTTGATAGTAATACTGGTAATTCTAAAATAAAAGCGAATGATTTCCAAACCTTATTGATCAAAGAATTGAACTCCATTAGTCTGCAGTCCTTTCTCAGGTCATCTTTTGGCTTACACATCATGATGTAAAGCTTTCCATCTGACCCTTTCAAAGAGATCTTCTTTGGTTTTTGAAGAGAAGCAAGAATTTCCACCTAAATGAATTTTATGTTTAAATTAAGGACAAAGTTGTTATTTAAATGTTTATGTATTATAAGTATTGAGTTCTATAACATAGAGTGAATATAATAATCTATGTTACGCAGCTAACATGTGTACACACACACACACACACACACACACACAGTGCTGGGGATCGAACCCAGGGCCTTGTGCTTTATCCCTGAGCTATATCCTCAGCCCCTGTAAACTGTATTTTAACAATCTCTTTTATCTTAACTATCTAGGAACTAAAAGAGAATGGTTACCTATAGCAGGGACACACTTCCCCCATTAGGAATGGGCTGTGAAATAAAAAGATTACATAATCAGCAAAACAAGTACTTTCACATGCAAATTTAGGCAGTTCCCTTCAAAGCAGTCACAAAATTTAAGATTTTAAAAAATCTTTTTTAGAACCTTTCTTCAGTCTCAAGACTCCATTCCTAATGGTAAGAAATGTTTATCAATCAAAAAAAAATTTTGATTTTTGGCCAAAGAAACTTCAACAAAATCAAGTGTATTTAATGAGGTTAAGTAAGTAAAGTGAACAACACTGCTTAAGTTAAAAACAAAGCATGACTATAATAATACTGCAGACTACACATGGTGGCTTATGCCTGTAATCCCAGTTACTTGGGAGGCTGAGACAGAAGGATCACAGTTTCAGGCCAGCCCAGGCAAAAAGAATTAGTGAGATCCTACCTGAGAGAAACTTGGCATGATGGTGAACAACTGTAATCCCAGTTACCTGGGAGACACAGAGTATCTCAGGCAGAGGCCAGACCTGGCAAAAAGTGTGAAACCCTGTCTGAAAAATAACTATGCCATAAAGGGCTGAGGTGTGGCTCAAGTGGTAGAGCACTTGCCTAGGAAATGCAAGGCCTTGAGTTCAATTCCCCAATACGGCCAATAAATAAGGGAAAAATAACAGTGCATCATGTGGTTTGTAAATGGGTCTGAGAGTAGTTTAAAAATGTCCTGAGCCGTGGAAATAACAGTTTTCAAAAGTGTTTACTCAGAAGTACTCTAGCACCATTTGTTTGAAATAATATTTATGGGGCTGGCAGGGTATCTCAAGTGGTAGAGTGCCTGCCTACGAAGTGCAACACTGAGTTCAACCCCCCAGTGTGGCAAAGAAAAAAAAAATACACTCAAACACACATATATGTGTATATGTTTAAAACCACATTTCATATTTAAAAATCAGGCTCTTACTAGCTGGAATTTGGTTCTTCCCAAGAAATAAAACTCTGTTACGTTCCTTCTCTTTTCCATTTTCAGGACAAAAGAAAATACAGAAAAATCAAACTGTGACAAAGAGATTACAGTCATGCTAAAACAATATTAACATGGGAAAAGTCACACCAGGCTGAAGGCATGATTCTTACCATGCAATTTGTACCAGTAGCACAAGACAGCTTTACTTCTCTATATCTAAAGTCATGTTTTTCTTTGCAGATAAAATTCACTTGGAATTTTAGCTTCATATGAAAGTGAGTTTAGGAGGTGAAAAGAGAGGTGAATATGACTGAAGTGCTTTCTATGCGTGCATGAAAATAGAATAATAAACCCATTTTTAAACTGTTCAATAAAGGGAAAGGGGGATGAGGGTAACAGAGGGTTGGATCTGATCAAAGTACATTATACGCTTGTCGGGAAGTGTCACAATGAAATCTTTGCATTTGCTAATAAAAATAATGAGAACAAACGCACTGCACAAAGTAAATATAGAAATAAATAAACAAAAAGCTCACCATGTCATCGAAGCCTGCAATATAGGCCCAGTGCCCAGGAAACGGCTCGTGATTAGCATGGGCACCCAGAATTGATGGAAGAGTAGGTATCATGACTGATTGCAAAGGAATGAGGATTTCACTGAACGTTGCTTCTTCCACCAGCTTTTTAAGCATTTTAAAATGAGTACTCATGCTCAACGTGGAGCTACTTCCATCAACCTGAAAAATAGAAGCAGCACATTTAAGATGGCTAACTTCAATCACAACAAACATTTCCCTTTAATTCCTACCTTAATTACAAGGGCTTAGCACCGTGTAGTCTCCTAAGTCTATCTAACCATCTCATTTTAACCTCTGCCTTCTGCCAACAACAGTACCTACCATCCTTGTAGTGCCTGATGACTGAAGAAGAAAACAGAGGCCTATGGTCCTTTATTAGACATTGGAAAGCCACGCTTTCTTGCTACCTCATCTCATCTGGCAGCAAAACGACCCCGAGCGTCTCACTTAGTATAAAGAGTAATGCATTTCACCATAGAAGCAGTCACTTGCTTGACTGGGGACTACCCCAACAGACTACCCTCAGCTGTGATAGCCAATATAAAGTACATGCACCTTTAAAAATCATGGAAAATTCTCACTCCCTACACATAACTTGCCAGGAAGGTTTCAGATAAGGTACGTGCACATGGAAAGCACTTACAACAGGGTCTGTGATTAATAAATGTTGGCTGGCATCATAACTGGTTTTGGTAATGTCAAGTGCAACAGAGGTCAAATAGAGTTAACGGAGACTGCAAAAGCAGACTGACCTTGGAGATCAGTTTATTCATGAAAGGAAGGAGTGAAATAGGGTAGTCTCTATCTTTTTACCTAAAAACAGCTAATAGACTGCATATTTGTCCAGTTAGATCTAGCTGTTTACCTTATCAAGAGTCTCTCCCTTTTTATAACAACATACTTTCTTCTTTCCTACACATTCTTCAGGTTTTTCCCTCCAACTCCTTAGGTAGAAGCAGTAAGGCACCCTTGTAACTATGTTCTGACTTCAGCCACAAGTATACTGAAAACAGTACTTATTACTCCACATGATAAGCATTTGCTCAATTCCTATAAAACTACAGGAGGCAAAAGAACATGTATTCACCATTGTTCCCTTACACAGCGCTCGCCTTTACAGACATCGAAATGTATGCTGATAAATAAAAATCAAGGGCTGGGATGTGGCTCGGTGGCAGAGCACTTGCCTAGCATGTGATGTTCAACACCCAACCTGCGAACTCAAATCAAGACAAAAAGCACTGAGTCTCCAATCTTCTTTCCTATCATAATACATGCAGATGAATGTGTATGGGCTTAAAGTTTAAAGATGACAGAATCACAGAGACTACTTAAATAACATCTTTAAAGACTACTTTAAAGGATGTATTTTATATCCTTATGTTTTTATGACTGAGTTCATATCTTCTACTTAAAATTACTTCTGAAAAACATGAATAATTTGTCCTCAGAAAATTCACATTAAAACTTTAGATGACCTATGGGGGAGAGCTATTGTTATAAATTTTAGGGCAGCTTTGTTAAGATAAATTATACTGGGGAGTAGGTGACATAGTGCAGTGTTACAGCCCAGACTCAAAGCTTTGGTTCAATCTTAGCACACCATCAACAGTAACAGCAAAAAGATAAATCATACATATTTAAAGTATACAATTTGACACATTTCGATGTGTAATGTATGTCCATAAATTTTAGAAATTTATTTAATTGACCAAATGAAAAAAGTCAGCTCAAACTACATATAAGTTTTATGTCAAATTATCTAACATTGGTTAGTTATAAACAATAAGATATATGACAGTACCGGTTTGTTGCACAATTCTAGAAGCTTGTCTGTTAGGCGAGTTGCATCTCCCACAAATTTTTCTAAAGATTTTTTCATAAGGATCGCTTTATTAAGAATCTCCTTACATCTGTTCACACGCATGGGATAAGAAGACTGTCATAAAAAAGAGTTAAATACGACCATACGTAAGACTTCAAGGAAGTAGCAAAACTTCTGACTGACAAAAATCAACATAAAAAGTACTTAAGATGTGAGCTTATTCTAATATAAATTTCCAGGAACCAATTCTGCCATGCCATCAATATGGTGCTATCCTAGGATCTGGTAAAGTCCCTTCTTGGGATCTATGTGAAGAAACACTCAGGAATGAGAATAAACACAGGTTTGTCTAGATTAGTGCAACAGCTTAAAAAGGAAATAACCTTAGTGATCAACTGAAAGGTAAATTACAGAGAGCTATTTTAGAATTTTATACAATTACTAAAAACGTGTCTTCAAAGAACAGTTAAAAGCATTAATTTATTTAACGTTAAATAGAACTAATTTATTTAATATCTAATTACTTAATATTTAAGCGATAAATGAAATATGTCAATGTCACTCTACTTAGTTAAAATATGCTTATAAAATATACATATGAAATTAGAACACAGTATAAATGAGTGGCAGAGGCCTGAATTTTCATTTTCATTTTATCTTTGTATTTTCTTAATTCTATAAGATATTTACTTATTAAATATATGGATCAATTTATTCATGCCCACTAGTAATGCATAAAGTTTTCTAGTATTAATAGTTCAGATATTTTGGATTAAAGCACTTGGAAAAAATGGGTTAGTAGACTTCATAAAACACCTGCTGGATTCTTTGATCTTTTATATTGCAGTCACTTCATTTTATATGACAAATATACCAAATATTAAAATGAGGTATAACGGCTATAAATATACTAATTATAATATGCTATAACTTCTCTTTTATAAAATATTTAAAATTACTAACCTAATATAGGCCAGAACCTGGAACTTGTACCGCCATATAAGCTTCAAATAACCAGGGCCACATAAATTGGTAAAGACAGAGTGATTAATAAATTACCTTTGACACGGCTGTCATCATCCACATTGCTTGCTGAGGATAGGCCAGAAACACTTTGGCTATTATTTCCATCAAGACAATAAAAACTTCATCATAAGAATGACAAATCCGAGAGATCAATTGTGAAAAAGCAGTCAAAAATTGATATGGAGCTAACTGATTTGTGTGCTCTGTGATAACCTTATTAATTTTAGCCAAGTCGTTTCTCATTTGGACACGATCAGAACGGCCAGCTAGAAAAAAATTCAGTTAAAAAATAGCAAAGGAAAAACATCAGTTCATTGCACAGAACAAAAATTCTTAAAATACATTATTGTCGTGCGTAAAACTAGGTCTCCTGTTAATTTGTGGAAAGATAGTTGACTCTGACCAAGTAGGGAAAACATTGAGGGCCGACAGTCATTAGTTTTCATAGTCCCTCGTAACTTTTAGGGTATTATTGGCTTAAACTAACACCTTTCAATACGTGTTGAGTTTGTCTAGAAATGAGCAGTATTCAATGACCTGAATTACAACTACTTTACAAGTCTGTGATTTGTCTTTTCCCACATTTAGTTTCTTGTTCACACTTTTATAACCTTTTAATTATCAAATTTATTCCTAGCTTTTAGTAAATTGAGATTGTCAAGCCAAACATAACTTTATACCAAAGTTATAATTCTTCCTATTCCCTTAAAAAACTTTTTCACTATTAAATTTATAGGTTCTATTTATTTTCTTAGCTAGCCAACACTGGTGTGGTGTTTAGACCTGGTGACTTACTGCAGTCTGTTCTATTTGGAAAAACTACAAAAAGCTGTTTTTTTAAAGTCTTAATTCAGATTAAAGTGAGAAATCTTAAAAAAAGAAAAAAGTGTATATTGGTGATTACTGTCCCTTAAATCAGACTTCAAGAAATGCAGAGGAAACCACAGGATTTTAAAACAAAAATAAAAAGTGGTCTCAGGGGTTCTGAGAAAATAGCATCAAATATATTATGCAAAAAAGTAAATATTATTCACAAAGGTATACTTCATACAATATATATTTGAAAATCTTCCTATAAAAGGGACACCTCTTTTCACACACCAACAAAGATATCCTTTCTCCTACCCACGTGACCCTTCTGTCACAGGAGCTAGAGCAACACTCAATCAGGCCTTGCTGAGAAGTGTGGCCATGAAGCTAGCCTCTAAAAATTTTCACATACCTTTCTCCCACTCGTACGCCTTAGCACCAAAGTCAAGCCAGAGGGATAACATCCGTGGCATGGACTGATAGATGAACTGGTTTCCATACTGCAGAGACCTGCAATTGTATGGACAGGAAACATTAGCAGAGAGCTCTTCTTTTAGGTTATACGACTTAAGGCTTAAATACCTCTTCAGTTAGATATGGCCTTCAGACAAACCCTTAGGATTGCTATTTCTTCCTAGGAGGTTAGTTTGGCTCTTCTTTCTTTTGCCTTACTTCATCTATCAGTGATCTGGTATTGCCAGAGCCAAAAAATTGTCCAAGTTCCAAATTCGCCCAAGCCACTCCACAGCCCTATTTTTGTGAAGGGGTTTTTGAGATAGGGTCTTGTGAACTATTTGCCTGGGCTGGCTTACAACTGTGATCTTCCTGATCTCTGCCTCCTGATTAGCTAGGATTACAGGCATGAGCTACTACTGCCCGGCTTATCACACCTTCTTTACAAGGCCTACCAGACCTCTGTAGCAAAGCAGTGCAACGAAGAACTTTTGAAATCAATGAAGGCAAGAACTTGAGTTCTGACCTCGGATTTGCCTGAAGTCATTTTTACTTTGTTGGTTTCACTGCCATTCATTTTGATAACTGCTCACAGGTTCTATTATGCACCATTATTTAAATATTTTATGTACTTAGGTTTCTCTCCTTAAATAAGCTGTAGCTCCTTGAGGACAAACATTGATAATGAATCAGTCAGTAATAACCCAGTGAGCCGAGATAGCTTCAGTTATTCAGATAAGGATGTCTCAAAAGCTAACATTTACTCCTATATATAGAAATAGGTTCTAAAAGCCAAGCATAGTGATATACACCTGTAATCCCAGCACTTGGTAGGCTGAGGCAGTTTGGTAGGATTGAGAGGCCAGCCTGGGCCATGTAGCAAGACGTTCTCTCAAAAAAGGAAATGAAAAGAATGAAAGAAAAAAAGAGGTCCTATAACAGCCTTACTTCCTTGATGTATACTTTTAAAAATCTCACCCTAAAACTATATATTAAATGCATTTTCAACACAAAGGCACGTGATACATACTAAAACTAAAGAGCACATAAAAAGGGCTTTCACTGGACTGGGGACGTGGTTCAGCAGTGAAGTACACACATAGCATGTGGAAGGCCCCAGGTTCCATCTGCATCACACACACACACACACACACACACACAGAGACTGCTCAAGTGTGGCTCAAGTGATAGAGGGCTTATCTAGCAAGTTCGAGGCCCTGTGTTCAAACCCTATACCAGCCCAAAAGCTACCATTCATTTTAGAGAAGAAAAATGCATTTAACAATTGTCCAGTTTATGATTCCCTTTCAAAATGCCAACAAGGCCAGTAATTCTCCCTCATATCAAGCCATTAATAATGTCAATATTTATAATTGTTAATGAGGAAATACATTAATAATTACAAAAAGGAAATATATTACTGATGCAATTTCAATTTGGTTCAGTGCTTACAAAATTTCAGGTAAAAAAGCTTGGCTAAATCTTGCTATTCTAATCCCACTATGGGATAGACAGATATTGTCTTAATTCCTGAGAGGGAGCATTTAACTGAGAAGTCACAGCTCTAACACATTTATGCTCTTAAGTAAGACAGCTTTGGGTGTAAGGCAAGGACAGAAGTATAATAAGGACAGTGTATGGCATGCCATTACTGCTTCTTAGGAACTGATACTTTGTGAAAATATAAACAATATGCAAGACCACAATATACTATTTGACTATGACATACTGGCATATGAAATTGAAAGTTACATTTCACCTGCTACCAAGAACAAGCTCTTTCTACTGTCTAATGCCAAGATCATTTTCCTACTTCTTCTTATGGAAATAGACTAGAAGAAAATATCCAATTATGATTAAATTTAATATTAAATATATTAGGTTTAGAGCCTTCTGAAATTTTATAGATGAGGACTCTAGAGATGAGGGCCCAAACAGAAGGACACCTAATTTTCATTATGTGTTCTTGGTACTGTTGAATATTTAAAAGTATGTGCATAGACTATACTTCATTTAACAAAATGCTTTTAAAAGTGAAAAGAAATTGTATAAAGAAAAAAGTACATCCCATTCAAGCTGATGGGCTGAATCGACGGTGAGGCAGAAAATGAATGACATATGAATATGCTGATAGTTCACTGGCAAGCACGCAGCTCAAACTCACCTTCCAAAATGAAGAACTATATACCGGATGAGATCGCCTTGCTTTTCCATTTTGTTGTCTGTTACCATGGGCATCAATTTGTCGTAGTACTTCGCAAGGTAGAAATGCCCATCCTCCCACTCTGGCAGGAACAAGGTCACGTCCTGTAAAAGAATGCAGGACCCTCACCTAGGGACACCTTACATGGTGCTGGGGAGTAGCATCTGAATGGATGCTGAGGATAAGAATCTGAGGCCCATAACTTGTCCCAGGTGCTGTGTGTAACTAGTTTGCTATGTAATATCCCCTCCTAGCAACATGCTCAAATCTACCCTTTCTATTACTGGCCACTTCCAGCATAAAACCTAGAAATAACGCTGCTATAAACATTCTTAGACTGGAGATGTAGCTCAGTGGCAGAGTGCCCGCCTAGCATGTGCAAGGCCCTGAGTCCACCTCCAGCACCTGCCCCATGGTGACATGCTAGGGCACACTGTTATCTGGATGGGTCTCCTATCATTTCTATGTGTAACCAACCCCTTATAATTTGTGGCTTGCCTCTGATGTAAAACACTATCTTCTCAAGAAAAGAGGTTATTGTTTCTCTTATGGTTAGTGTTTTTGGTTGGTTTAAGAAGTCCTGGCCTAGCCTAAAAATCTAGCTAAAACTCATTTTTGTTTATGGTGTAAAGAAAGGACCAAGTTTGAGTTTTTTTTCATTGTAAAATATCCAATGACACAACACCACTTAGTTAAAAAACTGTCCTACAATACCATCTGGAACCTGTCTGGGCTCTGTTGTTCTGTTCCACTGGTTTATCTAACCTTGTACGAATACACCTTTATAGTAAGTCTTGCTATGTATGCCAATTATTCTAAGCTTACCCCTACAGATATACTTGTCACCCTTCATCCTGTTCCACTGCTCAGGGCCCCAGAAGATCAACATTGTGATTTATATCAATGGGTAGGTTTGCCCCCTGGCTTCCTGTGAGGTTTAGGAAACTGAGAGAGGACAGAAGAGGAGTGAGGTGAAGGCTGTTTACCTCTGGTTTCCTACAGTTGATAGTAGCTCTGTTTCTTCCCCTAGGGTCAAGTTCTGGTCCAGTGCTCCCTTCCTACAATAATGCTCACTCCTCCTGCTCCTTTCAGTGTACAAGTGGCAATGACACCCTGCTACTGCTAGCCATGAGGGAGTTCCACCATCCTCGGTTGACTTTCTTTAACTAGTTCTTCATTCAACTCTCTATTACCTGTTTTGATTGTGCCATCTATTGTCTGCCTGCACCCAACCTCATACAGCATTGAAAACAGTGTTGTGGAGGGATTGGGACACACTAAAGAAATGTGACAAGTAGTGCTGTATGGGATCCTGGACAGAAAAATAAACAAGACAGAAGACTGAATAGGGTCTGCAAATAGCTAAGAGAACTATAGTTCTGGTAATTGCTGCATGATTGTGTAAAACGCTAAAATTAGGAGAAACTTGGTGCAGGATACATATAGAAATTCTCTCCGCTATTTTGCAACTTAATTTTTAATTTTATGATTAATTCAAAGTGAAAATAAAAAATAAAGGTGAAAGACAGACAAAAATGTTTTAGCTATTCTCAGCTTTTGCATTTCCACATAAATTTTAAATTCTAATTCTTGATTACCTGTTAGGATTTGATGAAGACTGCATTAAGCCTCTGGTCAATTTGTAAGGAAATGCCATGTTTACATTGTAGTACCTGGGATTACAGGCATGCGTTGCCATGCCCAGCTATAACATCGTTTTTGATACGAAGCAAAGTTAGTTTCTTAGGTAGCATGATCTTTTTGTAAGCAAGTGATCACAGCCTGGGCTCTATGTTTCTTGCTCAGAATTCAACACTGCTTAGATCTGAAGATTAGTAGTGTCTGTGCCACTACTTTGACTCAACAGTGATTTTGTTTACTGGATTCCAGACACAGGTCATTTTAAGTTGTGAAAATTTTAAATTTAGTTGTATTAATTTAAAGTGTTAAACTTTGATGTTGCAGACAGTAATAGCTATTTCTTGACCTGTTAGGCAGTTTCATGAGTATATTTACTTTGTGATAATTCTACATCCTCATTTTTTACTCAGCAAAAAAGTCAGTTTCCTGACTACTATGTGCTCTTCCACATCTACTTTGAAAATCATTTTATTCCATTTGAAAAACAAAATAGATTCATAGTGTTTCTAAGTGAGATTATACCATTCATATACTTGCCTTATATTTTTTCATAATCGCATTGCTTTCAAAGTTAGCAGTTTCTTCCATGAATCGGCCCACTAGCAGCGTAGCTCGACCATGGATCAGCATGTGCTTGCTCTCAGTTGGGGATTTGTTCTCAGGAAAACACAATTCCACACCCTTCTGAAGCATAATAAGTGCCTGGTGAACATCACCCTAGAAGAAAAGGAGGGTCCACTGAAGAACAATTTCATTAAAGAATAATTTCTATTTTCTAAAAAAAATAATCTGCATTTAGAGTTCACCAACTATGTTTAGGTACAAATCCATTTGTAATTTTCTCTCTCACCTCCTTTTACTAATGAGAAATTCTAAAAAGGAAACTGATTCATTTCATGTAGAACTCATTTCACACATCCATTTACTCATTCCTTTTATAATTAGAGTGCAGGGAATTGAAGATATATGTAGATGAGCTAGAATAACAATCATAAATAAATCAAAACTTCTGGGTTAAAAAATTCAAAGTCATCAGGGTGTGGTGTTTCATGCCTGCAATCCCAGCATTTGGGAAGTGGAGCCAGGAGGATTGCACGTTTGAAGCCAGCCTGGGTTATATAGTGAGACTTTGTCTGAAAAAATCCAAACAACAAAAAGTTCGTAAGACGTGAGGAAACCAACAATGTAAAATGATATCCTGCTGTGCTAAGTGCTGTAACACAGAATGCATGGGTATTGCAGAAGATGGACACAGGAGTCTCCTAGATCTTCCTGAAGACAGGAAAACACAGGAGAGCACAGCAAGAGAAGTTAACAGCGGGAAATAGGAATTACATTTACGGAACAGAAATTTTTCTGGCAGAGAATTTAGTGAGGGACATTCTAGGAGAAGCAGCAATAATTTTTGTTGGGAGAAAAGAAAGCACACATAGCCTCTGACTTTTGAGGGTTTCCACTTAAAATTTTTCTGACTTTTCGATGGTATAAAAGCATTGAACAGAAAACTTTCTTTGAATTTTGATCTTTTCAGTTGGCATACGATCCTTCCTTGTGATGTAGGGCAGTGGCAGCAAGCTATTTCCCAGTCCCCATGTGATCGTGAGGGTAAACGGTTGCTAGTAGACAATGTGTGCAGCCCCTCCTCTGCGGGGAGCGTGTTTCAAGGCCCCATGGACGCTTGAAACTGTGGACCATCAAATGCTGTATACCCCAGGTATTTTTCTACACGTGCATACCCACGGTAAAAGCTAACTCATAAATAAGACGAAGTCAATGATTAACAATAATAATAACAGAGAACAATTATAAAAATATACTGCAATAAAAGTTACTTGGAGCTTGCAAATTTTTATTTCTGTGATTGTCTATTTAATATTTCCAGACAGATGTTGACCTCAGGTAATTGACACCATGGAAAGCAACACCAAAAACAAGAGGGGGACATTTTATATTGCGTTGCTGAGTTATGGTGTTTGGTCTTAATCTTTTCAGCTTATGGTGGGTTTACTGGGATACGATTCAGCCCTAAGTTAAGCATCTGTAGTCTAGTCTTAGCTGAAGCTAAAGCAATTGTGAGATAAACACAAAAGCTGAAGAGGTAAGAGCACTTGATTAGAACAGGCCTTGTATACTTCCCAGAGTCCCGCCCTAATCCTAAAGGTATGAAGAATACTTGGAAGGAGTCTTAATTTTCACAAAGCAATGTGTTCTTTGAGCACATGATAAAAGCGAGAGCACACAAGGGAGGGGTGAGGATAGGTAAGACACCTAAAAAATTAGCTAGCATTTGTTGCCCTCAACGCAGAGAAACTAAAGCAGATACCTTAAAAGCAACTGAGGCCAATAGGAAAAGGGGACCAGGTACTAGAGAAAAGGTGAGATCAAGAAGAATTAACCTAGAAGGTAACACACATGCACAGGAAATCAATGCGAGTCAACACCCTGTATAGCTATCCTTATCTCAACCAGCAGAAACCCTTGTTCCTTCCTATTATTGCTTCTACTCTCTCTACAACAAAGTTAGAAATAAGGGCAAAATAGTTTCTGCCCGGTATCGAGGGGGTGGGGGGGAGAAGGAGGGGACGGAGTGGGTGGTAAGGGAGGGGGTGAGGGCAGGGGGGAGAAATGACCCAAGCCTTGTATGCACATATGTATAATAAAACAATAAAAAAACAAAACAAAACAAAACAAAACAAAAAAAACAAAGCAATGTGTTTCAGTGAGCATTCTGGGAAGATCACAGACTGCAGTAATATACACTAAGAGTTGTGAGGCCCTAAAGAAAGCTGTTAACATTGTGAAAGGCTGCAAATCATAAATGCAAGAGTTAGAACACTGGAAAGAAGAAGGTTTTGTAAAGTTGAGGAGCTAAATCTTTATTTAGCCTGGATGTAGAAAGCAACAGAAGGAGCAGTTTCTCCCAGACTGTGGTAGATAACCATGGACGAGGGGCTCTTAGTTGGCCTCTGCAGGAAGTACGTGATTCCCAGCAGAACATGTATCTGATGGCAGTCCCTTGGTCATTACCTTGGACCAGAGCCACTTTGCCCGTTCCACACACAGCTCGGCAAGTTGCGACTCTCCCGCATTAAGGAGAGCGTTGTAGGCTGTCTGGTGGTGACCAGCCTTTCGAGCCACTCTGGCACTCTGTAGCCAACATTCTCCAACCATTTCATTGTAATCGGGTCTAAAGGAAGATGGCAAAATATTAGAGAAAAAGAGCATTTGGAAGTGTACCCAATCAATAACCTAACTGAGGCCTCTCTTCCCAAAACAAAAGCTTCTCGACTTACTATTTCAAAGGGGTCAATGACTAATTTTGTTAAAAAAACAGACTGTAATTTTCTTATGGTGAGGCTTCATTTTTATTTCTTACAAGTTTATGACTGTTTTATTCTTTCTTTTTTTTGTGGTGCTGGGGATCAAACCCAGAGCCTAACATATGCTAGACAAGTGTTCTACCACTGAGCTACATCCCCAGCCCAAGACTTTACTCTTGACTTACATTACTACCTCCCCAAGATAAGCTTTTTTCCCTACAGTACTAGGCTTTGAACTCAGGGCTTTGTCTTTGCCAGGCAGGTGCTCTACATCTAAAGCCATCCCTCCAGCAAGATGCTTTTTTACATTTAAAATAAAAGATGCATGGTATATAAAATTTATTCTTATGTTCTAGGTTTGTCTCAACTATACAGTATATTGTTAAGGACTGAAAACAGAAAAATGCAGATTCAATAGAAAATAAAAATACACCCCAATACTTTCAAAGCATAATACTAAATCCAAGATAATTGCCATTAAATAAAAAAAGTAGTGTGAAAAACCTTTTGTTGAGGCTTAACAAAGCCCTCCGGAGGGCCAGGATGGGCTCCTTGGCTCTATAGGAGTTCTGGGTCATTTCTAGCCGCGCTCCCCAGTTTAGAGAGTCTTCTTGACAAGTGTTGCCTGGAGACTGGTGAAAAAGTGGCTTAATGCTATGCTCCAACTCACACAACATGTGCAATCTGAAGAAGAACACAACCTATGTTAAAATGGTGGTCATATTCAGTCTTAATTAATCTCATGCATAAAGCATGCATTTTAATTAGCTATGAAGAATGGAAAATGTGGTGGTTTTCTTTGAGAGAACTTTGATGTGTAGTCTTGCTTATAAACAGCTTATATCTTTGATTTCAAATTGAGTGTAAATACCAATTTATGCTAGTTGAAAATAATTAGTGCTTTGTTGTGATTCCCAAATTCTTTGAGTTAAATTGAAGAAGGGTATATAAAACTAAATTCAAATGTAAAAATATCAAACTTTACTACCTACTTGAAAAGACAATATGAATTCAGTATACATTGACATGAAATATTTGCATTTTACTGGTGCTGCTCTAAGGACCGTGAAATGAATGTAGTTTAATTTTCTAACAGTCACACTAACTCTTCTCGCCTTGTATGATGTTTAGTATCCAGGACTCAGTTTTCACGGCGTAAGGATACAAGTGAGTAGCTACAGAATGGAATTAAACTCAGTCGTTTAATTTCTGGTTTCATTAAGATGTTACTGAAGGGCTGGCACAAAATATAGTGGAGTATTTAACTTAAAAAGTTGTATAATTATATTTTAAGTTTATCACAGTTCAATTACAGAACTTATTTTATCATTATCCACAGGTGAGCGAATTAACTAGGTGAACTAACTAAAATGTTTTCTATGATTTTCTTTACCACTAAAAGTGAATGCCTATATCAGGAAAATCAAATGTGCTCGTGGATTTGGAGGGAAAGAGAGCCAGTGACTGCCACGCAGCAGTGTGGCAGACACCGCAGATGTATAGATTATTAAGGCTAGTGACATAGAAAGTAAACTATGACATTACAAGAGCACAAATATCTTTTTCTGTATTTGTTAGTGTCATCATTGCCTTTCCAATTTAAAGGATGTATATTACAATATGTTTTAAAAACTACAAGGTGATCTTGAGGTAAAAAGAATAAGTAAAGGTAAACATATACCAAACATCAGAATTATTTACACATGAAAATTCCAATGCTGTCAGGTGACACTTATAGAGTAGGAGCATCAAAATGGGCCATACCTCACAATGTACTCATATCCTCGCTGGTAGGAGCCCCTTTCAAAGCTTGCAGCAGAAAGAGGCACAATTTGCTCTGCTCTCACTAGTTTCAGTGTGTCATAGAAAGCTGTGATGTCACTTTTTTTGGCGCATAACAATAACTGTCCTAGTCTGACACTCCACGTCGTAGACTTCCCATCTGAAAAACAAACCAAGAGGCAAAAGATGGCATCGTAGATGGGTCCAGCAACTTGCCTACCTCCACTAGAGAAAACCTGGTCAGTGGAAGTATGGAACAGGTTTCAGAAAGCTTTGCCGAACTCCTTCCATCTAAACACCTCGGGCAGTGAGCACTGCTCACGTTGAGAAGGGACTGTCCCCGCACCTGCTGCCAGATACTTGTCCACCAAATCCCACTGTGACAGTTTCCAGGCGGCTTCCACTCGGTATGTGTTCAACTCGTCCGTCCACTCAGACCTGTTAAAAGAACCACTTTCAGTAAGATGGTGTTTAGAAGGTAGTTGGAGGTTTAGAGATTCTGAATATTGTATTTACTTTTCTTACTCTACCTATTTGTGTTATATTGTATTTTATAATTATACCTAAAACAATTATCTCTATCTAGAAAAAACCAGAAAATTTTCATCTTTCCATTTCATAAAAATATTTTCCCATTAATTCTTCTTCTTTTTTTATTTTTTTGGTTCTTTGAGACAGGGTCTCGCTACATATCCCATTAATTATTTCTGATGGAGTCATTTTGAAATGACATTCCTTGATAAATTAACTTGTGCTGCATGTTAAAAGAGAGTTAATTCCTCAGTAACACAGCCATTTGTAAAATTATCTGCACACTTATCTTAAAGAACATGGAAAAGACAGAACCAACTGAAATACATGAATTCAGAGATAAGAAACTGATAATTTAGGAATCTGGTGTGAGTTAGGGGCAGTATAGGATAGTCAACACCAAGGGGATAACAAAGTTACAAGTGATGTGTCAATGGCATAACAAAATATAAAATATAGAATATTAGCTGCTTACAATATATACTTATTTATAAACTATTCTCAGTTACTTTAAATTGTGGGTTTGCGAAACCAGTGTGATATAGGGTTTTTTTTTTTCCCCCTCCCTTCCAGGCTGGCCATGAACTCTCAGGTAGATGTGATCCTCTTGCTGCAGTCTCCTGAGTAGCTGGGACTACAAGCTGGACTATGCCCAGCTATTCAGTTATTTTTTTCTAAGGAGTCTACTCAGATGACATGAGGGTGAACAGTGATATTTTGAATCATGACTGCACAGAAGCGACTAGACTTTTCTCATGTCTCTCTCTGTTTTTTTAACCAATAACATCATTTGAATGCCTGCTATATGCTAGATCCTGAGGTAGAAACATTTTTTTTCTTTAATTATTGAATAACATTGCATATAGCAAATATAAATCCACATTATTAAAAACAACAACAACAAAAAGACTCAGAGAGGCTGGGATCAGTATCTTTAAAAGTCTTCTTTGTGAGGGCTTGGGTGAGGCTAGAGTGCCTGCCTAGCAAGCATGAAACCTTGAGTTCAAACCCCAGTGCAGTTTAAAAAAGTCTCCTTTGGCTCTCTGTAGTAAAAACACAAAGAAAACATGAAAAACAACCTAATAAATTTTTGTTTTCAGACAAGTCTAAAAATATCAAATATAATTTCTAAATATGAACACCATCAAAATTGATTTAGAACAACACTGAAAGAAATACAACAGAAATGTAAATTCCAAAAGTCTAACTTTGAAGCTTCCCATCAGACACCAAAATATAAAAATTCCAGGATGAGTACTGTTGCAGCATTTGCTATCCAGAGGGGATGTGTCATTCCAAGCAATAAGGATCGGTAAGAGAACTTAATCATGTAACAAGTACAATAAAAAGAATTATGCAAACCAGGTGTTGGTGGTTTATGCCTGTAGTCCTAGCTTCTTGGGAGGCTAAGATTGGGAGGATTGTAGTTTGAGGCCAGGCCAGGCAGATAAGTTCGTGAGATTCCCCTCTTAACTCATAGCTGGGTACAGTGGCACATACCTGTCATTCCAATCTATGTGGGAGGGTGAGATGGGGAAGATCGTGGTTGCAGACCCATGACATCCCATTTCAGTAAAAAAAGTTGGGCATGGTGAAACACACCTGTCATCACAACTACCTTGGGAAATGTAAAATAGGAGGATTGAGGTCCAGGCTGGCCTAGGTAAAAAGCAAGACCCTATTTCCAAAATGACCAGAGCAAAAGGGCTGGAGGTATGGCTCAAGCAATAGAATACCCGCCTAGCAAGCCTGAAGCCTTGCCAAAAGAGAAAAGGAATTATGTGAAGTTGGGGGTGTGGATGGCTAGAACACTTGCCTAGCATATGCAAGGCCAGATTTAATCTCCAGTAGTGAAAAACAAACATTATTTATTGGTCAAGCACAATTAATATTTCCTGGGAAATGCTTGTTAAATGCAAATACATTCTCCCCAAGGAAAACATGTTCCGTCAATAGCCATTTTGCTTTGCCATGACGCAGTATCCTTTGATTGAATACTGACCAGTGCCTTTTCACAGCCCAAAGACTGGGATGTAACCCAGACCTAAAGACAAAAGAGGGGTGTCTAATTATGCGGTATGTGTTATAAGTAAACTAGACACCCCAAGTGGAGTTATGACAAACTTCCCCAAATTCCGGCAATCCCTGTGTTTATGAGGTCTCTCAACTTGTTTGCAAAAACACATCTAAAACATAAACATCTTTCCCTTACTTCTTCAAAGCTGCTTTCATTCACTCATGAACTCCACCGTGGTGATATCATCTGACCAACAGTGAACTTCTCTGCTCTCAGGCATTGCAGGATGGTAGTCCTGATGAATCTCAGAACTTACAGAAACTACTTTGAAGAGGCTGGCTTCAAAGTGGTCTAACTGGAAACAGTGGTCTGACTGTGCAAGAGAAGGATGCTTTTCCCATACGCAGGTTCACGTGGAGGCAGCCTCTGAGGGAACACCCTTAAGTCCTTCATGGCAGGTTAAATGTCGTCTTCCTCTCTTTCAGAAATAAGAAACCATCCTGCCATACCTCAGGACTCACCCCTGGAAGAAATTCTACTTCCAAGTTCCTAAATAAAACGTCTTGCTTTTTTCTGCAGCACTCCCCACTGTATGCTGGGAGACGGGATGTCCTGACCTGCCAATGAGTCCTTACTAAGCCCAGCGTCCTGCAATTGCATCTGCTCTGTAGACGCTTGGGGAAATGGTTAGAAATCCCATATGCATCCAAGCATTGTGGCTTTACGCATAAACTAGTTTCTACTCTAGTTGTTCTTCCAGCTCTTAGTCCTTCACCACCTCCTGTGGTTTGGCCAGAGCTGTATACCTGTTATCCTACTGCGCCAAAGATTCTAAAATTTGCTTCCTTCTCTGGAGCATTTGCAGGAGGGCTCATATAGGGTAACTCTTACAAGTACTTATCTGTCAAACAAGTTAGTTCTCTTCAAGTGTCTGCTCTTGTTGGCTTTTTGTATCTTTAAAACTTTTTGACTCTTGTGTGTTGAGGTACACTTCTACAGAGGTACAACTTGTAACAAAGCAGCCTAAGGACTGTTTTGAGATATCTTCTATAGGACAGCCAGGCAGAACTAAACTTAAGAATGGATCTCAGGTAAGCCCAGCCTAAGCACTACTCCTAAACTACTCAATTGTTCAAATGTGGCCAAGAAGGGTCATTGGCTTCAATTCTCACCTGTCTGCCACTTCTCCCCAATGCACAGGATCAAATCAGATCAAGCAGGAAATCTCATCCTGATGATGAGGGACAATTAAAATTCAGAGACGGTTTAGAGAGTAGTTTGGAGACAAGGGGCACACTGTCAAAATCCAAATGGAGCCAAGCTAGCCATGGTGCACCTGCCTACAATCCCACACTTGGGAGGCTGAAACAGGAGAATTATGAGTTTGAGGTCAGCCTGGGCTACACAGTGAGACCCTGTTTCAAAACAAAGTACAAAAATGGAGTCACTTGTGTCAACCCTTCCAAAAGTAGTTGAAGTGTAGACATTATGGAGACAGACACTAAAACAGTTCCAGGCCCTTCTGGTGAACCGGTATCTTCTAGCTTTGATTCCCTTGTATATTCTTTATAATGGTTTAAAATGGGCTCCTGTCACTTGTATATTTCAGATATTACAACTTATCTCCTTCTGTCCTAATTAATCCTCAGCCAGGAAAACTACAAAGGTAGACTGGAGACACCCTAATTCCCTCAAGAGTGAACACAACAGGTACTTAAAGCTGCTTTTGCTAAAAAGCCGTGACTTCACATGGGCTTGCAAATGCTCTGCCTCTATTTTGCATCTGCCTCCTTTGCTCTAAGCCATTGTGCTCTTGGGTCACCCTGGGTTCCTGAAACCATAGGACTAATGGATAATCTTGAGACAAGAGGCTACAGAACACCTTTTTACCCTGGGATATGATGGCTGCTTCATTTCCTAACAACTATGGTCCTGCTGGTCCAGCAATGAAAAGACCACATTCTCAGCAGCCATCTCTGCCTGAGCCTAATCAATCAAGTTCCCTGAGTCCTGACGCAGAGGACTCTGGTCCCTAAGCACTCCCACTGCCCCTGGTCATTAGGAAGTAGTCCATATTCCTGAACGAATTCAGGGTCTGAAGCTCTTGAAGGGGAATGTCACTGCAGGCACACAGGTAGGCACGAGCACGAATGAAGAAATGCCCGGAGTAACAAAATTCCATTCTAAAATCCCCAGACTTAACACTTGAATCAACAATTAACATAATGGTGCAATCCTGGGCCGTAAAGATAATGTCTTTGTATCCTTATGGAACCCACTCCCTACATCAAGGCTAACACAGGAAGGCAGATCAAATGAAGGTGCATGCCTCCCACACCAAGGCAGCCTCTGCTCAGTGGTCAAGTCATCTGGGCGGGTCCACAAAGGGAGGACCCTAAGTTTCATGCTATTCATCGATCCCCTCCTACTGGATAAAACTTCAAAACCTGCCAGCTTCCATGCCCCTCTCACCTGACATATGGTCCCTGCTTAGGCCACTGATGCTCACTCACACCTTGAGTTTTATCTTTGCTTGCCTGTTAAATCACTCTTTACTAACAAACAAACCCAGTGGTCTGTGTGTTCTCTGATTCACTAAGATCCCATTCCCTGTTGACCAATCTCACTGCCCAGAATAGTCATTTGGGGATCTAGAATATATTAAACAACAAAGTTTTTGCTATTACAGAAAGCAGGTTGAAGAGGAGGAAAAACTTGAGGAACTATCTAGACTTAATTTTTGCCATGAATAAAGCACTGTTTTTTTACATAATTAACCCACACAATTAAATAGCGGTTTCCATAACTCAGTCACAAAGTCCCCTCCTGAGCCTCCAGCACAGAAAGCAACTAGTGCTGATACCAAGGCAGAGCTCTGAAGCCAGGAAGTGCCCACGTAAGTCACACCAGTGGCAGATGGACTCTGGAAGTTTCCTATCTCTAAGAAAAATCTAATTCAAGGATGACTGCAGAATAAGTGATTAAGTGGCAGAGTGACTTATGAAAACAGAAAAAAAAATTAGGTGCTTATTTCCAACAGCATGAAAGCATATAAGACATTATTATTATTATTATTATTATTTTTGCAGTACTGGGGTTTGAACTCAGAGCCTTCACCTTGAGTCACTCCACCAGCCCTATTTTTGTGAAGGGCTTTTTGAGATATGGTCTCTCGAACTATTTGCACAGGCTAGCTTTGAACCTCAATCATCCTGATCTCTGCCTCCTGAGTAGCTAGGACTATAGGTGTGAGCCACCGGTGCCCAGCCTATGAGGCATTTCACTACTTTACTTTAGTAAACACTAAGCTGTCCAATTCACAAATCAAAGATTTCCCATTCAATCAGAATAGAGAAAGAACAATCATTCTTTTATAAAATATTACCTGTTGGCATGCACTCCATTCACCTGAGTGATTACAGTAGAGAGCTGACCAAGACCTAACATGGACTTCACTACACCATGGTAATGGATGATCTAGAAATTTAAACACATTCAAGATAGAATTATCATTCCAAATATATTTTGGGAACCAAGAACAGTTTAACTAATATTTATTAACGACACATTTGCCTTATCAGTTAAAAACTGACTCACTCAGCTACATGGCAATACCTCCTACCAAGCCCAAAAATACTGAAAGTTACAGAGAACAATGTAGACAACCTAAAAAAAATGCTTACACTGAATTTATTATATTTTTCCAGATTTGTCCTAATTTTTGGTTCAGATCAAATATTAAAGAATATAAAAGTATCCATTTACTATTTTGCTTAAAGATACTTTGTTGTATTTCTCATGTAAGAATCAAACTTAAAGGTTATAATGCTATTCATACAGATTTTGATCTTCAGTAACTACACAGTTAAGGAGGATTACAGAATATTCTTGAAAACTGAAAGCAAGACTGTGAAAAATGAAGACATGACATAGTGAGCCTCTGAGGAAATAACCATGTCAAATCTGCTCTAAGGCAAAGCCTCAAGGTGAGAGGGAATCTAAGGCTAGGCTATAAGTTGATGATCCGAGCCCCTACCCAGCCCAGTAAACAATTGCCCCCTTTGGCTCAGTGATTTTAATGGACTATCTCAGAGACTGGCAGGTGGGTGTGAGTGTGCACGGCTTCTATACTTTTTCTTTTGGTATCAGGGATTGTAGCCAGGGCCTCACACATGCTAGGCAAGTACTATCCAGCCCTGACACCTTATTCTTTTAATAGCAAACTAAAACTACCCAAATTTTAGTTATTAAATGCATATTTAAAATAAGCATACTCCAGGATCTCTCACTGATCTGGGGATTTCTAAGGGCCTGGGGATGGGAATTTTAAGATTGTCCAGCACCATCAGTAAGTCAGTCAAGGCACCCTGTGACTCCTGCATCACCTGGTCCGGCTCGAGCTGAATGGCCCTGTCATAGCAGGCGGTAGCGTCACGCAGCAGGCCGATGCTCTCGTGCTCCAGGATCTGCTCCTTCAGAGATGGCTCTGCCTTCCGGATGGCGCTGACACCGGCCACTCCATCTGGCTCATGCATAGCAGCATACAATTTCTTTTCCAACCATTAAAAATAATCAAATGAGGGAAAAAACACAACAGGAAATAAAACTAAACCATGCAAGAAATCTTTCCTCAATAATATTTGTTTCATCGCTAATTCACAATAAAATTACAAATGACTTCCCAATTTCTGTTAGCTCAGCGCTATAGTTCCATCGAAATTCAAAACTGCATCAGGGCTAATTTTTCACAGAGAAGCGAGGGCTTTAAAGAGCCTTAAGGTACTGAAACTGTCTTTGAATCAAATGTTTAACAATTTCAAACAAACATTTAATATACCGGTGCCAAAATGCCTTCACAAATTAAAAACATCAGTAATCTGAGTTTGGGCACAGTGGATGATGTGTGTAACCCCAGCTAGGTGGAAGGCAAAAATCAGGAAGGTCATAGTTCGAGACCAGCCTAGACAAAAAGTTAGTGAGACCCTCTCCCTCAACAAACAAGCTGAACATGGTGGTTCATGGTTGTAATTTCAGCTATATATGAGGAATAGTTAGGAGGACTGCTGTCCAAGGCTGGGCTGGACAAAAATATAAGACCCTTCCTGAAAAATAAACTAATGCAAAATAGGCTGGCAATATGGCTCAAGAGGTAGAGCGTCTGCCTAGCAACTGTGAGGCCCTGAGTTCAAACCCCAGTACTGAAAAAAAAAGAAAAACCACCTAAAAAATATCAGTAAGTTAGGCTAAAAGGGGAATATTCAGACTAAAGACAGATATCTGGGAAGTAGTTTAAACACAAAGATCTAGGAAATGAACAGAGAAGGATGGAGATAGAATTTCTACACTGAGACAAGGAAGCACTAGCAAAGAGCCTGGAAGGACAACCCAGAGCTACTAGAAAACCTGGGGAACAAAACCTCCACCAGGCAGGGAGAAAGGCAAAAGCCTTAATGAGAAGGAATGGTGGACTGACACTGCCATGTTGAGGAAAAGTAGAAAGCGTCCTTTGCATGTGGCAACCTGGAGGCCACTGATTTTTTTTTTTTTTTTAGCAAGAATAGCACCAAGAAGAAAGAGAAAGTGAAGTTAAACAAAGCAAGCAGTAAATGGGAAACAAGGTATCATAGGGAGTACAGAGATTCTTTCTAGAACTGGCTAAGAGAATAAGCGAGATGGAACATAGCTCAAGAGAAGGTAAAATCAAAGGAATTATTTTAAACATAAAGATAGGAGATTTTAATGATACTAGAGAGGAAAGGAATATTTGGAGGAATGAAATCATTGAAATTAAGAACATAGTTGAAGGACTGAGTTTTGACTGGAAGGGTTTCCTTCCTTAGACATAACAGAAGCGAGACAGGACACATGCAACTTTCGTAAACATTTGCCCCTGATTTCCTGATGAAGGATGAAGCAAGATCTTCAGTTGAGGCTGAGGCAGAAGCAGGTGAAGAGAAGGCATCAAGCTGTCTCCTTGCTTAGCAGAGAGACACAGAAGGAATGAAGTCCTGCAGTGTAAGTGACATCTTGAGAGCATGATGTCACTTAAAAGTGGAACAAGCCCACTGTGTCACATCCCCCAGCATTGTCAGCAGCTTCCATCAGACACTGAGGGTCAGACAGGTGAGTTAGCACAGGGTTGGAGGTTCTCAACGTGAGCACAGAACAAGGAGAGAGAAACAAGGGCGATGGATAACCTTATAACACACAGGTAGACAAGGAGGAACCCAGAGACGGCAAGGGGCTAAAATCCATCGTAAGACTACAAGCTATGAATTTTCCAGAGTTTTTTGTTATTGTTATTTGTTTGTTTTGAGTCAGGGGCTCAGTAAGTAGCCTAGGCTGGCCTTAAACTTGTCATGTAGCTCAGGCTGGCCTGGAACTTGTGATCCTCTTGCCTCAGCCTCCTGAGTGCTGAGATTACAGGTGTGCACACCAGCACATCATATTTGTGTTTTTTTCTTCCCACAGTGTTGGAGATCTATCTTGGGGTGTTGCAAACACTGGGCAAACACTCTACTATTGAGCTATACCCCAATCTTATTTTCCAGGTGGCAATCTGTCCTAGCCCCACCTTCCTTTACTTTCTTTTCTTCCCTAGAGTCACAGTATTCTCCCACCTGACATCTCATAACCAGTACATTCTCAACTCATTCACCCCCAAAATCAGGCTCTCACCTCTCAAAGGAAGAAGAGTAATGTACAGAATGACAGCCCTTTCAAATTCTAACTCCATGATTCATAGGCATTCAGCTAAAATACCACTGAGACCAGAAAACCTCCCTAGTTCACATGCTCTAAGAAGTTTGGACAACTGAGAAAGCCCCTACAATTTGTGATCTTTCCTATGCCACTCCAAAACCGACCCTTCGCTGTTTGGTAGACCACACTCTGTACCAACTACATGCAGACGCTCCGCTGACTCATTATCCAAGGTACCGCCTCCAAGAAGCTACCCGGACCCTTGGCTTGCCCACTCCCATCTCCCACCCACTCCACAGAGTGTGAGATAAGAATCCTCCTCAGGGATACGGGAAAAAGGAACCCTAACATTTTGCTGGTAGGAATGTAAGCTAGTACAACCACTTTGGAAAACAATATGAAGGCTTCTTAAAAAACTAAACAGATCTGCCATATGATCCAGCAATCCCACTCCTAGGGATATACCCAAAGGAATGCAACACAGGTTACTCCAGAGGCACCAGCACACCCATGTTTATTGCAGCACTATTCACAGTAGCCAAGTTATGGAAACAGCCAAAGTGCCCCCACCACTGACGAATGGATTAAGAAAATGTGGTGTTAAAAATCGTATGTTCTCCCTCATATGCGGACATTAGATCAAGGGCAAACACAACAAGGTGACTGGACTTTGATCACAAGATAAAAGCGAGAGCACACAAGGGAGGGGTGAGGATAGGTAAGACACCTGAAAAACTAGATAGCATTTGTTGCCCTCAACGCGGAGAAACTAAAGCAGATACCTTAAAAGCAACTGAGGCCGAAGGAGAAGGGGACCAGGAACTAGAGAAAAGGTAAGATCAAAAAGAATTAACCTAGAAGGTAACACCCACGCACAGGAAATCAATGCGAGTCAATGCCCTGTATAGCTATCCTTATCTCAACCAGCAAAAACCCTTGTTCCTTCCTATTATTGCTTATACTCTCTCTACAACAAAATTAGAGATAAGGGCAAAATAGTTTCTGCCGGGTATCCAGGGGGTGGGGGGGAGAGGGAGGGGGCGGAGTGGGTGGTAAGGGAGGGGGTGGGGGAAGGGGGGAGAAATGACCCAAGCATTGTATGCACATATGAACAAAAAAAAAGAAAATGTGGTGTTTATACACAATGGAATTTTATGCAGCCACAAAGAATGAAATCTTGTCATTCGCAAGTAAATGGATGGTACTGGAGAACATCATTAAGCGGAGTTACCAAGCAGAGTTACCATATGCGGACTTCACACCTAAACAAACACGGTAACACTATTGGACGTGGGTCACACACTGTGGGGAGAATGCGCACAGGAGAAAAAGGGAAAGGAGAGGAAATCTGAAACTTGAATGTGGTTGACGTGCTCACTGCAGAGTAAACATAGCAATCTTAAACTGGTAGAGGCCACTATGGAAAGTAGTGAAGAGATCTGGTAGAGATGAACTACTGTTGTTGGAGACCAGGCATGAACCCTGGACTGGGATATAATGGAGCTTGCACAGCCTCTCCATATAGGAGTTTGCACAGCCTTTCCATGGTAGAAGTTTGCACAGCCTCTTCTACCATAATTTCCCCAGTACCTGGTGTCTTGACCTTTGTTCTCACATCTCCTTGAAGAATACAACCTGCTGTGTCTGCATGCCAGCCCCCTTATGCAAAACTAGATAAAGTACCAGAACTGTTAGGAAACACCCTGATGTCAGATTAATCAATACCTTAGATAAGGTGTCCTGGGAGCCTTGATGATTCCAGAACTAATGTGTTGTAATTAAGCTTCATAAGTCTTAGGAAAATTAGCCCACCAAACCTCAATCCTTTCACCTTGCATCAAGAATTGTTAAAGCTTGATTTTTACCTGAGTCTTTTTCTTGTACTGACCTAATAAAATAAATACTCTGGCTTAGGTAGGCGTTCATGTTTCCCATCAGGAACATGCAGTCCTCCCAATTCCAGTGTTCTGTTTTATGTTTTATGTCTGTATGTTTGTGTGTGTCTTATTTCTCATTCCCTGCTGCTCTTAGTCAGGTTCATGCAGCATACCCATGCAGGTCACGGGCAAATGTGGATTGCAATACACAAATGCATGGAAGCAATGCTAGGAATCTCTCTGTATAGCTATCTTTATCTCAAACTAGCAAAACCACTATGTCTTTCTTATTATCTCCTATATTTTCTCTTCAACAAAATTGGAGAAGAGGGAGGAACAGGTTCTGCCTGGAAGTAGGGGGAGAATAGGGAATGGGTGAGGGTGAGGGGGCACAAACAATGTATACACATACGAGTAAATGTAAAAATGATAAAATAAAAGGAATAAAAAAAAAGAATCCTCCTCAGGGTAAATCTGCACCACTGTACTTAAGATATTATACCAAATTGTTTACTCCTCCCCCATGTGTAAGCACCTAAAGTGCTAGAAATATCCAGTGTCTAACCCAGCTTCTAGAACGCCCAATAAAATGAAAAGTAGCGCCACAAAAGATTGTCAAATCGATATTCATTACTAAATTCAAACCTGTAAAAATCCAAGATGCTCTTGAATATTTTGCTTCTTCTCTGTAATAAATGACTCAAAGTGCATTACAGCTCGTGTGTATGCTTTGGAGCGAAAGGAAGCTACTGCCAGGGTATCCTGAGGTATGAGGTCAAGGAACCGAGTTACACTCTGATAGTCTTCTAAACCTGCACTTGACACTGGGTTATAAAAAAAAAAAAAGAGTAATCAGACTTAAAAGATGAAATATTAAAAGATTTAGTGTAAATATTTAACTTCCATTTATTTCACCAAATAAATTAACCTAAATGCATGAGGCTAACTTAAGTAGGATGTTAACTCAGAGGGTCAGACTACGAGTCCACCATTAGTCCTTGACTGACTTTGGACCGTTGATTAACTTACTAAGCCTCTGTTTCTCATCTATAAAAGGGAAATGTAGCTGGGCACCAGTGGCTCACACCTGTAATCCTTGCTACTCAGGAGGCAGAGATCACGAGGATAGAGTTTAGAGGCCAGCCCAGGCAAATAGTTCACGAGACCCTATCTCAGAAAAAACCATCATAAAAAAGGGGTGGTGGAGTGGCTCAAAAAGGAAAAAAAAAGGAATGCTAAGACCTGTCTTGCCTCCCTTACATTGTTGCTGTAAGGATTAAATGTAAAACTATTACTAAGTGTTAAAAGGATACAAAGATGATATAAAGGATACAAAATTACTTATTTATTATTGATGACTATAAAATACTGACAGATATAACTCTTTAGTAGACAAAGGGCAGAATTAAGGAAATAGCCATTTTATTTTAAAGTTTACTTTTTTTTCTGGTGGTGCTAGAGATCGAACCTAGGGCTTTGCATATGTAGGTATATGTTATACAAAATGATCCAAATGCTATTCTTAAAAGGTAGACTTTTAGCTGCAGTATGAGTGAAAATGGTGATAACAAAGTTAGTGCTTGATTTTATAGTATCATTTCCTATCAGAAATAGGAACTTAATTGTTAATTAATGAGAAATACATTCCTAGGCATATTCCAGAGAAAAACATACCCCCACATAGATAATTATTGCAAGTACAGAGAAGTTTAGAAAAATAAAGTCTTGTGCTTAGAAGCTACCTGAACAACAGGAAAATGTCCAGAAATTGCGAATTTTATAAGTGAAGCCCTCTTTTATGGTTATTATATTGACAAGTTTTTCAACTGGCCCCAAAGTCTACTGGGAAAAATGTGATATCCACAAGAACATGTGAGGTGGAAAGTAGCAGCAGGATTGTAAGCATCCACTCAACTGCAAGAACAACAGAAAGCTCGGAAGACATGAAGGGGTTAACTCTAACAAGATTCATTTAACTCTGCTAACACTCTTCCTTTAGTCATGTTGGTGGAGTTGTAATATCACAAGAAAAGATGGCGCAAAATTGTCACAGCAGGACACAAACACTGCCAAAGGAGGGAAAAGAAATAAAAATAGCTTTCTCTGGACCATGAACTAAATGAAACTAAAATTTTTGAAATTTAAAACTTAAATGTGAATAAGACACACAATCACAATGCATTCAGGGAACAAGGGGTAAATTAATCAATCATGAGGGTAGAAGTGGGTTAATGACATCGGCACCGCATTGCACACGTCATCATTTATATTATTTAGATAGACACAGCTCATCTTATCTTCCAAGGGAGATATACCATTTTATACAAAGAAAAATTAGATACGTGCTTTATTCAAGAAAGCAAGAGTAAAAACTTAAGGGAGTTTTTGTTGTTGTTTTTAATTCTGTGGTGCTGGGGATCAAATTCAGGGCCTCATACATGCTAGGCAACATTCTACCAATAAGCTACACCCCAGCCCTAAAATAGGGGTCTTTAGCTATAAATCCACTGCTTTTTCTCAGTGAAAAACATCTACTATCCACTTGAAAAAAGCACGAAAACAAGCTGTTTTCTTATTACTCTTTTTGGCAGTGTTAGGATTTGAATTCAGGGCCTCCCATGTGCTAAGCAGGCATTTTGACATTTGAGTCACAACTCCAGCCTTTTTATTTTGCTTTAGGTTATCTATCTATCTATCAATTTATCTACCTATCTATCTATGTATATATATATATATTTTGAGATAGGGCCTTGTGTTTTTGCCTGGGGGCCAGCCTGGACCTAGAGCCTCCCCTGCAGCTGAGACAACAACAGGCTCCTGCCACAACGCCCAACTAATTAGTCTTGAGATGGGAGTACAGACAACTTTTGTTGAGCTAGTCTAGAAATGAGATATCTGCCTCCCAAGTAGCTGGGATTACAGATTAAAAACAAGTCTTTTAGAAGCAATGCTTAAACTGTACAATTGATACAGAATGTTGCTAAAGAAGAATTAAAAGAAGAACTAAAAGAAGAAAAAAAAAAGTTCTAACTCACCCGTTGAGCTGACCTTATCTCTGTTGGATTTGCTCTGAGGAAGCTTCTCGGCATTCATTGCTTGGAATTTGTGCCTTGCCCATTGCGTGAGATGGTCGAGCATGGAGAAGACGGTCTGTGTACTCAGCTGGCACAGATCAGATGCGCTGTCCTGGGCACCCACGGTGCACTGGTCATCGTGCTTCAGCACTGCCATGATCTCTGCATAAACCTAGGGAACTCATTTCATGATTAATAATATCACCTTATTATTACCTCACGTAAAAGACTAATCGCTTTAACACAACAATTTTCTTTCTTCTTTTTCATGGTACTGTGGTTTGAACTCAGGGCCTCATGCTTGCTAGGCAGGTGCCTTATCACTTGAGCCACTCTGCCAGCCCTTAAGGCACAATTTTCAAAAGAAAACAACACAATACGCTACAATATTTCTTATCTATAATTGAACCAACAGAATAAAAAGAAAAAGTTACAGACTAAAGAAAATACAAAAATAAATATTAAAACTTCTGTATTATTCAATAAAGATAGTAAGACTACTGGTTAACTAATAGTAAAAATCCTTAAGAATACCTCATGCCATCTGTAAAATTAATTTCAGAGTAATTAAGACTAAGTGTACAGATAGTGATAACGTACTATATATTTTTTAAAAGCTAGAATAAAGGGTTTTCAACATTTTTACCATTAAGAAATGGCAAATGCTGGAGGAGACATAGGTTCACTGCGATTGAACACTACGCACATATGCATATGTGGTGAGACAGCCCTACTACCTCAGGAATATGTACAACTATCATGTGTCAGTTAACGTTTTTAAGAAGCAAGCAAATATGCTCCTACATTGAATGAGGGAAAGCATCACATAAAAGGCTTCAAATTCAACATCCAAAAAAGAGTTATAAATTTGGCATTTATACTTAAAACTTCTGCCTGGTAAAATGCATAAACAAGTATCTGAAGGAAAATTACTAATTGGGAAAGATTTTTCAAAACATGACTGGGATCCAGAATACACACAGAGCTTCTACAGATTAACTTGAAGGACCCAGATGCTCACACTCTAATCACTAAACTAGGGAACAACCACATAACGAAGGACTGTGTAAGGCAGTAGTTTAAAAAAGATGGCTTTCTATAGGCGAGTTTTTTTTTTTTTAAAGCAAGTTATGGAGCAGTACCTACAAAAGGATACCAAGAAAACAAAACAAAAACCCAAAGCAAAATTAAACTAATTTCCGTTTAAGAAAAAAAAAAACTTGAAGAAATCTAAGCCATACTAGTAACAGCCATGACCTCTGGTGATAGAAAGTCAGGAACAGTAATCAAAGGATCATGTTGATTTATTTATAGAACTTGGATTTTGACTTTAGAAATATAGCAATGTGCTACTTCAGCTACAACAATAACCTTTCAAAAAAGAGAACAGTGCCATATATATGTGGTTAAGAATCAAACTATAAAATTATAGAATATTTCTCTTTCCCTATCCTAACCCAAAGTCCTGTTCCCATGGAAAAGCTACTAGCAAGTTTCTAATGTTTCCATTGCAACATATTCTATGCATATACATACCTACTAATTTCCTATACTGCACATTGCCTAATTCTTTGTTAAATGAAAATTTTAAAGTGACTGTATATATTTTTAGTCAGGTGATGAATGTACATCATCAAACATAGGTCTATATGACCTACTATTCTGTAGCCTTTCTAATACTCATCACATAGGAGAACCTAAGGTTACATGTTCAGAATTGCAGGGTGTTTAGAAGTTAAATGAAATATAATTCTCACCTCTTGCCGATCTTCCTGAGTACACCCCAACAAGACATACACGAGAATATGTGGAAGAAGGTAGATGGTCACCTTGAAGTCATGCTTCATCATTATGCTACAGCACGTGAAGATTTTACTAGCAAGATCATGCCGAACCTGTAAACTCAAGATTGAGGGAGAATGAGTGGTTTCACTTGTTTCAGTTACTGACTGAATGTTAAAACAGCATAAGAGACGATTTATCACAGCAGAGCAGGGAAGAGGGGGATTTCAAGCAAGGAGGATTTCAGATTGCCACCTCCCTGATCCTTCTAACTAGTCCCAAATTCCTGACTATTGAGACCCTACAAGCTATGCAGAATGACCTCAGCACAATGGTCTCACCTCCTTACAGTTGGTTCCAATGTGTCATGTTTTGTTACAGGTTAATTTCCTAACTATGTATTACTTAGCCAACATTAAACTTAGCTTCTAATTCCTTTAATTAAGTAACTAGAAATGATACATTGGGCCAGCACATTGAGGATGAGATCTATATTTTAAGAAAGAAATAATGAGGAGCCAGTATAGAAAAAAAAATTAAAAGAAATAGAGAAATACATTACTTGGGAATAAATATTTTAATACATGTTGTACATCTTAAATACATACAATTTTTGTCAATTTAAAGTCAAATTTTATTGGTAAGACCTGATCTTCAATTCACCAACACTACTGACTCTTAAAACATTTTAAAGATGTTTTTCTTCAAATAAAAAACCTTGACTAAAAACAACAATGATAAAAACTAAATAAAATATTTAGAGCTGGTAGATAATTCAACAGTATTCTACATTGATACATATTTTCAGCATGTTCATGAAATATGAGTGAATTGTCTGAAATTACCATTTAATATTCTGATCAATGATATTTTAAAGTACTATTGACAGAAATGTGAATTTAAAACAAAAGTTGTAAATCTTAAATACGCTATATCTTTCCATCAGGTACATACAAATTTTACACTAGGAAAACATGAAATATGCCTTTGTTTTCCATGAAATTTCATTTTTAAATATTTTTATTTTAGAGAAAGTTCAGATGAAGTATCTCCTTTCAAAAGTATCACTAAAGGACAATGTATCTTATTATTACATAAAAAAACCTTTATTAAGTAAAAACTGACATGGCATTCGCCCTTCTTCCATACTGGGATTGAGCTCAGGGCCTCATGCTTGCTAGGCAGTTGCTCTACTCAAGCCACTCCACCAGCCCTCACATCCTTTTAAACAGTAATATTCTACAATGTTATGTGCAGACACAATGTAATTGACATTCTACAATTATATTAATTCCATGGTAATTTATTTGATAAAACAATTCACTTTTCATCCAGAAACTATCAACAGTATCCATGGAGAAATTGTTACTCTCTATTGGTAAATGTTTTCTTCAAAAATTTCTGTCATTGGGCTGGGGACAGAGCTCAGTGATACAGTACTTGCCTAGTACTCTATCCCTAGCACTGCAAGAAAAAAATTTCTATCATTCTTAGTATAAATGTTTTAATTCCCATTGCATGTACCATGCATTCAGATGGATGTTCTGGTTTCCTTTAGAATTTGTTTGGCTAACAAATTCTGACAAGAGTTGTCTTACCTTTGTTATAAGATAGCCTGCCCAAGACGCTGACCATTCTGCAAAGTTATTACCTAATTTACTTAGGTAAATTGGCTTCTTTACTCCGGACCAATCTGTTGACTTCTGAGAACTCTTATATCTGTAATTTTGAAAATTTGTTTATTAAAAAAATAACATATATATTCATTGGTTTAGAAATTTGTAAAGAAAGTAGAAGAAATTATACCAGCTCCTTCACTGACTACCATGTATTGCCTTGCTTTTACTGAAATCTGGTTATAGACAATACTTTTCTACTATCCTTTAACATGGGGTGGGAGGCCACTCTTACACAGCCCCAAATATGTCTAAGGATTTGACTGTCCCCTCCTATTCCTCAGACCCTTCCAACTGCATTCTTGATGTCTGATCCTTTGACGTTCAAACCACCTAGACCAACTGTACTGTTTCCAATTAGGACATCTAACAAGCGCACTAATGACCAAACCCACTCACAAATTTGTCACACTGGGCAGTGTTCTCTGTGCCTCAAGGTGATTATTATCCTGGCTGGAGCACTAAATCAATTGCAAAACATCTCAATGACTTGCTCCTCCTCTCAATTACCAGAGCTCTCCTCAAATTACCTGTAAATATACTTCACTGCCACTTCCAGCCAGCAGTCTCATTTCCATGATGCCCTACTTCACAGAGGAAAAAGAAATCACTGCTTCTCACAGTGAAATCTGTGGATGTGGGTGGTTTCCACTGTTATTTTATCTCCCCTCAAATCCCCACTCTGTGCTCCTCAGGGCTCCTACTGTTTCATTAGTTCACTATCCCCTTTCCTTTTGTTCCTTTGCATCAGCATTTAATTAAACACATTCAAACAGTGCTCATCTTACAACTAACTCCAGGTCTGTAGGATGTTTTTTTGAGGGAACTGGGTTCCTCTTGAATTATTAGTGTGAGTTCAGGAAATGGTAAGCACACTAAATGCCCACAGGCAGTCTTTAGCAAACACTAAATATTCCCTGTAGAACAAGTTTCTGAAAGCTGAAAAAGTCTCTAATATTTAAGTGTCTATTTTAAATAATCATGAATGTAAGTCTTGTGGTGATTTTATCAAGTTCCACTGTGACCTTAGTTAGAAGACTACTCATGCTGAGGCATAAGCCAGTTTTCTCCTTATACTATTTCTGTAGAAATTTTCAACTGTTGTTGATCGATCTTGTTCTACGAATTAAATCTTCCAAATATGGGCATCCTGCAGCACAGGCTTAGGGGCTGCATGGAGAATACACAGCATAACTTCTGGGCAGTGAAGACGGATGTGCCTGTAGGGAATTCCTACTGCCTCAGCCTACAGAGTAAACATCAGCTAATCTAAGTCATCACATGGATCCGCTGGCTAAGCTGGCATTTTACCATCTCATATGAAGGGAGGTCAACTCTTTCGAAAGTGCCCTCCATTAACTTCTTATTTTTATGAGGCAGTAATTTCAATGAGCAGATCCCGGGTAGATAATCTAACTTCGACGGTGAGGAATGTAGCGGAGGTTCCTCTACTCTCTCAGGAAAGTAACAGGTAATAAGAATTCTCAATGCTTTCCTGAGATTGTTCTTCTTAATATTCTTTGTGATGAAAGAATAACAAGAAAGCAGAAATGCTGGCTTCTGTTTCTTATGAAATAGGCAACCACCACTCTACAAACTCTCCCTAAAAATGAAGGAATTTCTTCCACAGGCTGAGATTGAATATGCATTTATTATTGAGTATCAGCTAAATGTCAGGCACTCTGCTAAGTACTCTGAAGTTAAAGGCCTTTATTCTTAATAATGATCAGATGAGATGAGTAAAATCATCCATATTTTCAAAGTAGAAAAATTAAAGCCAGGCCTAGTGGCATACAGCTATAATCCCAGCACTCAGGAGGCAGATATAGAAAGATCTTGAAATCCAAGTCAGCCTGGGTTACACAGTAAGACCCCATCTCAAGAAAGAAAACAACAACAAAAACTGAAAGTTGAAAATGTTATATAATTTATATAACATTTGTATAATGTTATATATAATTATGGCTGGCAAATTCAGAGCTAAAATTCCAACCCTGGTCTGCTGGACTCCAAAGACCTACTTTGTAGTAGATCAGAGAAAATCTAATGATCTAAAGGTACTATATAAAATACAGAATAAAGAAGTGAGGGTGCAACGGCTCAAGCATATGGGATGCACAGATTGGGAGGATCAAGGTTTGAGGCCAGCCCAGGCAAAAGAAGTAAAGCCAAGAAGTAATTTATTCAAGTTCATAGATGCAATAATTGTGAGAACTAGAGTACCTAAAATTACAGTTTCTAACTACAAACAATTTACAATTTTATGGACTGTAATCAGTCTTAGCAAACTTACTTAAGTTGAAGAAACATTAGAAAATACTTTTTTTAAAAACAGTGGTAGAAAATATATTCCTGAGGAGAAACTGGGAGGGACAGAAATCTCTAACTGTGTTCTCAACACTTAAGTTGCTCTATCTAAAACTTGTCATAAGTATCAACTCTTACTTGATTTTAAGTAGATTCTTTCAAAGTACTACTGACAGCTGAACTAAAAAAAAATTGATTCTTTTAACCTTAATGAATCAGTGTTAACGTTACAGAATTTAGCTAAATTACTAGACTATACCTCTCATTTTAACAGGAATAGAAGCAAACAAAACCAGTGGAAAGTACATAAGAACATGTTAAAAATACTTTTTATGTTAAAAAAACTGTATGAAAAGTACTACCAATTTTTATAAAGCGAAAAGTCATTTTTAAAACAGCTTAAATGAGTCTACCCTGCATACCTAGTATTTAGATGAGGCTCTAGTATTTCTCGAACGTGCTCAGGAAATCTCTTCCACAACTGGTGACCTCGGCCGCTCATCTGCATCTCTCTACAGTCATAAATGGAAAGTAATTCCTGCAAACACATAGTTCACATAGCCCACAGCGAAGCAGATCAAAATTTTATATTAATCAGTGTTCTACAGATTATTGCTATGAAAACACGGAAAAAGAAAGAGAATTTAGACTTGCTTCAGAGCTCTGAGCCTCCTCAGGACCTTTATTTCAATGTCTTGAACCATTTAGGTAACTTACTCAGGGTTCCAAAACTATGACAGTACTTGGACATGCAGCCAGCTTAAGGGATATTATGTATGAAATACAAGACTAAGAGCTACTTTCGGGAAACAACAGGAACGTTTTATATTTGTAAAATTATAATCCTCGGAATTTTTCTCTTGGTGCTAGGGAATGACCCCAGATCCTCATACATGCTGAGCATGTGTCTACCGCTTAGCGCCAACCCCAGAGCCGAGCCTTAGCGTTTGATCTGTTCTGAATTATAATGAAAGCAACTATAAATCCCAAGCAGTACAAAAATCCAAGAAATCTCAAATTCTAGATCTAAAACACTGAGCTTAGCTGGGTGCTAGTGGCTCAGGCCGTAATCCTAGCCACTTGAGAGGCTGAGATCAGAGGGATCGGAGTTCAAAGCCAGTCTGGGCAAATAGTTTGTGAGACTCTAACTCCAAAACAGCCAGAGCAAAAGGAGTGGAGGTGTGGCTCAAGTGGCACAGCCTTTAAACCCCCAAGTCCAGGGGGAAAAATACGGAGCTTAAAATTCTGAAAATGGGATGAAAAATGTCAAAAACCCAATTTACTTACTATTGAAGCCCAGAGACTGAATGGTTATCTTTTGTTTTCCTTGGAGGAAAAAAATGGGACTTTATAGATGTAGTAGAAAAAAAAAAAATCTGTCTCTCATTCTTTAAACCATTACGGTATATCAACTATGAGTCTTTCTTATTCCTTTGAAAAAGGCTATGTGTAATAAATAGATGTTTTTCTGACATTTATTAAATATAAGCACTATCTAGCAAAATATGTACTTTGCACTTAATATTTTTAATAAAACTTCTTGTGTCCTGCACAAGCTTGTCCTATAAACCTAACTGAGGGCAACAGGAGATGCAGAAAAGACAACAGATGGAAGACTAAACATGCATAAAGCTGGGGCCAGGCAGGCTGGGTGCTCTGATGGAGACACAGTAACCACCTCCACCTCCAGAGAGTTTATTGTATACACCTCGTGGCAACACAAGGTGGAGAGGCAGGCCTCGGGGGAGGGGGTGTGACACCATGATCCTCAGGAAAAGGAGGAAACTGACAGCTTCTCTATGAATGTAACATTAAAGGAAAAACAGCTGTACTGCATCTTGCCCACTTCTGCAGTTGAGGCTGTGCCAATTCAACCTTGCAAATTACTGGGCATAACTATGCTTGCTCCCTTCTGCGGTTTGGGGCTATGCAAAACTCAAACCCGCAGCTTATTCGATACACCTGTTGGCTCCCCACAAAAATTAAGAAAATATATAAAGAGCTCAAACAAAGAAGTACCCAAACTCCACTTTTCATTTAACTAAAATGTTATTAAAACTTTATTTGAATTCAGTTTTTTCTGATGTATGGCAAAGATTCTTTAAAAGAAGTCCCTCTGACTTCTAATATTAGACTTACTTGATCAGCAGTTCTCTGGTTTCAGGACTATTAACACTCTTAAAAACCCTAATGTGCTTACAGCTATAGGCCTTCCTTCTTATTTCCTGGAGAAAATAGAAGTGAAAATGATCTTCCAAAGGTCACCCATGACCTCCATTTTACTACACAGACAACAGGCAGTTCTCAATTCTCAAACTATTACACCTGCACCCAGCATTTGAACAACAGAGAGCGTCATATTTCCTGAAACACTCTCATGTCTTCTAGAACGTTCTTCATTCTCCTACCTCATTGGCAGCACTTTCTCATTAATCTTGTTCCATTCTTATTTCTCTGATTTCTCATTATCCAGGGCCTAATTAGTAGACTCTCTTGTTTTGTTTATTTGTTTTTGAGACAGGATCTCACTATAAGCTGTGCAGGCTGGCTTTGAACTCCTGAGCTCAAGTGATTCTCCTCCTTAGTGTCCTCAGCAGCTGGAACCCCCATGCTGGCAAGTGCTACCATGATGCAATTGCTGGAATCTTTTAACTGTACTTACTCCTTGATTATCTCATTTTCTACAATGAAAATGTCTAATTTTTTATCTGTAACTAGACCTTCCATCATAAGTACCAGACCTGAATGTCTAATGAAACAGAAATTTTCAAGGGAAATATAACATGATGAAGGGCGAAGAAAGACAATTTAGAAAAATATTGCAAGTACAATAGATAGAGTTAATTTATGAACAAAAATAATCAACCAACACCAAGAAAAAAGATGGAAAAGATTACTAGAACAAACCGACAAAACCCCCAAAATTACAACTCTCATAACTAAACAAATGTGAATTAAAAGATACACTTCTCATCTGTCATACTGTTAAAACAAAATTTTTATAATACATACTCTCTAAAGGAATTTATATTACTTTGATAATGAAAATAATAGTTAAGTGTTTCACAAGTATAGAATTTACAACTTTCTTGCTAGAACTGAATAATGTGAGGTCAGAAATGACCACTCCATGCGAGCTCTCTTACCTGGATAGCATATGCAGCTGAATCTTGAGCTCGGCTGTTATCAGCATATGCAAGGTAAGCTCTTGTTAGCTCCATCAATAACCCATAGGCAAAGCTTAAATCTTCTACCCCAGTCTCAATAAAAACAAGAAAAAAAAAAGATAATTCGTGTATAAATTTTCTTAAGTTGCACATTGTCCTTCCCCCCGGTGAATTTAACTTAGAAAAAGGAAAGATGGTGAGGCTCGAAGTAAGTTAGTTCCATGGCTGAAAGATCTATGTACAGCTAGTCAGCCAAAATCAAACTCTTTTTATGCGTTTTGAAAGTGTGTAAGAATTACTCGACTTTTGAATAGTGCTAACAATTTGCATTGTTTGCTTTTTAACTGTTAAAAAACAATTACATATACAGCACCTCCTAGGAAAACTGCATTCTGAGGAGCCTAAGCCTCTCCTGACAAATGAAGAATTTCAACACGTTCTCCATTTGGACATTCACAAGGTACGCTGACACATTAAGATTCCATTTAGGAGGTTGGGGTGTATGTAGCTTAGGGGTACAGCGAGCACTTCCCTAGCAGGTGGGAGGCCCTGGGATTGAGACTCTGGGTGTGATCCCCAGCCCCACAAAAAGAAAAAAAAAATTCCATTTAACTTTTTTTTTTCCACATGGATTTCCCAAATTCATTTGACTACAAAAACTTTTTAATTCACATATTATTAGAATACCCTGGGAAAATAGTTTCATGGAAACACTAGCAATAATGTTTAAAGAGTAATCTTTAAATAATTAATTAGGCTTTATGTACAATTGTAACTAGATTAGGAAGCTTTATTGCAAGAGCACAACACACTAGTTTGGGCTCAAACATTACTGCTTTCTGTCAAAGGCTTCCATGATAGTACTAAGAAATAAACTTAGAAGTTATCTAAATTTTCTGATTTAGATTAAGTTGTTACTAAAGAGCACTTGAATAGGTTTTTGGTTTTTGCAGTACTGGGGATTGAACTCAGAGTGTCACACTTGTTAGCTCTACCACTGAGTCATGTCCCAGCTCTCTACTTGCTTTTAGTTTGTTGTGAGGACAGGGTCTCCTGCTAACTTTACCCAAACTAGGACTAGGACTGCTCCTCCTGTCTCCACCTCCCAAGTAGCTGAATTACAGGCATGCACTACCACACTTGGCCTTTGAATAGTTCTTTATAAATGGAATATATAACCTCAATGACAGAGAAATCTTGCCATTCCAAAGTAATATTACTTACCACAAATGTAAAATCTTTTCCTTGGGTTTCAGTTGTTGAGAAATCTAATCGACCTGGATCTATCGCCCCCAGCTCCCCTAAACATTCTCCACAGAGTAGACGAGCTTGGGAGTTTGCATCTTGACAACCTTTCAAAAGCACAGTCACCAACTGTGAGATAACAGGTTCTACTGTTTCACTATCAGTTGCATATTTGATCAGTTTGTCCTAAAATAAAAGTATAAAGAAAACTCATATATAACGTCTACAAATCTGTATATTTCCTAAACTAGAAAGTTTAAAATAGTAAGGAAAAAATACTGACAAAAAATAAAATTCCTTTATCTGTAATCTTTTCAATTTCAATGAGTTCACTAATATGACTCACAATACGTTCTGTACAGTAGAGTGTTTGAAAATCTTAATTATTGGTTTATTAAACAGTTACTATCCCATATCAGCAGGTAAAAATGAGTATGACACAGTCTTAGCCCAGTGAGCTCACTCTAATAGAGCACACATGTAAACAAATAATTATAATAAATACATTTACACACTGAAGAAGCAATGAAGATGAAAAAGAAACGAAGAACTCTAAGATTGGTGGCATGCATTTCAGTACATCAAAAAGGAACAACTATTAGGAAAAAGGGATTGAAAAGTCTATAAAAACTAGAGAAAAGGAGGAAGAAAACCAGGGAAAAGGTTCAGGGGAGAGGGAAGAAGACAAAGGAAGAGGTAGCCTTAACGAAAAATAGGCTGGCTCAAAAAATCTTTTTAATCTATTTCCTGAGGATGTTATAATGAATAAAACGTTAAGTCTGAAGAGAATACTCTCGAATCACGGACTTAGACACTGTATTTGTATGAAATATTTCATCTGTATTTTTTCCAGGTAGGTAATACATTTATAAGCATCTCAAACTTCATGTTAGGACGTTGATTCAAATTATTTTTCAAAAGAAAAATAAAAAAAATTTGATCTCATATAGCATCTTCAATAGCTGATTTCTTAAATAACATTTCAGGTTACTTTAGGCATAAATACCTTGAAAACAGAACTAGTAGCCAGTAAAAATACTCAGGTAAAAATTTTACTTTTTGGTATAATTTGTAACCACAGGCTGTGTTCTTACACTGACTGTACAGAAAAAGGAGAGAAACCTACCCCATGGATACCTCAGGCCAGGCCCTGTGCCTGGTTTGTATGGTAAACGGGAAGACATGGGATAGAGGAAAAAAAAAGAAAAAGAAAAAATTATACACATTTATTCACTGACTAAACTAGAAAATAAGGAAAAAGATACTTCACTTGGCAAAGAAAAATGTAGGTCATATTTACAGTAATACATATTCTGAAACACTAAATGAATGGGAAGTTAAAAAATATATCTATTTCCTAAATGCTCAAAAACAGTTTTACGTTATTGAACTTCTAGGTTAAACTAGGTTTTTTTCAGCCAAAAATATTAAATTCCAGAATTTTTAAAAAAGCGCTCAATGTATCTATTCAGAAAAGCCTTTGTAATATATGTGCAGTTCTATCATTGTCTGAATGGCTAGGGAAGTGATAGGAAAAAGGTAGCCCCCATTACTTGATTTGATTGCTTAATTGATTTGCCATACTGGGGATTACACACAGGGCCATGCCTATGGCTAGGCCAGTCCTGCCCCAATTACTTGAAATGTTACTACTGTCATGAACTAAATGTCCATATGTACTTAGGTCTAACTCTGGACCTTCGATCCATTAGTGTGTCTGTTGTAACAACAGCGGCTGTGGAGTCTGAGGTCTGTGGTGCTGCCGTAAGCCCATCAGTGGGGTTTCCTATGCTTATTTTGCTGTAGGGACTTTTTGTTTAAAAACTTACTTTCATTTGTACTGACCATGCATTGGATTCCAATGGCAGAGTAAGAATGCCTGCCTTGTTCTACTTTCTACTTTTCTCGTGTAACTTTGCTTATCATTTCACTTTTCGAGTTTCTAAATCACTTTGCTTAGGTGTGTGTCTTGCATGTGACAGAGTTGATTTTTGTGTTGTAAGTCAATTTGTAAATTTTTCTTTTTAGGTCTTCGGTATTTATTACTATAACTGATGCACATGGCTTTAATTCTGCCAGGTATTTGTTATGCTACTGTGTGTACTGTGTTTTCCCCTCTAGTCTGTTTCATTTGTTTTTTAAAATAACTTAGTTAGGTAAGGGGGAAAGTTTGTATTTTTGTTCTAGAGGTATCTTTTAGTCTAATTTATACTGTCCACCTTCCATCTCTTCTTACAACCCTTCTAGAACTAGTCAGCAGTTTTCAATGGTATACTTTTGGCTCATTACTGCTTGTGCAACAATTACAAAGCTTATTTTATATAAGCCCTAGTATTTCTTCTTCTCTCATTGAAAAATTTGTATTATTTTTGCTGGATTAGAATGTGTAACTTTGCATAGATTTCTCCTTCCCTTGCCCCACTGTTTTAGTCTTAGATCTACAGTTAAATATATCAACAGTAACCATCGGTGAGTCCTTTTTACAAAGTCTTTGCTGTCCTCTCGACTGAAAGCAGCTCACTCTCAACTATGTGTTTTAGGAAGGGCTCACTAGTGAACCCACATTCCTTCCATTCTCTTATGTTTAAAACTGTGTTTGGCCTTGAACTTGCAATCCTCCTGCTTTAGCTTCCTGAGTGGTTCCTACCCTGGCACATCTGGTTTGAGTAACACTTGACTCATACTTATGGCCTTTACGTTTTGGAAAATGTCACTGTCCTCTAGGCTGGGTCCACTCCGTGCACTGCTGTTGACAATCCTAATACCAAGCCAGTTTTCTTGCCCTTACAAATCAATTAAAAAGATTATCTGTTGCCTGGAAGTCTTGAAGATTTTTTTTATTATTATTAAAGTGTAGCATATGACTCAGAACAGACTATTTCAGAGTTAATTTTCTATAGTACGTAATAGGTTCTTTTGATATGCACTTCCAGAAAGCTTTCTTGGAGTAAATTTAAATCTTAATGCTATTCTTTTATTACTCTTCTTCACAGAGACTAGCTGTGTGTGAAATCTTTGCCAGTCATTCTTTACCAACAAGCTTTTTTTTTTTACTGTTTATTTCACTTGTTCGTGTTTTTAACACCTTGATTCAAGTCCCCTTACTGAATCTGTAGTGACGTTCTTTTCTGCACTCCTCTAACTCAGTCTTCAGAGCTCAGTCATCTTCGTTTCAAATCTTGTAATTTTTTTCATGCTTGCAACTACTTATTTGAAATACTTAACTCAGGTTATTGTGCTAAATTCAGCTTTTTTCCCTTTTTTGGCTAGGTTTTGGAGGGAACGGTCATGAACTAAAAAACTATTTTTGTTTTGTCTCACCGTGCCACGTATGCACGTGCGTTATTTCTGCTCACATTCTGAGCCCTTCTAACAGACGTGTGCTGAAACTGTAAGCATTTTGTAATGCCTTCAAGATTTGCACTTCAATGAGAACCTATATCACTTTCATTAATAAACCTTTTTTATGGTAGTGTGGAAGGGGTTTGGTAAAATCTTTAATTCAGCAAGTTTAATTTCTGTAGGACCTTTAAAATTCTTCCCATTCCTTTCTTCTTCCTGTTTATAACAAAGACTCAATAGTGTCTACCCCTTCCTATTCTTTCACTTCTCCCCAGTGAGTGACTGTCAGTCTATAATCCTAGGGTCTGTACACTCCCAAATTACTCACCTGTATCCAATACTCTGATACATCATACTTCAATCTTTTTCAGTATTTTTATACTTACTATTATACTGACTCTTTCTGTTGGTGATTTTATCTTTGCACCATCATTTTTAGTTCCTATTTTCCAACTTTCTTCTTATTATACAGTTTCCTGAGACTCTGACTGTTCTGTCAATACAAGCTTGTGACATGAGCTCCAGAGACAGCTCTGCCTAGTTCCAGACAACCTGACAGTCACAGTATTCTCTGTCCCCTAGTTATACTGAGCTATTTCTAGTTTTACGTGCTGTCCTTGTTGCTCTTTACAGAGTTGGGAGGGCACTATGTAGAGGTTCAGACTTAGGAAGCCATCGCTATCCTAGCACAACCTGGAAATCTCTTGCAGTTTTATTTTCAATAAACTCTTCCTTGCTTTGTAATCATTAGTAAACATGACTTATTAGAATTTTGCATTGCCATTAAAATTTATTTGGCTTCTTACAAATACCTTATCCTTTTGGGACTTCATCAAAGGGATTCCCCCACCTGAATAGCATTAGCTTTCACAAACAGATTATGTGGTTTCTTTCTTCCTTTTTTTTTGTCAGAACTGGGGCTTGATTGAACTCAGGGCTTTCACCTTGAGCCACTCCACCAGCCCTCTTTTGTGGTTGGTTTTTTTCAAGATAGGTTCTCACGGAACTATTTGCCCAGGCTTCGAAACTTGATTCTCCTCATCTCTATCTCCTGAATGTGGTTTCTTAATTTGACCCCTAGCCTGGTTTTTTGACATAAATGTCTTTCTGCCACCCACTGAACTTAGCAGTTCCTTATTTCTTCAAGACTGTGTACTCCTTAAAAATAAGAAGCAGGTATCAGTTACATCTCAACTTCAAGTCTATTCAAAGTATCTTTTCTTCTCCCTGTGGCTAAGATTTGAACTTATAAAACAGTATCTTTTGCATTGCTTCTAATAGACACTAATAGTATACACACACACACACACACACACACACACACACACAAAAGTTTCTTTGACTTCTAACCCTGTTATCTTATGTCAGTTTCATGCTCTGGTATTTCTGTGGGTATAGACAGCTACCCTGTTCAATATAGTTGCTACTATGTACATGTGGCCAATTAACTTAAGCAAAATTAAGTAAAATCTAAAATTCTGTTCCTCAGTCACATATTTCAAGTGCTCAAGAGAGCCGTATTTGGCTAGTAGCTACTGTCACTGAAGATAAAAGACATTTTCGTCCTCAGGGATAATACCTTTGGACTGCACTGTTCTATAGCTTAATCCAACTATCTGTAACTTTGACATTAATTCTTTCCAAACAGCTGGGGAAGAACTCATTTCTGTCTCTCTTTGTTCCCAGGTGTTCTGGGCTGGTATCCATCTGCTTCGTGTTCCTGGGAAGACATGTTTCTCTGGGTTCTTGTTTTCACTTACCTCCTTATACTTCTTCTAAACTCTCCTTGCTTTTATTTTTGTTGTTCTCCTTACAAATCAACAGTAAGTCTAACCAAGTAGATATGGATGCTGAACTAAATTAATTCTTACATAAAAGAAAAAAACCTCTAACAATCTACAGCCCTTTATCTTATATGGACTACTCAGTCTGTTCTAAGACTCCTGCAAGTACATTTCCTTGCAGGAGGAAACAAGTACCTTGTTTTGTTACGGTAATCTATTCACATTGAGACTTTACACTCAAGTAACACTTGTCAGGGAATTACCAGATGTGATTTATCCTTTGTGACACAGCTGTGGCTTTCCCGAGTATAAGGAATTACCTTGAGTCCTCAGATTTATTAATTTACAGGCAGAAGGATTAAGTCTCCTTCCAGTGGACCATGACCATGTCCTCTGCTTGCAAATAAACTAAACTAGAAAACCTCTAAGCCAAAGGAGATACCGTTGTTTTATGTAAGTTTCTGTATCAGATTAGAAGGCTTGCAGCCCTTTAACTCAACTGGAACCCAGATAGAGATGTGGCACAGGGACGGACAAGCATAGGGTAGTTTCATTTCAATTCAGGGAGGGATGGAGACTGTAACACACCAACAATGTAGATATATCTAAGCTGGAGGAGATCCAAGGGCCCTCAAAGTTGATGAGGCATCTTCACCTTGGCCACTTACCCCCAGTAGTTATAAGTTCACTCACTACCCCAGAAACCATGTATTCAATACCATCAAGCATGTCTGTTGCCCTAAGTACAAGCTTGCTTCTACAATAAAAACATTAACTCAGTTTTATAATCCAGAGTCATGAGGGGGTCTCGGGCGCTCACGATTTACCATGTGTTCTTGATCAGCACCAACTTAAAGACATTTTTCTGATTTGGACATTGATAGTGATCTAGTATTTTAAATAAGTTTCCACTGTCACAAAGGTCAAAAATAACCTACATTATGCTGCCAAGGAAAAAATAAACTCCACTGGTTTCTTCAGAAAGTAAACTTACTAATTGAACTTCATTAAAATGACCAGTTCAGTCCAAATATAAAATGGTAAAATTGCTGGTATTTTGCATGACAGATATCTAGGGGAAGTTAAACCAGTAAGACTCACATATAAATAAAACACACAAATCTTTACTTAGGAAGATGCAGTAACCTAAAACATAGCCATGAAATCATGACTCTTCAAAACCACCACAAACTCTGCAAACCTTTGGGGTTTAGACAGCAGGCACCTCATGGATTTTCAGACAGATCTGATAATCTACGTAAATAAAAAATTAGTCCTTCCATTGAATCTACTGAGTGTCAAACAAAGACGCCTGTCTGTTATCTTTTCTTTAACCCCCCCAAGCTTTCTCTGTGATGGCTTTTTAATTATATCATCTTTAGCATACCTGATTTTTATACAAGGTTTCCTTCAAGCTTGTAAGAGCATGAATACGAACATCTACATTTTCGTGCTGAATCGCTTTCATGGATAGCTGAAGAGTTGTTTGAAGATCAGTACTTTCAGAGGTCTCCTACATAAGAGCACAGAGAAAATACCTTACTAATTAACTAACAGTCATTTCTGAAGGCCTGAATTTCCTATAGAGTTACCAATAAAGTAGCTACACTATACTCTAATAAAATTAGCTGTAAAAATGATGAAATTTTCATCTTTTCCTTTTCCTTTTTTTTTGCAAAGTATAGGTCATTGTTAGTAATTTTCAGGGGAAAGGATTTTGTTCAAACATCTTTAGACTAAGAGGAAGATTTTATTCCAACTAAATAAAAATGTATTTATCTGAAATGCTTACTGATAAGAAGTACAAGTTTCTTGTAACTTTCCGAGGCCTCCACAATAGCCTCGAGCCAGGTCTGGGCTAGATAACTCTACTTTTTTCCTTGTACTAGTTATAGCACCCCACTTTCTGCCTTGAAATGCTATGAAATCACCACTAATATTTTCATAATTTCAGTGAGTTTGCAGACTTCAAGATGCCAGAACTACATATTATTCCCCCTCTACAGCTCAGAAACCAGTTAGACCTCACATTTATGTCATGATTTGTCGCACAAAACTAGAATTATCCCATCTTTTCTGTCCTCTCTCAGGGCATACAGAAACTCTGCAGCATCTAAATGCTAAAGATTCCCCCAAAGGCATGGATTCCTGGTAGTATTATCTAGTCACAGGAATGAGTTATCCGATTACCCCTCCATATGATTCTCTAGGCAAAGTCTGGAACAATTTTGTATCTGACATCTTTCAAGCTATAAATTGAAAAGTAAGTACCTTTCTGTATTCCTGGAGAACTGCTTTTATCTTTTTTAATTCTGGATGATCAGGTAAAAAATATATTTCATGAAGAAAATCTTGCACAGCATCCCTAATAAAAAGGATTATTTGCCAAAATATGAATACCATAAAGGAAGACGTGCAGCAACAGTTAAAACAGGTCGGTTTAACTCACATGTAAGAGTGCTAGTTGATTACTGACACACAAAGTGTTCCTCCTAACCCTGTCCACATGCTCAGCTAAATCAATACTGGCAAATAAACACAGGTGAGAAAGTCACCCAAGGCCCTCAACAAACCAGGGTTCTCAGTGCACATGCCATATATACAGTCTTCCTTTGTAATGTGGGTGGGATGGGTGACTTGCTTGAGATAATAGGCAGTGGCAGAAGATCTGCTGTTGCTAGTGTGGAACCTCGGTGATCGAAAGACCTGGCAGCTTCCACTTTTGTACTCCGGAGAGCACTGCATCACCATGCAAGAAATCTTGCCACCAACATGGACGGGATACACAGAGAAAGGCTCTGAGACTACATGGAAAGAGGGAGAAGCCCACCCCAGTCTGCCTGTCAGCTCAGTGCCATGCCAGTGACCTCTGTTAAGAGGAGAAGAAATGGTCAGCTGAGCTCAGCACAGATTGTGAAATTTTGAGCAAATAAAAATAGTTATTATTTTAAGATACTAAGTTTTGGAGTGATTTGTAATACAGCAACAGACAGTCAAAGCCAATCCCAAAACACAAACTCCCATAAAAGAGTTTCAGAGAAAAATTATACAAATAATTCTTATGGAGGCTACAACTTTTAATTTGCTTACAATATAACAAATGCTCTAATCTTACTGAGTCAAAATATAAATATTCCTAAATCTAGTCTTCATTAACTCATACAACAAACATGTACTAACTACCAGTGATATTATGCACTAAGCACTGTTGGATGGAGGGGGTGAAACAGTAAGCACAGTACTTCTTTCATTTGGGGGTTTAAGGTGTTCTACTTATGATACGAAAAATGTAGAGAAATAGAGAAATGATTCCACCATCTGTAATAAATAATAAAGATATGGATATCTGTACAGCCACCTAAAAGATACTTAAAAAGTGATATACAGTACTAATTTTATTGTTCTGGCTTGTACAAAAGAAAAAACCTAAATACAAGTATTTTGAATGAAGACCGACATGTAATCTTTCCTTTTTCTGTGCTTCCTCCCTACCTGGAAACAGAATATAGGTGAGCAGGTAGTACTTAAATCCTAACTTTTCAGAATACAGGAATTATGGTGTACAATAGTTAGTGAAACAATAGAAAAAAAGTTAATGTGTTGGAAGACACTCTAAGCTAAGAAGCACCTGGTTCAAAAATGCAAATGGGATCAAGTAACACAGGCCACAGCCTAGTGCCTGTTTTGGAAAATCATGGGAAAAGATTTTAAGAAATAAGATGTGGACAGCTTGAAGGTCAAAGTAAGCAATTAGGAATTTATCAGCTGGAACACAGAATGGCAGAACAAGTCTCTATGCTGAAATGATACGGATAAAGAGATATTTTTAAAGACCGCTGTAGCAACAATGTGAAAAAACATGACGGAAGTCTACAGTGAGGAAGACGGGTTCAATGGAGCAATAAGGATTCCAATAAGCTATTGCTGCAGAAAGGAGGTCTACTCATGCCATCCAACTATCTGTCGTTTAACTGGGAGAAGAAAAGTAATTTAGTGTTACCCTTCGAAATTAGCCAAAAATGAATTGTAATTGCTAACCTACTAATTCATGAGTTTTAAATATAACTATAGTAGAAGTAATTCCACAACTGGAAAAGCCTCAATTCAATATGCAGTTATGTGCCAGTGACTTCAGTTTACTGACACTAAGATTTTAAAAAGTAAATAGTTCTACATTTTTTACCAACGATAATGCTAACCCTTTGAGATGTAAAAATACAGTAAAAAGTTGCTATTTGTACTGCTAATTTGAGCTGCAGTACCTGTTTTCAATGATAAGGTAGTGAAAGATGGCCGCAGTTTCTTTAGGCTGGATGTGGATGAGTGGTAACAAAGCCACGATCACATGGCTGAGAAGGGAGCCGAGGTAAGCATGATCCAGGCATCGGACAAAGCAGTCCCACGCTCTGTGTGAAAGAAAAAAAATAAATAAATAAAAACTAAGTCCCATTATTTTTATCATTTGTAAAGCCTTACAAGGCAGCTTTAAAATATGAAGAAAAAAATCATTATTATATATTCTAACAAAGAAATCTCCAAATATCAAGTTAAAAAAAAAAACAATGTGAAAAACAGTATTTTGGAGTACGATCAATACAAAAAGAATTTTATGTGTGTATGTATGAATTTGTACAGATGGTCCCTAACATCTGTACAACATAACAGTTTAACATAAAGATTTTTTGACATTAGGTGCTGGTGGAGTGGCTTAAGGTGTACAGGCCCCGAGATCAAACCCCAATCCCACCAAAAAAAAAAAAAAAAAAAGATTTTTTGATGTTAGGATGGTACAAATGTGATATGCATTTAGTAGAAACTGGGTCAACAACATGCAGTACAATTCTCCCTTGTGATGCTGGGCAAGCCACAGCTTCCAGGTGACCATATAACCACGAAGGTGAACAACTCATGCTGTATGTAGTCTACGGGTACTACTGCATTCAATAAACTGAATGACATACTACTCAACACTTCATTACAAAATAGACTTTATGTTAGATGATTTTGTCCAACTGTGTTCTGAGCTTAAGTTAGGCTAATCTTAAGAATATTTTTAAGCCCAGCATGGTGGTACAGGCCTGTAATCCTAGCACTGGTGAGGCTGAGGCAGGAGGATCCCGAGTTTTCAGACAGGCTGGGCTACATAAAGAGACCCTATCTCAAGCCCCTACCCCCAAAAACGTTCAGTTAAAAAGTATGTAATATTTCATTTCAATTTGAGAAATACTTACAAACTTGTGAGTTTTTTCTCTTTCTATAATAAAGCAAATTTTCTAGTAGCTCTATTCACTTAAGACTTAGAAGCAATGACAACTCAATAGTAACGGGTAGGCACATGAGTGCTCAGACTGTGAATTAAAATGGGCTCAAAGGTACCAGGGCCAGGTCTCCTTAAAGAAACTGCTGATTCTGGGCCAGTGTCAGGAAATATGCAAGATGAACCCAGGATACCTTGTCATGCTAGAAAGCAGAAAATCTGTCAAAAGTCACAAGTGTCAACTTGAAGGGTCTCGTGCTGGTTAAAGGTGGGATGACTTTGGTAGTAAGAATGAACAGTGATTTTAAGGGATTAAAATTCATCAAATTTAGGAAAACCCATGTGATTAAAATGACAGGAAAAAAAAGAAGAAAAATGTTACTGAAGTTATCAGGGCAAAACTATCACTCAAGTTCGGTAAGTAAACGGAAATATTCATGCATTTATCTTGCCTATCCTGAGTGAACTGCTTTTCCTATGAACTATGTTTCAGAATAGCCCAATTTTTTGTTTGGCTGTGGTAAGACAAATCCCACGTAAGGCAGGTGTGGTGCACACATCTGTAAGGCTAGGCAGGATGATGGATCTGAGGCAAGCGTGAGCTACATGTGAGGTTCAAGACCAGCCTGGACCACATGGCAAGGCCCTGTCTCAAAAATCTAAAAGGGGACTACAGGTGTGGCTCAAGTGGCAGAGTGTCTGCTTTGCAAACTTGAAGCTCTGAGTTCAAACCCCACTCCCACCAAAAGAATTTAAAAAAAGAAAAAATCTAAAAGGAAACAAAAAGAAGACTCCCACCTAATAAACAAAAAAGAAATAATAAAATTAGAAATGACTATTTTATCACCTGTAATGTGATAATGGACTTAGGAAATGGTCATTAATTAACACTGAAACCTTTGGATGAAAGAGTAATAATTGCATTTTTGCAATCAAGGGATTCAGTCTGATAAAATGCAGGGCTACCGATTAATCTTAGCATCACTAAAAGTGGACATCAAATATATGTCTCATGTTACAAGACAACAGAAACACGATGTCTGAACTACAAAGTATTTTCTTCATAACAAATTGAACCTAAATCTAATCGAGCATCTATAACTACTAGCTTATGTGAAAAAACACAGGAGGGAAGAGATGGAGGAAAAGTTAAAGCAATGGTCAATCAAATATTCTATATCCAAATGAAAGAAGTACAACATATGGGGAAGGAATTTATAGGCTAGTCTATTTTATCAGAGAGACTTAAGAGGTGAATAACCACGTGTGATATGTGGACTTTGTTTAGATTCTGATTCAGATCAAATCAGCATCACTGGGGAAAAAACCTTTGAGCTAATCAGAGGAGTATGAATATGGACTGAGTTTTAGCTGATAGTAGGGATTTCTATTAATTCTAAGTATAATAATTCATGAGGGCTGTTTTTAAATGCCCTTGTCCATCAGATACATTTGAAGTATTTACAAATGCAATGATGGGATTCTAGATTGTTCTTTAAATCACTACACCTGATAAAAAAGAAAGTGGGGGTAGAAGGCACTAAATGTGCAGGCTAAAGTGCAGGGTAGGCACATGGGGCCGTTACAATTCTGTCACCTAGAGTTCAGCAGTAAAGGAATTTTTCAGAAGAAACACATTCTCTTTTCTATACAGAGATTCTTTCCACCTGAGTTATTTACAGTTTGAACCCAGTTTCCCTCACAGAGATAAGAAAATAAACTTGGGCAGTTACTTACCTGCAGCACAATTCAGGAAAATCATCCTTGAATCGAAGGCCAGTTCTCAGCGTGGTCATCATTTTTACCCTCACAGAGCTGACATGTTTGGGTCCCATCAACTTCATCAAAGACATCAAACTATCCAAGGCCTATAAAGTAAGTAGCGCTTTAAAATACAATCTGTAAATAAGCCACCAGAAATGCTAAGCACACGTTCTTTCCACCTGAATCTCAGAGGATGCAAAAGGTCTAGTAAACTGGGCAGCCTACCTACTGGGATGCTGAGATTAGGAGGATCATGGTTCATGGCCTGTTTGGACAAAAAGTCTGTGAAACTCCATCTCAGTCAATAGCAGGCATGGTGGCACACGCCTGTCACCCCAAACTACATGGGAGGCTGAGATTGAGAGAATCACAGTTCAAGGCCAGCCTGGGCAAAAAGTTTGCAACATCCCACCTCAACCAATAGCTGGGTGTGATGGTGCATGCCTGTCATCTCAGCTACTGTGGGAATCATAAAATAAGAGGATCATGGTCTAGGCCAGCCTAGGCAAAAAGCAAGACTCTGTCTCCAAAATTACCAGAGCAAAAAGGGCTGGGGAAATGGCTCAAGTGGTACAGTCCTGCTTTGTAAGCAAGAAGCCCTGAGTTGAAACCCCAGAACTGAAGGTCTAATAAATGTTGGCAAGTTCATTTTCTCAACTTATGTGGGAAGGAAGAATTTGAAAAGGACAAGTTGACTTCTGCTTTTTTTTCCCCCTCAAAGGTGATCTGTCATTTTGTCCAGTGATCCCCTACAACAGTAAATTTACTAAGGATAGAGTGTATATTGGTTAATTTTCTTAATGCTATCCCAAACTGCTATTCAACATGAATATAAGCTGGACTGAATTAAAATCATATGAAAAAAATTTTGATGTAAATGGAATGCCTCAATGATCAGTATCTAAGGAAATTTCATTCTAGTGATAGTAAGTTCTAGATGTCCTGAATTTAGTAAAACAAACAACTGATGGGATACTCAGAATGGAGAACACGTGAGAAACACAACCAGACCAGTATCAACAGCTCCAGGTTCTAACAAAGGAGCAAAGAAAGTTTCTTTACCGTAAGAGTATGCCAAAACATGCTAGCTTCGTATGGTATATAACACACTCTACTTTTCTTAGATTCGAGGTCATTCTCTCATTTGGGAGAGCAGTTAAGAAGCTATGTAGATGGAACACAAGTTGTTTGGGGTATTAAATTTGCTAGTTAACACTGACATGCTAGGCATTGGACACTGACACTTTAACAATTTAATACTGTTACAATGTCCATTTTAAATCCTCAAAGTTATTAAGAAAATGGGAGCAGAGTGAAATAAAAAGCATCCCTTCATGTTTTTTTTAACTACAATTTTGCTGACAATAGAGGTAGAAAGCAACCAAAAGGAAAATTCTGTATCTAAAATTTTATCCCAATCTACAGAACAAAAAATTTCAATGGTGATCAATTGTTATAACAGTCATAATAAAACTTCATTGTACTACATTTAAAATAAAATTGACAAATACTGAACTTGACTTACTTTACAAAAAGTAACATTTCTGGTATTCGAAAACACCACAGGACCAGTCAGACCCACTTGGATCAGTACGATTCAATTACGCAGCTTTTGTTTGAGCTGGTTGCTGTCATCCACTGGGCTGGACATAATGACATGAGCCTGAAGCCACTGAGGTCATTACTTGGCAATTAAGGATAAAGCCAACTTCGGCAAATCTGAGCCAAGAGACTGACTGATGTCGTGGTGTGGCGGAACCTATATTATCCTTACATTTTCACTTACAGAGGCGGTGTATTTCTTTGAGCTAGTTTGGGTTGGGATTGCCATCCCTCATAAATCAAAGAACCGTAAGAGATACCATTCCTGTTTTTAAGGCTTATATTCCTCACTCAGCAATCTATTAGGCCTGTTCTTCTTTGACTGTTTGTAGTTAGAAGCAGAAATCCTACCTCCTGAATATCCTGTATGAATTCTTTTCCAGCTCTTTGGAAATCAACTGTCACTACTTACCATTTTCTTATCTTCAAGGCCAACGCTGGAGCTCAGTAACTGCATATTAAAAAAGGCCAAGATGCCCAGTAGCTTGGGCTGCAAATAATCAGCCTATGGGGGAGGGGAACAAAGAGGGATTATGTAAATTTAAACACAAATTTCTTTCCTTCATTTCTTTTTCTTTTTGGTAACGGGGATTGAACCCAGGGCCTCACACATGCTGGACAACTGCTCTACCACTGAGCTACTCTAAATTTCTTAAAAAATTGACAATATAATTATTTAATTCATATGATTCACATGTTATTTAACTGGATTAGAATATTGGAAATATACACACACAAATGAAATTTCTCCAATTAGGTATGTATTTTTGTATCTAATCTTTAAAGAAACTAGTGAAAGTGACTCATAATCACCATGACAAAATATGATTGCACAGTACAGTACGATGAGGAAATTGTGAGCCTCTGGATCTCTGAAGTGATCCCGAATCTGATTCACCTCAGAATCCACAGTGGAGGGGAGAATAAGAGAAACACAGGCGACTGTCCTTATTCTGTGGGATTTAGAGCTCAAATGGGAAGAAGCCTGGGATTCAGGGACGGTACCCTGCTAGAACAATGCTGTGGTTTAGAGCCAGTATCTCCTGAGTTTGTAATAGAGGTGCCAGGCCAAAGGCATCAACACCCACAGGCTAATTTCACTGCCCATGCTACTTCAGGTCTCCTGAAGAGAACAGAGTTAATTCTTTCTCGTGAGCAGAGCAGGCCCTTGAAGAGGACATGGGCTATAAGCCAGTCAACCCAGGTTTGAATCCATTTTGACGCTTTCCAACGTGTAATCTTAAACAAGTTAGTTAACGCCTCCGAGCTGCAGAATGGGAACACTGAAAGTACAGCTGCACAGAGATGTTGTAAAGGTTCAATAAAACACGATGCTTTGTAATAGTTAAATCAATTGTACGCTGTTAATCTTTATACTAAGGCAGGAAAAAGAACTAGGGATGAGTAGCAATTAGTATTTTTCCAACCCCAGAAGAAAGCTTCATGGATTGATGTTCAGCCACCTAATTAAAGCATCTGAAAGGGAAGAAGAAGAGGGGGTGTACTCGCACATGATAGAAAGGCGCTGGATATCCTACACACCTCTCAGGATTGGATGCTGGCATAAACCTTTCTCTTGTCAAGCACAGAAAAACCATGTTTTTCAAGCCCCAAATTACATTATGTTTTGTAAACTTCTGATTTGAATTGAGACTCAACTGTGGCATAATAAGCCCTAATTCACTGACCGTATGGCTCCAGCCTGTGTTTCTTAAATAAAATACAGATAGAGATGGCACTGATAAATCTACACCAACACTCTAATTTTAAAGTTCTTGGATGTGGAGAGTTCTTTCAGTTCATTCATCTATCACTCACCAAATCTGCATTATCCAGATTGTACAGACAACAAAGTCATTCTCTTCCTTTAAGTTACATGGAAAACTAGTATGAGTGGAAGACATGACATAAATCCAAACGTAAACAGGCTGTGGTAAGTGCTATCAGAAAACAATCACAACAATGTGACACAGAAGAAACTGGATGAGTGACTTTAGATCTGGAGATCAGGAAACTCTAAGATACAAATAATGAGAAGGATCCAGGAAAAATTATTCCAAGTAGAGACCATCTAGAGCAAAGGCTGTGAAGCAGAAAAAGCCTCACATAATTAAGAAACACAAAGAAATCAGTGCTAAAAGCAAGGGTGAAAGGAAAAGAGTCATACAAGACAAGTGGCAAGGTAGGCAGATCACTTCTTCTAAGAGCAACGAAAACCACAGAAGAAATTTAAGCCACAGAGTGGTATCAGTTTGTAACGAATACTCCAAATACTGTGGAAATAATTGGTTATAGAAAGGGAGGAATGAAAGGAGAGAACAGCCGGGAAGCGTTTGTACTTCTAGAAAAAGATAGTGACTGCTTGGGAGAGGATAGTAGCAGCAGAAAGGGAAAGATAAATTTTGGCAGTAGGATTTGCCTATAGTTTGATTAAAGATGAAGGAAACACAGGCTTATGAATGCTTCTCAGGTTTTAAATGAAGCAAGTGGGTAGACAGTGGAACAAAGTCCCATTTTCTGAGGCCTGGAAGACAGGAGAGAAACAGGTCAGGAAGGGAAAATGAAGACTTCTTTTGGGGTGAAGCTCAATGGTAGAGTGCTTGCCTGGTACGCACAAGGCCCAATGCCCTGGACTCAATCCCTAGCAGGGAAAACAAAAAAAAGGTTTCTTTTTTTTTCCCTCTCTCTGGTGTTGGGAATTGAATTTGGGACATCATACAAACTAACCATAAGCTCTGCCACATGCTATATTCCTACTTAAGCTGTATCCCTAGTTGAAAATAAAGATTTCTAATACACATTAGATGCTCATAATACAGGTGAGTAGAAATGATAAAAGGAAGCTGTACACTTGCTGCTTGCCATCATCTCTCACCCCCAGGTCCATTTTCTGCCCTGCTCTGTATTGTAGGGCTAGCTAGACAGCATCTCTTAGGATCCCTTGCCCTCTGGCATCCCAGGGAATTCTGTCAACAGGAAGCACCATTAGGAGAATGGAGAAGAGGGGAGAGAGCATGGCATTTATACTTCTGCTACTGCTGTGCTTTGAGGTGTTCTAACCCTCCCTTCCACAAGAGCATCCTCTCTCACTGTTCTACCTCTCAACCAGGCTCTAATAATATTATTTCGTCCCCATCCCAAGACTAAAGGGAACATTAAGTTGTCTGCTATTTACAGTTCCTGGATTCCTTAATATTCTTTCTTGGCTCCTGCAGCCTTGAACATGATGTTGGAAATAGCCCCTTCATTACATTATTTTCACTAAGACACCTTGTGCATACTCTGTTTCCTACCGGCACCTAACCTATGTAAACCCCAAGTCTAAAGTCCACAGGGAGTCTGGACTGAAATTTCAAGTATGAAATCATCAAAGTATATTAAAGGAATTGAATGGAGGTCATTTAAAGTCAGAGTGGTGACAGGGAAAAACAGGAGGCACACAATCCTACATCACTTTAATATTAAAGAATAAAGCAGACTTAGTGCAAGGACAGAGCAAGAAGGTAGACACGGACACAAAAAGTAAACCAAGACAATGTAGTATTATAGAGGTGCCACACAGGAAAGGCAGCAATTGTGGGGACTGCTGCTGAAAGACTGAGTAAGACGTGAGCAGAGAGGCTGCCACTGAATTTAACAGACCTGACCTTGACAAAGAATTTCAGCAGGATGGTGAGAACAGAGCCAAGCAAGAATGGGTTCATTTAATGGGAAATGAGAAAACAGATACAAATCTCTTTGGAGATATTTTCTTGATACTCCTACTTTTTTAAAGGAATGAGGGCAATTTAAAAAAATGGCAAGGGCTGAGGGCACGGCTCATGAGTTACTGTCTTCTAGCAAGCAGCAGGCCCTGAAACCCCAGTATTGTCAAAGAAAGACACTGTTTCAGAAAGCCAAGAATGTTACAGACAAAAAAAGAAGGCTGAGGATTTATATATTTTTTTAGATAAAGAAATAAAATAGCAGTGATTGCATATATAAACTTAGGAAAAATAAAAAAGGAATAACATAGCCATCTAGCTTCTCTTAAATCCAACAGTGGGTTGAAGTACAGTTAGAACTGATTAATTTGCTTTTGTCAAGGAAGAGGCTGATGGGGCTGGGGAGGGAGGGTAAAAGGAAAGCTATAAACATGCTAATATATAGTTTAAAAATAGTGAAGAAAAATAAACTTGCTTTACTTAGTGAAAAAAATAAAGTCTTCAAAATCACTTGGAAACCAGTTTTCAAAGTTTAACATTCTGTGACCACCTTTTGTGATCATGCATCTTAAATCAACTTTTTTAAAACAAAAATCCAAACTAAAAATTTAAAGAAATATCTAACAGTTGGAAAATGCAAAAAAAAAAGAAAAGCTTCTTCAATTTCATATAAACTATAAAAAAGGAGGAAAACAAACAAACAACAAACCTGCCACCTAACACATTCCTTACCATCAGTTCCGGGGACGTGATGTCTCTCGGGCCCTGGTACGGATCGTCGCTGGAGGCAAAGGAGGCTAGTATTGCCAGACCATTGAAGACCTGCTGATAGTGTGCTCCTATGCGTAACAGGAGTTCATTGTGCAGGCCCTGGAAGTCCTGTCTCAACAGGCTCCCCAGCTCAATCTCTGTTTCATTCTAACTCAAGACATTAAACAAACAAACAGTTTTTTTCTTCATACTAACATCCGGAAAATAATTGGGTATTGATTTTAACATGCTATCAGGAGCTGTAGATCAGGTGACATGACCTGCTAATGAACTAAGAAAAGGCACTGGAAAAGAATTCTAATCTTGTTCTCTTCTAGTAGGTCCACCATGAGTTACATGTAATAAAGAGAGAAAGTTCTAGCTTTGTCTAAGGTCTTATTATCATCAACTCAAATTTACAGGAGGTTTATAGCTTGGAGCAGTTTTTCTGGTCAGATGTTGGAGTTAAAATTCAAACATCTGTCACTTATCAGTTGTGCTTTGACTCAGACAAGGCACCCACCCTGACCTCCCTCTGCCTTAGTTTCTCATCTATAAAATAAAGAGTAATATGGTGTAAGCACCCCTAATTCAAAAATACAAAATGTCCCCAGATCCAAAATTTTCTGAGCACTGTCACGGTGCCACAAATGGAAAATTCCACACCTGATATCATATGATGGGTAAAAGTCAAAATGCAAGCATAGCCAGGTATGATGGCTCATGCCTATAATCCCAGCTACTGGGGAGGCAGAAGGAGAAGATCTCACGATCAGGAATGTTCAAGGCCAGCCTGGGCACAGTTCATGTGACCCAATCGCAAAAATGGCTAGCGGAATAGGTCAAGTGGTAGAGAGATTGCCTAGCATGTGTGAGTCCCTGGGTTCAATTACCAGTACTGAAAAAAACATATATGTACGAATGCTAAAAACATTGAATGAAATTGTTTTCAGGTTGTGTTTAAGGTGTACATGAAACAAATTAATTCCTTGTTTAGACTTTGGTCCCACCCCAAGATTTCTCATTATGTACTTGCAAATATTTCAAAGTTCAAAAGAATCTGAAAGGTGGTCCCAAGCATTTGGTTAAAGAACCCTCAGTCTGTAGTACCTTTATCTCATTGAGTAACTGAGAATTAAGCAAAATGGTCCATGTAGTATTGTGGCTATAACTGTTTCTGCCATGTGATGTGTACTCGACAAATGTTTATTCTCTCTTTACCTCCACAATACACAGATTTACTTTTCAGGATAAATAAATACAATCAATATTTAATAATTCTCTTATGGAAAGAGATCTGCTGCTGTCCTATTATAAAAAGAGAAATAATATCAGAGAAAACGATAAAGTTATATGTGTATTTCTAACAGGTTTTTCTGTTCCCACATAGTCTCCTGTTCTCAAAGACACTTGTTAAAATGACACCAAAAAAGAAGCACGAGTTAAAAATTTAAATTTAAAAACTATCTAGAAACTGGGTCAAATTATAATCAGAGTACCAAGTAACTTAAGTAAACACAGATGTTATTATACTCCATTTGAAGACGGTTGTTTTGTTCTGTAATATTTAATTACTTGTAGATCATCAGCCAACTTATAGCTCCAACCAATCAAAAATAGTAAAATGAAATTTAGCTTAGAACCTCATCCATGAAAGTATGACCATCCCAACCCATTAAGGTGAAATGTCAATGAAAATATCAAAAGAATAATTCTTGCCAGGGGCTGGTGTAATCCTAGCTACTCAGGAGGCAGCAGTCAGGAAGATTGTGGTTTGAAGCCAGACCCAGGAAAACAATTCATGAGACTATATCTTGAAAAAAACCCATCACAAAAAAGCGTTAGTTGAGTAGCTCAAGATGAAGGCTCTGAGTGCGAACCCGAGTACCACAAAAAAAAAAAAATTCTTTTTAACATCTTCCTAGGACAAATATTATTTAACATGACAATATTTAAACATATTCTCCTAGGATAGACTATAAATAACCCTCCTCCTGATAGGTTTCCTATGTTTCCTACAATGCTAATTTAAACAAAAGAACAAAACACAATGGGCCAGGACGTAGCTTAGTGGTAGAGTGCTTGCCTGGAATGCAGGAGGCCCTGGGTTCAATCCAAAGCACCACAAAAGACAAATAATAATAATAATAATAATAAGATCATAATACAAATACTCGATTACCTTCAGATAATGAAGAGCACGTTCTAATTCATCTTTGGAACAGGAGCACACCAAGTGAGAAAAAATATACTTGAAGTTATTTATTAAGATTTCTCTACGGTTGACATTTAATTGCTTTCCCAAGGTTCGGATGAGAGCAGAGGCTGCGGGGCTCGCTTTGGCAGCAAGGTCGGGCAGGAGAACTTGTAAAGTCCTCTGAAAAAGAATGCAGTAATTACCCAAAGCCTACATATGTCTGGGTGATAAAACATTCAGATGAGTGACGTACAAAAATAGTTGTAACTGCCACACAAATTTGGCCTCCTGTGGCGTGCATTTGCACTTAAGAGTTACCACTGATGACTTGGCTGAAGCTCAGTGAGCATCTCCCATGATTCAGGCACTGCAAACGTAGCAATGGACAAAGCAAGACGGTGCCTCTGGCACAGAGCTATGTTGTAAACGTGGAGAAATATGCAATAGACAAGCAAATGCAAACATCACTTCTCAAGAGTATGTGTTAAAATACACAAACACTCTACAGTAAAGGTCCTAAGGCTAATAGACTCTTTAAATTAACTTGTATTTGAGACTGAGCAAGAGTAAGCATGGATGCAAATTTAAAGACTTTGTTAGATTAAAGCACTGATGCTGCGACATTAAAGGGAAGCTTTAAACACATCCAACACTGCAACAGATCTACTTTCATTTTGATTCATTTCCTTTAAGATCTTGTTCATAAAATACATACAAAATCTACTCATTCTACACATACCTAATGATCACTTACCACACACCGCTTACTACTCTAAGCCCTGGAGACGTGACGCTGAACAAGAGCCATGCTCTGCCTTCTGAGGCACATCTCACTTGTGTTTTGCCTTTCAAACTCTACAAGACCGTGGAATATTATGATGTATCTTCTACATACTCATCATAATTATTATGCTAAAGTGGTTACATAATATCCTATGACCTAATTAGACATTTAATTTCTTCTCAGGGTTTTGTTTTTGTTCTGCTATGTGGATGATGCTGCAATAAACATCTGTGCTTTCTGGTTCCCAGCTTGGAACTAATGAATAGAAAGGTCTGACTATCTCTGTGACCCTTACCATTCATGTTTCCTCCCGGTGCGTGACTAACTTAGAAGCCATTTAAGTTTGTTAAAATAGAATAATACTGTAGGGGAAAATTCATTATGAACTGTGATTATAATTTATAAATTAAGAGGAGTAATAAATATTGCTTTTGGGAAAAGAGATAATCCAGCCCATCATCTCTTAAACCCCAACTCCAGTGAAGTTCAAAGACATCCCAAAGCACTCCATACGGCCTGTCACTGTAGTGACACACCTCAGTATAGCTTAGACCGCTGGTTTGCTATGTATTATTCCAGCTCCTTAAGGGTAGAAAACATATTAGTCTTTGAATTATCAATGGAACCAATCACAGCACTAAACATATAAAGACTCAAATAGTTAACAGAATTAATTTGCAGCGCTAACCCTATAGAACAATAGGTTTAAATCAACATGAACTTAAGTTTCACAGTGTAATAATTTCATATCAAAGTAAGAAAAAAAATGTAAATTTGAAAATGAGGGTCCACATAGTCTTCACTGTACTTAAATTTTCTTTAAAAAAAGAAAAAAATTCCACCTAGGATGGGATGAATAAAATCCTGAATTGAAAAGCTCAAGTAAATCGGCTATGCACTGTGACTTACAGTAAGGAAGCGATTGAGGTCGGGGAAGTCAAAAACGTTGGCAATCTCAGACAAGGTGTTCAGAGCCACTTCTCTCTGGTGAGTTACATCTTGTTTCCGCATCTCGGCATTCTGGAAAGGAGTGCCTGGGAGTGCTGACATCTGACTGGAGTGGAGGGATTCCACCAAAAACTAAAGCAGAAACAATCTGATTACTTCTCACACAAGGAAGAAATTAAACTAATACTTTTAAAGCTAACAGAAAGGACGATATCGAACAATTCTTACAACCACCTTAGTTAGGTAGATGATGTCATCACTTCTCCTTCACAGATTAAGTAATCAGGCTTAATTCAGAAACTTTACTACCATGCTGAGGAGCTCACCACAAATATGCAGGGGAACCAGCATGCTCGCAGGGCCTAACCTTTCAGCCGTAACTGAATATACCATTCTGAAGTGGCGTCCCTGTAAAGCCAGGGCATGTAGAGTTTATCATCGCTGAAAAGGCTAAGAAGTAAAAGCATCTCCCTAAAGATTAATAACAGAGTGTAGTAATTCAATAGTATTATGGATTTTCCATTTATAATTTATATCTTCAGACCAATATGCTAAAATACAAATGGCACCATTTTAGTTCTCTTAAATAAACTAAATGCATCATTTTAAAAACTATCTTTTAAACAGGCAAAATAAAACATACACACATGGTTTTTTGTTTTTGTCTTTTTTTTTTGAGCTAGGGTCAGTCTTACTACATTGCTCAGGCTGGCCAGAGCATTCCTGGCTCAAGTGATCCTCCCAGCTCAGTCTTCCAAGTAGCTGGGACTACAGTAATACACCACTGGGCCTGGCTTTTTCTTTTTTAAAACTCTTGCAAAGTACTGCTATTGCCTATAGTCAAGATGAACGCTCACTCACCTGACAGATGGGTTTCTTATATTGACTGAAAAAACTTTGCAGTTTTACACTTTTAGCTGCAACCAGAGCTCGAATTTCTGTGTACGCTGCTCCAGAGACAGATGCCGACTTTGACAACAGACAGTGCAGTAAGTGCAAGAGTGCAAAAGGAACCAAGTCCCCTTTTGCTGCCCTAAAAATGAAACACACCACATATAAACTAAATCAGTGTCTCAGAAACTAACGCAAATCCACATATAAACAAATGCTGAATCACGCTGTACCACAATATACACATGTCATGGTACCATTTCTTTTTTCTTCTTTACTGCAGTGCTGGTTATGAACCCAGAGCCTCACACACACTAGGTGAGTGCTCCATCCCCAGCCCTGAGCATCTGTAATGTCAGGCGAATAAACGAGGACAATGACCACACTAAGTTAGGAAGAATATAAATGCTGCTGGGCGTACCTTCCGATATCCCCTGTGGTTAGAATCAAGGTATCCTTCAGCTCATTATTCCTGGTTATCTGGGCATGTGTGTATGCTTCCTTCATTCTTAACACAAAAAGCTACAACAATAAAATGAATTGGTTAAAGAATTTTGGAGGTTTTGGAAAACGCAAATGTCAGAAATAAAAACAACCAACCTCTTTTACAACTCCATCTTCAGAGCCCAAGGAGCCCAACACATGCTTGATGTTTCCACTGAAAGCCACTCGCACAGCCTTGTCTGGATCTTCCATTAAATTCAGGAAAGCTCCAAGAACTGCTTGCACATCTGTTTCGTCTTCTTGAAAGTCAAGGTGCTTACAGAGATGCTGCAGATTGTCTAGGAATGCTGTAGAGGGAGAGTGTGAGTTACCTAACTTGCCACAAACAAGCCTGAGCTGCCTTCTTTGTCAACACATAACTATTTCAATATGTACAGCACACAGAAATTTAGGGAATTAAAACAGAACTTATAAATTTAAATTGCTTTATGCTTAATGAAAGTCATAAGTGATTTACATCTAAGGTAAATCCAGAATTTTTGTTGTTTTTTTTTTTTTAAATAGGGGCTTGCTCTATAGCCCAGGCTGATCTCAGCCTCCTGAGTGCTGGGATTACAGGTATACCCCACCATGACCAGTTTCCAGAACTTTTTAGTTTATAAAATAACTAGTTCTTTTTACATTTTGTAGATCATTATATATTATGAAGACAGATTTAGAAGCACATTTTGCTAATTCAAAAAACCTTGAACTAAGAGGGATCTTAGCCTTACTGTGATCATTACAGGATTTAGGGGTTCCTAAAACCACTTATGGTGCATTGCTTTGAGAACAAGTTGTAATGTGCTACCTAAACCGATGGCTCTTCCAAGTATTTGCGCAAACCTTATGCTCCCAACAAATTCATATTTCAAAACCACTGGAAAGTGGCCAAAAAACACACAATATAGTCCACAGTTTGGCAAGGTTATCTAACTATATGAAGTTCTGTAGGTCCAAGGTGGTGAGAGGACACATCAAGGAGGCCCACTGGTTTCACTAAATAAGATACAGAATACTAACCTACAATATTAAACTAAAGTCATCAGCTACCCCCCAATGGGTGTCAAATCATAAGGGTATTTAAATCAACTCCAAAAACCAGTTCTCTTCTTGGTTCTGTGATAAAGTGTAATATCAGTCATTCCATTTATGAACTTGGCAGTCATTTCTGAGCTCTGCATCTATCAAGACTATAATCAGCTATAATTAAGGCTTTAGGCTAATTCTATCACTGATTTGGAAAACAGAGCTTCAGTGGGCTTTAAAATATAAAGTAAATCATAACCACTCACCAAGCTTTACTGGACTAGATGTTTTCTTTTTCAATAGGAAAAGAAATGGCTTGCAAACAGAAGCTTTTAGTCGAGAAGATGAGCAATGGTGTTGAGAAGTGGCTTTCAGATTCTTACAGAAGAGGTCCACATGTCCGTGTTCAAAGAAAGGTTCTACTAAAGAACTTGTCAGATAAAACATGCCATGAAGAGTACAGACAAGCTGGCCAAGTATAGAAGCAAATTCTTTCTGGACGACATCAGAATCATCTTTGACTTTATCTCTGGGAATAAAAGGAAAAGTACTAAACTTCTCGCTTAATAATTTAGGTTAGACTTGTTTAATTTGGAACAAAAGCACTGAAAAGACAAGCTTAGAAGGAAAACAATTAATTCCAAAACTAAAAGCAGTATTTACTTTTCATATTTAGTAATAAACATAGCTAGAGAAGTATGATCTTCCAGTCAGGTGACACATTCAATGCAATCTTCATACGTACATAAGCATCTTGGGAACTCTGGAACAGGAATTCTGCTGCTGCAGTAAGATCAAAAACCCATTCACACAACTCGCCCGGACTAGTTCATGGGGGCTCTGCAGGGCCCAGGTGTAGACTGTGGTTCTCCACTCAAGACACGTCTCTCTTGGGAGCAGAGTGAGAAGAAACACACACCGCGACTGGGCCTGTGGTGCTGAAAAGAGTGCCTATTAAATGAGATTTCAAACAGTGATAACTTTCCATGTACATGCACATACATACATGTGTGCTGTGAAGTCAAATAACATGATATCTACCTTAAGGAAATCTTTTCAGAAAATAAAGTAAGAACATTGAAAAAGGTCTATGCACAACCTTAGTAAGTAATTAGGGAAATACAAATAGAAAATCACATCCATCAAACAGTAAAAACTTAACATAGTGAGCTCTTCATTTTCCTAAGTAGCAAACGTTTTAAAGTCTGGTGAGGCCCACAGTGGTCCCCATCAGACTTTAAACAGCATCGTCCCTCGCACTCTGGTAACAGGAGCATAAACTGGTGCATCTTTGGAGAACACATGCACCTTGTTACCTAGGGAGCGAACTAAACTTTGAATGCTTCTCAGACTTTACTACACACGAATGGAGACTGTGAATCAGTAGTTCCGGGTGGACTGTAAGATTCTCTATTTCTAACAAGTTCCCAAATGATGGTGAGAGGTGGTCTACAAACCACACTTGGAACAGCAAGGCCTTGGAGAGGCTTACAGAGTTATTTATAAAAAGATACTCTGAAATTTTGAGTGCCTTCACCAACAGCTAGAAACGCTTGATTGCTTGTGAACAGGAGTGTTTACCCTGATAGTGTTTACCCTATAGTTGACTGCTATTCAGGAGTTTCAATAAAATATGGAGTTCCCTGTATCACCATGGATAGGTCCTATAAGTCCTATACAGACAGCATGGACCAACAAAATGCAAGTGGTAAAAAGGAAAACCATTTTATGTATTATTTAGAGATAAACACATATAGTAAAAGTAAGAAAACACTCTCCAGAATAGTAAACACCAAACTCAGAACAGTAGCTCTCTCTTCAGAGAGGAAGAGGGTACACTGGAAATGGGAAGCCCAATCACAGGGCTGCCTTAGCTTTTCTTTTTTTCTTTTTTTTTTGAGACGGCGTCTCAAGGCTGGCCTTAAACTCTGTCTTCCTGCCTTGGCCTCCCAACTGCTGGCAATACCACCACACTCAGCATGTACCACCACACTCAGCTCATTAGAACCCTAACGTTTTTATTTCTTAAAATGCGAAGTTGGTATAAGAGTGCTTGATGCATTATTCTCCATTCTTTTTTGTATGTATCAAATTTCACAAGTTTCTTAAACGAAGATAAAGATATTTACAGACACATTTTGACCTTTCCACAGAAAGAAAGGAAATAGGATATGGGGGCAGTATTCTGTTTGTCACTTTTGACATCTCTAACTCCTTGCTGAATTATGAAAATGTTCATTTTTTTTTTTAATTACTGAAAAATATAAATGACAAGCACTAGAAAGTCTAGAGATGGCTGGGTGCCAGTGGCTCACGCTTAGGATTCTAGCTACTTGGGAGGATCTCGGTTTGAGACCAGCCAGGGCAAACAGTTTATGAGACCCCCCCATCTCTAAAATAACCAAAGTGAAAATGGAGGTGTGGCTCAAGCAGGAGAGCACCTGCTTTGCAAGTGTGAAGCCCTGAGTTCAAACCCCAGTCCCACAAAAAAAAAAAAAAAAGAAAAGAAAAAGAAACTTTATATGTAACACAAATAAGTTAAAATAAAACAAAACAAAACAAAATACACATATAAGGCAATTTTGTGGCCACTTACAGTAGCTATCTGAAACCCTCTGGCTTAATGTTAGAAGGTCAGCGGTGAATGTGGTCAGCTTTAAAGAGTCATCAGCAGAGTAGGGATAAATCCATGGCAGAGAGAGCATGCCACACAAATCTTCTAGAACACCATCTTCAAATGAATTCTTCACTACAAACATACAACATGAAGTAAATCATACCTACTCTTTGGTCATATCTGTCTTGTTTTTAATAAAAATACAGACATTCAAGATATTCGAAACATCAGATGGAATTTCAATAAACGTTCAGTAAACAGGGGTTCTTAACAGAAAAGGCCATAAACACTGTTGCTGTTTGTTGATGCTAAGGCTTGAACCCAGAGCCTCACACATGCTAAACACGCACTTTACCACTGAGCGATACCTCCCAACGACATGAGCGATGCTCAGGTCTGTGACACCAAAGAAATCACCTGTGACTCAATCAGAATAGAATAGGCACCTATGCACTTCTTAGGAGAAGCAGCAGAGTATTCTACAGATTCTCAAATCAAAATAGTTAAAAGTTATGAATAGGGGCTGGGGGTGTGACTCAAGCGTCAGAGCGCCTGCCTAGCAAGTACAAGGCCGAGTTCAAACCCAGTACCACCAATAAGAGAAAGGTTATGAATAAATTTCTAAATGAAGAATAGTAGAAATTGGGAACTCAGAAATTACTGACAAGCTTAATTAGTGAAATCAAGAAAAATCTGTGTATTGTAAACATCATGCATTTAAACTTCAGGCAGAAAAGCCTTGTACACTGATTAAGGTCATTCTGCCTACCGCTTACTGGTACTCACCCTGCATGTAAATCAGAGCATCACAGATTTTCACCACAGTATCAATGACTACCTCCAGTTCAGGTTTCTCAACAGATTCCAGCAAACTCCTGCAGCTCTTCAGCACACTTGTGTAAAAATCCACAGGCATCCAAGTTATCACTACTGATGGCTGCTTCTTACCTTCACGTTCACTGTCCTTGAAATGATGGCTGCGATAAGTACATTTTTAAAAAGACATTGGGATGGAGATGAAGATTTTATACTCAAACAAAAGAAACTGCAGGTATAAAACTAACTATAGCCTTATATGTGCAAATCAATTAACGTCATTATTTTAATCTAAATCTCTTGATGTTGGCTTAAATCAGTCTTGTTTATGATCTGGAAATTAAAATGAATGTAGGATCCTTAACTGTGGCATCACCAGGCTTAAAAATGACAGAAGACATGTCTGTATAATTATTAACTGACTCAGTAAACCCTTTACAACAGGACAAGAGCAGACCTCAGACTAATCAAGTATTCCTTCAAATTATGTCACATTTCAAATTTAATGAAATCTGAATATAGTTTCTCTAAAATTTTACAACTTTGTATTGGCTAGTTAAAAGAGCCAGTCAGGATAAAAAAAATGATCATGAAAAACAAAACAAGAAATGCTGGTCTAAAATGTGGCATCAAGGCAGGGTACAGTGGCTCACACCTATAACCCCAGCTACTTGAGGTGAAGCTAGAACTGCAGTTGCAGGCCAGCCCAGGCAAAAAGTTAGCAAGACCTCATCTCAAAGAACAAGCTGGGCATGGTGTTTCATATCTCTAATTCCAGCTATGCAGGACACAGAGGTAGGAGGATTACAGCCTGAGGCAGACCCCAGGCAAAAGTGCAAGATCGTACCTGAAAAAATTAAGCAAGGACTGGGGCATAGCTCAAGTGGTAGAGCACTTGCTTAATAAGCTCGAGGCCATGAGTTCAAACCCAGTACTGCTTAAAACAAAATGAAATGAAATCTAAACTGAAAACCGACCTCTTTCAAGTTCTAAATTCCTGGGCTTATCATGGAAGGGAGAAACAGAGCACAGTCAAAAGAACTTTTGACTTTTTTTTTTTTTTTGAGTTGTAACTAAGTATTTTTTGCTCCTTTTTAGTTATATCATCAATAAAATTAGTTTAAGCTTCAAACCAAAAAGAGCCTTCACTGCTCTAAAACTCGATTGCTAATTTGCACAGTGGGCAGAGTATCATTTATCTCCAGGGTTGTAAAGACCAAGTAAGACAGACTCACTGCTTAGTGAGTTCCGTACACTCAGCAGAAGACACATTTCCCATCTACATCACTGAAAAGTTCCTGTTCTAAGTCACATGAATCAAGTGAATAACAAGGTCCCCCAAAAGAGTAAATGCAAATTCATTACACCAGGCCACTCAGAGGGCGGGTGCGTGGCGCAAGTGGTAGAGCACCTGCCTAGCAAGCACAGGCCACTCAGAAATACAGGAAGCTGTTTTACCCGGCCACATTTTCTTGAGAACAATGCATAATACACAGAGCGGTCAGTTGTAGGATGACGGCAAGTCCTTCCAGTGTCTTAGTGACGGGGCTTGATAGACTACATCCGAGGGACAGCTGGAGAGATTCCACTTTCTGTCTCAGTGCACTCCATAATGTGCTCTTCTCGTTCATATCCACGTGTTTGACTCTGTGATTAATTGAAAGATATTAATATTCAATAGGAATTTGGTTCAAACATAAAACATGGAGCTGGAGGTAGAGCTCAGTAGTAGGGCATGTGGTGAGCACATACAAAGCCCTGGGTTCAAAATCCTGCACCACACACACACACACCCGCACACACACATGCACACACATTTAAAGCTATAGCTTATGTCATATCAACTACTATCTACACTGGCATAGATTTAAAACAAAAATTAAAACAATTTAGCTTGGTTGTAAAACAGCAATCCTTTGGCTGGATAAAAAAATAATTTGTTACCTTTTGAAAAATTGATGATAGATACATAGTTTTAGAGATTTTTCAAGTACTAAAAGCTAAATTAAACAGATGTGTGAAAATATTCAAAGTAACTACATCTAGTCATGAACTGTTTTATACTACAATAAACCACAAGAACTATTAAAACATTTTAAGCACACTTTTGGCTACATTTAGAAAGGTGGTCTTTGTGAATTTAAATCAGAGTACTTAATTAAAATGGACTTTTGAAGTGAATAAAATTTTGTGAAGTGACTGAAACTGAACAAGGTCATACTCTTCACACTGCTTCGATGCTCGTTTGGAAGAGTTCAGAGAGGAGCTGAGCCGACGCCTTTTGGGTGACACTCCATCACTAATGCTGCCGGCATTGTCCTGTTGACTCTGGCACTGAATCTCCTCGATGATTTCCATGCTCTCCATTTTCAAGGCTGCATAAAGTGGGCCCAACAAGTACTGAGAAAACAAAAATAATTTCAACAAGAGTCCAGGATGAACTAGTAAGGTAAACTACTTCAGAGACTCATAAGGCAAACCAAACACCAGAGTTAATCTGTATTATTTCAGTGCATCCATCAATGGGTGTATAGTATTAGGAGGCTTAAGCAAACCCTATTACAGTCTGGTTTTCCCTCTATCAAAACACTATAAAGAAAAATTCTACGAGGGAATTACTAACTTTTTCATCCTACAAACTCAGCAAGATTTAGAAATAAACTGAAATGTTCAATCAAGTGACTGCACATCTGAGTATTTAACGTGCAGCTGGATCGGGAATAAGGGTCTAACTGTATTAACAAATACTCTTAGGTTTCCTAAAAGTGACTGAGTACAGCCTGTCCAAGATAAAAATCTAAGTGAGGGATCATGTCAATAACTGACTCCCTCTCAAATAAAATGCAACACACACACTCACACCTCACAAACTCTACTTTAGAATATTCTATACTATTGGCAAGTACACTGCCAATTTAATGAACTCATTCTCCTGAAATCAAAGCAAAGTGTGTACTAAGAAGCCAGCCCAGACTAGGAAAATCATTATGCTCTCAATATACATATTGTTTGGGACATTCTATTTTCTTATATTATATTTTGCACACGTGCACACACTTAAATAATGAACAAGACACACACATAACAGGTAATCTTTTTTTGATTTGATCAATTCAATTCTTATATGAACTTTTAAAAAATTTTATTTTATCATTTTTACACTTTTTTACATGTGCATACATTGTTTGTGCCACCTCCCCTACCCACTCCCCCCAGCCCCCGCTTCCAGGCAGAATCTTACCACTAAGATTACTGAATCTTAGCAATGACTTACCTCTACATCTGCCTGCACTCCCAGAACATCCACAAGTGCTCTGCAAATATTTCTCACGTAGCCTTTCCTGACTTGCAAAGCAGATTCATACCCAGCTGGCACAAATTTAAGAAAATACTGCAGTAAGTGACACAAGGCTGCTTTCAGCAAATCAGACTTGAGCCGCATAAGCACACCATCTTCACACATGACGCAGAGCTTTTCTAGCAGCATATTCAAGTAGACGGGCTCAATGTTTCCATAAGCTTCTGCTTCAAAGGGGAATAGTGTCTTTATCAGCTTTGATAGTGGCTCTTCATACAGCCTCAACTGGTCAATATCCATTTCTACAAGGTCTTTTAATAATTCCAAAAATGAGCTGAAAAAAGTACTGGCTGGTTGTGCTGGTAGTCCTCCAAGTTCAAAGAGTTCAGTTAAAAGGCTGATAGCCAAGGATTTAACTTTTGGACAACCACACTCTAGCAGAACACAACCTATCCGCCAAAGTAAGAGTTCCTGCCGCCTAAAAAACACAGTTGCAATAATACGAATAAGAACCATGAGTAAAGTGACTTCAATACAGTCTAAATTTTGCATGCTCACGAACTGCAAAGGAGCCGGATGTAAACATCTCGTGTGTTCATCTAACTGGCTTGAAAATCGGCAAACGACCACTGGCCAGTCTACGACATGTCCCATTGTATTCCTTTTGTGGAGGGGAATCAAGTCTTCAAAAAGATGTAATAACTCCTTTGTGAGGACCCCAAAAATGGCAGGATTCTTGCTTTTAAAAAGAAATAATAATGAACAGATAACTTCACATATTTTCTTGTGTAACAAGTGACAGGATGGAGTTGCTGCAATCCGCAGAAGTCTTGTTATGATCCAATTACTGAATTCTTTGAAATAAACAAACAAAAAAGACATTAAAAAAACAACTACATCAGAAGTGTTAATATGCTAGGTGCCTGATGACTGATTTTTTTTTTTTCCCCAGTGGTACTGGGTTTGAACTCAGGGCTTTACACTTAGCTAGGCAGGTGCTCTACCAGTTGAGCCCACTCTACCAGTCCCCGATGACTGATTTTTAAAGTATAAACTTCACTAATAAAATAGCTTCTATTCCCTACACAATGAAAACACATTATAGTAGTTTAGAGTAGCACTGAGTGAGACAGAAAGGGTCCTAGCTTGTCATCTGCTGGTGGAAGGAGCTTTGCATTTCTCTGAACCTCTATAACTTCAGGTCTGAAAGAAGAATGGTGATATCTAGGTTACAGGTTGTTGTGAGGATCGAGTACCATAATGTACATGAAGACTCAGCATGGTTTCCAGAGGGTGACAAACATTCAACAAATGGGAACTACTGTCACTCAAGAATTTACTGAGTAGGGGCTCGGGAGGTAGCTCAGAAGCAGAGCACTTGCTTAGCATAGGGAGGCCTTGGGTTCCACCCAAACACACACACACTGCGTGCTGATTTGGTCTTAGGTGCAGAGAGTAAGTCAGTCATGGCCCCGTCCTCAGGAATCCTATCATAGTGTTTCTTGACCTTTTTGCCTACAACTAAGAAATGCATTTTACATCATGACCCAGTGTACACATGCTTATTTATTTTATTTAAATATATGAACAGTTTCACAAATACTTACTCTTCTTACATTCAATGTATTGTAATATAGCTAGTCTACTTCATCTTGTTTTAAAAGCTAGTAATACCCTAAGGTAATTTCATAAAAATATTGTAAAAAGAATATAAATGGATGATGGTAATACAGGTGATAATAATCACTATTGTGGAACAAATGAAGAACACTTAGTACTAAGACAGCAAACTGCTTTGGTAGTAGAGACCATAAGAAAATGAAAAGCATGACTGTTCCAATAAAACTGTTTATACAACTGCAGCCTGGGGTCTGCAGTTTACCAGGCTCTGATCTAGAAGAAAAAGATTACCAAAAAACAGAAAAAAGAAAATTCTGCCAAAGTGTTCAATGACAAATAAATAAATCTGATCATCTAGCAGATAATAGTAAAAAGAACAACAAGGCAGGTACCAGAGCCTGACGTCTGTAATCCCAGATACTCAGGAGCAGAGATCAGGAGGATCGCGGTCCCAAGCCAGCCCAGGCAAATAGTTCACGAGACCCTATCTCAAAAAAAAAAAAAACCCATCCAAAAAAGGGCTGCTGGAGTGGCTCAAGGTACAGGCCCTGAGTTCAAACCCCAGCGCTACAAAAAAGAAAAAGAATAAGGTTATATGAAATAAAAATAACCAATACCACATCATTCCCTTAAGCGCTACAAAAAAGAAAAAGAATAAGGTTATATGAAATAAAAATAACCAATACCACATCATTCCCTTAATTTACAGCAAACGTGACTCAAAAAAAGTGCAATCACTTTTCAAAAAGTGTGCGGCATTTCAGAAAAACAGAAAAGGGCAGACTTCATATAAGGGGCTGCATGCAGATGCAATAGCTGCACTTACCAATACAACTGGCTTTGGCCTCCTTTTGGCCCTGGCCTCCATTCGCATTGACAAACATAAGTGGGGAAGATTTCATGATATGCTGGATGAAGTCAAGCAACATCACAGAGGTTGGCTGAGAGTCAGTTTTCTTGACAAGTTCTAGAGCAACTAAAAAATAAAAGATTTTAAAGAGTCATGACAAATGACATTTCCCTAAGAAACTAGACTTTAGTGATCAGAATTATGTCTGCACAGTGCTCATGCTAAACTGAAAGGCTAACCACTATAATCTTACCTAATTTTAAATGTTTAATAATCACATGCTTTCGTGTATCATACATCCTTTCCAGCAAACATGGACTAGAGACCTACAACATACCAGGCACACAAAAAAATCTTATAACCTGGTGAAGGCGTCAAACAAATGAATGACACAATGTGGAAACTACACTAATCCAGAATAAGAGGGAAGACACCGTGAAGCATTACCAGAGAGAAGCTGGTGGAGCAGAAAGGAAAGGCAGGTGTCCACACGGACAGAGTACTATATGTAAGCACATCTTATAAATACTCATAGCTGCTGGTTATTGATCACCAACCCATGACTTTACTAACTGGAAAAAGAAAGGCTAAATGTTATAAATAAAAAAATCTGTTGGTACCAAATCTGCAGTTAAAATTATAAACCTGAGCCAAATTCTACTCTATACTCACCCTTGCACATCATTTCAGCAGAACAGATGTGACAACTTGCCATGTTGGGGATACTTCTATTTTAGATTTTCAGATAGGCAAGAGTTGGTTCAACACTCATAGAATTCTATCACCTCTTACAAAGGCAAATTTAAAATTTCTTTAAAATTTTTTTATTAGGATATATTAGTTGTACAGGGGGGATTCATTGTGACAATTCCAAATAGGTTTATATTGTACATTGGTTAGATCACCCCAGGCAACTCTTAAAGGTTGTGTGTGTGTGTGTGACATTTGCTGGATGTCTGCCACTGGTGTAATGCTGCTAAAATAAGGTCCATATGATTGCACTTTGGCAAATATGTTTTATGTACAATATCTAATAGCAAAGAATTCATAGCAAGTAGTAGAAAATCAATGTTACTAATAGGAAAAGAGTTATTTTAAAAGTCTAAACCACATTTTGTCACAAGTGATACTGAATAACAGTAACTATCAGAACTACTAACTCTGTAACTAAACCACCTGAACCACCTGAGAAAATGCTAGCATAGTGTCGTATGCATGGAAAAAGCCACAGAATTCATACAGTTCATGCGAGAATTGGTCTCTTACCAACATTTACATCTGTAAGGATTCGGTCAATGAACTGACATAGGATTTGTCTTGGCTTCTGTACAACTGTATTATATTCTTCTGGAGTGGCACTAAAACACAAATAAAAAGCTTTGAATCCTTAAAAGAACTTAGAATTTCATTTGTTAAAACAATTCTCTAAAGTTGAACTTAGCAAATGTGTGTAGTTTCAATTTGACATTTGCAGTATTCTCCTGCTTAACAAATGAAAAGAAAGCCTAAATACATATTAACAATTTACAGGGTTAAAAAAAAAACAGAACAAGCTAAAAGATCCCACCAGGATCTGATGTGCAGAATCTAGACTCTGTTCACAATGGCAGCCACTTGTACCTATTTAGCACTTGAAATGAGGCTAGTCCAAGCTGAGATGTGTTATCCATGTAAAATACACACCGAATTTCTAATAGTACAAAAAAGTATCTCAATAATTTTGTACTAATTGCATGTGGAAATGATAGTTGGATATAAGTTAAGTGAGTTACATTGATAAAATTAATTCTACCTATTTCCACTCTACTTTTTAAAGTGTGGTACTAGAGAAACTTAAATTACACATGTGGTTTCCACTATGTTTCTATTAAACAATGCCAATCCAGACTTTTGGAAAGTCTATAGAACACAGCTTCTTCAACAAATTCTAAGGGAAAAAAAGAGGAAAAATCTATAACCAGGATTCAAGAGACATACAGAATAATTACAATGCACGATTCTGAACTGGATTCTGATTCCATGACAGTGGGAAAATCTGAGCACAGGCTAGGAACTTGATATTATAGAATTTTCTCTTTAGTGTGACAGTGGTATTGTGGTCATGTTTTAAAAGTCTCTGTCTTTTACAGATAAATACTGACATCAGCGGATGTAATGATGTCTGGAATTCGCTTCAAAGTAATCTGTGTTGAGATGAAGATCACGAATGGGGAAATCAATACACTATGCTATTTTTCTTCTTTTCTTATGCTTTAAATTTTCCAAAATAAAGAAGAAAATGTTAAGAAATACATATATTTAGTCTTAGGACCAATCAGGGAAAAATAGTATTAAGAGGAGAAATACAATTCAGCAGAATTGTACCCTAGAATCCTGAATGAATTAAAGTTGAGCTCCAGGATCTGGTATAAACCACCACAGAACAGAATATAAGAATTTAACAGAAAGTCTGTATTCCACTAAATAGAATAAAGAATCATACAGTCAGACTGGCAGTCAACATTCACTGAGCACCTATAGTGTACCAGGCAACAAATCGGAAGGTACTGCTGAGACAGTGAAAGAAGCAGTGGGGTGGAGGAGAGCTGGTAAGCCAGCCTAGCCCTCTATTCAGGGTGGATTCTGAGATCACTCACTAAAACACTTAAAAAGAAGAAGTACATGTCTGGGAAGCAAAACCAAAACCGGTTTTAGAAATACTGAGTGCAAGGTCTCAAGTGAACACCTAAGTGAGCTTTTTGACAGTGGGAATTAGTTCCAGATCTCAAGAAACATCCAGCTTAGGGATACAATCATTATAGACCAAATACCTATCAAGTGTGGCTCAAGTGGTAGAGCGCCTGCCTTGCAAATGGAAGTTCAAATCCTAGTCCCACCAAAATAAATAAATATCAAACAAGGCTAAATATACTATGTTATTCCAAATCTTAAGCAACAAGATAGGGATATTAAACCTAATTCGGATTTATTGAGACTGCAAATCATGGAGATTGTGCACCCTGTCTAAGCTAGTAATAGTGGAAGCTTGGGGTAGGATTGCAATTATGATTAAATAACACCAAAGCCAAAAAGAGAAATCGAATTTAAAGTTAGAGGGGCTATTAAGGAGAAACGGAGAGAGGGCCAAGGAATCAGGAAGAAAAAAGGAGAAAACGAGAAGTAGTTGTTCCAATTGGCAATTCAGCCCTGGCAGCAGTGCAAGCCCACGCTTGCACCGGCTTAAAAAAAAAAAACAAAAACTACCAAAAAACTATCCACGCCTGGTCCCGCGCGCTGTCCAGGGTCTGGCCTGGTGGACGAAGCCCGGGGCGCGGGGGGGCGTGGCGAGCACTAAGCCCCGCCCCTCTCCAGGTAAGACCCGGGTGCACGGGATCTTATTCTTGGGGCTTACAGAAAACCGGCACGACCTTCAATTATCTCCTTTTGTTGTTGTTGTTTAGGTTTTGCGGATCCCTCGGACTTTCTACTAAGACACTGGACCCAAGAGTGACTGGTCAATACGAAGGAGGTCACATCTTTAGGATGCACTGCGAGTCACTTCCCAGAAAGAAATCAGCTGCCTTTCCCAGCAATCCATTTCCCCTGCTAAAACCCTGCAGCCGTGATTTTACACCCCCGCCCCGCCCCGGAACAAATCGTAAGCCGAGTCCTCCAGAAGTAATGGTAAAGAATAGAAAGTGCCTCTCATCTGAGGAAAGGGGTTTCCGAGAAGCAAACGAGTGCAGAAAAGTGACTGGAAAGCCCTCAGAGGGAACCTTCCTTCCAGCAGCGCAAGGCAAACCCTGCGGATCGGGACGACGCACCCGCCCCAGGAACGGCCTCTGACGGCGAGGCGACTGGCTCCAACGCCCAGCGTTTTCACATGGGCCGCGGCGACAGGAATCCGAGCACCGCTCAGCGCGGACGGGGAACCAGAAACCTCTGCCGGGCCGGCAGTGGGAGGACGAGCGACCCAAGACTAGGGGGCCCGGCCCTACCTGCCCAGCTCCCGCAGGGCCGGGATCATGGACGCCAGCTCCAGGCCGTGCTCGCCCATGGTGAGACAGCGCAGCACTCCGCATCCACGCCGCCGCGGGTTCCGGGCGTCTCCACTGCTACCTCTGGTGGCAAGGCGCGGCGCCGGACGGGGGCCGGCGGGGGCCAAAGCTCCTCCCGGAAGTCGCGGCCGATCCGGCGCGCCTGGCACTCGTCCGTTTCCGCTTAGGACCCGGGGGAAGCCGGGAGGGCGCAGTGGGCGGGGCCACAGGGCGGGGCGTGCGCGGTCCAAGTTTCGCGCGGGAAGAGCGCGCGACTTTTTGGCGGGGTCTTCGGGTGTTTGATCCGCTCAGCCTGGTGTGCTTGCTGAAATAAGGTCAGAGGGCTTCACGCACACCAGCACGTACACACTCACTTCCCCCACCAGCCTGCTTTTTTTTTTTTTTCATGGCTCTGAGAACCAAATGATATCTTATTTTTTCTTTTTCTTTCTTTTTTTTTTTTTTTGAACTCAGGGTCTCCTGCTTGCTAGAGCAAGCACTTGAGCTGTGCTCTCGCCCTTTTACATGTGATTTTATTTTATTTTATTTATTTATTTTTTCTTTTATTATTCATATGTGCATACAAGGCTTGGGTCATTTCTCCCCCCTGCCCCCACCCCCTCCCTCTCCCCCCCAACCCCTCAATACCCAGCAGAAACTATTTTGCCCTTATTTCTAATCTTGTTGTAGAGAGAGTATAAGCAATAATAGGAAGGAACAAGGGTTTTTGCTGGTTGAGATAAGGATAGCTATACAGGGCATTGACTCACATTGATTTCCTGTGCGTGGGTGTTACCTTCTAGGTTAATTCTTTTTAATCTAACCTTTTCTCTAGTACCTGGTCCCCTTTTCCTATTGGCCTCAGTTGCTTTAAGGTATCTGCTTTAGTTTCTCTGCGTTGAGGGCAACAAATGCTATCTAGTTTTTTGGGTGTCTTATCTATCCTCACCCCTCCCTTGTGTGCTCTCGCTTTTATCATGTGATCAAAGTCCAATCCCATTGTTGTGTTTGCCCTTGATCTAATGTCCACATATGAGGGAGAACATACGATTTTTGGTCTTTTGGGCCAGGCTAACCTCACTCAGAATGATGTTCTCCAAGTCCATCCATTTACCAGCGAATGATAACATTTCGTTCTTCTTGATGGCTGCATAAAATTCCACTGTGTATAGATACCACATTTTCTTAATCCATTCGTCAGTGCTGGGGCATCTTGGCTGTTTCCATAACTTGGCTATTGTGAATAGTGCCGCAATAAACATGGATGTGCAGGTGCCTCTGGAGTAACAGTCTTTTGGGTATATCCCCAAGAGTGGTATTGCTGGATCAAATGGTAGATCGTACATGTGATTTTATTGACTGTATCTAGAATATAAGGTCCTTGAAAGCAAAGTCTTGTCTGTTTGGTTCACTGCTGGACACCCAGGAGCTGAAAGTGCCTGGCACATAGTACATGGTGGGTGTTCAGTAAATACTTGTCGCTTTGAATGTTGAGAGTTGTAGTACAAAGAGTTCCCATTCCATTTGCTAGAAACTGTGACCTCAGTAAAGTTACTTAATCTCTCTGTACCTCAGTTTTTCATCTGTAACATGGTTTTAATAGTATCTATCCTAAAGGAGTTCAGCAAAGGTTAAATTAGAGGTGGTGGAATAATACAGTGGAATATAATTTCTTTTTTTTTTTTCCTTTGAGACAGGGTCTGGCTGAAACTCTGAATCCTCCCTCCTCAGCCTCTCGTGTGCTGGGGTTAAGCCATGTGCAACCATATCTGACGTAACTACACTTTTAAAGTTTAAATGATAAAGCACACCTGAAAAATAGTTTTTCAGCTACAAAGTAACAAATTTTAGCTATTATTTTTAGATCATATTGAGACAGCTCACAAAAATGACAGGGTTGGGGGTACAGCTTAGTGGTGGAGCACTTGCCTAGCAAGCATGAGGCTGTAGATCTGATCCTCTACACTGCACTGCAAAAAATTTTTTAAAAAACAAATGAAATGACAACGTTATCCAGAAGGCAATAGGAGCAGTATTGTATTCTAAAAAGGCAGTTTCGACCCTCAGATGTTGTAAACAATAGAGCCCTGGAAATCTAATTGAACTTAAAAAAAGGTAATTTTTGTGCAAGATACTGTGTTAGGTACTTCTAGGACAGATAAAACCATAAGGAAGAGACAATCAGTTTCAAGTAATGTACAACTTGTGGGTAGAGGAAGGATGTAATGGGAACTTAGAAAATTAAAATCAAGGCAAAATCTAGTGAACACCATGACAGATAAACAGCATGCATGGAAGAATAGAGGAGGAAGAGGTCCTGTCTACTCTAGTGCACAGAGGTGGGGAGTCAGGCAAGGACATAAGGAGGGGACATGAAGGACAAGCAGGATTTGAGAGACAAAGATTGGAGAAGAATATATTCTAACCAGAGGTTAAACAGAAAGTACACAGAAGGAGGCTGAGTGGTCCAGTATGGTTGGTGTTAAGGAACACTTAGAATATTCTGGAAAAGACATTGGTTCAGACTTCAGTAAGTGTTGGAAAGGCACCGGTAGATTTTATATAAAGAGTGACAGTCATGATGATGGTAATGGGACATGAATGTAAATGGGGAACTGTCAGAAGGAGATGGGGGAGGGGAAGAGGATGGGGAACACTTCGTATGTGCACATGAAGACAGCACAGTGAAACCCACCAAACACTGAGGAAGCTGGGCAGGCGAACTTGTTCAAGGTATACTGCATGCATCTATGGAATTAACATATTGAAATCCCTTTGTATTATTAATGCATGCTAATTCAATATAAAAGAAATTTTAAAGCGACAGTCACAACACCACCTGAATTTGGTGGGAGGTGTACACAGAATAAAAGGAAGACAGGTGGTCATTTAGAGAGGTCAACATCTTCAGCAGTATATCAACAAATGAGCAACTGATGTCACAGAGGAGAGGCCAGCGTTCCAAACAGGTAGCCTCCCTCCAAGGGCCCACGTTTCCTCCACCAAATTTTTTGGAAGAGTTGTTCTTACAAGATGCCTCTGTTCTTCATCTCCCACCTGTGAACTCTATACTCTCTGCCCAGTTCCCTCCTCCCTGCCTTAATTGCTTCTCACCAGAATCACCAGTGACTTTCTTATGGGATGCTGATGAGTCCTTTCTTTTCTTGACTTCTCTTCTCTTTCTTGACTTCTCTTTCTGCAGTGCTGGGGATTGAACCCAGGGCCTTGTGCATGCCAGGCAAGCACTCTGCCACTGAGCTACAACCCCAGCCCGTCTTTCTTGCAAGTGTTCAACAGCATTTGACAGTTGTAGGTCACTGCCTTCTTGGAATGCCGCCTTTGGCATGCAAGACTCATGCCAGCCACACTATCTTTGCCATTTCCCTTCTTGTTGGTGTTTCTCAGGATTCTAGCTTCGTTAGGTTCCTCTGTGTCTCTCTGTCTCTGTCTCTCTCTGGAGCTAGGGACATCACATGCTAGGCAAACACTCCACTACTGAGCCACACCCAGCCCTCCTTTCTCTTTTATACTCATTCATTCTCGAGGCTTCAAGTTCCTTTTCATTCATTGCTCACTTCCAGATTCCTTGCTTTTTCACTGAACAGTCTCCAGACTCTGTATTTCATTGCCCACCTCCCTGCGGAATTTTCCCCCTAGAGCACTTCCCAGGCACTTTATTTTTGTTTAACTCTGTATTATGAGGAGTTTCAAATATATGAAAACTAGACAACAGGACTCTCTGTGTCTATCACGTGAGCAACAATTATCAGCACATGGTCAGTCTTTGCTTCATGTATAACTGTTACTGGCGCGTGGTTGGGAATTCTCAGGTCCTTGGGTGTGGGAACAAATCACTGGACACAGACACAGGTTGCAAAGCAGTAGTGAAGCTTTGTTGAAAGGAAAAGTACAGGCAGGAGGACATACCGCAAGACAGAGATGTGGGCTCTCGCCAGGTGGCATGGAAGCCCCATCTTTGTTCAAAGGGCAGTTTATATGTTGTAAGGGCAAAGGGTGGGGAAAATTTTGGAGTCTTTGCAAGAGGGGCTAGAGTGACTGACGTGTTTGATTGACAGGAGGATGCTATATAACTTGTTTTTGACGGTCCCTCCCATGATGCGTTCTGTTATAATTCCATGCACCAGACGCAGTCCATATGTATGCAAAGCTTTTAGTAGGAGGGAGGCTCTAGAGGTCATCCGAGGACAGGCTCCCCAGCGCTCAGCGCATGCGCTAGCTCAGGGACTTTCCCTTCTGATGCAGCGGCTCCTGAGTTAACCACACAAAGGGGGTTCCAAGGACGTCCCCAACCAGATGTCTCCAGAACGGGGCATGTCCAGGCGGGACTTGGGGCATGTCCTGGGTGGAACTTCGTGCCATTTTGTCTGGTCAGTCTCCACTGCTCTTGACCAACCTGTACTTCCCTATTCTCCTGCCTCTTAACCCTGCTGTTCCCCCTCTCCCCAGTTGGATTACTTTAAAGAAAATCCCAGCCCTCGTGCCGATTTACTTGTAAACACTTCAGTTTTTATCTCTGTGAGGACTCAGCGCGACCCCTAAATCTCAGAGCTATCCACTTCCCTCCAAACCCCGTCTTTCTACTTTATTCTTCTTTCAGAAGCGTTCTGGCTTGCCTGCTTTCTTACAGGCTTTTTGTCTCTCCAATCAGTCCTTCAAACTGGGGTGTCCCAGAGTTTTTAGATCAAGAGTAGTGTTGAAGGGTTTTTGGGGTTTTTTTCGGTACTGGGGCTTAATTAAGCTCAGGGCCTACACCTTGAGCCACCCCACCAGTCCTTTTTTGTGGTGGGTTTTTCGAGATGGAGTCTCGAGAACTATTTGCCTGGCTGGCTTTGAACTTTGATCCTCCTGATCTTTGCCTCCTGAGTAGCTAGAATTACAGGCGTGAGCCCCTGGTGCCCGGGTAGGGTTGAAGTTTTTAAGACATGCGCTTTAACACGTGCAGTTTTTATTGCTCACGTGTGTAGTAGGGCGTCTAATGTACCTCATTAAATTTGGGCATCAGTGGCTTCCTGTGTCTCTCTTAACCCCAACTTTATCATTTGCGGAGATGGAGCATGGAGGGAGGGGAACCTGGAAGCAGAGGGGTTGGTGTGGGTGTGTCCCTGGGTCCTTGGTGTTTCCTAAGCTCAATGTCCCACTCAAGCTGACAAAGTGACACCAACCAATGTTCTGGAAATTCTAGTCAGTCCTGTAAGTAGGATTGTCCCCACTAATTAAAGTTCTGTGAAGATGACCACTAGGTGGCACTAAAACCCAACTGAGAGGTGAGTTTGGGGCCACCTAGCAGAGTAAATTCCATCAAAAGAAATTGTTGTTTTCTCCATTTATGGTATTGTGTCAGGATTCCATTGTATAATACACTAGCATAGAAATCTTAAAGAAATGAGATAAAAAATAAAGTCAGATTTTCAAATATCTGTCTTGAATGGACACCTCCTTGCTACATACACATACTCAATAGTTTGTGTGTTTTTATTTTTTGTGGTGCTAGGGATCAAACCCTGAGCCTTGTGTGTATAAGGCAACCACTCTACCCGTGGGCCACATCACCAGCCCTCTGTAGTTTATGTTTTTAGTAAGCTCCTGTGTGGTGCCGATGTTTTAGAGTTGTTCTACAACCAACAGGGCAGCCTTTTTGAAATCCAAATATGACTATGTCATTCCCTTCTTCAATAGCTTAGTTATGCATTGAATATTGTCAGACACAGATTGAGATTAAAATGGAGCACGTGTCAGTTGTATTTCACTGGGTAAAGCCCCAAATAATAGATAATATAGCTGGGTGCAGTGGTCCATGCCTATAATTCCAGCTACTTGGGAGGCTCAGATAGGAGGGTCACTGTTTGAGACCAGTATAGGCAAGGAGTTAGAAAGACTATTGCAAAGAACAAGCCAGGTGTGGTGCTGTGTGCCTATAATTCAGCTGAAGGGAGGTGGAGGTAGAGATTCATGGTTCAATACCAGCCCTGGGCTAAAGCAAGACCCTACCACAAAAATAAATTAACAGCAAAAAGGCCTGGTGGTGTGACTTAAGTGGTGGAATGCTCACCTAGAAGGGTGATGCCTTGAGTAGAAGCCCCAGTACTTTATAAATGAATAAATAAAAATAGAAGGACTACATAACTATTTTCTAAAACTTTATAAAGCATAATAAATGATCCACTACAGCCAAACTGCACTAATGTCCTTGTCCTATTTAGTTAAAACTCTGCAAAAACCATGCCAAAACACTTCGTTCTCATAAAGTAACACAATATTTTAGAAACTAAAGTTATTTGCCCAGTGCAGTAGCTCAGGCCTATAATCCTAGCTACTTGGGAGGCTGAGATCAGGAGGATGGCAATTTGAGTACAGCCCAGGAAAATGTAATGAGACTCCATCTCAACCAATAAAAGTTGGGTGTGGTGGTGCACACCTGTCATCCATGCTACACAGGGAAGCACAAATAGGATCATGGTACCATCCAACCCAGGCATAAACTGAGACCCTGTCTCAAAAATAACCAATGCAAAAGGGCTGGGGCATGGCTCAAGTAGTAGAGTGCCTGCTTAGCAAGCTCAGGGCCCTGAGTTCAAATCCCAGACTGCCCCCCCCCCCCAAATACAAAGCCGTTTGTCTTCCTCCCCTGAGTTGGTTTCACATCTACTAAGACTTTATCCTTCTGCTGGAACTCTATTGTGTTTGGAGGCAATTCAGAAAAAAGTACATGGACTACTTCCCATGCATCTGGGAGGTTTCTAACTCGTAATGAGTTGCCGTCATTTACATTAGTAAGGTCTCCATATGACCCTAAGATTATATAAAATGTATTGGAATAGTAACAATTACTGCATTTGGAATTTTGGCAGCGCTGGGGTTTGAACTCAGGGCCTTACACTTCCTAGGCAGGCAGTCTACCACGTGAGCCATAACGCTAGCCCTGTTTGCTTTAGTTCGTTTTCTTTTTTAAATTATTGTTGTGCTGGGGGTACATTGTGACATTTACAAAAGTTCTTACAATATATCATAGTTGAATTCAAACAGTGCATCATTCTCCTTTATCCTCCCCCCCCATTCCTGGAACAATGTCAGCAGGGCTCATTTTTCCATTTTATACATGAGTACATAATATTCCACCGTATTCACCCTCTTACACCCTTTCCTTATATCCTCCCCTCTCCCACTGATGCCAACTCCCAGACAGGACCTGTTTTACCTTCTTGTTCTCTGTTTTTGTAAAAAAAAAATAAAAGACATTTTTGTTTGTTTAAAATAGCTATACAGGGTATTTCACTGTGACATTTCCATGTTTATTTATATATGTATTGTAACCTGAATTGGTTCATCCCCTCTATTTTTCTCCTTTCTACCTTAGTCCCCTTCTTACGGTTGTTTCAACCAGTTTAAAAATTCTGTATTCATTTTTGTATAGAGCACATCAACCACATTCAGCTTCTTAACTTCCTTCTGTTACCCTCCCCCTCCCGGATGTGACCTCCCCTTAGCATGACATGTTATTTTTCTTTTTTTTTTTTTTTTTCTGAATCAGGGTTTCTTTTCTTTTTAAAAAATTGTTGTGCTGGGTGAGGATACACTGTGGCATTTACAAAAATTCTTACAATATATCATAGTTGAATTCACCCCTCCATTATTCTCCTTTATCCCCCTCCCCATTTTTCAAATAAGAGTCTCATTTGTATGCAGGGCTGGCCTGGACTATAGTGCTCCTATTTGTGCTGATGGCATTGCTGAAGGCTATGAGGCTCTTTTGAGCCTTCAATTTTCTCTTTCTGTAAAAAATATCTGCTTAGAACTTTATCAGCTTAAATTTGATGTTATATTTTTAATGAGGTATAAGAACATTTTAATATATTATAGATATTAGGCTAATACTGATTTATATTCTGAGACTATTTTTCTTAGTTTTTCACTTGGCTCTTGTTATATAGGAATTAAGAATTCCAATATATGAAGTCCAGTTTGGGTCTAGGGATACATGCCTATAATCTCAGCTACTCTGGGAGGCTGAGGCAGGAGGATCAGGAATTCAAGTCTGATCAAAGTTAGTTAGATCCTATCTCAAAAACAAAATTAAAAAGAAAAAGAAAGCACTGAGGGTGTGGCACAAGTGGTAGAGTTTGTGCCTAGCAAGTGTGAGCCTTGGGTCCAATCCTCAGCACTACAAAACAAGAACAAACCCCCGATATTGCCCATCTTTTCCTTTATGGCTTCTGGGGAGATTAACCACAAGGTCAAACATGTTCTCTGTACTTTTTACAAAGATATTTGCACTTCAGTTTTTTGGTACTAGTTTTCTCATTTATCTACAGATCATTTTTTAATAAGAGAACTTGTTTCCCAGGTGGATTGTGTATATGCCACAACTGAGATCCCTTTTACTTGTTCAGGAATAAAAGGATTTATTAAGAGATGTAGATAATATATAGACTCCTTGGGAGCTATATACTTCATGATGAGTATTTGAGAACTCCCCAGGCTGGCATAGTGGTACATGTCTATAATCCAAGCTACTTAGTAGGCTGAGGAAGGAGGATGGTGAGTTCGAGTTCTGCCTGAGCCACTTCAGTAAAACAGTGGTTCAAAATAAAATTTTAAAATGGATGTAACTAAGTGGTGTAATGTCAGTAACACACAGACACACAGACATACACACAGAGAAATACACAAAACCTCCCCAAATAATCTATGAAGGCAATTGCTTATTGCAAGGACCAGGAAGCTATAGAATTGAGACTGCCCTGGGGGCTCTGGAATCCAAGTCTGCAGGTTTGGAGCCCTCTACAGCCAGATGTGGGAAATGCCGGCTGTGGCTGCCAGGAGGGCATGGGAGAGCCAGGCACCCACCATGGCACCTGTGGTTGTGTCACTTGCTAGTCCGCTTTCCTATGAATTCCAATGCCATCACTTACATATATTCAATGTAATCCACAGCCCGTACTCTGCCACACTCTTGAGCTCTTTCACTTTTATAGTTTATGCTGTTGTAATCAGGCTGTGCGTGATTTTATTTTTGTCAAGTGAGGTGGGCAGGTGTGGAGGGACAGAATGTAGTGAGCCACCCTGATCAGCCCTCCAGCCACCTTTCCTGCCACTGCACAGGAGGCGATGTCACTCCAGGGTGACTGCTCAGCTTCCTCTTCCACTTGCTAATCCCTGTCTACCCCGAAGCCCGGGGTCACCAAAAATGTAAAGTCCAGGTGTGTGTTAAGTTTTGTGCATATGATATCTCCTTGTGTTTCTCTGATGATACTTATTATAATTTCAAGTGTCTTTTCACTGTTCTGTCCACTGCTCCGGTGCCCCCCCTTTCCTGATCTGTCACCTGTGAGCTCCAGGTCCCCCCCACCCCTTCTTGAGCTGTCACCTGTGAGCCCCAGGTCCTCCCTATCTTTGCCCTAGCTGCTGCCGTCACAGGACTTGAGCAGAATTTCCCTCTGTGTGTGTGTGTACATGCACTGGGGGTTGAGCCCCAGCCTCCCCTTGCCAAGTTTGCACACCCCCACATAAACTACACCCCATCCCCCCATTTTGATTTTCGGAGATGTAATGTATCTGCATTCTGCCCTTTCTCAACAACTCGGGTTTGCAGAAGGGAGTTTTTCTTGTTTTCCTAGGGTATTCTTTACTTTTTAAGTACAACCCCTCTTTATCATGTTCCGAAATTTTAGATGGGATGTGCAGTATAGATGGCTATTTTAATCCAGTGTCTATTAAATAGTGTGCAAGCAGGAAAGAGAGACAGAGACACAGAGGGACAGAGAAATTTGTATTCTTTTCTTATTTCTCAGATATTTTTGTTCTGTAAATGATTTTTTAAAAAACTACCATAAAGGTACAGTTGAACTGAATACCGAATCTTAGCATTTTCTATCTCTCTCTCTCTCTCTCTCTCTCTCACACACATACACACACACACACACACACACACACACACACACACACTTTTTCTTCTACTTTCTTTCTCTTTCTTCTGGTAAAAGAGGCCAAATAGACTAAATATGTTCTTACCATGCTTCCTGGTTTTCATTCAAAATACCACCTGCGATCAGCCTAGGTGCCATCAGTGTGTAAATGGATAAAGAAGATTGGCATTTATACACAATGGAGAATTAAACAGCCATAAGAAAGATGAAAACAGGTCAGTAGCAGAAAGGTGGATGGAACCTAAGTCATCAGTTAAGCAAAATCAGCCAGACTCAGAAAGGCAAACACCACATGTTTTCTGTCATATGTGGAAACTAGATTAAAAAAAAAAAGACATGAAAGTAGAAGGGAGAACATTTGGGAAGAGAAAGGGCACCAGGGAGGGGAGGGAGGACAGAGAGGGTAAAGAGGATGTCTGTGAATATGATCAAAGTACATTGCGTGAAAATGTCACAACGAAACCCACTGGCTTGAATGATTAATATTTGCTAATAAAATTTTTTAAATGTGTCTAATTTTCCTGGAATGGGATGTAAAACTGGTGCTTGTAGATAGCAGCTGATTTTTTATTAGGATCAGGGCTGGGTGGCAGCCTTGTATTGTGCTTGGGAGCATTTCAGAAACTCTCTCCTGCCCTGGGAAACTAACAGAGTCTCACTTACAATCCACAATGCCGGGTTTTTTCCCAAAGAATAAGGGATATAATTCTGCAGGGTCTAGTACTGTGTAGGTAACACAAATTTGGATTTGAACTTGAGTTCGCGTTGTAGTCCCACCATTCACTCCCTTTGTTAAGAATTTTTCTGAATCTCCACTTTTGTCCTCGTGTGCATTAAATGCGCTTTGGAGGTGAACTTCTGTTACAGTAGTTATAACACATAGAAAACATGGAGTTGACATTGGCCATGGTGGTGAAGACCATGATGCTGGTGGCCACCCCAATTCTGCTCTTTGTAGTTGCCCCTCTGGTATCAAAAAGCCTGGGAAAATAAACTCAGGCTCCAGGTGGATCTTTGGGATGAGTGGAGTCAGAAAAGATTGTCTTTATATGAAAAGCACTTTATTTAGTTGGCCTTAGTTTTTACTTAGCCGTGTTATGAGGGAAATAATAAACATTTTGTACAGTTTTGTCACCTATAAAATGAGGATAATTTCATAGAATTGTCATGTGTATTCTGTGAGACTACACTGTGAAGTACTTAAAATGCCAACTGACACCTGGCAGACTCTCAGTAGTGCTTAGCTACTGCCGTGGATACTCTGTACAAACTGTAGACGGTCTAGAAAGTTATTCCTGTTTCAGTTTTAGTCTGTAATGGGATGTTTTTTTAAACCAACAGTTGGAGTATATGATTTGGGGGCCAAATTCATGCAATAACAAATATTTAAGATTGGGAGTAGTCTAGAAAAACTTGAACATATGGCTACTGTAAACTGTGCCCACCAAATACAGCATCTCTTTGGAAATTCTTCCTGATACTGTTACTTCAATTGTTTTTAAGTGATTGCTGTTTGAAAATGGAGTCATTATCAAATGAGGTCTCTAATATGTAAGTAGTGTAATATGTAATTTGTCATCCTGTGCTGGCTGGACTGAAGTCCTTCACCCAGAACCCTGCCTTCTGGGTCTGAACCCAGGACATTGTGCTTGAGCCAACTTCCCCAGCCTCCTGCCTGTTTTTAATTTCCATGGGACACAGTTTGAAAATCTTAGCACATGTTGATGGTGATACAGTCAGTGGAGCAGATAACAATCTTTATAATGAAGTGTGTTTCTCATGATATACTCTGATTGTTATTTTAGATTTCAGAGATACTTTTGGGAAACACTTTAGTGTTATCATTGATAACTTGGTTACTTTTATACCTGGTTGTTCCAGACATCGAATACTCGGGACTGTTATTTTCTTCTGCAAAGGCTGACTTTCATTTTGCTCTCTGTCTAAATCCCGTCACACCATATTTAGGTTCTGCCTTTCCTCATGAACTTTCTTGGTTTATTCCCACTAAATAAACAGATTATAAGTGTCCTGCTCTATTGGGAAATAATTTATACAAAATAAAGTTCATATATTTAAAGTATACACTTTGGCTTTGACAGCTGTATACATCCATGAAATCATCACTGTAATCAATAGTGACAATATCCATCGCCCGCAAAGATCCTTTGCCCCTTTCCCCCTCTCCTGACTGTAGGTGAGTATTGACTGGCTCTCTGTCATTATAGGTTAGACTTCGTATAAAGGAAACCATCCAGTCTGCATTTTGTCTGTGTCGTCTTCACCTCAGCATTGTGAGATGTATTATGTTGAGGCCTGTGTTCAGTAGTTCACTTTTTATTTTATTTTATTTTTTTATTTTTTTATTTATTTTTTTTTAAAATTTATTTATTTATTTATTTATTTTTCATTTTTCTTTTATTATTCATATGTGCATACAAGGCTTGGTTTATTTCTCCCCCCTGCCCCCACCCCCTCCCTTACCACCCACTCCACCCCCTCCTGCTCCCCCCCTCAATACCCAGCAGAAACTATTTTGCCCTTATCTCTAATTTTGTTGAAGAGAGAGTATAAGCAATAATAGGAAGGAACAAGGGGTTTTGCTGGTTGAGATAAGGATAGCTATACAGGGCATTGACTCACATTGATTTCCTGTGCGTGGGTGTTACCTTCTAGGTTAATTCTTTTTAATCTAACCTTTTCTCTAGTTCCTGGTCTCCTTTTCCTATTGGCCTCAGTTGCTTTAAGGTATCTGCTTTAGTTTCTCTGCATTAAGGGCAACAAATACTAGCTAGTTTTTTAGGTGTCTTACCTATCCTCACCCCTCCCTTGTGTGCTCTCGCTTTTATCATGTGCTCATAGTCCAATCCCCTTGTTGTGTTTGCCCTTGATCTAATGTCCACATATGAGGGAGAACATACGATTTTTGGTCTTTTGAGCCAGGCTAACCTCACTCAGAATGATGTTCTCCAATTCCATCCATTTACCAGCGAATGATAACATTTCGTTCTTCTTCATGGCTGCATAAAATTCCATTGTGTATAGATACCACATTTTCTTAATCCATTCGTCAGTGCTGGGGCATCTTGGCTGTTTCCATAACTTGGCTATTGTGAATAGTGCCGCAATAAACATGGATGTGCAGGTGCCTCTGGAGTAACAGTCTTTTGGGTATATCCCCAAGAGTGGTATTGCTGGATCAAATGGTAGATCGATGTCCAGCTTTTTAAGTAGCCTCCAAATTTTTTTCCAGAGTGGTTGTACTAGTCTACATTCCCACCAACAGTTTAAGAGGGTTCCTTTTTCCCCGCATCCTCGCCAACACCTGTTGTTGGTGGTGTTGCTGATGATGGCTATTCTAACAGGGGTGAGGTGGAATCTTAGTGTGGTTTTAATTTGCATTTCCTTTATTGCTAGAGATGGTGAGCATTTTTTCATGTGTTTTCTGGCCATTTGAATTTCTTCTTTTGAAAAAGTTCTGTTTAGTTCACTTGCCCATTTCTTTATTGGTTCATTAGTTTTGGGAGAATTTAGTTTTTTAAGTTCCCTGTATATTCTGGTTATCAGTCCTTTGTCTGATGTATAGTTGGCAAATATTTTCTCCCACTCTGTGGGTGTTCTCTTCAGTTTAGAGAACATTTCTTTTGATGAACAGAAGCTTTTTAGTTTTATGAGGTCCCATTTATCTATGCTATCTCTTAGTTGCTGTGCTGCTGGGGTTTCATTGAGAAAGTTCTTCCCTATACCATAGTTCACTTTTTAAATCACTACCTAGTATTCCGTTGTTTGGAGGTACCACAGTATATTCTGTCCATCTTGTTGATGGACAGTTGGGTTTCTTCCAGATTGGGACTCTTAAGTTGCTGTATCATGCATGTTCAAGTCTGTGTATGAGCAGAGGCTTCAGTTTCTCCTGGACAACACCTAGGAATGGACTGGTCATATGAGACATGTATGCTCATGTTTTTAAGAAATACTTTATTTTGTGAAAACCCATTCCAGTCCTCCTGTCATGTGGTCTCAGATAAAGACACTGACTGCACTGGTTTCTCCAGGTGGAAGGCAGAAAGGAACCCTGACCCTCCCCTCCCTGGTCCACCCCATTTCATATTTACTTGCTCATCCAATTCTTTGGGTTTTTTGTTTGTTTGTTTGTTTTGTTTTGCTTGGCAGTACTGGGGTTTGATTTCAGAGCTTCGCGCTTGCTAGGCAGGCGCTCTTACCGCTTGAGCCACTCCACCAGCCCTTTTAGGTAATGGATTTTTCAACATGGGGACTCCCGACTATTTTCTCAGGCTGACTTCCAACTGCGATCCTCCTGATCTCTGCCTCCTGAGTACCTAGAATTATAGGCGTGAGCCACCGGCGCCCGGCTTCTTTGGGTTCTTAAGATACTGTTAAGCTGTTTCCTTCTCCAGCCCTATTGCCAAGTGTCATGGATGTCTGGATGCCTGTTCCTTATCAGGTGCTGCGCTAAGTGCTTAGGGGGTACACAGGACTTTGCGTTAAAGGAGCAAAGCAGGGGCCCTTCTGTTTCCCCGGACTGAGCAGGGGCGGCCCATCTACGGATCAGGCTACACGCCAGGCGTCTGAGGCTGCATTCCATGTTCCTGACTCACACGCGGGAGGACGCAGCCCACCTTTGTTTGAGCGTGTGCTTCAGTTATGTATTTACTTTAAGCAGGTGTGGCCGTTCAGGAACGAGGAAGTATTGTGTGAAATCTCAAAAGGGGTAGGAAAGGAGAACAAGTTTTCTTTAATAAGATCTTTGATTTGGACCTGCGGTGCTGGGGCGTGGTGACAGACCTCCCTGAACCCAGGAGAAAGGGCTGTGATGCTCCCCGCTCCAGGCCTGCAGCGTTTGAAACCTGGGTGCGGGGTCTGTTTTAACAAGCCCCCCCCCCGCCCCGTGCTTCTGGCCCACCCTGACTCGAGAAGCTGGACTCACTGCGGGGTGGACGGTCGTGGTCACGCTGGGTGATCAGTGGGCAGAGAGACGGCCGCCTCCCCGCGCCACTCCCGCACCTGCACCTGCTCCCTGGAGCTCCGCCCCTTAAGCGATCCCCTGGGAGCCGCAGCCAAAACCCGGCAGGTGGACCGCGAGTGCGCGGACCGGGCGCCGCGCATGCGCATGGGGGGAGGCGGGCAGCCAGTGGCTGCAGGTGCAGGGATCCCGACAGAGCTGCATCCGCGGACGGCCGCCGCAGGTACCGGGCTCGGGGTGCGGGGTGCGGGGCGGCGCAGAAGGCGGGGTGCAGGCCGGGGAGTGTGTGTGTGTGTGTTGGGGGGGCACAGCTTCACTTCCGGGGCCCCGCGGCTCTGCGGGAAGCGCTGCTTTCGGTCGGGCACGGGCGGAAAGTGGCATCCAGGTGCCGAGTGGAGCATCGCCACTGGCAATCGCAGCCGATCCAGTGTGCTTCGCCTGGATTCTGGGGCTGATTGATTTGCCTTTGGCGTTTTGGTGCATAGGATCGATACCGCCGAGTGAAGTCGCATCCGTGCTTTCTGGGCTGGGTGCCTTTCCTGGCGCGTGGGGACCTCTGGATGCGGCATAAGGAACGTCAATTTTCAGGGAATTTCTAGGCTGAAAACTTTCCGCGGCTCCGCTGCATTTCCAAGTACAGACTGCAATTTAGAAAGTCCTCTCCCCGCTCTTCCCCACCCCCCCCCGTCTTCTTTGGGTACAGGGGTCTTTTAGATGAGTGACAGATACTCACCTTCCCCTCTTTATCTGCCCTGCCACATTTGATGATAATTATATGAAGATAAACTCCCCCCGGGGGCTGTCGCATTGGATGCACTTGCATGAGTCCAAGGCTGTGCTGCACAAATGTCTCGGAAAACCGTGAACCCGAAGCAAAAGTCCAGGCCAGGAGGCGACATCACAAAGGCGAAGCGAGTGCTCCTTCTCCCCCATGTGTAATCAGCTCCCTTTTAAATTGAATTCTTTAGTGAAAGTCTGTAGTAAAGTGTTACATTTATCATGTGGGAGGCACACATAAAATTAGTAAGTTTAGCAAAAAGAAACTTTAAGGTCAGAAAAGTGAAACGTGGAAAAGGACTACAGGAATCCGTCCCCGTTCTGCCCGCCCCCTGCCCATGATGAGTGTTTTAATGGCAGAAATAATATACAGCTGGTCCACTTTGGGACGGTAGAGACCTTGAGGTCAGCCAGTTCAGCTGCTTCAGTTTACAAACGAGAAAAGTGAGCCAGCAAGGTTAGATGACTGACTGTGGCTGCCCGAGCCCCCCTTGGGTGAAGCTGGGCCTGGGAACCAGGTTTTCTGATTTCCGGCATCTTTTCAACTACTCCTCATTGATACTCTTACCACCTCCTGAAGTCTGGTCCAAGAGGAAGTTATCTGTCTCTAGGATTTAGCTTGCTAGGACCTTATAAACCTGTTTAAAGGTGCCCTGTCACCTGCCAGTTTGCTAGTCTTGAAATCAAACCATTGGTCCTTCCTTGGCCTGGGGTCCTTGTTGGCCTCCCTCTCTGTTGAACTCCTGCCACCCTGCAAGGTGCAGGTCAGGTATGTCCCCTTCCCGGGATGCTGAGGCCAGAAGTGGCTCTCCTTTTTAATGCCACAGCATTTATTACTGTTGGCATCTACTAGTATTCCCTTTGCATCCTGTGCCCCAAATTATATTCTAGCATATATCCTAGTTCTGACCAGGACGTGGTCAGCTGTTTAAACTCTCCAAGATGAAGATGAATGCCTAAAGCTTAAATCTCACCCGGTACAAAGTGTACTCCTAGCCACTGTTTATGTGGGGGAGGGGATGAGGCTCGAATTGGTTTGTAAAGGCAGTTGATGTGGGGGTTCTGGGATGCGGGGAGCTATCTGAGAGCTAAAAGACAGCGATCAAGTCAGACTAGCCAGATGGAGCAATTCTCTGATTCTCCTAGTCTGATGGAAGGTCACAGATTAATTAGCAGGAGCGCTGGAGACAGGTAAAAACACATCAGGGACATTTTTCTAGGACCTGGCTTAAGCATGCAGCTTCTAAGTGCATAGTGCAGAGCACAGATTTAAGAACGCTGTGAAGAAAGAAGCGTTGGTAAAACATTAGATGCAGAAGAGCCAAGATACGTTGAAAATTACTGGAGCTTTCAGGTTTGGGGCGTTAAGGGCTTACACTATACTTTTTATCTTATAGGCTTCTCTGATTGAGACCTTATCTCTTTTCTGATACTTGTAGTGATTGGTGTGACCATCTTATTTCCCACCTAGATTCTAAGCTTTTTGAGGGATGATGTCACACTGTGGTCCTCACAGTGCCTGGCACATGGCTTTGCAGTGTCAGTCGCTCAGCAGTTATTGCATGAGTAAATCAGTAAGTGTGCTTTGGCACTGGGGGAGGCAGTTAAGCTCTTAGAGCTGTGAGTAGCACTAGTCCAGATCATTCTTATATTGTATAGAAGAGGATCTGAGATATGCTGAACTAAGCTGGGTAGTGTCACAGCCACCCTGTTCAAAGTCCTCTGTTATTGGACCCAACCTCCTTTCATTAGCCCTTTTCTTTTTTTGTGGTACTGGGCATTGAACCGAGGGCCTTGTGCTGGCAAGTCATCTACCCGAGCCATGCCCTAAGCCCTTTTGTATTTATTTATTTTCTTTTTGAGAAAGGTTCTCTCTTGCTAACGATTCCCCAGGCTGGTATGAAAAGTGTAATCCTCCTTTCTCTTCTTCCTGAGAAACTTGGATTATAGGCATGTCCCACTACACCTGGCTGACCTTTACTTTTCAAGGTTATTGACCCCAAGATTAAGCTGACTTGGCAACAGGACCCTCCAGTTCAAGATATTCTGTGGTTTGAAAGCCCTCAGAGACCAACCTGAAGTAGGACATTTGGTGGCCAATGGGAAAATGTGTCATTGGAAGATATGAAATGCATAGAATGCATTAATTGCCAATTTGCAATTAAGTACACAATGCATGTGTGTGTGTGTGTGTGTGTGTGTGTGTGTGTGTGTGTGTAGTGGGTATGGGGACCTGGGGCCTGCACATAGGCGAGTTGAGAAAGAGTCTAGAGAGACTGTTGGCAGCTTAGCTTATCAGAAGCAGAAGATACAAACAGGTCAGCCCAAAGTCCTTGGACAGAGTGTCTTTAGAATATTCCACAGTACCAGGAGGTGGTGAGCCCTGGCCTCCAAGAGAGGCACTGAAGGGTGGTGCTTCTGACCCAGGAATGCGGGAGTTCAGGGTGGGGAGAGATAGAGAGAAAAGGGAGTATTGTGATCAGACCGTACCTGGAAAAACAAGACCAAAGACAGTGCTTTTGAGCCCCAAGCCCCAATTCCAGAGGCGTTTTGGAATATATTTGTGTACATGGACCAGATGTTGCAAAGAGCTGTTTTGAGAGTCAAAATGCAGCTTTCCAGCTGAGCTGCACATAGCGGTGAGGAGGCCATCCATCCATGGTGCATTCTTCATGGGCATTTGCTCTGTGATTGATCATCTTTATCTGTTCTCTACAAGTGACAGAGAGAGAACAGCTGCTCTTGACACTCCAAAAGAGCCCAAAATGGTTAGCAGCAGGGAAAGGAAGGGTCGGCGTGGTAAAGAGGGATTATCTTTTTCTTTTCTTTTTTTAAATCATGACATTAGTGAAAATTGATTAGATGAATGCAAAATCCAGCAAATGTGTTGAAATTAATGCCCATATACTGAAAAGGCCCAAATAATAAATGCCTTGTGGAAAAGAACTATATGATGTAGTTTTCTTAAGATAAAATTGTAATACTGTGTTAGTAACTAGTTTTATAAAATATTTTCCAAGGACCAGGCACTGTGCTAAACATTTTACCAACAGTATGTTATTCAGTCTTCTTATTCCATCCTGGGAGGTAGGTGAACTGTTGCCCTCATTTTATAGATGAGAAAATTGAGTCTTAGATAAAAATCATCTATCTGAGGTCACTCAGTTGACACAGGTGAACTGAGACTTGGCCCCAGGCCTGTCTGAGTTCAGGACCCAAGCTCAGATAATAATCAAATATTTTTTATCTGTGGTTATAATAGATACATAGAATGCCCTCAGATTTTAGCCGGTGAAACTTCGAGTATTCTGTGAGCCAGACTTTGATTTGAGAACAAAACAAGTGATTTTTTTTTTTTATTCCACTCAGTCTTTATCTCCTTTTCCTTTGAGGCACTCCTAGAGGCAGGGACAGCAGTGTTTTCTCTGGGTACACCATTGAAGCCACTTCTGATGTCTCCTCCCTTTCTATCCAGAAGTAGGATGAGTATGGTGAGTTGGTGGTGGTCCATGGGCCTCTGGAGTTGGGATGGGAAACTCACCTTGAGTAGGAACTCTGGGTGACCAGAGTTTGTAAGGACTTTTCCCCTGGGGCGTCAGAGTCCAATTTTGGAAGCTCCTGGCTTACCTGTGGACCCTGACCCTAGTCTGAGGTCTTTGAACCATGGCCATAAACCCCAAGGGAGAACCTGTGCTGAGCACATTATCCAGGAGTTCTCAAGAATAGAGAGTTCTGACATTGGTGAGATCTGGTTGGAGGTGGCATAGATACCCTAGAGGAGGTGCGGGGTCCGCATGAGTCATTTGCAGTCAGAATGATTTGCCCAGGCGTCTGGAAGAAAATGTGCTCTTCCTCCTGCTCACAAGCCTAGTGATGCAGGGAGCTTGCCTCTCCTGCAAGCCTCCAATGGGCTTGGATGAGTGTGCATGCCCAGCCCATCCCCACACTCATCCCGTGCTCCCTGAGCTCTTTGCTCTGCTTCACCTGGCTCTGTGTGTTCCCAGGCCTGGGCCGTGGGTGGGAAAGTAAGGGTCAGGGGCTCTGGCCTCCACCCTCTGTCTGCCTCAACATCCATCCAAAAACTCATCGTCATCCAGTTCAGAGTCAGTATTTTACTCTGCGTGATGATGAAGCTGGAGAAGGAGAAAGAGGCCTTTGTGCTGTGTCTGGATTTATTGGTTATAAAAGGGTTATACCATTTTGAATGCTGGGAACCTTGTGACCGTACAAGGTCAAATGAGATGTGAGACCATGTCAACTTTGATCATCGTATTTCTTTTTAGTACTCCTGTGCCTGGAAGTGCCAGTTTGCTGTGTGTGTGTGTGTGTGTGTGTGTGTGTGTGTGTGTGTGTGTCAAAGAGAGAGAGAGAGAGAGAAGCAAACTGGTTTTTAGTAACACTTTAGTAACACCATGGAGAGTAGTTAGATGATTAGGACTGGGTTTCCCCTTGTTTAAAACATTTGTTTTATCAAAAATATTTTCTAGACAAGCTAGAGACCGCTTTGTTCATAAACTCCAGTTGTGCAAAAGACTTCAAACTCATAACCAAGTCGTTATGATTGAGTTTTTTGAGCTACTGTAACTGTAAGTTATAGAACCACAAGAATATTTGGATTCTAACTCATGGCCCACAGGCATGCCTCCTGCTGAGGATCCAAGCTGACCACAAGGAAAAGCTGAGAAACTATCTTTTTTGAAGGTGTGTGTATGGGGGGGGGGAGAGCTTCTTCATGATACAAAAAACCAAGGATTTGGGGTTGTGTGTGGATGGTTCAAAATACTGGAGAAAACCAGGCTTATTCTGTTATTAAGAAACAAAAAACTTCAATTGATGGAGGATCCACTTCCAGGAAATAATGTCTTTTCTTATTAATACTAATGAAAGCTCCTTCAATTTTTTAGAGAACTAAGAAATAAGAGATTCTAAGAGTATTGCTGAAGTAGAATTTGGATTAAATATAGATTGGTATATGTGTAGAAAGATCCCTCATGTCAGTTGCACCTTGGTCCAAAATCTGCTTGTCTAACCACCCCTTCCACAGCCCACTATGATACCTCCATGGGACCCCCACAGTCCATCAAGTAGTCACTCTACACAGATCACAATGGCCAAATCCAGAGTGGATGCGGATCAGCCCCTGGCCTCAAACTGGTGTTGATCAAGCATCTTGAAAGCCCTTGAAAGCACAGGGAGCGCGCGCATGCTCTCACAGCTGGCACTCAGAATCGAGATTAAACTTGAAATAAGAGCACCTCTGGTGAGTGATCACTGACACGAACAAGCTTTCTCATTTCACTTTGCCATCTTAACGCTATCTTTATGGCTATATAGATTTCTCTTTTTATTTTTTTGCCCTTGATGATAAATCTATACTTTCTGCTAAAAATCAACGCAAGCTAGAACTTTGAGGTTTGATAAATGACTCTGCTGACAGTTTCAGTACAGCTCATCGATAATCTAGTAGACAGATGAAGTTAGTATATAATTGTCTTTAGTTTGATATCAAGTTAGAGTTTCTAACCTGTGTGAACAAACCAGAAATTCTCAGAGTCCTGAGCTCACTCACTGGAGAGCTGGCTCAGAAATCTCTGGGAGCAGAGGCCCCGTTTCCTTCCTCTCTCTTCGGTTTAGTTCACTGGGACAGCATTTGGTCCTGGGAATGGTGTCAAGAGTGACCCAGTTCTTGCAGAGTTTTAAATATTATCAGGTCAGTGAGGTGCCAGCCGTGAAACACAGCTCCCAAATACCCAGTGATGTGTTTTTAGCAATGTTGCCATGCAAAGAAAGTCATTCTGGAAAGACAACAATAACAGCAATTTGCTTGATCCTTTTCTTTTCCTCAAACACCAAGTCAACGGAAGATTAGCTTTGGTGGGAAAAGACCATCTGAAAATCTCTGCAGGTTTGGTGGTCAGTCAAGAAGAGCCTTTGGGCAGTTTCAAGTTTAGCTCTCGGGGAGGCCTGTGATCACAGCCATGGATGGGAAGTCAAAGCCAGTGGTGATTTCTGACCCCTTGAGAAAGACTCAGGTAGATGCCTTTGATGATTGACCGAGACCATGAATGTGAAAGCACTTAGTGAACTGTAAGATAAGGAAGGACAAGGCTTATTGAGAGCTGTTGTAATCGGGTCTCTGGACTTGCTGTCTTTCCTTGGTAAGTGGCCAGGACTTCAAGAATGGCTCCCTACTTGAGGTCACCCAGCTTGGCGGTGGCAGAGGTAGAGCTTATGTTTGTGTTTTCTGATTTCAACATTTGAAAAAGTGTCAGCTCAGCATTTGGAGCACAGTGCTAGCAAAGGCAGACAGAGTGTCCCTGTCCTTATGAGATGGCAGGGTGGCTCTGAAACTGCTGCTTTTCCCATCAGGGCATGTTTTCTTTTTCTGAGCAGAGGAAACCATTTCGCTGTGAAATTTACATTGCACTTTTGTGAATGCTGACATGTGTTTTGGGACTGAGCCTCATCTGTGGAGCTGTCTAGGTGACTTCTCTGTTGCGGGGGTGCCTCACTTGGCCAGCATGGAGATGGGAGTGATGTCTCTCACCGTCCTCCTTGTTCATCAGAGGTTCCTAGCAGAAGACAAAGGTTGCGGGGCTTGGGCTAGGCTATGAGACAGATATGATCCTTGAACTTGAAAGTTCTCAGTCAGGTGGAAGAGGCTGCCTGTGACACGAGCGAGGGCCAGGAAGAGCCGTGGAGTGAAGGGAGCTCAAACAGGTGACTCTGTTCAGAAGGTCAAGGAAAGCTGAGCCTTGAAAGTATAAGTTTGAGTGACAAAAAATAAAGGCAATGCACTCTACTGGGAAGGCACAGCATGAACAGATGCAGGCTGCCAGCGAGAGCTGGCCTGGTCGGGAAACAACAGGTGCTGTAAGGTGTTCTAGAATGTGAGCGTGCATCAAAGTCACCTAGAGAGCTCGTTGAAAAACAGATTCCTGAACTCGGGAGGCAGAGATTGAAAGGATCATGGTTCCATGTCAACCTGAGCAAAAAAGTTAGCAAGACCCCATCTCAACTAATAAGCTGGGCATGGTGGTGTGTACTCTAATCCAAGCTTTAAAGGAGGCTACAGGTAAGAGGATCTCTGAGGCCAGCCCTGAGGAAAAATAGCTAAAGCAAAAATGGCTGGTGGAGTGGCTCAAGTAGAAGAGTGCCTGCCTAGCAAGCATGAGGCCCTGAGTTCAAACCCAGTACCACCAGAACAAAACCAAAACAGATTCCCGGGTCCCAACCCCAGAGTTTCTAAATCTTTAGGTTTGGTGTAGGCCGGAGGATTCGCATTTTAACACGTTCCCAGGTGATGCTGAGGCTGATAGCCAGGGAACCACACTTTGAGAACCGCCGAGCTAGAATATAGGATCTGTTAAATAGATGAACTAGAAAAAAAAAAAAAAAAGTTTTCTTTTGAAACTTGACAACCTCACATATTTGTCACTTCAGATTCCGATTTTGTTTGTTTTTTCTTTAAAATTAGCCCCATCGACCACACCCTTGCTGCCCTTCCCTGGAAATTTGTTACACACCATCCCATTTGCTCAAGAAACTGCCCCCCCCACCTTTTTTTTTAATAGCCTGGATTGAAAACCAGCTGTGGTGCAGCCATTCCACCGAGGGGAAACTGAGCCCCCAACAAGACCCAGTGTTAGCACTTGGCGAAATGACCAGCAGACTTTAAGGATACGAGTTCAAATCTTCCTTTGTTACTCTAGATCTAATATTAAGCTTCATTCAGCAAGTGTTTTGGAAATAGCCTGCAAGCTCTGAGCAAGAGGGAGGACTCAGGCAACTCCACAGTTCCTTCCCTGCCGTCAGGGAACCGGCAGCGTGGAGTGAGGGGCAGAGAGCCTGTGTTCATGGCTGCAAGCGGGCGAGCTGGTGCCAGGGCTGTCAGAAAGTGTAGAAAGTGTGACACGAGGAGGACGGAAAGTTCACTCTCCATCATGTTAGACAGGCAGGGCAGGCTGGACGGATGCTGACTTGTGCTGTCCATATGGTGCCTGATGTGTCTGAAAGCCATCTGAAAGGAGGGGCACCTGTCTACGTGGGGAAAAGATTGGAGGTGGGGGGCATTGAAGGGTGGGCAGATGCTCATCAGGTACAGACAGGTCAGCAGAGGGAGCGTGTTAATTTGTTTTCTGTTGCCTGGGTATTTTATAAAAGAGGTTTATTTAGCTCACATTTTGGTGGGGGGCTGAAATCCCAGGGTTGGGCAGTTTCTGATGATGGCGTCTTTGGCTGTGTCACAAAATGCAGGAAGATGCAAATCACTCTTTGAGACCAGTATTAATCCCTTCCAAGGGCAGTGCCCGCCCCCCCCCCCGACTTTATTGTCCTGCTCTAGACCCCATCTCTTAAAGGCTCCACCACCTCAGCACTGCCACACTGGGGACCAAGCTCTCAGCACATGAACCTCAGGGATGCAGTCAAGCCACAGCAGGGAGTGGTAGGGAGAGTCTGACAGGGACAGCTGAACCTCAGATGGGTGTTAGGACGGGGAAGTGCCAGTTCCAGTGGTGAGGACTCAGCTCATTTGGGAAGTGTAGGGAGGTGAGGTTGAAGACTCCTCCTAGGGTCAGATTCTTCAGGGTCTTGGAGGATGAGATGCAGAATTTGAACTTCGTTCTGTAGGTGGGATTGAGTCACAAGCCTACCTCAAGCTTCCTCTGACTCCTGGTTCCTCCCATCCCCAAAAACACTGAGGAGGAGGTACCCATTTGTGAAGGGCGCTGATCTGTGGTTAATACAAGCTTGAACAGATACCTAAAATGCTTTTTTGGCTCTGATTTTTTTTTCAGTACTGGGTATTGAACTCAGGGCCTTCACCTTGAGCCACTCCACCAGCCCTTTTTTTGAAGGTTTTTTTTCGAGATAGGGTCTCTTGAACTGTTTCCCTAGGCTGGCTTTGAACCATGACTCTCCTGATCTCTGCCTCTGAGTAGCTAGGATTACAGGCGTGAGCCACTGGGTGACTGCCTGGCTCTGATTTTAATATGTGTGGAACATGCGTCTTACAGGCTTAATTCATTACGAGAGGCTTTAATTATTTAAAAATGTGTAAACTATGAAGGACAACCAATTGCAGTTTCCAATAGACAGACCGTAGACACAAAGATAAAATCACGGAGACTAGTGACTATAGTACTTGTCATGGGTGGGTCTGGGAGGGCAGGGGACTTCAAACTTAGCTCGAAGGATATAAATAGTGGGGTCAAAGCAGTAGCTGAAAGGGTCCCTGGTGAAGGGGGAGGACAAATGGCCAGGGGATGGCTCTTCAAAAGTGCTTGAGTTACAAGTTGAGCGATGTCCACTGGGTCACTGCTAGATGCACTTATCTCTAGGAGGGCACTGTCTTGGAGGGCACTGAGCCCAGGGTGGCCCCTTCCACTCATGTCTGTGAGGCTGTCCACAGGTGGGAAAGACATTTCCGTCTTGTTGGAGGTTTGGAGAATCTTCCTTGAGTATCCCCTTGTGCTGAGGAGCACAGGTGGCAAGAAGAAGGTGGATTCAGGAGTCAGGAGTTGGACCCTGGGGCTGTGACATGCTGGTGACTGAGGAGAGGCAGCACAGAGCATCTGGGCCCAGCTGACTGCCTCTCCTTCCCAAGTCCACAGCCGAGGAAGTCTTTGTGTAGTAGAATCTTCGGATCACTCAGTCTATATAAACCTTGCTCTTATCCTCCTTTCTGTTTTGTTGTGGAGTAAAGAAATGTGTAAAGATACTACATAGTTCAGGCCGCATCTTTTAACACTAAGGTTAATTCTGTTGTGAGTTCCTGTGGCCACAGTGAAAGTGAGCCCTGGCAGAATTGCATCTTTTTTTCTTCGTTTGTCATTGCCTGGTCCACGGTAGCCTCCTGATGTGTTGTTGAATGGGAGAAAAAGTGGATTAAGGGGTGGGTGGCTCTACACCCACCAGCTCCTGCCTGCATGCACCCAAAATTTCCTAGCTTCTTGTCATAATGACATAAGAGCTAAGGGGCCTTATTTTTAGACTGTAGCGGTTCCCCCCTCTCTGTGGTTTAGCTTTCTGTGGTTTTAGTTACCCATGTCAACTATGGTCTAAAAATATGAGTGGAAACTCTCAGAAATAAGCCATAAGTTTAAGTTGCATGTCATCATAGGGTCACTGGAACAGGCAGGAGCATCGCAGTACCTTGACAGTCAGTCTGATAATCAGGATGACTACTGAGTGATACTGGGTGGGTGGTACATACAGCATGGACACGCTGGACAAAGGGAGGACTTACCTTGTGGGATGGAGCCGCACAGTGCAGGAGTTCATCTGCTACCCACATGGTTTCTTGGGTACCAGTGGAGAAGGGCAGTAGTAGTCTAACACCACATCACAGTGTGACATTGTTCACCTCACTTCATCTCTTCACCTAGGCATGGCACCGACTCATGTCACCACAGGAAGAAGGGGGAGCACAGTATAGCATGTTCACATAATCTGTAAAAAATTATAGTATATTGCAATTAATTTGTTTTATCAGTTATTGCTATCATCTCTTACTGTGCCTAATTTATAAATTAGACTTTTGTCATAGGTACATATGTGCGGGAGAAACATGCATACACATATATGTACCTATATGTTCAGTGCTATCCACACCTTCAGGCACCCACTGAGGTCTTGGAGCACGTCCTTTACAGTAAGGGATCTACTGCACTATTAATCCCAGGTCTGTGTTTTATTGACAGTAATCTTGGGAGAGACTTTTCCAAGAGTTAACTGGATAATTTGAATTCGTGTTCAAGTATGCATGTATGAAAATAATGAAACCCTTCAAAAATTGTTAAAAAAAAGAAGAGGGGAACAGGAATAGAGGGGGCGAAATTGTTTGGCACACATTGCATGCATGAGTAGACATGTCACACTGGACCCCTTTTGCATTCAATATACGCTAATAAAATATTAAGGATTGTTGTGGTTTCATGTTTTTTCTAAACTATTGCAGATATGAACAAAATAATGAATAATAACAGCTCTGCGTGGAGATAATGCTTGCATATGAAACTTACTTTACCTCTAAAATAAGTGGATATATTTTATTTTGCCTTTGAAGTATTCTTTATTGTGTTAAGAGGAAATCAGATTAGAAGTGAGTAGGAAAATAGTTTACAGGGACCCTTAAAGGATGTTTGTTAATTCACTAACCTGCTAGAAATTTGAGTACTTATTTTTCCTACCATTAAGTGAAAGGAAGGCTCAAAGTCACTTTATCACCCTGAGATGCTAATGGTGACAGTGGTTCAGTTCTGAATTCATGAAATGAGGCTTCATTCTCTCCATCTCTTCCATCTTGAACAAAACAATTGTTTCCTGTTAATATGCATTTGGAAAGTGCAGGATAAAAAAATTAAACTTTCTAAGTGTCTCACAGGGTTATCATCTCCCTGTGATTAACTTACCGTGCCATAGGAAACTGAGCGATCGTTGAAGTATTTGTGCAAAGTTCACATCCCTCGTGGGTGTGACTAGGACAAATAAGGGAGAACTGACAACAATGGGTTTTCCAGGAATTCAGAGAAATGACTGCATCCTGAAGCAGCGTAATGATAGCCCTTTTGCAAGCTAGTTTATTATTAAATATCAGCGGGGGTCCTGTCCCAATTGATGTCGTGGGCAGACCTAGCATGCTGTTCATTTCATCTAAAAAGGACACCGCGTGTCCTTGGAGACTTGTGTGTGCAGGGGTTTTTCCATCATGGTGCTTGGACACTGTGTAGGAAGGCATGACAAAATCAGGCACAAGACTTTGCAGGGAGGCAGAAGGTGTCAACTTCTCATTGTCAAAGTCTTCACTTTACCCGTGTTCCTTAGCGCTTTTGGTGCACGTGGTTTTTTTTGTTTTTTTTTAATAACAGCTTCATTGAACTACAATATCACACACTTGAGCCAGGCAAAGCGTGAAGTCAGTTTGGGAACATTTTCCTCACCCTGTGTTCATTAGACTCACTGCTCGTTTCCTGCCAGGCTCTCCCCCATTCTCACGGTAGGGAAGAAATTTAGGTTCTGTACTGTAGATTTACCTGTCCTTGAAATTTCAAGTAAATGTGAAATGCGGCCTATTGTGATGGCTTCTCTCCCTTCATATCCTGTTTTCAAGGTCCTTCGTGCACTGGTGTATATAAATACTTCTTTTTATGGCTACACTCATCCAGTGTGTGGATATGCCACATTAAAAAAATCCACTCGCTGGGTTGGCTCAAGCAGAGAGCGCCTCCCTAGCAAGTGTGAAACTCGAAGTTCAACTCCCAGTACTGCCCAAAAAATTCACCTGTCCTGGTCAGTGGCCATTGGGTTTCCTCTTTTTGGCTATTTTAAATAATGCTGCGATGAACTTTTTTTTCCTGATACTGTGGTTTGGTCTCAGAATCTTATGCTTGTTAGGATAAGATCTTATGCTTATGCTCTGCCTAAGTGGCTTAAGTAGTCACACCCCCAGCCCATTTTGCTACCACTCAAGCCACTTGGCCAGCCCTTTTTGTGTTGGTTATTTTTGAGATAGGGTCTTGCTTTATGCCCAGGCAGGCCTGGACCACCATCATTTATTGTGTTTCTCTGTGTAGCTGGGAGGACTGGTGTACACCACCACTACGCCCAGCCATTGGTTAAGATTGGGTCTAGCAAACTCCCTGCTGCCTCCCCATCCCACTGGCCATCCTCTCCATCCTCAAACAGCCATCCTCTCCATCTCTGCCTCCAGAGTAGCTATGCTCACAGGCTTGAGCCACTGTGCCCAGGTGAACCTTTTTTCTTAAGGTACTGGGGACTTAACCCAGGGCCTTGTAAGTGCTGTGCCACTTGAACCACGTTCCTCCTTTGTTTTTTTTTTAAATTGATTAATTAATTAATTAATTAATTTTACGGAACTAGGGTTTGAACTGAGGGTCTACACCTGGAAACCACTCCACCAACCCTCATTTGTGATGTTTTTTTTTTCCAATAGGGTTTTGAGAACTCCTTACCCAGGCTGGCTTCCAAACACAGTCCTCCTAATCTCTGCCTCTTGAGTAGCTAGGATTGTAGGTGTGAGCCACTGGTGCCTGGCTTGTTTTTGAGACAGGGCCTCACTAACTTTGCCCAGGCTGGCCTTGAACTCACGATCCTCCTGCTTCCACCTCCTGAGCAGATGGGATTAGCCACCATGCCTGGCTGAACATTTGTGAATTGTTTTTGGGGTGCATTTGTGTTCATTTTGTTTGGCATATATGATACCTAGAAGTGCAAGTGCTATGTTACACCATACCACTGTATTTCAAGGAACCACACCATTTACTTTCCCGCCTACAGCATAAGAACTTCCTGATTGCCCACAATCTCTCCAGCGCTTATGATCTAGTTTTTCAGTTGTGACCCCCATACTGGGTGTGAAGTGGTACCTTAGTGTGCTGACATTACAAGTGATTGGCTGGCCATGGTGGCTCCCACCTGTGGTCCCAGCAATTCAGGAGTCAGAGTAGGAAAATCGTGGGTGAGACCCTATTTGAAAAATAAACTGAAAGCAAAAGGGCTGGGGATGAGACTCAAGTGGTAGAGCTCCTGCCTAGCACGTGCAAGGCCTTGAGTTCAATCCTTAGTTTCCAAAAAAAAAAAAAAAGTAAATAAATAAAAAAGTAATAGACTTTATCTGTCAGAACAGTGTTAGATTTTCAGGGAAGTTATATAGGTAAGGCAGTGTTCCCCGAAGACACACAGCTTGTCCTGTTATTAACATCTTACAATAGAATTCTGCAGTTACTGTAAGGAGTGAGCTAATACTGCTGAATTCCTGTTAAAATGCAGAGCACACTCATTATTCGTGGTTTTTACCTCCAGTCCTTTTCGTGTTCCAGGACGCCATCCAGAAACTACATTACATTTGGCTATGTCCTCTTAGGCCCTCCTTGGTTGTGACAGTTTCTTATACTTTCCTTGTGTTTTGATGATCGTGAGGAATTTGAGGAGGAGAGGTCAGATATGTTGTAAGATTCTCCTTTGTTAGAATTTGTCAATTCTTTTCTTTGTAAATAGTGATACTTGTTTTTTGTATCATAGGAACTTAGAATTTCAAAATGTATCATCAGAGTTGGAAATCTGCAGTATATGGCTGGTAGAAAATTCTTAGGAATTTGAAATTTTCAATTGCCTCTAGAAGATGAGTAGAAACTAACTTTGGGTGTATTTTCCCAGCAAGGGTTTGATCACCTTGGATTAGTTAATACAATTTATCTGTGATTTCTGTGATTGTCATGAGATAGCAGCTAATCCATTGGGAAAAATCAAAGCTATATTTTTTCATTGCTTTTAATGTGACAGAGACTTGTTTCTCATGTCATAAAACAGAAAGGTAATAGAAATTCACATTATCTTTTAGAGTTCCTTCCACAGCATTGGGCAGAAAGTCTCCAACTTACATTGAAGAGATTCTAGAAGTCTCATAAATGCCTTTGAAGAAGGAGGGAGGGATGGGAAGCTCAGAGAGGCCGTGACGTTTGGCCTGATGCACAGCACTTCTCAGATCTGAAATTTTTACCAAGGGCTGTGCAAGCTTCTACTGTGCTGTCCGCCAGACTCCAGAATTTCCAGTGGTTTTGTATCAGGGACTGAAGGACTTAGCATGAGTTCTTATCTTACTGGATAATTTTCCTGCCAGCCAGAGAAAAGAGCATCTGTCTGTCCTCATGGTCCCTTTGAAGTCAGTTTGTCCAGTTGATAGCATCCTCAGCCATCTCTGCCTGGGCACTACACTGTCCTGTGTGGCTGAGGACTAGTAACTCTGGCCACCTGTCCCCTGAAAAAGAATCCTAAGGGTCATAAAACAGGACAGCAGCTGTACAGGAGCACTGAGGCCAAGGCTCTTTGTCTGCCATTCTGTTGTTCAATGTATACCTCAGAAAACTCCATTTTTTTCCCCAACACAATAGTGTCAGAATGGCACGGTTCTGCAGTCTTAGCTGTTCAATAGAGGACAGAATTCAGAAATTCTAAATTTCCATCCTATTCAGATTTCTGGCCCCACCCTAAAACTTCTGAGTGAGATTTTTTGGGTTCTGGTCCAGGCATCTGGATTTAAAGTAGCAACACGGTTTATTCTTAAGACTGTTAGTGAGAACTATGTTTAATTGCCTGGTGGCTTTTCATGTCACTGCAGGTGTCTCTGTGTCTCCGTCCATTAGGATGGGTTAAGACAAAGGCACCTCTAGTTGTCAGGATTGGCAGAATTTGCCTATTATAATTTTTGTAGTGTTTTTTTTTTTTTTTTAAGCTGCTGACCTTTTTTTTTGACTACCTTCCAACAAGTTTGTATATGGTATGGGAGAGAGAATTGATTTCAGAAGAACTTGAAAGCCAACATTGATCTTCCTCCAAATCATATCCTTCCCCCGAGTCCCCTCCTCCCTCTCAAGTGACAGCTGTTCTTTTTTTTTTTTTTTGCAATAATGGGGTTTGAACTCAGGGCCTACATCTCGAGCCATTCCACCAGCCCTTTTTGTGATGGGTGTTTTTGAGATAGGGTCTGTGACCTGTTTTCCTGGGCTGGCTTTGAACCATCGTCCTCCCGATCTCTGCCTCCTGAGTAGTTAGGATTATAGGTGTGAGCCACTGTGCCTGGCTAGCTGTTTTGTTTGTGGGCACACCAAGGCCAAGTGATAAGAACACCCTGTGGTGGAATAAAACTGTCTGAGCCTGTTTTAGCTCTTAGTGCTTCCATAACAAATTCCTACAGTGTAGCAGCTGAAATAACACAAAGTTATTACCTTCCAGTTCAGAAGTGTGACACAGGAGTGCGTCCACATGACAGCCTCTGTTGGGGCTGGAGGCAAAGATCTTTTTCTTGGCTCCTTCAGGTCATTGGCAGGGGTCCCTTCTTTGTGGTAGGAGGCCTGAGATCCCTTTTCTTGCTGGATGTAAACTGAAGGCCATCTCAGCTTCTTGAGGTCACCCATATTTCTTTGCTCATGTCCCCTTCCAAGCTAGGGACAGTGGGTCCAGCACCTCTCACACCTTGACTCTCTCCTCCTCCCATTGACCTGCCTTGAGGGGCTCCTGGTTAGGTTGGGCCTGGCTAGATAATCCAGGTTACACCGCCCACCCTGAGACCCGTACATCTGCAGAAGCCCCTTTGCCATTTGAGGGACCATGCTTCCAGGTTCTGGAGGTTGCAGTGTAGACATCTTTGGGGCTGCCTGTGTTCACAAGGGAGACAAGCTGGAGTTACTACCACCAGCAGGGCTGCCAGCCTTATTGCTGATAGACCTGAGAAAATGTGACTTGACTGAATCTTGTTGTAAATTAAGATCATTTCAGGGCCAGATTTCAAAGCAAGTAGTTTTGAAAATTCTGGTTTGGGGACTCTGTGGTTGAGCAGACCATGCTTACCTCTGTGGGTGGGGAAGAGGGGACGAGCCCTGTGCTGCTTCTCTGCTAATTTAGATCTGGGAGGGGTGCTGCTGGGAGAGGCACCTGTGGATACCCAGTGTTTGCTTTGTCACCCAGTGCCTGCTGCGTGGCCCTGCTTCTACCCTCTGGCCGCTGGCCATGTTCTGCCAACTGCTCAGGCTGCCCGTTTATCTATATCACAGATTGGTGACAACTTTGACACCTACTTATTCTTGGAAACATTTTTCAAGAGGCTGAAAGTCTGCCATCTCCTTATTTTTCCCAAGAGCTGAATTAAAGTGATAAGATTCCCTGATGTCTGCCAGGTCCTTAAAGCCTTTGCTGTGACTTCTTTGCTGCCATTTCTTCCTCCGTGAATCTGTGCAGTGTTGGAGAAGCTGCTGGAGCATCTGGGACAGAAGGCACTTGTATTTTATGTATTCTAAAATTGCAGATACATGCATTTGTGGTGGGAGGCCTGAGATCCCCTTTCTTGCTGGATGTAAATATGTGTTATGTACCACAAATACACATTGTGTGTGTGTATGTGTATATGTGTTGTTTCCTTAGGACATTCTCTCTCTCTTTCTTTCACGGTACTGGGGTTTGAACTCAAGGCCTCACGATTGCTAGGCAGGTGCTGTACCGCTGAGCCACACCTCCAGCCTTATTTGCCCTGGTTATTTTTCAGATAAGGTCTTGTACTTTTTTTCCAGGTTGGCTCTGGACCGAGATCTCCCTACCTACGCCTCCTGACTAGCTGGGATGACAGGCAGGCACCAGCACACATGGCTTGTTTGTTGAGATTGGGGGCGGGGTGTCTTGATAATTTTTAGCCCAAGCTGGCCTAGAACCGAGATCCTCCCAACCTCTACCTCCTGAGTAGCTGGGATTACAGTGGTATACCACCATGCCTGACCTTTAGAACATTCTTAATGAAAGAACATTGTTAAAAATGTCTAAAATAAATGAGTAAATCTAAGCTTGTTAAAAATGAATGTTGTGTTCATTCATATTCTATCAGACTACCCAGTATACTGGGAACAAGGGAGTAGAATTGACACGTGCTGTACGTGTAGAAAAGATACAGATTGTAGGTACATAGCTGCTTCCACACTTGGCACCTGTGACAGGAAACCAGAATTATCACCACGGAGCCCTATCTCCTCCTCCCAGTTGCTGTCACTCTCCTGGGTGGTCACTACGCTGATGTTTTAAAAGTTTGAGAATGATTCTATTTAAGATATGGAGCAATGTTCTTACAGTATTGTGACAGTGCTTCTGAGAAGCAAGTCTCATTGGAGTTTAACCAGATTTAAGACGCGTTGCTCCTACCCTGGGGTGCATTTAAACACAGAACGGTAAGTTCTTTCCCAAGTGTCCTGGCTTTAGCAAATAGTTTGAGTCACGTACACAACTTTGACTCAGAGTTTATTTTCCAGTACTTGTGATCATTCAAAATACTTCTGCCTCAGATATTCACAGGTTGTTAAAACGACACTGTGTACACTTGGCCCCAATCAATGACTTTTCACCACAACGCTTTCTACACCATTTTTGATTTATTTGTTTTTGTCGTTATCTTCGAGATGGTCTCTCACTGTGTTGCCCAGGCAAGCTTCAAACTTTTGCGCTCACGTGATCTTCCTACTTGAGTGGCTGGGACTACAGGAGTGTTCAACCACTTCCAATTCTTCCACATAGCTTTAACTGAGATCAAGTCGGTATATTTTCTCTCGAATTTTGGATGAGATTCCAAAATTGAAGACAAACCATTTGTCAATAAAAGTGGCAGTCCTGTAGTGCACATTTTAACTATCCACCGTAACAAAGCAGAAATGGAAATTGCTTCTAACAAGCAGAGTGGGTAAAGTCTTAAGAGAAAATGGATTTGGGGCTGTAATATCTCTTTCTCCATTCTGTCCCTGTGTGCAAGGACATTTGGTGAAGCGTTATTTCTAAAAGCAGATCCATCAGAAGCCTCTTTCATTCCAAAACTGACTGCTTAACTAAAGCAGGGCATAGTGTGAATATCACAGAGTGTGAGACATTTTCAAAAAATGTTTAATGATACAGAAAATTTCTTATTAGTGTTGAGTAAGACTATGTACAGCAAATAGTAATTTTGAAAAAATATACACGTGTACACAGAAATTCATAACTTTGGCTCTAGTTGTTTGTAGAATTTTTTTTGGCAGTACTGGGGATTGGACTCAGGACTTCACGCTTGCTAGACAGGTGCCCTCCTGCTTGAGCCATTCTGCCAGCCCTTGGTGCTGGTTGTTTGTGAGTGATATATTTGAGAGCAATTCAAATTTTCTTAGTTTATGTTTTTCATTTTTTGTATTTTCAAAAAAATCAGAAAACGACTGCATAGGATCCATATTAAAAAGGTCACGTAGGTTTGGTAACTGGCTTTTCCTGTGAAATGAAGTCCTAGGGGAGACAGGTCACGGCTGGCATGTGTTGTGTTGAAGTCAGAGGTTAGAGAACCTCCACAAGAGCGGCAGCACCACAGACATCCAGAAAGGGTCTCCTTAAAAGAACGGAGCTTTCAGTGCAAGAAATACTAGCAGTCACTGCTAGAAATCCCCAAAGACAACATTCTCTGGTCCCCCAAGACACACTGTGTGCCTTTGTAGGAGAAGGCCCGGGGGAGGGACCTCAGGGTTCCAGAGGTGACCACCTGGACAGATGTTTCCTTGCATTTATGCCTAACCCTCTTAGTCCTACCCGCTCGGGGCCGGCAGAGCAGAGTAGGCCTTCTCCAGTAGGAACGCTTCATAGATGCGTGTGTTTTTTATCCTTCCTCAAGGCCTAATAGCAGCATAACAGACTGCACCCACGTTTGGGGTTTGACAGGTGTTTCTCCCCATAAAATCATCGTCACAAGATGGAGAACATTTTCATGATCCCTAAAAGCCACCCTGTGTCTTTGAGAGACATGATGTCCCCACCTTGTACCTCTGTTCCAGACAGCCACTGACCTGTCTGTCACCACAGATCACTTTGCTTGTATGGAATCACAGGCCAGGCACGTTTTGTTTGAGAGCGGTCTGTACCTTTAACCTTCACTTTTTCTTTCACTTTCTGGAGCAGGTTTGCGGCATCCGTTCTTAGCTTTTATGGAGGCGTTGTTAAAGTTGTTTCAGGTCCCTCTTTGGAGAATTCACCTGTCCGGGAAATGGGTTGTGCAGTTTATAAGTGAAACCTCTTCTGGCCTCGCTTTCGCAGAGCAGTTGGACTATAACCCTTGAGCAGCTCTGGCTTTAACACTGTGTCATTTGATGTAATGTTTCCAGTGACTGCTCAAAGGTAATTTTTCACATTTGTTTGAAATTAGCCCAGTGACTGGAAAAAATCAGCAGGGTGTAGGATTTTTTCATTTTTTTAAACCTAACACATTTTCCCAATTCTTTTTAGGCATTACAAGATATGCTTAATTGTTTAGTGATTTTTTTTTTTTTTGCATGGAGAAAACATTGTCCTTTAAGAATTAAAGTGGCAAAGGCATATTTATAAAAATAATATGAGCACACAGGCTTGTCCTATTTCATAGGAAGAAAATCTGCTTGACTAAACCTTAGATGTAAAGTATCACAATGCATTTTAAGCACCCTGGATCTAATCAAATAGAAATGATGATGACATCCACACTTTTGTCACTTGATTTTTTTTTTTTTTTTATGGTCCCAAACCACACCCATGGTGCAGGCTGGCCTTTCTACCGAAACCAAGTTCTTTTGAGATTAGAATCTGTCCTGGTAAGCAGAACACTCAAGTGTGGAGTTAGTTGATTGTTGTCTTTGGTTAAATACCGACTTTCACAGAGAATTATCTGAGCACAGGCACAGCTGAGGAAGATTGCAGCTGAAGTCTTCTGGGTTCGTCTTTCTGGACCCCCAACCCCAGGTGACAAGGCCAGGAGAAGCAGGTATGCAGAACCTTCCTCTGTGTTCACAACAATGACCTCATCTCAGATTCGGGGGCGACTTTGCACATGGTTGGTACTTAGCCAAACTGCTGCAGGGTATTTCTTGGAAGTTCTTGCTTGCTTTGGGATTCTGGGTGCAGCTAGTGACCTCGGCGTGTTGGGCACACAGTTCTTTATTCTGTCTGCCTTGTTTTCTGTTTTGAAAACTATTTCTTCTGTAATAGCACTAACTTGTCAGATAAGAGAGAGGTGTTTTGTTTTTTTCAGGGTTGGATAAAAAAGTTAAACTAATTCTTGGTTGGACTTTGATTTTTCAGAAATGGATTCGGAGATACGTGTGTGTGGGGGGGTGGGGGGGTTGTGATGTGTGTTTTTGGTTTGTGTGTGTGTATGTATTTGGTTTGATCAAGGAACGGCTCTTCCAGTCTATAGTTTAGTCATGTCTAAGCAAAGCTCTTTCTAAAGAGATTTTTCTAAAGAGATCCTACAGATCCCTCTTTTATAAAATCGCAGTGGACACTGTCCCCAGTGCTAGGGTTGTGGTAAACTTGCAGCCACGTTTGGAGCGTGGAGAAAAGGCCTCAGTTCTGAGACCTTTGTCATTACTTTTGCTCCTCTACATTTTCAAGAACCAGATGTGACTGGAGACTGTGTCCTTGTGTCAAAGCTTTTTTTCTTTTCCCCCCATCGTTTCGTTGCCCTTGGGAAGACTTAGGGCCTTAGTGGAACAGTTTCCTCAGCAGTCGTATACACATAAGCAAACATGTCACCTTTCATTCTGAGTGCTTTCGATGGTGTCAGAGCTCTGCCTCCTCAGCCCTGACAGCCATCCGTTAGCTATTTTCTTAGGAAAGCAGAAAGTGAGCCGGTCCTGAATGATGCATGGGGGAGCTCAGGTACCCATGCGACACCACACACCGGGAGCCAGGAACGGAGGGCTCTAGAAAGTCAAGTGTGTCCCCTGTGTGCAGACGCCTCACTCTCAGACCCAAGTGGAAAGGGAGCACTTAGGTGATCTTCCCTGTGACTCATCAACCATGTCAGATTAGTCACAGGATGGAGTCACTCTGTGACTCAGAGAAATGAACACCCTCTGACCAGTTCACCCTGGAAAGGGAACGCCATAGAATATTTTCACATAGTCAAAAAACCAAGAAACAACTCCCCGATGACTTTCACAGCAGCCAGAATCGCCTTTCCTAGATCATGCCTGGGTCCAACAAAGGCTGTGCCCCGTGCCAGTCTTGTCACAAGGAATGGCCAGTTGCTCAGTTGTGTTCTGTGGCACAGGGGATAGCATTCCTTTGTGATCCCCAGTTTAGATCAGCTTACCGCCCGAAGCGTGCAATTTGATTACCCTTATTGTGTTACTCTGCAGAGCTACAAATGTTAATGGACGTGGCCTCATCTGGCCATTTAAAAAAAGGCCACAGCCGTGACTTCCAGTCAGAGCTGGGAGGTTCTGTGCTGAGGGCAGCGCTTGGGCTAGGGCGGTGCAGAGATCTTAGACTCTGGCACTCCACACACTGCTGGCTGGGTTTTGTTCTTGTAGGTCTGGTTTCAGTCTCTAAAACTCAGGGTTGTCTGGATGGAATTGCTTTAAGAATAAAAGAGTTAAGAATCCTTAAGGATAAAGCTCTTAAGAATGAATTCTTATTATTCAATAAATTGAATTAAGAACAAAAGGTTATTGGCTACTTCTGACCCTGCTCCTCTGTTCAAATCGAGATTTCCATCCTGCTCTTTCCTTCCAAATGTTCCCAGTGCTGCTCTCGGCCTGCTGGGACAGAGGTACTGTCACCAACCGGGAGAAGCCACGAGTGGAGAATTCTTCCTTCTTCGCCTTGCCCAGCAGACATGGGAGGCTAAATTGTGTCTCTGTCTAAGAGTCTGCCTGAGTGGCCCTGACTTTTCAAATTGCTCAACTCCCCGTTGGTAAAAACGTGCCGTGCGCACGTCACTTCCAAGCTCTAGACTGAGCGTCTCAAATCTGAAAATCAGAATGTTCCAAATCTAAAGCTTTGTTGATTTTGTGTTGATTTGGACTGAACCCAGAGCCTAGCCCATGCGAGGCCAGTGCCCCATCACTGAGCTATGTGTCCTGTCCTGAACGCCAGGACATTTTGAGGTCCACATGATGTCACAGTGGAAAATCCCACACCTTGACCGTGCGGGACAAGCTAGTCAATATGTAAATATATACGAAATCTGTATTTCTGTCCTATAAATAAATGTACATATACATATATAAATATAAATGTGTATATATATATATATATATATAGCACATGAAACAAATGAATTTCACGTTTAGATATGAGTTCTACTTCAAGACAGCTCATTATATATGGAAATATTCTAAAACATGCAAATATCATATGCAAATATTGTAACCCCCCCCCCCCAAATCTGAAACACTTCTGGTCCCAAGCATTTCAGATGAGGGATGCGCAAGCTGTGTGTATCTTAAATTGATTATTCTATTCATGTGAGGTGTGTGCTGTAAGTACCAGCATGTTACCTGGACATATACAGAAGCAAATTTAAAGGAATAATGTGATTTTGAAAATGAGTTAGCGGTTGGAAGGCCTTATAACATCCTAAGCTGATGTCTCAGGGCACGGAATATAATGGGAGATTGCTGCTAATGACTGAACAGAAAGCTGGGTTTTACTTAATCTTGATTATTTGGAGCCTTTTGCCTAGTCTGCCATCACCTTTGCCCTGCTTTGTTTCCAGATGTAGCTGACCGTCATGGTAGAACTAGGGTGCCTACCTAGTTCTCCTCCACTTCTGTGATTAGATGATTTAAAGTCCCCAGTACTTCTGCAGGTGTCTTCCAAGGCTATGTGGTCACTTAGTGAAGGAAGGTCTGGTGTCAATTATTACGTAATCACTAATCAATCCACTCAACCAGACCGACACAGATTATAGCATGTCACAAATGCTGAAAGTGAACAAAGGAGTGATAGCCTGCTGTCTGTGCCCTCCTCTCCTGGGTGCCCCTCTGTCCTGGGGCTTCCCCTCCTGAGATGCCCCCCTGTCCTGGGATACCCTCCTCTCCTGGGGCACCCCTGTCTCCTGCATCCCCTCCTCTGCTGGGGGCTCCCCATTTCTTGGCCCCCTGACCCCCACCACCGGGCTGTGTTTTCAGCTGTTGGTTCCATGGGATCGTCTTTCATAAGGACCAAGTTGCCGGGTTACTGAGAATACACACCAAATATTTGTCAAGCAAATTTTGTTCCTTTTTCTTTGGTTTTCAAGGTGATCATGAGCTGCTCTGACATTTACTTTCTCCACTCTGGGTGTGGTGACAAGGGAGCAGCTTCAGTTTTCTCATGTGTAAAAGGGGGATTGGACTAAAGGATTTTCAGGGTGGGGGATGTGGGTTTTCTGTTTGTTTTAGGGGAAGAGGCCAGATTTTACCCCTTTTACTTTTCTGCCTATCTTGTTTTTTGGCTGATAAATGCCTACTAACTCATCTTTATATTGCTGGGAAGTTGTTTCTTTAAAGAATTCTGTTCCCACCTAGCAAGAGTGAGATCATGAGTTCAAGCCCCCGTACCACCAAAAAAAGAATGCTGTTCAGAAATCTAAGTGACATATTAGGATTTGCCTTTCCAGCCAAGACTTTGGAATACATGCTGTTCCCAAACCAGAACTATTGAAACCTCTCTAGTCTTCATGGCCACCCAGCATAAGCGTCACCCTGGCGGGGAAGGCCAGGTTAGAACCCGTGTGGGAAGAAGGATTTGCTGCCTCTCTTTCCTGCCTGTGGAATGCCACCTGTCCATTGTCACTGGACTGGAACATGTGGACGTGTTTGCATGGTCTGAGGCACAGCTGTCTGTTACTAAGCTGTGTACCTGCAAGTCTGCTCGTTTATAGATTGTGCTGCACTGAAAATGTTGAAGAATGCTGCGCCACTGGGAAAATAAGGGAAATGTAGACCAAGAAATTATTTTAAGATGCTTTCTTCCCAAGGAAACATTTTTAGAAGCCCCTAAGCTAGAGTTGTTAGCTCAGAGCCTGGGGACCTCCGGAAGGTCCAGGAATGGACTTGGAGGTGGAGCTTGTGCAGAAGCACCCTGGAGTTATGTGCAAAATTCAGATCCCAATGCAGTTTTAGGGGTGGAAATCCCATAGCCTTTTATCTAAAAGGCTAAAAATCAAAAGACCTTTAAAAATCAATGCAGAGGAGAAAAAGATATTTGAAATATGACCTGTTTGCATAAGTGTATCAGTCAGGTCCCTACCCCCAACCCACCCCATTTGCTTGGTGATCAGTTTACATACATTTGTTTAGAGACAAATGGTACTGGAGAAGGCGGGTGTACATGTGCAAAAGAATGAGTTCAACCCTTATGCGTCAGGCCAGATTGGATCAAAGACCTAAGTGTAAGAGCTCAAAGTATGAAATCCATAGAAGAAAATTCAGGACTGACATTAAGGACGTTGACTTTAGCAATGACTTCTCAGCTGTGGGGCGAAAGCACAGGCAACAGAAGCAAAAGTACCCGATGGGAACCACTGCAGAGGTAGAATTCCTTCAGAGGAAAGCCAGCCTCCAAGAGGAGAAGGGAGTAGCAAACTCCACATGGTAAGAGGATGGGTAGAGTGTAAAAGGGTCAGCTGCTCTTCAGTGATAAGAAAGCAAGCAGGCTTGAAGATGGGAAGGGACCCAGTGCCCAAGAAGCCTATGGAAAGACGCTCAGTGTCGCCTGCTGTAAGAGAAACGTGGACCAGGCCATAGTGAGGCAGTGCTCGTGCTGATTCCATGGCCAGTATCAAATGGACAGAAAATGGCAGGTGGGGGTGAGGATGCAGGTAAATGGAACCCTGGTGCACTGTTGATGGGAATGTAACGTAGTGCAGCCATTACAGAAAAGAGTGTGGCGGTCCCTCAAAAAGTTAAAAATAGAATTACTATATGATTCAGCCATTTTGCTTCCAGGTATATATCCAAAAAGTTTAGTGTAGGATCTTGAAGAGACATTTGCATACCCACATCTATTACAGTGTTATTCACAATAGCCAAGAGGTAAAACCAACCCAAATACCCACTGACAGATGACTGGATAAAGAAAATGTGGTATGTATATATAATGGAATATTATGCAGCCTTTAAAAAGGAAATCCTGCCACATGCTATGACATGGATTAAACCTTAACAATGTTATGCTAAGCAGAATTAGCCAGCTATGATAGCACAAATGCCATTCTGGCCCACTCTTACAAAGTCTGTCAAAATCATAGGAACAGAATCCAGAAGACAGTTACCAATGGCTGGAGGGAGAAGAGAAAGAAAACCAGTGTTTAATGGCATAGAGTTTTGCATTTGCAAGATGAACAAGTTTGAACAATAATGTGAATGCTTAAAAGCAGTGATAAGGATAAAATCCTAAAATAACCCAAAGAAAAAAGCCACACAGTAAGCAGAGGAAGAAAGGCAATGGCAGCCTGGCTGTCGGGAACAGGTCAGACAGAGCGAGGTAGGGGGACACTGTTAACGGGCAACAGGAGAGCAGTCAGCCTAGAGTTCTGTCCCTGACCAAGTGCATTTCAGAAACAGAGGAAATAGACTCTTCAGACATGTCAAGACTAAAAGTGCTCATTCTAGCAGACTTGCACCCCAAGCAAGGTGAGAGGAAGCAGAAGGAACCTGGGGGCATGTGGGAAGGCAGCTGTGTACAAAAGAAGGGAGAGCACCAGGTAGAGCACCTGCCTAGCAAACGAAACCTAAAATAAACAAAATAACGAACAGAAACCCATGAGACAAACACCAGAAAAATGATAGCGAAACACTGATGAACCCAAAAATCAGTTATTTGAGGTATTCAATAAAATTGATACATGTTGGGCCAGACTGATCAGACAAAAAAGAAAGACGAAAGATCAAAGTCAGGAGGTGGTGATGTCACTTAGAGACCCTTTAGATATGAAAAGGAGCATAAGGAAATATTTTGAACAACTTTATGCAAATATGTTTGGTGACATAGATGGAATGACCAAATTCCAAAGTTTACTTACAAAGAAATAGATAGTGTGAGAAGTCCTATGTCCATTAATGAAATTGGATTTGTAGTTAAAAGTCTTCCTGGAAAGAAAACTCCAGGCCCAGATGGCTTCTAACAAACATTTCAGGACAAAATAATTCAATTCTATAAAACTTCTCCAGACAGTGAAAGACAGAATACTTCCCAGCTCATCCACAAGGCCAAAAATACTCTGATGCCCAAACCAACCAGAGGAAGACATTTAAAACACCGCACCCCCCAGACTATTGTCCTTCATGATTACAGATGCAAAAACTCTGAAAACGTTAGCATATTGAACTCAATGATTTATAAGAGAATTCTGGGTTAATGCAATGCTTGAAAAATCACTTATTATGGCTGGTGGAGTGGCTCAAGCAGTAGGAGTGCCTGCCTAGCAAGCATGACGCCCTGAATTCAAATCCCATGCTGCCAAAAAAAAAAAAAAAAGAAATCACTAATTGTAATTCATAATAATAGCAAGCAAAACTATATGTTATTTCAGAGGCACAGAGAAAGCATTGAAAAATCTAACATCCATTGCTGAGTAAAGATAGGAATGAAACGCCACTCCCCCAGGGGCTCACAACTATAATCCTAGCTACTTGGGAGGCTGAGATTGGGAGAATTGAGGTGTGAAACCAGCGCAGGCAGAGTGTTCCCAAGACCCCATCTAAACTGCTATCTAGGCTTAGGTGGTAAGTGTCTGTAATCCCAGCTATGGCTCGTGGTCCAGGCCAGCCTGGGCAAAAAGTGAGACCCTATCTCCAGAATAACCAGAGCAAAAAGGACTGGCGGTGTGGCTCAAGCAGTAGAGCTCCTGCCTCGCAAGTGCACAAATCCTGAAAGAAACGAGACGATGAAAGTGTACCAGCATGATTTCTAGAAGCTGCAAATCAGTGACATTAGACACATTGGTGTTTTCCTGGGCACAAAAAAGGAAGGGAGGAAGGGTCACCAAGGAGCAGGAAGGGCACTAGGGAACTGTAGGTGTGTGCCCTGTCTGGTTACAGAGGTGACTTTGGTGCACAGAGTCCAACAAGATTTCATTTTATAATTTAAGTATGTGCAGCTTAGCGTGTGACAATTACACCTTTTTAAAGCTGTTCAAAATAAATGTACACTTTAGAAATGGTGCTCATGGAAAAACTTACAATGTTGTATTCAGGTGGGTAAGTAGTTTGGTATAAAGTGGCTTTTTTGTTTGTTTGTTTTTGTTTTATTTTTATGAGAAGCCTATGAAGGAATAGTCCAAAACTTTTCTATAAAAGTTTTCATCTCTGTGCCTGTAAATACATAGTCAGAATATTCAATTAAATATAGAAAATGACAAAGTAAAAACTTAAAGGTTGCCTCACACCTGTAAATCTTAGCTACTTGGGAGGCTGAGAGCGGGAGGATCATGGTTCAAGGCCGGCCCAGGCAAATAGTTTCTGAGAGCCCATCTCCAAAATAACCAGAGCAAAATGGAGTGGAGGTGTGGCTCAAGTGGTAGAGTGCCTGTTTTGCAAGTGAGAAGCCCTGAGTTCAAATCCCAGCCCCACCAAGAAAGAAAGAAAGTTAATTAGTTAAAGGTTATCCAAATTTCCGTCACTCTCTCTTGCTGTTCATCCACAGGTTAACAGCACCGTGGACCTCCTCACACATAAATGACTCGCCTGCTTTAAGTGCAACTCTTTGTCCCTCTCGTTCCCTCTACTCACCCTCCTGCCACTGCCAGTCCTAGCCTGGCCAGGCAGCCTCTGTGGGTGTGTGACAGGTTGTAATCAGTTGCCACTTGAGTGAGGGGGCCAGGACACCCTTCCTCCCTAGAGTACCTCTTCACCTGCTCTCCTGTCCTGAAGTGCTGAAATTCCTGTTTCATTCTACCATAAGGTCACATTTCACTCTATCACTTCCTGAAAGAGGTAGTAACTTTCACAGCTGCTCTCCCATTTCATCCTGACACCCTGCAAGGCAGCTATTAAAAATGACATTAAAAGAGAGACCATGTGGCCTAGCCTGCGTGGCTGGTAAGATGTCAAGCCAGTCACCTTTTGGGTCTGTGAGGTTTTGAGGTTAGTGGCAGGCGGGAAAGTGTGGGGTGCTGGGAAGGCTGGAGCTGCCTCCCTGGGTTGAGGGTCAGCACTGTGGCAGCCCTTGCTAAGCTCCTGGGATGCCTAGGCCAGGAGGAGAACTGCCTGATGCTCTCTCCACAGTGCCTCGAATGGGACCAGGGCATAGGTACTGCTTATTTTAAATACTGCTTGAATAAATGAATGAGTGAATTTAAGCTTTTTGAGTGCAGAGATGAAATCTGATATTTCTTTCATATGGCCTGTGTGTGACCTAGTCTTGAACACCAAGCAGTCATAAGTTATTTACTTAATTGAGTTGAGATTTGTCTGCTATTACTTGTTCTGTTTCCTGTGTCCGAGGGAGCCTCAAAAAGCCATGTCTGTTATGAACTCATTTGGAAAGGATTTCCTCTGTTGATTCAAAATGTCTGGGAGAATTGTGTACAATACAGGACATGAGCGTGACAACACAGTGTGTCAGGGACAGGAAATAATACAACACAGCCCAACAAAACACCCTGCCAGACCATCCATGACGCCAGTGGTTGGGACAGGTGCACAGAGGACAGGTGGACAGGTGAGTCTCACGCATCACTCAGGAAACACAGAGAAAAGCTGGATAAGCAGATGCACTGACCCTAAGGTCTTGGTGACTTTCTGTACTAGAATTCATTCAAAATTTTTTTATTATCATGAAGAATTTTAATTTTTAATTTTCTTATATTATTATTATACTGGGGGTACATTGTGAAATTTACAAAAGTTCTTGAACACCAACTATGAATAAGCAATTTGTTTTAGTGTCTAAACACCAACTCTTGAAAAAGGACTTGAAAAAACAGTGTATAATTTGAAAAGAGAGAGAGAGACAGACAGACAGACAGACAGAGAGTGAGTCTTACTAAGTCACCTAGACTGGCCTTGAACTCAAGACCCCCCTGCCTCAGCCTCTCGAATCCTGGAATCGCAGGTGTATCCCATCACACCCTGCTTAAAGGCATTTTTTTATGTCTAAGGACACATTTTTAGGTCTAAGTGCCCATGGGAGGCAGGGTGAACCAAGGCAAAGTGGCCTTTGCCCGAGGGATCAGTTTCTGTGGCATCACTGGGGACCATCACTGGGTGTTCAGGCTGAGGGATTTGGAGATTTTATAAGGGCAATAGTGTTTGATGGGCTCTGGAATGATTACCAGGAATTGGAAGGGTGGAGAACGAATTGTAGGAGTGGGGCGTGTGCAGAGACTGGTGGTAAGGAAGGACTGAGGTACTGAAGACCTGCTGATCTGCTGGCCACCTCAGGGTGACAGGAGCACGCACAGGGCAGGGCCTGGCCAGGTGAGTCGCCGTGCATTGGAGGCCAGTGTGGATTTTTTCCAGTAGTGTGGCAAGGTCTGTCACCTCCACTTTTCAGCAATTCCTCTTATGTGTCCATGTAGGAGTGGTTAAATATGGGTGGTCGTTCTTTTCTCCTTGCTGTTACAAAGAAATACATGTTCATTGTGGAAAGTGACCGGGTTGTCTGTAACCTGCTCCCCAAAATAGCTGCTGTTGCCATTTTTAGGTATATCCCTTGTTCATTCTATCTGTCTATCTGTTATCTATCATTTATCTATCTATTTGTCTATCATCTATCTATCTATCAGTCTATCTATCATCTATCTATTTATCTATCATCTATCTATTTATCTGTCATCTATCTATCTATCAGTCTATCTATCATCTATTTATCTGTCATCTATCTATCTGTCAGTCTATCTATCATCTATCTATTTATCTGTCATCTATCTATCTATCATCAGTCTATCTATCATCTATCTATTTATCTATCATCTATCTATTTATCTATCATCTATCTATCTATCTATCAGTCTATCTATCATCTATCTATTTATCTGTCATCTATCTATCATCAGTCTATCTATCATCTATCTATTTATCTGTCATCTATCTATCTATCATCAGTCTATCTATCATCTATCTGTCTGTCTCTCCGTCCATCCATCCATCTATCCATCTATCTATTTTGACAGTGCTTGAGGGTTGATCTTGGGGACTCACACTTCCTAGACAAGCATTCTGCCATCCGTTTTTGCATTGGTTATTTTTGCCCAGGGCCAGCCTGGACTGGCACCCTCCTGCTTGTGTTTGCCAGGCAGCTGGGATGGCAGGCACTTACTGTAGTAGCACTCAGTCATCAGTCAAGATGGGGTCTTGTGAACTTTTTGCCCAGACTGGCCTGGAATGGCCATCCTCCTGACCTCTGCCTCCAGAGTAGCTAGGATTATTAATTTTCCTAATGCCAAGATTCTGGTGAGATGAAATTTCCAGAGTTGGGGGCACCACTTTCTCCTTTCCTCCAGGAGCAAATGGTGGGCATACCTCATAGTGAGGCTTCAGGTTTCTGCCTCACTATGGGGGCGCCTGTCTTTTGAGAATAGGAAAAAGCTCTGATCTGCCATGTTTGGTAGAATCTGTCAGTGGGGCACACAGACCATTGAAAGAACTATACAATGAGGGTCTGTTCACTTTAAGAATATTGTGTTAGTATTGTAAATCTTTCACTGTTACGGCATCCTTTTTAATTGTTTGATAGATCATATTTTTCAGTACTGATTGTCATGCATAACCTTTAGAAACAGGATTTTAGGATTTTGATGGATCACTGAAAAAACGTACATGTATCTGATAATTCCTTCCTTTGCCTTTTTATAGGGAAGGTCAGAGTTGGATTCTGCATATTGCAAAATAAAGCACCTCACAGTTCCAACTTCTGAAAGTACTTTTTAGATTTATCTGGATAATGAATGGAAAGTTTGAGGTATGGCATGGTGAGTCACACCTGTAATCTCAGCCATTTGAAAGTCAGAGAGCAGGAGATTCATGGTTCCAGGCCAGCCCAGGCAAAAAGTTCATGAGATCCGATCTCAACAAACAAGCTGGGTGTAGTGATTCATGCCTGTAATTCCAGCTAGGCAGGAGGCATAGATAGGAGGCTGGCCTTGCCAAAAATGAGGGTCCCTATCTAGAAAATAACCTAAAGGGCTGGGGATGTGGCTCAAGTGGTGGTAGACTGCTCGCCTACCAAGTGCAAGGCCCTGAGTTCAAATGTGTGTCCTGCTCCCCCCGCCAAAAAAAAGGTTCAAGTTTAAGCCAGTGTGCATTTTGGAGGCTAAAAGTTAAGCCCGACTTGGAAGCACCCTGGGACCCTTCTGCTCACTTGGACACTGTGTTGCTGTGAATCATGACGTTGGAATTCCAGGTTAGAACTAGGGTCAGCCCGGCCATGCCTGGGTGGGTCCACAGGACTCAGAAATGAATCACCGCTTCTTGGGCTCCACCAGCTCTGGGTTGTGGGTATTGAGAGATTCATTCTGAGCTACTGGCCATTAGGCACAGTTACAATCCGGGCACTTCTTTCCCTAAGTATAATTTCCTGTCACTAAATAGCACAAGCTACAGAAAACAGGAACAAAGTTCTTTTCGGTGGTATAAAACAGTTCCTGTCATTTTACTAAAATCTGTCTCCCTTCACCCTAATGGTGCTATACTGGACAGCCAGGTTCTAGGACACCTTCTAACAGGAAAGTCACAGAGCATGGGACAGGGGCCCAGCAGGGGATCTGTGCTGACCTCCAGCCTGAAGGGAAGGCGTAGTTAAGGATTTGCACCTGCACACTCCCCGGATTTAGAGCCCAGCTCTGCCACTCCCCATGGAGCTGTGGCCTCCATAGGTCTAACTGTGGAGTGGAAACTGTGTTAACACCAGCCTGGTGGAGCTGCCGTGAGGACTAAGCTGGCATATGCGTGGTACCTAGGACGGGGAGTGGTCTATGGTGAGACCCCAGGAAGGGTGGGCAAGGGACATCTCACTTGCCTCGTGTGTGACAGCCATTGTGTATGAGGCTGTGCTTTGGGTTTTCCCATGGGGAGTTTGGGGGAGATGCTGTGAGCCACGGCTGTGTGATCTGCAGGGTTCTCGATGGGTACCATGAGTCCAGGAGGACTTTTAGCTCTGGTTGCTCGCATTGCTTAGCAGCCAGATCTAAAACTCCATGTTTGCTCATGCACATAGAGGCTGCGGAGGAAATGAACCCAGGACAGCTGCAGGCCGTGGTTTCCCAGTAGCCCCTGGTTTCCCAGTGGCCCCTGGCTCCAGGATGGATATATGTGGCCAGAGCTCTACCAGTCAGACCCTGGGAATGAGGCTGTCATCCTCAGGTGGCCATGGAGGCATCGGGAGATCATAGTCCTCACTGCGGACCTCCTTGATGCTGCCTGGTACTTTTCCTTCTGGAACCTTCCCTTGGTTCTTTGGGCCAACAACCCTGAAACCCTATCTCCCATTCCCTTTCAGTGCATTCCTTATTTACTTTTTTGACAGATGTTTCCAGAGTAAGTTTTATTTTGTTTTCCTGACAATCAAAACGCCTTAGCTAATACAAATAAGAAGATAGGCCACTTTTTTTCATCGACAGTAGCTAAGGGGACACAGAAGAAGCCAGCCACCCTGACAGTCATAGGAACTTCCGTCAGAAGTGGTGACTGCGGTGAGGAAGTCCCTTCTTCTCTGAGCTGCAGAAGAAGCAATGCCCTTTGGTCCACGTGAATGGAGAAGGATGAGCAGTTTAGCCTGCTGCACGTGCAGGCGTGGCATGGTGGCGTTTAATAATTTCCAAATTATTAAACAAAAACAGACTAACAGAACATTAAAGGTTTGCAGAGGAGCCGCACCTCGGAATTGGATCAGTCACCATCATTGCCACCAAGAGATTTAAGAGTGGTGTTCTTTGCTACGTGTTTAGGTTGTGTTATACCTGCTTGCCTTAAAGTTTCTTTTATTTTATCATTGTCATGTTTCTAGATTTTTCTTTCCCTTCCTTTTTTTAAATTATTGTTGTACTGGGGGTACGTTGTGGCATTTACAAAAGTTCTTCCATCACAGTTGAATTCACCCCCTCCATCATTCTCCTTTACCCCCCCCTTCCTCCATTCCTGGAACAGTTTCAACAGCTCTCGTTGTTCCATTTTCATACATGAGCACGTAATATTCCACCATATTCACCCTCCTACACCCTTTCCTGATATCCTCGTCCTCCCACTTGTACCAACTCCCCAGACAGGCGTCTTTCTTTCTGTTCTCCACTTTTGATAAAAGACATTTTTGTTTGTTTAAGATAGCTACACAGGGAGTTTCCCTGTGGAATTTCCATGTGTATATTTGTATTATAACCCAAATTGGTTCATCCCTTCTATTTTTCTCCTTTCTACCTTAGTCCCCTTCTTATGGTGATTTCCACAGGTTTAAAAATTCTGTATTCATTCTTGAATAGATTCAGGTTTCTTGAGGGTAACAGCATATTTTGCATTTTTTTTCTACTTAAAAATCATAGGGTGATCAGATGACACGAATAGTTGTCAGATATGCTCTTGGGGGAACCACTGCAGCTTTCGTTGTTTTCCTTCGCCTAGCTTAGCCTCTCGTTCTCTGCGGCCTGGTTTTCAAGGTTCAGCTCCAATGGTGCCTCACCTGTGAACGCCTCCTTGAACGTCCCATCAGGTCTCCCTTTCTTACTTTTTCACTGTAGCATTACAGAGGGTTCTAGTGCCTGGGCAGGGCTGTGTGGGGGCCACTTGGAAAGAGGATCCTGAACTGACTGAAGCCTCCGTGGAGAGAGATGCAGTCAGCGTGTGCTGCGTGCAGTGGCCATGGTGATCTGTGCAGTGGCCATGGTGACCTGTGCAGTGGCCGAGGTGAGCTTTTGGAATGTTTACCTGAAATAGAGCTTTAAAGTAGAATTTTAAAATAGGGAATAATTACGGAGTAATTAGGCAGTGTGTGTCATTTTGAGTGGCAGTATAGTGACATCATTTTTGTCAGCTTGAACTTGAAAGAATAAGAGCAAGAAATACCTTGGATCAAGAAGCCTGTCTCGTCTGGGTTCCTGCTGAAGGTTTGCTCCAGGCTGGCTTCACTGAGACGCCATGACCGTGGCAGACAAAAGCCAGTGGACACTTTTACCTGTCCAGCCTCATTCATTTCTGAATACCCATCTACCAGGTGTCATTCTTGTCCCTCTGGTCCCTGGGAAGCCGTTACCATGACACACAGTGAGGTTACCACTGAAATCTGCTCTGAGGATCCCTTGGGATAGCAAACTGACTTAAAGGGGTTGGTGTCTCGTGTACCTGGTTTCAGTGTGGTATTGGAGACACCTGCGGACATTGGAGGCCTGTGCTTATTTGACTCTTAAGATATTGGGTAAACTACCATTTTTTCTCCTCTTTACGTGTAAGGCGTTAGAAATTTCCTGACTTCAATTGTTGACTTTGAGTGAACTGTACCTAGACTGTTCCGCCCCATCTCACACCAGAAAACATATACTATTACTCAGCCCAAGATGAATTAAAAGAAATAGGAAGGGCTGGCAGAGTGGCTTAAGCAATAGAGTGACTGCCTAGCAAGCATAAGGCCCTGAGTTCAAGACCCAGTGCCACCAAAAAATAAAAGAATTTGAAAAATGGATGAAGGGCAGAGAAGGTATAAAGGCACAAAGAAGCCACCAGCCCAGAGGTCGGTGGACTAGGAGTGTGTCCTCAACATTGCTGACCCAGTGCAGGAGCAAGGGACTTTTCTGACGTTCACTGATGCACTGAATATCCAGGACTAGGTGTGATGGTGGGAAAACAGACTCTGACAAAAATAATGCTTCTTATCTTGATGTGAACTTATTCAGAAAACGTAATCCTGGTTGATTTTCTTCGCCAATTCAGAATGTCCAGGTATTTTTCCGTCCTTTGAGGAAGTAATCTCTCATTTTTAATGAAATTTTGCTCTCTGTTTGGACTCTTTGTTGAAAGGAATAGAAACCCAGTTTGATGGCTTTTAAAAAAGTGTTTCAAAAAGAGTTGGATTTTATCTTAAATTGAATTCCTAATTGTCACTTGCAATGTCTTCAAAGAGATTACATCCTGAGGCAATGTTGAAACAAAAGCTGTTATAGGGAGAAGGCCTTGCACAGAACTGTAGGAGGTAAATTTGCCAAGAGCCAAGCAAGTATTTGTGCCCAAGGAGTCCTGCTCCCCTGCCTTTCCCATGGTCTAAGAAAACTACAACACTCTGGGCAGCAAGGATGCCAATCTTCTGTGTAGAGGGCCATGTTTCCGTCTTGTCCTGAGGCACAGGTAAGAGGATGGCACAGGCCAGGTAATGCAGTGAGCTGGTGGCAAGAGAAATGGACCTGTCCCTTAGAACAGGGGAGAGAACATGGAGGCAAGAGGGTTAATGTGCCCAATCTGTGCTAACAAAGGACGAAGTCTTGGGAGTCACAGTCAGAATCTAGATGACCTCCTAGATGATCTTGTTGCTTTCTCCTTCCAGCAACAAGAACCAATTTAGGAAAGAAGAAAGTGTTGGGTTTAACCAAATAGGCGACTCAGACCGAGTGTCAGTGTTCTTCCAAATGCTTTGAGTTGTCATTGGTCGTAAGGCACTGAAGAGTGAAGGTCATAAACAATGCTACTGAAAACACTGGTGCTCTCCTGTAATTCCAGGAGGCAGAGGCAAGAGGATTCCAAGTTTGAGGCCAACCTGGGTGAAGTTAGCAAAACCTTATCTCAAAAACAAAGTGAAAACAAAAGGGCTGGGGACATAGCTCAAGTGGTAGAGGGCTTGCCTAGCCAGCATGAAGCCCTGAGTTCAATCCCCAGCACTGTGACAAAAAAAAAATTTACAGAAATTAGCTCATGTCCCCATGCTTTGTATCAATGACAAAGGCCCAAGGGGAGTGAAACTTGAGACTCTACCTCATGTAAGGGGCCTCAGCTTAAATCTGAAACATGCAGCTAGAGAAGCGAGTGGTACAAATGGGTGTCTTTAATGTACATTTAATGCAATTCCACCTTTTTCTTCTAAAGCAAAGTTGTTGTGGGCTGTGTGGATATTTTGTAACTGTTGGCACTCAAGCAATCCATTTCTGAGTATTCGTATATATACCCAAGAGAACTGATCTCACAGAGATACCTGCTCTCCTGTGTTTGTAGCAGCATTACTCACACCGGCTAAGCTCTGGATAAGACCTTAATGTCCGTAAGAAAATGTGGTCTATATACACATGGAATACTACTAAGTCTGAAAATGAAGGAAATACTACAATTTGCAACAGCATGGATGAACTTGGAAGACCCTATACTAAGGGTCATAAGTCTCAGGACAGCACTGTGTGAATTCTGCTTATATGAGGTCCCCTGGGTAGTCAAATTCATAGAGACAGAAGGTAGAATGGGGGTCTCCAGGGGCTGAGGGGAGAGGGAATGGGGATTGGGCAGTGAATGGCTAAAAAGCTACAGTTATACAAGATGAGAAAAGTCTAGAAATCTAGTGTAGTGCCTGTAGGTAATGATACCATGTTATGCCTTTTAAAAAGCTAAGAGAGTCAATCACATGTTTAGTTTCAAGAAACTAAAAATGTACAGGGGCTTCAGCTGAGTTGGATTTAGGACTCACCCAACCCTGTCAGGATGAGTTTCTGTCTGTTGCTGGGCTGTTCCTCCTGCTGTTGCCTTTATTCTTAGCCCTGGGCCCTTTCCTCTCGGAAACATGGTGGCTGCAGCTGCTCTGGCCTCTTCTTCCTCAATGATGCTGTTCCTGGGGAGTGTGGGGACTTGTTACAGGAAGCTACAAAAAAAGTTTCATCTGGGTTTTATGCCCGGTTCTAAACCAAAATTGCTGTGGCCAGGGAATGTGGCAGGCTATGTGGCTCAGACCTGGGACCTCAGCAATGTGTGGGTGAATTATAGGGAACGGGTGGAGCTGTTATGAGAGCAAGGGACATGCAACATGACAAGGCCACTGGGAAGAGAAGGAGCCTTTTACCTGTGAGGAGCAAGAGGGCGGCTAGAACCTGACAGCAAAATAGGACTGTTCCCAAGCAGCACAGGATTGGCAATAAACCAACGAGTGTGAACTCAGTAACGCGTGAGAGGCAGGACACCAAGCGGTGGGGAAACCCAGAGGTGACTGTGTCTCCCAGTGGTTGGGGGTTAAGAGCACGTAGGAATGATGAGCGAACCGTGTGATGGCTGGAATCCAGGTTGTCACACAGAGTGGGGACCCGAGAGCGCGTGAACTCGGTGGTGCTGGGAGTAATGAGGTAAGTTTTTAGAAAGACTACACACACGCAAAGCCTCCATATTAAGGTGACACTGTATTGTCAGTTTTTGTCTTGTGCTTGCAGGAGATGGGCAGGGCTCCACTTAGGAGGTCACCACAAAGTCCACATGGAGACGAGGGTCACATCAGTCACCATGTTGTCTCATACCTGGCTTCCTCCTTCATCATGGTGCCTGATGATGAAGGGGATTGTCCCTGGGATTGTCCCTGCACTTAAGAGATGACTTCGCTCATTTGTGAATAGAGTGAAGTCTTTATAGCAGTGAGAGATTGCTTGGGATCTGGCCGGTCCAGGCTATGGGCAGTGAACTGGATTCATTTTTACAGAAGGCAGCCGCTCTGGGCAGCATGGATGGGGAAGCCAAGCTGTCCCTTCAGTGCTGAAGGTGCTCAGGGGAACTTTAAGCTACACTGAACCTTTTCTAACAAATTGCACCCTCGGGCCAAAGGACGGCAGGCAGGCTCGGATGTACAGTAGCAAACTAAGTCACCAAAGTAAGTAAGATCCCAATTCATGCGTGGACTTCAGGGCCATTAGACATTCCAATGAGTTAAAGAAAATGTGATTTAAAACTAGCAGGTCTCACATGCTGAGGGGAGAGCACATATGGGAGGAATGGGGATAGGTAGGAAACCCAAAACTTGGAAGTGTTTGATGACCTCACTACAGAGGGGCTAATACAGTAACCTTAAAGCAACAGAGGTCAATATGGGAAGATGACCCAGAAATAGTGAAGAGGTCAGTTAGAGATGAATCAATTCGGGTTGTAACACACTTGTGCTTGGAAGCAATGCTAGGAATGTCCCTGTATAGTTATCCTTATCTCAACTAGCAAAAATGCTTTGTCTTTCTTGTTATTGCTTAAGTCTTCTCTTCAACAAAATTAGAAAAAAGGGCAGAACAGGTTCTGTTCTGGGGGGTGCGGGGGAGAGGAAGGGGGCAGGGGCAGGGGGGAGAAATGACCCAAACAATGTATGCACATGTGAATAAATGAATAAAGAAAAAAGACTAGTAGCTCGATAGAGAACATGAATGCTGACTTCTGGCAAAAGTCAACAAGAACTTGACTGCCTTTCTGCCAGCTCCCTGGTGCAAAATGCACTGCAGTTGGGAGACCGCTGGAAATATAGATGGCTGAAGGTGTTTTAAACTAGAAAGAAAACTCTTCAGTTAAATTGCACCTCTTGGCTGCTTCTTTTCTCCCATAATGATTTATTCCAGGGACCTTGTGATCTTTGAACTTGTAGTGGAGGCTGAAAATAGGAAGTCACACAGGCAAAGGGAAGGGGTGGAGTGGGAGATAAAAGACATTTATAGAGAAGGAGTTGAGGACACAGGGCATCCCCAGAGCTGTGCTCACCAGCAGTGCTCAGCATTTTGGAAGCTTCCATCTTGCTCTTCTCACTTGAAAATGCTAGCAAGACTTTTCCCATAAAAGTCAGGCATGAAAGAAATATGGCACTTCTTTACACTCGTGAGAGCAGTGTTATTTCGGCTCCCTGCCTGGTTTTCTCAGGCCCCCCAGGCTCTGCCCCTCAGTCTCTGTTGCCTGGGCTCTTGTGCAGAGCCAAGGACTTGAGGACACTCCTCCACCTCATCATTGTCCTCAGTGCTACACAGAAAGTATGTGGCTTAGTCTGCAGGCCACTGCACCTGCCACCTGGGGTGGCCATGTCCCTGCTGTGGTCCATAGATGCCTCGCCCCACCCGGGGAGTCTCTCCCCCTATGCCAGGCATCCCTATCCATTGGCTTCTCAGAGGTGCCAGATTCCTGTCCCCTGCAGCCCACCCGGACCCCAGCCTAAGCAAACCCTGTAGTAGGCAATTCTTCCCAAAGATGGAGGGACATGCAGGGCCCGGGCTGTCTTCTTGCTGGACTTTCAGAATCCTTATGACAAGAGATGGCTTTTGCTTCAAATTAGGAGGGAAAAGAATAAACACTGCTTAAGATTTCAACAAATTATTCTGCTGCAATATTAACTATTTTAATTGCTCACGATTAAAGTGCTTGAAAAGAAAGGTTTTTTTTGTGTTCAAAACAAGTTCGTGGTTATCTTAATTTTTCATTTATTATTTTCACTGAGTTGCTTTTTCCTTTTTCTCTGTCTTTTCTATGGTGGGGTGGGGGGAGTGGGGTGCTGGGGACTGCCTCATGGTTACCCTGGGCATCTTGGGAGTGTAGCTTATTTTCCATGGAACCATACTCCCAGCCCTTGATTCTTCTTTTGTTATGGTTTGTGACTTTGGTTTAAGAAGCACCCTTTTTCTCTTTAAGAATGATTTTTTGAGATTATGAATTTTTACTTATTTATTTTTGGTAGTCCCAGGGTTTGAACTCAGGCCCTCCTGCTTGCTAAGCAAGTGCTCTACTGCTTGAGCCATTCCTCCAGCCCTTTTTGCTTTGGTTATTTTTCAGATAGGGTCTTGTGCTTATTTGCCTGGACTGGCCTTGGACTGCAATCCTCCTACCTGCTTCTTCTGCGTTGCTGGGATTACAGATGTGCACCACCACACCTGGGCTGGCCTCAAACCACTGTCCTCCTATCTCTGCCTCCCAAGTAGCTGGGATTACAGACATGAGCCACTGTGCCTGGTCGAATTGTTTTTTAAACCCCTGAAAAATAGGGAAATAATATAACCAATGTCTGTGTCCTGGTTTCCCAGACTGAGTAAACATTGAAGGGTGCCATATTTCCTTCAAATATTTTTTTTTGCGAAAATAATAGATCCAGCCCATCTCACCCCCAAGTTCTGCCCCTTGCCTCCCCCTCTCTGTAGATAACCACTGTTCTACATTCTCAATCAAGTGTCAAGTGTTATCACATAGGTATGGTATCGCAAGCAATATTTATAATAGTGTGTGTTCTTGACGAACAGATGGTGACTCATTTATTTTACTAATGTCTGAATATTCTGTTGGTCAAATAGTAATGTAAATATGGCTGGAAGAAGTACCACGTCAAGGATTTGTTGGCCATTCACACTTTAGTGTAAAGTAGTCATCAACCCTTTCTTTAAGCCTCCCTATGATGCTTGCAATGAGAGTAGGGATTGAATTGAAGTACATGTAGAAATTAAGAGCTTGGGCAGTAGGACGAGATTAGGGGTGTGTGTGTGTGTGTGGCTGGGCGTAACACTCCGGGCTTCATACATGGTATGAAAGTACTCATCTGCATGCCTGGTCCACGAGGTCTGATTTTGAATCTCGTGCTGTCTGCCTTCCTTGGACAGGTCACGTGGTCTCTGTAGGCCTCACTCTTGAGCGTTGGGGGTGATGCTCGGTGCTCCACAGAACAGACAAATCCACAGTGAGCCCGCATGAGTGAGGGGGCTGGCAAAGTCCCCCGTCGGTTTTATGTCACAAGGGGAGGGGGGAGGAGGGCAGGGGCTTGGGGCATGGATGACAGGGAATGCTGGCTAAGCTGAGTCAGAGGTAGCCTGAGAAGTCAGACACTCTCAAGTGACCTGGGGCTGGCCACTGGGGAAGGAGGGAAAACAAAACAGCTGCAAGGTCAGCAGGAGAGGCGGCTCTGGAGGCTCCAGCTGTAGACCTGGTGACTTTCCCTGAAACTGCTCTAAGGAGACCCTCCAGCCTGCCGGTCCTAAAGGACTACCCTGCCTCTCGGGGTAAAGCCTTGAAAGGCTGCAGGTCAACGGACATTTGAGTGAGGGTAAAAAAGATCCCATTCAATCTCTCTGTTGAAAACTTCTTTCTTTGGACCGTGCCTCCTTTACCTTCCAAACTTGTGTTTGGCTGTGTCAGGGTATAATTGAGGTTAGGGGACAGAAAAGCCACCTTAATTGGCGAGAGAATGTTCGCTTTAAAGTGATTTGTGCTAAAAATAAAAACAAAAGTGAGGGCAAAGCAGTGCTGGAATTACTGAGGAAACCCAGGGCCGTGTCAAATTCCAGGGGTAGATGTGTCTACCTCGGGAGTCAGGGTAACCTGTCCCATGTCCCATGGCGGCCCCATCTCTCCAGGTTGCCTGGCAGCCATGCCCTGCACTGTATGTCTCAGGCGCCTATGCACCGATGGCGCTCAGAGACTCACGAGCTGACATTTCTAAAATGGCAAAGCGGGTCCTCGTGCCTGTGTGTGCCAGAGCGCTTCGCGTCTGACAAGTTACATCTGCTCAGCAGCAGGAGCTGATCGAGCTGGAATTTGCCCCCCATTTTCCATCGGCCAACTGCCTCTAAAATACAAGCTCTTACTTCGCAAGCGTGTGATGTAGGCGATTATAGGAATACGCCTTCCTGGCTTGCTGTGCGGGGGCCTACATCCTGGCCTAGGCGGGGATCACAGGCTTGGGTTCTCTCCCAGCCCAGCCAGGAGGCTGCGAGTTACTTTGTCCCCGTGAGGAAGGTGCTCGGTCCCATGTCACCCTTCTTAAAGCCAGGCTGGAGACGGGACCTACGCATAGACTGGAGAGGATTCCGTGACAGCGTCCACAAAGCATGTGATTGCATTGAGAATTTTAATATATGGGTGATATCGTATGTGTGCACATTACAATATCAGAATCGGTAATGTCACTGGTGTTTGACTTATTTTATTTCATGTTTTGCCACAATTGTATTTGTTGTTTTTTAGTTGTTGGGAGGCTTGGTAGGTCCAAACAAAAACCCACACCCAGAATATAATGAAAGAAAGTCTGTTTTCCAGTCTGCCCCTCTTCTCCATGGCCCCCAGAAGTCTCGTCTCCCACTTTCAGAAGAAACGCTTCCCATCCCACCATGCTTGCCTCTGCGCCTGGCTTGGTTCTTTTAAGCATGGTCGTGGTCGTGGTCCTGAGGATCCCTCTGCATTTTCCCGTCTGCTTCATTCAAATGCTGAAGTGCTTGGAGCCACCTCTGTCCCTGCTTAGATGTAAAAGCAAAGCTGTAAAAATAAACATAACACCATGTCGGTAAATGCTTTTCCAAGAAGTTTACAGGCTGTGTTTGCCTGATTAGGGGAAAATAAAATTATTTTATGTGATGAACAAATTACACAAATTTGAATAGGCAGAGCCAGGAAAAGAACTGGCCTTGTTTTTATCGTTCCGAATGAATGCAAGGTCAGCGTAAGGTCTGGTGATCTGCAGCCTTTCTGTGCAGTGCAGTGCTAAAATTGGACCGCTATTTTTAAAACTTGAGGCAAGAGATAGAAATGGCTTTGAACATGGAAAGGGAACTCGGGATGGCCAAGATCACAAAGAAGGGAAGAGAGTGGGGCATTAGACTTAAAAGTCCTACTAAGACGATTTAATCTCTTACAGCACAAAACAGCAGTGCCTATAAATAGTTTTACCTGTAGCAGAACTTTCCAGAAGTGAGAATTCAATAAAATGAATATTTAATGGGAAGATGGAAGGAGCTGCTTTGAAGGACTGAGATGACTTTCAGTTGTGTCCTTTCTCCTTCTCCTGATGAGCTCGTTGGGGTTTTTCAAGTGCAGGATTAAGCAAAGAGCAGTGGAATGTTTTCTAAAAAGATTTAGTCACACTAAATTAGAATCAGGATCCAGAGAATCATAAAAGATAGAAACCTGTCGTTTTGAAAGAACACCCAATATCCTAAATGAGCCAGTGTGCCAATCCTTCTGCTGAAGCCCAAACTGTGTGTGGGTCACCAACGACCCACAATCTTGAGAGTGTCACATGACTTAGCGATATTTTAAAATGACCAGTGACAAGTTCCAGTGAACAAATTATTTTGAAAATTGATGTCCTTCCCTGAAAAATTGGGGATTTGAACAACTTTTAGAAACATAATTTTATAGAAGCATGTAAAGGCATATAAAAAAGATGATTTCCACTGAGCTTCAATTCCTCTTATAAGGCACAAATTTTCACTTATTTTCTGAGGCACATATTGTGTGATATAAAAAATATTACATGAGAGGAATGCACCATACTGTGTATTCATTTTTATATTTATATTGAATAGACAAGCTAGTAAGTCACTTCAGAGCTGCACTATTACATATCGAAAGTCTAAAAAAAATTAAGTAATTCAACCTTCAGATATTGATTGTACAGAAAAGAACATGGATTTGCCTACAAGGGTGTTCCCTAGAAATTGGTTGATTGATTGACTGATTTATGGTGGGGCTGAGGTTTGCACTCAGGCCTTCACACTTGCAAAGCAGGTACCCTACCACTTGAGCCACATCTCCAGTGCATTTCGCTCTGGTTATTTTGGAGATGGGGTTTCACAAACTATTTGCATGGGTTGGTCTTGAACCTCTATCTTCCTGATCTCAGTCCTCCAAGTAGCTAGGGTTGTAGGCGTGAGCCACGGGCCCCAGCTGAAGCATTATTTATAATGAAAATGCCGTGAACTAAGGGATTTACTAAGTAAGCTATAATATAGTAAGTTTTGGTCATTGAATATCATGCTGATAAACAACATGAAGACATACTGACAAGGTTATATGAGAATGAACTCACTTTTCTCACCTTCTGACAAAGGTACCCAGGCTTAGAAATTAGATATCAGAAATTGCTGAGCCCTTGGGATAGGAAGATTCTGGGTAATTTCAGTTTTCTTTGGGGGCATTTGTTCCTAGTTGTTTTCTTCTTTCCCTCTTACAGGTTAATTTCACATGTCACTTTTTCGTTTTTTAGTCTGCCTACTCCCAGTGATCTGATCTGGGAAAGACCTCATTCAGGAAAGCAGAAAGGGTGTGGCAGTGGTTGAATTATTTTAAAGCTGAAATTACAACCACAATCCCCATCCCTGACGAGCAGACTCCAACTTCACCCTTTGTGTAGACATTACTCATGTCATTTTTGACCTTGTGACTTCATCCTCTGCGTCTTATAAATGTCACACTTTTCTTAAACTTGAAGAACTTCTTTTTCTGAAATAGTGAGGTGAAGTGGACATGAAAATTACCCAGACTGTTGAGAATGTTCTATAAAAGCACAGCGGGTGAATTTTCTTCCCCATCCCTGAGTCTCAATGATTGACAGTGGGCCGGTGCCCACAGTCTTTGTCAGCCAAACCTGAAGGATGCTCTCGTGTCCACTGTACTTTCTCTGTGCCTTCTGTTGCTTAGATAAACATTTCCAAAGGGCTAATGCTCTTTTTGTAATGCTGCTTTTTCTAGATCTAAAGAAAGATCTGAAGTCATCATTCCTGTCCAAAGATGGAGAACAGTACCACTACCATTTCTCGGGAGGAGCTTGAAGAACTACAAGAAGCCTTCAATAAAATAGGTATGAAACGAGAAAGGAAATGAGAGATTAGGCTTCTCTGTGGTATCAGGCTTCAGGAGTCGAACAATACCGGCCATCACTCAGTTATCCCAAAATTTGTCCTTTTTTTCTATCTAGGTTTCACTGGATTCATTCTTTCGGAAAGATAAGCTAAAGACGGGCTTAAATTTCTAGGTGAATTGGACTTTGAATTCTTTCATCATTTCTTTGCAGAGAACAATCCGGGTTAATGAATGACAGCGTAACTGGATACACGTAACATGGTATCCTCATTACAGAGAGAAAATACAGAAACACTTCCTTGTGTCTACACTGAACTCTGGCCTTCTGTCTTTGTCATTAACAATAACACTTTCTGACTTCATGCAGCATATTTTAAAAATCTTGCTCTGGTTTTAAAGGCCGTATGTCTTACTTTCCTTCTCCCTCGTGCTTATTTTCAAAAATCTTAGTATTGTTTTAAGGCCATATGGCTCCCTTTGCGTCTTTTTCTTTCTGAAGCCATTCCGTGTTTGTCTTTAAGACATTATCATCTTAACATCTTTGTATTTTTCTTCCAAAATTTTTCTTCCTACCCTGTCGGATCTCGGTTCTGTATTTTCCCCTTAGAAATCCTTGGTGAGCAAGGAGAATATAAACACCCTATTGGCTTTTGTCTGCAAATGCGTTCGAGTGAAAGGTGAAACCTATGTAAGTTGAGCACAGTGGAAACGACCTGACGACAACGGCATCAACATCTTTGCCCCTTCCTCCCCCAAATCCTTTTCTTAGCAAAGTAAGAGCCAAGAGCTAGAGGATGGCCCACGGAGAATGTTCTCACAGTCATCTTGTCCTTAGATTTCTCACAAACCGTGATTAAATTAATGTAGATAAAATGCAATGCACAAAGAAATTCAGAGACCAGCACTAAGGAGGAAGATTTAATTTTAAAAGATAAAGCTCTTAAAAAAATGTACAGTGCCATGACTTGAAAGTCTTCCTGTGAAATAAAGCAAATCCTACAAGTCTCTGAGCCCTTCCACTTCTCCCTGGGGATAGCATATTTGTCATTAGAACGTCTCATGGATGTAGGATGATACTCAGAAAATTATTAAAAATAAATTTTACAGAGTATTGGCTAGCGTGCCCGGAATCTTTTTCTAGCCAAAAGTTGGGCAGTTGCTGCCCCGTTCTGCTCCTCTTAGGCGAGGTTAGGGAAGAGGGAATGATGGATTGCTTAGCACGGCCTGCCTCTTATTAGCAGGTGCGCTTGAATCAGCGGCTACTAACGCCTTAGCAAAATGAATGAACTCACCATCACTTTCTTTGTCCTTATCCAGCTTTAATCGTTATGACTCACGGGCATAGTTTCTTCTAATATTTACTTACTGGTATTTTGAATAAGCAGTTCACCGATGGGATAATTTTGACAGCAAGATAATTGACTCTATGAGAGAGAACAAAAATGTGGACTTGCTGACTTTTTCCAAGGTAAACCGTGACTCAGAACTCAGCAAGCATTCTACTAATTTGGACCAAACAACCTTTCCAGAGACTGAGGGATACTCCCATCCAGCCTTACTTCAGGGCGTGCTTTGGGGCCACTGGGCGTCAAAATGTTTCTCAGTCTTGTTTCCTTTTGGAAGTGATGGTAGAGCACAGATGAACAAGCCTTAGCATTTTAATTATTTTGGGTGTATAGCTCAGCAGCACTGAGGATGTTCACAGTGTTCTGCATTGGACCTTCCTTTTGCTGATTCCTCTTCGTCCTCCAACCAACACCCTATACCTGTTAAGCAGGAGCTCCCCATTTCTCTCGCCCCGGTCCCTGGCAACCACCATTCTACTTTCTACCTGTATGAATTTTACTACTGTGGGTCCCTTGTACAGATGAAATCATACAGTATTTGTCTTTTCGTAACTATCTTATTTCACTTCTCAGGAAATGATGCTTTCTTGACGTAGCATGTCAGAATTTTCTTTGCTTTGCAGACTGGCTAGTATTCCATTGTGTACATATGCCCTATTTTGCTTGCCTGGTCATTCATTGATAGCCATTTGGGTTGCTTCCACGATGGGGCTTTTGTGAATAATACTGATGTGAACACAGGTGTACAAATATCTGTCCGAGTCCTGCTTTCAGTGAGTGTATACACAGAAGTGAGTTACTGGATCCCATGACAGTCCTATATTTAATTTTCTGGAGAGCCACCATTCTAGTTTGCTCCGTGGATAGGCTGTCTTATGCTCCTGTCAGCAGGGCATCCTTACCAACCTTTACTGTGTTGTTGTTTTGTTTTTATAATAGCTTTATGGGTGTGAAGTGGCATTTCATTGTGGTTTTGATTTGTGTTTGTAATGATTAATGGTGTTGAAAATCTTTTTGTGTGCTGACTGGCCACTTGTTTGTCTTTAGAGAAATGTCTTTTCAAGTCCTTTGCCTATTTTTGCTTGTTTCATTGTTGACTTCGAAGAAAGTCTTATTTCTTTTAAAACCATGATCTTTATGGTTGTTTAACCTAGGCCTTCATTTCCTGACCTTTACCTCAAAATTATAAATGTTTCATGAGATAAGGTAACTCAATTTCTTTTTTTTGGTGACACTGGGGCTTGAACTCAGGGCCTCAAACTTGTTAGCAGGTGCTCTACCACTTGTGCCACTCTGCCAACCGTAACTTAAGTTCTTAAATCATTTTGCACAGAACATATGCTCATTCAATACTGTTAGCTTTCATCTTACCCATCCCTACCACCGCGGCGCAGGCGCAGCTGGAAGGAAAACATTCAGTTCTGTGGGTCTTCGAGCCTTAGCTCTTAACTATTCATTTTAGTTCAACATGATCATGGTTGGCTGGTAAACAACTCCTTCAATCCTTTTTATTTTTAAGTATTTCTCACCATAGTGCTGATAGAAATAATACAACATATAGATTTTAGAATTATAGGAAGCAATTCTGAACCAGTGATGTATAAAATGATGCTTTGCTCTAAATTCAAAGAAAGCAATAGTATTATTGCAACGTCAAGCAATTTAGCTTCCTAGGTGACTTTTGAGTTTTTAGTAATACTTTGGTCATTGGTGATTCTAGTCTTGAAATATTTAATAATTCTGAGCAGTACTCTAAAATGTTCATATTAGGGTTCAAAAGATAAGTTCCTGTCCTTATCATTCATTTAATTATTATGACATGTATATAAATGGAAAGATGAAACCTGTTGAAACTATTCCACAAGTGGAGGAGGGGGGATAAAAGAGAATGATGGAGGGGAGAACTCAAGTATAATATATTTTATATGTTGTAAGAACTTTTGTAAATGCCACAATATACCCCTAGCATAACAATAAAAAAATTATTGTTTGTTTGTTAGGACTGGGGTTTGCTCTCAGAACTTTGCACTTGCAAAGCAGGCACTCAACCATAAAAAAAATTATTGCAATAACAGCCATGTTCTTGGGAAAAAAAGCAACCCAGGAACCAAAACAACTGTTACTAGACAAGCAAAGAAAGCCATACAGGGCGGATAAAGCCCCCACAGAACAATTTAAATTTGCAATCCTGTTTGCCAGCTCTGGACAGAGGTGTTTTGTGTTGCCTTTGTCCTGAGTCAAGAAGGGATATCCAGTCTCTCAGCAAAACCCAGGGAAGGGTATCTCAGGGATAGCATGGAAACACCTGGAACCTTGTTCCCAAAGCTCCAAATATAGGTGCGAAATGTCTTCAATACCTAATCTCAAAATGACATCACCCATGATTCAGCCTACATAATAGTATCATAAATACATAATGAGGAAGCAATGAATTATTGACACATGAAACAAACTGTCACCAAGTGAAATGGGAGCAAAATGCATCATGGATACTTTATATGATCATATATTTTATATGGACATGGGGCCAGCAGATCCATTCTGTAAATTCCATCAGGTTCAAGTCTGGCTGGATGTTCCTTCTTGACCAATGCTGCTAGATTTCTCTGAGACTTCCCCCAGGTTTATTTCTTTGAAACTTAATAATTTGCCAAAACCTAGTTTCCTGTCAGAGCTCTGTCCATACTACACACTTTACGTGCGAAGTCTGTGGCGATTCGGTCCATTTAAAAGTAAATGTTTTTAATAAAGTGTTCAGCAGACTCTGTACAGCTCAGGTGCAGGGAAAAAGGTCCCTGCTACCTGTGAAACAAACCTATAAGGTTCTGCATTCCTGTGTGCCTCCTACACGGCTGGCCGAGGGACATCTTCAGCCATACAAATGACACATGACAGCTCCTACTCTATCTCCCCAGATATTGACAACAGTGGGTATGTAAGTGACTATGAACTTCAGGACCTGTTTAAAGAAGCCAGCCTCCCTCTTCCTGGCTACAAGGTGCGCGAGATCGTGGAGAAGATTCTAGCAGTCGCTGACAACAACAAAGATGGCAAAATTAGTTTTGAAGAGTTTGTGTCGGTGAGTAAAATCTGATCACTCTTGTCTACTCCTCTTGTTTCGAGCAGAATTTTCGTAGTGATCTTGCTAGGTTCGGTGTGCTCTGGCTGCAGAGGCCTGAAAAAGCACATTCTTAAAATAATGATGACACTATTAACAACTAATAATTTCCACAAATAACCCAGAAGACAAGAGAAAATGCCATCAAGTGGAAATCAAGTGTAGATAACAGTCATGCATGCCCTGGAATAACTGTGTTTGATTGAACATTAATATAATTGAATAAGTATTTATGAAATATAAACCACGTGGTTTTGCATTCATTGGGCAAATATTTGAGTGCGAGGCCCTGCGAAGAACGTGACGAGCAAAGGAGACATGGTCCCTGCTTTCATGGCGTTCACAAGCGATGGGGAAGACGAGGGTTACACAAATGGATAAAAATGCTGCCCGTGGTCATTGCTGTGACAGAGTGGACCAGACCACATGAGACTTTGTAGTAAACAGAATTGAACTTGGAAGGAGGCTGGAGAAGCCAGGGATTCAGGAAGGTGTCCCTTGAGCTGTCAGGACTAAGCCAAAGAAAGACATTGAACAGAAAAAGGGGAGGGGAGAATGACTAACCTGGGAGGTAGGTAGAGGTGACAGTGTGGGGCCTGTGGCTTTGGAAATGATGGTCTTCTCAACAAGTGAAAACAGGAGTCGTGTGGTTAGAGGAGCGATGGTAAGGCAGGGGAGGCAGCGGAGCACTCAGTGGGGACCAGCTCATGTACGGTCTTGTGGGATTTTTGTTTTTATCCTAAGAGCAATAGGGAGTCAATGAAGTGGGAGAATAGAAGGTGAAATGACTTGACTAGACTTGCATTTCCAAGGGCCTGTGTGGAGAAATGATTTAATTCCGTCTTGCCAGTCTCTGGAGAGTCCAGCCGGAGTGACTGGGAGACGGAGTTCCCCTAAGCCCATGGTGGTTCCTACAAGATCTGACTTGTTTGCTTTACAGTGTCTACATTTGGCATGATTAGGTAGGAAAGTGCCCTCAGTCAGGTGTTTTTAAATCTTCAGCATGTACCCATTTCGTAGGTTTTCAGTATAAGAAAAAGATCCGTGCCAAGTCAAGAAGAATAATTTCAGTGCATTCGGTTTAAGCTGAGTCGTAACTTGTTCCAGTGGTTGGGGACAAGCATTTATCTACTTTGCGTTCTTGGTAAAAATGACATGACAGTTCTCTGTGCACACAAGCATTGATTATGAGAACACCCGATTCGGATTTATTTCGGTGTCATTTCAAATAGGTAAGTCTAAATAAATGTCCTTCGTGTCATCACATTTTTTAATAATTGTCTGCTCAAGTCTCCATTTTCCTTCTATCCCGTTCCAGCTAATGCAAGAGTTAAAAAGCAAAGATATCAGCAAGACTTTCCGGAAAATAATCAACAAAAGGGAAGGGATCACTGCCATCGGAGGGACCTCGTCCATTTCCAGTGAGGGGACACAGCACTCATACTCAGGTAACCTGCCGCTCCAAGTCGGATCTTTTGTCATTGATTCATGTGGTAAATGCCACATTTCATCAAATCTAAGATGCTGCTGCTGCGATTCATATTTTACGTAGCATTGAGGGAAAAAAATAGCAGAGTGAATTATACCGAGACATCAAATTTGAAGTTTATTTCAATTGTAGAGTTGTTGAAATCAGTGGATTCCTACCTGGTTCAGTGCACATCAGAGAACTTAAAAACAGTGGAAGTTGTTCACATTTCAGCACTGATTGCGCATAATTATAACTTTTGAAACATTTTTAAAGGGTTTTGTTGGTTTTGGGGGGGTGACAGGGGTGGAGCCCAGGCAAGCTGGACCATGAGCTAGCCTCAAGCAGGACTTTTGAAGGGGTTTTCATCCTGACTAACCTAGGAATGGTGGAGAGAGGCATAAGCATTTTCCCTCCATTTTCCAAGGGCTAAGATACTAGAATCCTTTTTTTATCGAGCAACCAAGTGACTAGAGGGCAGGTCACCTGACTTGCTTCATCTGATAGAGCAGTGGCCTGCTTTCTCTGGGAGGTGTCCTGTCCCAGGCTAAATTTACTTCTCGGGGTCGGTGTGCCAAGGAGGCTTTGGCCAAGTTCCTTTTCAGTCACATGAATGAAATTAGAACTGTGCTTTTGAACAGAATTCTAACTTTTCCTTCTTTCTTCCTTTGAGAGCTGAATCTGCTAATCATCTTGATTTTTTTCCCTTTCTAGTTGGATTTTTTGCTCTGAACTCAAATTTCTCCTGTCCATTGTATCTCTCTCCTAACCTTTTCTCACTGGGAAAGTAGTGGAAAAGGCGGCCATTTATAACTACTACCCCACCTTTGGAAAGGTGTTCACCCCTCCTTCAATTTCTGCCCGCCTTTCTACTGAAAGGGCTTCTTTTTTAAAGAGACAAAAAACCCCACAAAAATATATTGAGATAAATCCAGCAAAGTGCTGTAATCTTAAGTATACAGCTCAATGACTTTTGGTGGCACTGGGGTTTGAACTCAGGGCCTCACACTTGCTAGGCAGGCACTCTTACCACTTGAGCTACTCTGCCAGCCCAATTTATCACATTTTTTTTCGTACTGAGGTTTGAACTCAGGACCTATACCTTGAACCAGTCCACCAGCCCTTTTATATGATGGGTTTTTTCGAGATGGGGTCTCAGGAACTATTTGCCCAGTCTGGCTTGGAACCGAGATCCTCCTGATCTCTGCCTCCTGAGTAGCTAGGATTACAGGCGGGAGCTACTGGTGCTGGGCTTAACTCAATGACTTTGTACATGTGCATACACCCGTGTAGCTGCCAACCATCAAGACATGGAATATTTTCATCACCCCATGTGACTCCCTCACACCCTGGTGTTTCCACCTTTTGGCTCTTATGAATAATGCTGAATGAACACTCGTGTACACGTTTTGTGTGGTCACATGCTTTGAATTTCCTTAGATGTGTACCTAGGAGTGGAATAGCTGGATCTTTTGGTCACCCTCTGATTCCTATTTTTAGGAACTACCAAACCATATTCCAAAATGGCTTCACTGTTTTGTGTCCCCACCAGCCACCTGTGAGGTGGTTTTTTTGTTGTTTTTTTTTTTTTTTCACATCCTCACCAACACTTGGCATTTGTCCATTTTTAAAACTGCAAACATTCTGGTGGCCTTGATATGGCATCTCATTCCCGCTTCCTATACCCGGTACCTCCTCCCTTTCCCTGCCCATGTTCATATCTTAAAAACCTAACTGTCAGATAGTTCCACCTCTATAAAAGATTCTCCTTTTGACGCTTGGTCTTGCCATGTAACACAGGCTGGTCCTGAACTTGTGGACTCGAGAGATCCTCCCGCCTCAGCCTCCCGCGTTGGGGCTGTAGGCGTGTGCCACCATACTCAGCCCTGTAGTCTTTTCATGAGCAAGCTAACTGGCTAGAATGATTTCTTTCTTCCAGATCTTGAAACATTGCCGACATAGGCACACATAATGGCGCGTTTCCCTCATGTTGTGTATCTTTGTATGTATCTCATCCTTCACCGCAGATCCTTGATGGCAGCTGTAGGATTTTAGTGATCTGTTATCCCTAGACTCTGAGGCCTTCTGAGGAGATATGGATGGTGAGGGAAGTAGATAAGAAGGCAGATCATGGTGTGTGTGAAGGACAACTAGCAGTGTTCTCGAAAAAAGACACTATTGTGTCTTTATTGAGTGTGTATGGTGGATTAAGCTTGGGGGAAACTTAGGAAAATGCCCTAAATCTGGGAACCAAGGTAACAGTGGAATAGGTCAGATCACTGTATTCTGCCCTCTGAGGGAAACAGAGGTGAGCCAGAGGGTTTATATTATTGAGTCATTTTTGTATTTGCAGAATAATAAAAACTACAGAACATTTTACTTTAAGCTCCTTCCTGTCTCCCCCTCTGAATGGCCCAACAACGTTTTCCCAGTAAAGATCAATGAACTCCTCGAGAAGCCCTGTGTGGGGAAGTCGGTGATGGCGGTGGCTAAGAGTCATGCTGGTATATAGATTTGTGAAGTTTGTTACAGCAAAGTGTTCGCAGAAATGGACTCGCTTATTCATTTGAATAGCAGTTTTTTTCTTGTGGTGCTGGGGATTGAGCCCAAAGCCTCATTCGTGCTATCAAGGAGCTGAACCCCACTGTGCTGTATCTCCAGCCCTGAATACCTCTTGCTCGAAAACTATTTTTGTTGTAAGCTAAAAATGATTGCACTCTAATCTAAGTGTTTTAGGGAGTGTAGTTTATTTTCATGGATTTTTTTTTTTTTTTTTTTTTTACAATACGAGGTTTGAACTCAGAACCTTATGTTTTCTAGGCAGGTGCTCTACCACTTGAACCATACCTCCAATCCTTTTCACCTTAGGTTATTTTTCAGATATTTCCTGGCTGGCTTTGGACCAGCCTATGCCTCCTGCATAGCTGGGATTACAGGTGTATGCCACCAAGTCTGGCTTGTTGGTTAAAACAGGATCTTGGGGTCTTGCTAACATTTTCCCTGGGCTGGCCTGAACCGTATTCCTCTTGATACCTACCTCCTAAGTAGCTGAGATTATAGACACATATTTCTGTGAATCCTTATTTTTCCCCTTGTTTAAGTGTATATCTATACATAGGTACATCTATCTTATCTTTATCTGTCTATCTGACTATCTATCTTTAACTTTTGATGTTCTGCTTCTGGTTCATGGATTTTTACAAGCAATAGTATTTGGAAAGAATTTAGAATAAAACCAAGTATTTATTGTGCTCGTTGAAGACCTATACCGCCTTCTCTCTTAATGTATTGGATGGAAAGTGGAAGGAATTCTCCTTTCTTTCTTTACTAAGTCTTAAGTGTTTTAGTCAAGTTTTTTTTTTTTTTGTGGTAGGACTGGGATTTGAACTTAGGACTTTGAGCTTGCAAAGCAGGTACTCTACCACTTGAGCTACACCTTCAAGAGAACTAGTTGAGTTTTAATAATAGTCGTTAATTATCCTTGAGCAGAAATTGGCAAGTATGGTTTTGGAGCATGACAAATTCTGGGAAATGAGGTTTGCCTTGACTTTCTGTTTTCAGAGGAGGAGAAAGTGGCTTTCGTGAACTGGATCAACAAAGCCCTGGAAAATGACCCTGACTGCAAGCATCTTTTACCCATGAATCCCAATGACAACAGTCTCTTCAAGTCACTTGCAGATGGCATCCTTCTTTGGTGAGTTGGACATTCAGTTATGGGAGCTGTGCTCCTTTTACCCCACCAATGGGCATTCCACGAAAACTGCAATTCAGCAAATCCTTAAGTCCTGAAGGATTTATATTGCATAGAAAATTAAGTAGTGTATGTCTTCCAGAATTTTCCTTGTAATACAATCTCTTAGTTTTCTGGTGATTTTATATTTATTACCATAAGATTGCCAGGAAACTTTGGAGTTAGACCTTTGATGTGTTTTTTTTGTTGTTGATTTTTTTTTCCTTTGGTAATGGTGGTGGTACTGGGGTTTGAACTCAGGGCCTCACACTTGCTAGGCAGGCGCTCTACCACTTGAGCCACTCAGCCAGCCTTTTTTGTGTTGGGTATTTTTGACATAGGGTCTCATGAACTGTTTGCCAGGGTTAGCTTTGAACTGCAATCCTCCTGATTGTTCCTCCTGAGTAGCTAGAATTACAGATGGAAGCCACTGGCACCTGGCCTTTGATGCATTTTAAAATGTTGCCATGGTTTCTTTTTGGATTATTGACTGGAACACAGTAATGAGGAATGCAGGAGGAAGATAGACATTTTTTGTACCTAAATGAAAACAGTGTTTTAATTGAGCCTCGGCTTGTTGCAGTCTGTTCTGCTCCCTACACTGTAGATTTTTCTAAGGGTATATCTTTTGTCTTTATTGTGTGTACCATACTCCCAGAATACTTCTTTATACAAAGCAAAGAACTTTTTTTAATTTGTAAAAATACAGTATACTTCTAAAGAAGAAAATAACCTTTGCAAACATTCATAGCACCAATAATTAATTATTAACATTGTGGAATTTACTTTTTCTTTAGTGCTTTTTTTCTGTGTATTTACTTAAAAAGGTAAAGGAAGCCTTACCCACAAATATAGGCTATCAGTGTTTAGGACATTATGTATAAAATATACCTTGATCTCCATTTGAAATTCTTATCTCTTCTTCAGAGAATTTCCTAATATGAATCAAATAAGCATTTCCTATTTTAGTTTTCAGAGATAAAATATATACTAAAATCTAGAGAAAGAATTCATATTAATTTTTGTTTAACATGTCTGAGTTATTGAAGTCTTAGACAAAGTCTGGCTCCTTATCTTTCTGCAACAACACTGTTGAGACTACTTCATGGAATTTGACTTCTGAAGATTTTACATTTCAGGTTGCTAAATGTTGACATTAAATGAAATAAAGACAAGACTCACACAAAGAAGTTACAAGGTGGACTTTTGCAATGAGTGACAGATTTCTTTTAGGACAAGGAATATTCCTAGACATGAATTTACAGCTTAAAATAAGTGCACTGTGTAGTTCTTCAAATTCCAACTATTTTGGCTGCTTGCAAAAATAAGCTAAAAACATTTCTGGGAATTTTTAACTAAATCATTCCCCTTTTCTCTTTAGCAAAATGATCAACTTGTCTGAGCCAGATACAATCGATGAGAGAGCCATTAATAAGAAAAGGCTCACTCCTTTTACTGTTTCTGTAAGTATGTCCCTGTTGCTGGTAATATGTTACCTGTTGCATGGCCTAAGGCCTTCTTTGCTAATGGATATTTGAGCCAAAGTAAAACCTACAACAATTCTGTTTTTTTTTTAAATAAATACTTGGGTTGTTTTGTTTTGTTGTTTTTTTTGCACGGCTAGAAATTGAAAAACTTGATTTTTATTAAATAAAAAATCAGCTGCATTCTATAACAAATAAAATTAAGATTCTATATACTTTGGGTAAACCTCTTTATTCCTAGTATTTATTATTCCTAACAGAATTCCATTTATATTATTGTAATTATCAAGTTATTTAATTAATGATTATTTGATGCTAGTCTTCTTCCTTTTCTTCTTTCATTTCTTCTTCCTCCCTTCATTTTACTTCTTTTTTTTTTATTGTTGTGTTGGGTAGGGGTACAATGTGGCATTTACAAAAGTTCTTATAATATATCAAATATACTTGAATTTACCCCTCCACCATTCTCCTCTATCCCCCTTTCCTGGAATAGTTTCAGCAGGTCTCATTTTTCCATTTACACAAGTGTACACAGTATTTGCACCATCTTCACCTCCTTCACCCTTTCCCCACCTCCTCTCCCCTGCCACTAGTACCATCCCCCAGTTGTTCCTCCTTTTTTTTTCTTTTCTTTTTTTTTTTTTTTTTGTGGTGCTGAGGATCACGGACACATGGTGGGAAATTTTGCTTGTTTTGGACATATTGGGTTTGAGATCCTTTTAAACACTCCAGCTAGGCATAATACAGTGTGGAGGGAGGGCTTTGGGGGAGGCGTCTGCAGAATGTCCTTGGCAGGGACAGATGCAGCTAAAACCATGTACTCTCCTTAGAAGTGGTCATTTAGTTGTATAAGTATGACTTATGTTTAAAAGTCTGAATTTTCTGCGATCTGTTGTTTCTTGCAGATAACTTGTAGATTAGACTTTAGAAAGAACTTCCTCACTTATGTTTTTCTTTTGACGATTCAGGAGAATTTGAACCTGGCCCTGAATTCTGCCTCCGCCATTGGCTGTACAGTGGTGAACATTGGGGCGCAAGACCTCAAAGAAGGCAAGCCCCACTTGGTCCTGGGGCTTCTCTGGCAGATCATCAAAGTTGGTCTGTTTGCGGACATTGAGCTTTCCAAGAACGAAGGTAAGGCCTCCAAAGTCATTTGCTTTCTGTTGACGCTGCTCACCAGGGGAAGGACTCACATTGCCCTGGCCTCCCTGCAGCTCTGATCGCCTTGCTGAACAACGGTGAGGATCTGGATGAGCTCATGAAACTGTCACCCGAGGAACTGCTGCTGAGATGGGTCAACTACCACCTGACCAACGCGGGGTGGCGTCCAATCAGCAACTTCAGCCAGGACATCAAGGTTGCCCTTCACTGCTCACAGTGGTCATGGGATATAGACATGGAGGATGTGAAAGACAACACAGGGGTTAAAAATGCACACTTAAACTTGAATCAAATTCCACTTTGCCAAAAGCCACCTAAGGAAATGAAGCTTTGCATTTCTTCTGATTATATTCACAAAATCTTCTAAAAACAATTTACTGGTTTGTAATATGAATTGCAACTAGCCATGAGAGGAAGGCGGCTTGAGCTTCAACACATTAAAGCATTCTTTCCCATTTTCTGTGCCACTGGTCCACTGAATTATAAAGCACAAGTGAGGAAGTTCTTTATGAAATTTTATCTCTAAGTTATCTGCAGGAAACAATGGATTGCAGAAAATTCAGGCTTTTAGAAATGTCATACTTACATAACTAAATGACTAAAAAGATCACATGGTTTTAGCTATCGCCTGTATATTAAATTAATGGACTGAGAATGACACCTGTTTGCTGGACTGGTGGCCCTTGTGTGTTGGACCAGCTCAACACTTTTCCTTCCAGTTCTCCAATAGCCAGCTAACAGGAAGCGGGTTTTCTGAGGGTGCAGAGAATCAGCAGACAAATGAGGACCTGAAGGTGTGTCTCCCAAGCAAAGTCTCTTGGCAGCACTTTCCTTCACTTTCACCTAGCCATCAGTCTCTCAAGGTCAAGGCCAGAATAGACATTGCCAAATTGGGACCCTGTGGCTGTTTTCTTCTCTAGGCTTTATTATTTCTAGAGTAATTTGCAATGAGTGATGCAAAGACTCACTTTTTTCAGAAGCTTCCTAATTATGCACAGCAAACCAGGCAAAACTTACTGGTTTAAAATGATTTATTGTTTTTCATAATTTTGGGGGGTTGATGTAGCCTCTCCTTCACATTTCTTTGATCACTAATTCAATTACATTAGCTGTCAGTTAAGTTCATTTGGAAGATGTCCAAAGACACCAGTCACAAATCTAGTGCCTCAGTGGTCCTCCACCAGGTGGCTCTGTTGGTTTCCTTGTAGCTTGATATTCTCAGAGAGTTGGACTTTTGTAAAGGTTAACTTCAAACCTTCAAGAGGGTGGGGCATGGGTGGCTCATGCCTGTAATCCTGGTTACTCAGGCAGAGATCAGGAGGATCGAAGTTCAAAGCCAGCTTGGGCAAATAGTTCATGAGACTCTTATCTCAAAAAAACCCTTCACCAAAAAGGGCTGGTGGAGTGGCTCAAGGAAAAGGCCCTGAGTTCAAACCTCAGTACCACAAAAAAGAAAAAAAAAAACAACAACCAATCAAACAAACAAACAAACAAAAAACCTTCAAGAGGGAGGAATCAGAGACAAAGATTTTTTCTTCTTTCTTTTTTTTTGTGGGATCGAGGTTTGAATTCATCAGGGTTTTGCACTTGCAAAGCAGGTGCTGTACCACTTGAGCCACACCTCCCGCAGAGACTGTTTACATTTGGGCTTGGAAGCCCCAAACATTCACAGCCTTCTGTAGTAAAGCCAGCCCAAATCAAAGGGAAGGAGAAGAGCTACATATGCTTACAGGGAAGAATTGTGACAGCCACCTCTGGAGATGACCGCAGTGATGACTAAATATGGTGTGGTCACAGTGTATGTACAGAGACAGGCAAGGGGCGCTGTGCCACGCAGAGGAGGATATTTGGCTCACTCTGAAGAAGCTAGGGAAGTCTTCCAGGAGAAACTATTTGATGGGAATCTCCAGGGACACTGATGCTTGGGGATGTGAACAAATGAGAAAGGTAAGGGGCGGGGCTTGCAGTCCAGGGGGCAGCATTGGCAGAAGCTCGGAGGTGCATTCAGAATCCTATAAGTAATTCTGGATTGTTAAAGTTACTGTTTGTTTTTCTTTTCTTTAAGATGGGGGCGATTTCCTCAATTTGAGCACTTTTTTTCCCTTAAATTTAATGATGACTTTATCATCATTTTTATCACTTTAAAAATGACAAGAGTTCATTCTTTCCTTGAAGGATTCAAGAGCCTATTTTCACCTGCTCAATCAGATCGCTCCTAAAGGTGACCGAGGAGATGGTCCTGCTGTTGCCATTGACATGTCTGGATTTAACGTGAGCGCAATCTTCGTTGTCTTTGCATACTGTGGTAAAATTATACATTACACAAGTTTTACCATTTTTGTGCACATGACCCAGTGCCATTCAGTGCAATGGCACTGCTGTCCAGCTGTCATCACTCCCTGTCTCTAGAGCATTTTCATGACCCCATAGTGACACCCCGTACTCATTAAACCATAACCCCCACTTCCATCTCTGGTAACCACTGTTCTACTTAATTTTTCTTTAGTGGAAGTAATAATAAAGTTTATTAGGAAAGGGATTTAGTATAATAGGCTAAAAGTGGGGCGAAATGGGGAAGAAAGGGAGAAACATTCCCTGCTCCCCCTGCAGAAAATGGGAATAAAGACTCCTGTTGTTCTGTCTGACTGTGAGTTTAGCTAGTGAGTCCAGTCAGTCCAGTGTGGATGGTAATTCTGCACAGACAGCCTCCTGGTAAAGTCCGCAGCCCATCCTTGAAGCCGAACCCTCTGCTTCACACGTTTCCTTGTGCCCCAGGCTACAGATCTCCAGCTAAGCCACCCGGCTGTCAAGACTGAGAAGAAATAGCAGGAATCTAACCTCCAGTGTGGAGTTGACCCTATGTCCACATTTCCCTGGTGAAACCCACCTGGAGCCAGGGTGCCTTCGTGACTGCGGGTGTGCCCCAGGAAAGGAAGCTGCAAGGTGTTATTAGATTGCTAAGCAACTGGCAAACAGTTCCATTGCTTACCTTTGGAAATATGCAAAATAAAATGTGGAAATTCCTAGTGTTTATGGCATAGGAAGCACTGATACAGATCGTGGTCCACTTACAACTTGAGTCATTACTAATAAATTATATTTCATATTAGTATAATGAAATAGGTCAGAAATATAGTATGCAAATTACTTTAAGTACTTAAAAAGCTAAGGAAAATTTCAAGTATATTCAAACAGACTTAGTATATTAAAATGCTGTATGCCCATACCCGTTAAACACTGATCAACTCTCAGTCAGCGGACTTATTTCCTCCCTGTTTCTCTCTTACGTTATTTTGAAGCAAATTCTAGACATAGCATCATTTCACTAATAAATACTTCAGCATGCATTTCTAGAAGATAAAGATATTTTTAATATAATCATACTACCTATCCCCAATAAAATTAATGACAGTCATTAACACCATGTGGTCATTGTTACAATTCTCTTGTAAATGTCAGAATTTCTTTGTAGAGTCATTCGAATTAAGATCCAAGTAAGGTCTATATATTGTGATTTGTTGACGTCTACCTTGGTAGCTTTTCCTTGTCTTATAGGGTTGACTCTCTCTTTCTCCAATTTTGTTCTGTTTTTACTCTTTTTTTTTTTTTTTTTTTTTTTGGTGGTTGCTGTTTATTTGTTGAGACAGGTCTTACTGTGTAGCCCAGGCTGGTTTCAAACTTGTGATTCTCCTGCCTCACTCTCTTGACTGCTGGGATTAGAGGTGTATGCATTTTTATTACTTTGTAATTCTGGTGAACAGAATTAGGTTATAATCTTTGGTTATGATGCACTCTCCTGATGGGTGGATCCATGCGTGCCCCTCTTTTATTTATTTTTGTTTGTGATTGTTTGGAGATTGCGACAAGCCTCATGAACCTTAATCCATCATGAAAACGAAGACCTTGACATTAATTTTCACTTAGCTGTGTAGTTCTTCCCTACCTTGTGCCTCTGCCACCCTCAATGTGGTAACCACCATCTGGAATCTTGTAGTCATTGTTCGTTTGCTTTTTTATGTATGAAATTAAATTTTTACTTTACTTTTTAACTTCATATAAAATTTTTTCATGCATTTAAATTTCTAGTGCTTTTTTTTAACTTATATTTCTGATTCACTCATATTGTTGTGTATCATTGTGTGAATTAATAAGTCTAGTGACACTCTTTTACTCTCCTGCTTACAGGTATTTGGCTTGTTTTGTTTGTTTCCAGAGTTTTTCATTTGTGAGCTATGCTTTCTGTGTGTGTGTGTGTGTGTGTGTGTGTGTGTGTGTGTGTGTAGTGGGTGAAACAACTAAACATGTCTTCCAGAGGGTGCTCTACAAGATGCTCTTGTTTTCAAACTTTAACCATTATGCACTTCCTGGGATTGCAGAGGTCCTTGACCCAAAAGGGCTCAGGAAAGGAATGAACAAGACAAGACATACGAAAGGACTCAGTCACTCAGGAGGGAATGACAAAACACATATCGAGAGGGCCAGCAGGCTGATGACCAACTGGCAAAATTTTATTTATCTCAGCAAGCTTTATACAAAAGAGGAAGAGACTTAAACATCAAAACACTCTGACCTAGTTACAATCTTTCTATTTTTGCCAGCCTGTATTTTCACTGCCAGTGTCCTTGACTAAGTATAAACTTCTTTTCAGTCAAGGGAAACCACTTAGCGTTCCTTCCCACCGTGATAGAGGCATGGTGCACCTGCAGGTTCCAACCTTGTCGGAATGCTGCAAAGCCACAGCGACCTTGTCAGACCGTGGCTTTTGGTTCCCAGCAGGCACTCACTGAGGTTCACTTGAGTTTTATTAGCAATTAGGGTTAAGTATTTCTCAGTGATCCCAGCAAGAAAATTAAAAGACTTGTCCTTTTTTCTTTAAAACAAATGGGGAAGTTGATTTGTGATGCTTGTAAACTATTATTTGCAGAAAAGTAATTGCTTATAAATATGTTTGCCTATAAAAAATTACACCAATCCACAGTTTAATCTTGACCATTTTGTTTTATTTCATTGTTTAGGAGAAAAATGACCTGAAGCGCGCTGAGTTCATGCTCCAAGAGGCAGATAAACTGGGCTGCAGGCAGTTTGTCACCCCTGCAGATGTGGTTTCAGGCAACCCTAAACTGAATTTAGCCTTTGTAGCTAATCTTTTTAACACATATCCATGTCTACACAAGCCTGATAACAACGACATCGATATAAATTTACTGGAAGGTATGTTCTTTCTTACTCTAGTTGACTCATTGTATCTCTTTCTTGTGGTTTGTCTTACTTCACTATCAGAGGTCTGGAGATGTGGTGGAAATGCAATTTAGTGTGTGTGGGCTTGTGCATCCAAAATAGTTCAAATTAGAGAAACTGGTAGTCGGTTTTGGTTAAAAGAGAATGCTGGGGTGACTCTTACTTATCTGTCATTTTCCCATAGTGAAATCTATCATACACTTAAAATATTCTAATAAATGGTCCTATAGCGTTACTCTGTTCCCAATACGGACCATATATTGGAAAAATAATTATATTTAGCCTTTCCCCACTTTGAAAACTGGTTTGACTGCAGTATTATTCTCTTTTTAATGTGCTCAGTGTACATGACAACAGCTGTAGTTACTCGTGTTGATGTGCGGACTATTGTTACTGCCTCACAATGTGTAACTTTCCTGTTTTGCTTCGTGCCATGCAGATCTGACTCCTCCTAACGTAGGTACTGTATTTAGTGCTTCTCTCTGCTCTAGAAATATATTCTTTCCGAATGTTCCTTTTATTAGTGGCATTTATTCTTTCCCTCTGGGTTGATGTTTATTTTTTGCATTGTCCATGCTGTGTATTGGTCTTACTATGTCTACAGAATGAATGACTACAAGCAAGAACCACAAATGAAGCTTAGCTAAGTAGAGGAGGAGGGCGTGGAGAGCTCCACTCCTCACCTAGTTTGCCTTCTATCACGAGAGGATGTTGTACTAAACACACTAGAAACCAGTTTGGACAATTGGACTTCATGATTTGATATAAAGTCTTTACCTCTCTCCTGTGATAAATCTTATCTTTTATCACAAGTAATCTTTGAAGGAACTTCTGATAGCTTCTATAATGCAGTTCACTTTGTTTCGTTTAGCTATGTCACATGGAGTGAATGCCATTGAAGCTCACAGCTATGAATCAGCATGATGACAAAAACATCGTCCCTGTTTTCTTCTTTGTCCTTATCTGTTTCCCATCCTCTCTTCCTTTCTTCTCCATCCTCAGCCTCATCCACACGCACACCAGTACTAACGGCTCGGATCAGAACAAGAACTAGATCAGTAGAGATGACAGAGTTTGCGGGAGGCGCCAATCCTAGGATTGCCTCGGGAGTTGTGGTTCACGGAAGAGAGGGCTTCTTCTTGGTGGGAAGAAATGATACATGCCATTCACATAATCCACCTCCTCCTGTCCCCAGTGAGACTGAAAGAGAAGTCAGTGTCACGATCTGTTCCTTCAAAGGCCACGACTAGAGTTCATAATGTCCTTGTCACCTTATAATTACAGTTTTGTGATTAATGATATTTTGGATTAACAAAGGCGTTTTTGAAGACTCTGATCAATTCTATTTACTCTACCCCCTAAATAAGCTCAGTACTCTCCATGTAGGTGTATAACTGAGAGGGAAGCAGACAAAAATGTAGATTTTTTTTTTTTTTTAGCAAAGAGAAATTCAGGGTGAAAGATTAGAATTAAAAAAAAAAGTGAAAAGGAAGACTGCTAAGTTTTTATCAGTCTGGACAATTTCAAAATCCCTCTGTGTCTTACAGAAGGAGGCCTTGTTTAAAGTGCCGTTAAAAGATGATCTGCTTTTGTAGTCACTGGATTCTTGCTAGAGCTCTTTCCAACTTACTCGCTCTCCTGGTTGTGTTGTTTGGATTCCTTTGCTAGAGTTCGCATGCTTTTGGGATTTTTCAGTTTGACTGGGATTGCTAAATATTTCCATCAGTATTATTACGTTCGTTAAGACACTGTGGGAAGTATTTATCAATCTTCTTAATTTAGAATGTATGTATGTCCTGATAGAACTGCCAAAAATGAGTTTGACCTTGACTGTCATTGGAATATTTTCCTCTGTAAATTTATGTTTTCATAGATTCTTAGGAAATTTGATGCTTGACTTTACCACATCCCAAATTCATATATTAGTATGTCCTCATTGGCAGAGAATTTATCATTAGGAAATTAAAGAAAATTAAAAGCCCAAGTAAATATTGGATCTTCATATCAAATTGAACCATGTGTTTACCTCTGTTATGAGTTGGTTAAGGGTCACGGTGGGAGGAGGAGACAGTTAGTGTCATGTCAGCTCCTTTTCTGTCCTCCTGGCAGCCTACTGTTACCATATATGTTATGTTTATTGAAACTTTCATCAGTTGCAGATGACCTATAAATGAACGGAATATTTTATAGTTCTATCTTGCATATCAGCAATTAAGATTTTAGTTCTAAGTTTGCTTTTGTTGTCTGCAATCCAGAAAACACTTCTCTTTCTGGAATACATATGTTTTTGTGATGCTTTACCGTGCTCTCACAAAGGCATAGCGCTTCTAGTTTTGAGCATTTATTTACCAAGACAACCTGGAATGGCACCCGGTAAATAAATACTCTCTCATAAAATCTGTTTTACTTTCCAGCGTTAAAATTTAAAATGATAATAAAACAATTAGTTGAGAACAATAAGAAGAAATATGAATCAAAATATAAATTTATTTATTTATTTATTTTTGGCAGTATGGGAATTGAACTCAGGATCTGAAACTTGCTAGGCAGGAGCTCTACCACTGGAGCCACATGCCAGGCCTTTTGCTTTTAGGTTTATTTTTCAGGCAGGGTCTTGTGCTTTTACCTGGGCTGGATGGTGATCCCTCTACCCACTGCCTCTCTAACAGATTGTAGGCATGTGCCACTACACCTGGCATGCTGTTGAGTTACGATCTCACTAACTTTTGCCCAGGCTGGCCTCAATCTGTGATCCTCCTCTCCCCACCTCCCAAGTAGCTGGGATTACAGTTGTACATTACCACATCTGGGTCAAGTTTTGTGTCTATTTAAATACTCATTATATCATCGGGTTCAATAGAATTTGCATATTTTAATAAAAAATTAAACCCTTAATCTCTGAAAAATTTTTTTAATTTGAAGTTTATTAAGACTGAAATACTATAGATTTTCAAGTGGAAATTTTTTAATCTCCGAAATTTTAAGACATAATTTGGATTTCCCTAACTAGAGAGAGAGAGAGAGGGAGGGAGGGAGAGAGAGAGAGAGAAAGAGAGAGAGAGAGAGAGAGAGAGAGAGCGAGCATTATAACTGTATTATGTCAGGGCAACAACTGACAGGTAAATCTGAGTCACCTGTATCAAGCTGTTGACCACAATGTGTTTCTGTTCATGTCATAGTGCTGACTGTTCAGGGATTTAATTTGCACCCATTTAATGACTCCTGTGAACATGACAGGCATGGATTCTAGGAACATTTAGTTGAACTTGGGTCTCGTGTAGATTGTTTATTATAAGGTGCTCATAGCAGATACAACAGACTGGTATGCTACTTTTTAGGAAGACCAGAAGGAGCAAAATTTAAGCAGGAAATTATATGGCCATCCAGTGGAGCTAGGGTTGAAGTAGATGCTGGGAAAAGCATTGGTAATGGCATTGAAAATCATGTGAAATTATGGTGGGCATTTATTTCCTGAACACCTGGCAAAAGTAACAGAATTCTTTAGCTCGTACAAGGTTTTGGTTCTGGTTCTAGATGGGCAGGTCTGTACTCCCTGTGGCACTTAATGACAACTGTAGGGACGGCTCTGTGGAACTGGGCCCTGGAGCTCAGAGTGTTATAGGTTTTTAGCCTTGTCCTGCGGGTCGCACATGGCCCAAAGTCTAGAGAGTGATCTGAACTTGCCTATGGTTTAGACATGACGACAGGTGTCTATATTCCAGCTTTTCAGGGTTCTGGTGAAAGACAAAGTCTAGATCATTCCACTGTCCCCTAGCTTTGCTGAAAAATGACCAATAAATAGCATTACAGTAAGTCACATAGGTCTAGGGTCTGTGCAACCCTAGACCTCTGCAAGGCAGACGTGGCAGGAGGTTACATCTCTTCCCCCTTTGTGGCACGTGGTACTCACGTTTTCCTCCAGGGTGGTATGTGCTCATGGAGGTCGTATTGTCACAGGGGCACCTGCGTCCTCCAGGTGATCATCAAGCCCAGGGACGTACGATGAAGCGTGATGTCTCTTAGCACACACCGGGATGCTGTGTAGAGCCTGTGTTGCTTGAGCATTTTCAACAGTGACAATCATTGCCTAGCTTTTAATGCTATCTGAAATCCTTTGGTGTAAAGTGTACATTTGGGTGCCCAGAAAGTTTCCTGTATGAAACAGTAATCTGTGCAAATTTTAAAGCACTGCATTTGGAAAGGTAGAACTTTTCTCTTTGCTTAATAGACTAGTATTGCCCAGAGCGCTAAAAGATTTTGTTTTATAAGGCTTAGTTAATCCCTTTTGCATCTGGTCATAACTTCAGACTGCATAAGGTTATCTGTTGTTTTTGCACAGAGAAACCATGGCTCAGTAGTTATTCACAGATATCAACTATGGAATCTAGGTGGAGAGAGAACAAAAGGAAGTTTCTTAATAGTGGGGAAAGGGATTTTTTTTTTTCCTTCTAAAGAAATTATGGTATCTAAAGAACCATGGCAAAGTATGTATGGCCAGTTTGTTCCTTCTAGAGTGGCTTAAAGAGTTCTTGATGGTTGGGGCCTGGATCATCAGTGTGTACTTGTGTCTACTCTAGGGGAGAGTAAAGAGGAGAGGACGTTTCGAAACTGGATGAATTCCTTGGGGGTCAACCCATACGTTAATCATCTGTACAGGTAAGCACTGTGTTTCAGCTTTACTGTCTTACCCACCCCAGCCCCCAGATGGTGGTGCTGGGGTTTGAACTCAGGGCCTTACGCTTGTTCTTAAGTAAGCATGCTGTCACTTAAGACACTCCTTCAGCCTCAGCCCTACTGTCAGGATCCAACTCTTAAGTTTCAAACTCTCCTTATGTTTACATGAGAACATCTTCTCAAATTACAAGAATTTAGAGGACATTTAGCGTTTCAGAATGAGAAGAATTGGCAATACATTTTAAAAGAAAAATGTTACTTAAAAAGATATATGAAGATAGCTACAATTTTTATGATGATATAAAGAAATCTGGAAACATATTCCTTATTCTTTTATTGGTCATGAAAATAAATTATTTCAGCCTTAATGGATTAGAATAACTATAATATCTGGTAGATTGTTCTATTACATGAGTATTTTTCACTATAATTAATAATTTTTTAGTTTTTGTCACATCTCCATTATTTTGTAATGTTTATGTATTTTTTTCCCTTATTTGTGGAAATAGCTTGTTTTCTTTGGGTAATTATTATAATTTTTACCTTATTCCTTTTTTATTTTTTTGCAATAGTGGGATCTTACTCTTTCTTGTTTAAAAATGGCAATAGATAATTAACATTGGTAAGAGTAAGAAAACATTTTACCAAGTGCTTTCCTCTGTTGTCTGCTAGTGATATCATGGTTCTTCTAAGTGGATGAGAGTAACATGTCTTTCCTCTTCATTATAGAATCTTGCCTTGAGAAAATTCAAAAGAACTCAGCTTAAGCTAGGGTTCTTTTAAGGACAAATGTCTGATGAGCTCAATGAGTAATTTCCATGTTAAGGAAACTCCTTAAAGAAGTTTAACTAAATTATGATTTGAACATGAGCTGAAGATTAATGTCATAGGAGAAAACCTCCATGGCTAACTGGGTGTTTATTATGCAGTAATTTCTTGCTCCTTGGAATCTATTAAAATATTCCCTAAAACTTAAATTAAGTATTGCCCTATTCTGTTAACTGGCCTTGATGTGATAGAATCATATTTGCCAAACTCTTAAGTGATATATAAATTCCAGCTAGATGAGAAGGGGTCCATATCCAGGAGACTTATGGTAGAAGAATAGCTAACACTCCAACATGGAGGTGGGAAGGATTAGGTCTTTATGGACTGATCTGAAAATGTGTCTGATATATTATTGAGAGAAAAGAATGATAGGTCTAGTATGACCCCATTTCTTTTAAAGATTGGTGGTGTGCTTATTTGTACGTGAAGTTGTAAAGGAGAACTGGGTGGGTACTTACAGCACTCTGTGCAGCCTAAGAAGTAGGAGTGGAGAATAGTGAGGAGACCTGATTTTAGTAATTGAAGTATGGTTTGGTTTTGTTTCTTTACAATGAACGTTAATTTCGTTTATGATTAAAAATTAAATTTAAAAATAGAGGATTAAGATTTGTTCAGACTTAAGATAACTATTTCACAATTGTCTAGAACACTAGAGTTCTAGATGGTTGAAAGGAGAACTGACCAAATTTTTCATTTAAAGGGATTTGATTATAGTTGTGTAGCTCTTGAAACATTACTAAAGGGATTCTTGGCATATGTAATTTTTCCTTGGGAAACAGACTGTTAACTTTCAGAAAATTATCCAGTGTGGTATAACTTTAAAGAGAACCATTGAACACAGAAGATACAATAGCCAGGGGTGTAGCTAGCGCAGAACCATGTGTGCATAAATTTGTGCTTGGATTGTATTCCTCAGCTCACCTGTAAGCATCTTCAGCTCCCCACCCACCTACACCCAGTCCATAGCAAAGCAATTATAATTACTCATATGGATTTTAGCTAAAAATTATCTTTAAACATTAAATATATTTTAAGGACTATCACTCCTAGAGTTTTCCTATGACCAGTTGGTTCTGGAATCGATCATGAAGTCTGTGGAACTCAGTTCAATTCCTTGATCCTCAGTGTTCCTGTCTGCAGGATCTGAATAATAACACCATGCTGCACAAAAATATGCATGAATTCAATTAAAATAAGAACTATGATACGGATGAGATCTAGAAGCTGGACTTTTTATGCAAGTGCCCGTGTGCTTGCAGATCACCTAGTCAGATCGTAACTGCCTTTACATTGGACTTCATCGCTCAACACAGGGCCCAGCCTCCCTTCGCCACCATGCAGCATGTGTCAAGGGCTGCAAAGTAATATTGACACTAGCAAAACGAGCTGGTTGATAAGCTGCTGGGAGAGAAAAGCCACATCATGTCCGACAGAGTTGGCAGTTTACAGAATCAGTTGCTGTTGCTTATGTCTTTACCTACAGAACTGAAAAGTGGCCTCTCCAGACAACGTTAGCTTCTTGGGAGAACTCACTTTTCTGAATCCAAAGGAGTGGGATTCTTGCTTTAAGAACTCCTACTTGCTTTTAATTTCTTCTTCTTAACCTTCATTACTGAACACAAACAGCTGCCTACTGAATCGCTGTGATTTTCCTGTAACTATTTTGAAAGTTTTAAAGAATCATAATACATAAGTAACATATGAACTCATTCTACTCTGTAAGCTTCAAGAAACGCACAAGTATACAGAATGAAGTCAAAGATAATCCCCTCCTTATCCCCGTCACTCACATTTCCTTCTTTCCTGCCCCACAGGCCATTGCTATTAACAGCCCTGAGTATATGTGCTAAATAAATACATTTGGCTCTAGTTTTTTAAAAGCATATGAAGTGTTCTGCCACTTGCTTTTAAAAAAACATAAAGTATCTTGTAAAGCTTTTCATGTCAGTTTTTTTTTTGGTGTCACTGGGATTTGAACTCAGGGCATCATGCTTGCTAGGCAGGTGCTCTACCACTTGAGCCACTCTGCTAGCAACCTTTCATATCAGTACATAGAAATCTATTTTATTTTGTGTGGTGGAGGCCCAGGAGTTCATAGCATGGATAGTTCACTCAACAGCCTCGAAAGTCAGGGATTTATTTCTAAATTTATAAATATGGTGGCAACAAATATCTTTGTATATGTGCATATACGTATGTATCTCTGTCTTTGTAAACATTTATGATTGGAAGTTCTTGGTCAAATGTCATTTTATAAGCATTAGTTGACTGCCCTGTGGTTTTGAAGACATCCATCCCTCTGCAATGTACTTAACAGAGTCAGATGGCATCCACACTGTTTCCTGCCTCATCCGCCTTTCCTTCCTGTTTCAGTGACCTTGCAGATGCGTTGGTGATCTTTCAGCTCTACGAAATGATCCGAGTGCCTGTCAACTGGAGCCATATCAACAAGCCCCCTTACCCTGCTCTTGGAGGGAACATGAAGAAGGTGAATGGAATGACATGGCTGTGATTGTTCTGGTAGAAAACAGAGGACTGAGGGTTTCACAGAGCTTGGTAAAACGTGCTCTGTCCCCACAGTTTTGTCTCACAGTGTGTGACGCTCCATCGCCGTTTTTATAAGTTTGCTTCAATAAATGTTTGGAAAGATGGAGGCAATTCTCCCAGTCAGGCACTTCAGAATGGCTTTTGTCTGTAACGAGTTGTAGAACTTAAAGTTCTCGGAGATGCACCAGAAGTGCACTGTTATTTCAGAATGGCCAACATGAGCTGGCAGGTGTTTATCGATTACCTGTTACCTACACAGGCAAGGCATGCAGAAAGGGTGACCATGGCGTTGGTCCTCAGGTAGTCCTAAGGAAACCAGGAGGGTAAGATGCAGACAACTGCAGTGCAGTGTAGGCAAAGCAAGTGTTACGGCTTTAAGGAAGAAAAGGCTGTGTGTTGGTTGCACTTGAGTCTTCCTGCTGGAGGCTGGATTGAGTTAGGCCTTAGCAAATGGAGAGGGTTTGTTACAAAGAGACTGAGAAGGGGTCGAGGGGTCATAGGAACATCAATCCCCCAGGCCTGAGGATTGAGGACAGCAAGTCCTTTGCGGTGGCAGAGGACTTTGACAGTGGGCACTGTGAACACTAAGCAAGATGCTGAGAACCTGGAACGCAGGTGAGGGAGCTGAGGCTGTAAACTGTGAGGTGGGAAGCCATCAGACACGGGGGAGGAGGGCTGTGGTGTGGTGACAGCTGGTGGACAGAATATCTGGCAGTGAGTGCAAAGAACTCTTGTCTGCAGGGTCATTCTTACTCAGATCCATGGGCTCCTTGGTGTTCGTCTTTGTCCTGTTGAAACAGCTTTGGCTTTGTTTTTGCATTTCCTTTTTACCTTCTGTTTCAGGGTCGTTTCCTTTCTAAAGTAAAGTATGTAGGACTATTTTTTTTTTTGGTACTGGGGTTTGAACTCAGGGCCTCATGCTTGCTAGGTAGGTGCTCTACCACTTGAGCCATGCCCCCAAGCCCTTTTTGCTTTAGTTTGTTTTTTCAGAGAGAGTCTCATGCTTTTGCCTGGACTAGCCTCAAACTGTAATCCTCCTCCCTGGGCCTTCCACAGAGAAGTGATTACAGGCATGAGCCACCACACCCAGCTCTAAATTTTTATACTTTCATTTAACTTCATCTTTTTGTTTAAAATGATATAAATAATTTAAGTATACTAAATAAATTAATGGACTAAATTTGCTGTAGTTTATGTATTTGGTTATTATGAAATCATGATGTTAAAGCTGTAGTTGAATAAGTGGAATATAACCATATTCTTGAGCAGAAAGTCTAGATAGTATAAGGATACTAATTTTTTCCCCAGTTAACTTATAGGTAGGTAGAAAATAAATCCAGATAGAATTCTAAACAGACTCTGTGTGTGTAGAGTTGGGGTAGAGAAAGGAACTTCATATATGTAGTGGGGGGACTTTGCAGTGGTTCTAAAGTTCCAGTGGAAAAGAAACAGGCCTGAGCAGTCAGGAACTTTCCCAAGCATGTCAAGGGAGATGTTAGAAAATGCAGTCACATAACCACATGAGGGACCACACATGCCATTACACATCCTTCTATTACATCAGCTAGTGACATCAGGGCCACAGTGACACGTTTCTTAGAACATGGCCCTGTCACTAATCAATCTGTGGCTGTAAATAAAAATGTATGGGCCAGGTGCAGCGGCTCATGCCTGAAATTCCAAGTACTTGTGTGGAAGAGATCAGGAGGATCCTGGTTTGAGATCAGTCCCAAATCAACAAAGAAGCCAGGCAAAAAGCCATGAGATTCTAGTCTGAAAAATAACATAAAGCAAAAAAGGGCTGAGCGTATAACTCAAGTGGTAGAGCACCTGCCTAACAAGCACAAGATGCTGAGTTCAAACCCCAGTACCACTCCAAGATATAGTTACTGAAGTAATTTTAGAATGGACATAAAAATAGAATAGCCTAGAAACCTATCCTAAAATCTATGAATATAATATTTGATAGGTGTTTGCTAAATTTAATAGGGAGAGGTACACTCATCCAAAAACTGATGCCAGGAAGAACAGCTATCTATCTGGTTAGGAAAAAGCTGTCTTCACCAAGTGTCTACTGCCATAGTAATACCAGATGGATTAAAGATAGAGTTAACCTGTTAAGTGGAATAAAATGGAAGGAAATAAAAGTTATGACTCTCTACTCTTGGAATAAATAAGTTACACAGGAAAAAATGATATAGTTGATAGCATTTGAATTTAAAACTGAATCAAAAGTTAAAGACAAACCATAAACCTGAAAACCCCTATTTGCAACAGAGATGATGAATGGTTAGTATTGTAAACATATCAATAGTTTGCACAAATCAATTACTAAAACTCAGCTGCTATTGTTGAAATAATAATAGGAAAATGGGAAAACATGAGTGAACAATTCACAGAAAGAAAAGCTTTTCACCCACAATAAGAAACACAATTTAAGGCCTGATGCATTAATCCCAGCTACTTAGGAAGCAAGATCAGTCTGATGGTTCAAGTCTAGCCCAGGCAAAAAAATTTGTGAGACCCCATCTTAATAAAAGCTAGATGGGGTGGCACAGGCCATCGAAGCTATGGGAGAAGCATAAATAGGTGGTTCAGGCTAGCCGGAACATAAAGGTGAGGCCCTATTAGAAAAATAACTGAAGCAAAGAGGGCCAGAGGAGTGGCTTAAGTGGTAGAGCACCTGCCTAACAAGAGTGAGCCCTGAGTTCAAACTCCAGTACTGGGGGAAAAAAATCAGAAAGTCAAGATGTGTGTCAAATGCTTCTCAAGGTATGCTACAGAACAAAAAAAAGCAAACCACCTTGTTGCTCAATCAAGCACTAATAAATTATAATGCACTTGCAAAATGAAGTAAAATGTGCACTAAAAGTAGTGGGGTTTTTTTGTAGTAGAGGCATGGAAAAAAGATATAAAATTGCATATACACAGGATAAGAATCTGATTTGTTTGAGATACACACACAGACATGCATTCAACATGATTTCCAGTCTTCCTCTTTCCCTCGAATGGACAGATATTTATACACTGTGTAAGTTTAAAAAAAAAGTTAAAGGCTTTTTACAAGGAAATTATATTGAAAGTACATGAGATTTACACTAATTTTTTCAGTATTTCTAGCAGCTGGACTGCCTGGGTTCTAAAATTTTATTGGATTTGCCTGTAGTTCTTTTCATGGGAGTAGAATTCAGAAAATGTTAACTAATTTCACATAAGTCTTTTTTTCTTCACAACTTCAGATGTCAAATAGAACAGGAAAGCACAAACTAAGCCGTTCATTATACCTGGAATTTTAATGTTAATTACAAAATGTCACAAATGAATCATAGCAGAATGTTTCCTTTCAGCAAGTATTAGCTACTTATAGAATGAAACATAAAGCCTGAGATAAATTCAAGATGTTTAAGAAATGAAGAAGCAGTACTTCCGTGACACAGTGTCACAAAATTGGTTTATGGACTTTGGACGGTCAACAGACATCGCTTTACTTCTCTTACAAAGTTCATAAAACTGCACCACTCAACATTTTTCTTCATTATTTTTCAGCATTTCTTTTCACGTGGCTCCTTGTGTACCATTGTGTCCCTCTTCTCATTGTCCACATAATTCAAGCTTTGCTTTTGCCCAAAGCCTTCGAGGTGCTTGGTAATCAATTCTTCCATTCACCCCAACTTTTTTATCTCCTTCTTTGTGCTCCTTCTCGCCTCTTACTAGCTCTCATCTTTGAGTCTGGCAGTACTAGGTATTTTCAAGGCTCAGTTCTTAGCCCAAGACTCTTTCTTTTATATAATTTTTATTAGGATAGATTCGTTACTCAAGGGGGTGGAACATGTTTGTGACAGTGGATCTAGTCTATGGAACTCGGGGAAAGAAGGAAAGGAAGAGAGAACGATAGAGCATCAGTGATATGGCATACCATAAGATATGAAGGTAGAGGATATAAGGGTGTGTACTGAATGCTGTTGAAAAATGGGGGTGGGAGGTAAAAGGGAGAGGGAGGGAAATGGAAGGGGTTGAATGGACCAAAGTAAAGCACACCCACAGAGGGATACATTGAGATGACAGGACTGTAAAATAGGTACAGTGTGTGGGGATTGCTAGTGGGGGGGTGAAGGAAAGAGATTAAGGAGAGGGAATATGGTTGACGGACTTCACATACTTATATGAAATAGATCAAAGAAACCTCTTGCAGTTGCTTCAAGTGGGGTGGAATGGGGTTGAGGGAAGAGACAATGTGGGAGATGTAACTAATGTACAATATAAGTCTAATCAGAATTGTCACAAAAACCCAGACTCTTAATTCCTGTATTTACATCCTTAGCTGACCCATTTTTAGGGTTTTAGGTATTATGACAAACATGACTTCCCTCTGGGAGTCTAATTCCTCATTCTTTCTCTACTTTGCTACCTCTCCAGATCTTACAAGTGTTCAGCTAAGTGCTGCTAAAAACGGCACATCTGTTCCCTTCTGTTAGCACCCATTTCCAGATCCCTTTCCTCGTGCATTCTGCCAGCCTCTCCAGCAACCCTGATGTGCTTTCTCCCCATTGTCTCCTCTAAGAATTTTTGTCCAACTAATTATAAACAGATGGCCCTTCACCGAAAGACATTTTACTCAGAAGTCATCATTATAGTTTGCTAGGAAATTCTCCCACTCCAGTGCATATCCTTAGGAAATACCTCCTTTCTTGCTCTCCCCCTTCACACTGTTACACACTCAGAGTGCTAATGCGATACTCCAGAAATTGGATATCTATCCCATTTTTTTTAGCTAGAAACATTTCTACAGCACTTATTTCTGTTAAACAGGCATAATTAAATATGGCTACTAGGAATTTTTTTGAAATAGTATGTCCTTGAATGTGAAAAATAAATCCATAGCAGATATTTTTCTGGATTTTTTTTTTTTTGGCAGTACTGGGGCTTGAACTCAGGTCCTTCACCTTGAGCCACTCCACCAGCCCTTTTCGTGTCTGGTATTTTTGAGATAGGGTCTCACAAACTATTTGCCCACTCTGGCTTTGAACCATGATCCTCCTGATCTCTGCCTCCTGAGTAGTTGGATTACAGGTGTGAGCCACTGATGCCTGATATTTTTCTGGATTTATGTAATGAACCAGGCAGATGTTACTGCAGGTTCATTTTTATTTGTAATAAGCTGAACTTTGGAGATTTACATTCCCTTTTTAAAGCAGGATCCATTTATTTGTAAAAATTCTATTGTGTAGTCTCTTTCCTTTTCTAGAAATAGTTTTTATATCTTGGAAACAAATGTATCTGTGTATCTCCTGTTGAACTGTTAGCCTTAACTAACTTGGGAAAAAAATAAAGAGAAACCAGTTATATAATTTTTCTTAACTAAATGTTTATTCCAAAAAGTATTAAGCAAACACTTTTTCTTACTTGTGATAATAGATGTTAAGAGCTTATAATTTCACTGGTGCAAAACCCCCTCAAATACATGAGAATTCATATATGCCTTTTTTTTTTTGTGGGACTGAGGTTTGAACTCAGGGCTTTGCACTTGCAAAGCAGACGCTCTGCCACTTGGGCAATGCTCTTACTCTGGTTATTTTGGAGATGGGGTCTCAGGAACTATTTGCCCAGGCTGGCCTTGAACTACAATCTTCCCAGTCTCCCAAGTGGCTGGATTACAGGAGTGAGTGCCAGCACCTGGCAAGAATTTAGATGTCTTGATAAAAGAACTGTAGCACTCAATGCTGGGAGTTAAGAAACTTCTGCAGAGACCAGGGTAGACAAAAGCAAATGAAGTATAGAAAGGACTTAACTGGATTTATGTCACTAGGAAAGAGCTAAATTTCAGTGTAGGATCTGGATAGAAAATATGGGACAAAAATTAGATTCCTAATGGAACAATCATTGTTCTATTCCTTAATTTTAAATCTAAACAAAACAATATTTGTGGTCTCTACTAGTAGAATTTAGGAAACCTAGGTTTTTAGTCACAGATTTTCCATGAATAAGACTTTTTAGGGTAGGAAAGATCTTAACACTTCTCAGCTAGTCATTCTGCTACCTAGTTTAATTATTTTTCTAGTGTAACACTTTTTCAGATGATTGAACTGGGTTGGCATAGTCAGGCGACATGTTTTTAAAAATGTGTTTTCATACCAAAACTTGTGCTTGCTTACAGATTGAAAACTGTAACTATGCAGTGGAGCTTGGGAAGAACGAGGCCAAATTCTCCTTGGTTGGCATTGGGGGGCAGGACCTCAATGAAGGGAATGCAACCCTCACGCTGGCACTGCTATGGCAACTGATGCGAAGGTAAAGGTCAGCGTGTGTACAACTCTGTCAGTTTCCTTCAACGGCCATTGGAACTAAGCGTTTAACTATTCTCGAAGATTAATGAACACAAGAAATATATATCATATAATACATTGGTTTTTCCAAATATTTGCTATTGATGATATAAATTATATAATTTTATGTTATATTTTATTTTAAAAATGAGTTAATCTCTAGAAATACAATCACTTTTTTATTAATGCCTTTTGTGTGGGGGGGCACTGGATTAGAACTCAGGGCCTCACGCTTGCTAGACAGGCGTTCTACCACTTGAGCCACCCTACCAGCCCTTATTAATACCTCTTAAAAATGGCTCTGTAAGGTACCCCTTTATTTTTTATTATTTATTTATTTATTTATTTTTCATTTTTCTTTTATTATTCATATGTGCATACAAGGCTTGGTTCATTTCTCCACCCTGCCCCCACCCCCTCCCTTACCACCCACTCCACCCCCTCCCGCTCCCCCCCCTCAATACCCAGCAGAAACTATTTTGCCCTTATCTCTAATTTTGTTGTAGGGAGAGTATAAGCAATAATAGGAAGGAACAAGGGGTTTTGCTGGTTGAGATAAGGATAGCTATACAGGGCATTGACTCACATTGATTTCCTGTGAAGGTACCCCTTTAAATTTTTTAAATACCATATGGTAGGTTTTATTTTTGATAAGTGAGTTTTGTAACTTTGGAATGAAACCAAGTGCAAATGCCAGACTAAAATCAGAACTATTAGAACCGAACTGTTTTCCTTTCATTCCCTTTCTCTTTCTCTCTCTCCCTCCATCCTTTCTTCCTGGCTCTTTCTCTCTCTCCTTTCCTTTCCTCTTCTCTTCCCCTCCCCTCTCCTCCTCCCTCCCATTCCCTTCCCTTTCTTTTCCTCATTAAGACAGGGTCTCACTGTGCAGCCCAGGCTGGCCTCGAACATGGGATCCTCCTGCCTCAGCCTCCCAAGTGCTGTGATTACAGGCGTGCCACCACTGTGTCTGGCTATTTCTGAAATATTTATATGAGTACTGATCTAAATGATGTGAAAGCAAATTTCCTCCCTTTCAGTCTTAAGTACATGTCTTTTCTGTTGCAGGTATACGCTGAAAGTGTTATCGGATCTTGGGGATGGTGAAAAAGTAAATGATGACATTATTATTAAATGGGTCAATCAGACTCTTAAAAATGCAAACAAAAAAACGTCCATTTCTAGCTTCAAGGTAATTAAGAATATTTTTTAAAGTTCTGTAAGTTTAATGGAAGGAATTTTTAATGGGAATTACATTCATGTTATATTTTAGAAGCACAGAAGTTATAAATTTAGGTATACTGATTATTTGGCATGTGTAAACTAGAAATATTCAGTTTGAATTCTTACATTTTTGATTGGTTGTCCACTTGAGTATAAATTCAGGTTAATGTACTGTGGTAACCTAATCTTTAAGAAGAAATAGAATTGAGCCAAAAAACTCCAGTTGTCAAATGAAAAAGAACGATGAAAGCCATTGTTTCTGTAGGACCTGTGATGTTTTGTACTCCCTAGCAGCAGTCTCAGAATTGTATTGGCATCATTTCCAAGGCATAGCAGAGCCAGCCAAACCGATTCCAGTGGGAATTGAGAAAACTGGTAGGAAAAAAAAGTCTTGTTTGGCTTCATAATGCACTTAACACTCACTCTGAGCATTTGTGGATGATTCATCGGGCACTCAAAATGTAATCTGCACATACATACCCACTAATTTTCATGCATTTTCATCGTGTTTTGCTTTTGCATGCAACCTGGTGTTAGCTACAAAGAAGCATGTCTGCTTGTACACATTCATTCCATGAGCCTTGTGTTTGTCATTTTATTATACGTGAAAAACAGCAATCAAAAATTGTATTTTTTTAGTGAAATAAAAAAGTGCAAACAGATAAAACACTAAGCTATCCTAAGCGATAGCTACCCATCTTTATTCCTTTCTTTGCCTTTGCACTAAGTGTTTAACAACATTTCTGAAGAAATGTCAGAAATGGACAAATTCAGTCTTTTCAGCTTTATGAAAAAAGAAGGCCCAAAATGGTTTCAGCAGGACAGCTGGATGTTGTTGTCTGAGTACTAGGTTCAAGTCCCTCTTTCTTCTTTTCTATCTTGGGAAGATCTATTGAGTTTTTATTGTTGCTTACCTTAAAACAAGTAATTTTCAGTTTGTATGTGTCTTAGATATAAAACAACTTAAAAATGTAAAAATAGAAGTGGGGTGTTTTATAAAATTCTACAACTGGCAGTTACTCTTTAAAATCATTAGGCTAAAATTATATTCATTTGCATATTAATTTATTAAAATAGCAAGACATAATTAAATACAATGAAGAACCACTTAGGAGCAAACTAATACTTATTGTAGTATTACTATTAAGTAGCTTTTCTAGGTAAAGACATAAAGTATAAGAAATTAATTTGGCCCTCAGCATTCAACGTTTATTTGAAGAAAAAATTTGTATAACTGAAGAGGTAATGGTACCACACAGTAAATGATAAGATCCAAGATATACGATGAGTATTATTCTGGGTGAGATATAACTGATCATTTCCAACTCAATGGTCAGTAAAGAGTGAGGAAGAAAGTTGATTTGAGAATCAGATGGAGGAGGGATTGATTTGAGGAGGGGGAAGGGGAGGATAACAAGCTAGAAGGTCTATCTTGAATAAAGGCGAGATTGAGACAGGAGAAACAGTTGGGCTGGAGAGCGTGGTTTATAAGGGACTCTGGGCAAGAAATTGACTTGGCCAATATGGCAGAGGAATCTGGCTTAAGTACAGGATATTGGGCAAAGGGAGTAATTTAGGAAAGGCAATTACTTTGGGAAGAATCTGGTGAACGGGATGGGTTGGTGGACAGTGGTACAGAAGAGTCTGAGGCAGGACTCACAATGTGCAGTGGTAAGGGTCTGAATGGAGTCGAGATGGGCCGGGAAAGATGGAAAAGATTACCTAAGAGCTTTTGCAATAGAACAACTAGGACTTGGCTTCTTGATTTAGAGAAGCAGGGGAGGGCAAGAGGAGTCAAAATTCTTAATGTTTTGGGATTGGGTAATTTAGAAATTGGATAACACTCACAAGTGGAGATGTCATGAGGGGCCATTGCTTCCTGGGTAGGTGATGAATTCAGTCTCCAGTTTATAGAGTTTGAGGAAATGCTCAGGAAATGGGGATTTGGATGAGAGGTGACATTGACACTGGGAATGCAGGCCTGGTGATAGCTAAATTACAGATAGTTGAAAATGGGTATTTGCAAAGAGGGGATGCTCAGAGAGCAGCATACGTGACAGCCTGGCTTTCTTAGAACTGAGTAGGTAGAGACATTGCAGAAGTGCTTGCTATTAAGCAGATGCTGGATAAGAAGCAAATATTCAGAGAGTACACAGGGTTAAGAAATGTGGCAGAATATGGGGGAAAAAGAATAGGTGGGGTGGGAGAAGTTTTTTCCAGCCGTAGAAGGCACTAGGTCTGAAGGTTATAATTGCAGGATCAGTAAGACCATACTAATCACAGTTAAGGCAGAGCTTGACATCTCAGAAAAGACTTTGCCCTTTTCAGTTGCAAAGTAACTTTCCCTCACCAAGAAGAGAAGGAGGTGATATGTCAGAAAATAACAGTAATCACAATTGCCATTTAGTGAGTCCTGCGTGAGGCTGCGCTAAGCCCTTGACATTGTGTCTGTTCATTGTCTGAACAACAGGAACAAAAAGGTGAGCATCAGAGAAAGTAAATAACTTGCCACTCCCTACAACTTTTCGGCAGAGCAGCTGGGCTTCACATCCAGGTCTGTGTACTACAGATCGAACGCCAAGCTTTGGAGCTGTGTGGCTTTGGCTTTGACTTGGCTCAACCCCTTCACTATTTGACATGTCACTCATTCATTCCATAAATATTCAAAGCCTACCCTGTGTCACATTCCTTACTAGTCACTGTGGCTACAGAGTGTCCTCAAAGAGCTCACTGTTCAGGGAAGGAAGCAAATAAGCAAACAAGAATCATGGTATGGGGTGTTGGCAATATGGTGTGAGGCAGCTAAGGGGAACATGGTGTGTGAGGACTTCTGTTCTACAGAAACTTTAGTTTGTACTCAGAGCTGGGCTGCATCTGTTAAAGAAAACAGAACATGTCTGGCTAAACATTTGTGTGACCTTGGGCAAGTTATTAATTTTTCTGTGTTCAGTTCCCTGAGTCCAAAGTGGAAGTATTAATAATATGTATTTTACAGGAGTATTGTCAGACTAAATAAAGAACTGAATGTAAAGAACTTCACAGTACCTGTCACACAGTAAGGACTCAATAAACGAGGCCCACTACACCACTGGCACGGTCCATATAGGAAGGGCATTGTATGTGGAGGGGTTCCTTCAAGTCTTTTAGGGAACCTTGGTGGCCCATCACTGATTTTCCACTTTAGGAAATAAAGAGGGATAGAAAAGAATATTCTGAGAATAGTACTGATCAAACTAAGATGCTACAATTCAGGGTCAATCAGGGCTAATCGAGGTGGTAAGGGGGCTTATTCTCTTGAAGATTATAGAAATTGGTACTGCTCACACAATTTTTAAATGATCAGCTTAAAGAAAGGAAAAGGAATAATGATGAAATGGATTGACATACCAAACCAAGACTTTTCATTCAGCCCACACTGGTTTGCAACAGTAAAGTGTCTTTCACTGATTATGTACAAATTGGAGGACTTAGAAGACAGGCTTACTGTCTTGGAAATAAGAAGGACTCTGATATCATATTTAGAACCAACTTTTCATTCAACGTAGTAAAAGCTTTTTCCAAGGTAAATTATAAAGAAGTAGGTAGGAAAAAAAGTCCTTGTTTCCTAAACCTCAATCAAGAAATATTCAAAGTGCTATAATCATGTCAAAAATGATCAAAATATAGCATATTTAAATAATGTGTGTTTGAAGCATCAGAAATATCTAAGTGGTAAGCCCATAGAAGTTTTAAATTTATTATAGAATGACATAAATACTAAGTTAATTTCTAGGAAGTTTAACAGTGTAGAGTCATCTAGAAAATTGTAGATTCCCACCCTCATCCACAGATCACCTTATTTATAATTTTGAATGGAGATAAATTTCCCTTTTCTTTTTCTTTTCTTGAGGTTCTGGGGATCAAGGCAAATTGAGTGCAATGCTCTCAATTTGCACTTTTACCAATCACCCTGGGTGATTTTCATGTAGGTGGTCTGCAAACATTGAGAGAACACATACAGAAAATTTTCATGAATAGAGAAGTTGCCAATAAAAAAAAATTACAGATTACCATATCTTCCCTTTCAAAGTCTGAATTGTAAGAATCTAATTTTTTCTAAAAATCACAAATTAAGCCCATGGCCCCCCAAAAGCATCCTGTTACTCTTCAAATTGTTTATCAGACATTCATTGAGGACCCACATTTGGCTAGGAACTGTGTAATATGGTTTTATTTGTATTATCTTAACATTCCCAAGAATGTCATGACAATCCATTTTAGGTGCTAGGAAAGGGTGCTTTTGGCTTCAAGAAACAGAAACCCAATTTAAAGTGGTTTAGACTGAAAATAAAGGTATTGAATAGAGTAACAGAAATGCAGAGGTGGGGTAGATTCAGGGCTACTTGAGGCGGTAACTGCAGAGTGTCATTCAAGACTCAGGCTGTCTTCTCAACTTTGCTTTGCCATCTGACAAGCCAGCTTCCTCCCTAAGCTGGTTCTCCTCTTGGTGATCAGATGGCAGCTTGTGTGACAGAGCTGTGAGCCCCTCATTCACATCCAGGAAGAGGGGTTGCTGGTTTTCCATAGCCTGATTAAATCAGTCGCAAATTAAAATCATTGTGGTAATAGGATAAAATTACCTTATTAATCTTCGACTGCTGTTTTTTAACCTTTTTTTCCCATTGTTCTACCTGTAAGGAATGTTTTGGACACACACCTTTTCCCTAATTGCCTCTTCCCTGTGAAATTGTATTATAGGAATATACCGTGTATTTCTTTATACACTGTGTGCTTTGTATGTTAAAAAGAATGTCTATCACCCTGTGCCTATGTCACATGCACAGCCTAGACTCATTCAGTTTCACTCCTAGAGGCTTGGATGGGATCAGCTTTCCCTGAAGCACTTGTCCTTTTGAGGGTCTGGATTGAGAGGAAAAAGAAGGGCTGTGTTAGGATGGAGAGAGAGGCGAAGAGGGTTCCAGCTGGGAAAAGGGAAGCCAGTGCTGTGAGAGGTGGAGTCTGTGCTGCTCAGGCTGTTTGGGCAACAGCACTCCATCTAGTAGGATTTGGGTGTCCATTTTGAACTTGCCTTGGAAGAAACTTCAAAAGGGAGAGTATCTTGGGCCCTTGAGTCAGGCTGTCATGGGTTCTAACACTTGTTTTGTACTTACTTAAACAAGTCATTTGAGCCATCTGAACTTCCTGTTCTTCATCATTAAAACAAGGATCAGAATTCCTTTCTTACTAGGCTATTAGGATTAAAAATGAGGATTAAATCAGCAAAACCAGGAGAACAGTCATTTTAAATGTTAAACCATTCAGTTTTCTTTCTGAAAAACATTAAGTGAACTCTTAGGAATTCATGGTCTAAGAAATAAAATAATATTAGCAGAATTTGAAAAATTATTAATTTAAGATTCATCTATTCCCCTTTGACAGTTATTTATAGTTTTTTTTATAGAACAGATATGATAGCTAGTATGTGTAGGAGCTGTCTTGTCCCCAACGCTTACTCAAGACTGGTGACAACCCTCTACAGGATGATTTATATAAAGATTGAAGGAAAATCATATTTTAAGTAGCTTGTCATGTGTCCTGGTTTCAGGAAAGCTAAATAGTAAGTACAGAGAAAATGTATAGATTGGTTTTGGTTGTGTGACTGTGACCAGAAGAGGCTGACCTTCATGAGTAATTAAAGGTGAGGTGTTGATGAGCGCTCATCGTTCTTTATTTCCTAGGATAAATCTATCAGCACGAGCTTACCTGTCCTAGATTTAATAGATGCTATAGCACCAAATGCAGTTCGTCAGGAGATGGTCAAGAGGGACAACCTTTCTGATGAGGACAAGCTGAACAACGCTAAGTAAGCCTTTGTGTCTTTAATTTTCTAAAATGCTTACAGGAGCTGTGTGTGGTAGCGTGTGCCTGTAATCCTAGTACTTGGGAGGCTGAGGTAAGAAGGTCATTGCTGGGTGTCCATGGCTGAGGCCTGTAATTACTCAGGAGACAGAGATCAGGAAGATCATGGTTAGACGCCATCTCTGGCAAATAGTTCTTGAGACCCTATCTTGAAAAAAAAACTGTCACAAAAAAGGGGCTGGTGGAGTAGTTCAAGGTGTAGGCCCTGAGTTCAAACCCCAGTACTGCAAAAAAAAAAAAAAAAGAAGAAGATCGTGAGTTTGAGGGCAGCCTGGATTACATAGGGAGACTCTATCTTAAAAAAGCTTTTAAAAATACAAAAAAGGGTTCACATTTTTAAGTACAACTAGTATGGGAAATATGATTTAAAAATCACAACCTTAAGCTTTTTGTAAAGTTTATTATCAAAATAGTTCTTTGTTAAAAGATAGTAAGTGAAAACACAGTAGATAAATCCCCACGTATTTCTTTCTTTTCAAGATATGCCATTTCAGTCGCTCGAAAGATCGGGGCCCGGATATACGCACTGGCTGATGACCTGGTAGAAGTGAAACCGAAGATGGTTATGACGGTGTTCGCGTGCTTAATGGGAAAAGGACTGAACAGAATAAAATAACGGAACACTTTGTATGCTCTTCTGCCACATTAAACACATCGAATGCCTCAGTTTACAGAATTTTGAAATGTAGTGGGTATAAAATCAGAGTATTTGTAGGCTCAAAATAGTTGTATGTTCATTAATGAATCCAGTATCTTGTTCATATTGTTAGTTTGTCACCCTTTTTGAATAACACGATTAATTTTACCTGTCAATACAGATACTAGAATATACTCATTATCAAGCCGATATTTCATGATTCATTTATTTTTGTTTCCTAATTCATTCTTTTTTCATGGTTTAAAGAAAAGATCAGTACAAAAAAGTTTTTGCAGGTCCTGCCGTGAAATGTGTTTGGATTTTTTTGATGTGTTATTTAATTTTGATCACAAATATCTTGTTATAACCCATTTTAATTCTTTTGTTTTCCTCCTCTAACTTCATAGTCTAAAAACTAACCTTTCTGTAAATTTCTACATTGACATTTAAAGTGGCAAGAATTGCTCATTAACATTAAATTTTTATATATAACAGCTAATTCTTGAATAAATCCCAAAGTTCACTTTCTTGTATAAGTAGCAGGAGCTTTTTTACTTAAAACTTAATTTTAACCACATTGCTACTTTACATATCCTATTTGGTAATTCAGCTTTACCTATGACGCATGGCATGTACTATGTATGTTGACTACATTAGAGAAATATGTGTCTACGTGTACATACATATATACACCCGAACCACCCAGGTTTTCTTCAGCGCTATGTATAATTGGTCAATCAGCCAACCATGAAATGTTTATCTTGCCCCTATAAGATGTATAACATCAGTTTGTGGATATCTGATACATGGAGAGTTCTTTTACAAACACTCCTTACAAATGTATACATGGTTATTTTTCACCTGACTCCTTCCAAAATACTTGTATCCAAACATTGGCTGGAACATCCCCTCCTGTCCACATTGTCCTGTTATCTTCATATCACACTGGCTACTTAGCTGCATAATGAAACCTCTGTAATTTAGAATATGCCCACTAAATAACTTCAGTAGAAAGCAGTGTGACTGACGCTTAACACTCAACATATCTTCACATCTTCCCCTCAGCCTTCTATAAACTGGCAGTGATTGAGTCAGGTTTGTGTTATTGGGATAAGGCTTGATACCTCTTTTTGGTTTTTTCCTGAATTTTTAGCAGTATAGACCAATTCTGCTACTCACAGTTGAATCCGGAAATCTGCTTCCAGTGTTTCACTCAGTGCCAGTGAGCAATACTACTACGTAACAAAGTGCTGTCACTTTATCTCGGTGTTTATGCGTACTCTAACCCTTCCTTAAGCCATCAACTGAAACATACATAAGAAAAGTGAGAGTCTCCAGGTGTGTAGAATAGATTTTTTTTAAATGAAATGATCAACAGGTAGAATTTTGAAATATATTCTTCTACAAGAGATTTCTTTCCCTTTTATATTTTGATGATTGCTTTCTTATATGAAAATTATAAGGTATTTCTTGGTCTTTTATGAGATTATTTAAATCATGCTTTCTTCTTTGATTTTTTTCACCTAAGTTATCTGATTTACACGAAATTTGGCACTTTATGGTGTTCTTTTTCTCACAAAGCATATTTAATAAAAATGCTGTGTATGTAGAAATGTGTCGGTATTTACTTCACTTAAAGAAAAATATATATCCCTTGCCAGGTGTGGTGGTATGTACATGCCTGTAATCCCAGCTACTAGGGAAGTGGAGGCAGCCTGGCCAAAATTTAGGAAGACCTTATCTCAAAAACAATACAAACAAAAGGGCTGGGAGCGTGGCTCAAATGGTAGAAGCCTGGGTTCAGTCCCCATTACTGAAACAAAACGAATTCAAATTTTTCTAGCATAAGCTTATTTTCTACAGGACAGAGCAACTCCTAAATGAATCAGTAAGACCAAAAAAAAAAAAAAAAAGCTGTATTAGATAATTTCTTTGGAGGTAAGCGTAGTTCTTTTGTTCTTTCATCTGACAACTAGCTACATGGTTATTACATGTTTAGTTTGTGTGGGGTTAATTTGGATCAGTTCATTACCATAAATTTATTCTCTAATATTACCTTGCACACTGGGGATTCAGCTGAGACAACACTAGAACGTCCCATGACCTACGTCCTCGCACGGAGAGGCTGAGGATGAACGGGAATTTGGGGCAGGGGCAATGCAGAAGAATAAGGCAGTGTAACGTGACAGAGGCTGACTTGGGAGCCGAGATGGATTAATTTGCGTGGTTAGGTAAGGTCTTTCTCAGGATGTTTTATTTGGGGCTGAGCATTCAGCAGAGAGAGTAACAGAGAAGTGGGGTGGGGAGTGGGCCTGGCAGGCAGTAATGAAAAGAACCAGGCAAATGTGGACTGCGTGGCAGAGGAGCGAGAGGCTAGAGATGTGGGGAGGGTCTAGGCTACTTGTAGGAATGGATCCAAATCTGGGACTTTTTTCTTTTCTGACGAGTTGTGACTGCTTTTCTTTTTTGTACCTATGACTTGGGTGAGCTGCCTTGAGCAAGATGCTACTTCTGAATCTTGCATCCTGTGGATTGTCAGCTTCATATCATTGCTCTCTATACGACATACAAAATCAACTTACACATCATGTAGGTGATATTAAAGTGCTCCAATTTGTGCTGGATAGAGTTTACTAGAGAGGCAAGAAAAGAGGACATTTAGCTGAGGCGATCCAAGGGCTTTTGAGGAACAGAAGCAGTCACAACCCTGGCTTGCTTTGAAGTGGGTAAGGCCCCCAAAGACATCAGAATGTCTCCTATGATTTCTACTAAAATCGGTTAGAATTCCCTCAAATCTTAGCAATTAACCCAGCCCCAGGAAGTACTCTGGATAAATAACCTTCTAAGTTCAGAAAGTTGAAAGGCTTCAGATTAAAGTAATACAATATACTATGTATCTCTGTATAGCTCTGAGTCATCTGAATTTTTAGGCTCAAACACTGAAATTTTGGGTGGGTCAAGGTTAGAGCCGTTCTGCTACCAACGAAACATTTTGCTGAATGCAAAGTGTATATACATTAATATGTACATCTGTGTTCACTGGCCTCAAAGTAAGCAATTCTGACATCCCACCAAATACATAGATTTCCACCTGTGTTAAACGTTATCAAATGGGGAGGTTTGTCTCCATACAAGACAGAAAAAACTAAAATGACTCAACAGAGTATCAATTATTTTGAAATAACAAAACTGTGAAGGTGGGCAATCTTGGCATCTAACGCCTTTCATAGAAATCTAGAGAGGACAGCGGTGAGGAAATTATATTTAGGAGACATGGGAGTTAGAGTTTTCACAGAGACAGGAATCGAAAAACTGACCTGAAGAGGCTAGGAAGAATTTCCCTCAAATGTCAGATACTCTGATGTAAAGTTATATATTGTCTTAAAAACCTAAAGCCTTAAAGGCACAACTCAGATTTTTATTGTTGTCAACCCTGGGAAGCAACAGGAATTATTTGAGAGGTAATTTTTAGTTTTCCCTTCTTACCCTTTAAAGGTGGAAGACAATGGCAACATTGTATAATGCTTAATCTGCTTTAAATAACATTTGATTAAAAATAAATTATCCAAATTATTACTGGGCTTCAGTCAGCTGATGCTTGAATAACAGATGCATCTTTTAAAATCAGATTTATGTGATCAACAAACCACTGAAAGAACTGTAATGGAAAGTAGGTCCTAAAAATGTGCTTACTATATATAGTTACAGGTTGCATCTTTGAATTATATGCGAATAAATAGGTGACATCAGGAATCTGAGGCCAATTTCAGATCGCAAACGAATATAACATGTATATTTATATACATTCCTTAGAAATGAGGGTAGCTAGCTCATAGCAAGTGCAGACAAACCCCAGTCTGGCGGCTTGGCAGGAGCTCTGCTTTCTGCTTTAGGAGGAGAGCACGGGATTGTGAAAGGCTTGAGAATTCCACAAGGGGCTCATTAGCGTGCCGCTGCAGATTTACTCCCTGTGCAGCGGCGGACAGCGGGGACACTGCGGCGGACAGCGGGGACACTGCCCCAAACCCAGAACCTGGGTGTAGAGAAGAGCTGGGCACATGCGGCTCACCTGGCCCTTCAGCTGGGCCAAGCACACAAGCTGCATCAGCACCAAGCCCCGCCCACCAGAGCTAGCCCCGTGTCTGCTCCCCCTATCAGACCCCGCCTCTGCAGGGCCCCGCCCACCAGGGCTCGTCCCCGCCCCCGACTCCGCCCACCAGAGCCCGCCCAGGCCGTAGGCCCCGCCCCGGCGGCGTCGCGGCCGCGGGGATGAGGATGACGTGAGGACAGAGTCGTGAACATCTATCTTCTCCGGGCGCAGCGGGGCCGGCGGTTCCCACAGCCCCGGAGGCGGACGTGCTGAGCAGCGCCTCTCCCAGCTCCTCTCTCCCGTCAGCCTCTCGTTCGTCCGTCCTCCTGTCGGGCCGGGCCGCCCCGCGCGCGGCCCCTGCGGCTCCTGGCACGGCCCCGCGCTCGGCAGCCGCCCTGGCGCGCTCCACTCTGTCGTCCCCGGACGGGCGCGGACCAGCGCGGCCGGGCCGCCGGCGGCTGGGGAGGGGACGCTGGCCCCGGGGCCGCGCTGGCGCCGCCACCAACCTGGGGCTGTCGGTGGAGGGCGAGTGCTGGCTCCGAGGGGAGGCGACGCCCTTCGGGGCCAACGGGCCGCGCGCCGAGGCGGCCGTGGGAACCACGCACCCCTTTTCCGGCCCTGGGTCGGGGCCGATGGGGGCCCCACCCCCGTCTCCCGGCCTGCCCCCTTCGTGGGCCGCGATGATGGCGGCCCTGTACCCGAGCACCGACCTGTCGGGAGTCTCCTCCTCCTCCCTGCCTTCCTCCCCATCCTCCTCTTCGTCGCCGAACCAAGTGATGGCGCTGAAGGATGTGCGGGAGGTGAAGGAGGAGAACACCCTGAACGAGAAGCTGTTCTTGCTGGCGTGCGACAAGGGTGAGAGCCAGGCCCCTCCCTTCCTTCCTCCGTCCTCTGCGCCCCCGCCTGCTGCTCCCTGCCTCAGTTTACCCCGGGGCGCCGTCCGCTCCCGCCGCGCGCGTGCCTGGTGAGCACGTGGAGCCGGGCGCTCCACCCCGACGTGGGCTCCGCTGCGAGGGTGGCGCGGGGTGTGGGCGAAGCTGGGACCCCAGTTTTAACCCCGTGCCTGATGCTGGTCCACTTCCCCTGCCTCTGTTCTTCGGACCTTTCCGTCTCCAAATAATGGGATCTTCGCTTAAGAGTCCTATATTCATAGCCTCACCTCTCGCCTTGTTCTGGTTTTTCTGTTTTGTTTTCTTTTTTTTAGTTCTTGAAAAAACTTTCTTCTGCTGTTTGGCATCAATTGCCCAGTGCCTTGGCTGGTTAAGATGGAGTGGAGTCAGGTGTCTGCGTATTCTAAGTAGAGACACAAGAACTAAGGACAGGACTGGAGGAATTGTGCCCAAATTCCCCAAACTTTCACCAAACTTAAGGAGCATCTGGGACTGTTCGAGCTTTTTATCAGTGAGAAAGGTTGATTGGTTCAGAGCCAGAGAACCGGGAGATAAAAGTAGTGAAAAATAATGACAGGGCAAAAATATGTGGAATGTAGTTAGTGTGCTTTCCTTTTTTAACCCTAGAAATTGATCATTTTTTATGGTCATATTAAAAAGTCATCATGCAAGTATGCTTTCCAGGGATATCGTATAATAAAAGGAGTTGTGAATTGCCCCTGGGCCGGATTCATTTCCTACCTGAGGAAGAGAACTGAAAATGCTGTGTTTCTAAATTAGTGCAGCTTGCTGTAGGATGGGCGTGATCACCTAGGAAGGCTCTGCTAGAACCATGCAGACTTCTAAACCATACATCCACAGGACAGTTTACACTGTGGAAACCCTGAGTTCAGAAGATGGTTTGTTTCCTGTATGTGTGAGTGTTTTAAATAAACGACAGCCTCTCTAACCTCTCTTGATGCTTTTGAAATAGGAATTTGTTAACACAACTTTTTGAAAACACGTTGACATATGAACAAAGTCCACCTATGTCTGTTTTCAAGCCCCTTTTATGTTCTGATGTAGTAGTATTAAATTATATTATGAAAACATTTCTTAAAGTCCTCCATGGACACCTTTGAGTAATCAGAAACGTAAACAAATGTAGAATGTATGTCTATAATGTCACAAAAATTATGGTCTACAGATAAATTATGTAAAAATTGGAGTGGCTCGCCTGAATTCTCTGCCTCCAGAAATTCTCTGAAAGAAGGAAAAGATTGTTTTGTACTAGAGAAGTCACCACTGCAGCTACCCTCCTTCATTGTAACTATCTATAAGCAAAAGGAAAGGATGTCAAGAAAGGAAGTTTGGTATTTCTGTCAAATCGAGGGCAGAGAAGTGTGTAATGGACTATGATTGGAGTAGAATCTCTCTCTCTCTCCTGTGTAGCCCAGGCTGGCCTTAAACTCATCCTCCTGCCTTTGCCTCTCAAGTGCTGGGATTACAGGCTTGAGCCACCATACCTGGCCCTAAAAATGAAATTTTTGAGATCAAGTGACAAGCGTTTAGTAAAGCAGATGTTGGGGCGATCTTTGTAGACCATTCATTTCACCCTCATAACTCTAAGAGCCAGATCTGTTTGTATATATGTGTATGCCTGTCCATATCAGTTACCACTGTCTTCTGTTGATCTGGGTATAGTGGAGTGAATGAAAATCATATGTGTCATAAAAGACATCTCCACATTTACAACTATTAGTTGGAAATTAAACTTGCTTTGTATGGGTGCTTTATAAACCTTGATTTTTGTGTATCGTATTTACCCAATAAAGGTAAAAAGCAAGCATGTCATGCTTTAGAGAAAATCAGGAGCTCATCCTTATCATTTTACACCTCACTCCACATGTGTAAAATGTTTATAACAGTCCAGTTGAGGAAAATCTAGGAATTCCTAAAGCAAAACCTGTGGAGATGAGATGGTTGTGTGTCTTTGGTCAGTAGGTGGCCCTTTGGAAGGTGTGTACAGGTTAAGCGGTAAACAAACTAGGAAAGAAAAGATTTTATAGTTTGTGGTAATTGGCTTTCATGTAAATGAGTTCACTAGATCTAGGCAACTGCTGACCCAGGTAGTAGCCACTTAATAATGGCTGTTATTGATGGTCAGCATGGGTCGGGGTCATCACAGAGGTAGTGCTAGGTCCTTTTTTTGCATCAAATTTTGAAGAAAAGGTTAATTGAAAGTTTCTGCTCCAGGCATATAGTTAAGTCTGGGCCCACCAAATGAAACTTTTTTAGAAATAGAACTCTGTAATTGTAGTTGAAACAAGAGCCAACTATAAATGTGTTGCTGTTTTAAACTATCAAGTCGTGATTATTACCATCCATATCTTTTCCTCCCTCATTGAGAGCTAGTGTGGTAATGGGCCTTTCTTGTCCATGGGAGCCTGTGGTATCCCTCAGGCCTGCTGACTGAGAATGGGTAAATACTGCTTATTTAAGAAGCACCTAAATTAAGTATAACTCATGTTAATTTTCCTCATTTAAAGTAACAATTGAATAGACGGTGGCATTTTGGACGCATTTGTGAACTTAAACTCACATAAACCTAATTTGCTGTTGATCAGTAATCAGTTCTCATGCAGAAGAAAAAATATGAAAGGGTTCAGTTGCTTCCAGCTCTATACAGAGAGCAGTTTGAGGGAATTTAATTTGTATTTGAGTTAGTAGTCTCTTGACATTTCAATGTGGGGTCAGAGGAGAGAGGAAGAGGATAGAATTTCACCTTTATTCCTGGGGTCAGCCTAGTTTGTGTTCTGTCACCTGTGTGAAATGACTGATGTCTTGCAAGAAGGGATGCTTTAGGTTCCTACATAGCCTTTTGTGCCTTTGGCCTAAGGATGCTTTTAAAATGTGCAGCATTTCTGGTAAAATACAAGCTATTGTTTCATCAACATCTTACTTAATACATTTAATGGTACTTTTTCTTGTTTTAGCTATCTGAGAAGAGAGTTTGAAGTGTGGTGAGATCAGAGGGAAGGGTGAAGGGAATTAAAAATACAGAGTACTGGGAATTGCCAAGAAGTTTTATGTTGATGGATGGCACCTTGTGTAAAGAGGTGTCTGCTATGAGGAGGATAATTTGCAGGAAGAGGTGAAGATTCTGTAGGCTGCATTGTGCTGATGGTTCACAAATTGTCATCAGTTATAACACTCAAGTACTTTGTACTGGAAAGTTTTTCAAATCACCAAAGTTTTAGAATGAGAAATGGCACCATACGGAGTGAGTGGTTCGTAGTTATTTTAATAAAGAATGACTCTGAGCAGATAGCTGCCTCACAGTTTCATAACAGTGGCATTTCAGTGCAGTGATCCCCAAGTGTATTTCTTTACATTATTTTTACTTTGTGGCTCTTTCTATGGTTATCAAAATATACTTTAAAAGTTCTTAAGTGTGTTCAGGCACTGGAAAAGAGCTTTATCAATAAATTACTGGCTATATCCCTGTCCCTTAGGAATTTTTTTTTCCTGTAATGAAGATGCATACTTGTGCTCTAATTAGCAACAGTAAGGGGGAAAAGTATGTTTGTGTATAACAGATATGTCTGAAGGGAAGTAGCAAATGCTCAACTTAACTTCATTGGCCGTATGTGATTTGGAAAATGGGATTTTCCTAGCACAGAGCAATCTCTTATCTAGGAAGTGAACAAAGGGGGAAAAAAAGACAATATAAGACAAGCCCTATACATTTGTATGATACAAAGCTGAAGGATGTTGAAAGATTAAATTTGATTGGATAGTTATTGTAACCTAAGAATAATTACTCTTCCTGCTGCCAGGACTCTATCTTCTTTATAGTTGATTCCATCAAATTTAATGATACTGGGAAGTTTCACATCTAGCGTTAGTAGTTTAATAGGTAATGAGAAATTAAAAAGTTACCACAAGGAGGTAATAAGAAGTGATTTTTAAGAGCTAAAGTGAATGATGAAGACTTAAAGAACTCCATACCGTACCAGTATATGTGTAAGATCCAGTAGCATTTCTCTGGATACTAAAGCTTTCTTCTCTTAATAAAATGTGTTTTAAGTATAATGGAGAGTATTTCAATTGGACTGTTGGAATTATTATACTCAAAGTTTGTTGTAAAAACTTGGTTTGAAAAGAGTTACAAAGTTTTGACAGGCAAAAATTTCTCACACTTCACAACTAAGGTAAATTTGGTTGGTATACCCAAATTAAAACTGATCATTGTTAGCACTCCCATTTCCGTTATGGTGAACTTTACCATCATATGCCAGAATATGAAATGATATGCCAGTGAAGAAAGATGGAATCATCTCTTCGTCACCATTGTAATGTTTCTCCACTGTGCTTCTCAATGGCTGGCCGCAGTTAGAGTAAATGTGTTGCAAAGGACCCAGGGGTTCACCCTGGTGTCTTATACTATTTCACTTTTTAAATTGCTGGTTGAGACTCATTGCTTTGATTTCATGACAGCTAATGGGTTGCATCTTGCAGCTTGGAAAACATTGGTCTAGAATGATCCTTGTGGGTGAGTAGTAGAGTGGTACAGGGTAAATTTAGAATTGTAGGAAGGGCCATGTTCTAGAGGGCTTTATAGACCAGAGTAAAAATTTTGGCTTTTCAAGATGATAGACGATCGTGAGGCCTGAAAGCTTGATACACTTTGAATTTTAAAAAGATCACTCTGACTATGGGGTAAGGAATGGGTTGAAGAGGTGGGGCTAGAAGAAGGGTAAGAAAACCGGCCTACAGGCCAAATACACCTGTTTTCATAAGGCCTTTCAACTGAGACTGGTTTTTATATTTTACATTTCAGATGGTTACATTTTTAAATTAGAAGCAGAGTAGTATTTCTTAATACTTGAAAATTCTATGAAATCAGGTTATAAATAAAGTTTTATTGTAACATATCCACATTCATTTACATATGATCTATTGCTGTTTCTGTGCTGAAGGGTCTGAGTAGTTGTGACTGAGATATGGCCCACAAAGCCTGGTATATTTGCTATCTGGCCCTTTTTCTGAATAATTTTGTTGTCCCCTGGGCTAGAGTGTAAAGTATTATTTGGGTAATATAAAATTGCAATAGGGAAAAGAGTTGAGTGTGAACTGAATCCAAGTTCAGTTTGTGCAAAGGTGACTGGTTGGTTTAAAGGAAGAATGAAGGAGTAGAGAGGGTGAGGTAGGTCAGGAGAGTCAGGGAAGTGGGTAGCTGGTCTGTGCGAAGCCAGTGTGGTTTGCTAATTGGCACTGTGTGGAAGTTAGGCTCTGAACTTCTCATAGAGGCTGGGAAAGAGAGGCCCGGTCTTCAGATGTTGACTGGAACAAACAGTGAATTCTTTTGGCGGCCGTAAGTTTTCTCAGGCTTACACTTAAAGAGGATCATCCTAGTCATTCGTCCTTGAACTGTTAGAAAGTATGTTCAAGTGTTTATACACCAATGTTGAGGCCTAGTCAAAAAGTGAGCCAGAGGAGCCTAGTTAGAATTTGGTCAAAGAGAGAATCTTTTCCAGCAGGTATATCAGTTAGGCTTTTTCATTGTCTGGGAGAGAGCTAATGGTGACTTGGAGAGAGGTAGCAGTGTGTTTGGGGACAAGCAAATGAGTATGAGTGGTGTTTTGGAGAGGCAACTGAGATGACTTGCTATTGAGTTCCTCCCTGAAGGAAAAAGGTTTCTTTTTCCTTCATTGAAAAATGACAACTATCTAGTCAAAAAAGTAAGCAGATTATGTTGCATTCCTTCTATCTGTTATATTTTAAAAAGTAAAAGATGTATGCAGCTCTTGATATCAATTTCATTATAAAATGAAAATATAAAACCTACTTGTCTGGCATACATAGGCATTTAGAATTGTAACCCTGCTGTGTAATCAGCTTATTGCTATCAATTTTAAGTTTCCTAGCCTTTATAAGTATATACTCATCCTAAAAGTTAAGACTACTATGGTCTTTTTTAAATACAGCACGTTGCTTTAAGTGACTTGCAGATGTAAACTTTGGTAAGGAAGCAACATTTAAAGACAACACTGAAAATATTGCAGAATTAAGGAAGGACAGGAGTTCTTAGATTTAGAAAGCCTAATGCGTCTCAAGCAAGATAGAAAATTAATGCTCACCTAGACATGCGAACAAAGCTGAGCTTTTGTGTGTAGTGTTTTTCTACTACTAAGATAATAAAATAGATAAATCTGAGACAGATTTTATATGTTATCTTCCAGTAGTAGTGATAACTTTTTACTGGTTTGTTTGGTCAGTGTTGTACAACTCATGACTTGTCACTTTGCAAAGTGTTTGTCTGCTAAGCATTCACCGTGGAGGAATGTATCTAAAATACTAGTTACTAGTGCCATAGGGAAAGATTTTCTTTTGTGACTAGTTTTATTCTAGAGAAAATTAAGGAAACATATTGTCAAGAAAGCTATTCAATGTCTTTCAAAATGTGTGGGGACCGTAAGGTCATAGATTAAAAATATTAGCAAATTTATGTGAAATTTTAATAAATAAAATTTGCTATCTTATTTATTTGGCAGTACTAGTGTTTGAACTCAGAGCCTTGCACTTGCTAGGCAAGTGATCTACCATTTGAGCCACACCGCTAGCCCTTTTTTCTTTTGTTTAATGATAGGGTCCTGTGCTTTTGCCTAGCAGGCCTCAGATTGCAATCTTCCTACCTCTGCCTTCTGCATAGCTGGTACAGGCATGAACCACCATGCCTGGCCTGTTTGTTGAGATAGGGTCTTACTAACTTTTTGCCTGACCTGGCCTTAAACTGGGATCCTCCTGTCTCTACTTCCTAAGTAGATAAGATTATAGGCCACACGGCTTAACTGTTTTGTTGTGGACTCTACAGTCGGACAGAAGGTAATGTACCTGCTCCTGATAGGTCAGGCATTAATTCTAGTCCTGATTTGAGCTGAGTATTCCCTGGTTATTTGCTCTAAACAGCTTCATAATGAGATGCTGTGTGTGTGTGTGTGTGTGTGTGTGTGTGTATGGGGAGGAGAGGGGATTTTCAGACAGCCTTCCCTCATGTTCTGCATACCCACAAGCTTGTACATGTTCACACCGCTTTTCAACAGTATGTGTTCCTCTGTAAATACTCTTTAAAATATCTTCTACTTAGATCTGATTTTAGCCATTATGATGTGTGTGTATGTCTGAGAAATAAAACATTCTTTTAAGCTTCTTATGTTTCTAGCTGCAGTCTACATTTTGAGGCATTCTTTATTAAATTGCTTTATATATCTTCTATAAGTTTCTCTGCTTATATTTTCAAGTTAAGAATTTTAAAGTAGTAAGTTTTATTTCATACTGCCCATTTAAAATTTTTCTACTTGTGTTTTATATTTGCTGCTGATGTGTTATTTTATCAAGATACACTTTTTTATCCAGAAAAATTTTACATTTGCTTTGTACATTTCTATATACAAAAGTGAATTTACGTATTTTAATCCTTTAATTCAACAAGCTAAATTTTTCTTTACAGTCATTCTTATTTAATATGTATTGAATATTAAATTATGTTTGTATATTGTTATTTAGGTGACTATTATATGGTTAAAAAGATTTTGGAGGAGAACAGTTCAGGGGACTTGAACATAAATTGCGTAGATGTGCTTGGGAGAAACGCTGTTACCATAACTATTGAGAACGAGAACTTGGATATACTGCAGCTCCTTTTGGACTACGGTTGTCAGGTACAGGCTAGACAATATTTCCAGTAGCTTCTAAGAAATGTTAGATATGCCATGTTGTCATCTTTCCTTCTGGTTCACTTTCTTCTTTTTCTTTCACTTCTTTTTTTTTCCTGTTTCTCACCTTCTGCTTGGCTTGAGCCACTAAAAAGTTTTTCAAAACAAACCAAAAGAGCCATTTTTAGGTAGAATATTTTTAATTGATTTATCTTTCTCTTTTCAACTGTCACTTTTCCCTACATCTGATAGAGGTAAATGATCATGACTTTGTTTGTATTACCTATATTATTACTATTTGTATTATATACCTAAAAATAGTACAAGTGTTGTGGAAATGTCAGAGGATAGGTATTTCTGTGGCCCATCTTACTTACAGGCATATGAACATATTCTTAGAGTAAAAAAAGAATTTGCCTATCCAGTAACTTCAGCTATGCAGAACACAACTGAGAACCAGAAACTGAGTAAAAAGTACCACTGAGCAGCCACAGTGGCTGCAATGAAGTTTTCAAATTGCTACCCTGGTTCAAAGATTGATTTTTCTCATTTGAGAACCAGTTTAATAAACCTAACTTCTTAGTTTTGTAACCTGCAAAGAGTTGGAGGGGCAGTGGAAGGCCTTAGAGCTGAAAGGGACCTCAGAGCTGAAGTAGCACAGACTGAGATTCCTTAATCAGAGGTCAGGTGCATTACAGACCTGATGGGCTCTGCTGCAGCTGTGTTAGAACGGTCATTAAGGTGTGTTTTATAACAATGGCTTAGAATCAGTAAGGAAAAGTTAAATTATATTCGCTACCTATTATTTTAGAAGAAAGAAGAATATATTTCCATAGCACTTCTGAAAGCAAAAGACTTCCATCAAAATGGTTTAAATTTTAAAGTTAAATACTTAAAGGCATAAGCTTCAGTTACTTAGAAAATAAGGTTATAAGGACATTCAGTCCCTGATGATTCTGGATAAAACAGGTATTATGATATAATAATTTTGTGTTTTTACACTTATGATTTTATGTATGGAATAATCCTCCTGTATACCTAGTTCTTTTACATTCTTGAGTATACCCCACACAGTTAACCTACATAGATGTTATATTTTAGTGGTCAGAAAACTGAGGCTCATAGACTTTAATGAATTGCCCAAAGTTCTAAAATTAGTAAAGGCAAAGCAAAGAGTTGAATTGAATCTGCTGAGTGCAAATCCCATGCTCTTTCCAGTTCACTGTGTCCTGTCCAGTTTACCTGTGTCTTATTCTCCAGGACCTGTGGTTGGTGTGATTGTGGATGTGAATAAACAAAATAGTGGTTCTTCACTAAAGGATCCTAAAATGAACTAGACAATTAAAGTGTGTATGAATTACAAATGAACTAAATAATACAAAGGTGTATTTGATAAATGCTGAGTGTTAATAATGCTTGACCCTTGTATATCGCTTTGTGGTTACAAAGTGCTTTCTTATATTTTATCTTATGTTATATCATTGATTCTTAACCAAATGATTTTGCCCTAGCAGGGGAAATGTGGCAATGTCTGGAGACATTTGAGTTCCACAATGGGGAACAGCTTATTACTGGTGTCTAGTGGGTAGAAGCTTGGGATGTTGCTGGACATGCCACAAGACACAGGGCATCTACCACAACAAAAAATAATCTGGCTCAAAAATGCCCATAGTGCTACTGTTGAAAAACCCAACTTTTATACTGAAACTTAGGTGGCTTAGTATAACTGGTCTAGAAACATAAAAAAGGGTAAAATCACTGGAGTAGAGCCATCAAGAAAGTTTTCTACCTTTCTTGTGGTAAAGTTCTGTGTTTGTTCCTTGGCACTGAAAACCAAAGTGTTTTAAAGAAAGCATTAAGACAGGCTTCACTGGAAGAGTGTGATTGAGCTCGGCCTTGAGATAATAGTATTGCTCGTGTGTCCGTAGTGGCATTCTGTGCCGGTAACCTTAATGCATTCACTTAATCCTCACAGCTGCCCTGTGGGGCAGACACTGTTATCCCTGTTTTACAGAGGAGGAAACGCATGTCCAGAAAGATGGACTTGCCCAAAGTTACTCTGTAATGGCAGACGTGGACTTCAAACCCCGGTTCTGGCTCCAGAGTCCATGCTTCTACCTATTAGCCTAATCTATTGTCAAATTATAGATAGGTAAGGAACAAGGGATGTAGAGAGGGGATAAACAGAGACATGTGCAATGTGTATTCTTGAAATAGTGAATCGACAGCCTTTTTGAACAAAGTATTGGGTTGGAGAAAAACGGGAGTTACCAAGAAAAACAAGTAGAACGAAACTGATGAGAAAGGCCTGGAGTGCAGACTCATGCTTAGGTTGCATATAAAGAGTACTAGAAGGAAAGGGTTTCATTACAGGAGACCACATGAATGGTTGGAGATGACCAGGCAGTTAGGATAGTGTAGCATCCTGACAGTCATGCTGTTGTCTAGAAATCGAGGAGTGCGCAATAGAAGAGGCGCGGTTCTTGAAAGTTCTTGAAAGTGGTAGAATTAGAGAAAGTGTCATGGTGACTAGCAAGTCTGACACCAGGAAGGAAGAAGGGAACATGAGCGGTAAGAAAGGATCAGGTTAAATCAGCAGGTGGTGAGAAGGAGTGCAGGTTGTGGAGGTGGGACTGACACTTCTGTGAATGAAGGACCAAGGTCCCCGTAGAGATGGACAGTAGTAAAATACAGTACTAAGGTAGGAAATTATGTTCGAGAAGGAAATTACTAGCTTCTTACTCTGAGCTTAGAGGAAAGAGTATGGGAATTGTTGAAGGACAAATTCTGAGTTGAGAAGAAAGATGGTGACCTCATAAATACATACATAAATAAGTACATGTTTGGAGCTATTTTACTGAAACTATTTAAATAAAGCAAGCAGTCGGGAAACAAAACTAGTGCAGATATTTTACACATTTGTATGTATTTTTAAAATAACTTAAAATGTTTTTTCTTTAGAACAGACATTTATCAAATAACATAGTATTTATGCAGAGTAAATCAATGATCATTCCTTATTTACATTACAATTTACATAAGTTTTTTTTCTAGCTGAAGCTTATTCTTTTAAGAATTGAATAATTTATTATGCATCTTTACTTTTTACGGAGTACTGTATCTGAATATAATTTATCTTTACCATCAGAAATTGGAACTACTGAGAATATAATCATTTTTCTTTGCTTCATATGGTCTGAAACTACTAATGTTTGTCCTTAGATTAAATGTCTTCAGACTGCTACATACTGATAGTGATTTTGCTATGCTGGTATTTTATTTTTTCAATGGTCAAATTTTAGCATTTTTTTTCTTTCTTTCTGCCTCTTTGTTGGTTTCAATCTAGCTGTTTGTCATTCAGTAAAGATCTGAAGAATACTTGAGAAATCCAGATATCTACTACTTATAGACAACTCTAAGTCAGTTGTCTATAGGGAGCCCATTTCTTCCGGAAACAGTGCTGATAAAGTTAGTTTGTGACAGATTAATTGGTTTCTTTGTTTTGTTAAATTGCTGCTATTTGATTCATGACTGTATTTCAGATAGTTGGAATTGCCTTGTATTTGAGAGCATTGGTACTACTAAAGTTAGCATTATAGATTAAAATTAAAAACATAAATGAAATATTTAGTAATAATGGATGCAGGTTTTTTTTTTAAAGTTTGTTTGCTTCACCTGATTGAATATGCTAAAATAAAGAGAAATGTTTACAAAGCAAAAGAAAAATGCAGGAACTTCAAGGCAAGGACTATAGCCTAATGAACCCTCAAAGTTTTAAGGGATAAAATGATGGATTAAATTTCTCATTTGGGTGAGCAGTTTTTCCTATGGGAAAACATAGGCAATTCCTAATGGTTGAATGAGATTTCAGCCCTTTTGGGGGAGTGTTTAGTCCTATTTTTCAACATTTAGGTAAGCTTGCTATTTTCAGTACTATTTTTGACATTCAGATAAAGCGGGTAAAAGCTTTATTCTTTTCAATTACAAAAAATACTGAAGATCTGATATACTTTCGTTCTATACCAATAGAAGAAGAATGTTGATTGATTTAAGTAGTAAAGATTATGTCAGTTTAAATGTAGTTTGAAAATAATCAGAGCAGTATCTTAGATTGAATCATTATATATTCTTCTGCTGTTAGGTTTTCTTTAAACAAACAAACCTGATGTCATGGTTGCCAGTCCTATGGACTGTTAAAGTTGAGAGACCCCATTTCCTCGAGGCTGTCCCCTGTTCCTCCTGTCAGAAGAGGACTCCATGATGAGCCGCGGGTTAGGAGTAGAACTGTAAAGTCACCACTCCCTCCCGCCTCTGCAGACTTGGGAAACTAAGATTGTTGGTATTAATGTCAAATTTGTACCATTTCCATGTGGAAGGTGAGAGCAGGGTTCTCCTCTCTCTGTACTTTCCCTTTTCCCCTGATCTAATGATCCATTGATGCTATCAGACCTAGTGTAGCCCTTTTCCTGTGGGAACAGCTCCTGGAAATCTCTTTTACAGATTTGGAATGTTAAGTTCTTTTGGTCCACAGTACAAGAGTAAAGATCTGCATGGGTCAGCACTGTCCCACTTGCAACTCCTTTCCAGCATTTATTATTATACCAGACAGGAACGCGTGTAGACTGTGGTACACAGAAGTACTGCTAAGGCACGCAAACGTACCACTTGTACAGCCTGAATTTTTGAAGATTCAGTATCACTGTTTACAATAGTTTAGATTTTTAGACATTAACTCTTTATCTTCCATTTTCATTTTTAACTTTTTTTTTTTAAAGTCCGCAGATGCACTTTTGGTGGCAATCGACTCTGAAGTAGTGGGAGCTGTTGATATACTACTTAATCATCGACCAAAACGATCATCAAGACCAACTATAGTAGTTAGTACTCTTAAATACTTACTAATTTGGATTTGAAACAGAAGTAGATCTCCTGCCCCATGGCCATTTTTTCTACCCCAAATTTATTTTGTCTTTTTTAAAAATAGGTTTTTTTCATTTCATAAACTATTTACTTTAGAATGAGTAGACACTTGTAAGAATAATTAGTATTGTTTTCAGGAAAACTTTTTTAGGTAGTTAACATTTCCATAATTTTGTCAGCGTGGACCAGTATACTTAGTTTGGAATATTCTGTGGGTAACATTGAAAATACAGATTAGTTTCCTGATACATTTAAGAATTAAATGTAAACAGTGAACCCATAAAACTGAAAGATAATATAGTCAGATGTTTAACTGATTGAGGGAGCAGAGAAAGTACTAGGCATAAAAGCAGTGGACAAAAGTTACAGTGGCGCAGTCAGGCCTTAGTAAAGTTCTGGAATTCAAATATCAGGCAAAATTTAGAAGGTGATGGGTAACTGGGAAAAGATATTTGCAGAAACATCTCAAGTTAACATCTTAATATTAGATAAATTAATAGAAACATCAAAATCAGAAGAGAACATGAGAAAAATCTAAAAAAGAAAATATATTAAACCTTACTAATAATCAAATACAACGTACTAGTTTTTGTTAATCAAGTTAGAAAATTAAAAAAAAAAAACATTGGTGGGCAGGTATTCTGTGAAGCAGGTTGGCAAGATGTGTCATAAACAAGAAGTTCACATTCGTTAACTTAGTGCTTTCTTCTCTAGAAATTTATGAAGGAACATGCCAGAAAAGTGGACAAGTTATCGATTAAAATCAACTGTGGTACTAAGAAATATCCCTTGCGACACAATTTAAACATCCTAAAAGTAGCTCTGCAGTAGAGTGCTGCTTGCCTGCGTTGCTGAAGGCCCTGGGTTTGATCCCCTGGGTAGGGGGAAGATGAAAATAAATATCCCAAATGAGAAGACAGGAAATAGAAGTAACACATACACACAATGGAATACTATGCAGTCATTAAAATGAGGTTTTTAAAAGAATTTTTGGTACTATGGAAAAATATATTAAATGAGAAAAGGTGAGGTTAGTGAATTATACATACAATCCAGTATTAAAATATGCATAGAAGAAAAGACTATATGGAATTGCAGCAAAATGTTGCCTTCCGATGGTCATCTCTTTCTGATTGACAAGATTAAGGGTTTTATTTATTTTTTTAATTGCCTTTGTAATGAGGAAAATAGCTACTAATAAGTAAATATTAATTTAAAAATTAGATATTTATTGCCTATCAAAGTTTTAAAATCGTAACATTTATTATTGTGAGGGTGTAGTAAAACAAACAGTTTAAATAACTGCTGGGAGTATAATCTCATATTCAGAAGAAAAATCTTTTAAGAACTCATTATAAATTAATAGATTGTAGCATGATCTGAGAACTACGAGAGGCTCTGCTAAATTTCATACTTGATCATGTTAACTGAAAAAGTTTACTCTTGTTTAGACTATTATAAAAGTATGACATTTTGGGTCAGTGGTGTAGCTCAGTAGTAGAGTGCTTGCCTAGCATGCACTAGGCCCTCTGTCCAATTCCTACCACCACAAAAGAAAGCAAATAAGCAAAAAAGTGTGACTTTCTCCAGAATGTAGTACCTGTTACTTTAAGTGGGGAAAGAAACCAACAGGAATAAAATAAACAGGATAAAGACAGTGTCCTTATCCAAAAGACCAGAAGTATTTAGAGTCCGAGTCAGTTTTCTGCATTTTATTTTGCAGCTACTGTCATATGTCGGTGTACCTGTTTTACCTTCTAGCCTTCTAATCCATTTCCTTCCTTGTGGCCAGGTGGCAGGTGGAGTATACTGACAAGTGTTATTTCATCACCATTACCTCTACCAATTAAACCTGGCAGGCCTCACTACTGAGTGAAAAAAACACTTTCTACCCTAACAAAAAAAGGTTATTCAGCTTTATTTGAATTCTTCCAATAATAGCAAAATCACAATTTAACATCTTTATGACTTTTAGAAAGGCAGTATTAAATATTTTTATAAACCTTTTACCATTTCGGTGGATTCATTCTGTAATCTTGGCTTGTCAAAATGGTCTTTTTCACAGTTGACTTTCAAATAAAGTTATTTATTTCGTAGTACATAGATTATATAATGAGCAATGAAATTATGAACTTTAATCTTATACATGTCTAGTAGAGTTACTCATATAGTTAAAGAGGCCCACTTTTCTCTTAGAACCCTTCTCTTGGAATTAAATATAATTTTCTCTTGTTTATGGCCAGTAATATAAAGGAAAATTTTTAAATAAATTCACCAACTCGAAGTCTCCAATAAGTAAATAGGAAGTATATGAACAACTTACCAATGATCAAAAGGAAGTAAATTAAAATTTCATGCTAATACTTTTCACTCATAAATTAGAGTGATCTCACAATGCTGGTGAGTAAAGCTTTAGACTGAAATGGATGTGTTCTAATATTACTGATAATATAAACTAAAGGACTTTGATTAACGTTGTGTATTAAGAGCTTCAAAACTTTTCTTGGCCTTTGTAATCCTGCTTCTGGGGAGTCTATGTTAATGAGAGAATCCTAAATTTGTAAAACCTCTTTTCCTACAGATGGGTGCCTTAGTGTCATTTAAATTAGCAAAGTGTCTTGGTGCAGAGTCAGTGAACTTCCTTAAATTCTTAGTAGAACTTTTTTTTTTCCCCTTGAAGATCCTGGGCTGTAGCTTTATGGGATTGTTAAAAGAGTCCTTGATCTTTGGGATATTAAGAACCATTGTTCCTTTTTTTCTTTTCTTTTTTGGTGGTACTGGAGTTTGAACCAGGGGCTTGCCCTTGCCAGGCAGGGCTCCTCTGCTTGAGCACGGCCTCTGGGCCCAGAACCATTGTTTGTAATCCAGTGTTTAGCATACCTCTGATTTATGCCACAGATGTCCCTAGAAGGGGGTGTGGAAAAGCAAGGATTAGAAGCAAATGCTATAAATGTAAAGTGCTGTTTGGATAGAAGGAATATGGGTATTTTTATTCTTCTTTCTGTTTTTCTATATTTTTCAGATATTTTATAATGAGTGTACACTACTTTTACAATGTTAATAAAAATTACCCAAATGCGAACTTGATGAGCTTTCACTGGAATCAAACAGCTCTCAGGGAAACCTCTGCGAAAAAGTGAGAAGTTTGGAAAGAATATGCAATAGTCATTAAAAAGCCAACCTTTTTGTTTAACCCTGATTCTTTAATTACTAATTCTTTTCCTCATTTCATGCCATCACCAGGTCCATGGGCCCATGTTGTGGAAAGAGCTCAGGCCCTGGAGTGTCAGTCTGAATCTGGTCAGCACCGCTGCTCTGTTGTGTGTCTCGGGCACATTAACTTCTCTGAGCCTCAGTGTCTTTATGGTTATTAATTATGCTCAGCTTGCAGGCTGCTGTGGGATTAAGTGGGGTGATGAATGTAAAGTACCTGATGGTCCCAGTTCTCATTAAACTGCAGCTCAGACAGTGTTGTGTGCATCTGTAAGAGGAGGTGATACAGGTAGCGACTGGGGATGAATAGAGGCAAAAGTGAAGGGTGCTTCTTACCTACCAGCTTTGCCAGGTAGCTTCTTTACTGTCAGGGTGACAAGAGTTGCCACTCAGATGGAACTTTTAGTGTTTTCTCATGCACTTATGCTCTGCCTGTTTTTAACATTCTATTTTTCATTATATTCTTTTTATGAATTTCTTGTTCTTTATCCTCATCATGTATGTTTCTATAATCTTGTAAAAAAAAGAAAACCCAACAGCCCCACACTTTTTCTTATAGTAGTTCTCGAGATATCCTCACTTCTTTATTAGGAAAACAGATCTCTACCTACTGAACATTTTTTTATCTATTATGATTATACTGCATTTAAGTTCTCAGGTTTCAAAAAATTAGTATAAATAAAGTGTTTATCATAGTTCTTAAAATTATTCTTAAGTTCTCTTAAGTTCTTTGTGTCTTCCTTTTTTTTTCATTTCATTTTTTAGATAAATATACTTTTAAGTCACAAATAATAACTTTGGGACATTTATATAATTTTTTTTCAGAAACTAATGGAACGAATACAGAATCCTGAGTATTCAACAACTATGGATGTTGCACCTGTCATTTTAGCTGCTCACCGTAACAACTATGAAATTCTTACGATGCTCTTAAAGCAGGATGTCTCTCTCCCCAAGCCCCACGCAGTTGGCTGTGAATGCACGTTGTGTTCTGCGAAAAACAAGAAGGACAGCCTCCGACATTCCAGGTTAGAAAGTAAAGTCTTTGACAAACAGATGTGTGGTGTGGTAAGGTAGATGCAAGTGATGTTGGCTTTTTAGAAACTGGATCTTTCTGTGCATCTTTTAAGAAATGTGATGGTGGGATACCTGATGAAGACCAGGGCCTCACACTTGCTAGGCAGGTGCTCTGCTGCTTGAGCCACTCTACCCACCCTTTTTGTGTTGGCTATTTTTGAGATAGGATCTTGCTTTATATACGGACTGGCCTGGACTGCTATCCTCCTGTGTGTGGTTCCCCCTGTAGCTGGGAGGATAGGCCTGCACCACCATGACCACTCATTTGGTTGAGCAAACTTTTTGCCTAGTCTGGCCTCAACTCATGATCTTCCTAATCTCTGCCTCCTGAGTAGCTAGGATTATAGATGTGAGGCACTGTGCCTGGCTCTTTTAAAAATCTTAAAACTGATGTTGGATCATATACTCATAATTAGGTTATACAGTAATTATATTAATTTTCCAATGCAAAATAGTGTCTTTATATTCGCCTTATATATACAAGAACTTTGCTTCCATTGTTTTTTATTTTTATTAAAAAATACGTATTTTAGTTGTACAAGTAATATGTAAATATTTACATTTTTGTAAAAATTCCCACTTTAATACTGATCAGAAGCCTTGTTATGAATCCCAGTTGTCTTTCTCTCTCTCTCTAGAACCAGACCACTAGCAGTTTGTCATTCTATACCTTCTCCTTACATAGTTGTTGACTTTTTTCTAGAAATTTTATGTAAATGGAATCTTACAGTGTGCCGACTTAGGTCACTAGCTTCTTTCACTTGGCATCATGTCTCCGAGTCCCCACATTGTGCACACTGCAGTAGTTTTGTTATTTTTAGTGTGAGCATTATCTCATTGTGGAGACGAGGTGCCTGTTGTTGATCGACATTTCAGTGCACAGTTTTTGGCAGTGAACATTCAGATGCAGGTGTGTCTGTGGACCTGTTTTTATTTCTGTTGGGCAGATAAGTGTGAGGGAATTTCTGGGTGGCATGTAAATACGTGTTTAGCGTTTTAAGGAGCTGTGAGACTGGTTTCCAAAGTATTTGGACCAGTTTATATTCTCGTTAGCGACATCTGATGCTAACTCCGCTGCGCATTCACCAGCACCTGGTCTTGTTAGCCATCGTGCTCTTGGTCATTGCACGTGTTCTCTACTCACGGTTGTCCGCATCTCCTGAGGTCTCCTGTCTCAGTGAGTGTCTTCTTTTATGACCTTCTGCCGTTACTTGCTTGGGTTGTCTGTGTTCTTATTTTTGAGTTATAAGAATTCTTTATTCTTATTTAACTTGTTCTGTTCACAAGTTCTTTATCATGTGTTTCACAAGTGATTTCTCCCGTTCTATGACTTGTCTAGGGTCTCATTATGTAGCTTTCATTGACTTCAAACTTAGATTCCTCCCACCTCAGCTTCCCAGCTGCAGGGATTATAGGTGTGCACCACCATCCCCAGCTTCATTTTCTTTATGTTATCTTTTGAGGAGTGAAAATTTATTTTTGATGAGGTATAATTTATCAGTTTTTTCATTTGTGAATCATACTTTTATGTCATAGTTATGAGATATCTGCCCAAGGTTACAGATTTTCTCACAGACATTTTATACTTTAAGGATTTATATTTTAATTGTATGATCTATTTTGAGTAAAATTTTATGTTTAATAAAAGTAAATTCTTTTTCCATTTTTTTGCAGTATCCAACCAGTTATTACACCACTATTTGTTGAAAAGACCATTTTTTCACTAAGTTATCTTTATATCTTTGAAAATCATTTTAGTACATATGTATGGTTTTGTTTCCAGACTCTTTTCTGATTCACTGATGTATGCATCTGTTTTTACATCAATATCACTCAATGTGGATAACTGAAGCCTTATTGTAAGTTTTTTAATCAAGTAGTGTAAGTCCTCCATATTTAATCTTTTCCCTCAAATGTTTGGCCGTCCTAGGTGCATAATTTCCAAATAAAGTTGGAAATCAGTTGTCCATTCTGTGTGGCTTTTTTGTTTGTTTTTAACAAAAATACTTACTTGGATTTTTGACGGGCTTTATAATTGAATCAGTTTGAGGAGAAATGCCACTTCAGTAACATTGAATCTTCTAAGTTGCAAACATGCTATATCTTTCTATTTGATAGCTTTCCTTTAATTTCTCACAGCAGTATTTTGTAGTCTCCAGTACAGAGGCCTTGAGTTCTAATTTAATAAACTCAAAACACAAACGAAAGGGGCACGGCTCAAGTGGTAGAGCACTTGCCTGGCATGTACAAGGTTCTGGGTTCAATCCCCAGAACTGAAAAAAGGAAAAAAATACATCTTTTAAAGAAAAATATGCATTACATTATATCTGCCAAATTTATGAATTAAGAATTTCATTTATATATATATATATATATATATATATTTATTCGTATGTGCATACAATGTTTGGGTCATTTCTCCCCCCTTCCCCCAACCCCCATTTATATATTTCTAAAGGAAGAATTACAGTGAATTTTTTCTGGTTTATTTTCTGTTTGAATATTGAAATACAAAGATTTGTGGAGAGGGCAAAAGGAGTGCTTTCTATTAGCTGGAAATTATGCATAAATGAGTGATTTCAGTGTTATGGCTTGACAGCTTTCAAAATCATTACATGGCTTAATAAGCTATGTGTTATATGTATCTAGCAATGTTAAATAAGTTTGATCACTTGGACAGGAAGAATTTAATAATTATCCAGTCAACATCATATCAATTATTTATTTGTTAGCTTATTTCCTTTAATATTATATTGATTTCAGGAATAGAAATTTACTTTAAATTGGATTGAACGATGTAAAAGGGTTTTTTGAGTTTTTCTAGACAGGGTCTTGTCATGTAGCCCAGGCTGACCTGGAACTCAGGACCCTCCTGCCTCGGCTTCCTGAGCACTAGGATAGCAGGATTACGCCACCATGAATAGCCAAGGTTTTGAATCAGTGAAAAGAGACGGCAATGGAACAATTTCCTGAAAAGCAATACATACAGCTTTCCAATGTTTGTATCTCAAAATACTTAACTTTTAAGTGTTTCTCCTTTTATGGAAGTTATCTGTAGTTATTCAGATATTTATTGTAATTTTCATTTTTTAAAAATTTTATAATACTTTGTAAAATTTATAAAAATTTTGGGTTAAAACTGATTATGTGTGTAAGGTTTTTTTTTTTTTTTACATTATGTAATCAAATTTTATCACAGGTTTCGTCTTGATATATATAGATGTTTGGCCAGCCCAGCTCTAATAATGCTCACAGAGGAGGATCCAATTCTGAGAGCATTTGAACTTAGTGCTGATTTAAAAGAACTAAGCCTTGTGGAGGTGGAATTCAGGTGGGAATGACTGGAAATTGTAAATCATATAATGTCTTTTGTTTTAGAATCTTCTGCTTGAATTTCTTCATAGGCTGAATTATAATTCATCTTTGTTTACATTTAATCCAATGACCACACCTGTTGCCACTTGGAATTTTCCTTCTCCCTCAAAGGAACAGGTCCTGGTGCTATTTCGTTAGCTCCTTCCTCATCTGCACGTTTTTAACTACCCATAATCTCCCGAGGCAAGCTTTGAGAATTTCCTTTGTGACAGAGTATCCCTGGTCCCCTCCAAAGAAGGAATTGATTGAGAGTTCTTTCCAGCCCCTATTACAAGGTTCCCACGGGGATCTACACTAAACCCACCTTTTCTTTCATGTCCAGTTTATACTGGAGCGCTGTATGTGGCACCCTTCAGGGATTTGACAAGATTGGGAAAGTTTAAGCTTCCAGTTACTAGAAGGGGGGATAAGAAACTCGAAACTTTCTTTAGCCTTAATTGCAGTGGTACGTGGTGAGTTCTTGATAATTCTGAGTCCCAGAGACATATATATTTTAAAAGCCTATGCGTAAGTTTTGAAGTTGATTTACTAAACTTTAATTTGGATACATGAAATTTTATATCAGATTGATGTGACTTGTAAGACATGGTTAAAATGCAACTTTTTGCTGCTTTGAACTTAGCATATGAGGCTATTAAGAAATTTTATTTAAATATGAAGAATTTCCAATTGTGATCTCATTAATCTTGAGTTCTGAGTTACCTTATAAAATAGAATTCGTTCAATTTATTCCCAAAAAGATTTGGAGCAACCGCTGTGATTTTATTATAATCATAGAATAAGTAAGTTAAATTTGGAAACGATCCTAGAACTCATTTATTTCAGTCCAGTGTTTTTGTAGATACGGAGAGATCTATGAAGACCAGAGGCTTTGCTAATATTACCATTAAATTAGCAACTAAGTTGAAACTGAATGTATGAGCAAAATCAGAACTAGAACATAGCACTCCTTGCTTCTACTCCAGTGCATTTCCCTTTAAACTGTACACCCATTTAAGCAAATTGGATTAATAAAATGTATTAATTTTACCATTGAATTTAGTGATCTATCAAATATTTATCTAAAGATGAAATCTCTTTGTAATAATACTTTAAATGAATATTCCTATCTATAGTTAAATTCCTAAACCAAGAAGTGAGTTACTTTATTTGTTAAAGTAACCCAACTACTTATTCTTGGGTTATATAATAAATGCAAAGCCTGGCTAAGAGAAATGTTTGCCTCTAATGAAAAGAAGCTATTATTCTTTAAGTTCTAATTTTATGCCACTAGTTCATGGAAAACTCTGGGTATAATAAGGCTAAGCAATAGGAAATCTTTCTGTTTTCCCTTCCTTTTGTGTGAGGGAAAACTGATTAAAAATTATCTGAGTCATAATTACTTATTTCTAACCTAATTCTTGTTATTAAACCAAAACATAAATGTAATATAATTGATATATCTTTAAGAAGAATTATTTATTAAAACTTCTTCATTTTTTTACAGTTAGCTCTGCTTGAAATAAGCAATTCAAACGGTAGTAAGATTCAGCCATTGTCAGTCTAAAGAGAGTTCTTTAGGAGATGCATTTTAGTGTCTTTCTTTCTAACTTAAATTTCGTTCAAAGGAGCACTTTAAATATGAATCAAAATGCCTTTTAAGATTAGAAGTAGTGTAAATATTGTAAACTATTATTGAAAAAATCTTCTAGTTAAAAATTATTTAATAGTATTTATATTGTTCATATGAGTAATAATAAAAGGAAATTTTAGCCAAACAGAGAATGAGAGCAAATGCATTAAGTGAACTGGTTGACAAATACTATTAGGATCTCTAGGAATATTAGTGTATATATAAGGGAACATCCAGAACACAGTTATGTTGCAGTTTCCTCAAAGTTGTGGAAAAAATGTACACCAGTAGGGTCCTTTGATTGTTAGCAGAAAAAGACTTCAGACTTTATGTAGTCCTGTGAGAATTAAAATGTTGAATAAGAAAAATTCTAGTGAATATAGCTTAATTAGAAGATAGAAGTGGCTTTTCTAATGACAGACTGTGTTTTGTAGGAATGATTACGAGGAACTGGCCCGTCAGTGCAAAATGTTTGCTAAGGATTTGCTTGCACAAGCCCGGAATTCACGTGAATTGGAAGTCATCCTAAACCACACATCTAGTGATGAGCCTCTCGACAAGCGGGGACTGCTCGAGGAAAGAATGAATTTAAGTCGCCTAAAGCTCGCTATCAAGTATAACCAAAAGGAGGTATGAGGCTTTCTACGAGAGATTTAAATTCTTTCTCACTGTGCTCCAGTGGCTCAGTGCAAAGGCTCCGGAGTAACATATCTGGGTTGAAATCCTAGTTCTGCCCCCAAAAAATTATGTGCTCTTGTGAAAGTTATTGAATCTGAGCTCTAGTTTTAAGAATTAATTAAGAATATGTATTTGAGCCAGACATGGTGGTGCACACCTGTAATCCTAGCACTCAGGAGGTTAAGGAAGGAAGGTCTCGAGTTTAAGACCAGCAATGTTATTTAGCAGGATCTTGTCTCAAAAACAAAATTGTATTTAAAAGGTTTAGCACAGTGAGTACTAGCATTAAGCAAGTATTCAATAGATGCTAGGTATTATTTTTAATAACTACAATTACTTATAATTAAATAATATGGTTGTTTTAATGGTTTTACAAAATAGTAGCTGCACAGGTAAGGCTTTATAATAAAGTTTCCACCTTGTGTTTTATCTGTTAGACAAATAACAGTTATAAAAAACCCTATTGTTTTAAAATAAAGTTTCAAATATTATATTTCCTGATTCTTATTTGTACTTCAGAAATGCACATCCTGATTGTGTTTGGTCTGGCTCTTCTGGTGTCATCCATTCCTGTCAAGGGAGTTCCCATTTCCATCCCCACACATACAATCCAGGAATGCTAGCAGGAAGGAATGGGTTTTAAATGTCTTTTCTTGGAGTAACTCACTGAACAGTGGTATTTGCATGTAGATAATGACTTCTAGTTGGTAGTATGGGATGTCAACCTGTGGTACCTTTTAGTATTGCTTCGAACGCTCATTTTCATTGTAGACAAGGATATTAGAATCAGGGTTGCTCATCAGATTCATATTATTACAAAAATATCACCTAAAATAGATAATGGTAGAGAATGCAAGGCTCAGGACCTTCAGTGCTAAGAGTAGAATTTATTATCTTGATTGAAAATTTGACCCCCACTATAGCTTTTTTTTTTTCCCCTTCAGTACTGGGGATTGAACCCAGGACCTTGTACATGCTAGGCAAACACTCTCCCACTCGAGCCACGCCCCCAGCCCTTTTGTTTATATTTTTGTTTTTGAGATGGGTCTTACTAACTGTGCCTGGGCTATCCTGGAACTTGTGATCCCTCTGCCTCTGTCTCCCAAATAGCTGACATTACAGGTGTGAACCACCATGCCCAGCCTCATAATAGTTTTTGACTCAGAAAACTGATCCAGGAATTTTTATTTTTTTGGAGTTTTTTATCTCTACCTTGCCTCTCCTCATTTGCTGGCAGGTCCTGTTCTGCCCTTATCTCTGATTTTGTTGAAGAGAAGACATAAGCATAATAAGGAAGACAAAGCGTTTTTGCTAGTTGAGTTAAGGATAGCTATACAGAGAGATTCCTACTATTGCTTTCATGTACCCATGTGTTATGATCCATGTTGATTCATCTCTAACTGATCTTTACACTGGTTCCTGATCCCCTGCTCGTGATAACCTCTGTCATTTTAAGGTTTCTGTATTAGTTCCTCTGGAGTGGGGACATCAAACACTTTCATGTTTTGGGTTTTCTACCTATCCCCATACCTCCTGTATGTGCTTTCCCCTTGTCATGTGACCCAAGTCAACAACATTGCTGTATTTGCCCTAGATTTAAAGTCTACATATGAGGGAGAACATACGATTTTTGGTCTTCCGAGCTTGGCTGACCTCGCTCAGAATGATGTTCTCCAGTTCCATCCATTTACCTGCAAATGATAAGATTTCATTCTTCTTCATGGCTGAGTAAAATTCCATTGTGTACAAGTACCACATTTTCTTGATCCATTCATCAGTAGTGGGGCATCTTGGTTGTTTCCATAACTTGGCTGTTGTGAATAGCGCTGCAATAAACATGGGGGTGCAGGTGCCTCTGGAGTAACCTGTTTTGCCTTCCTTTGGGTATATTCCCAGGTGTGGGATTGCTGATCCAGGAATTTTTAAATATTTCAGATTACCTAGATAACATATTGCTTCTTTGGATCTTTGCTTCAAATCCTGTACTTTTTCTGCTACTCCAGTTTTCTTGTTCAAGGAGAAACATTTATTGGAAAAAAGTTAAGTGCCAGAATTTGGATCAGTCTGAGTTTATAAATCAGCAGTGTACCTACTTAGCTTAAAAAGGAAAAGCAATGCTAACATGTAGGAGAAATGGTCACCATAGGCTTCCTCACCCTCATCCTGATGTCTGAGTAGCAGTCAGGACTTGGGAGCCATGAGGCCTGAGTTGCTGGGTGTCATATGGGTGAGTTCCCAGGGGGTGGAGCTCCTGAGAACTTAGAACTAGTGCTGGGTACAGCATGTCCATCCCCATGGGCAGCTTGTAGGAGATGGGCAAGAAGCCTCTGAGGGCTGACTGAAGTGCCTCCTGAAAGCAGCACTGTAGTCTCTGTATAGCTTGGGTTTCTTCATGGCTTGGTGGCGTCAGGCCAGTGGGCCTTTTTACATTGTGGTTTATAGCTCCAGAGCAAGTCTTCAGTGAACAAGGTAGAAAATCATGGCCTTTAGAAGTCACTTAGAGTCACTTCTACTGGAGCTTCCCGTTCTAGTAATTACAAAATGATTGAATTGATGGATAGGACACATCAATCCTGTCTTGACCACCAGCTCTGGTAACAGGAGTGTCAGTGTTTCAAGACTGCCATAAACGAAGAACATTTGTAGTTGAAATTGCCTTCTTCTAGATATCATTTAAGTTAAGTTATCATTATTTTGATGGATGGCAAGGACAGGTATTAGTCCTGAGTTTGCTCTGATATTTGGGGGAAAAGAGAAACCACCAAGTTTGAGAAGTTGCTCAGCAGGGTAATTTACAAGAGGAAGAACCGTTTCTCTCCCAGGTCTTTCTCCTGCAGGGACAAAGTAAGATTCCCCCAGAGCAGGAATCTGAACAGAAGAATAAAGAACGAAGTAAGATTTAATTGCCAAAAATAAGTATAGTATATTAGAAATTTTTTGATAAGCACAACGAAATTCTGTCCAATTCATTGTCATTACAGTGTAATATTCTACAAATTCTACCATAGAATAAATCATTTTAAAATTGAATCTTCGCAAGGTATTATTTTAGATTACCTGAATAATGTTATCACTCACTTATACTTTACTTTGATAATTTCAAGTCTGATCACATTCAGGATTGTCAGGACACCTAAGTTATACTTCACAGCATTAGCATTATATTGAAAAAAAGTATTGCTGATGAAATTTGTAAACTTTGGTACCTGAACTCGAATTTCCCTCTTATTTGGGAATATTTTCCCTTATCACATGAAATTCATTTTTAAGTAAGTGTAAGATTGCCTTTAATATACTCTTAAGAAATTCTCATTGCTTTAATGGAGCACTACATCTAATATACAGACTGTTTTGTTATCTTGACAACTGCAATCAGCAGTTTCTCTAGACTGAAGATATTCAAAAATTACTGAGTGGTATCTTTTTTTAGGAGTGTGTATGTTAACTTTCAAATTTTGTGAATATTAGTTTGTGAGTCTTTATACTGGTTTGTAAAGGCTTATATTATTATAGTCTTAAATGTAACAAAATAACTCAGAAGGCTAATAATAATAGGTATTTAAGTAGTGCATGCTAGGAACCAGGCACTATTCTAAGGCCTTTACAGTGAGTCTATACAGATGAGGAATTTGAGGCTTGCAGAGGTTTGAAAATTTGCTGGAGGTCATGTAGTTTGTGGCAGTCTGGATTTGAATCTAGGCAGTCTGGTGCCAGAATCTATGCCCTTAACCTCTCCACTCCTTTATTAGTTCTAAGAAAAAAAGGAAAAATCCAACCAACTTATGTTCAATGTATAGAATCCTTAAGCTATTAGTAAGACCTTGAATATCAATCAGTTATGATTTAAAGCTTTATTTTGTTTTTTTTTCTTTTTTATGTCTGTATGTCCTTTGCAGTTTGTCTCCCAGTCTAACTGCCAGCAGTTCCTGAACACTGTTTGGTTTGGACAAATGTCAGGTTATCGGCGTAAGCCCACCTGTAAGAAGATAATGACTGTTTTGACAGTTGGCATCTTTTGGCCTGTATTATCCCTGTGTTATTTGATAGCTCCCAAATCTCAGTTTGGCAGAATCATTCATACACCTTTTATGAAATTTATTATTCATGGAGCATCATATTTCACATTCTTGCTGTTACTAAATCTGTACTCTCTTGTCTACAATGAGGATAAGAAAAACACAATGGGGCCAGCCCTTGAAAGAATAGACTACCTACTTATACTGTGGATTATTGGTAAGTATAAAGTTATTCCAAAGATTTTGCCTTTATTTAGTCCATTAATTAATTCCCCCTTGTTTGATGTTGTCATGACCATCATGTTCAATTTGCAATTTTACATTGCACAACAAGAATTTGAACAATTCCACAATCATGAACATTTGGCTAACATTTTCACAAAGATAAATGTTCTAAACTTGGTAAACAGGAAGATAACTTTTAACAATAAATGCTGTTTTGTAGAAGAGTATGAATTTTTCTTAGGTATTTAGAAATATATTTATACTCCTACATATTTTACAAGTTAACTATTATGTTTTGTTATATCATTAATTTTCCTAGTAGGAACTAATGAACTTTTATAATTATGATATTTTATCTCTGTTATAGAAATATTACTTAAATTTAGGTTTAAAGAGTTCTGGTGAGACTCGTTCCATAAATCAATTCTTTGTAATGAAAACCAAATCTCTTTAGAAATGATAGGTTTTTTTTTTTCTTTTATTATTCATATGTGCATACAAGGCTTGGTTCATTTCTCCCCCCTGCCCCCACCCCCTCCCTTACCACCCACTCCGCCCCCTCCCTCTCCCCCCCACCCCCTCAATACCCAGCAGAAACTATTTTGCCCTTATCTCTAATTTTGTTGTAGAGAGAGTATAAGCAATAATAGGAAGGAACAAGGGTTTTTGCTGGTTGAGATAAGGATAGCTATACAGGTAGTTGACTCACATTAATTTCCTGTGCGTGTGTGTTACCTTCTAGGTTAATTTTTTTTGATCTAACCTTTTCCTATTGGCCTCAGTTGCTTTTAAGGTATCTGCTTTAGTTTCTCTGCGTTAAGGGCAACAAATGCTAGCTAATTTTTTAGGTGTCTTACCTATCCTTACCCCTCCCTTGTGTGCTCTCGCTTTTATCATGTGCTCAAAGTCCAATCCCCTTGTTGTGTTTGCCCTTGATCTAATGTCCACATATGAGGGAGAACATACAACTTTTGGTCTTTTGGGCCAGGCTAACCTCACTCAAAACGATGTTCTCCAATTCCATCCATTTACCAGCGAATGATAACAGAAATGATAGGTTTTTAAGAGAATAACATATTTTTAGTTTTTGAAAACTTTTTAAGTACTGTGTTGTATAACAAGTATTTTAAATGACCTTCCACAGGTTATTAACTTCCCTCATTTTTTTTTTTTTTTTTGGTGGGTGAAGAGAGCTGGGGAACAACCACGTTATCTGTTTATGATCTCTTAAAGACATTTATTTTCAGCTTGTTTTTAACCTTAGCATTTTCCATCTGTTCCTTCACTATTTACTATAGAGTAAAAAGGTATTAAAATTTAGTCTTCTCTGTGATGTAAAGTACTGAATGTATGTACATTTTGATAATACTGTGTTCTTATTTCAATTATGAAACAAATTGATATGAATTAATGAAATTAATTTTCATACATTGGAATTTTAATTTGAAAATCAGTTTCAAGTGATGTGATTTCAGTCAGAATTTTATTTATAGTGGTATTCAATGATGTATTAATGTTTAAAGTTAAGTCGAGTAAAAATAATACACACCTATAACCTTAAACTCTAGGTTAAAGAAAATTAAACAGTTCCTTAGTACTGTTTTTCAGTTTCCTGCATTTTTGCTTCTGGGCAAAAAGGAAAAGGATTTTTTGTTTGGTTAGTTTAGTTTTATTTTTGTGTATTTATTCATTTAAAAAATTTTGAGCCATCTGTGCATCAAATGCTATTCAGGACATATATAGAATATCTGTTAATAAAACAAAGATTCTTACCCTTGAATAGCTTATAAAAGTAGGGCAAGATAGTCAATTGATAATAGACTAAGTAAGTTATATCCAGTTTTACAAAATGATCAGTACTATAAAAAGAAAGATGAAAGCAGAGTTAGGGGGATTGGGAGTGGGGCCAGAAGATTATAATTTTTAAATAGGGTGATCAGGGAAAGTGGTGAGCAAAGAGAAGAACTGAGGAAGTTAATCAGATGGATATCTGAGTGAGGACCTTACAGTCAGAGTGGGGGACCAATGTAAAAACCCTAAGGCAGGAGGCATGTGTGTTGAAAGAACAGCAAGAAGCAGTGAGGACAGCGTGACAAGTGTGGCAGAAGGAAAGATTTGTAGGAAATGAGGCCAGAGACAACGGGTCATGTAGAGTCTTGTAGGCCATTCTAAAGATTTGAATCTAAAGCAAGCGAGATTCAAGGGAAGGTGTAATACCAATTCTGCACAATGGTCTTGGGTGTACTCTGATATTCTCATTCACAGGGCACAGTAGACCGAAACCCGAAAGCAAGTTTTCTTATCTTTGTAGAAGGATACAAAACAGAATACACAGTAAGTCAGCATGATAACTTAAAATATACATTATTTTGGGAGCCCCAAATAAGACTGCTTCCCAGCCTCCTAGTAGGCACCCTGATTTGTATGGAATAAGGCCATGTGGGTGAGCGTGGGTTGTCCTGCTAGTAAGACTTAAATCTAATAGAAACTCAAATTCAGTAGCAGCTATATCCAGGAGGATAGCTCACTCTGAGTTAAGGCTAACATCACACACAGAAGCTGAGACCTTTGTTTCTCAACATGCTTTTATATGATCCCCACCATGTATACCCTTGGAGTGGTAAGTCAAGTCATAATCCTCTCCAGTCCAGATGCAGTTGTTAGTCAACAATAGTTTTTATAACAGTGTTAAACACAGCTGACCTTCCATATTTTTCTTGACATAGTACCTTTCCAAGAAAACTACTTTAGTGAAAAGTAACCTGAAGTTATGTTCCCACAGAGAAATTGTTTACATGTGCTATCAATCCATTCTTCTCTGGGAGAACCCTAAAAGGGTTTTGAGGAGTAAAATAACACTTGCATTTTAAAACAGTCACTCTGAATGCTGTAGTGAGAATAGATTTTAGGGAGATGAGGCTAGAAGCTTGGAGACCACCTAACTATTTCAATAGTCCAGGCAAAAGAGGGTGGTGGCTTGAAATTGAAGTGTTTGTGAGAAGGATTAGATCATTAATATATTTTGGAAGTAGAGCCCACAGGATTTGCTTTTGAAATGAATATGAAGTTTACAGGAGTCTGGATGATTTAAGGATATTTGGATTGAATGACCAGAAGGATGGAGTTGTTGTCAGTTGGGACAGGAAATCTTCGGAGGAGTTCAGTTTGGAGACAACTCTGGCTGGGGAGTAGAGAAGGGAGTGGCTGTGTAAGTTGAGTTTAGGAGAGGGGCTCAGAGATAGAAATAATTACATAAGCATAAGTGGAGTTTAAAATACATAAATTTGAGTCTTTATCAGATATTTACACCCATTGACTGGATGGGATCACTGATGTAGACAATGTTAAATGGTGACAAGGATCGGGATGGAAAGGTGTGTGTGCATGTGTGTGTGTGTGTGTGTGTGTGTGTGTGTGTGTGTTTAGCATCAACTTGTTTATTTATTTTAGCTTGTTTCATAGCACTTCACGTCCTTCTCTGGCAAATGAAACGGAAACTGATGGTTATTTTCTTCAAGTCATATGAAAGCTCAGGTTATTTTCTTTCAAATTTTAAGAAATATTCATTAAAAAGTTCTTACTTTTCTTTTTTCTTTGACTATACCTAGCTCAAAGATTATTTGCTTGTTTAGTATTTTGGCTTTTTAAGTATTGTTTAGCTTATTATTAAATTAAGAGAATATTATCTGATTTTTTTCTTCCTTTTTTAGGGATGATTTGGTCAGACATTAAAAGACTCTGGTATGAAGGGTTGGAAGACTTTTTAGAAGAATCTCGTAATCAACTCAGTTTTGTTATGAATTCTCTCTATTTGGCAACCTTTGCTCTCAAAGTTGTTGCTCACAACAAGGTGACTATTTGCTATGTCAGTTGAAGGTATAATAGTTTATTTAAAATAACCTAAGCTATTTAGCTGTGTAACTCAGAGTTACATAGGTCCAAATCTGTGTCTAGTGTTTCCATTTTAAAACCATTGGTGCCCATATAGTTTTGTGCCTCTCCAGTGGTTTAAAGGATTTACTTTTAAAGATGGTTGCCTACAATGTAATATGTACCATGGTTGATATTAACTATTCTTTATCTTGTTTTATCCTTAGAGGGATTCTAAAAGACAGAAGTCCTTATCATCATTTTTGTACATGAAAAAAATGAAACTCAGAGACATTAAATAGCATGTAGGGTCACACAGTAAAACAACAATAACAACAAACAAAAAAACAAGGCTGGATTTCAACCCAAGTCTATCTAAGTGTTTTCCTTCTGCCAAATGCCAGTTCTTTGTATCTGAGCAAGGTTCATTTAGCTCATTCACCTGTATATGTTAAAGTGAGAACACAAAGTAACTTAAAATGGTTAGTGTTAGAGATCTTTTTGTCAGTCTGAAAAAGAGCTTAGTTTAATGGAACTCATTATGTAGTGTTTTACATATTCCGAGTCATGATCATTATGCTTAAAATTTTTAAGCTTAAAAATGATAATTATTTTTCTGATGACTATATATTTTTATTCAGAATTTGACAAAAATCTAACCATATGGACATGTTACAATTTTACTTTCATCAAGATTTACACTCTTCCAAGGCCAGAAAAGGTAATAGTTTTTATGTTAGTTATCTTTGTTTAAATACAGAGTTTGGAATTCTTCTGGGGTATCATATTCAAGGAACTAAATTATGTTTTCTACTTTTTGACTAATTTATAGATTATAGAAAAAAACAAAGTAATTCTCTTACATTGGTTTACTTTATTAAAAACTTCTGTTTAATTGATCAGTAGTATGCAGAATGTTGGTTAGGTATGTTCAAAGGCCAAAGCATAAAGTTACTAAGAAAATAAAAATTGGCCATACATAGAATGTGGTTTGACAGAGATAGATAGCATTGCTTTTTCAGACTGATGGCTTTAGTTCTAGAGGTAGGATCCTCCTATAGTTTATTATCTCAAACAAGACATTTTGAAAGTGAAAGACGACACTCTTAGCACTTATTGCAGGACAACTGGTGTTTAATCTCAGCTGCTTTGTAGTCAAGTAGAGCGTGATCTCAGGCAGCTGGAAGATGTGAGCACTCTGTGACGAGGCACAACAATAAGCTCCTCTTTTTGTGTTTGTTCTAAAGTCCTGAGTCAAAGGGCTATGTTAAATTAATGCAGTTGCTAATTAATTGATGGGATACATGCTTGAAGTTCGCGGTATAGGATTTAAGAAAACTAGACAACATTCATAGAAAGTTTGAAGATAATTTTAAAAAAGAGTTAATTTTTTGAAACTTAAGGATTTCTAGGCAGTCTCTTCATATAAAAAGTAAGTGGTATTCCTGACATACATAGAACTATTTTATTAGTTAAAACATTGTTTCTATTAAAAAGAGAAAATGTACAAATTGCAAGCCCCTGTTAATAAAGGTCTTAAATAATTGTCAAAAAAAGGAAAATCTATAAAACATAAATGAAGATCCACCACAAAAAGACATAATTAAAAGAGTTTTCTGTCAGAAATTCAGAATACCTGTTTTTGTTTTCCTGAATTTGAGGGTTCTGTTCACCTTTGACTTTTCTTCCTCACGCTAGTTTCATGATTTTGCTGATCGGAAGGACTGGGATGCGTTCCATCCTACCCTTGTGGCCGAAGGACTTTTTGCATTCGCAAATGTTCTGAGTTATCTTCGTCTCTTTTTTATGTATACAACCAGCTCTATCTTGGGTCCATTACAGGTAAATAATTTAAAATTTCTTGAAGAACATTGGTTAGATGTCATTATGATTACATCATTCTACTTTCCTATTGGAACACTGTTATCATGATGTTTAAACTGCTTTTGAAAATAATTTTTGAAATTTTGCTTTTTGAAATAATAACATGATAAAAGCGAGAGCACACAAGGGAGGGGTGAGGATAGGTAAGACACCTAAAAAACTAGCTAGCATTTGTTGCCCTTAACGCAGAGAAACTAAAGCAGATACCTTAAAGCAACTGAGGCCAATAGGAAAAGGGGACCAGGAACTAGAGAAAAGGTTAGATCAAAAAGAATTAACCTAGAAGGTAACACCCACACACAGGAAATCAATGTGAGTCAATGCCCTGTATAGCTATCCTTATCTCAACCAGCAAAACCCCTTGTTCCTTCCTATTATTGCTTATACTCTCTCTACAACAAAATTAGAGATAAGGGCAAAATAGTTTCTGCTGGGTATTGAGGGGGGGAGCGGGAGGGGGTGGAGTGGGTGGTAAGGGAGGGGGTGGGGGCAGGGGGGAGAAATGAACCAAGCCTTGTATGCACATATGAATAATAAAAGAAAAATGAAAAAAAAAAAAAAAAGTAAAAAAAAAAAAAAAAAATGATGTTTAAACTGCTTTTGAAAATAATTAGCAATTAGAAGGCTACATCCTGTCCATCCTCTTTGCTTCTGGCTCATTGATAGCACTGCTTTCAGGAATTCAAACTTTATTAAGCTGTGGTCCATTGGCCTCCTTTATTCCATAGACAGAGCTGTATTTTAAGTATAATTATGCTTCAGATAATAGGGGAATATAAAAATCTGATTTTTACCAAAATAAATTTCACTTGTAAACTTGTTAAATTGTTTTAGGTTGTAAGTATGAGAGGTCCTATGCAAACAAATAATCCTACTTACTAGTGATTTTGAAGAGTATTTAGATATATTGTTTTACTTTTGTTTAGTAAATATGAAATGTAGTAAGTCAGAGATGACATTTAGAACTAAAAAGTTTGTAGAGATTATGTAGCCCAGATTTATACTTCACAGTGCTTTAAAGAAAGTGAACTTTTCTATGATACGTGATTTGTACAAAGTAATATGATTATTACGTGTGGAAGCCCAAGTCTAAACTCTGTCTCTTTTCGTCAAAGACTCACAGTTGTTTGAATTTACCCCAGCCAAGTTTAGTAATTGATTATTTTTAGATGGTACAGTAAGAGTTGACTAGCTCTCCATAATTATCTGATATTTCTGATAATCTGAACACTATTTTTATTTGATAAGTCAAAACTTACAATTTGGATTTTATTTTCAAAGAAGACATTTTAATTAAAGGTACAATTACCTTCTCTAAACAGGGATATGAAAATCAAATGTGTAGGAAAAGCTCGATAAAACTTGTGTTCTTATCTTGCAATAGGATTTCCTGGAGTGTGACTTTTTAACCAAGTCTTTTGAAATGCTCTGACAGACTGTGAATTCTGGGAATTTCCATTGTCACCTGAGGTCTCTGAGGAAGCGATAGGAAGCACTCTTAACCTTGTTGACACCGTCTTCACTTAGCTTTTTTCTCATATGGTGTGTTCAGGTGTCTGTGTTTCTCCAACACATGCTATGTGAAGCAGCACTTAAGACTATGCTATTTTTATTGTCTTTTTCCACCAGTATCTGTAAATGTTTAAAACCAAGAATCAAAGGTGTTTTTACATGTACCTTTTTTTTTAGCTAAAAATGGATAGTGTCACTAGTTTCTATGTTGGAAATTTCTTTATGTACTTCTATAAAGGGTTAAAATGTGAAAGTATAATATTGTTTAAGAACAAGGAGTTATTGTGTGACTTCCGTTTCCAACATGAAGTAACAGTGACTAAATTTAGCTTCTACCTAAAACAACCAAAAAGAAAAAAAAATAGACAAAATATAGGAAACAATAATTAAAAGAAACTTGACATCTGGCAATAAAGACTAGTGTTCTCTAACGTAACAACATAATTGTCCCACCTTACACTGCCTTGTGAGCATTTTTAATCTGTTGTGCAGAATAGGTAAGTATAGTCACAACTTGACAGAATTCTGGGTTGAAAAGAGATCTCAAAGGCCAATGAAACAACAACCAAAAAAAAAAAAAAAGCTAGCATTTGCAGGAAACATTACTGGAGAGGAGAAAGCCACATGGATGGAATTCTGGAGATCTGCAGATGGTCCCCCTTGAGTAATTAAGTAGAGTACCAGTCAGCACATGCACGTGAGTGTGCTACCTAGGACAGGGAACTATTAGTGGAAGCAGTACTTAGAGCTCATGCAGGGACAGGATAGGGCCTGCTTGTACCAGCCACACAAGAAAACCCCATAATACTCCTGTCATTGGGTAGAGTACTCAGAAAGGTCTTGCCTTGGTAGGGGGAACTGTCACCTCTAGACTATGCATTGCTCTGTTTCCCTCAAGTAAGTTTTAACAGCAGAATCTGAAAGTATTAAACTGTTTCCAGTAATGTTAATGTCTTCATCAGAACCTATCCAGAGCCAGGTGCTAGTGGCTCATGCTGTAATTCTAGGTACTTGGGAGGCTGAGAACAGGAGGATTGCCGTTTAAGGCCAGCCCAGGCAAATAGTTCACAAGATTCCATCTTCAAAATAACCAGACCGAAGTAGACTGGATGTGTGGCTCAAGAGGTAGAGCACCTGCTTTTTAAGTGTGAAGCCCCGAGTTCAGAGCCTGATTCCACTCCCCGCCCCCGCCCCTCCGCCCGCCAAAAAAAAAAAGTGTCCAGAAGGAACATAAATGTTAGAATTATCAGGTAAGGGCATCAACACAGTTACTATAGTTGTATTTCATATGATCCAAAAGTTAAGTGGAGACATGGAAGATGTTAAAAAACAAAGATCCAAATTAAGCTTTTAGAGATGAAGACTTCATTGTGGGATATGGAACACATCCTGGAGGGGATTCATGATAGAGTAGATACTGTCAAAGAATTCAGTAGAGAAAAAGTAATTTTAAAAAGGAAAAAAGCTTCAGTGAGTTTTGGGACAACTTTAGGTGACTAGTACACTTGTAACTAGTATTCATGAAGGATGGGCAAGACAAAAAAAATTTTTTAAAGAATTCATAGCTGGTAACTATAACTGTACAGATCCAAGAAGTTAACTTACTGAAACACAAGAAACATGAAGGAAACAATACCAACCACATCATATTCAAATTTTCAAAATCAATGATAAGGGAAAGCCTTAAAAACAGAATGACTACTTATAAATGGTAAGGATGACAGAGGATTTTTGATCAGAAACATCATAAGCAAGGAAGTGGTGAGGGAATGTTTTTAAACCACTAAAAGGAAAAAAAAGTCAACCCTGGACTTCTGTGTCCATCAAAATATTCCTCATAAAGACTTTTCTAGACATAAAAAAAGTGAAAGAAAACCTCACCAGTAGGCTGCAGGACAAGGAATGTTAAAGGAGGTCCTTCAAGCAGAAGAAATATCAATGGAGTTAAATAAAGCAATGAACAAAATATGTATGTATACAAAGGAAATGATAATTGTATAACTAAACATATAAACATTTTATTATTTCAACCTGGAAGACAAATTGTTTTATAAAAATAATAATGATGTACTAAAGGATTTATAATACTTATAAAATGTATGACAATAACAGCACAAAGGCTAAACTGGGAGAAATAGAAAAATACTATTATATTGTTCTTATATATAAAATACTATAATATTACTTGAAAATGAAGATAAAGATGAATACTATAAACCCTAAAGCAGTCTATAAACTAAAAACTATAGTTCATAAGCCAGCAAAGGACATAAAATGGAATTATAAAAATATAAAAAAGAAGGTAGAAAAAGAGGGGAAAGGAGCAAAGAACTAATGACCTAAAGAGGAAAAAACTGAGACTTGGAATCTCACTATATCAACTTCTCACATTAAATGTAAATGATCCTATCATGAGATTATTAGATTGGATAAAAATGCAAGTCCCAACTACGCTGTTTATAAGAAGTACACAGATGCATTAAAAAGGTAGGAAAAGATACACCACATTGACATTAGTTAAGAGAATACTGAGGCTAGGGATATAGCTCAGTAGTGGAGTACTTGCTAGCATGTCCCAGGTGCTGTCAAAAAGAAAAAAAAATCCTAAGCAAACAAAACAAACTGAAGTGGCTGTACTAATAGAGCAGACTCAGTAGATTTCCGAATAAAGGCTTAGCAGGATAAAGAGAGTCATTTCTTAATGATACAAGTTCAACTCATTAAGAGAACATAATTCTAAATATTTATATACCTAATACTTGAGTTTCCAAATACATAAGGTAAAACCTAATGGACTGCAAAGGGAAAGACATGAATCTACAGTTGCAACCAGAGATTTAATATTCCTCTCTTAATTAATAGGAGCAATTGATAGAAAAATCCATGAGTATATAGAAAATTGGAACAACATTCAACCAATTTAGCCCATTCTACTCAACAACAATTGTGTATATATTTTTTTCAAGTGCAAATAGAATATTGTTTAAGACTGAACATTGCAGTTGACACCACAGGAATATAAACTATCATTAAAGATTATTATTAATGAGTTATTAGAGATTGTTATGAACAAGTATATACCAGCAAATTTGATACCAGTGGGTTTGGACACAACACTCAAAAACTTTCAGTGGGTGGTTTCTCTTGCTATTGATTACTAATTTATTCCATTATTATGTCAACTTATTTTGTATTTGTTAAGGCTTGCTTTGTGGCCTAAAAGGTGATCTATGCTGGAGAACGTCCCATGGTATGCTGACAAGAATATATTCTGCAGCTGTCAGATGGAATATTCCACAGATGTCTGTTAAGTCCATTTGGTCAATGGTGCAGTTTAACTCTTATTGATTTTTTTGTGTGTAGATAATCTATCCATTGCTGGCAGAGTGGCTCAAGTGGTAGAGCACCTGCCTAGCAAGTGTGAGGCCCTGAGTTCAAATCCCAGTAGCACCAACAAAAAGCAGACATTTTTTCTATGCCTAGATGATCTTATCTGCCGATGAACGTGGGGAACTGAAGTCACCCACTATTATTGTATTTGTCCCTTTATGTGTTTATTAAATTGGGTTTATCAACATTCAGTGCATATATATCTATTGTCCTTATATCTTTTTGATACTTCGTTTTCAATTAATATGTAGTGACTCTTTTAATCTCTTCTAATTTTGGCTTGAAGTCTGCTTTGTCAGATATGAGTATAGCTACTGCTGCTTGCTTTCAAGTTCCATTTGCTTACAGCATCAGTTTCCATGCTTTCACTTTCAGTCTGTGTGTGTCTTTGCCAGTGAGGTGAGTTTCTATGGACAGCAAAGAGTTGGATTTTGGTTTTTAGTCCATTCAGCCAGTCTGCATCTTTTAATTGGAGAGTTGTAACCACTTAAATTTAGGGTTATTATTGAAAGATATTTCTCCCTTATTGATTTTAGAGGTTTGCTGGTTTACTGAGTTAATAATGTTTTTAATTCCCCTAAGTGAAATTTATTCTTTCCTGAGCTCTTGTGATTGTATATATCTGTCTTCTTCTGTGTGTAGCATTCCTTTAAGTATCTTCTACAATTCTGGCTTTGTGATCTTGAATTGCTTTAGTTTATGCTTATCGTAGAAGGTCTTTATTTCTCTTTTGATTTTAAAGGATAACTTTGTTGGATGTAGTAATCTTGTTTGGAAGTTATTTTCTTTCAGGGTTTGAAGTACATCAGTTCATGCTTTCCTGTCCTTTAGAGTTTTGCTAGAAGTTTCTTTTGTTCTGATAGACTTTCCCTTGTCAGTAACTTGGCACTTCTCTCTTTCAGCCTTCAGTATTCTCTCTTTATCCTGTACTGTTGGCATTTTAACCAAAATATGGTAAGAGAGGTTATTTCCTGGCTATGTCTTTTTGGGATTCTAAATATCCGTTGTACTTGGATGTCCATTTCTTTCCCTGTGTTTTGGGAATTTTCTTCTATAATTTCATTGAATATGTTTTCTATTTCTTTAGTCTGTATTTCAGTTCCCTCTTCTACCCCAGAAATACATAGGCTCAGTCTCTTCATCATATCCCAGAAATCTTGAATGTTGTAGTCATGATAATTTACTCTTCTCTATTACCATCTGACTGTCTTCAATTCTCATTCTTCTTCCTGGTCTAATCTATTGGTGATGCTTTCCATTGAGTTTTTTATTTGATTAATGGAACTGTAGGATGAATATATTTTCCAGTTTCATATGGGGTTCTCCTTTGTAAGCAGCCTTGTTTCGAGGGCTCAATACCCAATACCACTCAGAGAAGAGAAAACAACTGCCATAACAACACCACCACCCAAGAAAACAACAAAAACCAATTCAAGGCTACTCCTATACTACCAGAATCCCCAAGAAGGAAAGGAGCAAAAAAATCTAAAATAAACTATGGGTTAATAAAGGTAAGTAATAAAGGACACAGCAAGTAATAAAGAACAAAGCAAGTTAAAGAAGAGGAAGAGAATAGAGTAACATTTAAAAATTCAACTACAAAATAAAGAAAAGTGCTGGTGCCAGTGGCTCACACCTATAAATCCTAGCTACTCAGGAGGCAGAGATCAGGAGGACCAAGGTTCAAAGCCAGCCCAGGCAAATAGTGTGCAAGAACCTATTTCAAAAAAACCCATCCCAAAAAAGGGATGATGGAGTGGCTCAAGGTGTAGGTGCTGAGTTTAAACCCCTATACCTCGAAAAAAAAAAAAAAAGCAAATAACTTAGATAAAAGTAAGAAAATAAAATTAAAATAAAATAAAAATTTTAAAAATAAGGTAAGTTTAAAAGAATACTAAAAGAGCAGCAAAAAGAAAAAGAGAAAGACAAAGAATTGGAGAATCTTCTTTCCAGGTGCTGTAATGTTGGAAGCCACCAGGGCTGGGGGGAGGGGTAGTGGTCACACCTGGAGTCTGTCGTAGTTCCTCTCTTTGCTCACCATACCATTTGGTGCTATATGTAGACTGATGACATGGCCAGTCAAGGATATGTTGTCAACATCAGTGCTGTTTAAATCATTGTGTCATCTGTTGAGTGTTTCCTTGCCCTTAATTTTGTGAAAATATGCCTCCTAAACAGTAAATGGTACCTCAAAAGAAGGTAAAAGTTAGTGTGCTTAAGTGATAAAGTGAAAATGTTAGATTTGTTGGTAAGGAGGCATGTTTCTAGTGGAAGTTGGGTGGCATTATGGGAAAAATTAATTGAGCATCCACAATTCAGTACTGAACCCTGCATCCTAAGCATTTATGGTTTTTTCTCAATGATGGTCTCCTTGGAACTATCTACCTATGGATACCAAGGATCTACTATATTGGTTTGCTTTATGGTATCTATAAATCCCATAAGCTTATCTTCACTCTTTTTATACTTTTTGCTTTTCTTGACTAGGTAATTTCAAATGACTTTTGACTTTCCTGGTTCTTCTGCTTGCTTTAGAGTGCTGTTGAACAGTATTGAATTTTTTAGTTCAGTTATTCTTTAGCTTCTGAATTTCTGTTTGTTTCTTTTTTTTCCCATTTTTTTAAATTCTTCTTTTCATGCATTACTTGCTTCAGCTCATTGAGCATCTTTATAATGGTTATTTTGAATTCTGTTAGATATTTCATGTATCTCTGTTTCATTAAGATTGGTTTTGGAATTCTGTCTTGTTCCTTTGTTTGGATTGTATTTCTGCTTCTTCATTTTCCCTCCTTTGTGTTGTTATCTATGTATTAGAAAAAAAAGAAATACTTCCTCACCATCTTCTGGTCTTCCTAGATTGGCCTTATACAGGAAAACACCTTCACCAGCCAATCGAGCATAAGCTTTTTGGGCCTCTCAATCTCTCATACTGGTCCAAACCACCATCTTTGTTCTTTGCAGCCCCCAAGCATATAGAACATGCCAGGTCCTGCCAGATATTTAAGATCGGTGAGATAGAAGCCAGTCCCTCAGGTACTTCCCAGAGAAGTTGAAACTCTTGAGTATGTGGTTCAACTCTTTTTTCCTTCTCCTGGAGAGGCTAGGAGCTAGAGCTTTTCACCTACTTACTGCGCTCAGTGGGGGACAAGAGCTGTGTAGTGCCCGGCTATTTTAAACCATCATTTTGCTCTCTGTAGCCCCCAGAGGTCTAGTGTATCCCAGGGCCTGTCAACTTTCCAACACACAAGAAATAGAAGCCAGTCCTGTAGGGACCACCCAGAAAAGTTGGAATATTAGATGTACATCCATCTTCCTCACTCTTTGGGGAGAAGATGGAACCTGTGGTTTATTACATACTTGCCTTGTGCGCTGCCAGAGATAGATGCTGTGGTGACTGCCTGCATACTAGTTCTAACCACCTCTTTGATTTTTTTAGGGGGCGGGTATTGGAGCTTGAACTCAGAGCCTTTACTTTGAGCCATTCTACCAGCCCTGTTTTGTGAAGGCTTTTTTCGAGATAGGGTATTGTGGAACTATTTGTCCAGGGTTGGCTTCGAACCATGATCCTCCTGATCTCTGCCTCCTGAGTAGCTAGGATTATAGGTGTGAGCCACCAACCCCTGGCGCACTTTGATCTTTGTAGCCCTGGGGGAGTAATCTATGCTGGGCTCCATCAGTACTAAGAGAGAGAGAGAGAGAGAGAGAGAGACAGAGACAGAGACAGAGACAGAGACAGAGACAGAGATAGAAGACAGAGAAGTTGGTGTCCTAAATGTGCATTCTAACTCCTTCCTTTCTCAAAGGAAGATGGAGCTGGAGGTTCCCTCCTGATCTTTGACACTGTACTAGAGTGGGAATTTGCGTGAGAGTGTCTCTGCCTTTCCTCCCAGTTTCGATGTAGCTGGTTTTGCACTCACCAGAATGCAGGAGCTTCTTACTTAGTGTCTGCATTGCTTACAAAGGAAATTAATCATATGTTGTTGTTATACTGGCATGGCCATGGGAGAAAGGGGAGTTCAAGGCTTCCAATTTCGTCATCCTGGTGATTTCTATATCCTTCAAGAAACTGTACAAAACATCTGTTTTCTGGTGTAATGTTAATAACATGATAGGTTTGTGTTACATCGTAGTGCCAAAATATTGTAATGTAATTTTATATTGAAAATTTATGATAATTTTTTTTTCACAAAATAGTCTACTTCTTTAACAATAGCAGAAGTTTAACATTTTTCTTTTGCAAGTATAGTTATGATATTTTATATGATTACACATGCAAAAGAGAATTTTGAGCATGGGTAGTTTCAGTGAATAGAACTTTTAGATAATTATGGCTTTATCCTAGAAGACTTGGAAGGAGAATGGATTAAAAGTTGTCATTATTATTGTTTCCTTTTATAATTTAATGAGTCTTGTGATATCAAGGTTTCCTCTGTCAGATATGTAGCTTGGTTTCACTGTTCTAAATGAGAATACAGAGGCATTTTGCCTCTGTTAAATTATTTCCTAAGAATAAGGCTTCAAAAATAGTATTAGCAGATCAAAAGATAGGATCTTTGTAATACCTCAGTATTTCTATTCCTTGCAAATAGTTTCAAGTGTTGCCTGGCATACAAGCAGTATAAAAATAAACTGTTTCACCATGTGAAAGCATTTGGTGCTTCTTAAAAGTTATACTAACCTAGTAGTTTGCTTTATTTTTTTTTGATGGCATCTTACTATATTATCCAGGCTGGCCTGTAGTTCCTGGGGTAGATTGATCCACCATGCCTGGCTTCATTTTCACTCTTCTTGTTTTTTAAAAAAATTTTTTCATTAGCACATATTAATTATACAAAGGGGTTTCATTGTGATATTTTCATATATGCATATAATGTGCTGAAATATGTCAACTAGATGAAATAAAAGAGATGGTTTATAGATCATATGTTTGTCTTCCTTTTATTGCAGGTATTAATATTAAATATTAATATCAAATTTTTGGTAGTATTAACAAACTCCTATATGATACATTCCACAGATTTCAATGGGACAGATGTTACAAGACTTTGGAAAATTTCTTGGGATGTTCCTTCTTGTTTTGTTTTCTTTCACAATTGGACTGACACAACTCTATGATAAAGGCTATACTCCAAAAGAGCAGAAGGACTGTGTGGGCATCTTCTGTGAAGAGCAAAGCAATGACACCTTCCACTCGTAAGTGCCTTTAAATTCTTAGTAGATACACTTCTCCCTATCATGTTCTCTATGAATTAGTAACTACAGAGATAAAACTTAAAATTTTCCTTAAAAATTACTTTCTAACATTTGCAAACTTGAACGAATATTCATTTTTCACTTATGATAAGCAGCCACATTTACATACAGAATTTTAAGTAGGTACCAGGTACGTTTGTCTTCTGTACTGTAATCTGTCTTCACAGAGAAAGTCCTGACGCTTTGTATACTCTTAGCACTGGGGGCAGTTCCTTTGTCAAGACATTTATCATCTCTACCTTCCAAGCATTAAATGTCAGTAACAACTCTTGGTCATCGTTATAGCCAAAAACTCTCTTGCACTTTTAACACTTCTTGAAAAGTCATTAGAATTGAGAATTACTAGAATTTAATGAGTATTTTTGCCCTCTAATGTATCATACAGAATGGAACAACTATTTGGGAGGTAGACAAAACACTTCCCCTCATTCATTTTTTCCCAGTGCTGGAGATCCAACCTAGGGCCTCATGCATGCTAGACAAGTACTTTGTCCCTAAGCTGTATCCCTAGACCCCTTCCCCTCATTCTTAAATAAAATAATAGTGTGAAATTGCACATTTGTTGAGTTCCTTTTATGCATCAACAGTTCTTTACTTTGTGTGTCCTCTTATTTGAAGAATAAGATTCAATGAGTATGTGTTCATTTAACAAATATTTTATGCCAGACACTGTTCTCAGTCCTGAATTAATAAAGTATTAGTGAACAAAGCTACCATAATGGAGCTTCCATTCTAGTGCAGCGGAAGATAAATAAAATACATACTGTGTTGCACAGTGATGAGGGCTAAAAAGACAGAGCCTGGGCTCAGAAGTGTGTGTGAGAGGCTACGGTTTTAGATAGAAGGGACAGAGTGCCCCACAAGAGATGGCAGTCCAGTACAGATCTGAAGCTGGTGAAGGAACAAGCCATGAAGAAGATTTCTGGACAAACTGCCTCCACAGATGGAAGGAACAGCAAAGACAAATGGCCAGAGTTGGGGTATGACTGGCATGTTCAGTGAAAAGCCAGGCAGCCAGTGTGGCTGGGATGTGGTAAAACAGAAGGAAAGGTTGTAGGAAGTGGGTTGGAAGGGTAGTAGGGATCACGTAGGTCCTTGCTGGCCCTTGGAAGAATTTTAAGCTATTAAGATCGGGAACAGTTTGAAGTTTTTGAGCAGAGGAGTGTCAGAATCTAACTAGATATCACATAGGCTGCTGTGGTAATGAAGTGAAGTAGTAAACACTTAGAAATAATTTGTTTTCTTTGAGACTGTTTCCCTGTCTGAAATAAGGCATATCAGTGCTGTGGGAATTAACTTCACTTATTTTTACTTATTTATTTAATTAATTTTTTTTTTGGGTGATACTGGGGTTTGAACTCAGGGCTTCACACTTGCTAGGCAGGTGCTCTACACTTGAGCCATGCCTCCAACCCCAACTTCATTTATTTGTATAAAGTATTATGCAAGGATTATTTTTTTTAAATTATTATTCATATGTGCATACAAGGCTTGGTTCATTTCTCCCCCCTGCCCCCACCCCCTCCCTTACCACCCACTCCACCCCCTCCCGCTCCCCCCCCTCAATACCCAGCAGAAACTATTTTGCCCTTATCTCTAATTTTGTTGTAGAGAGAGTATAAGCAGTAATAGGAAGGAACAAGGGGTTTTGCTGGTTGAGATAAGGATAGCTATACAGGGCATTGACTCACATTGATTTCCTGTGCGTGGGTGTTACCTTCTAGGTTAATTCTTTTTGATCTAACCTTTTCTCTAGTTCCTGGTCCCCTTTTCCTATTGGCCTCAGTTGCTTTAAGGTATCTGCTTTAGTTTCTCTGCATTAAGGGCAACAAATGCTAGCTAGTTTTTTAGGTGTCTTACCTATCCTCACCCCTCCCTTGTGTGCTCTCGCTTTTATCATGTGCTCATAGTCCAATCCCCTTATGCAAGGATTATTAATGTTCATTTATATAATTTTGATAGAATTATTCATTTTGCTAATTATTTCTTTCATTTCCTTTTAAACAGAAATGTAATTGTTTTTACAGGTTCATCGGCACTTGCTTTGCTTTGTTCTGGTATATTTTCTCTTTGGCACATGTGGCAATCTTTGTGACCAGATTCAGCTATGGAGAAGAGCTGCAGTCCTTCGTGGGAGCTGTGATTGTTGGGACCTACAACGTCGTGGTCGTGATTGTACTGACCAAGCTGCTGGTGGCGATGCTTCATAAAAGCTTTCAACTGATAGCAGTGAGTGCTCACTCTTTTAAACCTTGATATTCTTGTCAGATCATTTTAAAATTCAGTATGGATTTTAAAGTATATAATATTTGGAAATCTTGGACCAATTTTTATGTACAAAGTGTGTAGATAAAACATTTAAATCGTTTTGAACGATATCTCCCTCACCACCTCCTGCATATGGATGCAAGTATGTTCGTATTCTATGCTGCCCTGCACTTGCCTCTTACAGAATCATGAAGACAAAGAATGGAAGTTTGCTCGAGCAAAGTTGTGGCTTAGCTACTTTGATGACAAATGCACACTACCCCCACCTTTCAACATCATTCCTTCCCCAAAGACTATCTGCTATATGATTAGTAGCCTCAGTAAGTGGATTTGCTCCCATACCTCAAAAGGCAAGGTCAAACGGCAAAACAGTTTAAAGGTAAGAAGCTACAAGTTTGAATTGCACCATAGCAATTTTAGCAGTTCTGAATGCAGGTGCTTTTAAGCACAAATATTCAGATTCCTTAAGGGCTATAACTCATTTGTTTTTCCATTGCTGTATCCCTAACACATATCATGTATGTAACATAAAGTAAAGATTTGGTACATATTACAGTGAGAGACAGAATTCTAAGGTTTTTTTAGTTTTCACATTTCCCCAGTATATGAAATCTTACCTAATAGTTTGAAAATTTGGTAAATAATTCAGAAGCTCTGTTCTTCACTGTAAAGTTACTGCTAGAGTTGGTGCTTGTTTTTCTGGTTCTCCTTGAGAGTTATTCAGTACATCAGTAATCCAGTACCTGAGATTGGCAAAGTTTTCCTATAAAAGGCCAGAGAGTAAATATGTCACACTTGCAGACCAAAACAAAATCAAAGATATTAAGTAAGCAGTGATATGACAAGAAAGGAAAAAAAATTCCAAAAAACTAATTGGTGAAATTCAAAATAAAACAGTATTTGAGTAATGCCTACTGTAGTACAGATCTTCTACTGAAAAGCATAGAATTTCTTTTGGTAGAAATAAATTTTAATTAGGGCTCAAAATTAGAGACTTGCCTGTCATAAAATTGATGACAAATGTTTGTGTGTGAAAAACCATACTTAGCTCAGGTTAAGCTTAGGTTAAGGTGAGCCATGTTTAGCCTGTGGGTCACAGCTTGCCAATACCTACTATAAATTAAGAATTCCTAAGAATAACTTTTTAAAAATCAAGATAAGCATAACAGAGAGTGAATGAAATAAACACAGAAGCTACATTTGTTTAAAACAAGTGTTATACACACACGTTTCTGCATATTGTTGTTTTGAAGGAATGGAGAAACCTGAAACAAAAGAGAGATGAGAACTATCAGAAAGTGATGTGCTGCTTGGTGCACCGCTACTTGACATCCATGAGGCAGAAGATGCAAAGTACAGACCAGGCCACAGTGGAGAACCTGAACGAGCTGCGCCAGGACCTGTCAAAGTTCCGAAATGAGATAAGGGACTTGCTTGGCTTCCGGACTTCTAAGTATGCTATGTTCTATCCAAGAAATTAACCATTTTCTAAGTCTTGTAGAAAATAATTTTCAATAACAAATCTGAAGGACTATTTGCACAACTTCCAATTAAATTAGTAAGGTATATTGAAACAAATAATTATGTAAAAGCCATTCTTTAAAATATTTATAGCATAAATGTATGTTATGTAAAATATGTATATAGATTTAGTTTTTTAAAAACTTCGGTCAATGGCTTTTTGTAGGAACAAATCAGATTAAGTAAATAGATTTTTGTTAGCATGCTGCTTAGTTTTCTTAATTAGTCAGTGCTTTCATATGGGTTTTCGTAATATTTAAGAGGGCCAGTTATAAATGTTCATATTGCCCACATGTTTTGTAAAATGAAAATCAGCAAATATGGCTGACTCCTACATAAGATACTCTTGAAATGTGGAGTCACAGCCTCTAAAATCTCTGTTTTAGGAGTTCAGACCTTGTTCAGTATTTATTGTTTGGGAGTAGTTTTATCTAAAATAATAGTCTATTTTTTCTTTTTTATTTTATTATAATCTTAAGTAACAAGGAAAAAAGCATAATGGATATTTGGATCTATTTATGTCTTTTATCAATTTAAATTCTCTTCATTTTTTTGTTAATGTAATATAGTCCATGTATTTTAATTTTTATAGAATTATGTAATTTAAAAAATACAATCAGTAGACATTTTTGTCTTTTAGTCATAAAGTATTTGTTGCTTTATAAGTTTCCATAGTTACTTCCCTAGCCATTTACTTGCTTTTAACTTTTCCTTATCATAGTAGTGCTATAATTTTTTCAAGTTGGAGAGAAATTCATAGTTACGAAATAGAGGATACTTCTTTATCATGTGTACAGCATTGGCAGACCCTTTAATGAAAGGATTGCCTTATTTTGTATTAAGGTTCTTGAGCTTTTGTTCCAAAGTGCTTTCCACAGAACTTAACATAGCTTTTAAAAAAGTGACTACATGCTTATTTACAGGTCATTCTATCTGCTTAAGATAAAAAAAAAATTGTGTTTTTAATTTGAGAATACAAAACATATTTAAATATTTTTATGTTCACATAAGGGATGTAGCTAATTTTTTCGCAGGCTATTGCTTATATTTTCTTGCAGATTTCCAGCTAAGAAGGTATGTAATTATTTCTTAGCTGAATGTCAGATGGTCTTAAGGCCACAGGTGTAGGTAGCCCTTGGTCTAAGCACCACTGGTCCAGGGATCATTGTCCAAATACGCGAGTGTATGTTTCATCTTGCCTTTTATTTTTCATCTTTTAATTTTTAAATTTTAAGTGTTCCCTCTTTTGGGCAAATTCTTATAAGAATGTTTATTGTAAAGTTATATATTTTGTCTACAATGGAATTATGCACTTCCCAATTGGGATTTTACATCAGGATTTTTAGTCATTCTGAAAAATACCTAATTATTAAGTTAAGATACTTACAGAGTGCCTATTGTATGCATGAGTTACTTATGAGGTATATTTTGAATGATAACATATTGTAAGAAAAGAGGTGAATAAAACGACATTAGATTATAAGCTGAGTCTGTGTATTGTATTATCATCCACTTTTTAAAAATTGAGATGTAATTCAAATACCATACAATTCACCCTTTTAGAAAATAAAATTCAGCATACCTGTTTTTTAAACTCATGCAACAAAGGCTAAAATGTAAAATGTCAATGTCAGTCCCATTTTGCATCCCTTTGTACCTCTAGTGGCAATCACAGTTAACTGTTAGCTCTGACCTCCTTGCTTTGAAATAATATGTCTGCCCAAAGACACTTACACAAATGTCCAAAAAGGCTTTATTCATGGTCATAAACTGAAAATAGCTAAATGTCATCAACTAGTGGGTAGATAAACAAATTGTACATCCATACAGCGGAAATCCACACAGAGGACGTGTATCAGAATTGCTAAGGTATTTATAGACTTGTATGTGGTGATTTGTTTGTAAGGATCTGACAAATGCAGAAGAGAATTCTGGGATACATCATTGGGCCTGCCACCACAAGAATGAACAACTGACACATGCAGTAGCATGGATGACTCTTCACGGAAGTAAAGGAAGCTGGTTACAACCGCCACCCACTACACGATCCCATTATGTAACGTATGAGAAAAGAGGGAACCACGGGAACTGAAATCAGATCACTGGCTCACAGGGTCTGCTGGAAGGAAACATTGACTGCACGGACCATCAGACTAACTACACTTAAACATGAACTTCAATGTATGGAAGTTAGGTGTTAAGAAACCTGATGAAATATAAAAATGTAAAATATAATGCCACAACACACTAGAATAACGCAATAGAAAAAAGCAAAGCTGGGCACGGTAGCTCATGCTTGTAATCCTAGCTACATTTGATCATTTAGTAATGTGTTCAAATTTCACTTCACTTTGATTACATTTTTCCTAAAGGTAACTAGAGGCTGTAATTATTGATTGATGGAGAGACACACATGACCAATTACTAATCATTGTTGGTCTTTCTTGAAAGTTGATAGGCCTGGAAACCTTCTTTATTTCATTACTAATAAAGACATATTCCTCTTCTCATCTTGATAAAAGAAACTGCTTTTCCTTAAACTATTTTAAATGAATGTTTTCCTCAGAAAATACTTCAGTGAAATGCCAAATACTCTGAGGTTACAAGCCTTGGGGAATAAGCCAGCTGGGTCTTTATTATTCAGAATTTCTCCAAGAAAATATTAATAGTATCAGGAATAATGCCTACTTTCATTTTCTCATTTGTAAGTGAATTTGTTCTGGCATCAGTGCCTCATTTGCAAACAGTGTTTCTGGAGGATTTATTTACAACAATTTCCCATTACAGTATTTCTCTTTCATTTGATAATTTTGCAGCGTTTTTTTTTCCCTTCCTGTTCTTCTTACCTGCATTTTGAAATAAACACTTCAGATATACCACAAACAATTAAGCAAACTTTTATGTACTTTAAAAATAAGCATCTTTGTTGGGTACCAGTGGCTCATGCCTGTAATCCTAGCTACTCAGAAGACAAAGATCAGGAGGGCTGTGGTTCGAAGCCAGCTCCTATCTCCAAAAAAAACCCAACACAAAACAGGGCTGGTGGAGTGACTTAAGTGGTACAGCACCTGCCTAGCAAGCGAGATGCCCTAAGTTCAAGTCTCATTACCACAAAAAAAACCCCAACAAACAAACAAACCCCACGAAAACATCTTTAAGGGACATGATTGCTGATGGCAGATTGAATTCTAGCAACGCAAGAGGTAAGCAGCAGGTTTGTGTAGGAGGTCAGTGTGTGCTTAAAAAAAGAAATATCCCAGCCAATCAATAAATCATAGGTAAGCTCAGGTTTCTTTCCTGCAACCAGAAATCTGGATCTCTCTCTCAAGATTATTTAATTCATCCCTCAATGTTGAGCAAATTTATTCTCATTAGAAGGTATTAAAACAGGTCCTATTTTAAAAGGATTTTGAGAGGCAGTCATTATGGTACACACCTGTAATCCCAGCTACTTGATAGGCAGAGATAGGAGGATCCTGAGTTCAAGGCCTATTTTGCTAGTCTAAGTATGCCTCAGGCCCTGGGTTCAATCTACACTGCTGCAAATAATAATAATAATAATAATAATAATTTTGCAAAGAAAAGTGCAGGAGCCATTCAGAAATTGAATTAACTCTAAAACTCATTTCCCCACTACATACTTCAGTAAAAATAACAGCCACTCTGTTTCTTATTAACATTTGTCTTAATGTTTGCCTCTTCTTTCTTTTTAAAGCTGTAAAGGTAGACTAAATGGAGGAGGGTTCTTCTCTAGTATCCTCGGCCTCAGTACTGTGTTAATGTTGACTGGCACTGATTTGCCGGGTTGAGACTCAGCCATTATTCATGTGTTTGACTAGACAGATGCTTAGAGCTGTGCGCTGTAGTTCTCAGACTGCACTGGAAGACCTCTTCTATCACCTGCTTCCAAGTTCATAGCTGCAGGAGCTGGCATTTGCAGTAATTTGTCCAAGGTTGTATTACCACTGACATGAGGTCCTGAACTCAATGTATTGCCTGTTAGGTAAGACACACTTGAAAGCTGTGCTTTTCTAAAAATTAATTTGTAGGTTCATGTTAGTCAACAAACAGAACTTATGTCTAGTCCCTGCTTCTGTAAAAGGCTAGTTTATTAAAGACTTTTGTTTTATGAGCAGGGTCACACAGAGCCCTGCAAGATGAGTGAGAATTAGGGGAAGGGCTAGACAGTGAGGGAGTCACCACAAGGAGGAAAGCAGGGTTAGACCAGGCCGGGAGGACGAGAGTGTTTAAATGAAGAGGCGGCTTACATTTAGCTCTGGGCCACGTTTTAACTGGATGGAGCTGGGTGTAAAAGATCTGGAAATACTGTAGGGATACCATAAGGAATCTAAAACGAACCCAACTCACCTTTGTCCTTTTCCAGAAAACTAACCTTCTCCTAATGCTACACTGAGTCTGAGACCCCAAGTCTAACTTAATTGATTATATTACTGTCATATCTATTGTTTCGGTTTGGGAGATGGATCTGATACATAAAGTCTTACTTCTAACTTTAAATTTTCTTAATCAGTTTCTATACTTAATAGCTTCCTCTCACTACTTAAGTCTAACCCAGTCTGGTTATCAGGATGCCACAGGGATGTTCTTCAAGCAAAAGATAATGTTTCAAATGTATGTCTAATTAAATTTTAGCCTTTGAAACCTTCTTGTTCACTTTGCTTTTAAGAGGAAGTAAGAGCTGGGCATGGTGGTTCGTTGCTATAATCCCAGCTCTCTGGGAGGCATAGATCAGAAGGATTGTAGTTCAAGTCCATCCCAGGCAAAAAGTTACCAAGACTCTATCTCAACAAGCAATCCAGGTATTGTGGCAGGTGCCTGTAATTCCAGCTATGTGGGAGGCATAGGTAGAAGGGGCTTGGTCCCAGGTTAACCCCAGGCAAAAAGCATGTGACCCTATTTGGAAAATAAAAAGTGAAAAGGGCTGTGAGCACAGCCCTGAGTTGAAACCTCAATACTCCACAAAAGGAGAAGGAAGTGTGTAAGGTACCTAAAAGTTCTAAAATAAAATAAAATTTATTATAAAATTATAAAATAAAATAATATTTAATACTTTGTCCTTAGGTTGGGCTTATCTATATTTTTCTAAGAGACAAATGTGTGAAACTTTTTTTTTTCTTGTGCTGGGATCAAACCCAGGCCTTCTACATGCTAGAAAAGTGCTTTACCACTGAGCTAAGTGCCCAGCCCTTCCTCACTTCCTTCCTTCCTCCCTCCCTCCCTCATCTCTCCCTTCCTTCCTTCCTTCCTCTCTCCCTCCCTTCATTTCTTCGTCTTTCCCTCTCTCTCTCTCTCTTTCCCTCCCTCTCTCCCTTCCTTTTCTTCTTTCACTGTTAATTCTAGTCACTTACCTGCAGGTTTTCTATTTGGATACCATATTATCTTTGCATTTTGCTAGTCTTATTTCCTCCTTTGAGGTCTTTACGTCGTGTATTTCATTTACTTGCTTCACTAGGCTGTCTAAACCCTCCAGTGCAATTTTTAATAAAAATGATTAGTTCAGACTTTCTCGTCTTCCCGCTAATCTTAAATGTTTTCAGTGTTTCACTATTAAGTGTGAGACTTGCTAGAGGTTTCCCTGTGGATTTGAGGACTTCCCTTCTAGTCATAGTTTGTGCAGGGTTTATTTTTTGTCATAAGTAAATGTGAAATTAGATTGATTGCCTTTTCTGCATCAAGATCAAATGAGTTTTCTCATTTAATCTGGAAATAGGATTTTGCAGCTGTTCCTCTTTCTGTGAGGAATTTGACCTTTGTTAACTTGTTTATGTTACCTAGTAATCTGATAATACGGTATGTCAACTATGTTGCTAGGCAAACTTGCCTATGGTAAAAAATGTGCCAAGTGGTTGGTGACATCTGGATTGGGAGGAGCCATAGCTGAGCTGAGAGCCTAACCGGGGGAGCCAGAGCTTTATGCTTTCCTGTGTATGACTCCTAACTAGGCCTGAGGGCCCTGAGAAGCCTGGAGGCAATGCTTAGGTTGGTTGTATGGAGCCAGAAGAAAGACTGGCTTCTCCTTTAAGCTGAGGTATCCACCCCCACCCAACATGAACGCTGAGATAACACCTAAGGAGGTCAAAGAAAACAGCTCATACTTAAAAAGCTGGACATCGATCTACCATTTGATCCAGCAATACCACTCTTGGGGATATACCCAAAAGACTGTGACACAGGTTACTCCAGAGGCACCTGCACACCCATGATTATTGCAGCACTATTTACAATAGCCAAGTTATGGAAACAGCCAAGATGCCCCACCACTGATGAGTGGATTAAGAAAATGTGGTATCTATACACAATGGAATTTTATGCAGCCATGAAGAAGAACGAAATGTTATCATTCGCTGGTAAATGGATGGAATTGGAGAACATCATTCTGAGTGAGGTTAGCCTGGCCCAAAAGACCAAAAATTGTATGTTCTCCCTCATATGTGGACATTAGATCAAGGGCAAACACAACAATGGGATTAGACTATGAGCACATGATAAAAGCGAGAGCACACAAGGGAGGGGTGAGGATAGGTAAGACACCTAAAAAACTAGCTAGCATTTGTTGCCCTTAACGCAGAGAAACTAAAGCAGATACCTTAAAGCAACTGAGGCCAATAGGAAAAGGGGACCAGGAACTAGAGAAAAGGTTAGATCAAAAAGAATTAACCTAGAAGGTAACACCCACACACAGGAAATCAATGTGAGTCAATGCCCTGTATAGCTCTCCTTATCTCAACCAGAAAAACCCTTGTTCCTTCCTATTATTGCTTATACTCTCTCTACAACAAAATTAGAAATAAGGGCAAAATAGTTTCTGCTGGGTATTGAGGTGGGGGGGAGAGGGAGGGGGTGGAGTGGGTGGTAAGGGAGGGGGTGGGGGCAGGGGGGAGAAATGAACCAAGCCTTGTATGCACATATGAATAATAAAAGAAAAATGAAAAAAAAAAAAAAAAGAAAACAGCTCATGAATGACTGTGGGGATTCTGCCCAAGGGCTGCAGAGACTGCCACAGGAGAAAGGTGACTCTGTCCCACTGGGAAGCTCTTGTCCCTGTACTGTGCTTCAGAGGCTGGGGTCGAGAGAGGCCTGTGGCTCTCTCGGGGTCTGAATGTCCAATGCACCGATCACCTCCTAGTTAGCACTGCAGATCTAGAAAGGCAATACAGGATGCTCATGGGGTTTTTATCATGAGATCACCTAAGCGTTCCTGGAGAAACCCAGCTCCATCAGGACCTCTTGTGTTCGGTGAACTTCATTTGGTAAATTTTCATTTAAAGTTTTTAAACCTATGTTCCTAGGTGAAATCAGACTGGAGGCTTTCCTAGCTCCTATTGTTGGCTGACCTTTTGGAATAAGGTTATATTAATCTCATACAGAATTGCCCTTTGTTCTTTATTATTGTTATTCATACTCTGTAGTTTGTGTTAGATTGGCAATTCTTGCCACTTTAAATGCTTGCTATGTCCTGAGTTCAATCCCCAGTCCCATCTGTCCCCTTCCCCCAAAAACTGAGCTAGTGTTTATTTGAAGAAAGATTTTCAACTATTGATTGAATTTCTTCAATGGTTATCAGACTATTTAGGCTTTGTGTTTCTACTTAGATCTGTGTGATAAACACTGCCCCCATCCTAGGGATTTGTTTTCCAGTTCATCTAATTACCTTTTTTTTGTTCACTAATTTTATTACCATACATTAATAATACAGGGGATTTCACTGTGATAATGCCAGAGATGCAGATGGGGGCTCCCTGTACTGCCCAGGCTGCCTCAGATTCCTGGGCTCAAGTGATCTCCCTGCCTCAGCCTTCAGAGTAGTGGGGAGGGACTACAGGGATGAACCACTGCACCCAGCTCTTCTTCCCTCTTCATAGTCTGCAAAATCTGTAGCAATGTTACCTTCACATTCCTAGATTGGTTTCCTTATCTTTTTACTGTGTTTTTGTTTAGCCTTGTCAGAGTTTTCTCACTTATATTAGTCTTTTTATTTTTAAAGATTTATTGATTTATTATTTACTGAAGTTTGAACTCGGGTTCTTGGGCAGGTACTCTAGCACTTGAGCCCAGCCCTCAGCCCTATATTAGTCATTTTAAGAAACAACTTCCAGCTTTGTGAGTTCTCTACTATTTATGACTTCTGTCTCACTCAACTTCTGTTCTGTGCAGATCCCCCTGCCTCTCGAAGGCTTGTTCTGTTTCTTTTACAGCTTCCTGAGTTACTCGAATTCATCCATGAGGTTGTAAATTTAAAAGTGGTTCCATGCATTCCATACTTGTACTACTGCTCAGTTTGTAGTATTTTCTATTTTCCACTATGGTCTCTAAAAATCGAGCTATTTAAAAGCATATTTCTCATTTTCCTATAAAAGACTTTTCATGTTAACTTTTTTAAAAAAATTACTTTTTGGTATTAATGTCTGATTGTTCACCACTGTTGGAGAAAGGTTTCTGTGTGATACTAATGCTTTGAAGTTTGCTGGGTTTTGCCTCATGGTGCCATAATGGGCAAGGTTTGAAATTGTGGCCAGCAACCCCTGGGAAGGCTGGCAGTCACAAGCATCATGTGAAAGAGGGAGTCCTTTCACATCCTTCCACTCCTGAGTGAAAGTAGATTCTTTCAAAGCAATGGCAGGTGCATCTTCACTCACCCAGCCTGGGCCGGCTGACTGGGTATGAGTGGAAAGGAACATCAGCTTCTACTTTCATGCTCTGTGAAGTGACCAGTTATTACCCAGGCTACCGACTACTAGCCTAGGTGTTAGTATTTAGTACTGCATGTTTCAAGTCTGCGCAAGAGGGATTTCTGCCGGGACAGGGAGGGCGGGCAGGGCCTGAGTTTGGAGTTAATGCTCTTAGATAGTAGTTATGTCTCTTAGGGGAAGTGCACACTGGGCAAGTTGCTGAATACACCTCAGCTTCTGTCAGTAACAGAATGGAGGAGTTTGGATCGATGCGTTATAGCTTACTGACATTATTGGATTCATCTTGCCCCTGAAATTCCTAGACTGATAACTCTTTTAACAAAGTATAAAGAGCTATAAAGACAGCCTTACGTGAAAATAATATTCAAATTATCATGCCTGTAATCCTTGTGGCTTGCGACCCAGAGGTAGGAGGCTTGTACTTCCAGACCAGCCCCAGCAAAAAGTTAGCAAGATTGTATCTCAGAGGACAAGCTTTGAACAAGGGGATGGTGGTGTATGCCTGTAATCTCAGCTATCAGGGAAGCAGAGGAAGCCAGCACAGGCAAAAACGCAAGACCCCTTCTGTAAAATAACTACTGTGAAAAAGGCTAGGGGGTGTGGCTCATGGTAGAGCACCTGCCTAGCAAGCAAGAGGCCCTGAGCTCAAACCCCAATACTGTCAAGATAAAAAAGGAGGAATATATTTTACAGTGTCCCACTTTCTATAAGAACAGTGTAATGGCTGCTTTGTAATCATTTAAAAATATTTTATTAAGCATTGATTTAAAAATGCAAGAGAAGAATGTAACACCTCAAAGTAAATGCTTGAAGGTAAAACAAATATCGCTATAAATATTGCACTTATAAAATCTCTCTTTTATGTCTTCACACAACTCAATTCTACAATATCCTTTTACAGACCTTTAAATAAACCACGTCCCAGCTGCCAGCGTTGATGCCGTCAGCTTCGATCACTGCACTAAACCAGCAGGTTTTCAGATACCTGCTTCTCTCAGTTTAGTGACACCAGGAGGGCTCTCGCCTCCATGGTGTGAGGAGAACATCAGTCCAGTCTTTGGGAATGTTGGATGGTAAGTCCAATGACCTTGACCTCTTTCCTTCTTAGGGGATCTCGGTTTGCACAGACAATTGGTGTTAACATTGCTTGTCTTGTAAGGCGTTCAGAACCTTCTGACTGTTGGTCTTGAACAGCATGACAAAGCTGGTGGGCATGATTTTGCCTCGCCCATCTTCACCCACTTGGCCCATGATAATGTAATTTAGACCTAAGGAAAAAGAACAAGTAAATCTGCCTCTTTCTGTGTTAACTTTTCTATAAATGATATCAAGTATACACTTACCCATCTGGATAAAATCTGGCTTAAGCTAAAGGTTAAACTTGGCTAGTATCGTATTCCAGCTGTGCTAACTCAAGAAACCCATAAGGAGGAGTTAGACTCTGTCACTGCAGATCCAGCCGCCTGTGGTGCTACCCAGTGCCTGCTGTGAGTGATGCCTTGCGCCGCCCCCCATGTCCCCAGGGCTTCATGATGGGCCTCCCACAATGCATCTGGATTTCTCTGGCATTTGGCAACTAATGATCCACTCACTTCTGTGGATCTTCCGAGGCTTTTATCAGCATCTCTTATCAGCTGTGTAAGTTTTTTGAGGATGCATGCAGTTCATATGCTTCTTACACTCATGGATCACCTTGCAAAAAATAGATACTAAGGCCAGAACCAGTGGCTCAGACTGTAATCCCAGCTACTGGGGTTGGTTCGAGGCCAACCCAAGCAAAAAGTTAGTGAGACCCCCATCTCAACCAATAAGCCTATATGCCTGTAATTTCAGCTGTGTAGGAAGCATAAGTAAGAGGATCATGGTCCAGGCTGGCTGGACAGAAACACCAGATCCTATCCAAAAACCAACTAGGGCTGTGTGTGGCTCAAGTGGTAGAGTACCTGCCTGCCAGTACTGAGTTCAAACCCCAGTACTTCCAAAAGAAAAAAGGTACTTGTATTTTATATTTGTTATATTATTTTTATACACTGGTGTATCTGGCAAGGTAGGTCTAGACTGGGGCCATATGTCTTTTGTAGGGAAAAGGTTGCAGTAGCAGACAGGTAATATGATTCCATTCATCCAAGTGTGTGTGCCCGTGCTTAACAGAGACAAAATCCTCTCTAAGTGCTTACTAAAGTTACTTCTCCAAGTAACTTTTAATGGTTCCTCTGGGGAAAAAGGTTTCACTTTTTATTTTATACCCTCTATTTAACTTTTTCAACATACATTAGTTTTATAAGTTAAAGAACTTTTTTTAAGTCATATGCCTCTGGCTCGGGAGTCTTTTTCCTTGTTCTGTAATTTCTCTCACACTTGTTCCCATCGTCCATGTAATGGTTTGTCTCTGCAGTCATTCCCAAAGCTTTCCTCCCAGCCCAGATGGAACTCCCTCTTCTGAGGTTCAGTGTGCATTTCCTGCCTGGATCCTCCAACACACGATCATCTCAAACCTCTTCCCTCTGAGCTGCTCTCTCAGTGTCTACTCCCTGTTGACTCCGCTCCCCACGCTTCTGCGACTCATTGGTCATTTCCACTGCATCTCATAGAGGCAGGAATGGCGTTCAGTTCTGCCTGCCTGCTCTCGCAGGTGTGGGCAATGCATTTTAGCTCTGATTTTACTTCTTCTCACCAGCCTCTGCCTGGAAAGGCTCACAGCTAACTCTCATTCTCTCTCCGAGCTCCTAGAAGACTCTCCCCCTTACCTCTTCTGAGGGGCGGGCACTGCTTGCAGACCACAATGACCTTGGCACTCATGTTCTTGCCCGCCTGCTGAATTGCCAGTGTTCCCTCTTTATAGACGCTGATGATGGAGACTGTGGCATGCAAACTCCCGCCCCGAGGGGCAGCTGTGATCACAGTACCAGTTAACACTGCAGGAGAAAACATTTTTGAAAATGCCAGCAGAGCTGAAAAGAATTTTATATTCTTCCATTTCAGAAACAAAACATTTTCATGTTAAAGAAAAGGCCTTCCTTGAGCTCTCAAATTTGACTCTACATCTGTCACCAGAATTCATTTTCTTTAAAAAAGGGTCATGTAGCTATAATGTCACCCTGATTGTCAGATGTTGATAACTAGGAGAGAAACCTTAACAGCTGCTGAATCACAGTCTGTTGCTGAGATGGGATCTCTTTAAAATGGTCTCAGGGCATGCACTGAGTGACATTTTTTTGGTGGTGGTGGTACAGAGTTTGAACTTGGAGCCTTGCACTTGCTAGGCAGGCACTTTACTGCTGAAGCCACTCCTCCCTCCCCTCCCCCAGTCCTTTTTTGCTTCAGTTATTTTTCAGGTGGGGTGTCACATTTTTGCCCAGGGCCAGCCTCAGACTGATCCTGTGCCTCCTGTGTAGCTGGGACCACAGGCACATGCCAGCATGCCCTGCTATTGATTGAGATGGGGTCTTACTAACTTTTTGCCTGGGCTGGCCTCAAATCAAGATCCTTCTGATCTCTACCTATTGAGTAACTGGGATTACAGATGTGAGCGACCAGATCTGCGATGACTCTTTTTTTGGCAGTATTAGGGTTTGGACTCAGGGCCTTATGATTGCTAGGCAGGCACTCTACCACTTGAGCCCCTCCACCAGCCCTGGAAAGACTTTATCAGCCATGTTCCTGCCCAGACAAAAAACCACTAGTACTCTGAAGTTATTATTGTGACAACTAAAAACTGCCCAAGGGAGAAGCCATGGGCCACTAGTGACAGTATTTGGTCATTGTGCTCAGTGTAATGTAAGTGAACCACAATCAATGGGACAAATCGAGTTTTGAACTTGCCCCTTCAGGTCAAAGCGACTCTCACCGCTAGTGTAGTGTGCCAAGCTCCTAAAATCTGAATTCTCCTGTGCCTTCCTTTGATTCCTGGTGATGGGGTGTCACTCCAATGTCAGTCTGCAGCCAGGTGGGATCAGGTGGCTCCCTGGCACAGGGAAGGTAATTTCCTGAGCTACCTCCTACAGAAGACTACCTTGGATGTGGTAGCAATGACATCTGGCCCTATTTGCTTGCATTTTTATGCCAGTTGGTTGAACTTCTGTGTGCAAACTGCACTCAGGTTTAGGACCCCAGACTCTCACACCTTCCCTATGATACAGCAGTCTTTATGGCACTGAACATCAGCCAGGCCTCTCTGGGGAGGCCATCGTTTTGGATAACCTGTTCATGCACTAACAACTTCCTTTTCCTGATAGGACTTCTTAAATGTGTTTCTTTTAAGCTGCTTTTTAAAATAACACAATTAAATTTGGCTAAGTAGTTTTTCACAGATGGAGCAATTTTTTAATTGAAAAAAAGCTCTTAGAAATTCTGTGTCCTGACGTCCCAACTCCTCAGGTTCAAGTTTTAAGAGTTCCCAAATGGAGTTCCGAGCTCCGAGTTTTAATTTAGTACTTTTGAAAGACTGCAGAGGAAAAACTTGAATTTCTTCTGCATGTAAAATTGGCTGTTTTTAAGGAACTTAAGTTGAATTATAGATGTGTGAAAAAATAATCACACACGCGAAGTATGTGAGGAAGACGTGTACAGGTGTGCTCAGGAGCAGTCAGCCAGAGTGCACACAGCACAGGACCATGTACCAAGCATCAAATTGTTAAACTAAAGTGAAAAAAAATCACTAACAGTGGGAACAGCAGATGTTGACAGAGCCTAGTGTGTAGGAAAATGTTTTCTTGGGTAAATGCACAGTTACTGACCCTTCACCACTAAATTTGTGGGAATTCCTTTGGGATTAAGCATGCAGTCTCAAGTTTCTCATTAGAGAGAAAAGCCTGGCTTTTCTTTCTTACCGAAATCGCTTGAACAATAATTGCTCTCCAGAGTCCCCGTCCGGCTACACTTTTGTTGACACAGGGCCACAGTGGGTTTTAATCCTTAATTCAAAGAAGAAAAACATGAGACTCAGGGAAATGAATTCAAGCAGAATTGGTGTTTACATCTGAATGTATGCACTTAAAATTACCAATTATTTCCTGAGCCACCAATCTATCATTGCAATGAAATAATTATAAACTATGCAAAAGAAATTCATGCTACCAGCTACTCTCATTTCCTCAGGGCCACTCAATACCCTCTACTGAATTTTAAACCTCAGATCAAAGATAATCCAAATTTAGCTCTCTTCTCTTTTTCCTTTATCTAAACCTAACACCAGAACCAAAAATAGATACATTCTGTGTGTGCCCTGCTTAAGGAAAACCCAGTACGACAAAACTGAACTCATGAAATACAGGCTAAGGCTAAATCTTTATTTTACAAGAGTCTTACAGTGTCCCCTGAGGATGGAAGGTGCTTTCTTGACGCATTTAAAATTTGCAGTTGCCTGAATGTGCATAGCACAGGGCCTGGAAATGCTGCTCACGTATGAAGTGTTACATCTGTAATCAGATGGAAGCATGCACTAATTATTTATTTTGAGCCTGGCCATGCTATAAGGATCTTAAGGACTGAGAAGTAGACATTTAAAAGTAAAACTAAATAAGCAAACACTGTGGTTCTCAACTGGAGGCAATTTTGCCCTGTAGGTGCCATGGTAATACCTGGCCTATTTTTTTTTTTATATACGCTACTCTTTTTTTTTTTTGGCCATAATGGGGTTTGAACTCGGCTTCGTGGTACAGCCACTCTGCTAGCCCTTTTTGCTCTGGTTATTTTGGAGATAGGGTCTTGCTTTTTGCCCAGGCCCACTGGGATTGTGGTCCTCCTATTTTAGGTTTCCTGCTGTCACTGGGATGACTGGCACATGCCCCGCGCCCAGCTTTTCTCTGTGGAGATGGGGTCCCATGACCTTTTTTCCCTGAGCTGGCCTGGAACCATGATCCTTCCAATTTCAGTCTTCCTCATAGCTGGATGACAGGCATGCCCCACTGTGCCCAGCTGTTGGTCGAGGTGAGATCTCTTGGATGCTTTGCCTGGACTGGCCTTGAACCACAATCCTTCTGATCTCACCCTACCAAGAAGCTAGGATTACAGGTGTGAGCCACTGGCGTCCAGCTTACTGATTTACTCTTAATTTGTACCCCTACTTGACTCCAAAAAGGATCTGAAGTATATTATAATATTAAGATTATATATATAAGTTCATGTTAAAATAGATGTATTTTTAGAAAGGAAGAATTCAGAAAATTTTAACAGGCATGAGCTAGGTCATCTGTCCAGAAGTTGGGGATTTCACTTGGGCACTAAACTTCCCTAGTTAACTGAGTCACAGAGCAGTAGTGTTACCCGTGAAAGAGGCCGTCATTTCCCCATGGGCTGAGCACCCTGCTCCTGCTCAGCCTCAGGATGTCACCTGGGAGTTGGGTGGGTGTCCCTCACCACTCCTCCTTTGGCCTCTAAGGCATGGGCTGTGTACCCCATCCACCTCATCTTATTGTCATCCATCACCCTGCACTAGCAAACGTGGCCCAGGTTCTCAGTCTTCCTCTCCGTGTTTCGTTTCTGTGACCTTCTCGGAGGGTCCACCCTGCCCCTGAATAGCCCCTCAGTCCCCTGCTGCCTCCTCAGCAGGAACTTTCCCTCTGCTCCACCTTGGGTGCTCAGTCCCAGCTCACATGCCCTTGCTAAAGCCCTCACTGCCAGTCTCTCATTCAGACATCCGAGCCCCCAGGACGGCCTCCCCTCCCAAGCTTATGCATTCAATCTCGCAACTACTTTCCCCCTTTCTTTGGAGACTCAGTGGACTGACTGCTCTCATTTTCCCAACCCATCAGCCCCAGCCTGCCCTCACTGGCTTAGCTCTGCCACTTCGCTTCCACGCTCCATTCTTTCAGTCATTTTTTTGACAGTCCCTTATTGTCCCACCCCCTCTGTCCTCCAACCCCATGGAATCCTGCAGGAAGATCCCTTTTTCCCGTGCCTGCGCTAGGACAGCTGAGTACACAGCTGGACTTCAGCAAAGTGACAGGCTCATCGCTGGTTTCCACAGCTGTTGTTCAAGTTCTTCCTCACTCTCCTAGCCCAGAAGTCACAGCAGAAAATGTCCGCGAGATCCCCCAAACCTTGAGTCATTGTTAACTGAGCCTCTGCTTCTCTTCCTCCTCTGGGAGAGGAGGTTTGCAAGTGGCTGCTGCCAGCCACCGTTCAGAACCTTCCTTCTCAGTCTGCTCCCACGCCTCCATGGTACTCTTCTCAGCTGCCACTTCCCATCAGCATCCACAGGTAGAAATCTGGAGTTTCTAGATGTTTCATCTCGGCCCTCTCCTTTTGCAGCCTCTCGCTAGGTAATAATTTCACCCCTGATTATGGTTTCAACTATCTAGGTGTTGGTGACTTAAATGAAATCTCTTTACCCTCTGTGGTCTGATGACATGACTCATCTCTAGAATATTTCCCTGACTCCTAAAACCCAAAATGGCTACAGCTTAGTTTGTAAATCTCCCCCCAAGTCCACTTCTCTGCTGTAGCCAACACTAACACTCTCCCAGGTCGTGCAAGCCTGAGACCTAGGACGGGGATGCGTTCTTGGCACCTCCCTGCCCCCCTTGTCCAGTTAGCCACGAAGGTCCATCACTGTCTCTCACGCATCTCTGCCCTATGTCTGTGTCTGTGTCACAGCACCGTTCACCAGGACAACCAAAGGGCCCACTCAGCCTCTTGATCCTGACAATCCAGTCACCCCCACAGGGGCCAGAGTGATCTTCCTAGCAAACAAATGTAATCTTCAACTTTGCTCGAACCCATCCACAGCTTCCTCCACTCTTAGGATATGGAGAGGGGTAGCAAGGCCTGAAGACGAAGCCATAGAGAGAGACTATACTTGGGGGGGCAGGTAGGGGGAGTGGAACAAAGAGTGAAGGGTCTTGTATACCATGGGAAGGAGTTGGGGGTTCTGGGCTGTCCAATGTGGTAGTTCCTAGCCACATGGGGCTTTAAAATTTAGATTAATTAAAGCTAAAGGTTGAGTCCCTATATCAGAAGAGGCATTTCAAGTGCTCAGCAGTGGTGCCATGTTGGATAACACAACTTGGCTTGCTCTGTGTGTGGTGGGGAGCTATGCAGTAGGGATGTAAGACAGAGGAAGGCAGAGGTGACCCTACAAATGTGATTACCCATGTTGAAGAATAACACTTTGGAAAACAGGAGGAAAAGCAGGTTTAAGGCAAAAAAGAATGTGATAAAAGCAAGTTGAGTTTGGTAAGCTTTCATTTAAAGGTCTGGCAGTCACAAAATGTTTAAGAGATCATTACAAATTCACGTTTCCAATTTCAGAGAAAGTTCAGACTGGAGATAAAACCTTTAGCACCATGGGTGTGGCCAGGCAACTCACTAGGAAGAAGAACACCAGGCCCCCTGGGAAGAATGAGCTGGAGAAGAGGGTAACATGAGGCAGCACACATTCCGGCCACAAGATGGTGTGCCTGTGGGGTCGTCAGTGCTTGCAGTAGTGCCTTCCTGGGTTCAGGACACCCACCCATCCAGGGGATGAAGACACCTTGACACCTTAAGTGGGGCTCATTGCAGCCTAGCTCACCACTCCTGCCTGTCAAATCTTAGCTCCTGACTCAGACCAGAGTTTCCCAGCCAGCTTCTAGGATATGTCAAATATTTTTGTTTCATTTACTCCAATTTGAAAAAAAAATTTATATACTGTATATGACATTTTGCTGAGAAGCCAAAAAAAAAAAAAAAAAAAAACCCAACAAAACTGCACTCGACAACAATTAACTAGGTATTTTATAAAGAACAACAAAAGTTGTTTCCCAGCGTAAAAGAAAAGACTTAATCATTGCGTTATATGTGTCTCAAATTATTACAGCGTGCCCATACGCATGCGCAGTTATTCTGCGTAAATGCCAGTGCAGTTAGGCTTTCAGTAGACTTCCTTTCAGTTCTTAAGTGGTGATAATTTTTGTGCGTGAGATTTTAAAATCATTAGTTAGTGGAATCATATTCTCTTACCTAAATTTTCATTCTAGTTACTTTCGTTTCAAGTACCTTCCTCTTATTTTTCTTTTCTGCTTGAAAAGAATTCTTTTTCTATCCTAATGTTTCTGCATAAACTTACCTGTTGTCACAGGGGGTGTGGCGGTAGCAGGTGGTGATGGAGTCGGGGGCAGCTTTTTGGGCCTGAATTTATAATGACCAATGAATCCATCTGCGGTTAAACTTAAGTCTGATAAAAACTGAATGAGAAGCTCATTTTCCTCTGATATGATTGGCCTAGAAGAAAAACATATTTAATGTTTAAGTGGTACTGCTTTAAAGATGTAAAATCTTTCCATTAATTTCTGACAATAAGGTGATCATTTGTTTAAACCTAAAAGCTAAACCCTACAAAAGGTCAAAGTGCTAATCCACCAAACATGAATGCCAATAGCTGTTTACAAAGCTTCTGCTTAGCTAGGCGTAGGCTTCTTCCACTCCGTCTCCACACAACGGGCCTAAACCATCCCCTTTTATGGAGCAGTCAACTGAAGCAGAGAACTCAAGTGATTTAGATGATTTGCTCAAGGGCCTGTCACCAGTGTGTGGATCAGACTTGAACCCAGGACCTAGTGACTCAGAGACAATGGAAGATATGGGGATCAGTGGAAACATGGATGCTGTGGCTGGTTTCCCATAGGCACCTCCCGGTTGACTGACTTGGGAACAGTGCAAGTGAGTGCTGAGCTGTGTGATGATGCACAGTGCCATTCAGACTTCTGTTTTAGGACTTTATTTGGCACTACAGATTTAGTGGCGATGCTAACGAGGTGCAAAGGCTTTCTTAAATCCTAACGGATAATTGCACAAGAGAACAGTTTCATTTCAGTTTTGCTGTTATTTAAACAATAGGAAAAATGCAGTATGGCTAATTCTATTTAAAACAAATTCAAAAATAGGAAAAGATTAAAGAAGTTAGTTACCTGAATGAATTAACCAGTGACTTAGCTAAATTTCTTTTTTTGAGGCACCTTTTCAGTCACACATTTCTTAGGCATCATGGATAGGCAATAATGAAGCCCCTCCCTCCCTCCCTTCCTTCGTTTTCTTTTCTTTCTTTCTTGTGGGTAGATCTGTACCTGAATCAACCAGATTGAAAACTGTGGGACCTTCTCTGTGTTGAATAGTAAGCTTCTTAGTAAGGGAGGGCCCCTAAGTGACTGAGACCAGTTACTAATGCCTCTGAGAGTCAAGCCTTTATCAGAAATAGTCTCACGTGTTCTTTTTTATTAGCCTAAATTCATTGTGAAGTGGGTTTCCTTGCGACATTTACACACAGGAATATGATATACTTTGATAAACTCACCCTTACCACTCTCTTAACCCCTTCTCCTCCCCTATTAACAGTTTTGGGGTTTCATTGTGCTCTTTTCATGCAATGGGTTTCCATCATGTTCACCTCCATTACTGCCCTTTCCCTTTTTCCCCTCTCGTGGGTTCTCCCCCCAACTCATCCCCCTTTTAGAATCATGTCATTTTATTGCTATTATTATTGGATCTAGGTTCCACATAAGAAAGAAAACACTCAATATTTGTCTTTCTGAGCTTGGGTTATCTCACCCCAGTTCCACCCATTTTTCTGCAAATGACATGATTTCATTCTTCTCTATGGCTGCATGGTACTCCACTGTGTACGTGTACTGCGTTTTCTTTATCCATCCACGGGTTGACAGGCACCTAGCCTGTACCCCTTCCCTGAACAGTGCTGCGATAAACAGGTGTGCAGGTGTCTCTACCTCTATGTGTAACTTGCTTTTGAGAAACACATTCCATTAACAAATAAAAACACTGCCTTCAACACACATCTCAACCTCAGTTACAAATAAAACATGTTTAAATAATAATATGTACTAGAGTCGCTACAACATGAATGACACAAACGGGCCACTTACTCGGGTGGACTGTCCCCACAGAACTTCCCAATCCTCTTGGCGTCATTGACTTCCCCACCGTTGAACACAGCCACGTAATCATAACGGCAGTAGTTATCACGTTCCACGTCAAACTTCTCAAACTTCAGTTCTATAAGCTGTGGACAGAGCACAGTGTCACCTGGTGATGCCTGGTGGCATCCTTGAGTGGCGTCAAAAGGAAACGTCCCATTTCCCAGGTGTGTAGAAAGCTATGATCTTTGTTCAAAAACATATTCATCCTTTTTTTCTTGTTGATGTCTCTCCTTTAGTCAGCAAAACTGTGGTTTCCTTTTGCTTTCATTTTAGTTGTTACAAAAGATGACCTCTAGTCAGGATCTTAAACTAAGAGTTCTGTTCATTTATAGTCACAAAAGGATGGGACCACTATGCGACTCTAGCCACCCACACTGAGGCTGTCATTGGTTCTGGAGAGGCATCGTACAGGATGACAACTATAGTTAACAGTAATGTGTAAACATCTGAGCATTTCTAAGAGCAGATCTTTGTAAAATTTTTAATATCGTACTTCCTCCATTCCTCCCCCTCTGAGAGTAAATCCTAAATGTTCTCAGCACACACACACAGGGACCACTCCGTGAGGTGATGGATGTGTTAATTAGCTTGATTATGGCAGTTTTTCACAACAATACAAAACATCACCTGGGGCTGGGGTAGTGGCTCAAGCAGAAGAGTGCCTGCCTAGCAAGTGCAAGGCTCTGAGTTCAAGCCCCAATACCACCACCACCAAAAAAACTCATGCTGTGTACTGTAAATAATATGCAATTTTTGTTTGTCAACCATGGCTCAATAAAGCTGGGGATAAAAGAGAAAAGAATGAGATAAAAGTAAAGAGGAAAATAAAGAGTGCTTGGATAACTGGGTATGTGTTGGAGGGGAGAAGGGGGTGCTATATACTAACTTCATTCTCCTCTGCAGAAACTAAAAGAATCAAAAGTCCTATCTAAGCTGTCCCCAGTGTCAGAGTATGCTGGGGTGTGAGCTGTGTGCATGTGTGGAGGTCAGATAGAAGACCAAGCTGTCCTCCTTCGGAGGGAAGGGGACTGACATTCCTACCACATGTAAAGGAGTCAAATTTTTAGGATCAGAGATACAGGGAAGTGACAACTGACTGAAGTCTTTTTGAAGTATGTTTCCAATATGTGCACATGGACTACAGGTGACTGGGACGTAGTTGATTTTTGAAGACACTGTATAGAAGATACACAAAGTCACTGTTAAGATTCTTGCAGGTTTCTTAATTTTTATGCTCTCGTACCAAAGACAGTGTCCTAAATTACTTAAATGACTAGGAAATTTGGATTCGATAGGCAATCAATCATTCTGCTTACAAGCAGATTCTTTAAGAGCGCCTCCAACCTGTGAATCAAAGGACATCTCACTGGGTTCATGGACACCCATGGTGTGGGGATGGCTGTCCCAAGCCAGTTTAGGATGGTGGTCCTCCTACCTACATCTCCTGCATAGTTGAGATTACTGACGTGTACCACCGTACCCAGCTTGTTCTCCAAAATAGGATCTCCCTAATTTTCTGGGATCAAACTGTGATCCTCCTATCTCTGTCTCCCAAGTAGCCGAAATTACAGGCATGACCCACTGCACGTGGCCAAGGTGATTCTTTAGTAGGAGAATATTCCACAGACATAGAAATTATTTAGGATTTAATTTTCCCATTATATTTTTCTTCTTTGAACAGAGCTGCCAATGGTTTAAAACACTGCCATGCTAACAAACTCAATTAGCTGAAGCCAAAAATCACATTATAACCTGCAAGTTCAATAAATTGAAATTATTTGGTCAAATAATTTACAGATGTCACAGAAAAAGAAAAATGACCAATACAATTTCAAGAATTACATAATGGTTGAAATATTTCAGCAGTGTAATTTGAAATGCTATTTTAAACTGTAAATGTTCTGTAGACTTATAGAGCCTTCCATTATTAAACAAAGATTTTTCTTCTTAAAAAATAAAAGCTGAGTTTGAGATATGATTAAAGTGTGTACGTGTGTATTTGTATTTGTGTCTGTGTGTGTGCACGTGTGCAAACCACTCCCTTGCCATATTGATCTGAATAAATGTCCATTTAAAAAATACATGACACGTAGTATTTGTGCAAGTTATATGAAAGATCAATTTAGGAAAGTTTTTTAAAAATACTGTATCATAATGCTCGCCTCATAGTGTTTAGACTGAAGCCTATAGTGTTACAAGGTTATTTGGAAAAGTCACAAAGTGACTTTCATGTATTCCTATGTCAAGGTCTGTCTGTCAATATCTGAAAATGGTTCCCAGAAGGGGAAAAAAAATCACCTAACCGCGAACTAATAAACACTGGAAAACTAGACCTCCTCTGGCTGGTTGTTTTATGTATTTATTCGTTTATTTTGCGGTGCTCGGCTGGAGCCACCCCCAAGCCCTGTTGATGGCTTTACAGAAGTGACAAAAGCTTTCTGTGGGGAACGCGCATGAATTTTATTTTAAGCAGCAGTCCCAATGCCCCTAAAGCACACCAGCTTTCAAATCAGATGCCTGGGCCTTTGACGCCATGCTGTGGCAAGGCACGAGGCTGGCTTTGGCTGGGTGACTCGACCATCATGAGGACACGATGTCGTGCCATGGGAGCAACGGGACCCTGAAATGTCCAAGGGGATTTTATTCCCCAGTGGTCACTGCTGGGAACAGCACCCCCTAACATCTCCCGTGGAGGGTCAGTCTTCTGTGACATTTGCTTACCAATTTGTATTCTTAAAACTGATTTGCAAATTATAATTATATAATAGGAAATTAAATGAGGACTTTGCAAGTGAAATTTCAACCTGGGCATTCATCTGGAGGAGTAGCTGCGTCCAGCAGGGCCTTCCTCTGTAACCTCAGCTGTCAAAAAAGCCCCACAGCAGAGGCCCATGCCATCTGGGCACATTGGTGGGGAGCCTCACCTTGTTCTTTGGGGCTTTGATGTGCCAAACGCAAGTGACGCCCGCAGGATAGTCCCGGTCTGGCCAGTTGGGGGTTTTGAAAGAGCCAGAAGGTTTTTCCAGGCGTCCTCCACAATACTGACCTCCTAGAGTTATAAAATATGAACAAAACCCCCACAAGTTTATATCAAAAAAAAGGTTACAGCAATACAACCACCTGGAGATTAGGAGTGTGAAATATTGGTGACACTAGCCATGGCAGAGGCTCTTAAATTTTGTCTTAAAAATGGAGACAGGTAATCTGCCTGGCACACAGACCCCCTGAATGGACAGAGAGCCAGGGGAGTCAGGGCCATGGTTTCTTTTTGTCCAAGTGAAGAGAAAACATTTGAGAGCATGCTTTCAGTCCAATGACTCACAACAAATCTCGATTCCAGGACTCCCCAAGGCACTGCCATTTATTACATGTCCACAAACAGAACTTGAGTTAGCTGGTAGAGACACTCCCGTTTCTAGAAAACTCTATATGCTACATGTATCTTTCCTATGTTTTAAGAATAATTTTTCTGTGTAAAAAGAATGCATGCTCATAAACTTTCAGCAATACAGAAAAGCATCAAGAAAAAGTAAAAACTTACCCCAAATCCCACACCGAAAACCAACCACCCTTAATATTTGGCAACCATTATGTCAAACTCTGCCTGCACATACTCATAGGAAATGCATATGGACTAACGGGGTGACAGAAATAATGTTAGAAAGTCTGATTAATACAAAGTTCTAAGTGTAACATTTAACCAACAAAACCTGAATGGAAGCTGGACACCGGTGGCTCACACCTGTAATCCTAGCTACTTGGGAGGCTGAAATCTGGAGGATGGCAGTTTGAGGTTGGCCCAGACAAATAGTTCTTGAGATCCCATCTCCAAAATAACCAGAGCAAAATGGACTGGAGGTGTGGCTCAAGCGGTAGAGCGTCTGCTTTGCAAGACAGAAGCCCTGGGATCAAATCCCAGACCTGCTAAAAAAACCTAAATGAATTAATAAACTATTTATGGAAAGTTTGAAGCATTTATGAACTGAACAGAACAGTAACACGATGACCCCTAGGTGTCCATCACCCAGTTCCAACAGTTATCACCCCACCCATCTCCATCACCAGCCACAGACTGAAATGCACAAATCTTAGCTGTATGTGTCTGAAGAATGGATGTACCTGTGATACAGGTCTCCTGATAATGCAGGATCCCTCTCACAATTTCTGCACCCTTCCCAAGCTGCCAGAACTTCTGATTAAGTGGAGCCTCTGTTCGCACCTTTGTCCTTCTGTGTAATGGGGCTGCATCTGAATTCAAATCCACCTGACCTTTAGATTTCTATAATTTAATTATGGTGTGACAAGGTGTGGCTTCATGGTTACTTCTCCTGGGTACTGTCTGTTGACCTTTGTGGCTATTGCGGCTATCTGAATGCATGTTCTTCACTACAACTGGACAGAGCTGAGTCATTATTTCTTTTCATATTATCACTTCTGGGACAAAAATGACAGTTCTGTTAGGCTACTTGATATGGTCTTGATGGTCTTCGAGGGTCTTTGTCATCAATCGTTTTCATCCTGGTTCTTCAGGTTGGATAGTTGGTTTCAAGTTCACTGACTTTTTCTGCTTTCTGTACTGGTGTATCCATCTCATCCTCCATTTTAAAATGTCAGATCTCTATCTCCTGGCTCTAGAATTCTTACTTTATTCTTTTTAATAGCTTCTGCTTCTCATTTGCTTGCTTATTATACATATGTATTTTTCTAGAAGTCCTGAAACAAATTGATAATAGCTGCTTTAAAGTGCTTAACTGCTAATTCCAACATCTGAGTGACTTGGGTCCTTTTTTGTTTGTTTGTTTTGCAGTACTGGGGTTTGAACTTGAGCCACTCCACCAGCCCTTTTTTTGTGAAGGGTTTTTTCGAGATAGGGTCTTGGACCTATTTGTCTGGGCTGGCTTTGAACCTTGATTCTCCTGATCTCTGCCTCCTGAGTAGCTAGGATTACAGGCCTGGCTTACTTAGGTCTTTTTTAGTTAGCTTTTTCCTTAAATACGGACACGCTTTTCCTCTTTAAAGCATGATTAGATATTGGGTATTTATACCCTCTGCTCTGTGGCGTTCCCCTGAAAAATGACTTTTCTCGTAGGCATTTCACCTGGCTAGACTCATACTCAGTCTGTCTCCCTGGCAGTGGGCAGCAGCTTAACCCTGGCCCAATTCTTTCCTCTTTCAGCTGACGCTTTTCTGCTAGGCCACTGAGCTCTCTCTGACAATACAGGGCCTGGCTGTCAGTCAAAGATTTGGGTAGATTTTGGACCTACTTTCTTCTCTAGGTCCCTGCAGGACCTCCTCACCCCAACATACTGACAGCCCGAGATTCTGTCCTCCGATATCTCAAGCCACCAGCGTTGCATTAGAGCCCCAGCCCAGAGCAGAGGAGGGTGCACCCTCAGGTGACAACTCACACCTCTTGCCTGCTCTGCTTGTCAAGGCTCCTACCCTTGGGCGCCCATATGCACTGGCATGAAGCCATTCCAAGACAGTGCCAAAAGGCAAACGTTGTGAAATAATCAGACTAGATGGCCTCACCTCTACTTTTAAAAGCTATCGTAAAAGTTCATAAAATAAGTAAGCATGCATAGTAGATACGGGAGCCACGGCTGTGACTTTTAGGAGGGGGACACTGATGGGGTGGAGCATCTGTGAGGACGTTTTACATTTATCTTTCTTTTCCATCCTTCTTTCCTTCTCTCTCTCGTTCCCTCCCTCCCTCCCTCCTTCTGTTTCTCCTTCCTTCCTTCCTCCCTCTCTCCTTCCCCCCCTCTCTCCCTTCCTTCCTTCTTTTTTTTGTGGTGCTGGGATTTGAACTCAGGGCCTCACACTTGCTAGGCAGGTGTCTACCACTTGAGCTGCACCCCGGGGTCCTTTTGCTTTTCAGATAGGGTCTCCAGCTTTTGCCTTGGCCAGCCTTAGGCCACGACCCTCTTACCTCCATCTTCCAATCAGCAGGGACGATAAGCATGCCCTCCATGCCTGAATTCTACTCCAGGAATTTCTGTATTTCTATATTTTCTATATTAGTTTTACAAGAATGTTAAAGACGAAATATGGACCGATTTCTTAGTGGTCTCTTGATGGCTTCCTGGGCTCTGTGTTTGAGAAGAATGGCACTGAGCTTTACACGCAGTGCCTGCCACCCACTAGGCGTCCTGTCACTGTGGCCGCCATCGCTGTCACTATTGTCACTGTGTGGAAGCAGTACCTATTTCGTTGGGCTCGTCAGCAGAGAACGTGGCCATGAAGCCATTTCCAGCCGTGTTGGCGTCGGAAGTCATCTGCACCATCATCTTGTTGCCGCTGGACACCAGGGCACCCGGCCGGAACGTGCCGCAGAAGCGCCCGATGCGCTGGCCGTTGGCGTGGCCGTTGTACACGTCCACGAAGTCATAGCGGCACAGGTTGTCACTCTCCAGGTCTATGAACCGGAAGTTGAGGACCACGACCTTCCCCTCCGGGACCTGTGAAAAAAAGGGACAAAGAGCAAACTGTGATGAAAACAGCACCTGAGGCTTTCACACCTCACCAAGCCCCACAGTGAGCCGAAGTCATGCCAGGCTCGGGTGTGGCTCAGGGGTGGAGGGCTTGCCTGGCTTTGTGAGGTCCTGGGTTCGATCCCCAGCACCTCAAAAAAAAAAAAAAAAACCAGTAGACTATTCAAGATGGTGTCTTTTCCCCTCTCAAATCCGAAACACAGGAAAGGTTTTCAGCATACCGCATCCCTAGTAGAATTTAAGTACTGACTGTCTTTCAGCAAGTTCCGTGACAAAGCTTCACAATATTGGACCTGTCCCATTACTTACAAAGATGCCAGTCCAGGCTGGGGACGTAGCACAGGGGTGGACCCGGGTTCGAGCCCCAGTACCTCAAACAAACAAAGAATGCCAGCCCAGCCTGGACGTATCTGCGCGTCCTGAAATACCTCGGCGCTCAGATATGTTGCTCAGCAAAACATTCAAAATGTCACTTCTTACCCAAAAGAATAAATAAACGCAAGACACAGGATGGCTCCATGAAGTTCAGAAGTAAGGGCTTATTTGACAGCGGCGTGCCTGACTTCCAGATAATTCTCTTGGGTCCAGCAAAATCTGGGCCACGTCCACCTCGATTAACTGAGCAATCGCTGGCTTGTCTCAGACTCACTTTGGTTTATCTGCTTTCCAGGTGAAAAGCGTGTATCCCAGGCACCCTGAAGTGAGGGCGCTGGGGATGAGGAAGACCATCTTCCACTTGTAATTCTTAGGATGCTTTGCTTGTTCTCTAAGCAGGAAAAAAAGTAGCTGCAAGTGCAGCTGGAAGGGTCCTCAGTTTACAAAAGTCTCTTCCTGGTTCACGCCATCTCTAATTTCTGCATTCGAGTTGTTCAGTCATAAACAAAGTCTTGATCACATTTGTTTCGCCCTTTGACTCTGAGGTCACTGCTGAATAGTGAAGAATTGCATGCTGTGAGAGCTTACTTACGGCATGACCAAGGTCAAGGTTAAACACATGTGCACACACAGCTGATTGGTTTATATTCATCTTAACTACCTGTCTCAGACTTAAGGGTCAAGAGACACGGCAGGTTGCCAACACACTTCCCCACCCTTGTGTTCTGTGCTGGCTGCTTTTGTGTCAGTCACATACACAGGAGTCATGGTGGACACCGTAACAGAGCAGCCCCAGGAAGGGGAAGGTTTTGGCTTTGCCACAGCAGCAAATTGACAAAGCTGCTCTGGTGGCATCCGTGGGGACAAGCCTGATATCAGAAGCACCTGGAGAAGGCCTGGCCGTGAACACTGATGTGTCTCTGAGGGGCTTTGCTGTAAGGGTGAATGGAGTAGCGTGGGCAGAGCTGGAAGGGAGGTGGGCCGGGCTGGCTCTACCACAGGCACACCGAGGGGCCTGAGCCAGAAAAGGGGACAAAACTGATGACTCAAGACAGGAGAGCACCAGGTGTGGTGGTGCCTGCCTATAATTCTAGCACTCAGCAGGCTGAGGCAGGAGGATTGTAAGCCAGTTCAAGGACAGCCTGGACTACATAGCAAGACCTTGCTTAAAAAGGGAGGGAGGGAGGGAGAAAGGAGAGAGAGAGAGATTTGCAGGCATCGGGGGACTGGATGCAAGGCAGAGATGGAGGAGGGGCGGCCTTCCTGGGCACAAGGGTGGGAGGCAGGCAGGTGCGGATGGTGGAGGTGGTGAGAGCGGATGGGACTTTTTGTTTGCGTATTGCTTTTGTTTTCTTAGTGAAACAGGAATGGATGGTGCCGTGGGCAGTGAGTGCAGTGACGGAGCCACTGGGAGGGTGGGGACAGAGGACAGAGTGTAAATGGGTTCCAGGCAGCAGGACTGAGGCAGATTTCCATGGGAGGCAGTGCAGGTGCGTGCTCTGGTTAGCTCCCCTGCCCCAGCTGCAGGTCCTGAGGGTGGAGCGAGGAGCAGGTGGAGAGTGGCATTTAGGCAGTGGGAACATTGCCAACTGAGGGGCAACGGAGCTGAGGGTGCAGCCCAGGGAGTGGTCACCATGAGGGACAGGTTCAGGACTCAGGGACCAGGGCAGCCTAGACTTGGGGGAGCAAGAAAGGTGGAAGAGGTCATTGCAGGAGTGCAGGTTCAAGGCCAGAGAGGACCCTCCATGTAGACCGTGCAAGGATTATGACAAGGAACAGCGGGGAAGGCGATGGCAGTCAGGCAGGAGCCAACGTGGCCAGCAGGTGCCATCCTGGGGTCTTTAGGTGAGGGACACAGGGAGGGGACGGGAGGGGTGGGAGGAGGATGTCCTGCTACACGAAGTTCTGGATTCTTCCACACTGCTCTGAAAATCCTGCTGATCCTTTCCTGGAGTCAGGTGATGGCATGGCTTCCCAAGGGGATAAATTAGCCATTCCAGAAAGTTCTTCACCTGCTCCCACTGCAATAACACGATGAGCTTCTTTGGGAATGGGACACAGGTCCAGCAACAGGGTCTCGGTACATCACTGCAATTCAGCAGCGCTGGTGAACTCCTGATCCTCCTGCCTCAGCCTCCCCACTGCTGGGATTATAGACGGGCGCCACCAGGCCTGGCTTCTAAGGCAGGCTTTACAAAAAGACACATAACTCTTGGAAAGTTTTATGTATCAAATCTATAAATGCTAACACTTGAGACAGAAATTCAACAAAGCCACTTTTTTTGGTGGCATTCACTGAAGTCACTTTGGGGGAGATGATATGACAGGGCACTCATTATCTGCCTGCAGGAAAACAACTCCATATCTCTGTTTTTATTTTTTTGATCCTCCCCCAACCCCCCCCCATCAACAGCTGAGACTGAGTCCTGCATGGGCCAATGACCTCGGCTCACCCCACTCCCCTGGGATGTCCTTACTGTCACAGGCAAACACGTCCCAGCATTTGAAGTTGGTTTGCATTTTCAGGATGCCAAATGCAAGGAGTGGCTGGCTTTGCTGTGTGGAGCGCATTTCTGTAGACGCGACAGTCCTGTGTCCTGTGTCCTGTGTCGCAGCTCGGATTATCACTACTTTGAGACAGAGGATCTGTTTTTGCAGCATGTCTGATTTTTTTTTCTTAAAAGCCCTCTTTTCAATCTTCTAAGACTTCCCTCTTCTACAAACATTCCTTGGGTAACTCCTGCCTGAAACTGCAGAACGTTTGTCTACTGAAAGGCAGAGAGGGTCAGCAGCTTGGAGTCACCTCACACACACTCCCCCAAGTGCAATCCAGAAAACGGACGTGCAAATTAGCTACAAATGCTTGCCTGTGGTTCAAGAGGGAAGGAAGTAAGAAGCACATTAGATCTTACTCATGTATCTGTGTATATTTCAGTACTTTTTAAAGGGGAATCTTACACATGTTTAAAACATTATATAGAGAGAATTTTTTTTTGGTGGTACTGGGGGTTGAACCCAGGCCCTTGGGTTTGCTAATTCTACCACTGTGACCAACTCCCAGCCCTTTTTGCTTATTATTTCTCACATAGGGTCCCACACTTTTTGCCCAGGCAGGCCTTAGGACCTTGATCCTCCTGCCTACACTTCCCACATAGCTGGGATCACGTGTGCCTGGCCTGCTGGTTGAGATGGGGTCTCGATAACTTTTTGTCTAGACTGGCCTCAAACTGTAATCCTCCTATCTCCACCTAATGAGTAGCTGGGATTATAAGTGTGAGCCACTGTGCCTGGCTCAATAAAACATTTTAAAAGAAACACATTTTGATGAACGGCAATGACACGTGATATTATGAACATTTTCTTTTGTTGTTGAGGGATTTCACCAGGAAAGGTAGACCCCTCAATGTCTGGGAGGAGTGAGGAAACCCCAGCCACATGGAGCCCATCCCCCAGGTGCCCATGGACATCCAGTTCCACTGCCTTCTGAGAAGCACCCAGGACTTCCCCACTGCACTTGGAATAAAACTCTCATCTTAATTCTGGTGCCCACACTGGGTAGGGTACCCTGTAACTGACCCCAACCGCAGCACCACGAAGCTCAGACTGTTACGAGCCCAGGTTTACAGGAGCTCTGCCTGACATGGCTTCTGACTGACTATCTCTCATCTTTCCTCTGCATACAGCAATGTGGCTGTCGTGCCAGTCACTTTTCTGCCCCAGGAACCCTCAATGCTCCCACCTCAGGGCCTTTGCACAGCCCGGTCTCTCTTCTCGGCAAACCTTCTCCCTGATAGTCAGGAGTCTGACTCCATTCACCATTGAGGTCTCCGCTGAGGGTCCCCTCTTCAGAGAGACCTGTCCTGAGCCTCCCAGCCACTCCAATCACGTAGGTCACACGGTCACATTATTCCTTCGTGGATTACTTATCTTCCATTTCACCACCAGAATGCTAGGTACAGAGAGCAGAGTCTTCAGCACTCCACTATTACAGGTGCTCAAAAAATGTCCACTGCGTCAATGACAAGGGCCCTGATAATCTTTTTTAAAATGGTGCAGGCTTGTCTCCTGGTCCTAGCATTGTATAATGAAGTCATTTGAAGGTACAGAGCAAGCATCAGTAGCATCCTTAGGGAGAGGAAGAAGTAGCTCAGAGTGGCTACCATGATGTCCCTAAGGCCACCCGGGAAGTCAGCAGCAGAGCCCAGTACTTCTGCCTCACTGTTTTCATGTCCTGCCTTTGGAAGAGCTGGGGACAGGCCTCTCCTCTACCTCGCCCCCCGTCACGTCTTCAGAGTGTCAACCTCCCCTTCCCAAATACCACCCCCTTCCCATGTGCCTGGAATATTCTCTCTCCATCTCTACCCAGTGGTTCTCACTCCCGTCTCAAAGTCAAGTACAGCTTCCCCAGGAACCCGCCCTCCTCCCAGTGCCCAGGCCCAGGGAACATTTCATGCCCTCTCTCACCTCTAGAGCACACTGTCCCCGCTTTGGTGGCCTCCCCAGCACCCACAGGCCTCACAGGTGTCTGCACGTGTCCTTTGCCCTGCAGTGGCCGTGAACCATGACAGGCAGGACTGTTGGGCTCTGGTTCCTCTGCGTCTGGGTCACTGACCCTGCACGCTGCTGGGGGCCAGCTGGGCCCTCCAAAAAGCCCAGGGAAGGTGAAGGTGGAGATGGGGACTTTCCTGACCTCTCTTCATTAATTCTAGTCTCACATGTGTGAACTGTTTTGCGATTTTCATTGATTCACTTATTTGTTTTGCAAATAAACAAATATTCATTAGCACCAGCTGCCAGCATAGCAACCTAGAAGCAAGTATCAACTCCAAGGCTCCATGACCCAGAACCTGGTGGCACCTCCCTGGGGCAAGTTGGAGCCTCTTTAGGGACACTGAAAGCTTGTTAAGGTGCCTGTCCCAGCAGTCTGCTCTGGTACAAGCTCTCAATCCACCTGCGCAGGAGTTTTTTTCTGAGTTGTGTTTTATGATAGAAGACTGAAGAAAGTCATAAAAATTAAACTGAGCTAATTTCTTTACATCTTCACACACACACACAAATGGAACAAAGTGCTAAAGTCACTTTTAGAACATTCTTTCAGCTCTCCAGTTGTGAACATGAATTAATCCAGAAGAGAATATGAGTTGATGGCTGGAGAGTCTTGGAGGAAAAACCGTCTCTACCCTAAACTATTGGGTCACATCGACAGCTACTTTTAAGGGCAACAGATATAAAAGCCAGAGGATTTTTTCACTAGCTTGGGGACTTTTTAATCATACAGCACTTGTTTTCTTCTTCTTGACACATGAGTATAATTTTACCCCCAAAACTTTTACAAGGTAAAGCCTAAGGGAAAAAAATTGAAATTACATTTTTGAGAAAATACTTCTACAATCTAAATTTCATTATATAAATCTGTAATGGATCAGGAATAAAAAAAAATTACACTGATATTTTACCAGGACTGAAACAAAAGCCCTTCCTTTCTGGGGTGAGAAATCACAGGAAGGTAATAAACACATTTACAACAGAGCACATGCAGGTTGGGGATGTAGCTCAGTGGCAAAGTGTTCCCCTAGCATACGTGAGGCTGTGGGTTCAACACCCAGCACTGGAAACCAAGCACAAACCAAGACAGCAAAATCTTCAAAACAGAGATGTCAATATCCTCTCGAGTAGGTCAGAAGCCTAGGCTGCTAGCTTTTAAATCTAATTTCTATCTAAAAAATTAAAGTCCACAGTTTATAACCTGAAATAGATTAAAAGGCTTTTGTGAGAACTAACGTTCCTTATCCTCATCCCACAAAGGCAACAGTTTAACTCTTTCTTCTGGACTCATGACCTCTTTTCTTAATAAAAAGCTCGTGCTGCTATTTCTTGATTTATCTGTTTTAAGCTTTACTTTTGTTTCCTGTTATTTCCCCTAGTCCTCCATCAGATTCCTGGTTAAGTGATATTCACAATTTTTAATACTATGACTGCATAAATATTATGAGCTGCTAGCTAAGTTGTCACATTCCCATCCGTGTATGTTTGTTTGTTTTCCCCAGCAAATCCTTCTAGAGGTTTGCTTAGTTTTCTATATCCTTGTCACCAAAACCCCTCTCAATGACGTCAGGCCCCGGTACCCTTTGGCTTCCATTTTCTTCCTGGAAGCATCTCTCTGGACCCCCCACCTTCCTGCCCTCGCCCTCTCCTGTCAACTTTTGAGGCCGGCTGCACAGCCGAAGGTCTGGAGCTTCTCTTCTTCACCAATGCTGGGAATCCCCTCCCCAAGTCTCCTCTGTCCTCTTTCTTACTTGCTTTATCCCCTCGGTTTTCTGGAGCTTATCCTCTTGTAGTTTTCTTGCAAAGGATGTCCAAAGATTAAAAGTTTAAGATCTTGCATATCTAAAAATATCTTTTTTCTGACTTCAAACTTCTCTGCCAGTTTAGCAGGGTACAGCATTATATCTTTAAGATATTTTCTCTCCAGAACTATCAGGCATTGTTCCATGGCATCCCAGCTTCTTGATTTTATGAGACTTTTCTTGGCTAAATTTTCACTCATCGTACTGAATATTATTACTTTGATAATTTCCTCTTTCTGTAGTCTCTGTTCTCTCTTCGTACAACTCTTATTAGTTAGGTTGAGATTTCCTGGACAGATCTATTTTCTTATGTTTTCTCTTCAATACCTGTTTTTTTTTTCTACTTTTAAGTGTATCTTCTAGCCTTTCTATTACCTTTTTGTTTCTTCTATCAAATTATTAATTTTCAAGTGTTTTCTGATTATGACACTATTTCTTTTTTTGCATCCTGTTCATATTTTATGTGCATCATGCCTTTCTGAAATCTCATGAGGATAATAATGATAATCTTTTATGTCTTCTTTCACTCCACTGGGCCTGTTTCCTTGGCATTTTTGTTTCTGTCTGGGGGTCTGCTTTTCTCAAATGTTTAGTAAACCCTGACTCTGCATTCACATCCAGAACTGAGGGGGCTGACCTGAGCTCTGTGGCAGCCTTGTCACCACAGTGTGATGGAGACAAAAGGCCTCTGACATGTCAGTACCTGGACAAAGGTCCTCTCTCTGGGCTGTCCTTTTCTCTAAGCTCCTCCATTGCCTTGCCTAAGGGACACAAACCTGGCTGCAGTTTTCAGGGAAGGAGGGACCGGGGGCTTCAATTTAATTGCTATGATTTCAGTGCCACACCTCGACTTGGCCTTTTCCAGAAGACTTGGCTGTCCCCAAGTCCAGGCCCCTCTGGTTCCCAGGGAGAAACCCAGGCCCTGCTGCAGGGAGAAGGGAGAGGAAGTGGAGGGAGACACCCCTGCTGCTTGCAGGGAGCATGGAGCCCAGGAGGGCAAGTGGTTGTACAAAGCTTTCAAACATAACGCCAATTTTAGCCTCACCCACCTTGCTGCCTTCCAAGAAACCAAGAGCCTCCCCCTTGGGGGCCTTGCAGGGATTCTGTGGCACCGAGTTTGCATGCTGCATGGCCCTGCGCTCTGGCAGGCATGCCATTCTCTCCCCTCACTCAGGCAGCACTGCCCATTTTCCTTCTCATCCTTGGATACTTTATTGATTTCTCTCATCTACTATTGCTTCCACTCCAGTTCTCCTCGTCCTGTAAGTTTAAACTTACTCATCCCCACGCTGCAGTGCTGGAGGGATTTTGAGAAGGAAATACATATTAGTGACGTTTAACCAGTCACTAAGTCACTAGGCGAGCAGAATGGCATGACACTGGGTTCTTCATTGCAACAAATAAAAGACTCTACATGAGGACGGGATGTACACCATTACAGAACCAGGCACAGAGTAGATCTAAAAAGTAAAGCCCAGTCTATTCAGTTCCTATCAAATACCAAGAATTCTGCCAAATGCTGTGAAGAACTCCAAAGAACTGGAAGACAGCCATGTTATTTTAACGGCTTCATACTGTTCTAATGTGTGCCTGGGTCAGTACTTACAGAAGCAACCCATGTTTTTCTCTCTGTATATGTTTCTAATTTATCATCAATTTCATGCCATTGCTAACAAATCTTATGTTTAAGAGAATATTTTTGTGTGATAAATTCCTAGGATAGACTCTCTAGGTCATTTTAGATTATTATAGGACATTCAGCAAGAAAAGTGCATCAGTTCCCATTTTCACACATTCTCCTACACTGGGTGATGCTATTTGAACTGTCAATCTAGAAGGAAAAAGAAAGGGAGGGAGAAGGAAGAGGAGAAGGAAGAAGAGGTGTAGGAGAAAGAAAAAGAGACTAAAAGAAAAAGAAAGAGAGGAGGAGGAAAAGAAGAAGGAGGAAGAGAAAGACAAAGAAAGAAAGAAAGAAAAAGAAAGATGGAAGGATGGAGAGAGAGAAAGAATGGAAGAAGGAAGGAAGGAGGGAAGAAGGAGGGAGAAAGGAAAAGTAGACATTATTGCTGTTTCAGTATCACCGTGGGCACCTGTATGGGAAAGCTGAGTCCACTTAAGGACAGTGGAAGACAGATAGTGCCAGGAAAAGAGAAACTTTGTCAGAAAAAACTTTGAGGTGCCCCACTGGTGCCATCCCAGATAGAAAGCCAGGGAGGAGAGAAAGAGCTTGCATTGTTTCGTTTTAGAAAGAAGTCACATAGGATATGTGAGTTTGGTTTTGAACATGTCAAGTTTACAATTTCTTTTTTTGTATGTGGGACTGGGATTTGAACTCAGGGCTTCACACTTGCAAAACAGGCACTCTACCACTTAAGCCACACCTCCAGTCCATTTTGCTTTGGTTATTTTGGAGATAGGATCTCATTAAATTGTTTGCCTGGGCTGGCCTTGAACTGTGATCCTCCCAGTATCAGCCTCCCAAGTTAGGATTACAGGAGTGCGTCACCAGCAGCCAGCTAGTTTAAGATATTTGAGGCACAAGCTGCAAATTGGAAGGTGGTTAGAATGATAGCTGTGAAGAAGGAGATAGTGCTTGTCCTAACAAACCCCCAAACTCCACCTTTGTCTCTATAACCTGTGTTCTCTCTCTCTCTCTCTCTCTCTATCATCCTCATCTTATTTCTAATTCCAGTAACACTGATCCTGGCACACAATTGTCTCATGAAAGGATCTAAATTATGCCCTCTCCCCAAGCAATAACGATTTCCTGGGCACCACCAGGACCTGACAGAAAGGGACCTGAGATGAGGATCAACCAGTCCACAGTGTGACCAAGATCTCCTGACACCACACACCTTTTGTCCTCTGCCCTAATTCTTCCCTTACATAATGCCAGTGCTTTTGTCCCCTCAAAAACAGGGCTCAGAAGTCTGGGGTGCACCCCTGCTCTTCCCAGTGCATCCATGCTGACTTCCTACAGTGGGTGGTCACATCTGGGCTGTTGGGAAGCCCTAGAGTCAGGTCTGTGGCCTAGGACTCTGGTAACAGTTGAGACAGGAAGAAAGATTTCAAAGGATCTAGTTGTCAGTGGAAAGAGGACATTTAATCAGAGACAATTTGACAAGAGAGAACACAGTCGGAGGCCACAGACAGCGATGGTACTGTAGCCAGATGTCTCACAAATGCCCAAGAGAGGGGAAGAGGGTGTGGGCTCACAGATGCCAGAAACTACACCCAAGGTCGTGTCCTGGAGATGGAGTTTCAGAGTATAAACAGAGGAAGAGCCTTCATTACTTCCACTCCTGTGGACCAACCCCACCACCAACCTAGCTAACTCTGCTTACCAGCGCTCTTCAAAAGAAGGAAATAAATAAGTGAGTAATTTTCCATCCAGACTCCCCCACCCCTAAAGCTTTTCAAAAAAAAATAGAAATGAAACTAAAAACAGAAGACAAGTGGATAACTCACAAAACTCAGACTTCCCAGAGAGAGCTGAGTCAGGAGAAAGGCAGTTTGCTCAGATGGTGTGACATTTAACTAAATGTCCCATGTCGATGCCACAGACACTACTGGATAGGACAAGAAGGACTGGAGGGGCTCAGAGAGGCCTCACCAGGCCGGACTGTGTGAAGTGACACAGTGACACTGACACGCAGAGAAGCCCTGGAGGGAGCACCACACCATGGTGCCAGCTCCCGGACTTGTTCTTCAGCTGTGAAGCTTAGGGTTATTCACAAAATGAGAAAAGTTGAGTCCCTCACTGCCCTGTGCTGCCTGGAGGAGGGGGTGGTGTCTTGTGGCTTTTCGAATGGCAGAGAAGCTGCCTCTGACAGCCGAGAGTCAAGGGTGCCGGGTGAGTGGCTCACTTTTCTCATCCCTCTGGGCCACAAGTCTCAGGTAAGGTCCTGGTGTTTCCTGATAGCCCAGACTTTTCCAATCCAAAAATACTTTTTTCCCCTTAAAACAACTTCAAATCCCAGCTATGTGGGAGGCAGAGATTGGGAGGATCAGTTTTCAGCCAGCCCAGGCAAAAAGATAGTAAGCTCCCATCTCAACAAGTAAGTCAGGCATGGTGTGCTGGCCTCTCAGGCGTCGTAGATGGAGCGCCATCCCAGGCTGGCCTGGGGGGAAAAGTGAGAGCCTACCTAAAAATACCCTAAAGCAAAAAAGGATGGGGGCGTGGCTCAGGTGGTAGAGCACCTGCTAGCTAGTGCAAGGCCCTGAGTTCAAATCCCAGTATTTACAAAAAAAAATTAAACAAAAAAAGTTTATCAAGGTATGATTTATAAGCCATACAACTCACTCATTTTAAGCACATTTCAATGATTTTTAATAAGGTTATGGAGTTGTGCAACACTGTCATGGTCTAATTTTTGAACAATTCTATCACCAGCCAAAAGATCTCTCTTGCCCACTTGCAGTCACTCTTCAACCTACCCGGTCACAGGCAGCCACTAAGCTTTCTTCTGTCTCCATAGAGTTGCCTTTTCTGGACAGTTCATGTAAGTGGACTCATACACTGCAGGCCCTTTTGCATCTGTTTCTTTTACTTAGCATAGTAGAGTCTTTGAGACCCATCCATGTTACACAATGAGTGAGTACAACATTCCTTTCAGGGCTGAACAATATTCCATTGTATGGATACACTATGTACTGTTAATCCATTGGTCAGTTAATGGATATTTGAATATATAGCTGGGTGTGGTGATACATGCCTGTAATTCCAGCACTCAGGAAGCTGAGGTAGGAGGATCATAAGTTCAAGGCTAGCCTGGACTACCACCCTGCCCCTACCCTCCAAAAAAAAACCACAAAGAAAAAAAAAAGAATGAAAGAAATATGTCTACTTTTTGGTTATTCTTAATAATAACACCACAAACATCTTTGTCCAAGTCTGTGTGGATGTGTTTTCTCCTTGCATCTAGGGTGCAATCTTTGGGTCACATAGTAAATGCTTAAAGAAACTGCTTCCAAAGTTTCTTGCATTCCTGCCAGCAGTGTCAAAGAGTTCCAATGTCTCCATCCCTACCAACGCCTTTCGTGGCATCTATTTGAGTGCTGCCCTTCTGGTGGCTGTGAAGTACCCTCCTCCCGATGGTTACCTTTCTCCACTGACTGGTGACCTCTTCACGTACTTACTGACCACTCATTTTCTTTTTTTTGGTGAAATGTCTATTCAAATCTTCAGCCTATTTTTTTTTTCTGTTAAACTGTCAATGTTTAACAGAAAACTGTAAACAACGGGGATCAGCCGAATCAACCCTGGACACTTCAAATGCAAGCAGAAAGACAAGCCATCGAACCTTCACCTGTCATAAAGAAGTGCGTGTGAGTCACCCTGCAAATCTGATTTCATGACCCACGTTCTGCCGAAGTAAGAGGCAGGACACCCCTCGAAAGCCTGTCAATGAACTTTCTCAACACACAATCACAGCGAGGTGACAGCACTCTTAGAGACGCCTTGGCTAGGAACACTGTTCCTTGCTTTCATTTTTGGAGCAGCCATCATTTTTACAGAGATAAAAAGAAATAACACCCTGTTAAGGCCTGTTAAGGCCAAAAGACCTCTTGCTGCTTTTCAGAGGACAATATGAAAGACCAAAAATGAACACATGTGGCAGGCCTGGTGGTGTAGTTCATGGTAGGACGTTTGGTTAGCATGCATGAACCCTGGGTTCAAGCCCCAGCACCAACAAACCCCCCAAGTAAACCAAAAATACACCTAGAGGAGTTTTATAAGTAACTACAAATGCAGGTTTATGGAGTCAATATGAGAGCTCATTTAAATGTATCAGGAAAATCAAAGTATGGGGAGCCTAGGATAATTAGGGTGACAGGGTGGGAAGAAAGGGAAATTGATATAACAAAGTCTGTTCATCTCAGGCCAATTTCTCCCTTTTTAAAAGAATATGGTTCATTCAATTTGTTCTTGGATATCACAATAATGGTGTCCAAAACACTCCCTGTAAACAACAGAAAAATAGTCAGGATAAGCAACCAGATCAACAGAACAGAGTCTACAAACAGACCTGTACTTATCTACAGCCAATTAATATTTGGAAGAGTACCACAACACTTCAGTGGGTGTGATGGCTTATTTCATGTGTCAGCTTGATGGGTTAAGGGACTCCCAGATGGCTGGAAAACATTATTTTGGGGTGTGACTGTTAGGGTGTTTCTGGAAGATAAATGAATCAGTAGAATGAGTTCATAAGACCCACCCTTACCAGTGTGGACTGGCACCACCCAACCCATTGAGGAGTCAACAAAACAAAAATGTAGAGGAAGTGCAGATTCTCTCTCTCCTTGTGCTAGGACGTCCTTGCTCTCCGGCTCTCAGACTGGGGCTCCTGGCTGTCCAATCTTGGGGTTCCAGGACTTACCCAGCAGCCCCCTGGTTCTCAGGCTGAGTTAGACACCCGGGGGTCTCGGTTGGCAAGCTTGTAAATGGCAGATGTGGAACTTTTCAGCCCCCGTAATTGTGAGCCAGATCCCATGATGAATACATGAATGAGTAAATGAATGAATGAATGAATAAAATCTCTATTGGTTCTGTGTTTCTGGAGATCCCTGACTAAGACACTGGATGAAAGGATATTCTTTCCAACAAAAAATATTGGAAACACTGGAAACTCACACAGAAAATATGAATTGTGCCCCCCCATCTCATACCATATACATAATTTGAGGTGGAACATAGATGTAATGCAAAAACTAAAATGATAAATCTTTTAGGAAAAGCCCAGAAGAATGTCTGGCAATCCTGAGTGGCAAGAAGGCACCAGTTTCAAAAACTTGTTGGATGTGAGGGCGATCTGGCTGTGACATCTGTCACCCCACTGATCGCCATCCCCGATAGAGGAGGACCGTTCTTCGGTCAAGGGTATACGAGTAGCTGCGCCCCCCTGCTAGAACCTCCAAACAAGCTCTCAAAAACTTGTCAAACAGACTCCAAAATTCTTAAATTTCCACTTATTAAAAGCTATGGATCAAATGTGTAGCTGAGCCACAGACGGGAAGAAAGAATTTACAATATACACGTCTGGAAAGGAACTTTTATTCAGAATACAGAAGGATGGAGGTGAGGAGGTCTGGCTGCGACATGTCACCCCATTGATGGCCAGGGTTGATTCGGCTGATCCCCATTCTCCCTCACCACTCCATGGGCGTTCCTCCTGAAGCTGGCTGCTTGGTGGAAGAGGGTGACCCTCCCTGACAGAGGAGGACTCTGTTTGGTCAAGGGTACAAGAGTAGCTGCACTTCCCTGCCAGAGCCTCTAAACAAGCTCTCAGAATAAATAAGGAGTTATAACTTAATGATAAGACACAAACAGTCCCATAAAAAACAAGGGCAAAAGAAGTGACACTTCACAAAGAGACTAATGTGTGTAAGAATGTTCAATGCCAGCCATTAGGGAATGAAAACTAAAATCACAATTCCATGTTACTCACCACACTGGAGGAGCTAAAATTAAAGACTGTCTGTTTAGAAGCATGGAGCAAACAGAAACACTGACCATTGCTGGGAGGACTGTGGAAAATGATCTCAGTTTCCAGAAGGTTAAACCTATGCTACCCCATGTCTCAGCAACTCCACTTCCAAAAGAGAAGAACGTAAATATATGTAATAAATATCTGAAAATTAAAAAAATATATACGTGTATTATATTTGATAAAATATATAAACATATGTAATATACATGAACAAATAGACAAGCAAAACCAAAACACCTTTCAAAAGAATGCTCATTTTAGCCCAAATCTGTGAAAGCACAAATATCTATCCACAGAAGAGTGGATAAGCAAATTGAAATAATACTCAGCCACGAAAAGAACAAACTGCTGGTACATGCAACAGCGTGGATAAATCCAGAAACACTGTGCTGAAGAAATGGCCAAGAAACAAGAGTACATCTGTACTCTGTTGGCAGGGAAGGAACACAGGGAAGGTCTGGGTGCGGGATGCTCTCTATGGCCACCGAGGCACTGGTTGCACAAGTGCATGCATTTGTCAGGCTCGCCGAATTGCAGGTTTAAACCTGTGGCTTTCATTGTATAACAGAAACAAATTCAAGGAGAAACACAATGGTGGCTTTAGAGCTTGGATCTGGAGTGTCCCCCAAGGTCTTATGTGTTGACAGCTTGGCCCCTAGCTGGTGGCACTATTGGGAGGTGGTGGCCCTAGCTGGAGGAAGTAGTCACTGGGGGCGTGTCCTTGATGGGTGTAGAGGGACCCTGGCACCTCCCCCACACATGTCCCCCGCCATGATGCGCTGCCTCACCCAAGCCCAGAAACAATGGAGCCACGGGACCTTGGACCAAAACCTCTGAAACCGTGAGCCAAAGAAACCTTTCCTTCCCTAAGTTCATTTTCTCAGATATTTTGTCACAGCAGCAGAATGCTAACTAACACACACGCTATGCAGGTGACATGAACATACACCTATGTCACTCTGTTGGGCTCAGGATGGTGCTTGGTAATTAATTAACACTCAGTGAGTGCTGGTTAAAATATAAACACTATCTCTCACGACAAACCCACTCACGAAGTGCCGTCCACACGACTGTGCACTCTTGAAACCTGCTAGTTAGGAAAAGTTTGAAACTAACAGGCATCTAACAAATTTCCTAAAATCCAGTCACGTTCCATCATCAGGAATCCAAGAATTTATTACAGTGCTACATCCAATCTGTCACGTCTTATTTTATCAACCGCATTCTCAATTGAAATGACAACCACCCCAAGTATAAAGAAGCTGGAAATATCAGAGGTCGGGTTGGGGACAGAGCTCAGTGGTAGAACACTTATGGAATATGTGTAAGGCCTTGGGTTTGAGCACTACAAAAAAGAACGCAAGGAGGAAAGGGAGGAGGGAAGGGAAGAGGGAAGGGAGGAAGGGAGAGAGAAGAGGGAAGGAGGGAGAGAGAAAGAAAGGAAGGAAGGAAAGGAGGGAGGGAGGGAGAGGAGGAAGATCAGTGGTTCACTCCATGGTTCCTCCAAAGGCTCTAACAGAATTTTCATGGAGGGTGGTGACATTTTTGCATGTGTGTGGTTCTGGATTTGAACCCAGGGCCTTGCTCATGCTACACCTGCTCTCTGCCATTGAGCTACACCGCAGCCTGAAATGTGGTTCTTGGTCTCCGTTCAGGGAAAATTGAAGCGGAAGGTGAAGTGTTGCTAACCCCTCCCAGAGGAACTCGAGCTCCTGAGGGTAGGGCAGGAGACAGGGCACCTGAGGTGTGTCTTTTGTTTCTCCCAGGCACATAGTTATTTTTCAATAAACTAACCACACATTTTTTAAGTGCGGAACCTACTATGTGTTGGGTCCCATCTGAGCTCTCCTTAGGGCAGGGTAAGTGTGGTTTCCTCTCCTTCCAGGACAGAACTGTCCCCAGTGTTTCTCAACTTCCGGCCTCCAAACACTACTTAGTGGACATTAGTCCTACTAAGCGCATCAATGTTAGGCCTGTTTTTACAATTCTAAAATTAGATTCACCACACTATCTTTAAATTAATCCAGTGCTATTTTCACAGGCGGGAGAGCGACGTTCCTAAAGTACACCGGTCCATTTGCTCAGAGTCTCCAAGGCAGTTTCTGTAAGTCAGGAAATCCGAGATCAAAATACTAAGATGCAAAGACTGGCGACATGTGTTCCCCAGCTTCCCCACACAGTTCTGCCCAGTCACATGGACTGAGGACCCAGAAGTAATGGAGTGAGTCCTCGTGACGAGCTCCAGTGTTCTGTGCATCCCACTTGTGACCTCAAAAGCTGGCTATTTCAATCTGGACAACAGCAGTGAGTGGAGTCCTGGTTCCATCTCTGACAGCATTCAGCTCTAGAGACTATTTCTCATGTTTTGCGTGGCGTTTGGGTGTGGTTTGCAAACAGGCCCAATAATGTTACTGACTTATTTGTCTGAAGAGAGAAAAAAACGTCAAGTACTGGGAATTCTCCGAGCCCTCCAAACCAAGCCCTCTGCACCACAGCTCAGAAGAGTCCAATGCCTTGTGATTCCAAAGGGCTTATCTGCAAGACAGCTCAAGGCTGCATAGAGCAGGGAAGGCCCAAAGGAGACTGTGGTGACACAGAGCCAGCAGCAGCCTAGTTGTCAACAGTGCTGGTCCCCAAGGGAGAGTTGGGGGAGCTGTTACCAGGACCCAAGGCAAGGTGGCCTCCTAGGGAAGAAGCAGGGAAGTAAATGCCCTGACCTCACTCTCCATCCTGTCTTTAGTGTTCTGTTGTGGCTTCCAGGCTAAAGCAACCGGAAGACAGTTGTTCATCCAGGTCATCCACCCAGGAAGGAGAGCACGATGGAAGTGGAGGAGAGTGGAGCCAGAGGGACAAATGGAAGATGGCTGGCACTGGAGACCGTCCAAGTGTTCTCCAGAGAAGCCGAACCAAGAGGACACACACACATATATGCACATGGATCACGTGTTTGTACAAACAAATCCAGATGCACACACATACGTGTGTACTCAACATATTCACAAATATGCCTCCACGATTGTAGGGTTGGGAAGACTGGCGAATCCAAACTGCATGGGCAAGTCAGCAGGTTGGACACTCAGGGAGGGGCTGCCCAGGATTTCTTCTTGCTCAGGGAAACCTGTTTTGGTCGAAGGCCTTCCAACTGATTAGATGAGACCCACCATCTAATAAGTGCCTTCACTGAGAGTGTGCTGACTATAGATATTAACACAGCTGCAAACTTCTCCGCAGCAATACCTAGGTGAGATTTGGTTGAATAATTAGGTGCTCTAGTCTAGCCAAGTCAATACATCAAGCCATTAAGGAGCCACTAATGTGACTTGTGTCTTAAAAGGATCACCCCATAGGTACACAGCTGGCACACACAGCCCACCATGGGCAAGAGTTCCCTGATGCATCCCACCTATCTAGACAGGAGGTGCTCCGTAAATACTTGTCACAGAAGTGCCGAAATTTCAAACACCCTTCCTCCTTGCATCCATAACATGTGTTGTATCTTCTGTCCTCATTGCAACTTACAAAACAACCCCCAGACAGAAAAAGCACATGACCTCCTGTTGCACAGCTCTGCAACCCAAGGCTGCAACGTAAAAATTCACAGTTCAGCCAGAGCCAAATAATCATCAGTCACATGACCAGTTTTATGTTACTTCATCCTCACAAGATGTGAAAAACTCCCCCAAAGAAATACTTTTTCCAAAAAGATTATGGATTGAATGGAATGAAATACCTAAAGTTTCAATATGGTACTAGAGGTGACCTCATTTAACGGTATGTGTGTTCAAAGTGCTACTAATGTTGGAATTATGACACAGTCTCTGTATCAACCTCTGTTCCTGTGTTACTTATGTTTCCATAAGCATTTGCTGACTATAAAAGAAAACTCATGTGACTCTCTTAATTTATATTAACTGTTATTTCCCTATTTAACTATTTCCAAGTTCAACCGAAAATGGTTTTATCCAAAAATGGACATCTTACAAAGTCCACATTAACATTCCGACATGGTACTCAAGCACTCACAAGAAACATGGTATGTGTTTATACTTCAATGGAGCAAGGGAACGTGAACACAGAGAGCACATGAGAACTTCTCTTCCAGATGCCTCTAGAATGGTCCCCAACACCTACTCAGAAACCAGCATTAAGTCCAACTGTTGTACCTTGCTCATGTCACCAACGTTACACTCACTGGCTGGTAGTCACCTAATATAGTCACATGGTGACGGATAAAGCACAAACCCAGGGGGTGGAACCCAGCTCCAGACACGGCAGGGAAGGATGCAGGAAGAGAAAAACATCTTTTGCAACTGTAGAATTCTACAGACTAGGAGAATTTATACAACTAATCTCTTCTGCAGAGATGATCGGAAATCAATGGACACCCTCCTGCTGGGAGCCACACCTTTGGGGCTACTGTGCCTAGAAGCAGCTGGATGGAATAATGGACAAATTCATTCATTCACGGATTCATTCTGTCATTCAAGTGCTTCGTCATGTGTCAAGCACTGTGTTCCTTAATGGGAAAAGCCAACTAAAGCCAGGACTTGGGAATTACTCCCTGCCGAGAGTAATCCTATGATTTATTTCTATTTTAAGAAATATAGTTTTAACCAGGTGCAGTTGCTTGAGCCTGTAGTCCTAGCTACTTGGAAGGTTGAGGTCAGGAGGACTGAGTTTCAATACCAGCCTGGGCAAATGAAAGTTTTTGAGATCCCATCCCAACCAATAGCTAGGCGTGGTGGCAGGTGACTATCATCCCAGCTACCATGGGAAGCTTAAATAGGGAGATTATGGTCTAGGGTGGCCTGGGCCAAAAGCAAGACCCTATCTTAAAAATTATCAGAGCAAAAGAGGCTGGAGGCATGACTCCAGCAGTAGTGCGTCTGCCCAGCCTTGAGTTCAAACTCCAGTACAGCAAAAAAAAAAATATGGTTTTGTGAACTGGGTTTTTGTAAACTGGGGTTTGTTTGTTTTGTTGTAATCCCAGCACCCTGGGCTACAAGTCTCAAAAAAAAAAAAAAAAAGGAAAAGAAAAAATACAATTTTGTTATTTTCAGATATGTACAGTTGAGATTTATAAGAAATAACAAAATAATATACGCAATGCTAAGATTTATAGGTATACTTATATACCTAAGTTTTATAGGGAATAATAACAAGTTCATTAAAATTATAATGAAAGCAAGTATATTGAGCATCTCTTGGAGAAGCTGCCTGGCTCCTGGTGTTTCCCTTGTTTAAAAACAAAATTACCACATATATGTGTGCCCAAACAATAACACGGTTACATGTAATCTCTAAAGAACCATGGCTGGAGTTCCACTCAGCTCTCTGACCACCAGCATCCTCCCAAATACTGCATTCACTAGGTCGTTTCTCTCCCACCTCTGAAAAATGGTTTGATGGTTTCTCAAAAAGCCAAACATTGAGTTACCATCTGATTCAGCAATTCCACTCCCATGCCCAAAGGAATTGAGCAGCAACATTACCCAAAATGTTCCACAGAGCCAAGGGCAGAGACAAGTCAAGTGTCTATCAACAGATGAGAGTCTAAACAAAATGTTCCTGCGGATGGAATACTCCCCAAGTCCCCTGAATGACCCCACAAAGAGCAAGTCTCTCTGGCTCTTTCGAGGGCACTGCTTCCTAATGCTCCTAAGACCCTCCTTTCCACGCTCCCCCAACTTTACAGAGAGTTGTGAATGGGGGTGATGAAAGTAGCTTCCTCCATCCCCTCTATCTCATGGTGTCACCTAGAACCTGAGGCAACATTAGTCACAAACACAGACTCTTCAGCCTCTCTCCTCTCCACATCCCCAAAACATCTCTTGAAAGTCAAAAGCCAAATAAAGCAAATATAAAGAAACAAATTAAATCCCCCACCCTCACCACAGGTGATAACCTTAACCCTCGAGCAGGGTCCTTCCATTCTGGGACATCCGGGAGTGTATGTATGTCTGTACTCTACTATACCAGACAAGAGGCCCAGAGATGTGCCTACCTACTAAGTCATCAGCACTCAGAGCTGCAGGGAAGTCTGTTTTGTTGAGAACTGTCAGAGAGTGGAAGCTTTGTACCCTCCAGAATTCAGCTGAAATGTCACCGTATCAGTATCAGGGTTTTAATTAATCTTAGAATCTCTATTACAAGATCGTATTTTACTGTCTTCCTGGTACTTATCAGCATCCTAGCTTTATCTGTTGTCCTGTTTCTCTCCCTGCTAGGGCAAAAGCACTGTTAGTGCAAAGAGCTTTACTACTCTATCCCCAGAATGTAAAACAGGGCCTGATGTATAGTAGATGTGCAATACATATCTCATGAATATTCATGAATGAATAATAATTTTTGGGGTATCTACTATGCACTATGTACCGTTCTTAAAGCAATTCTTGTGATAACTATTAATACCCAATGAGGATACTATTGGTTTACATAGAGGAGTAAACCAAGGAACAAAGAGGTTGAGTAACAAGCCCAAGGTCATCTAGCCAGGAAGTAAGGAACGGTCTTGGTGACGTCCTGTGGCACAGCAACACACCTCAAACCTTTGGGACTTTTCATTTCTTTTGCGTCTGTGGCTTGCTGGTCCTAGCTGGATGGTTCTCACCTGAAATCTGTCCTGCAGTGCTCTCGGTTAACCGTTGGGCTCAGTCATCTGAAGGCCTAACGGAGTGGCCCTGCAAGATGACTTCTTCACTCTCAGATCTGGCATGGCAGCTGAGAAGACAAACCACCGGGGGCCAGGAGGACCTCTCTCTGTCCCTGGGCTCACCACAGAATGGCATCACCCAGAGTGCACTTTTCTTTTTTTTAAGACTGGGTCTCACCATGTAGCCCAGGCTAGCCTCCAGCTCGAGATCCTCATGCCTCAGCCTGCCCAGTGCTGGGATTACAGGTGTGTGCCAACATGTCACCCTGGCTCCATAGTACACATTTTAAGAAACTAAGGCAGGGGCTGGAGCTGCCAGCAGGGCAAAAAAATTAAAAAATTAAAAGAAGAATAAGAATAAGAAGCATCCTAGACTCAATGTTGGGGGAAACTAGACAGCCAGTAGGTGTGGGTATTGGGGAATCATCTTTGACCACTTACCACAGAGTGGAGCTGATAAGGGGACCCCAGTAGTTTGACCCCAGAAACTGCACTCTTAGCAGTAAGTCATGGTATTATCTCTGTTAGGTATTAATGAGTAAATTCTTTACTTAATTAGTATAACTAGAGGGGCCTCCTTTGGTGGGTTGGAACTCCAAGGGGGAATGACAGTCTCCATCTCTAAAGATACAAAGTACATGTGTGTGCATCCTGGGGACTGAAGTGCTCTGCCACTGAGCCACGTGTCCAGCCCTGTATGCAATTTTTACTGACAACCTTTCTCTGCTTCTACACGTCCCAGCTCCAGAGCCAAGAGGCGCTCTCAGTCGGTGCTGAGGCGGCAGGAGCTGCCTAGAGTAGCAGGGTTTGGAGGCGTCTGCAGCCAGTGAAATGAAAGGCCGTATTTTAAGTGAAGAAAGGACACAGTGAGCAGCAGTGGGCACCTCCAAAGGGATTCGCCATGCCCCCAGGGATTACCAACCAAGCGCGAAACGAGCTGGCTCAGGGCCAAGTTCTAACAAATGACACGCGTTTATTCCTTATTACAGCCCTGGAAAAGGGGGTAAATATCAACACCACCACCATTTATTGAGTGCCCGCCTCCCCAACCTCCGTGCCAAAAGGCCTTTCATCTCCTCCCCACTGCGGTCCACGCATCAGCCTCACAAGGCAGGTCTGAGCGCTACATCCAAGAGACTCACCTCGGAAAGTTCTAGAAACTCCATCATGTGCCTAGTAAGTGGACAAGCAGGGACTGTCGAGGTGACTTTCTAATGCCCATTCTAGGTACTGAGGAGTGCCAAGCACACGATCCCTGTCACTGGTGCTATTGTTTCTCATTTTGGGGACATCGGCCTGACCACCAAGAGCTCCCTTACCTCCCCAGCTACTTTCAGGGACCATGGTTTCTCCAGCATTTTTGTTTCTGGATTCAATCCAGCACCTGATCTTGGGCAGGTAATTCATGAACAGTTCTTTTTAACTTTTTCAAAAGAAGTGTTTAATCTGAATATTGCAAAAATTGAAACAATTTATCAAATTTAAATTACAGTCATATGAAAGCTTAAACTATGCAAAATTTAAGCTACATAATGTTTACTTATAAAAGCATACAAAATCCACGACTCTTTTTTCCATGAAGGTAGAGCCATTAGAACCAATGACAGGCATACCCAGCTGACTGACCACAGAGACCCCTTTCCATGGGTGTCAGCTGTGACAACTTGAGACCTGAAGTCGGCTCTCCTCGTGTTCTGGAACAGAACAGCACAGCAGTGACACGCCTTGGGTACATTTCCCCACAAACCGTTCTTTCCCTCTGTAATTGCTGGCATCATGAGCCTTGTGCCAGGGCACAGTAACTGGCAGTAGCCTCGTGATCGTTCCTTAAAGGCAGCTCAACCTCTGCTTCCCCCTTGGAGCCAGGCATCAAGGCTGGGCTCGGCCTCAGATCAGCCCCTGGTGCTCGGATGCAGTTTTTTTTTTTTTCATTTTTCTTTTATTATTCATATGTGCATACAAGGCTTGGTTCATTTCTCCCCCCTGCCCCCACCCCCTCCCTTACCACCCACTCCGCCCCCTCCCTCTCCCCCCCCCCAATACCCAGCAGAAACTATTTTGCCCTTATCTCTAATTTTGTTGTAGAGAGAGTATAAGCAATAATAGGAAGGAACAAGGGTTTTTGCTGGTTGAGATAAGGATAGCTATACAGGGAGTTGACTCACATTAATTTCCTGTGTATGTGTGTTACCTTCTAGGTTAATTCTTTTTGATCTAACCTTTTCTCTAGTTCCTGGTCCCCTTTTCCTATTGGCCTCAGTTGCTTTAAGGTATCTGCTTTAGTTTCTCTGCGTTAAGGGCAACAAATGCTAGCTAATTTTTTAGGTGTCTTACCTATCCTCACCCCTCCCTTGTGTGCTCTCGCTTTTATCATGTGCTCAAAGTCCAATCCCCTTGTTGTGTTTGCCCTTGATCTAATGTCCACATATGAGGGAGAACATACGATTTTTGGTCTTTTGGGCCAGGCTAACCTCACTCAGAATGATGTTCTCCAATTCCATCCATTTACCAGTGAATGATAACATTTCGTTCTTCTTCATGGCTGCATAAAATTCCATTGTGTATAGATACCACATTTTCTTAATCCATTCGTCAGTGCTGGGGCATCTTGGCTGTTTCCATAACTTGGCTATTGTGAATAGTGCCGCAATAAACATGGGTGTGCAGGTGCCTCTGGAGTAACCTGTGTCACAGTCTTTTGGGCATATCCCCAAGAGTGGTATTGCTGGATCAAATGGTAGATCGATGTCCAGCTTTTTAAGTAGCCTCCAAATTTTTTTCCAGAGTGGTTGTACTAGTCTACATTCCCACCAACAGTGTAAGAGGGTTCCTTTTTCCCCGCATCCTCGCCAACACCTGTTGTTGGTGGTGTTGCTGATGATGGCTATTCTAACAGGGGTGAGGTGGAATCTTAGCGTGGTTTTAATTTGCATTTCCTTTATTGCTAGAGATGGTGAGCATTTTTTCATGTGTTTTCTGGCCATTTGAATTTCTTCTTTTGAGAAAGTTCTGTTTAGTTCACTTGCCCATTTCTTTATTGGTTCATTAGTTTTGGGAGAATTTAGTTTTTTAAGTTCCCTGTATATTCTGGTTATCGGATGCAGTTTGTATAACTGCTGTGGCTGCTGTGTGCTGGTATCTGCTGAACGATTTGCCAAGTACTATGGAAAAACGTTGCATCTGCTATCTTTTGTGTTCACTACTTTCTATTGCTATCATTATTATTATTGGCGGCACTGGGGTTTGAACTCAGGGCCTCAAGCTTGCTACACAAGCACTCTACTGCTTGATCCATGCCCCCACCCTATATAGGTGAAGAAACGAAGACACAGAGAGATTAGTAAACTCTTCATAATCGCACAGATGGTTGACAGCACGGCTGGGTAGCTCTCACTAGACAACTTTCTTTTTATATCAGTAGGATTTGAACTTAGAGCTTTGTGCTTGCTAGGCAAGTGCTCTACCACATGAGCCACATCTCCAGCCCACATACAATTTTAGTGAATTATAATTTCGTTTGGGGGGTTTGCCACCTGTAGCCCAGGGGTTTTGGAAGGCCACTGGCTCCCTGTGCCTGTCTTCTTGTCAGTGGGGTCCAAGTAACAGCCCATCTCTGATGGACTCCCTGTCTCTCTCGTCACATTTTGGGAAACACTATTTGGTTGCGTGCCGGCTCAGGAGAGGACTGGGGACAGGAGTGGATAGTGAAAGAGAGGAGACATTTAGTGGCAGGGCTTGTGTTCCAAGAAGCTTTGATTTCAACACCCCACTTCTCTGTGGCTGTTCTCTCTATTTTGGGATGTTTATATGGATTATCCAAAACCTGTCACACTGACCCTCATGAGCTAACAATGTATCTGAAGAAAACAGTTCTTTTCTCCCAAATTCTTACAGTCAGAGTCAGAAGTTCAAGATTATCCTAAAGCGCTCTTGCTATGGTTGATGAAGCTGCAGGATGATGACGTGTGGCCGTGCAAGTTGAGGCTGATGACTACATTTTCCATAGGACCAAGGAACAATCATCCGTCTACACAACAGCTAACTGGCCAAGGAACATGGGACAGCAACCATCCACGGGAACAGACCCTAACTCTCAGCAGAACAGCATGGGGCACAAAGCAACCAATGTGAGAATCAGATTGTTAAATGCTTCTCTGGTCTTCAGCAAAATGTAACCCGCTGCCAGGCACAGTGTCTCACAGGTATAATCCCAGCTACATGGGAGGCAGAGATCAAGAGGATAGTGTTCAAATCAAGCCACGTAAAACATCTGCAAGACTCCATCTCAACCAATTAAAAAGCTGGGCACAGTAGCACACACCATCATCCCAGCTACATGGGAAGTGTAAACAGGAGGAGAAAGATCCAGGTTATTTCGAGCATAAACCTATCTTAAAAATAACGAAAGCAAAAAGGACTGGGAGCATGGCTCAAGTAGTAGAGCATCTGCCTCAGCAAGACCGAGGCCCTGAGTTCAAAGCCCAGTACTACAAAACAAAAAACAAATAAAACTCCAAAACCTATTTGATATCCAGGTAAAAGAATAAAAGAAAACAAAAAGCAAACTAAGCCATAGAAGCAAGCAGAAACTCAACACATTTAGTAAAAGTGGGCTGAGGGCCCAGAGGGAAACGACACCTACTTTCTTATTTATTTAGGGTTTATATGTGCCCTGCTTCCCAGAGGGACTTTCAGAATCCTGCTAGAATCTTGTGACTGAAATCTAATTGGAGTGAGAGTCTCAAAGCTTGTGAATTCTAATCTGTTGATTAAAAAGCAAAACAAAACAGTTGTAGGGCTCTCACCCCATCCACATGGTTCTCAGATCGGATATGCAAACACTTTCTGTAAATTACACTCATTTTTACTTCCTGGGGGTAAGTAAAATTAACTTGAACATTGGGTCCAATTGCCACTCAGGCAGCTGCAATAACAGCCTAATAAAACGCATATATATGTTCACTTAAAAAAAAAGCCCATAGTTAAGATTGGAATTTAAGTTTCTATATAATTCTAAATCCTATGTGTAGTTTAAAGCCAGGAAATATGTGTTTAAGGCCAAAATTCCATTCCTCTATCTTTCCTGCTCTGGTTATGCCAGACAAATAATAGTTACAGCAACTTGAGAACCCCTTGCTATACCTTAGGTATAATTAAGTGACTTAACTTTGACTTCCTCCCTGCATTCATTATTTGTTGGCTTAGCTTCTATGCTCCGTTCTGATCTTTCCAGAACATCTTCTGTTTCCTGCTGCTGCCCTCCTCACGGACCACGTAGAAGTTACTGAGAAGATACAAATCCCAGTCACACGGTGAAACCGAGTCCTTTCAGCTAGCCAGGAACACCGCTGGGATTTAACCAGCGACTGCAGGATGGATTCAGTACGATGACTTGAACATATGTGACTTACAAAATCACCCCAGGGCAGTGGATGCAAACGCGTCTACTTCTTACTTACGTCATCTGGAAATGCTAAGGCAGGTGTGAAACTGCCCCAGGAAGTCAAACCAAGCCTTACAAATGATCAAAACCTACAACAACTTACAGCAAGCATCAGAACCGTTTACACTCGGAGCTCCATCCTAGTAGGAACTCCCTGAGGACCACCCAGTGGTGCATCTCTGCACCAGGCGATAAATTCTGTTTACTTGCTAAATAAGTACATAAGAGCATAACTGAATTACTGGGTCAGAACATTTTGAGCTGGCCTTTCCACACCATTTACAATCACGATGACATTAGGCAAGATACAACTTCTTGCAACCTCACTTTCCCTGCCTATGAAATGGGCACACTGACCTTAGAGAATGAAATACAAATTAAACAAGATGATTCAATATATTCACAGGCATGTTAAAAAATACTTTGTTATTTTAGTGCCATGATTTATATAATATACAGGTATATTTGATTCTAGCTGGGTAAAAAAATTGGTAATCAAATGATAGCACCTGTGTTACCTGGGGAATTTAAAGATCCTTTTTACCTGAGATAGTCCATGCTTTTTTTTTCCCCTTCTGCATAAGTAGCTAAATAAGGAAAATGCCGCACACTTTTGACTTAAATGGTGAGACCACGCCAATGCCAGACTCTCCTTCCAACTCCAGCCACCACCGTGACTCTGCGAATTATTTACTTGAGTTAAAAGGATAAAAAGCTGCTTTCTAGATGGGCCACCAGCACTAAATTTTACTCTGCTCAAATGTTTGCTGATTTTTCTCCTGCCAGATTTATGTGAAAGTAATAATTTAAAACCTTAAATAGCTGGCTAATTTCAGTGCTTTTAAAATCTTTTCTGGAGACATGGAAAGGCATTATAAATAAGAAATCAAACCCTTGTAATTCCGATTTATAACAATAGGACCCCCTCACATGGATTTCCTCATTTTAAAAACTGATGTATATATGAGGCTCAGCTTTAAATCCAAAATCAAAATGATTTTCACTGATCTCTGCACGCCAATGGCTGGTTCGGTATAGACAATAACAACACATGCCTTATACATTCAGGCACGGCCTTGGCTTTAAGTTCAGGAACCATCTTAAGTGACAGTTCCTACACGTTCAAAAAGAGTTCCCAGAAGGCTCTGGGCTTCAAGTTTCCTCTCATTTGTACCTGCTGTAAATGAAGACTCAGTTTTGTTGCCCATCCATCTCCAAATACAGCCTAAGTCCAACTCTGAAGAGAGCTGCTTGTAGGAGGCATTTTGCTACTGATGTCTATTTTTCTTTCAGGGAAAATATTTGTTTCAAATCATCAACCTACATCTCTAATTCTATCACAAGAATTAAAAAATGAACTAGTGGGTGACAACATGAAGGAACAGAAGTGCTGGTGATTTGCCAAGGGTGCAATGCATTTATAATGGAATTATTAATGGACTCGTGATCTTTATGCCCAGGGTGACTGAGGGCTTCACCTCGCTCCCCACTCAGAGCCTGGGGCACACGTTCCAGCAGACGGCCCCCCATAGCACCTAGCACTGACCCTAGAGGGACTGTACTGCAGGGAACTACCCCACACTGGCTGTGTTCTGGTTGACAGTGGCCTACTCTCCCCTACTTCCTTTGAGGGCCTCAGGGACCTCTTGGTGTTCCCTGCACAGTCTGGTCCTGTAGGAGAGGCTCTGCAACTGAGGGTCTAGATGGGGGGGTCTCATTTCTCACTGCAGGGCTTGGTACAGATGTTCACATCCTCAGATCAGCCCGGGTGACTTCTGCCTCACCCCAATCCTGTTCTTCTGAGCCTGCTGAGAAAACTGGTCCCCATTTCTCAAAGGTGTCAAGTCACACTCAACTCCTGCCCACTCCCACATATGAAAGGACGATGGTATTTTAGTCAGATGCCCCATGGGTTACAGTCCCAAATGTCAACTCCTAAGAATTTACACTATTTTTTGCTAGTAGGAAAATGAAAGAAATGAAGAAACCCTTCACCCCATCATGGATTCCAAAATACTTAACCATTTCTTAACCCTCAAATTCTGGTTCAATATCTAGCCATACATTTTTAAGACCATACTCAGCAAAATTAATTAGCCAAGCTTAGACGACTAAGACAGATGACCAGCAAGATAAAGCTGAGTCAACAGGCTTAGGTTCCAGTCACAACCCCAACAAGGACAGAGAACAAGTATCAGCTTCCCCATTGGCAAGACAGAAGTACAACCTGGCAGCATGGAGCCCCTTGGTCCTCAGCACTTCTTTATATGAGTAAAATGAATCTCCCAAATTCTCTAGAACTGGCCAAAGGGACATTTTGCAATGATGGAAATACTCATGTTATAGCATGTCCAATATGGTAGCCCCTATCTATCTACACGTGGCTACCGAGCACTTAAAATGTGGCTGGGATAAGTGAATTTTAACTTCATTGATTTAAAGGTAAGCAGTCATTGTAGATAGTGTGTCTAATTAGACTACTTTAATTGCTAAGGGCTGGAGATGTTGCTCAATGGTAGTGTGTATGATTTGTATGTGTGAGGCCGTGGGTTCGATCCTCAACATTGCAAAAGAAAAAACTGTAACATAAGGACGAATCTGTGTTTCTGATCTGTAGGCCACGCTGATTGTGTCAACTGGGGTTCACTGCTCTTATAGCACAGAGGATAAAATCCAGAGTTCTGGCCCCCTCCCACTGATGAGATAAGCCTGGTTCGGTGCAAGCCATGCGGAGGTGAAATCTATCTTGCTGCACAGCTCCAGTGGGAAGGTGGAAGGAGAGGCAGGTGAGCTTAGGCAGCATCTCTCTCTCCACTCTGAGATCTTCCATCTCTGGGAACTCCCTAACAATTCATCCTCCATCCAGCAGCCAGAATGGTTTTATTATTATCACTGTTATTATTATTTGCAGAACTGGAGATTGAACTCAGGGCTTTTCACTTGCCAGAATGAGCTTTTAAAATAACCCGTGTGCTTAAACCCTCCAGTGGCTCCCTACTCACCATCCAAACTCCTCTCCCAGGGTCCTGCTCGCCTCCTTCAGTTTCCTTCCCCCGTCCCTGGTTTCAGCCTGTCATCCCAGCTACACAGACAGCATAAACAGGGGGATCTGCATCTGAGACTGGCCCCGGGCATAAATAAGGGACCCTACCTAACAACTAAAATGCAAAAGAGCTGGGGGGCGTGGATCAAGTGATAAAGTGCCTGCCTAGCAAGTGCAAGGTCCTGAGTTCAAACCCCAGTACTGCCTAAAAAAAAAAAAAAAAAGAGGAATAGTAATAATCTGAGTACCCAGGAGGGTGAGGCTGGGTGCAGCTCAGTGGTAGAATGCTTGCCTAGCATGTGCAAGACTCTGGATTTGATGCCCAGCACTGCAAAAAAACAAAACAAAACAAAACCATCTGTGGGTGACCCACGACTAAATGAGGCTCTTGGTGAACCAATGTTTCCAGCGACCCAGCAACTTCCCAATGACCAGAAGATGAAGATAGTGTCACTATCATACTGACTGGAAAGATGAGTCAGGCTAGATGACCAGAAATCCTGTCTTCCTTCTTCCTTCTTCTTTCTCTTTCGTTACCTCTGAATCTGGCTTCTTATCTTGACTCAGCAGAAGCCAGCCATCAGTTACCTACACTACCCTTTTCTTAGTCCTTGCTACATGACCCTATCATTATTCTCTCTTCTTAGATTGCCTTGTACTGGTGGTTTCTACCCTGCAACATTAAATAGATTTCCACACACCCCCTCCATGGCGAAAAAATAGTCACAGCCCCACCTTAGAGCTTCTATTTCTCACTGGGAATTTATGCAGGCACGAGCAACAACAGCTTCCAAAGGCCTTTGACTAAAAGTTGCCTTAGTCAGGAATCCTGAAAATTCAACTGAGTCAGGCCAGGTTTTCAGAAACACATCTGCTTGAAGAATTTACTCCTTCAAGCATTATCTTGAGCCCTTCCTGATGGCTAACGCAGGGCACCATTGGATCTCTTAATAAAAAGAATCTCCCAAATAGCTGAAGTAAATCCAACCTCTGCCTCCAGCCCCAGTCCTGACACCAGAGGGAAAAGGCAAGAGCTGTGCCCTGTTTCAGCCCCCACGTCCATGAGAACACCTTTTAAAAAGTGCTTACTGTGATTTTCCACGTGCATTTGCTATTTGGAGGGTACACTCCAGGAAAACCTTCGCTGCCAATCAGTCCAGACTCTCCAGTGAGAAAACCGCCACAAGTGAAGAGAGGTCTGGGAAAACAGGAGGAAAGAACGCTGAATTTGAGACACCGTCTAACAAGGTCATGGTCACTTCAGCAAAGTGCAAGACACTAACGTGGAGCTCATACTGCTTAATAAATTCTTGCACCAGATAAAAAAATCTCAAGGCTTGCTAGCTCTTAGAAAATTTAAACTACAGCCTGATTAAACCACTCAGTCTCTGTCTCCCTCATCAAATAGCTGTATCTATCTTGTCTATATATATGTATTTAATATATACTTAATACATATGCATTTAAGCTTATCACCTATCTGTCTATCTATCATCTATCTACTACCTACCTACCTACCTGTCATCTTTAAGTCTTCCATAGTATTAAAGTCTTGTAGGAAAATGTAAATGGAACAATTTCACCGGGCAGAGGAGAGGTGACAATCAGGGTTTTAAACACTGACTGCAGTGGGTTCATATAAGAATTTGTAAGGTTCATATAAAAGTTTCTAAGTTCCCTGATCTGGAAACAGGCCCAGCTGCCCTCCCCTTTCCGAAAGTCCTTGGCCACAGGCAAGGAAGAGGGAGGCTGGTGTTGATGGAGGGGGAGGAGATGCCCTGCCCGAGCGGCCATCAGGCTGGTCCCGCAGCGCCGGGGCCTGGGCCGTGCGGGGGTCGGAGAGGACTTAACATTGCGGGGCGGATCCCCGGGTTTTTCGGGGATGGGTCCCCTGCAGTGGGAGCCCACAAGTGGGGATCCACATGGGGGGCCCCAGTGCTTCCCTCCGCTGTCCCTCAGGGCAGAGGACAGGCGGTCAGAGGCACCCCCGCCACGTGGTGGCCCCTGTGCGCGCGGAGCCGGGGTCCCCCCAGGGCGCAGGGGGTGAGGCCGCGGGGACGGAGGAGGGACGGGAAGGAGGGGACCCGGGCGGGGGCGGGGGTCGCCTTACCTCTCGGGGGGCTGCGGCCAGGCGAGCTGGACGGCGGCGGCCAGCAGCAGGCAGAGCGGGGCGCCCCTCATGGCCGCGCCGACGATCGGGGTCCCCGCTGCTCGGGGCTCAGGCCGGCATGGGCTCCGCGGCGCTGTCCCCGTGTCCCCGCGCGCCCAGGTGGCCGCCGTGCGCCGCGCTGCCCCAGGAGCCGCCCTGGCAGCCGGGCCAACGTGAATGTCCCGTTTGTTCCCGCAGGAGGGGCGGCTCCGAGGACACGGCCGCTCCCCCGCGCGGGCGGGGACCCGAGGGCCTGGCCCGGGATCCTCACCGGGTATGGGGCGCCCCCCCCACCCCCTTCTAAATAAACCGTGCTGTGCTGGCCGGGGAGTGAACCCTGAGTTCCTGCTTTGTCTCCTTGGGACATCCAGAGCCCTGGGGGGGAAAGGAAAATGGGGGGAAGGAGGGAGAGACTATTCTAGTTCTAAGAGAGAGAGAGAGAGAGGGAGGGAGAGACAGGAGAGGAGGGAGAGACTATTCTAGTTCTAAGAGAGAGGCATCCTATTTAATTGCAGCTTTTGCTCGCTCACTTTGGACACACACAACCTCAGCGCAGTCTTCTTCGTGCAACAGTGACGAGGGAGGTCGTGCCTGTGAGTGGATTTAGGCAAGTGATTTGGGAGTGAACTGTCATTGAGTGTCAAATCTCGAACACAGACCCCAAATCATCTCACCTCCCCATCCCTTGTTAGGTTCTGAAGGTGATGTTTCTCTGCTGGCATTTCTCTGTTACCAGAACAGCATTTCCAACAACTGGAAAAAGTTAATATTTGCAGAGAATTTGTTTTTCTAAGAACAGCCTTAGCCTTGTGGAATCAAGGCTTTATTTAAATGCAGAAAAACAAAAAATTTCAAACCTTTACTTTGTCAAGTGCTACCCAATAACCAGGGGCGAATGAAAGAATAACCAGAACAGAATGGATTCATTGAGATTTCTGAATAACCAAAGTGCTAGAGCTGAGTTTTAATGCCTCATTTGTGTTGCTTCTTCTAAATTTTCACCTTTCTAAGAAAAAGTGAAAGTAGCACTTATCAAGACATCATTTTTAGTAGTGAATTTATAATGCTAAGGACATAAAAACCCTGACAAGGATGGTTAGCGGTCAGAAAACCCAAGAACTTCTACTAGGATCTAGAACTTTTAGATTGACCATTATTGGAAAAGTGAAGGAAAAAAACACCACGAGCTACAACCTTTAAAAAAGTTCCCCAAAGGCACCACACCCTGTTTGATATTTTTTTTGAAAAAAGGGATTACAGAATCTGGCAGACTACATTACTTCCTGAAACTCACACCCTCAACTCAATAAAAATTTCTTCAAAACAGCAAAAGAGGAAAATACATGACTGTTTATTTTGCACACATTTCAAGAATAAGCTGTCCAACAGCGTAAGTGCTTTATATGATAGTCTAAACAGTCGTAGTTGGAAGTTATTAAGTGAAAACATTGCTCAATTCACTTTCTGGTAATGGTTTGGAGTCCTTGTAACCTGAAAGTACTTAGGAGTGTTTTCAAATATTAAAATAAAAGACCAAAGAATTAAACATACCTAAACAGACAGAAAGCTATTTGAGCATAAATGTGCAACAGCATTTTTTTCCTTAATTTATAGAGGGGTGACTGTGCTCATATCCTCACTAAAAAGTGAGGGTTCTGACACTAACCGTTCTGTTGTTGACATAAGAAAGACATTGATTTTACCATGTGATTTTAAAGGTTTACTAAGACCCATCTTATTTGCTCTTAAAAACACATATTTGACTTGGAACTACAGTTCTGACCAAAATTATAAACCTTCAGTGTCCCAAGAAGTTGAATGTGTTAAACTTGAGACAGACCCACAGGGACTTAAAGGTGTGTGTAAGGTCCACCTCTGTGAGGACAGTTTCTGGAGTCTGCGATGTGTGTTAATGCAATGCACAGGAAGCTAAGAACCCAGGCAGCAGGTAAGGGGAAAGTGGGGAGGACAGAACCTTCTAGATGGATTTGCCAAAGGAAACTGAACAGAAGGAAGGTGAGTGGCCCGTGTTGCACAGACAACCACGGTCACAGGAATATGAAAACATTCACCCGTGAACTGACCACGTGTAAAATTAGGCCCCATTCAAGCTTGCCTGGCTGGGCAATATCAGCATTTTCCCGGTGAGTCTGGTTGCTTCATCACCCAGTAAACAAACACATGACCCCAAAGCACACTCATCCCACAGTGTGGAATCAAACGGTTACAGAACCAGAATTCCATGGGATGGACTCAAGTGGTTGGTAGTAGGGTGCCTCACTCTCAACTCCAAGTATTAAAAAGAACCCTGAGAGAAAAATGCAGAAAGCCTACCATACTTTTCCAGAAGTAATCGTGTTAGCTTTCTGTTACTAAAAAGAAATACCTGAAGCAATCAAGTTATAAAGTGAAAAGGTTTAAGATCTCACAGTTTTAGGGATTTATTCCGTGACTAGGGGGTCATGTTACAGCAGCCCAGCACAGCAGGAGATGAGAAGTGAAAGAAAAAGAGGAATGGCTTGGGATCCATCTGTTCCCCTCTGAGGACATGCCCCCAATGACCTGAAGACCTCCCACTGGGCTCCACCTCTCAAAGGTTCCTCCACCTCCCAACAGCACCATGGACTGAGAGCCAAGCCCTGAACACACTTGGGCCTTTGGACGCCATTGCAGGTCCAAGCTACGAAGTGATCTATGCTATGCTGTGAAAGTCCAAAGTGAAAGGAGGGTTTTGTAATTTGCAATGTGGTTTTGTCAGGAAAAGTATGTTTACAATGTTCACGTTGAAGCTGGGCACTGGTGCCTCAAACCTGTAATCCCAGTTACTTGGGAAGCTGAGATCAGGAGCATGGAGGTTCGAGGTCAGCCCAGGCAAACAGTTTATGAGCCCTCCATCTCCAAAATAACCAGAGCAAAATGGATTGGAGGTGTGGCTGAAGGGGTAGAGCGCCTGCTTTGCAGCACAAAGACCTGAGTTCAAACCCCAGTTCCACCCCCTCACCCAGAAAGTTCATACTGAGTCATTCTTTGTTCATTCGAACAATTAGCACGTTTCAAATACAACAGAAATTTTGTTTTTTTACTTGCAGTAAAGTTGAACTCAGGGCTCATACATGCAAAGCAGGCACTCTATGAATTGAGTCATGCCTCTAGTCCCTTACAACAGAAATTTTGACGATTACAAAACAAATTTAATTTTCCGATTTTCAGTTTTATTTAATAAACTTCAGACATGGACAATTTCTGATTATCTTAAAAGGTGCCCAAGCACCAATCCGGGGCCTCAGACTGAGAGGAGGGGGTAGGAGAGGAGGCAATGGGGTGTCTGGACTCTCCTGTCCCACGGTACTGAGCCATATCTGGAGCTCAGGTGCTCTCTGATTTCCATGGATGTCACATGGTGGCAGCTGTACCACAGGGGTCTCTAGATTTATAAGGGTTACAAATCTGAGGAAAGAAGGAAAAGGATCTGGAAAGCAGTTGGTGTGGAAACCCTTTTGTGCATTCTGAGTTAGTGATGGTACACAGTTCTCCAGGACTATCAAAGCAGGATTCTTTTGTCTGGGAACACAGGGTAGTGTAGAGTTACGACCTAAACACTACAGCCATGGACCTGCATTTTCTGAATTGTTTGTTCATTGGGTTTATATATTTATTTCTTTGGTGCCTATTACACAGGCGAGGCAAGCTACCACTGAGCTACACCACCAGCCCCCGAATTCAGATTTTTATTCATCAACATTTAAGAACTCTCACGATCTTTCAATTCTGTGTATGGACCCAAGCAATACAAACTCCTGTGTTCTTTTAAGTTTAAAATCAAACGCTAGTTTAATGTTATTTTTTAAATTGGTGAATGTACACGAGGAAGACATGCAGACTTTCCTTCTATGCCTCCCACTGCCCCCACCAAAACCACAACGCTGGTCAGGCTCTTCGTTACAAACAAGTCCACTCGGAGTCGTATTTAAAATCAGCAAGAGTTCCTGTTACCATTCAGAGTTAGACCACAGACTCAAGGTGCATTTCCCTGCAGTGCTGGCCAAACCCTTGCTTCCCAAGTGCCCAGTGAGAAACCCACCGCCACTCGTGCCTCCAAGACTGAGCACAAATGCTGCTGCAGTTGTCCCCACGCCACCACCTCAGGTCCATTTCCACTCTGGGAAGTCCCACCTTGCAACACTCCTGCTCCCAAGGCCAGGCACCTCTGCTGCTGGCTACAAAATGATTGTGGCAGGACCCTTTGGTCATGTTGATTGCTTTTGATCAAAGTCTCATCCAGGTGTACAGGATTGGCACTGTCCATGCCACATGTCACATCACTGCCGTGTCCACAGCTCAGCAGCAAAGGAGTCTGGGAACTCAGCACTGTGGAGGTGGCGGGCCACATCGCTTAGAAACTTCTGCAAATATTAAAAGGCTACTCAAAAAGTAATGAGCAGGCACAAGCTCAAAGTTTAGTTAGCCTGATTCCTTGCACCTCTTCACCGAGAAAAAGCAGCCCCAGGGGGCTCTTTCCCTTTTTTTTGGGCGGGTGGGTACTAGAGTTTGAACACACTTGCTAGGCAGGCACTCTACCATTTGAGCCACACCCGGGGCCCTGTTGCTTTAGTTAATATTCAGATAGTGTCTCACACATTTTGTCTCCGGCCGAGCCTCCCCCCTATGCCTCCCAAATAGCTGGGATTACATGAATGCACCACCACTACTCAGCGTGTTTGTAGAGATGGGAGTCTTGCTAACTTTTGCCTGGGCTGGTCTCAAACCTCAATCCTTCCCATCTCTGCCTCCCGAGTAGTTGAGGTCACAGGCATGAGCCACCACATCTGGTCCTACAGGGGATGAAATTGTGTATGAAATTGCCCAGGTAACAAAGGTGCTGAATCAAAGCAGGTCTGTTCCCCTGTTCATGATGAGCCAGCATCATTTACTGAGCTGTGCAAAGAGCTGCACGATAATATTTCGTTTTTCCTCTCGACAACCCTGGAGGAAGGAATGCTCACCATGGTTTCACAGGTGAAGGCTCTGAGGTATGGGGAGGTCAGCCTTTGCCCTAAAGACCCAGGACCTGTATGAAAAGCTGGGCTTTGAACCCAGGATGCCTGGAAATTCAAGGTTTGATCACTACCCTCTGCCAACTCACTAGGGCCTCTCCTGGGACACGCAGATGCTCCAAGCGCATGGAGATGGTGGGTAGAGAGGGAAGCACGTGCTGTTTACCTGCCCAGTGCCCCTTCCTTGGGGAGCCTGTCCCTCCTATGCCCCAAGGTCCTGTGAACAGCGATTCCTCAAGTGCCCCCAGTGGTGAACGTGACCCAGGACTGAGTCAGACAGTTCTCCCAGGACTTCACTGCTGGAGATCTCGGGAAGGAGGTTCTTGTCTCCTCCTTCTTCCTCTGGAAGGAGTGTGTAATAAATGTTTCCCTGGGGAAGGAGTTGGGGATGTTTCAGAGCAGGCCACACACCTTCCACATGGAGGTGGGCCTCCAAAAATTTGCAAAAGACTGTGTTGAAGATGCAGAGTTAGTTCTACAGAGAAGACTCGGACAAGTGTTAATCAAAAAAACTATCTTAGTCAAGCATGGTGGCACCTGCCTGTAATCCCAGCACTCAGGAGGTGGGAGGATCATGGGTTTAAGGCCAGCCAGTTTTGCACAGTGAAACCCTGCCTTAAAGAAAAACAAAGTCTGGAGATGTAGCTCAGTGGTAGAGCACTGGACTAGCATGTGTGAGACCTTGGGTTCATTACCCAGCACCACAAAAAATGCCACCCGAACCCTAAAAAACCGAGACCTCAACGTGCAGGCCATTGGCGGTAATGAAGTCTATGAAGCACGGAGTACAGTTAATGACCACAAATCAACACAAAAAGCCTCAGAATTCCTTCATTCTGTCGACTTACAGGCAAAAAGGGATTAGTGTCACTGGCAGTTAATAAATATCTTTGTCTTTTCACTTGATAGGTGTACTCACACATTACCAAAACTGGTTAAAAGTAAGCTCCCTGACTCCTTTGCTCCCAAAATTCTGAAACCATTTTACAGTCTTATAAATGCTTTTGAAATAATTCCAACAAAAACTTTATTTTCCTAAGAAACAAGTAAAACTCTGAGTACACATTTTTTTTTCTGCTAAGATGATTGCAAAAGAAGATATGTGTGCCAGATGCAGTGGTTCATACTTATAATCCCAGCTACTTGGAAGGCAAAGATTGAGAAGATCAAAATTTGAAGCCAGCCCAGGCAAAAAGATACAGAGACCCCTGTCTCAATAAACAAGCCAGGTGTGGTGGCTTACACTGTAATACCAGCTACGCAGGAGGCACAGGCAGGAGGATGACAGTGCAAGGCCAGCCTGGGCAAAAACTGGGGATCCTATCTGATAAATAACCTAAAGCAAAAAGGGTGGGAGGCGTGGCTGAAATGGTAGAGCACCTGCCTAGCAAGTGCAAGGCTCTGAGTTCAAACTCCAGTACCACCAGAAAAAGAGGAAGAAATAAAGCAAAACAGAATGATGGGAAAACATCATTCTCAGTATATTCTAAATAATGTCAACATGCTCGAACATCAACATATACATTGATAGTGGGAATTAAACGGCTATGAATCAGTATGAGGTTTATCCCTGCTTGAATGAATTTAACAGGATTATGGGTCTTGATGGAGTCCAGAGCCCTGTCTCAGGGACACTGCAGTCGCTGCCTCTTCACTGGGGATGCTGGGAAAGATGGTCAGACTGATGACTGGGCTGTGCAGGACCAATGGCAGCAGAGGTGCTGCCTCTGCGCCTGCACCTGGCTCCTGTTCGACTTCTCAGTTGGTGACATTCCCACTGGCAGCCTGAGAAGCTTTTGTTTCTTTTTCCCTTTCCCTTTGTGGTATACTTAGGTATTATGGGTAGACGTCGGGCACTAGAAAAACACTAGGCATATATGTATTTGTCTGACGCGCACATTGCTTCCTGGTATTATCATTTACGCGTCGTAGGTACACATGGATGCATGCATGAGTGTGTGTGTGCATCTGAGCATACGCACGTGTGCAGGGCTCCGGTGCCTGAGACGTCACATCCTTTGGTCACCCTTGTCACACAACAGACACCTACCTTCAGTCAGGTGTCGAATTAGATGGAAGGCAGGCATCCTGTGTCATCTGCCTCATGTCACATTCTTCTGAGGCCCCAAGGCTAAGGACACCCTCCAGTGGCACTTCATCCTCTAAAACAAAATACAAGAAAGAAAACAACACTCACACCTCCCTGAGCCACGCACGACTGGCAAAACATTTACAGTAGAGGAAAAGAAAGATCAAGCGTTTAGCCCATTTGGACTTCTGGAACAAAAGTGCCATAGGCCGTGGGTAAAGACATTTACTTCCCAAGTCCTACAGGCTGGCAAGTTCAAGATCGAGGGGCTAGCTGCTTCTGAAAGTGGTGAGGGGGCTTCTCTTAGACGCAGCTCCTGCGTGCACCGTGGAGGGAGGGGCACTAATCATTCCTTATGATCTAATCACCCCTCCAGACCCTGCTCCCTAATACCAACGCCCTGTTGTTGAATAGATGTTCACGTATCTATTTTCAGGCTGGGGAGTGGCTCAAGCGTGAGGCCCTGAGTTCAAACCTCAGTGCTGCCAAAAAAAAAAAAAAAGAAAAGAAAAGAAATACTATTCCTTGTTATAAAAAAAGAATGAATTTTCAGGACAACACAGACATTCAGACTATATAGCACCATGCAAGAATGAATTTAAAAAGAAAAGCTACAAAAGCTGTTTGATTATCTCCAGAATAATTAACCCAACCCTTCGTGAAGCTCCCATCTCAACAAAGATAGCTCTGGTCAGTCTGAAAACTTAGGTACTTTGCATACCGTAACCAGCAGCACACTGTCACTGGTGGGTGTCTCAGAAGACCCTGGTTGAGACGATCTCAGGTCCTTAGCAGCTCAAGCAAAGCCTTGAGCAGAGACGCACAGACTGCAAAGTAGCATCAAAGTTTTATTGAGAGTGAAAGCAGGGAACACACTCCCCAAGGAAGGGGGAGTGGCTCTGAGCAAGGCGGCTTAAGAGTGGCACTTGTAGAAAAAGCTCTGGTGCCCTAGTTTGGAAGGGTTTTTATAGCAAGGGGAGGAGATTTGGGTGGCACTGAGGAGGGGCTTTTAGCGATTGACAGACTGATTGACTGCACCTGTGGATTCACTGGGCCTTCCATAGTCATTAGACTGTAATTAGGGACCCGGATTTGTCTGCCCCAGTTAGGGTCCAGATGAAAATGCTGTTTCAAAAGGGGCGTTTTGGGGTGGTTCTGGGTGGAGCTAAACCTCTTGTTCCTTGCAAGTGTTCTGCAAGGAGACCACCTGTTCCCTGTGACCTGGTTTGGGTACTTTGCTTGATCTTCCTGCCTCAATACCAGGCAAATAATTCCACCTTCAAAATTATTACTGCCAAGAAAATTTGGTAGCAGCAAAACCAACAATGGACTGAACTCTTCAGGTCAAATAAGGGGAAAAAAAGGGAGTTTCCATGTGGGTAGCATGACAGAGGAAGGCTGGATGATTGGGAAGGGTGAACCTGAGATCCCAAAAAGAGAGGTGGCACTGCCTGGGGATGGAGAGAGAGAGCTTGGTGGTATAGCAGGAGGGAGGGACCATGCCTGGTCTGTGGGTGAGCTGGGTCCCCTGAGACCCATGGAGTCTCTCAAGATGGCTTCCTGCAGAGGCTGGCCCTTGGTGGGGATGGAGTGAAAGCCTTTCTGAGGTGTGGACTCCAGAGAGGATGGCAGCTTGCAGGTGAGAGGAGAAGTCGGGGCTTTTGGAGACCCTTCCTCAGTGTGTGTCACTTGGAGCTGTGTGGCATTGAACTGCTCCCAATCCCCAGCCACAGCAGTTCCCACGTAGAATCAGAAGCTATTGTCACCTCCTCTTTCTGGGGAGAACACTGCCCAGATTGTCCCCTGGACTCTCAGTCTGGTTGTCCTGCTGGGGTCACCACACCCACCTCTGTGTGGGAGCAGGGACCCAGAGCAGAGTTAATTGCACCTTCACCCCCCCTGCCTCAGGGACATCTCCATCAGACTGCCTGATGCCACTGGGCCACTGGGAGGCCATGAGCCACCTCCTAAGAAGAGTGGCACATGGTATTCTCTTCCCTCTGTGACTGAGACCTGAGCGGATGTAGGTCACATCTGAGGCACCATCTCCACACTGCTGGAGCTATCTCATCTCCATGGGAGATGAAAGTGAGCATCACTGGGGCCCCTGAATCCAGCCAGGCCTGCTGAGTCCATGCTTAGACTTTCTTTTTCCTCACTTGGTTCTCCACTAAGTTCACCTTTTCTTTAAACTAGTTGGGCTCAGGTAATTACGTGTCAAACTTGTGCTGCTTCCTCTGCCTGGACTTCTCCTACTTCACCACACCTCCCCCCCACCAGCAAATCACTTCTCTTTTGTGTCAGTGCACTTCACGTTACTGCAGCGAAGTACCTGAAGCAATCAGCTTACAAAGAGTAAAGGTTACTTAGCTCATGGTTCTGGAGGTTCCAGTTGAAGATGGGGTTCCCTTTGCTTTGGGAAGGCAGGAATGTGTGGTGGAGCAAAACCACTTAGATCACAAGCCAGGAAGCAGAGAGACTGAGGGGCTGAGGTCTGACAGTTCCCCGCAAGGGGTCACACCCTTGACTTAAGAACCTTCTATGAGGTCTGGCTTCTTGAGGAAAGCACTACCCTGGGGGGGCCAAGCCTTTAACACACGGACCTTCAGGACACTCATCCAAACCATAGCACTTAAAGATGGCTAAAAACTGATCAATCCAGCCAGATGGATCGATCACCTATAATCATGGCCATCTGGGAGGCTGAGATTGGGAGGATCAAGGTTTGAGGCCAGTCCAGGCAAATAGTTTGGGAGACCTCATCTCCAAAATAACCAGAGCAAAATGGACTGGGGCTGTGGCTCGAGTGGTAGAGCGTCTGCTTTGCAAGTGTGAAGTCCTGAGTTCAAACCCCAGTCCCACAAAAACCAAAAAAGATTCATCCACCCTCTTCCTACGTGTTTATGAGCTAGGGTGTGGTGTTTTGATCCGTGAGTCCATTGGATAGTGATCAACTCAGGGTAGTTAGCACACCCATCACTTTAGACTTTATCATTTCTTTATGGCAAGTATATCCAAATTTATTTCCTTTAATTATTCTCTCTCTCTCTCTCTCTCTCTCTCTCTCTCTCTCTCTCAGAGATACTGCCTTTTTTTTATTGTTTTATTATTCATATGTGTGTACAAGGCTTGGGTCATTTCTCCCCCCTGCCCCCACCCCCTCCCTTACCACCCACACCGCCCCCTCCCTCTCCCCCCACCCCCTCACTACCCGGCAGAAACTATTTTGCCCTTATTTCTAATTTTGTTGTAGAGAGAGTATAAGCAATAATAGGAAGGAACAAGGGTTTTTGCTGGTTGAGATAAGGATAGCTATACAGGGAGTTGACTCACATTGATTTCCTGTGCGTGTGTGCTACCTTCTAGGTTAATTCTTTTTGATCTAACCTTTTCTCTAGTTCCTGGTCCCCTTCTCCTATTGGCCTCAGTTGCTTTTAAGGTATCTGCTTTAGTTTCTCTGCATTAAGGGCAACAAATGCTAGCTAGTTTTTTAGGTGTCTTACCTATCCTCACCCCTCCCTTGTGTGCTCTCGCTTTTATCATGTGCTCATCGTCCAATCCCCTTGTTGTGTTTGCCCTTGATCTAATGTCCACATATGAGGGAGAACATACGATTTTTGGTCTTTTGGGCCAGGCTAACCTCACTCAGAATGATGTTCTCCAATTCCATCCATTTACCAGCGAATGATAACATTTCGTTCTTCTTCATGGCTGCATAAAATTCCATTGTGTATAGATACCACATTTTCTTAATCCATTCGTCAGTGCTGGGGCATCTTGGCTGTTTCCATAACTTGGCTATTGTGAATAGTGCCGCAATAAACATGGGTGTGCAGGTGCCTCTGGAGTAACCTGTGTCACAGTCTTTTGGGCATATCCCCAAGAGTGGTATTGCTGGATCAAATGGTAGATCAATGTCTAGCTTTTTAAGTAGCCTCCAAATTTTTTTCCAGAGTGGTTGTACTAGTCTACATCCCCACCAACAGTGTAAGAGGGTTCCTTTTTCCCCGCATCCTCGCCAACACCTATTGTTGGTGGTGTTGCTGATGATGGCTATTCTAACAGGGGTGAGGTGGAATCTTAGTGTGGTTTTAATTTGCATTTCCTTTATTGCTAGAGATGGTGAGCATTTTTTCATGTGTTTTCTGACCATTTGAATTTCTTCTTTTGAGAAAGTTCTGTTTAGTTCACTTGCCCATTTCTTTATTGGTTCATTAGTTTTGGGAGAATTTAGTTTTTTAAGTTCCCTATATATTCTGGTTATCAGTCCTTTGTCTGATGTATAGTTGGCAAATATTTTCTCCCACTCTGTGGGTGGTCTCTTCAGTTTAGAGACCATTTCTTTTGATGAACAGAAGCTTTTTAGTTTTATGAGGTCCCATTTATCTATGCTATCTCTTAGCTGCTGTGCTGCTGGGGTTTCGTTGAGAAAGTTCTTACCTATACCTACTAACTCCAGAGTATTTCCTACTCTTTCCTGTACGAACTTTAGAGTTTGTGGTCTGATATTAAGATCCTTGATCCATTTTGAGTTAATCTTGGTATAGGGTGATATACATGGATCTAGTTTCAGTTTTTTGCAGACTGCTAACCAGTTTTCCCAGCAGTTTTTGTTGAAGAGGCTGCTATTTCTCCATCATATATTTTTAGCGCCTTTGTCAAAGACAAGTTGGTTCTAGTTGTGTGGCTTCATATCTGGGTCCTCTATTCTGTTCCACTGGTGTTCATGTCTGTTTTTGTGCCAGTACCATGCTGTTTTTATTGTTATTGCTTTGTAATATGGTTTGAAGTCAGGTATTGTGATACCTCCTGCATTGCTCTTTTGACTGAGTATTGCCTTGGCTGTTCGGAGACACTGCCTCATTGTTAATTATACTCTTCCTATCAAACAATAACACTGTGCCCGTCAGTTCACCTCTCTTCCTTGCCCTCCCCTCACCAGTGTCCCCCGTCTCTGTGACCACTATTCAGCTCTCAACTTCTATGACACCAGCTGTGAGACGATACAGCATTTGTCTTTCTGTGCTTGACTTGGTTCACCTAACACAATATCATCCAGGTGCAGCCCCACTGTCACAAGTAACGGGACTGCACGCTTTTTTGTGGCAGAGTAGTATTCTCTGTGCATGTATACTGCATTTGCTTTATCCCTTTGCCTGTTGATGGACTTTAAGGTTGATTCCCTGCCCTGGCTGTGCCGACTAGTGCTGCAGCCAGCGAGGGGGTGCAGTGAACCACGGTGTCTTTTCAGATTCGCTTCAGCACCCATCGTCTGTGAGTGTTCTTAGCCTCTGGGGGATGGACTGCCCCTCTGCTTGTCCCTGTTTTACCCTGCACACTTGTCACAGCACCTCCACTGATTGAGGTCCTGCTTTCTTACTGCTGTGGGCCTCTCTCTAGAAAGCTGTAATCTGTCGAGGGCAGGAGCTGTCATTTGTGGGTTTTGCAGCTTGAGTCCAGTCCAGCTGCTCACGCAGACCGCTCCTGACTAGTATTTGTGGCATGAATGAATGAGTGAATGAATGAGCGAACAAATGAAGCAAGAGTCTCTCCCCAAGTTTTTCAAGAAGAGATATTTGCATCTCAGCAGATAGAGGCAGGGCAGCATTTGGAATGGATAATGAAAGGAACCATTCTATCCATCAGTCTGTGTGTCCATGTGTCTGTCTGTCTGAATGTCCTTAGGCATAGCTGGAGATGGGGACTTGCAGGATGCAAGAGTGGCTCCTGCTTGGGAGGACAAAGCCAGGGCTGTTAAGGGCTACCTGCCCCCAGCACTAGTTTTTGTAGCAACTATCATCACCACCTGCTCTCAGGTGGGGAGTTTGGTGGGCACCTCTGGGAAACTGAGGCAGAACTGAGGAGGGGGAGGGGGAGTGCAGGGAGTTGTCTCCAAGCAGCTCGTGTATTCTTGTTGGTTGATTGAATTTGTTTCCTGTAGGGATTTTTCCTCTCCATCAGTATGAGAAACCGTGTAGGTTCTAAATAGACCAGAGCAGAATCTGATTACATTAATAGATGTAAAAAGAAAGTGCTCAAAGCATCAGATGGTTTTCTAAAATTATTCTCAAGACCATCCTAGCAAATAGACCTGATTAACTATTAGTTCTTTTTTCCAGTATGGGTTTTGAACTCAGGGCCTTGTGTTTGCTAGGTAGGCACTCTGCCACTTAAGCCACACCCCACACCCTTTTGGCTTTATTTATTTTTCAGGTAGGGTCTCAAGTTTTTGCCCAGGCAGGCCTTAGACCTTTATCTTCCTTCCTGTGGCCTCCTGTATTGTGGGGATCACAGACACTCATCACCACACCTGGCTTGTTAATGAAGATGGGGTCTCACTGACATTTTTGCCCGTGTGGGCCTCAAACTATGGTCCTATCAATCTCCACTTCCTGAATAGTTGGGATTACAGGTGTGAGCCACCTGGCCAGGGCAACTGTTAGGTTTTGATGTACTGACCTTGTTCCTACAACAGAAGGAGGCCAGCTCCAAGCTTCGTCATGTATTAGCTAGGAGACTTGGGCAAGTCACTCAACATCCAGTGACATACTTTTATCACTTCGACAACACAATAAAGCCATCACAGCTACTACTCCCTCATGGGTGTAGTGGGATGAAATGAAGGGGAAGTAGTCTTATGTTCAACCCTGTGCTGCTTTTTATAGACGGTACCTGCCATGACTTTCTCTGTTTTCAAGTGACAGAGAAAACAACACAACCACGGAAGCAAAACCAAAATGTACCGGCTCTCTCTCAACACCGGAAGGTAGGTCTTGGCTCAAAGACTGCACACCTGGAATCCCAGATACATAGGAGGTGTAGCTCAAAGTACTGGTACTTCTGCCCCAATCTCCCACGGCATCCAGAGGGCGGAGATGTCACACACCATGCAGAAAAGACCAAATCCTTCCGCAGGAAGGTGTCTCTTTCCACTTCTCCAAAGGGCTTACTCCCATTTCTGCCACCCACTTCTTTTTTTGTTTTTGGTGATACTGGGGTTTGAACTCAGGGTCTCATGCTAGACTTGCTAGGCAGGCACTCTACTACTTGAGCCACTCCACCAGCCCTCACCCACTCCTTATCTGATAAATGAGGGCCAGAAGTTGAGCACTTGGGCAACTGGTAAGCCAGGAGATGGAGGTGGAATACCATTATTTGTGGTTCTAAAACCAAAGACAGGAAAGGCGTGATGGTGTACACCATAATCCCAGCTACTCGGGAGGTGGAGATGGGAAGATCACAGGTTCCAGGTCAGCCCAGGCAAAAACATTAGTGAGACCCTATCTCAACAGCTGGGTGTAATGGCTCTTGCCTATAATCACAGCTAAGCAGGAGGCATAAGTAAGAGGATTGCAATCCCAGGCCATCCCTGAGCAAAAACAGAGGTCCCTGTCCAAAAAATAACTAAAGCGTAAAAGGGCTGTGGCATGGCTCAAGTACAGCGCCTGCCTAGAAAGCGCAAGGGCCTGAGTTCAAACCCCAGTACTGCCAAGCAAAGAGAACAAAATGAAACAATCCAAGTGCATGCAGTCATGGAGCCAGTGCCAATTCCTGGATGCCTTGCCAGTTCAAGCCTCAGTTCAGAGCCCAAGTGCAGGGAGGAAGGAGAGCAGCTGGCTGAGCACCAATGTGCCAATGGCCTTCAGCCGTGCTTTCCCATGGTGGCTCCCAGAGCTGACGCCTGGGCAGACACAGTGTTCTGGTGGGTGGGTGGGAGTGGGGCATGCCTCCTCTTTCTTGTAACCTGTTGCATTGGGAGCCCCCAGGGGCTGCTGGAGCCTCTCCCTCAGTGGTGGCTTGTTATTGCTGTCAGCGCAGACCCAGGGTCCCAACTCTGTGTCCCTCAGGTGGGAATCTCCCAGGTCCCTTTCTTCTCCATGAAAACACAGGCAGCCCATCCAGCTGCAGGCTCTGCACCCATGGCTTCCACACATCGCTAACTGAAAAGATTTGGGGGAAGTCTTGCACTGAACACATACAGACGCCCCCTTCCCGGTCATTCCCTAGACAACACCGTCTGACGTGGCCTGCTGAGCACTTATATGTTACTGTAAATTCCAGGGGTGTTTTTCACTGCCTGGGAGGATGGGCCTGGGCTGCATGCAAACACAACAGCATTTTAGGCAAGGGGCTTGAGCAGTTGCAGATTTTGGTATTCAAGGGGTGCCAAACCAGCCCCCCTACCATAACCGGGGAACTGTGCCTGTCAGGTAACCGTGTGGCAGTTGGACTTGACTGCTCTGCTGGTGCTCCAGCCATCTCTTAACACTGGAGCCAGGCGGGGATGCAAGGACTTAGTCCTCTTCACTCTTTTCCACTGTTCTGGTGAGGTAGGCTAAAATTAGGGAAAGTTTGGGGCTCATTAAAAATATATAGATAGATACAGATATAGATCTATATATCTCTCTATATATTTTAAACATCTTAGATTAACCGTGCTGTGGCTTAGGACCCACCCACACCTGGCTGGGACCATCCATGCCTTCCCACTCATCGATTATTGGATGGGAATCACCTGGCTCCCGCCGCCCATGGGTTAGCTTAAGTTTTCAAAGTACCTGAGAAAGAGAAGCAGCTCTCTAGCCAGCATACTCCACCTGCACCCATCACGCTCCCTCTTGCCTAATTTTTAATAAACTCCCTTTATACCCACGTGTCCTGCCATGGATTCTTCACTCGGGACAAAGAATTTGGAAGTCTTCTGATCACAGACTGAACTTGCGCTGCTAATACTGGGAGCTAGGAGCTGTTACTGCTCACAGGTTAGGATGAGGTCCCAGCAGCAAAGAAAGGATTAGTAAACATAACACTGTCTGCCTCCATCACCGACACATTCTTTTTTAAAAAATATTTTTTGTTTATTAGCATAGTTGTATGGGGGGATCATTGTAACATTTACATATGTGCTTACGATATATTTTAATTCACCCACCCCATTGTTCTCCCTCATCTCCCTCCCCCCTTCTTAGAACAAGTTCAACAGGTATCCATGCAGGAATACAAAGTTCATCCACCTTCATTTATCCTTTCCTCCCACTGTACCCATCCTGGAAAAGACCTGTTTTTCCTTCCTGCCCTTCATTTTTTAAAGTGTGTATTCATTGTTTAAGGGGGTTCCACCCTGGTATTTCACCACGTATATCTTGTACTTAATTAGATTAACCCCCATTATTTTTTCTCTGTCACCCTGCTCCCTGTTACTTGACAGCTTCTAGTGCGTTTCCTTATACTGTCTCCATACACAGTTGTTCCCAAGGCCTGATCTTCCTTCCTTCCTTCCTTCCTTCCCTCCCTCCCTCTCTCCCTCCCTCTCTTCCTCTCTCTCTCCCTCCCACCCTCTCTCCCTCCCTCCCTCCTTCCTTCTTTTGGTGGTTTGAACCAGGGCCTCATGCTTGCTGGGCAGGCGTTCTACCACTTGAGCCGAATTCCTACCGCTTTTTGCTTTAGTTATTTTTGAGACAGGGTCTTCTGATCAAGGTCCTCCTATTTGTCCCCTCATAGTTGGGAGGACAAGTGCATGTGCATACCACAATGCCCAGCTATTGGTTGAGGTGGGGTCTTGTTAACTTTTTGCCCAAGTTGTCCTTGAACCTTGATCCTCTGGATCTCTGCTTCCTCAGTAACTAGGATTATAGATATGCCCAGCCCCAAACCACCATTTTTTACGGTGGGGGAGGATAATTGGGGTTTTAACTGGTGCTTGCTAGGCAGTCACTCGACCATTGAATCAAGACCCCAGCCCTGATTTTTGAGTTAGTCAATAATGTTTTTTTGAATTGATAGATGGTGCCATGGATGTTGTGTGGCCTTTCTGATCTCTTGTTCAAGGTCAAGGCTCTCATTCCCCCAGACTCTGGGTGTGTTGATTGCTAAAGGCTTCTGGGTGGCATCTCTCCAGGAATTTCCCACACAACAAGGTTACAACCCCTCCCCAAAGACTGCACCCAAGACTGCTCCATGTAGGAGTTAAAAATGTGATCCTTGGCTGGTCACTGACTGGTGTCTGTAATCCCTGCTACTCAGGAGACATAGGTGAGAGGATCATGGTCCAAGCTGGCAAGGGTGAAAAAGAGAAGTGAGACCCTATCCAAAAAAAAAAAAGCTAAAGTAAAAAAGGCTGGAAGAGTGGCTCAAGTGGTAGAGCACCTGCCTAGCAAGCGTGGGGCCCTGAGTTCAAACCCCAGTATGGAGAAAAAAAAATCAGTCCCAATTGTGAAGACTGCAAGGGCCACCCAGCTCCATCTGAGGGTGGACCCTCTGAGCGCCTGTCACACACCACACTGCAGCTCAGTATCCCCTCTGCCTGTCCTGATGCCCTCCCCTCCACAGGCATTGTTAGTGATAACAGTCCTAAGTGAACCCCTGCACACAGGCTCCCCAGAGGACTCAGGCCAGCAGAAAGTGCTACTCACTCAGCCTGTGGCTGTCACCTCTGCCATAGTCTCCGTGGGCCGCTGGAGGCAGACAGTTGCTCCAACATGTGGTGTTGCAGAAGCCTAGGGCATCCTGACCATAGCCTGGAAAGTTCTGAAGAGGCCACCTCTCCTCTCAGCTGCTCTCACACTGGAGCTCTGGACTCAGCCCTGTGGCTGGGGGTGGCTCCCTCACCCACTGTAGAGGCCACAAGATACCAAGAAGGCTGCTATACCCTGTGGGATGCTGTCAGGAGCTCATCCAGCTAACAGCTTTTGCTAGTGGCGCCTCAGCCATTAGTTCAGGCTTCTCCCACCTGCCAGGTGACATCCCTCACAGGTCTCTTACTCTTGCCTGTCATCAGGGCCACACTTTAGAACCACACTCTGGTCCACCTTCTCCCCCTGTCTCCTCTGTAAAGCCGCCTGACTCTCGTTCCTGTCACCTGTCCCCAGTAACCTACAAATTCTGCAAAGACAGAATGTGTTGGAGCAGGGAAAGGATGAGGTGGAAGGAGAAGAAATGACACCTTCTTGAGAGGCAAGGCCCAGACCCTGACAATGTCTTGTTGCTTACAGCAGCGCCCAGCCCCAGCAGAGTTCAGAACCCCCCGGCTTCCCAGCTTATCACGTGCAGGTTGAGGATGCTTCATGTAAGACAACGAGTCAGGTAATGCCTGCACAGCACTAGGCATGGTGGCTGACTCGCAGTGAGCCCCAATCAATGGCATTTGTGTCAGCTGCCAGGTTTTTGTCTCTCAGCTCCAAACCCACTGTTGTGTGCTCTGCTCTGTGGGGCCGGGGCTGGGGCTCTGGGGTCACAGTTTTGCTGTTATCATTTTTGCTGTGGCCATGGGGAAACCGGAAGGAGGTGCAAGGCTGGAGGAAGGAGAGGGGCCTTGCTCGCCCCCGTGGGCTTGGATCTGCTTCCTGTTCTGTGAGCATCACACCAGCAATGCTGCCTTACCCCTTCCTGGAGCAGAACGTGAATCCAGCCTGAAGCCCCCTCACTTCCACCCCGTCCCCAGAGACCCTTGATCGTCCTCTCAGCTTCTCCCCCTTTCTTCTCCTCTAGAGGATGCCAGCTGTCTCCTGCAGCTGCTGCTATCCTCTTGTAACCCGTCAATTACCTACGTACCTTTATGCCCAGCTGGCGTTTTTTATATTTACTCCTCACTGCTCAGGTAACTGGAATGGTTTCTGTCTCTCACCCAGACCCCTGTGCATACAACTTTGTATGATGAGAAGACAGAGGTTCGTGTTGGTTCAGGAATTCCCGCAAGGTGACAGAGCACTTAGGTGGCTCTTTGGCATTTGAATTCAGGTCCACCAGATGTCAGGACTGCGACTTTGAATCTGTATAACACAGCTGAGACAGACAGGACCCTCCGCCCCAGGGCACTGTCGTCTTTTCATCTCTGCTCTGGCCTCAGCCATCTGACGCATCATGGGATGTGCTCCATCCACCACCGTGGGGCCTGGAACTAAAGATAAACCAGGGGTGCTGCGCTGGAAAAGGTGACACCGAGTGCCTCCGAAGGTGAGGTCTTCTCGAAGATTCTCTGCTTGAGAGAGTTGTTTGAGTCAACTGCTGAATTTTTCCAGAAAAAGAAGAATCGATCATAAATTAGTTATAAAACTTTCAGAAGCTCATAAATCAAAACAAAAAATTCACGAAGGGATATAAAATTGTCTTCACAGAATCTAGTTCTGTGAGGGGGAAAAAGTCTCAAAACACAGCCATTTTAATTTCACTTTTATTAAAAGAGATTCTCACGAGTGTCTTTTGATGAAAGGGAGTCAGCGCAAAGGAGAAATCATTCACAGCGAACATGGACGATGTTCACCATCCCAAGGTGACAGCCAGCGTTCTAATAGGCTATTTGGGGGAAGGCACAATGAACCACGTCGCTGGGAAGCTGACCAAAGTAGGGAGTATTACTGGATGTTTCTGACTTTGTTCAGAATATTCCTGGAACTCAAATTTCTTTATAATGTCATAGAGGTAGAATTGTTTTTCTCCTGTGAGGAAAATACACCACAGTCCTCTAGCAGAAACTGAGCTGTGTGTTAATTAGAAATGGTATCTCAACGACAAATGAGCTGTTAAATAATCACTGTCGGGAAATGAGCAAAGCTGTTAGAAGAATGCAAAAGGCCTTCAGTGAAAGCAGAAAATGCAGGCCAACCTCAGGGTCATTGCGTAGGAATGGGGGCAGAGCATTCCAAGCAGTGATAACTTCTATCCTGATGTCTCTCTGCTAGGAAAAACAAAAATCACATAAGCAAAAAAGTCATTTTTACATGTTTGAGAAATTAAGGCCACCTAATTTTTTACATCACCAAAAAAGAATGTTCCTAGGGAAAAAAATCTCTGACAAATATAATTTTTTATGAGAAACTAGAGTCAAGCCAGGTTGTTGAGCATTCAGAATTTATCAAATATTAAACATTGCTAAATAAAAGCCCAGAAAAGCACATATTCCTCCCCTTGAGTTTCTTCTCTTCTGTGTGGTGTTCCCACATCTTGCTGGTGACTGACTGCATCCTGCCTGCTTATTTATTGGATGATCCTATTATTTACGCTGTTTACTTATCACCGAATTTAAAGATGTTTGCCAATCTTCCAGCTGCCTAAAGTTCACATTTTAAAATAGTTTTTATGACTTTTACTGAGATCACTGGTGGAGCATTTTTGGTTTTTTGCAGTGCTGGGGATAGAAGAGCTCTACCCACGAGCTATATCCTCAATCCTACTGTGAACAGTATTTCCTCAAAAAAAATCTTTTTTCGTTCTACAAATCCACAACAAAAGTCGAGAGAAGCCAGCAATGGCAGCGTGGCATCCTGGGTCATAGGTTCCAGGGGCCAAGAGGCCTGTGTTTGGAGTCTTGGTTCAGACACTCACTAGCCATGTGACCATGAGGCCAGAGAGGTCACCCAGCCCCTCATCCATGGAGGATGTTCACAGCCACTAATAGGCTATTTATCTGAAGCACTGAGTGTGTGTGTGTGTGTGTGTCTGTTTGTCTGTCTGTCTCCGTCCGTCTCCCTGGGGAGTTACTATTTCATGAGAATGTAGGGACCCAGAATAGGACTGAAGCGGGGGTTGCCTCTTGTCAGACATCACTTATGTATGACAAAGAAACACGGCCACGTTCAGTAACATTTTTAATTATTACGTATACTTAAGGTATACAATATAATCTTTTAATACACACAGCAAGTGAAATGGCTGCTAAGGTGAAGAACATCTGTCATCTCACATAACGACTCATTTTTTGTATGTGTGACAAGATCATCTAAGAATCTACTCTTAGCAAAACTCCCAAGTGCAATGCTGCACTAACCGTTGTCGTGGGGCGTTAGCTCTTGTCATCCTTGGGTTCTTCACTGTGTTGCCTGCTTTCTGTTTTCTCCACCCTCCCTGTTTTATTCTCTATGTCTGTGTGTTCATCTTTAAAAAAAATAGACTTTGGGCTGGGGGGTTAGCTCAGTGGGTTTGATCCCCAGCACTCCTCCCATCACTAAAACACTAAGGGTATGAAAGTAAGTTTTTTCAGACACTGTCAGCTTTTTCATTGACACCTTTGTGCATTCACCTATTCACAAATAGATCTATGTGTGTCTTCTTATTGAAAGTGGTTTTCTTGTAGACAACATATAGTTGGGCTTCTTTTTTGATTTACTCTGACAATCTGTCTTTCAATTGATGCGTTTAGACCATTAAAACATTTTTTTGGCAGTACTGGGGTTTGAACTCAAGGCTTCGTGCTTGTGAGGCAGGTGGTCTAATGCCTGAGCCACACCTCCAACTAGACCATTAATTTTAAAGTGACTATTGATATGGTTAAATAAATAAATAACCACATGTCTTACCATTTCTATTTGTTTCCCTTTCTTTGACCTATGCTTGTATTCCACTCTTTTTCTATCTTTTGTGGTTCTTTTTTGTTTGTTTGGTGGTATTGGAATTTGAACTCAGAGCCTTGTGCTTGCTAAGTAGGCAGTCTACCATTTGGAACCCCCCTCCAGCCCTTTTGTCTTTAGTTCTTCTTCAGGTAGGGTCTCACATTTTCTTTGCCTAAACCAGCCTCAAACTTAAATCCTTCTGATTTCTGCCTCCAGAGTAGCTGAGATTACAGGCATGAGCCACCGTGCCCAGCCTCTTTTGTGGTTGTCATTGAGAATTTTATGATTCTATTTTCTCTCCTTTTAGCATGATACTTGTACTTAAGAATTTTTTTTTAGTAATTTCTCTAGATGTTGAAATATCCATTTACAAATAATTCATGTCCACTTCCAAGTAGCACTATAGTCCTCACTGGCAGTGCAATTTCTTATAATAGATTAACCCTGATTCTTCATTTGTGTCATTGCTGGCATTAATTTTGCTTATACATAAATGTATACATGAAAACCTATATGAACTATATATATATATATATATATATATATATATACACACACACACACACACGTACATGCACAGACTGTTGTATTGCTTGTTGCTAGTATTGTTTTGAGCAAACTGTTTTTGCTAAATTAATTAAAAATAAGGAAAGTCAGCCAGCACCAGTGGCTCACACCTATAATCCTAGCTTCTTGGGAGGCAGAGATCAGGAGGCTCAAAGCCAACCCCAGCAAATAGTTTGTAAGACCCTATCTTTAAAAAAAAAATCACAAAAAAGAACTGGCAGGGTGGCTCAAGTGGTAGAGCACCTGCCTAGCAATTGTGAGGCCCTGAGTTCAAACCCCAGTGCTGCCAAAAGAGAGAGACAGAGAGAGAAATCACAGGTTTTATTTTCAATTCACTTACTCCTCTTCAAACATCCTTCTTTGTTTATGTAGATCAGGTCCTGACCTACGTCACTTTTCTTCCCTAAAAGGCTTCTTTTAACTTTTCTTGTGAGGCACATCTGTGGACGCAGCTCCCTCAATCTGTGTAAATCTGAGAGCATTTCTCCTCACGTTTGAAGAATAATTTTGTAGAGTGCAGAATTCTAGGCTTTCTGCACTCTACAATATTTTATGTTTCTCTGCTAATTTTTTGTGTATTTCATTCCACTCTCATTGTCTTATTTTCTTGTCCCACAGCAGTCCTGGGATTTGAACTCAGGGCCTCATACTCACTAGGCAGGTGCTCTACCGCTTGAGCCACACCTCTTGCCCTTTCTGTTCCTGTTCGAGTCTTGCTTTTTGCCTAGAATGGCCTGGACTGTGATCCACATTCTAACTTCTGCTGTTGCTGGGATGACAGGTGCTCACCAACTTACCCAGCTTCTTATGTTGAGGTGCAGCCTCGAGAACTTTTTTATCTGGGTTGACCTGAAACTGCAATCATCCTGATGTCAGCCCCCTACATAGCTGGGATGATAGGCATGCATCACAGTGCCCAGCTATTGGTTAAGATGAGGTCTGGAGGACATTTTGCCTGGGGTAGCCTTAAACCACAATCCTCCCAAGCTCAGCCTCCCGAGTAGCTAGGACTACAGGTGTGAGCCACTGCACCTGGCTTTCATCTCTCTTCTTGCTCTTGTGGTTTCCGAGAAGCCACATATGATTCTCATCTTTGCTCTTTTATAGGGAAAGTGCTTTTATCCTTTGGCATCTTTTAGGATTTTTTAATTTGTCTTTGATTTTCTGTACTTTGAGAATGATTTGCCTGGATGTAGTTTTCTGGCATATATGCTTGGTGTTCTCTGAGCTGCCTGGATTTGGATTTGACATTTGAGGAAATTCTCAAATGTTGTATCCGTTTCAAGTATTCTTCTGTTCCTTTTTCTCTTTCTTTTCCTTCTGGGTTCCCCATCATACATGTATAGCTTTTGTATTTGGTTACAGTTCTTGGATATTGTTATTTCTTTTTAGACTTTTTTCTCTTTCTGTATCAGCTTTGGAGGTTTTTATTGAGATATTCTTAAGCTCAGAGAGTCTTTTTTCAGCCCTTCTTCACCACTTACCAATGAGCACATTAAAGGCTTCTTACTCGTGTAACAGTGGGTTTTTAAACAAATCTTTAGTGCTTCTTTTTGCTTCTTTCTTAGAATTTCCATCTGTCTGCTTGCCCTGCTGCCTGCCGTTCTTCTCTGCTGTCTACTGGATCCATTGCTGCTCTCAGCACATTAATTATCTGTTTTAAACTCCCAGCTTGAGCATCTAACATCCTTGCCACATCTGGATCTGGCTCTGATACTTGCTCTACCCTTTCAAACTGTGACCCAGGGGTAAAGAGAACGGCTGTGACTGGGTCTTCAGAATGTGGAAGTACAGCCTGGAGACTCTGGACTGTGAACTTCACGTGTGCTTCTAGGACATACTCCCCCCCCCCCGCCACACACCCCTTAGGTGTGACAGGATGGCTGGAGGAGGCTGGGGTGGGAATTCCCCTGCCCCATGATTAGACTCAGATAAAAACCCAGCAGGTTAGGCTCGGGGTGAATATTGTTTCCTGAGGGTCAACCCTGTTAAGAAGAACAGAATGCTATGTTGGTTTCAAAATGGCTCTTACCCTCTCCCTGCTGGAACCACAAGGGGATTTTCCCTCAATATCCACTGTGAGGCCAGTAGAGCTCCTAGAGGCAAAAGTCACAAAAGTGTGGGGCCTTCCTAGGACTCAGCTCCCTGGAGGCTCATCGTGTCTTAGGCTTTCCTACCCAGTCCTGCCTCCCTGGGCATTTCTGCTCTAGGAAGTTGTGGTGTCTGTATTTGCCCATCTAGCCCCTATTTGGAGCACTTAGTGATGTCACTTCTCTTACAGTCTAAGAAGAGTGTCAATTCTTCCCTTTGTTTTGCTTTTTACATGTTACCTTTTCTTGTCAGCTTCTTCTGTCTTGTTTATTTTTTAGGCTTTGCCTGAGTGTCTTCCTCTAGGAACATTGGCCTTTCCTGATGTTCTGGTCTGGATTAGAGACTCTTACTATGTGCTCTCAGAATTCCATGGCTTTTATCCTTCTGTATCATGATTGGTAATTCACTTTAAGGGCCAGGAATGGTGGTGCAGGCTTGTAATCCTAGCCACATAGGCGTGGAGATGGGAGGATCTGGGTTTGAGGCCAGCATAAGCAAAAAAGTTAGTGAGATCCCACTTGAAAAAACAAGCCAAAGCCAGGTGCAGTGGCTTATGCCTCTAATCCTAGTTACTTGGGAGGCTGAGACCCAGAAGATCGTGGTTCAAGGCCAGCTAGGACAAAAAAAGTTTGAGAGACCCAATCTTAACAGAAAAAGCTGGGAGTGATGATGCATGCCTGTCATCCCAGCTATAACAGGAAATGTAAAATAGAGAAATCTTGGGTCTAGGCCTGCCCAGGCAAAAAGCAAGAGCCTATCTCAAAATAACCAGAGCAAAATGGCTCAAGCAGTAGACTACCTGCCTGGCAAGCAAGAAGCCCTGAGTTCAAACTAGCACCACCACCAAAAAAAAAAAAAAAAAGCCAGGCATGGTGGCACAAGCCCATAATCCCAGCCTCAAGGCAGTTCAAGTGATAGAGCACCTGCCTAGCCAGTGTAAGGCCCTGAGTGCAAGCCCCAGTACCGGCAAAAGGAAAATAAAGATTCCCCCTTAGGCCATTACTCTGTGTGGAAAGGGCCGTGTCTTTCTTGATCACGGCTGTGTGCCAGCACACTCACCAGTGCCCGGCATGGGTGGTACTCAACAGATATGAGTTACAGAGAGAATGAATGAGCTAGCTTACTCACTCATGCAATCTATAGTTACAAATGACTTAGGAACAACTGTTTTGTCTTGTAATAAGCAATCCATCCAATCGCTGTTTACTAAGGGCGAAGAAACTTCAGAAATACGGAAAGATGTTTACAGTGTCATTTAATGAAAGAAGGAGAAGAAAACAACACAAAACAAAATCTACAACATGATTACAACCCTGCAAAATATGGAAGAGGCACCCTGGTATGGTGCAGTGGTTTTAAGGTTTTCTGTTTTTAGCTAAAACCTCATTCTTCAAAGGAAATCTTAGGAGCCCAAAGTATAAAGAAAAAGGCAGAAGTTTCCTGCTTTGTGCTGGGGAGTGTCAGAGCCTGGTCTCTTCCTCTCCTGTCCCCTTCCTCTCCTGTCCCCTTCTTCTCCTGTCCCCCTTTCTCCCCTGTCCCCCTTCCTCTCCTGTCCCCTTCCTCCCCTGTCCCCTTCCTCTCCTGTCCCCTTCCTCTCCTGCCACCCTCCTGGCCCAGCCCAATGCACCCACTGTGTCTCTTCAAGAACATTATTTGAAAAACCCCCAAATAGACTCTGGTTAGATGTGACAGTTTAAAAACATGCCTTTTCCTTTGAGCTCTCAAAATGCCACCGAACAGCAGCAAGAAGCCCTGAGGCCAAAGTTCCCAGGACAGAGGGAGTGGGTAAAGAGTCTATGTCAGCATGCTTTAGGGACCGGGGCAGGACAGAGACTGAATGAGGGGGACTAGCCCAGCAAGGCTGAGAGAGCTGAAACCCGGTGTGAAAGCTGATTCATGGCATGACACCCCAGAAATGCCCTGAAGTAAGAGGGAGTGACTTCTGAAAAGGATGGCGTGAGGCAGTGCTGAAAAGAAGGTTTGTGGGAAGTCTTGGAGTAGTCAGACCCCTGGATTCCATCGTGGCCTCTCAGCCATCTCTTTCCTCCCCCAGGCCAGGCTTACCCTCTGGGGCTCCAGGCTCAGGGACAGAGGCCAGCCTAGGGTGGTGGAGAGACTTCACTGAAAGAGGACACTTAACTGATTGGCCCAAGGTCTGGCAAGTGACCTACATGGGGTCATTTTAGTCCATTCTTGGCATTTTTATGTTCTGAAGTTGGGAGGGAAGCACAAAATAGGAAGTATTAAATAAAAATGACAGGAAGCCATTGTTTTGGACTAATCCCAACACACCAGGCTAAAAATCAAGATGGAGTCACTCAGGCTAAAATTCCATGCCACCAGCTGTATCTGACCTTGGGAGATAATAGTCAATATCCCAAGTAGGTAAGTTTCAGTTGGCACAATAATGGAGTTTCCTCTGCCTCAATCCTTATAGGGAGGAGGTAACCTGAACCCACTGATCTCACCTAATCGGTCATTTTCCTGCTGCTCTGCCTTACAAGAAAAGTAACCTTGAAAAGACCAGTCTACTTGTCCTTTTTTTTCTGCTTTTCAGCCCTTTTTCTGTCTATAAAACAGACTTCTCCTTAGTCCATTGGAATATTTATTCTGTTAATTGGTATTTTTTTTTAGGTCTGGGGATTGAACCCAGGACCTCACACATGCTAGGCGAGCACTCTGTCACTTGAAGTTTTGATTCTTCTGCCTCCACCTCCTGAGTAGTTTGGGATTACAGGCGTGCACCACCTTGCTCAGTTGGGACACTTATTCTATTTTAAGAAGTGAAGTGTTGCCCGATTCTAGAATTAAAAAATAAATTGTTGGGATTTCGCCCTTTCACAGACACTATGCTTCATGTCCAAGGGAGAAAGCCCATCTAAGACAGACAAGGATGAAGTCAGACATGGCGGGGTGGAGGAGACAGAGGAAAGAAAGACAGGCTGTGTGTGTCCTGGCTGTGAGGCCCTTGTCCTCATCCCTGAGGCTCCTGGCTCTGACAGGTTCGGTGGCTTTTCTTTCATTCTGTGAAATGCTTGGTATTCCACCTTGGTCTGCTCAGCCTGCTTTAACCAGGCACACAGGCAGGGCGTTTAAAGAGGAATTTGTTTCCTCATTTTGGAGGCTGGAGGTGTGAGAGCCAGGCACAAGCAGGTTTGGTTTCATTCTGAAGCCTCCCTTGGTGGGCATGTGTGTCTCCTCTACGTGGTCTCCCTCCATGTGCCTGGGCCCAACCTCATTTTCAACAGAGACACCAGTCAGGTTCCCTGAGGGCCCCTAATGATCTCGTGTGACTTAATTACCTCTTGAAGGCTCAGTCTCCAAATGTGGCCGTCACATTCTGAGGTACTGCAGATAAGAATAACACTGGGATGGGGGGGGTTGCAATTCATCCCATCCCTTCTTTTGATACGGATAGCAAACAGCTTTTTCGTGGGGGGGCGGTATCAGGGTTTGAACTCAGGGCTTTGCACTTGCTAGGCAGGGGCTCTACCACTTGAGCCACTCCCCCATACCCCGGCCCTTTTGGCTTTACATATTTTTCAAACAGGGCCTTGCATTTTTGCCTAGGCCGTCCTGGAGTGCGATTCTCTTACCTATGCCTCCCACTTAGCTCGCTCACAGGCGTGTTCTGCCGTGCCCCATCTAATTGGTTTCTTTTTTAATAAAAAAATTGTATTTACTTAGAAGCATTCAGAATGTCAACAAAACAGCTGCAACTTTTCTTTTTTTGCAATTACAGAGTGGTCTTCAGTTAACAGAACAATTATTTCATATAAGCTGCATCAGAGACAACTGAAGATGAAAAAACTACCGTCCCCACATAGAACAAATTTGCGCTATGCCCCAACAAGAACCTGCTTTAAATTTCCACACCAATTTGCAACCCCCATACTGCACGAGATCAGTGGCTATTGAAAATACCACCAGGACAGGGCAAGCTAAAGACACATTTGGCAGTGTGTTGACTACACAAAAAAAGACTCTGTACAGTTTAAAAACAGATCTTACACAGCCTTACATTTCAACTTTTTTAAAAGGAGTGAGTGGTGTATGGGCGGTTAAATGCTTCCTGGACAAGAAAAACTGTGCTAGACCCAACTTACTCATCGTCATCGTCTTCCTCCTCTTCGTCCTCCTCCTCCTTCTTTTCCTTGCTCTTTTCAGCCTTGGCAATTCCCCTTTTCGCTGCATCAGGTTTGCCTGTAGCTCGGTAGGCAGTGACATTCGTTTCTTGCTTTTCCTTCAGCTTGGCCCTTCTTTCATAAGACTGCTTTTTGTCTGTGCCACTTGTCTCAGCTTCTCTGCAGTGTCACCAATGAACAGGCTGGGTGCTCACCTTTGACTTGGGCGATGCTCAGAACAGAGCAAGGAGAAGCAGGAGGCCTCTCGGGTGCACTGGGGTGCTGGAACTACTTTTCTGTCCCCTTTAGGAGGAATCTAAGCTTTCATTTCTCTTTCATAAGCAGCTTTGTCCGCCTTTGCCACGTCTTCAGATGTCCCTTTCTCTTTAGCAGACATGGTCCCACCTCTCTGAGCACGTCTTAGAAAGCTCTGAGAAGGTGACTGAAGCATCGGGGTGCATCTTGTGCTCCTCCTGGCAAGTTTGCACGAAGAATGCATGTGGTGACAGCTTGCCTCTCAGCTCCTTAGGCTCTCCTTTGCCCATCTTTAGCTTTTTTCCTAGCGAGGCGCAGGGTCGCCCAGTGCCCCTCTGGCTCCCACTTGCCTGGCTCTGGCTCCATAGAGCCCAGTGCACTGCAATGGCTGTGTCTGGTTTATTTGTAGAGATGAGTTCTCACTAACTTTTTTGCCATGGCTGGCCACAAACGCTGGGATTAGAGGCTGGCCCTGTATTTCTTACCTGTGAAAGAGTGTCTTATGTGATCAGATCCTTTAAAAGATTCCTGGAAAGTTACAACCTCCTCTCTTACTCCAACTATCGTGGCAATAACAGTGCATGGTGACTCTGAAACACGTAAGATGTGTGCCTAGGTGTCAGGTATATGAAGGAGAAAGAAATGATCAAAATTTGGCAATATTAGTATCAGTTATAATATTGTAATAATTTGAGTAGTGTTTTATTTCCCAATAATTAATCACCCCCCCCAAAACCCTGATATGGCAAGAAAAGAATTAAAAATGCTATTTTATTGAATTTTAACTCCTTGGCCAGTCCTCACTCTTCACAATAGCACTCTGAGCCCTGACCTTGTAGAAACAGTTTGTCAACTGCAGAGTCTCCGTGCACTGAAGGACCCGGGTGAGCATGGCAGGGGAGGAGGCAAAGGAAGCGAAATATGTGATGTGGCTGCTACTTGGTATTGTGACTGCTCGCACAAATCACACAGAAATATTAACACGTGTGTCCCCCATATGTGTGGCATAGCATCTTTATCTCATTCAACAAAGTGTGTCAGCTGTCCTCTCTGGTCCTGGGGATCTCTGAGGACACGACAGAGGTCTAGCCCTTGTGGGCTTGATATTTTAGTAAATATGTGCCTCTGAATAAAAGAAGGGACTTAGGCACAGTGAGGGCGAATCATCCCTTCACCAGCCCCCCGCCCCCCCCCCCCGGAGGGTTCCCACAAGCGGCAGGGGGCGGAGCGGTCAGGCAGGGAGGACCCCCATCCCCAGGGCAGCCCAGGGCTGAGGGAAGCTTGTGCCTCTGGGCTATCTCCCTGCTCATGGAGCAGACTGACTTTTCACGCCAGCCTCCCCAATGCATTGTTTTTAGTAACCATGGAATAAAGGAAATAATTATTAGTGACTTAAAAGAAATATAGTGAGGTTTTTCTTTTATTGAACTTTGTATATTAAATATGCCAATAAGATAAGTAATAGAAAATTATTACAGTATGAAAAAGAGGGGAAAGTAATAGATTGAATTCTTAATTACATCATAGTGTTGAAAAGAAAGCAAAAAAATGCATCTGCCTTCATATCAGCCTGCAACAGAGACGACCAATAACACGAGTTTAATAGTACTTACTGCTGGAAGTTCTACTAAAGATACCAAAGGTGCCACCCAAGTGCAGTAAAATACTTCACCTGTGAACTAGAACTTGTATCTACCAAACAAAAATATCACACCTAGGCAATTTAGATTTTACTATATAAAATTTTTATCACGAACAAACACTCCAAGTGCTTTTATGAGAGAATTAAATTGAATAAGAAAGAAGTGAAGGACTCAAGTTCATCTAAACATAGGTTCTGGAATGACGCGTGGGCTGTTCACCTGTTGGGTGCGTGCACGGGGGAGTGGGTGCATGTGTGTATGTGAGTGCAGCCTGTGTGGATGGGGTGAGGTCAGGGAGGGGGAGCAGAGCACTAGGTGACATGAGATGAATTTGTGCCCTCTCCTGGAAACAACGGGAAATTCTGTTTTTAAATTAGTGTGAATTTCAACCCTCTTCTGTCCAAGTTCAAATACTCACAGATCGCACAGCATTTTTCCTTGTGGTTTCCCTGCAGGTTCGGCAAAGACCAGTTTAATAAAGCAGAAATTGTGGTGGGATATTTGGTGACCCCCTCCCCCTCTCCAGGAGGAATCTGGGGATCAGTAGATTGGTTTTAGATAAAAAAGAAAAAGAATCAGACCGAGTCAATAATTGCAACTACTCAAAGCTATTATTTATTTAGGAGTGCAATCCGACGTGTGGGGGAGGTGAAAACGGATACTCCCAACCATCCAGCCATGGCTTTCTAGACACAACCAAGAAAATGTCCTGTGTGCGCCTGGAGACACATGTAAGAATGTTCTGTCAGCTTGAGTGCACTGGGCCTCGGCCAGGCTTTTCTACTCAGATATGGAGACCCTGCAGGGCGATCACCTTCTTCTGAGCTGGAAGAGGGGGTGTCGGTCATTGCCCTGGGGAGCCCATCACTGCAGAAGCTGGGCTGTTGTGATGTCCCCCTGCTCAGCAGCTGGGCGCATTGCTCCGATCATTCCCACGGCCCAACTCAAGTTCACACTACCTGGTGCCTTGGATTGCAGGTGCAGGCTGCTTCTCTCCCACCCTGGGCCCTCACTGTCACCAGGTCCAAGATGTAGTGGGGTCACTGGAGCCCAGGAAGCTACAGGTTAAAGGCAGAAAGACTCCTTGACTCACGCTGTGATCTAAGGGTCACAGTGGGCAGATGTCATTGCAACTTCCCTCATGGCTGCCCAGAGGTTCAGAAGTTAATTCCCACTGAAGTGACAATTGCCCACTGAGAGCCAGGTGAGGGAACTCATGGATAACTTCTTCTCTTTCCCTCCCCGAAGGAGCTTTCTGAGAAGGGTTTCTATGTGGACTTTCTGGAAACTTTCATAAAATGGAGCAACTAGTGAAGCCGAGGCCAGCTGTGTATGAGCCACCCTCCCCTTGCTCCTCCTGCCTCGTCGGCTTGTCCTCCCTCATTCTGTGGCCCTGAGTTTGCACAATTACGAAAGCCGCGCAGGGTAGGTTCTGCCTCAGGCTGACACAAAGAATGTTTACGGCAGCAAGATTGTCACAATCCTCAGGCACTGTCAGAGTCACAAAAAGCAATTGAACCATGAGTACAGAGAAAAGGAAAAAAAATACAGAAAGAAAGGAATTGCACAGCTGGAGACGAGAGTTAAAACAGACATGGGCTCCCTGCAAAGAACGGTCCATGACTGTTCAAGATTTCCCTTCTGCTCTTTCTCTGCTGCTCACTAGCATACAGTCTTGTCAACGCTGTATTTTAAACGGTTGCAACCTTGTGGAAGGCTTTGAACTCTTAATAAATGTTTAAGTACAGTTATGTGTCACTTAATGACAGGGACATGGACTGAGAAATGCATCCTCAGCAGGTCTCATTGTTGGGTGTGAACAGCACGGTACCCTTATACACTTGGGTGCCATAGGTCAATCACTGGATGCAGTCTCTTTTTTGGTGACACTGGGGTTTGAACTCAGGGCCTCATACTTGCTAGGCAGGTGCTCTACCACTTGAGCCACTCTACCAGTCCTGTTTTTGTGTTGTTATTTTTTTGAGAGAGGGTCTCCTGAACTATTTGCCCAGGCTGGCCTCAAATGGTGATCCTCCTGATCTCTGCCTCCCGAGTAGCTAGGATTGCAGTCATGATGTCTGAGGCTACTTATAAGGAGAAGGAAAATGAAAATAGTGATTAGGAGCTGGGCAGGTGGTTCACTGGGAGAGTGCGTGTTCAGCATGAGCAGGGAACCATAAATGAATGGATGAAATGCAGAGCGCAGTAAATACGTACAGCAATGCCGTCATTTATTATCTTTACCCAGTATTGTGGATGGCATGTGAGCATATCTGCTACACTTTCATTTGGCGGCCAGCACAGTAGACAGTTCCACCAGCATCACCACAAATGCATGAGTACTGCAGTATTCTATGACGTCATGATGGCACCCATGTCACCAGCAATCCAATTTTTCATATATGCGCCATGGCGTATGTGACCCAAAGTTGACCAGATCGTCAGAGGCTCTGTATGACTGAACATGCAATGATTGGCCAACAAAAGGAGGAAAAACTATTCAGAGGAAAATTGTGATTTCAAGTAAAATTTTAATATATTTTGTTTTGCGAAATAGGTCAGTTTCAGAAGTTCAACCAAGAGTTCTGGGCTCAGGTGTCCTGGGGATAAAAACCTGGCTCCAGCCATCAATTAAAAGTTATTTCTGAATATATTCCCTCCCTGCCTCCCTCCCTGCCTCCCTCTCTTCCTCAAGATCTCACTATGTAGCTCAGGCTGGCCTCAAGCTCATGATGCTCCCATTTCAGCCTCCCAAGTTGCTGATATTACAGGCATGCTGCACCACGCCTGCCAAGTGGCTGAATCTCTGTTAAGTTTTCCTTTTCTCTTCTTTGAGATGGGGATAGGGTAGCACAGGCACGGCGGGGCGGGGGTCGTGGGGTTTAAAAGTGATGATTTGCTGTCTGGCACACAATACTGGATAGACATTTCTACTGTGACCCACAACAGTCCCGGTGAGGAAGACTAACTGTTGGTGAGCAAAGGTCGAAGTTGAACAAAGCTACGTTGATGCTTCCTAACTTGGGAGATGAATTCCAGTGGAGCTTTGCCACAGAAAACAGATGAGTTTTCATTCTTTTAGCGTGCACATGTGTGTGAACTCACTCTGCCCGTTCTGTGAGGCACCTTAGGTGGGTCTGACATTTTTCTAGGTGTGAAGATAGGTGAAAACCAGGATTGACTACCACCCTATTTACAGAGATAGAGTTTTCAGTTCATAAAAACTCACTCGTTACTGCTTTTCATTTGCCTTCTGTTTCAAAAGTACTTTGTTCTGCACTTGGCAGTGACAGAAGAAATCTTGATCTTGGTGTTTTGATGCACCAAGGTCTCTTTTGAAGGAAACCGGGGAATGCTGGTCCCTGGGGAGGTGTGAAAAGAGGCTGGAGACCACAGCCCAAACACCTGAGGCCACAGGGGGAAAAAGGTCCCGGCCAGGAGCCCAGGAAGTCAGCAGGAGCACAGCAGGGACAGCAGTGTCAGAAGCCTTGTCACCTGGGCTTGCTCTGGTGACAAGTATAGCTGAGGTATGCACCTCCTGGGGGAGAACTGGATTTTGTACACCCTTGGGAAGATTGTTTTTTCCACTGTGGGCTTCCTAGAGCTCATGCTACCCTGTCACAAGCCTGTCACTAGCCCCATGAGGACTTCCCTCTCCCTGGGGATTGCTAAGTCCCTGAAGCTACTTATCCCACACCGTAAGCATGGACTTAGCAGGGAAGGAGGCTTTCCCCAGACCATCTTCTCCATTTTCCTGCCGGGCTCCCCTCAGCCACACTTGTCCCTTCTCCTGTTCCTTGAATAAGCCAACTGTATCATCACAGTTCACAGTGTACTATGACTGAGTCCCTTTACTTATTTAGGCAGTAGTGGGGTTTGAACTCAGGGCTTAGCACCTGAGCCACTCCACCAGCCCTTTTTTTTGTGATGGGTTTTTTAAAGATAGGGTGTCCTGAACTATTTTTCTGGGCTGGCTTCAAACCACTATCCTCCTGATATCTGCCTCCTGAGTAGCTGGGATTACAGGTATGAGCTACTGGCTACAGGCCCAGTTACCTTTCTTTCATCTCTGGTTTCCACTTTTATTCCACGGTAAGTTAAGGGTAAGTGTTCTTGCATACAAGTGTGGCATCACGTGGAAGTGCTATCCGGTTTGTTAGATGTCTTAGGGTTTGATAAGTAGAATTGCACAATGGACCTTGTAGTCACTATGCTTTGTGGCCCCGCTGGATTTAGCCATCCAGCTACATGTGCTCTGTGCCTGTACCTTTGCATATCATCTCTAGAATTCTGTGGTGTGGCTGTCCCTACCCCTGCCGTGCATGCATCCACCTCCCGACTCCAGGTGTAGTAGCTCTGCAGGGCATAGCTTCACTTTTGTCCTTTTGGGACCCTTGTGGGAATGGATTTGGATAGATGTGCTGGGGAGAGGTAACTGGGCTGTATCTATACAGATATATTCTCAGTGCTGTGCACTCAGTCCTCACAACCGTATGAGGTAGTCCTTATCTTCATTTTACCCATGAAGAAACTGAGGCACAGAGTGGTTAATGATTTCCCCAAGATCTTTAGTAAGCGGCAGAGCTGGGCTTTAAATTTGCAGGTGGGTCCCTCCAGGTGAGTGTAAGAGCCCACTGGGCGTGGTGGTGCACACCTGTAATCCCAGAACTCAGGAGGTGGATGCAGGAAGATTACAAGTGTAAGGACAGTCTGTACTACAGAGGGAGACCCTGTCTCTATTTTGCCTTCATTTTCACCCAGCTTTCTTGAGCTATAATTGACAAATAAAACTTGAATACGTTTGTTCTACAATGTGTGTTCACGTACACGTGCGTTGTGAAATGATGAGCACAGCCAGCCTAAAGAACACTGAAGCCATCTCAAGTGCACAGGGTGCTGAGGTTAACCACAGTCCGTGCTGGACACTCAGCCTCTCGAGCTTCTTCATTGCCGTAGGAAATCTGTCCCGTGATCGGCGTCTGCTTTCCCCACCCTGACCCTCCGTAGCTTCGGCTCCGTTTCTGTGAAGTCTGCTCTCACATTCTACATGTGAGCAACCACGCGGCACTTGTCCTTCTGTGCCTGCTTTCACTTCGTTTAGCATGTTTTCCAGGTTCCTGCCTGTTGTAAAAAATAACAAGATTTCCTTCCTTTTTTGAAGGCTGAGTAAGATTCCTCTCTGTGTGTGTGTGCTTATTATACTTTCTTTTTGCAGTACTGGGGCTTGAACTCAGGGCCTACACCCTGAGCCACTCTTTTGGTGATCACCTTCTTTTGGTGATGGGTTTTTAAAGATAGGATCTCCTGAACTACTTTTCTGGGCTGGCTTTGAACCACTCTCCTCCTGACCTCTGCCTCCTGAGTAGCTGAGATTACAGGCATGAGCCACTGGTGCCCAGCTGCACATTTTCTTTATCCATTCATCTCTTGATGGAAGCTTAGGTGATCTCCATATCTAAGGTACTGTGAATAATTCTGCAGTGAACACGAGAACACACACATCTCTTGGAGACACTGTTTTCATTTCCTCTGGTTGTATACTTAGAAGTAGAATTTCTGGATCATATGGCAGGTCTATTTTTAAATTTTGAGAAACTTCCCCACTACTTCCTATAACAACTAATCTGATTGCCACTCCCACCCTCAATATATCAGAGCTTCCTTTTTTCTACACCCTTGCCCTTGAGTATTATCTTTTGACTTTTTGGTAATAGCCTTGTGTGTTAGTCAGCTTTCCATGACTGTAACAAGATACCTGAGATAATTCACTTACAAGGAGGAAAGGTTTATTTCAGCTCACACATTCGGAGGCTTCTGTCCATGATCAATTGGCCTCATTGCTTTTGGGCCCATGGTGAGGCAGCACATCATGGAAGCAGTACACAGAGCAAAGTCATTGACCTTGGGAAGCAAAAGACAGAAATAGGAAGGGGATGGTCCCATTCCTCCCTCAAGAGCATTCCCTCAGTGACCAGAAGACCACACTAGGGCCCGTCTCTCAAAGTTTCCACCATCTCTCAATAGCACCAAGCTGGGTTCTAGGCCTTTAACACATGGATTTTTGGGGTACAGTTCCAATCCACACTATAGCTCCATCCTAACAGGTATGTCACTCATGGGTAGTTGTTAAAATTGGTAATTCTTCAGGGAGATGATGGTAGGAAGCTCCCGTTCCACCATCTTACTGATGTCCCAATTTTTATTTCTTAAGTGAATCAAATTCATCCCCAGAAGAACTGATAAAAATAATTTCAAAATAAGCTAATTGTATCAGCTACATACTTCTCTGAACTAACACCCTCAAAATTCTCAGGGGTGTGTGAAATAAAATGTGTAGCTCAAGGGCGTGAGTTGAGCATCAGAGGACCTGTGGTCTGGGTTTGGAGCTGGCACATTTTCACTCCTGTCTTGTGCAATTGGCCAGACAAGTCCAAGGATGCACTGTGTGGGAGAGGAAGGGCAAAGTGACCTTGCCAAGAGAGTGGGTTCAGGAGGATGGATGGACAGAGGTCATAGTACACTCTACCGCACCGGCAGAGGGAAATGAAGGCTTGATGCAACTCCTGGTCACTACCGCTTAACATTGGTGATCCCAGAATCACAGGGAGCCTTTCATTGTTTTTCAAATTGCTTATAAAATGGACTTATAAAATGGACACTCAATCCATAAAATCCTACTTTTGCCAAATTTCCACGTTAGTTATGTAAGCCGGTTACAATTGAACTCCTAAGGAATGTTCAAAGAACTCCCAAAATAAGTTCTTTCTAGTGCTCGTCTGCAAGAGATGAAGGGTTATACACACTTGGCCTCTAGCGTGCTTTCTGGCAGTTGGATTGACTGAGTAGCTAATAGGGTGCGAATAGTAATTACAAAGTGTATTATTACATCAGTTCACCCAAAGGGATTAGTTTTGCCACTGAACAGGGCAAGGCACACTTTTGAAGGAGTGTGTCTCTTCTGATAACCAGTTGTATTAATTGAGCTGCAGACTGGGGTAGGAAGGGAGGAGAATAAAGAAATTAATTAAAAACATAAAACCAAAGGCAACACACCAAGACCCTTCTTGAAGTCTATGGGGTCTAAGAAAAATAAGAACAATCCCTCTCTTGGATTGGTTCTTTTTGTCCAGGTAGTCCAAAACCCTTTCAAAGGAATCCCTGTGTCCTTGTTATGGGAAAGAGAAGTATTTTATTCTCAGTTTGTGTAGAAATTTAATGAGTGTCTGTGGAAATGAACATAACTGGTGTAAAGTTCAGTAATTAGTTGTTTGGTCCATTTTAATTTTATTTCAGTGGTGTTGCTTAATTGATCAGTGCCAATGAAACAATGGACAGCTGACCTTTAATTTATTATTTATCCAGTGCCTATCATGTGATAGATACTGAGGGAATTCTGAAGATAACCTAGCCCTTGTTCCCATGGAGCATATAGTCTTTGGGGGAGGTAATAAATAGGTATATTTTTAAAAACTAGTAAGAGAATAGAGAAAAAAGAAAAACCTTATAACTTCACCTGTAAGTTCTGTTCAGGGGAGGGGGCGATGTTTTCTCTCCAACTTCCACGAAGCTTCAACTCATTTTGAAAGTCACATTATTTATGTGGGGTTACACGGAATCGCCCTTCCCCCAGCTCCAGGAATCGTCCCTAATTGGCCTAAATCAATCAGGACAATCCCACCCTCCAGACAGAAGTGGTGGGTTCCAGGAGTTCAGGGAATCCCTACAGTTCAGGACTTCTGTGGAGACTGGGACATCGATGTCCTCTCTCCTTCTGAATGGCCATAGGAAGTGGCTGTGATGACTGCACCTGCTCCCTAACACCTTGCCAGGTTTGGGGAGATCCCCATTCTGTGCATATCTGTCTTCAGTGTAGAAACTGCCAAGGGCCAGATAATCACAATCCCAGGCAGTGTCCCCACCGGGACACAGGTGTGCCCAGTCTACTTGGCCATCGGAGTCACCTGCAAGGCTCTGTGAATCCTGAGCTAGTGAAATGAATGCGTTCCTCACTCCCAATCGCAACCCTTCTCAAGTGTTGAGTGTATTCTGGACGCTGCTTCATGAGTGGCCTTTGGTGTCCTCCATCCAGTGTGGAGCCCTATCACCAACAGTGCCAACCTTCTACAGCCAGATTTGTGACTGTCTTCCTTTCTGCTTTGGAATTACCCAGAATTCTTTACAAATTTGTTACTACGGACTGCTAAGCAGGGAGTGTGTGTCACACATCGCAGTCTAGTGCATCCATGGCTGGCTAGGTGGTTGTGACATAGTCACTTGGTGACCGCAGCTACAGAGGGGACTCAGGGCTGAGCTGAGTTCAGCAGCCTGACTCCTCCTGGGATGGAGGGTGGGCTCCATGCCCTCTCTTCCTCCCTGTTTGCTGTGGGGAAGGCAGGTGGGAAAAATGACAGACTAGCTTTCCCTTCGTAGAATCTCCAAACTCCAGACCAGTTGTATTTCAATATTATCAGGGACAGGTTCAGAAACCTGGTCAGGTGTCTGTGGTCTGACACTGAGATGCCCAGGAACGTTCTCTCCCAATGGCTCCTATCTGGACTCGCCCACGTGCATAGGTTCCTCAAGGCATATCGGACAGCCATTGAACGTGGAGGACTTACTCACCAGGTCCTCAAGACATGAGCATATGAGGGAAATTCCCCACACAAGCTAAGAATGCATTCAGAAATTATCTGGAGTGGGCACTAGTGGCTCACGTCTATAATCCTGGGTTCTTATGAGGCTGAGATTGTGAGGATCACAGTTCATGGCCAGCCAGGGCAAAACGTTTGCAAGACTGAATCCCAGTGGAAAAAAAGCTGAGCCTGGTAGCATGCACCTGTCATCCCAGCTACAGCAGGAAGCATAAAATAGGAGACCCTATCTCCAAAATAACCAGAGCAAAAGGGCTGGAGGCGTGGCTCAAGCAGTAGAGTGCCTCCCTGGCATAGTGGAAAGCCCTGAGTTCAAATCCTAGTACTGCCAAAAGAAATTATCTCGAATAAATAATATTGATTTCATCAGTGTGCTGATTCTCCACATTTCCACTGGTGCTTAGATTTTGGCTTGGTTATTTCTTATTATCTTGTTAGCTTTTTAATGCATCTAACTTTCTTTTTTTCTAATTTAGTCAGTTTTCAATGGGAGAGTAATCCAAAGTGTCTTGGTCACTTTTATTAACTAGCAGAAATGGAAATCTCCCATTGATTTTTAAGTTTCATCATCAGTTTTTTCATTCTTAAAAGTTTTAATTGGCTTTTGAAGTTCCTTTGACATTTTTAAATGAGTTCCCACTGCACACCTGTATTTTCGAGGTTGTGCTAAATTTTTCTAAAATTCTTAGGATGCTTATTGTATGTTTTACATCTGCTGTGTCCTATATCTGCAGTCTTTGGGGCCCTTCACTGCTATCTACTTTTTTCTGCTGGTTCTTGATCATGGTGTCCTGTTGCCTTATGTGTTTAATATTTTTTTTGTTCTTTTTTTTGGTGTTTAATATTTTTAATTGAGGGTGTTTTCTTTCTTGGAATTCTCTCTCTCTCTGTGTGTGTGTGTGTGTGTGTGTGTGTGTATAAATTTCCAGAAGTGATTGAAAAAAGTCTCTAGATTCAAAGAGGCACCTTTTCCCTAAGAGGACAAATTAAAAAAAAAAAAAATATATATATATATATATACACACAATTAACATTCAAAATAAAGCTATGTTAGCTTGAAATAAAAGCTCGAAGTTTGCGAATTGGTTGTCGATGTGGATGGATGTCAGTGTGGAGGTGAAATATTAAGAGGAGAAAGGAAAAGGAAGTGGTGTTGAGGGGAAGGACAGCAAGCAACAGCAGGCGACAGCAACAAAAAAGGGACAAAAAAGAAAATTTCCATCCTTTCTTGGTGGGGCATTCACACCTTTGACAACGCCAGCCGCTACCCATCTGATGTGAAAGAAAAAAGAGAGAAAGGAGAAAATGAAAAATTTTGTGAAGAATTTTTATAAAAGTACACATGTAGAAAGTTTAGAAATAAAGTCTTTTTTAAAAAAAACACTTAAAAATATGAACAAAATGAAGCAAGATATCTCTTCTTATAAAGTTATATATACAATAATTCAAAATTGAGTGTGAAAATGCATTGAGGAATAGTGCCCTGTGGCCACACTGAAAAGATGATTTAATTTTAGGAAAATCTATCAACATAATTCAGTGGATGTATCAACTAATTAAAAGTCATCTTGTGTTAGAATAAATAGATGCTTCCCAAAAGGAGTTGATAAAATTCATGAAGAGTTAGTTTAAAAAAATCAGCAATTAATTAAAAAGAAGCAAAGGACCTTAAAAGGTCAACTTCAAAAGGGGAAAAGCAAGTAGTTAATAAAGATATGGAAAATTCAGTTGTCATTAAATTCAAAAGCACACGCACTGGGAACCTTCCACCTTCCTCTGTCATGTCTGCAACAGGCTTTCTCTTCTAGTCCAATTCTGGCTTTCTGGCCAGCGTGCAGGCTTCAGTGCTATCATGCATTCAGATTTCTCGCTCTTTTCATTTATAACTGTGATGTCATTGTTTGCCCTTGAGATTTCCAGAAAACTGAAGAGGTGATGCTAACACAGCATGTTGACAGGTTGAGGAAACCGATCTTCAAATTCTGTCCTTGGAGGGGGGACAGCAGATTTGATATGCAACCAAGGCAAAAATATAAAAAGTGGAGGAGATGAACCAATTCAGGTTATGATACACACATATACGGAAATGTCACAAGGAAACTCCCTGTGTAGCTGTCTTAGACAAACACAAGAGTCTTTTTTTCAAAAACAGAGAATAGGAAGGTAAAACAGGTGCCGTCTGGGAGTTGGCACCAGTGGGAGGAGGGAAGATTTAAGGAAAGGATGTAGGAGAGTGAATACGGTGGAGTATTGCGCACTCACGTATGGAAATGGAAAAATGAGACCTTTGACTCTGTTCCAGGAATGGGGGGGAGAATGATGGGAGGTGGGGGTGAATTGAACTAAGACATTGTAAGAACTTTTGTAAATGTCACAATGTCCCCAGTACAATAATAAAAAATGAAATAAAAATAAATGAGTAAAAACACACACATTGTCTCCTGCTCTTGCATTCCCATTTGAGAAGTCTGCATTCTAGAAACAGATGAACCACACAGCACAAGGATATTTCTTGCCATACTATTTATAGAATAAAACTCTGCAGGAGGTGGAGGAGAGCCAAGGGGACATCCATCGGTAATGGAATGGTGTGTCTCCTGGGGATTCCTGTCATTGGCTTGTATTATTCTGGGTAATTTATATGGAAGAATATTCTGATCCATACTACAAGGGAAGACGGAAGACACAGAGCACACATAGATGTGTTGCTTTGCTCACCTTTCTGGTCAAATGGAGTGTGGGCTTTCATTTGGGAGTCTACTCTCGATCTGTGTGTGTCCATGACACGTTTCTGGTGGTGCCAGTCCACCTCAGTCCAAGCATTTCTCTGGCCACGGGCATTGGTTCAAGAATAGCCATTCAATTTTATCAAGGCGCTGAGTACAAACTCTCAGAACTGTTGTTGATCCTGTTGAGAGGTCTTCTCTTCTTCCTGTTGGTTTTGGAATTGAAAATGTGAGTCACCAGAAAGAAGATCTGCCTATTGATGGACCAATAGAGAGAAATATGGAGCTAAGACAAAGCCAAGTTGAGTGCTGGCTTAAGTTCCTGGATCCAGCTATTCCTAAAGCCTTCCAGGTACATGAACCAATAAATCCCCCTTTACCCAAATCACACTCTGATTCTCTGACTTGCTACCAAAGAGTCCTGACTAATAGAATAATGTAGATGATTCGACTGACTTTATAAAACAGAACCTTTGTAATTATGCACTCGTGTGCAGGGGTACGACTGGTGTGGGGTGGAGGTGATCCAGTACAATGAAATACCAAGAGTCTGAGGGGAGCTGGATTAGAAGTGATAAGGGGGCAGTCACGGCCCCACTGTTCTCCCAAGTAGTATTTGACCCACATACAAGTGTATAAGTCTTTTGTATTATTAAAATCCTGTAAGATTCAGATGAGCATTATATAGATTTTGTGTTTTTCCAAATACCGGGTTTTATAGAGGAGAGAGTAAGACAGGTGACCTGGGAAAAGAAAACAAAAGCTAACATTTGAAATTAGAAAAAAAATTAGTAGCTGATGAAAACCTAGAAAAGCTTTTCTGAATAAGATGATTTCAAAAATTAAACGTAAGTGAAAGTGATGATTGCTCTTTGTATATTAATCCTGAATGCAAATGGCTAATTCTCTTAGAATGTCCTCCCTAGCTAACCTGACGGACGTGTAACATTAATCCAATAATTTATGAACGAGTACAGGATTTCTCCCTAAAGATTAAAATATACCCTCACCCAGGGCAAGAAAACAAAGTACTAAGTTATTTCACTTTTTATCTCATAATTTGACTTTCTCAAATTAATTCTGAGTTTTGAAAAACCTGATTATAAGTGTTTATTATAATTTTTGCAATGTCTTAAATGATTGCTTATGATCACATGTGAGACATTTTTTCCTGCAATGGTGCCTTTCATTTTTGACTATAAATGTTAACCACATATATGATGAAAAATCTTGATGCCAGCTGGGCCCTGGTGGCTCATGCCTGTAATCCTAGCTACTCTGGAGCCAGAGACCAGGAGGATGGCGGCTCGAAGCCAGCTTGGGCAAATAGTTCCCAAGATCCTATCTTGAAAAAACCCACAAAAAGGGCTGGTAGAGTGGCTCAAGGTGTAGACCCTGAGTTCAAACCCCAGTACTGCAAAAGAAAAAGTCTTGATGCCAAGAGTGGTGGGTGGCTCACGCCTATGATTCCAGCTACTCAAGAGGTAGAGATTGGAAGGATCAAGGTTAGAGGCCAGCAAGGGCAAAAAATCATGAAGACCCATCTCAACCAATAAGCCAGGTGTGGTGGTGCACACTTGTGATCTCAACTACAAGGGAGGCAAGGTGGGAGGATAACAGTCCAGGGCCTGAACAAAAATTTCTGACTGTATCTGAAAAATGACAAGCAAAAAGGCCTAGGGGCATGGTTCACCTGCCTAGCAAGCACAAAGTCCTGAGTTCAAACTCTAGTATGACAGAAGAAAAAAAAGTCTTGACCTCATAATTTTATGCAAAGACCATTCAAAGCCACAGGAGTACAATATTTACATTTGCATTATTCATGAGAGCTTTTCATTCCCCTCCTGGGGTCAGGGAAAGAGGAGATCAGGCAGAACACTGAGGCAGAGTGCAGGGGACACTGCCATCTCCAACCTTGAAGTGGCACCTCACAGGTCTGCAGCTTGCAGTCCATTTCAGTCCCAGAAAAGGTCACTTACCTTCTCTGGCAAGCCTTTAGCCACTTGAGAGACCAAGCACCTGTGGATTGGGAACCTGGCTTTGGGGACTGGCTGTGCAGTAGCTAAGGTGAAAGATAAACAGACAGTAAACATTTGTGCACAGAGGTCCTCGGTGCTCTGATTATTCATCAGTCCTGTCTTCACAGCCCGTCAAAGCTCATTTTCAACATGAGTAAAAGTGGGGGATGGTCTCCCTGAATTGGAGCAAATCTGATTATTATATTGTTTTGTTCCTGCAAATCCAGGATGCCATACTTAGATAGTTCATGTCTGTTGGAAATTTATAGAAAAGGACACACTTTTATCAGTGTAGGATTTTTTAAATGTGCCAGGTGTTAATTTTTTGGAGGACTAGTGGGGTTTGAACTCAGGGCCTTACACTTGCTAAGCAGTTACTCTACCATTCAAGCCATGCCCCCAGCCCTTTAAACATTTTATTTAAAAGAAAGTTTTAACAATTGCTAATGAGTGACAGAAGTAGGCAAAGCAGAATAATATGTAAATAATTTTTATCTTATAAACTCTAACCCTTAAGGGAACAAAATTGATCTTATTGATTTATAGTACGGTCGGCATCTTGTAATGTTAAATTCAGTAGGCAGCTTAGACATTAAATTTTAAACTCAGTCAGCATCAATCTTTTATTTAGGTCTGATAAGCTTCTGAGGTTGTTCCAATGGTGGAATCCTAATATGGCCTTCCGCAGAGAGCAAAATTCACCTTCGGGATATTATGTCCTTAATCACGAATCTGGAAACAGATGTTTTACTTACTGTATCAGAAATAATGTATAGCTATAATATCCTTCAGTTTGTTTTAGGATTACGGTGCTTTGCCTCACAGCTTATTGCATTCCCCTCAGCGTTATTAACTCCAGCCAAGATCTTAATTTTCACAATTAGAATTGAAAATGCTTTTTTTTTTTTTTCTGGAATCTTCTGAGTTAAATTCTGGGTCACACAAAGATTAAGCAAAGTGACTCCAAACCAAGAATCCTGTAATTCTTGAATGTTGCTGCTTATTGTTCCTTTTCCGTCTCTGAAATTGGGAACAGAGTTTTGGGGACTGCGAATTAGGAAAGCCTTGCCTTGCTCATCCATGGTAAAGTCAACAGATTTCAACAAGGCATCTACGGGCTGGAGGTGTGGCTCGAGTGGCAGAGCTCCTGCTTTGCAAGCACAAAGCCCCGTGTTCAAATCCCAGCCCCACCAAAACAAAATAGGCCAACTATTACTTTTGTTTAATCTGACATTAGGCCAAGGCGTACAAAGGAAATCCATGAAATTTGGAGCGAACAGGATCTTTAAGACAGTGTTACTTGACTGTCGTTTCTTCCAATAGCCTCTTCTGAGTGGTCTGTGATGGGAGGTGGGGAGTAAATAATTTAAACTCTGAAGAATTCAAGGATGACGATCTGGAGCAAGCAGAAATATCTGCAAAGTGATCTAACACTTACGACAGGATTTCTAAATGACATCCTGTTTCTTCTCTGATTTTTTTTTCCTTTTGAGTCAGAGTCTACAGCCCAGGCTGGCTTCAAATCTCAACCCTTCTGCCTCAGCCTCCCAAGTGCTGGGATTATAGCAGTGTGTCACTGCGCCTGGTCTCCTAACTACATTTTGGGGCATAATTTATTTATTCTCTCTCTTTTGTATTAGCATATATTAATTCTACAAGGGATTTCACTGTGATATTTCCATGCATGCCCACCATCTGATCAATTTCACCCCTGTTACTCATTCTTAACATCTAACGGGTTTCATTATTTTCATACATGTGTATGAAGTACTGTGTTCACTTACCACCCCGTTTTATTTTCCAAAATAACATTCCAATGGGCTTCATTTTACCTGATTTTTAAAGATGTTTGTAACAATTTCTTTAAAGATTACTGATTTTTTTGACCACTGACTATCACCTCAGGGAAGCACATGAAATTTGTTACTGTAATGACCTGGTGAGGAAAGCCCCAGGGGAGGGAAGGCAGCACTCTGGCTTCTAACTGTGCTGTGATGAAGCAGAGGCACGTCACAAGGGGACACGGGGACAGGAGGGCTGCTGACCTGTCCAGAGCAACCCGTAGGCAGCAGGCCTTGTTGTGTAAAGTCTCCAAGAGCCCGACACTGAGCACCTTCTACCTTCAAAATTGGACATTTTGTTGAAGAAGGACTGCCAGAGGTAGTGTGCCCTTTTGCCTATAGACAGTATTATTTATTGATGAAGAGTGTTACATTAGTTCAGTTTACTTTCATAATTCCATAAACTGAAGAAATGGCCAGTGGTCCTTCAAAGTAGGAAAACTCATTTTCTGTGAGAGGGATGATGGTGAGTTGGAGTGAGGACTGGGGACCAAGCAGAGGGACAGACCTGAGTTTCCATCTCAGCATTTGCTTTCAGGAATCCAGTGGCTTACCAGGTCACGGTTGCTGGCCGGCTGACCGTGAATGTGAACTCACTCCCTCTGTTTCCTCAGTCAGGTGGGATCCAGGACAGTTATATTTACAGTAATGTGTGCAAAGTGCCCAACACATAGTACATGCTCTGATGTGTTGCCTTCCTCCTGCTTCCTTCTGACCCCTTGCTAAGTCACTCAGCCTCCAGGTGGACTGCACCATTCTCTTTGCCCCAGCTCCTAAGTGCCTTCCCTTGTGAAAATGGGAAGGTTCGCCTACAGTTGGGATGTTATTCCCAAGTGGTCTTCTTGTTCCTCCAAAAAACAGAACAAATGGGCTTCCAGCAGGGAAGATTCCAGCAGAAGCTTCAGCAGCAGACCACGAGCCAGGCTTCTGAGTCAGGGAAGGTCTCTTTTGTACCATCCATCACTAGCTCTGCCAAGTCAATCTACTAATCTCCAAACCTAATAATGTCTGGCTCATCTCCCCAGTTGATTTGTCCTTTGGTCTAATTGTCCACGCCCTGCCTGCCTGATTGAGAAATGGGTTACATCTGCAGAAACTGAGCAGCCAGCAGTCACCTGACCTGGTGCCATGTGGCTGCCCCTTGGTAGACTTTCCTCCTCTCGTCTGTCTGAGGTCCCAGGTCTTCAGAGTGGCCCTCGCCGCTCTGCATGTGTTTTTGTCCTACTTCAGTGAAGAGAGACAGCTAGATCAATACTTTTGATCTGTTTTGCTGCCAGAATTCGATGATCTGTCATGGTTCTTGCCCAATGCACCCAATCATTACGGTTAAAATGTTTTTGGTGTAGTTCAGAGAATTGCTTTCGTTTATAATCCACCTTTGAGAGCTAAACCTTGAAGCTGATGGAACATTAGCTCCATTTCTCTATGCTTTTTCATAACCCAGAGCAATTCTGTTTTATGCCTAACGGCTAATCTAATTGCATATGATCTTCCACCTGGGAAAGGCTTTGCTGAATCACCCCGCCCCCCAGCCCTTCTGTGTCACCAGTCATTGCTCAGCTACAGACTAAGCAAGACTTGGTCGAGTTGATCTTGACTAAGACGCTATGGTCCTATAAAGTCTTTGATGTGTGTGTCAAAATTTAATCACTCATAGGTTTTCTTTTCTTTTTTGTAGTACTGGGGTTTGAACTCAGGGCGTTCACCTTAAGCCACTTCACCAGCCCTTTTTTGTGAAGGGTTTTTTGAGATAGGGTCTTGTGAACTATTTGCCTGGACTGGCTTTGAACCTCGATCCTCCTGATCTCTGTCTCCTGAGTAGCTAGGATTACAGGCGTGAGCCACCAGCACCCGGCTGTAGGTTTTCAAAAAATAAATCTTTCACTTCTGCAACTGGGAGTGTTTATGTTAAACAATTTCTCTATCATGCTTTGCACATTAAATAAAGCAGCCCTTTCAAATCAATTTTCTGTTGTGTCTATAAGGTTATCATTTTGTCAGGGGTCCACAGATTTTTCTGTGAAGGGCCAAATAGTAAATATTCTGAGTTTTGTGTGTCATTCTCAATTCTGTCATTGTAGCTATAATGCAGCCGTAGACAATATACAAATGAATGTGGCTGTAAGCCAACATAGCTTTATTTATGGACATCAAAATTTGAATTTTGCATAGTTTCACATATCATGAAACCTTACTCTTTGATCTTTCTTTCAACCATAAACATGTCAAAACTATTCTTAGCTTGTGGGATTACGATGAGCAGTAGACCAGACCTGCCCTGGGCTGGACTGATCTAACCACAGCATAGTTTCTGCTCGCAGGGAGATGTAGGTTTGTGTGGGAACTGAGGTCTTTATAATTAGGACTCTTCTTTAAGACAAGGAATATAAAATTACAAATGCAAAATGAGGTACAGTGGTTTGGAAATGATCCAGAGGGGCCCTAAACTTCAAGCCTCTCCCGAATCCTGATGAGTCTGCCTCTGGTAACGTGGAAGATTCTGCTCAGAGTTCCCAGACCTGGCAGACCACCAGTGTCACCAAGGGAGCTTTTCGTTTATTTTTTAATTTGCTAATTTATTTATTTATTATTTTCTGGTACAGGGGCTTAAACTCAGGGTCTTGTGCTTGCATGCTCTACCACTTGAGCTGTGCCCCTAGCCTTTTGCTTTTAGTATTTTTTGATATAGAGTCTTATGTTTTTGCCTGGGGGCCAGCCACAGACCACGATCCTCCTACCTTCACCTCCCACACGGCTGAGATTATAGACGGGAACCACCACACCTAGCTTGCTTTTGAGACAGGGTCTGGTTGACTTTATTGCCTGGGCTGGCCCAGAACCCTGGTCTTCTGCCCTCACCTTCCAAGTGGCTGGGATTACTAACATGTGCCACCACACCCAGCTCCTGTTTTAATTTACTTAATTTTATTTTGTGGTACTGGGGCTTGAACTCAGGGCCTACACCTTGAATTACTCCACCAGCCCTTTTTTGTGATGGGTGTTTTCAGGATAGGGTCTATGAACTCTTTGTCCTGGTTGGCCTTGAACCTCGATCCTCCTGATCTCTGCCTCCCGAGTAGCTAGGATTATAGGCATGAGCCACAGGCATCCAGCCTATTTTTTATTTTTTGAGACAAGGTCTCAACTATGTAGCCCACATTTTTCTGGAACTCCCGATCCTCCTGACTCAGCCTCCTGATTACAGGCTGTGCCACCACACCCTGCCCAGGGAGCATTTTAAATGCTAGCCTGAGGCGAGCACCTGGAATCAGCTGTATGGAGAGCTCCCTAGGAAATTCTGCTGCACAACTGGGTTTGTCCATAACAGCACAGGCCCAGGCCCCTTGTGTGTGTCGAGTTTGGCTGATATAACATGAACTGGCTAAAATGCACTGAGCAGTTACGGCGTGTGGCATTGAGCCAAAGTGTCTTGTGTCCATTCACTGAGTCCTTACACTACTACAAAGTAAGAAATATTTCTAACTCCCTTGTAGAGCTGAGGAAAGGGAGGACTAGAGAGGCAAAGTGTCTTGTCTAAGACTATGAGATACTGGTGTGAGAAGTCAAACCCAGATGCAAGAGATAAAGCTTAGAACATGGATGCAAGCCCCAGTGCCCAGGCCTTGACTTTGTGTCCCCTGGGCCCCATCACAAGGCCAAGACTGCAGCAGCAGTGCCCCACCAGACTGGCCTCCCCAGGGGTCCAGTAGGTGAGGTTCCACCTCACCAAACAGGTTCTCCCACTCCCGACCCCCTGCAACCCCTCCCATGCCTAGATCCCAACCCCCCCACCCACCCAGCATCCTTCTGGAACACATTCCTGAGCCTTGCCCAGGCCCTGCAGGAACCCAGCGAGAGGCATTTTCTTGCCCCCTCCTTCCACAGCTCATTTCCCCTGTGCTCTGTTTTACGTGGTCCTGAAAGGGCCTTTTTGGGAACCCTTACAGGTTGGAGATCACCGTGCAGTGACTTTGGGTTTGTGTATGCAGGAAACATAAGAAAATTCCACTGCCCCCAACATAGGGTCCAGATTTTCTTACTTGTTGTGAACACTTCAGGCTGCTCCTCCTCAAGGTTGTCTGCTGTGGGGAGCAAGGGGACAATGTGGCAGACACAAGGAACTTGTGGGTTCTAAAATGGCCCAAACACCTGGGTAGCTATTCCAGGCAGGCCTCTCATTTTTCAGGATGGCACTTGTTTTCCTTAGGGATTTTTCTGGAGAACATTGTGAACTCATGGGCAACTAAGTGACACTCTGACTTGACAGGTACCTTTTTCCAAATCATTTATGGGATTGCGCAGCAAGAACAGGGAGAGAGACTGGAGACATAGCTCATGTGGAAGAGCGCATGCCTAGCACGTGCAAGGCCCTGAGTTCAAACCCCAGTGCTGCCAAAAAAAAGAAAAAAATGGGGAGAAAAGAATTTATGTTTTATAGGTACCCTGATATTTATGATAGGCTCCATTTTATTATGCCCAAGAAGAAAGGGAGAACCTGTCTTCACCATACTGGAGTCTGACTCTCAGGACATCTGGGACTCATCCTTCCAGGACAATGTCCCGTGCCATAATAGAGTAAATGATGGCCTGGGGGCTAAGATATTCCTGCGAAGCAGTAAGATGTGGAGAAGGTGGTAGACTTGCCACCTCTTCTCTTTAACCTCTGCTTAGCAGGCTCTCCCGGGGAGCACAGTGATTTATGCCACTGGCTGTGGATCCTTTGTGTGTTAAGGTGAAAAACTGGCACCCATTATTGCAAAGCTTTGCACTTGGCAAGACATAAGTAATACCAGGAACCAAATGACGGGCTCCTGGGCAGGATTTCACCTGTGCCATCTTTCCTATTTGGTCCTTCCTCTAGGAGTTAAAATTGGCAAGAAGAAAATATCAAAATAAAAAATTTCAAAAATCAACTCAAAACCAAAAAAATCAAAAAAGCAGCAGTTACAACAGGATAAGAACACTTGGACTCAGCTCTCTTATTTTCTTCTATGTTTATCTGCAGAAATATCTGTGTTTAAATACATTTTTGTACTTTGTGATATTTCCGTCGACTAAAATAGGACGACTAGGAGGGAACGCTCAGCTGAGGTCTATAACCACCGTCACAGCGAACTTACAGTGGGGTGGGGATGCACTAAGACAGAATTGAGGATTGTGGAGTAAAGAACCACCCCGGTCATCTTCAAGTGAGGGGTGCATCGTGGCGAGAGTGCCATTTTGTGCTGGCACATGTTCAGATGACTTCCCTCCTCCTTGCAGCTTTCCACGTGTACGTTTATACTTGCAGAGGATCAGGCTGGGAAGGATGGGAAGGATGGGAAGGATGGGAGGTGTGAGCAGGCAGGCTGTGGCGCCTTCTCTTCAGTCAAGTTTCAAAGGTGATCATGCTCCTTAGATTTCCAACAGCTTTTAGGAATTCCTTTGCTATTTAAGAAAAGAATTTGAAGGTCAGAAACTGATAGTGGACTTCTCAGAGGAGAGGAAAAAGTCATTTACAAGTGAACCAAAGTCATGTCATGTCTATGTGCAGATTTTCCTTCCCTGACAAGCTGTGGATTTTGAGTTGATGGTGTATGTCAATATTTTTTCATTCCCTTCTCTGTTCTCCTTCTAGTACCCTTCCTTCCTTCCTTCCTTCCTTCTTTCCTTCCTTCCTTTCCTTCCTTCCTTCCTTCCTTCCTTCCTTCCTTCCTTCCTTCCTTCCTTCCTTCCTTCCTTCCTTCCTTCCTCTCTTCTCTTCTCTTCCTTCTCTTTCTCTCTCTCTCTCTCTCTCTCTCTCTCTCTCTCTCTCTCTCTCTCTCTCAGCAGTAGTGGAGCTAGAACTCAGGGCCTAACACTTGCTAGGCAAGTGGTCTGAACCATGGTCTTAGTCCTTTTTGCTTTTTGAGTTTGGTTTTCAAATAGAATTGCACTTTGGCTCAGGCTGGCCTCAAACCCTAAGCACTTACCTCCATCACCTCAGTAGCTGGGACCACAGGCATATGCTACCACACAGGCTTGTTCTGGAGATAGGATCTCACTGACTTTTGCCCTGCTGCTGTTCCCATTTTACACGTTACAGCTTTTTTAATTGTTCCATAGTTCTTAGATATTCTTTTCTGGTGTGTGTTTTCTCAGTTTTTTTTTTCTTCCTCCTTTTTCAGGTTTAGAAGTGTGTGTTTGCATTGGTGTTTGAATCTTTCTTAAAGTTCACACCTATCTGGAATTACTTATCTTTGGTGCATGTTGTCTACTTTTTCCATTGAAATCCTTAGCATAAGGATTTAAAATTCCCAATCTACTAATCTCAGCATTCCTGCCATAGCTGGAGGTAGTTCTGATGCTTGCTCTGTCTCCTCAAACTGTTTTGTTTGTTTTTTGTTGAAAACTAGACATGACACGGTCAACAGGAACATGTAAACTTTGACTTGTCAAATTCTATGCTGTGTGAAATACTAACTACTTTATGTATTTTTTTTAAAAAGAAAGAAAACTAGACATATATTCTGGGTCATAAAACAAAACAAAATAAAAGACAAACTTGGTACTGGTTCCTGCAGAGATTTCTTCCCTGGGTTTCTGCTCTGGGGCTCTCTGTATCCACCTGTCCATCTCTGCAGTTTGGGAGCGGGTGGCAGTTTGATCTGTGACAGCTCTAAGATGAATTACTGATTGTTCACTTCAGCTTGTTACTTGTTGCTTTTCACTTGTTAGTGACAATTTCCAACCTGTCATTCTGGAAAGTGGAAGTCCTCAGTGTATATTCTTTAATCACAGGAAACAAAAACCTTCTGACTAACTTATGAGGGGAAAAGAGTGAGGCAGAATTTATTGCAAGGCGGTGGGTTAGCTTGCCAGAGGCATGAAATCCTGTGCAGGTGAGTAATGGAAAGTGTAGAATAAGAGCAGCTTGGCTTGCAGGCCCACCTTGGGTCACACGCCTCCCCTGGCCTAGTAGAAGAGTCCCTCCAAGGTTCAGTGGGAGTCATCTTTACTAAAGGAAATTTGTGGTACTGCTGGTAGAAGAAGGGGGTGTATTACAGAGAGAAGTACCTTTGTCCAGAAGAAAACAACTTCTGAAATTCTGACTCATTTCAGGCCACTTCCCACTGGGATGGAGGGCCACACTTAATTTTAAATCGAAGACTCCAAGAATTCTTGTTCAGTGTTAGAATTTTGTGTACCCTTTATAGTAGTGGACTTTTAGTTATTAAAGAAGGGGTATTGAGATGAGCATTATATAAACTACATTGAGAACAATTATACAAACTACCTCAAAATACGGGACTACCATTAATTATGTGATTTTTTTAGATTTCTTTCATTTGACATGTATCTGTCTTATGTCTCCCTTCACTCATTTTAGGTTCCATTAAGGGAAAAAGTTTTCCTAGGTAATATCTTCCTAATGTTTCTTTTTTACTTGATCCAAAACCTGCCTTGTCTTGCCAAGGAAATTAAAGGTAAACAAATCAAGAGGCCCAGCAGCCTACTTGCCAGTGGTTTGGGGAATAAGGAACCATGGCTTCCCAGTCCTGATCCTCATCTGTTTCTGCTTACCTAGTGCATCAACTTGAGATCTGTTGCAGACAACAGAATCCACTCAAGCTAGGTGGGGTTGAATTGGATTTTTCACAGGCATCAGTTGGCTTACAAAGTCGCTAGATGATTTGGAGGAGAAGACGCAAGGTTGAGCTTCCTGAACAAGAATTGTGATGCCTCTGCTATGAGCAGGAACAGTGACAGGAAGAGCAGAATCATAAAGCTTTTCACCAAGGCCTCTTACTACTAATAGAGATGGTCTGTGTCACACTTTGAGAAAACTGACTTTGGGCATGACCCTGGGAAGACAAGCTAGGAAAGGATATTGTATAAGATTATCATAGGGCTGGCAGAGTGGCTCAAGTGGTAAAGCACCTGCCTAGCAAGTGTGAGGCCCTGAGTTCAAACCTCAGCACCTCCAATAAGAAAAGAAAAAAAAAGGAGTATCACAGTCACAGAGGCTGAGGAGAGAGTGTCTCATGGAGAAGGGAATGAAAAGGATCGAAGAAATGTCTACCAGTGAACTGAACAAGGAGGTGATTAGAAAGTTTAACAAGAGTCATTCTAGTGAGGCTGATGAAGCCAGAATGCAATGGGTGGGGAGTGAGTGATAAGAAAATATAGACAAAATATAGTGCTCTTTCACAAAAGCCTGCTGGTAAAAGAGGAGAGAGAGGGGGTGGTCGTTAGAGAGTGACAGAGTGACGTAGTGTTTGCTGGCCAGCTGGGGGCTGGGCTGTGAGCACACTTCCCCTCCCCCTGTCTGCAACCAGACGCTCCTGAACTCCAACAGAAACACCACATCGATAGGATGTTTGGCTTGACATGGCATCCACAGGCCACGAACTTGTCCCCTGGTCCTTGTCCTCATACTTTCCAAGGGTGGAGATGAGTGGTATGCCTGTGTGCCACACAGCCAAGGGGTTGGATGAAGTGGATGCTGTTCTTGACAACCCATCATACCTTCCTACGGGAAACTAGCTCCACCCTGCTGGAGGATTTGGAAAGGGCTCAAGTCACACATCTTGTCTTCAGAACAGTCCATGTGACCTCAGGTAGGCCAACCAAAATACTCTTGTCCAAGAATTTGAATTCTGGGGACAGACACAAGGGGACCAGAGAATAGTTGACATTTGCCTATCTGGTAGCAGAGCCTTGAGAGGCTGGCGCTCCTGGCTGCAGTCTCTAGCATTGCCTGGCTAGAGACTGGTCCTTCCTGGTCCTTCCTGACCCATGGATCAACTCTATGCACTGAGTGAATTTCCCATTGTTCCTCCTCCAAACCTTTTCTTGCTTCATTGAGAACCAACAGCTTCTATCAGAAACATGAGTCATGTGATTTAAACAGCAATTGCCACAGAGCTAAAGGTCTGAAGTTGGCTTCCTGGCTGCTATAAGAAGAACATGCCAAGGGCTCTTCTTAGGACAAACTTACACTCTTCATTTCTGTCTGCTGATTTTTATTTTTTAAAAAGAGTAATTTTTGATTAGTGCTCCACATATTTTACTGGTACTTTAGAAATACTTTGCTGAAGAATATCTTCTGAACACACAAGAGGCATACAGAAGCAGTCCTAAATGCTGCGCTTACAAATAATTTATTCACATTTTATACATTTGTTTTTCAGCAAAAAATGCATAGTTACATTATTTATACAGAATTTCATGTTCAAGACAGTAAGGAATAAATGTCTTCCAAAACCTAAATCATAGCAAACGATACAAGGGAAACGAGTCACAATTTGTTCAGCTACATGCACAGTTGACTGAAGAGATATCTATTTCTATAGATTATTTTGCTTAATTTCTCTGGGATTGTGATTAACTAATGCTCTTCTGTCAGAATACACTATGGATTGGAACCCACCACAGACCAGGTGGGAAGTTCTCATCCCTGAGCCTGCCTCTCCAGCTGACTAAACCTAGCTCTTTTGGGTGTCAGGGTAGCCTAGGAAGAATTAATTTAGCAAGCAGTGGGAAAAATTCTTTCTTTATGCCTGCATTTTCCTTTAACTCCCTTCTTCCTCCATAATCACCATGAAATGAGTTAAAAACAAAATAAAACAAACAAAAAAAGAAAACAGACACACACCAAGGAGGTTTCTATTGTGTCACTGGTTGAATCCTCCCTCTGCCTCTGACCTGAGGAAACGTGAAGATGGCCCTTCAAATATTGTCCTTTATTGCAAAAGGGGACCTGGTGGTTGTACATTCTTGCCAATCTGACTACAGTTACCATATTTAAATCCTTAGATTAGAAATGAATGCACCTCATAAGGCAGATGGTTGAGGGCCTGAAGTACACACGGAATCCTTTCAGGCTGGCTTTGTGGGAAGAGAAGGCTTTCAGGGTGGTGGAAATGGGCCGAGAAAAGTATGGAGGGAAGGTTCAAGTTCAGAGCCAACACACGCTTTCTGGAGAGGAAAGAGTAGGCACGGACTCCTCACCCAGCCCTGAAGTACAGAAAGCTTTTCCTGGTCCATGAAGCAAAGGCATGAGACTTCTCTCCTCTCTGAAGAAGCAAGGGACACAGTGCCTTGCTCTCTCCTTGTCACTGTGGTTACACTCACCAGCAGGAAATGTCCCCCTCCCCTTAGTGCCTGGACACTCAGTTCCTTGGTCAGAATAATTTTGCTCACAGCAAAACCATTTGGCAAAAAAAGACCACTGGTAAGCCTTCCGTGTAGAGGGAATTCAATGAAGAGTCTAACAAGAATTTTTAAACCTTTTAAATTTAGTCTCGCTACACACTTAGGACCTATCTGACATCTTTTTTTTTTTCCTTTAAAAAATGGTTTTCATCCTTGTTTAAACTATACAGTATTTACATTTTTAAAGACCTAGAAGGTCTTTCTTGTTTAGGTAAAAGGTTGAGGTGATTAAACAACCAGGACAAAGATGAGGTTTTCCAAAAAGCACTGGCTCCTACCTACGTGCTAAGGCCTATTTCTACAAATTGCTATTACAAACTTTTGGAATATAAAATTAAAATACTTTAAAATTTTTCCCAGGAATTGCCTCTATTTTTTGCGTGCAGCATATTAAAAACAGATTATGCTTTCTAACTCAGATGGACCTGAAAGACAAAATGAAATTTTGTTCCAATGAATAGTGTCCCACTATTTCATTCAGAAACAAGATTTAATGACGGGGTGTCCTTTCTTGATGTTGTGATAAACTGAGAGACACAAGGCCATCTTTGTGACATGGCTCAGTGATCAGCTGAAGACCCTCCTACTCTGTCTGGAGTGTTTATTGCATATTTTGGGAGGTGCTGTAAGGCCTGAGAAGGGTGGCCTGCCATTTTTTACACACTTGAGAATAAGTTTGTACACTCAAGAGATTTTCCTTAAGAAATGCCCAGTTTGGAATAGCCTCAAGAGGTTGAGAAACAAAAGCATTAAAGTTCCTGTATTACATTTAGAAACACAAAACACTTGGAAGATTTTCAAAAGCTCAGCGCAAAGGCTGCTTTTTCATTGAGTGAAACAGAAAAAAAGTGAACCTGTAAGTGTGTGTTCAGAGCTCTCAAAAGTTGTGTCGTGCCACAATTAATAGCTAAGTGAGCATTCTTGGCCCCTGATGTATAAATAAACACTCTAATTCTGCAACTTGCTCCCAGACTCTGTAAGAAGATGATTTAAAACAAAACAAAAAAAAGCCTGCAAACTCCTTAGAAATTTGCAAGCCAGAAACGCAATACAGTTGTCCTTTTTAAAATGATAAGCGAAAATGGTGTTGAGGTATTTGGAACAGTGACTAAGAATTGACATCCATTTTTTGCAATTAAGAAATAATTATTCACAATATTAAAGAAATCAAATCTTCAGTAGGAGGGCAAGAGGCCTCTCACAAAGGAATCCAGCAGTGATCAGGAAACGCCATTGAAGGTTTCCTGTACCAGTGAGCCTAGCTAGGCTTGCAGGCTTTCTCTCTGATAGTATGTCAGAGAGTACTACAATTCTTCAAGAAAATGATTCAAAAGTGGATTTCCAATTGGCTGGTGCTAACCCCCAATGCCTGTTCGAGTTATGTTGTAATTTTATGGAAACAAATTAGGGACGTTAAGCCAGGGAGAAAATGCCCTACTCAAAATATATCCCAGCACCCTGTGCTCAAGTCAAATGTTACAGGATGTAGTTCAGATGCCAGATGGAATTCCTTGCTACCTGTCTGGGCACTTACACCTTAGGAGTTCACATGCTTTTCTAAGGAAAAAATTTATACCCCAAACTGTCCAGAGTTCAACTTTCTGCCCCAGTCTAGCTGTGTCCTTCTGGTTCTCTCTTTCCCATGCCCACTTCCTGTCTTTTTTTACCCCTGTTTTGAAAAACGATTTCCACCAGATGTATTGTTTCTACAGTATGTTCTAAACAACCCAAAGATCTTAAAACAGGAAAAGGGCTAGGGCATTAATTAGTTTTATTTTTGGAGATTTAAGCATTTAAACTCATTTGTGAGTGTGTTCTGTGTTTTACTTTATTATACTGTCTATAAAATTCACTTAATGTTAGCACAATTTGGCACTTTGAATGAATCACACTTTATAATGATCTTGACACTATTAGCCTCCCAACAGTTATTGTCATTATTATCTTTATTAGTAGCAAAGATAAGATTTTTCATTTCTGCACACTATCCCTTCATCTGAATTGTACATTAAAATTTTCAAGTTTTTTTAACCTTAGTCCTTGGAGCAGACAGAAAAACAAGAAACTGACTGCAGATAAATTAACAGATTGATTCAGGTAAGATTCTATGCTCTTATGCTAATAGGAGAAAAGATCCAAACTTCTAACTCTGCTCCACCACAAGACAAAGTAATGACTGTCAATAATACAGACGGATGGACGGATCCTTGTCCAGTGTCTTGTATACAGAAAAGGTGTTCAGTGGTCCTTAACAGGATTACATGAATGAATGAGCAATGACTCAAAAGCCCTAACAGAACCAAGTCAGCAGTGTAAACTTCAACAGATAAACAACAAATGGAAAAAAAACAGATGAAGAACAAGATGACAAAATCATTTAAGTGGCCAATAACACTTTAAGATTTTATAATCTAAGATCTAATTTTGAAGACAGCTATCTCTTGCTTTGCTCTATTTAAAAATTATATGTTGTTAATAAAAGGAATATATATCTAAATATTATATATAATATATCCAATTAGCATCCCTATCTGTTATTGCTGTTAGCCTTGATTCAGCACCAAATCAGACAAAAATGATAAAAATCACCTCCCTCCCCAAGTTTTACATTCTTAGAAATGGTTCCCATGACATAGGATGATGAGTTAGGCTAACTGGTTTGCAGGACTGCAAGCACTTAGAGGCACGATTTATGAATGGAAGTTGTGAAGGCCACTCTGGTTGGTTCGGGAACCCCACACTTTCTTCCAGGGCTATTTATGGAAAGTGTAGGGCCAGTGGAAAAAGATCACGTTTATTTTTACAAACCAGTCATGACATGAAAAAAGGATACTACTTCCTCTCCCTGGGAAGGTCACCTTCTTTACCTGAGCTGCAAGGAGGACAGGAAAGAGAGGAAACCCATTAACCAATGAAGTCAGCCCCAGGGACCCACGCACAGGGTGACAAGCACAGAAGACAGACACCCTCATTTCTCAGGCATGACTCCAATGTGCTCCTCCTTGAGCTGTCACCTAGATCATGACTGACAAGTAAAAATAAAATGTATTACATAATGTGCTTCCCAAATTCTACTGCTAAAATAGACTGTATGAAGACAATGGGGTGAGCTCTTATTCTTAATTTGTCCTATATTTCAAACAGTTGAGCACAATAAAGCAAAGCCAACTTTGAATGGATGTGGCAAAACAAAGAGGGTGGAAAAATATTTCTAAGATATTTATTCTGATTCCCACATTTCCCTGAAGTGTGTAATAAACCTGGAGAGTTTCATGCAAATGTGGAGAGTCAGTGAACAACTACTTCTTAAACAGTATCATCTTTCTTGACAGAAATCTGATATACCATTTGGCGAATAACCTACATAGTTAGACAAACCATCCCTGGTCTTAAATAGCATATGTGGTACCTATTTGCGAATATGAAGCGAAGCCAAACCACTGCTTTCAACCAGAACGTTTTCTTGCCAGTGTAATACATGGTACGGAACATCTAAGGCAGAAGAGGAAGAAAGAGTAGGAGGAGGAAAAGGCAGATGAAAGGGAGGTGAGTCCTCATTCTGTCTGGAAATCTTTCCCAGGAAAAGTGTGCCATCTCACTGGTTAGTGCAGCAGTCACTTCAAAATGATATGGGTAGCATTTTATCCTTAAATGGCCTCTGCAGAAGACACAGGGCAAGAAGACAATTGTTTGTGGACACAGAAGAGCTCCAAGAAAAATTTAAAATGACAAATGCTGAGGTTATTTTCTGTTCTCAAACTCATAGCTCCTTTGAAAGTTCCTTCTGAAGGGGAGTTCCCATTTGCCAAGGAAGCTGTAGCATACTCAGCCCAGCTCCCTAGCTTCTGAACCAACATTCTGTGTGGCTCAAAGAGATAAGAGTGACATGAGATAAGCTTGTGTGTGAAAATATCCTGGTTAACAGTTGTCCTTGAACTTGTGCTGAATGAAGTCAGAGCAGAGGAATAATGTCCGTGGTAAGTACAACTTACCAACCTCTGTAACCTAACAGGAATTCCCTTGAACTTGGCAAAGGACAAGACACTAGCTTTCATTACGAGTTGTGCAAAGGGTATTCACAATCCCATTAGGAGGACCTGAATTAATTGTAGACATCCCTGTGCTTAATTTCTGTGTGCAAATTAGTACACACAAGGATATGTCTCCTTCAGGGAACTGTCCTGAACTCTGTTCATCAGCACAGTAGCAATTTAAAGTATCAATAAAACAGCAGTGCTTTTAGGAGTGCCATCCAATCAGTGCTGAGGTAAGGATTCGCCAATCTTATGTGCATTAGGCCATAAAGACTTAACCCAAACCATTTACCAAGCAGTATCAACAAGTATTTAAATAAGCTAACTCAGTGGTTTGGGTTCATCCAGAGTGGCCATTTCAATTGCATGTTAGCATTTATAAGAAATATCTAAATAACACCAACCAACCTGGCCATTTGAAAGCACCTTGCGATGTGTTTGTTGATTTTTCTAGGACTCAGGGTGACTGACAACCATTGCCATAGATCTGGACCCAAATGAGACCTTAGTGTTTAACTGGGCAATGTAACCTTACTTAACTCAAAAATTTCAGTTACAACCCAAGTAATAACAGGCCTGACTTTCGTAATATGAAGTCTCATTTATTCCTGAAGATTACACTTTCAGTTTTAAGCAAGGATGGATGGCATGAGTGCCCTCTTGCCCTCCCCCACGGCTGCATTAGGAACCACAGTCACATTAGTGGGTTGGCTCTGTCTCCAGAAAGAGAAGTCAAATGCCCTGTGCGCCCCTATGTAAGCCACTTCCAATCCTACTCAAAACTTAAAGGCCACACCATCTTCCTTCCTTCCTGGGTGGAATGTCAAAACGTGGATTTGCAATAAAATAAGAAACCATGATTTCTGCTACTCTCCCCATTCAAGAAACTGTGTCTGAGGACCAGTCATTTGGGAATTGCTTCAAAAGGTGCATTTATTCCAGTGGCAATTGAAATAAGTAGAGAGGAAAGAATAAGATAAAAAACAAAACAAACAACAACAAAAAAAAACTGGGATGGATTTTGTGGAATACATTGAAGAGGAATCTGGGATCTATACAAACCACTTGAGCTTCCTCACCAACAGTCTAAACCAGAGTCCCTAAGGTAGAGTCATTCACAGTGGATCATGACACTCACAGGCCTTCAGAAAACACTGCTTTAAGAAAGTAAGTTGAGAACTCTCCAGGTTCCAGTGTGCGCAATGTAGAAGGCTGCAAACTTCTAAATTATGTGACAAAGAAAATTCAGTGCATATCACAGGCTTTGATAATTTATGAAATAAACTTGTATATATTATTATTTAAATAATATCTGAGAAACATTTTGAAATCATTTGCTCCTGTTTACATTCCATGCACTCTAGCAGGTTAAGCCCTTGGGTCTGTGTCTTTGTGCCCCATTTTCTACAAAGCTCCATTCTTTTCACAAATCCAGACATTCCTCAGGCTAAAATGGGAATACCCAGAGATTTTGTCTATCCACTATACAACATACCTAACCTCTGGAGGGCTACCTGTTACTATCGCCGACACAGAAGACCATTAGAATAGCCAACTGTTTGGGGCTTTATTTGGGACTTTATTCGCTGCCTTTGTAAAATCCCTGGACATCACCGACACTACCTGCATATTTTTCCCAGGGCCAAGAACCAGCAGGCCCCTTCCTCCTGCGGGATCCCATCTCCCTCTTCCAAAGCCCCAAGTGGACTGGGAATTAATCCTCCCTGGTCGCAATGAACTTCCTTTCCCCCCTTGTGGCTTTGCAGCATCCTTCTCTACTTCTCTAGCATAGAAGGAAACACAACAAAACCTGAAAACAAACCAACAACAGAAACTCCAAACAGGTGGGCAAACCAGCAGGAGCCTCCTTCTCCTCCTCCTCCTCGTTTTTCCTCCTTGGTGGCAGTGGTGGCAGGCTCACTTCTTACTGCAGAATTCCGAGCTGTTTAGGAACTTCCTGATGACCAACCCTAGGCAGACGACCAGCAGCAGCATGTAGCCCACGGTGCCCGAGAAGGTGGGCGCGGCGGGCGGCGCCTGGAGGAACTGGCGCAGGCCCTCCTCCACGTAGTACACCTGGTCGTAGATGCTGAGGAAGGTGAAGATGTGGAAGAGCTGGTGGCTGTGGCCGATGATGTCAAAGAGGCCCGGCTGGATGCGCTCGGGGATCTTGCTAACATTGAAGAAGGCGGCCACCACCAGCCAGAAGTAGCGGCGGTAGAAGTGCACGAAGAGCGTGGGGTTCTCCCCACGCAGGTCGAAGAGCCAGCTCTCCAGCATGATGGGACAGGCCATGCTGAGCGGCATGACGAAGACGAAGGTGCGCAAGGCGAACGGGTAGGCGCACCAGTCGGTGCGGCTCTTGCAGCAGGCCACGGTGCAGGCCACGGCCAGCACGAAGGCCACGGGCAGCACGAGCGCGCGGTAGGCGGCGATGAGGCGCGTGCAGTCCACGTGCCAGCCCAGGCGCTGCTGCACGTAGGGGGTCATGACTCTGGCGTCCAGCAAGCTCAGGCCGGGCAGCAGGTAGTAGTAGTAGGCCACCGTGCTACCGAAGCCATAGTAGCTGATGGATGCATAGTCCAGGTAGAAGAAGGCAGCGCGCAGGCGCAGAGACAGGCAGCTGAACACGTGCGCCGTGCAGCTCATGGCGAAGGTCAACAGCACTCCCGACGCGTAGCACCACAGCGGCAGCAGCCAGGGGTGGTGGAAGGGCACCTCGCGGCCACTCAGAAAGAACAGGCGACAGAACTTGCTCAGGAACAGCAGCAGCGGGATGAAGTGCGTCCAGAAGTTGAGCGTCTCGTTGGTGGGCTTCAGCACCGAGGCCAGGCACTCCTGCGCCGTACATGGCAGGCGCCGGTAGCCGGACAGGATGAAGCACTCCACGAAGTCATCGGGCACCTCATCCCAACGCAGCAGCGGCTTGGCCGACGCGGGGGGGTCCCCGGAGGCAGCGGGATGGGACTGCCGGGCGGTCCCTGGAGCTGCCACCGCTGTGGCAGGCGGCCCTTTTGTGCCCGCGCCCCGGGGCTGCAGACGCCGCGGCATGGTGCCCGGGGCTCGGCTAGGGCGCGCGCAGGCGACCTCTGGCGCCGGCTCCCGCGCGCTCGGCAGTCCCCGCCGGTCGCCGTCGGAGCCTTTGTGCCAGCGCCGGGGGCGTCGCTGCAGGCTCCAGAGCAGACCTGCGCCTCCGAGCAGACGCTCCTAAGGAAAAGGATAAATGGGAAGGAGAGGATCAGCAGGCAGCGCGGCGAGCCGCAGGAGCGCGCGGGGCTCGCCAAGCTCCCGGCTCTGCTCGCGCGGCCGGCCGCGCTGCGGCAGCGGTGGCGGTGGCGGTGGCCGTGGCCGTGGCCGTGGTCGTGGCCGTGGCGGTGGCGGTGGCAGCAGTACGGCGGACTGCGGCGGCGGCGGCAGCGGCGGCGCTGCGGTGACTGGGCATCGCGCGGTGCGGGCGCTGTGCCGCCGCCCCCGGAGCGGGAGGCGGGGATGTGCTGGAGGCGCCGGCGGGAGGGAGGGAAGGAGGGAGGGATCGGCGCACCGGGGAAGGGCGGGGGCCTCCCCAGCTAGGGTTTCGTGGCCGCCGCGGGGGAGAGAGTTGTCCCCAGTCTCCAGTTCCGTACCATCCCCCTCCTCGGGCTGCTGCAGCTCAGGCCAACCCGTTAATGATTGATGTGGGGGCCAAAGGCTGGCCAGCGACTCCGTGGCCCGCACCGAGGGCGAGGAGGGCGAGGGTCGGCGCCGGGATTCGAAACTCAGCCACGCGGGCGTTCGAGAGGACACTGGGGAACCGCGTTCTCGGGGTGGGGGGTGACGGGGGGGCGGGGAGCCGCGCCGCGGGGGGAGGGGAGGGGAGGCGGGCACGCCCGCACCCGGTCGGCCCCAGAGATGCGCTAAGTGTAATCGGCCGGGGAGGGGGCGCTGGCGGCGGGGGGGGGGTGTCTTGGAGATCGTGTCGCGATCGAGCGGTGTCAATCGTCAGGTACCTACCGGGTGCTGCTTCTCTCTCGTGCTCCCTCTTTCTCTCCTTCTGTGCGCGACATCCAGCCCTGGTTTATCTCCTTTCCCTCTAGTGGACTTCTGCAGGTGCGTCACCATCCCTAGCCCTTATCGTGTGCAAACGGACCGTCCCCAAATTGGCCTCGCATCCTTCTGAGCCGCGGCTCACCTATTTGCTTGTTTTGGAGCCCAAAGTCTGCCAGCTCGGGACAGGCTGCCCAAAGTCTACTATTAATGAAAAATTTCACCGGATGTCTGGGACATCCAGAACTCCTCTAAGGATCTGAGGAATTGATTTAAAAAGGGCTGTTGACGGGGGAAGACCAGGAGGTAGGTGCACAGAAATGAGAATTGAGACCATTTTGCAGAGACGGTTGCATAAAACCCATGTGTAATTAACCAGAGGTACCTGGCAGGCTAAGTTAGGTGGCTGGAGGCCAGAAGAGAGAATAACTTGAAGGGTCCAAACCGGGTTGTGGTGCACTGGTGTCTTTTAAAATGCATCATGTCACAGAAATTTCTCTCAGCGATGCACAGGGCATATGACAAGAGGGTGACTTGCATCTCTGACCTGTGTTAGCCATAACAAGAACTAGCTTTTAAGGGGCTAGACCCTGTCTAAGTGGCTCATGGTTGTAAATCTTTTAGGTACTGAGGAGAAACAGAGGTGCCTTGACAGTAAAGTACATGACCAAGTGGTAGAAGGAGACCCTGAACTGGCAGGATGTTTCCAGATTGATCTGTTAAACTAGAGCACACGACTGCTCTAAGGAAACCACTAGGACAGTCTGGTTTAGATATAGGCTTTGACTTTTCATTTTAAAACTCATCTCACGCTCAGTTTTAACAATGACAAGCTACCTTCATCACTGGAGCAAATCCTGTAAAAGTTAAGGAAGATGTACTTAGTAGAGGTTCAAGGTGGACTTAAATTATGGATAAGAATAATTTATAATGGGGAGATCAATATTGACAATGTCTAGAATTACTTAACACTCTCTTTAGAAGTTTCAGCCTTCTCTTGGACATATTTTCTGCTGGTAATTGATTTAGCAAACTCTTACACAATTAGGGTGAAGGTACACATGGGCCCTGTGACTTTCTGACTATGTCACACATTCCTCACGGATTTTTAATAAATAAGATTTTGCTAAAGTTATTTAAATACATCTTTTGTTTTTAGTGTTTTCTGGTTTTCCAATGTCTGTTGCCTTGTTGTTTTAAAGTGAAATCTAATTCCTTTTGCATCTGGACCAAGTCCCCATGCTAATTTACAAAAGGGATTAAGAGTGAAGCACTTAATTCAAGCCTAGGAATGCTAAATCCGATTCAGGGCAACTCAGAAAATAAAAACAATGTTCATATTCTCTGTTAGTCCACAAACAACCCAAAACCAAACAAAGTGTTGACCATACAATAATTTCCACATTTAGCAATCTCTTACTTGCATAACTGATTCATTTACATCACTGGGAAAAAATATGATAGAAAGTTCATTTCAAGAAAGTATGGGACTTGACTAAATGAGTTGCAAAACCTCTAAGTTAGATAACAGTTGTCTTTACAACCAAAAGTGATGAGATCAACTCTAATAAAACATGATACTTTTATTTATTTTTGGTGGTACTGGGGTTTGAACCCAGGCTCTCACACAGGCTAGGCAGGCACTCTTACCACTTGAGCCACTCCACCAGCCCTGTTTTGTGTTGGATATTTTTGAGATAGAGCCTAGTGAACTATTTACCCAGGCTGGCTTCGAACCTCAATCCTCCTGATCGCTGCCTTCTGAGTAGCTAGGATTACAGGTGTGAGCCACCAACACCTAGCAAGATATTTTTGTGGGGGGGGGTTGAATCAGGGCCTCATGCTTGCTAAGCAGGCACCCTGTCACTTGAGCCACTCTGCCAGCCCCTGGTATTCTTTTTAAAAAGTCAAAATATCTGTCATGATATACTTGTTTTTCAGAAAGTCTCTGTGACTTTTTTCTCATAATTCCCAACCCCATAAAACCAACAGGTGCTGTGAGTAGAGTCATGCTCTTGAAAGTTCTTTGCTGTGCTTTGCTATGGCCTGACATAACTAAGTAAAAAAGAAACAGGGAAACAGCAAAACTTAAAATTATGGAATGTTTCCATTATAAGACAAAACAGCAATATGCCTTTCCCTTAATTACTAATCTATAGGATTAATTTCTCCTACTTCTTAAAGTTGAGGTAGGAAAATGTGTCTGGGCTTCACAGCTTAACTCTGGCAAACTGTCACTTGACAGTAGGAGTCTTGCCCAGGTTGCTGGGGTTGGCTGAACAGACAGAAGCAATAGGGTAGCTGCCATCCCCTGAAGGTGCCCTGGGAGATAAGGGGGGCAGGACCCACTACAAAGTTCCTAGCCACTAGCCACCAGGCCTGACCTTGGGGAATTAGCTGGGTCTCCTGTGACTTCCTGTAGCTTGGGTAATCTGTGGAAGTCTGTATGTTGAGGCGCCATGGGTATAGACTGCAGCGCGGTCACACGTAGGAGCTGGAGCAAAGGGGACGAATGTTCTTCCAATCTGGTTTTCTTTGGTGGCGTTCTTCTAAACCTGCTACAGGTTCATTTGTGCGTCTCTCTCCAGTAGCGTAACGAAGCATATGTAAAACTTCCACTGCAAATTTGATGTCTAATGAGGACAATTAGCTTTCTGTAAAAGCTGCACGTAGCATTTGCTAATAATACACGTTTTCAGAGGAAATCATTTTTCTAGTAGGCAAGCAAACAAACAAACAAACAAACACCACTTAATTGTACTCAATAATTTGTATAAAGAGGACTTTGGGGGTTGAATTCTAGTTTGGTACCTGATCATGCCAAGGGCAATTTGTTTCTATCTCTTAAAGTCAATGCCATGTTCCCCAGTCTCTGCCAGCTCACCTTTTCTCTCCCAGTACCCTTCAAAGCAGTGCGCACAAAGACTAACTGAAAGCTGGATGTGGTAACCCTTGTCTGTCATTCCAGCTACTGGGAGGCATAGGTAGGAGGATTGAGGTCCGAGGCCTCCCTGGGAAAAATCTTGAGACCCTATCTGTAAAATAAAGTAAAAAGGGCAGGGTGTAGCTCGAGTGGTAGAGGGCCTGAGTAGCAAATGCAAAGCCCTGAGTTCAAACCCCAGTACTACCAAAAAAAAAAATAAGATGAAAAATAGGGCCAGGCTTGGCTCATGCCTGTGTCCTAGCTACTTGGAAGGCTGACATTGATCGGAAAGATTGTGGTTCAAGGCCAGCCTGGGCAAATAATTCTTGAGATTATTTGACCAAAATAGTCTCCAAATAACCAGAGCAAAATGGACTGGGGGTATGGTTCAAGTGGTAGAGCACCTACTTTGCAAGTGTGGAGCCCTCAGTTAAAACCCCAGTCCCACTAAAAAAAATAAAGATAAGGTTGGCATGGAAGAAGTTCTAACCGACTGACACAGGTGTGTGAGCAGGGCTGTCCATTCATCTCAGCCCCATAGTCCACTGTCCTGGCTAATTCTGTCCGCCCCCATCCTCTCCCACTTCCAGGCTGGACTCCCCTTCCCAGCCTTTCAGGTCACCGGAAAGGTTCTTTGTGGGTCACCATCTGTCAGCACCCAGTCCCTAAGCTCAGATCAGACCTGCCCAAATACCTGGGCCTTCAGGGCCCTCTACAGCTTCCCTGACCAAAGCTGGTAGTCTCCATTCTGGAGTTATTTCTTCCCATTTTGCCCGTTTCCTGACCAGATCCTGTGTTAGCTTCCTGCAAAACTTCCTATCTGCTTGTTACATTGAGCCTAATTCTGGATTATCCTCTGGGGAGGACACTGTTGTTGCTGTCCCTTGATTTTGATAGGGCTTTTTTTTTTGGGAGGGGGTCCATTTATTTAATTTGAGAAGCAGTTATAGAACTGTGGAAGGTAGATGACCAAGTTCCCCATCATTTATTCAGTTTTCCTTGAGGCAGGTCTTCGCTCATAGCAAACACTGGACGTATTATTATGTGGAAAATATTGTCAGTACTGTAAGCCTTTGGAAGGTCAGATCTTTGGACCCTGGAGTGTGAGAGTAAGAATGCTACATAATCCGTGGAGTCGTCCAGTCTTCCTCGTCTCATTGGTGGTAATTGCTTTGTCTACTGAGCGTGTTCTACACACAATAACGCAGTAGGAGCTTTACACGTTTTATCTCGAATTCTTTGCAGATATGTTTCTCCCATTTTCAGACAAAAAAACCCAAAGACAAATGAAAAACCACAGTCAGGCTCAGAGAGCCTGCGCAGCTAGGTGCAGAGCTGGGGTAAAATTGTCCTTGTTCCAAAGCCCTCGCTCCTCTCTCTTACAGAGCGCTGTCCCCCGGGTTGCTGCCGTGTAGCTGGCCTTGAACGTTTCCAGTAAGGGCCTTAGCATCTTCCATTTCAGGTTGTTTTCATCGTTGTTATTGGAAAACCTTGTTAATAATTAAATGAGCATCACTGATGAGAAAAACACACCATTGCATCTTGGGCCAAAGCAGGGACATAAGGCTCATTGGTGAATATGGCTACCCACTGGATCTGGTTAGAAAGTCGCCCAAACGATAATGCCAGTGGGACAGGTGGGCATGTGGGATGAGATGGCTGGATATGGACCAGAGTAATTAATATAAAGAGCATCATCTTCCAAGCCAGTCGCATCTCCTGATCCTTGGGGCCTTGCGAACAGATAGCCACAGAGAGGCAGGTAGAAGGTTCTGGGCGTCCACAGACAATCGCTGCGTGTAGCAGAGTGTTATTGATCTTAATAATTGATTCATCCAGGAAGGAAAGCATTCGCTTGTGATGTCACTGTGCATTTAATACCAAAGGGTAGGCATCACAGTTACTGGGTGTTTGAGCCTCAATTAAATTCAGCTGCCATTGGTTCTGTTTAGTTTTTCAATACAATGCTGTTCACTTTCTTCAAGATTCAGTAACAGTTTGTGAGAATAATTATCTTGGTGTCAATTGCTAAACCAATGGAAGCATTGTAGCCTATAGATACTGACTGGGAGACTGTGCTTCGGTGACCTCACATTCATCTGCGCCCCATTTATGTGAAGACCACATGGATTTGTCCCCACGCGTCTCCTCAGAACACCAGGCGTTTCTACACAATGAGCAAGGAGCATTTTTTTTTCTAGCAACATATTTATTCATAACCATGATCACACATTGGTGTATTTCCTTGGAGCCTCGTGCTCTGGGAAGTCTAGAGTCAGAATGCATTGTTGTGCTGGACTCTTGGTCCCTGCCTTGCTCCTCCAACGCCTCTCCCTTCCTCCCTCCTTCCCTCCCCAGTCTCCACTCTGGGCGCCCCTCTCTCATGCACACTTAACTCCCTGTCTGGAGATGCTTGCCAGTCCTGGGAGGGATTGTTGGGTAAGTCTGCAGTCAGCAGTCAGCAGTCCACACTTGCGTATTTAGCAGGCACTAAGAAGCATTACTGTGTGCAAAGCTGGTGCAGGAGCTCAGGGTATAGCTGAGCAGAGCCGCAAATCCAGGCACAAGACAGTGAACTCAGAATTGACCTTGGTCTGAGCTGTGGGGAAATGGCTCCCCTGCTTTCATGCAGCCTTTTGTGATTACTTAGTTGGTGTCACCATGTTGAAACCAGGAATATTTTAATGCTGCCTTAAGCACCATTAAGCTCTGGATGGTTTGTTTATTTTTTATTTAGGCAGTACTGGGGTTTGAACTCAGGGCCTCACGATGGCTAGACAGGTGCTCTACCACTTGAGCCATGCCCTCACCTGTTTTTAGCTTGAGTTATTTTTCAGGTAGGATGACTGGATCTTGCCCAGGGCTGACCTCTGACCACAATCCTCCTTTCTGACAGACGTGCACCACTATACCCAGCTTGTTTGTTGCAGTGGGGTCTTGCTAACTTTTTGCCCAACGTGGCCTTGAACCATTATCCTCCTGATCTCTACTTCCCTAGTAGCTGGGATTTCAGATGTGAGCCGCTGTGCCCAACCTGGATATTTTTCCCTAAGTAATATGGTAAGTAAACACCAGCCCTTCATTCTTGACCCCAACCCCATGGGGGTCAGGGCTAGGGTGAGGGTATGAAGCACCTTCTGGCAGCAAACCACGTAGAACTCGGAAACTTGAGTCATCCACACTGGCACATCTCTGGGAGAGCTGTCACTCCTGCAGAACTGTCATCTGGCTTGCGTCTCGCAGTCTGGGTTCCCCTTTGCAGTAGCAATGCACAGGCTCACTTACTGGTAATGAACAATAGGTTTGGATGCTGGAGAGCAGACCTTTCTTTTGTACTTGAAATTGCATAAGTGGCTGTTTTGCATTTAGCAGGCTTCCTGATTCTACCAGTCTTATTGAATTGAGTGTATGTTGGGGGGAGCTCTGTGGGCTCCAGTTCTATCCTGTCTTCCCAGTGCCACAGTGCCCTGGAAATATTCATGTTTCAAACCCGTCTCTTGGCCGTGTACATTCTTTATGACTCCTTTATAATAACCACTCAGGGACAAACTCACACAGTTCTGGCAGATGGAAACACAGCACAATACTTTGTTTTCTCAAATTATTTTTAAAATGTCAAGTCTCAAATAATTGAATGTGGAGTTGTCAAAGCTGGAGATTTGTAAAGCATCTGAAACAACTCAGAAATAGAAAAGAAAAATGAGTCTTGTAAAGAAAGGAGTTCTCCTGGAAGTGGGGGGGGGGTGTGTGGAGAGAATCTGATTTACCTGGGGGAGGGTTGTAATTTTAAAAATATTAGGGCTGGGTGTGGTGGTGTACATCCTGGCTACTCAGGAGGCAGAGATGGAGAGGATCAAGGTTACCAGGACAGCCCTGGGGAAAAAGTTTTCAAGACCCCAACTCAACCAATAAGCAGGTCTTGGTGGCAAGTGCCTGTGATCCCAGCTGTGCAAGAGATAGAGGAAGGAAGATCACGGTCAAAGGCCAGCCGTGGGGGAAAAAAAATCCATGAGACCCTATATGAAAAATAGTTAATGCAAAGAGGGCTGAGATGCGGCTCAAGTGGTAGAGCACTTGCCTTGAGTTCAAGCCCCAGTACTACCAAAAAATATTCAATAGTAGCCGTCTTACACTTAGGTGAGGCTATTTTGACTTGGCTGTGCAGAGTGCCTTGCGGCTTGAAATATTCAAATGGAAGGGCTGGCAGGAGGGAGGATGTTACTCTGCATGAGACAGTCATGGAAACAGCCAGCCTCACTTTCCATATTGAGATTTTATTGCCATCAGGGCTGACATGATTTTAAAATTCTACCACAGCCTCCTTGGTGATGGCAGGAAACCATCCCCTGATGGGAGACAGAAGGGGACCCAGCAGAGAGGCTGCCTTTAAATTCTGGTCTACATTGTTTTTTGGAGACAGGGTCTTGCTATGTAGCCCAGGCTGACCTTGACTCATGATCCTCCTGCCTCAGCCTCCTGAGTGATGAGTTTACAGGTGTGCACCACCACGCGTGGCTCAAGAAAAGGGTTTTTGAAACGCTGAGATTGCCAGGTGCCTCTCTCCCTCCCATCCTCTCTCCTCTCTTACTGCACCAACCTTCCTATGATTCCACCAGGTGCCCAGAATGTGCCACCAGAAGAGACTTCTTGTGGCTGTGCACAGGCTGTCCCCTGCACAGTGACCCTGCTGAGGGGGCAGAGGAGGTTTGATAGGCAGCTTATGCTCTGCCAACAACACCTTAACCCCAGGCATGTGCTGTCTGTTCCAGAGAAGACACACCTTTCTCCTGACTCACTGGTGGGTGGGCTGGCAGCTGCCCCAGGGCCCTTGCACTTGCTGTTTCTTAACTGCTTTCCTTGCAGACAGTCTCCCTTCATTCAACACTGCTTAGCATCACTACCTCTCTGGAAACTTTGCTGCCCACCCCATCTAAAAATGACAGCCTCTGTCACCCTCTGCTTCCTTGCCCTGCCTTAATTTGTTCACATTCCCACTATCTGACATTGTATATAATTCCTCATGCAATATATTTGTTTATTTCTTTCTCCCCTGGGAGGGCAGGAACTTGGCTGGGTGGAGGCAGCCCCCAGCTCCTATCAGACTGCCTGGCACCTAGAAGCACTCAACAACTATTTGGAAATGATTAAAAGACACTCCCTCCAAAGGCTTTCTAAGCCCAGAGCTGGGTTCAGTTGAGAATATTTGTATTGACATGGTCCCTGGTAGAATCATTTCCAACTAACTGACCTCCACAGCCCAGAACTGCAAAACCAAAAATAGAAAATTGGCTGTGATCTTCACGAGCAGGGCAGCACTTTCTGCACTTCCAAATCAATCACTCGGGGACCTTAAAAAGAAACGAGAACGCAAGCGATGCCTGCTGCATCCTCCACCCCCCCCTTGCTGGGCCTCCGGAACAAGGCCTGTGGATTTGCTGGACCAACAATTTATTGCAAAGAATCCTCACAGAACATGGGCCCTTATGGCAGGAAGGACCCACAGCGCTTTGATTCAGATTTGAAAGGTCAATTCTAACAAAGTGGTTTGTAGCAAAGAGAATTCCTCAAAACTCTACAGTTAATAGCATCGTGTTGCAGCCCTGCAGCTTGGCAGAGCAGTTCCGGATTCTGTCTCACCTTGACTGAACTACAGTAGAGAGCAGCAAATGTCAGCGCACACAGCGTGCCATGGAGGTGTAAAGAATTCACTTGACCATGACCTGAGCTTTCAGCACGTACCAGAGCCCGTCCCTAGAAGTCTGGTTTTAAAACATTAGGAGTTTGCAAATGTCCTAAGAGCTTGTAAGACTGCTGGCCGCTGGTAGGAGAGAGCCTGGTTTACACAGGAATCATGTCTACCCCTGCTGGCACTGGCTCACAGGCACACATGGCCTCCTGGCAAGTCCTGCTTGGGAAGGGCAGCAGAGAGGGTAGCCAGACTGGGCTTGCCACCAGCTTGGTTGAATGCCTTCTCTTGCCCTCTCTTGAACGTGGCAGCTCCTGCAGGTGCCAGGTGACCTGTGAGCCCAGAGACTCAGGAAGGGAATTGCTCTGGGAGCTGTGGGCGAGGGAGAGGTGGGGAGAGATCTGAGTTGGGCACCAGTGATCTGGACATCCAGGTTGATGGAAGGTGGATCTCACATTGCCTAATGCAACAGGAAGTTTAGAGCAAGTATTGCGGTGTATTTAAGAGCAGTACTGATGGACCTATGGAGGAAGAAGTAGGGAGGTGGCAGCTAGAGGGGCCTCCTGGGAACAGCTCAGTTCCTATCTCATTGCCTGACCTGCTGACACTTCCCTCATTTGCATTCTGCAAGCTTTCTTTGGTGACAGAGAAATTTCTATGGTGAAATTATTCAGTCTTGAGGGCAAAAACTACATGCAGATGGAGTTCTTCCTTCCATCCCTTCCTGCAAGTTCACACCATCCCCACCCTGTCCTGGGACCTCCCATGGCTAAGCAATCCTGCACCCAGGGCCACAGCTGAGAACATCTCTAGCCCGACCTTCCCCAACTGGGAGCTGTCTGTCAGAAATGGCCCTCTTGCTGTGTGAGGATCCCCAAACTTGCTTCTTCACGTGACGGGGGACAGCGCTGACCACACTTGACCCTTTCTCTTCTCCCACACAAATGGCCAACTGCCCAGAGTTGTGCCTTGTAGGGAAGTGTGATGACCTATCCAGCATGGTGAGATGGGGTGAAGTAGGGGCTCTTTTGCCCACTTCCCAAGCTCTTTCTTTTTCTACTGGGCCTTCTTGGAAGCCCAGCACTTTCACAAAGCCCAGAGAAGTGAAAAGCAATTGTTCACGGTCACACAGATGGGTTTCTGATAGTGAAAGAGATTTCAAAACGCCCTGGTTTTCAAGTCACATTGTCCCAGGCTTGAAGCTGGATTTTGTCAGGTACCAGCTGTGTTACCTGGGGCAAGTTTAGCCTCTCTGATCTGTGAAGGGAAACCTTGTGGCTTTCTGCAAAGTTGTGAAGATTAATGTAGGAAAGCTCCAACCATGGGAAGGTGTCAGTAAAAGGTCACCGCTTCTGTTATCCCCATGTCCCCCTTGCTCAAAGACTAGCAAATCCAACCCGGATATTACCAAATGCCAGCTTAAGACGGCCACATCTCCCCAGGGTGTTCGTCTTTTACCAGGAATCCATGAAAATGCTAAGCCATTGAGATCGAAAGGGGTGGACTGTAGGAGTGGGTGCACATCTGGGAGTTCTGTTACCTGCAGGGGAAGAGGGCAAATCCACCTGAACACCAGCAACCCAGAGGAGGAGCTGTCACGCTTGGTCTACACAGCTCATGTGAGTGTGATGGGGTCGCAGACCCCATCTGTTGGGGACAGATGGACAAACCCCAACATATAGCCAAATGCTTCTGCTCTTCCCTTTGAAGTCTGGCAAGAATAGCTCCAGTAAGTTGTTTGAAATGTCAGGTGACATTTGTTCTAATTTGCATAAAAGAGTGTTGGGTTTTTTTTAAGTAAAAGATTTATAGGGGGAAAAAACCCCTAATTACATTCTAAACCATTGGCAATATTCTAAGTTCTCTTCCAATCCTTTTTAATATACCTACAGATGTTTCATACCCTTATAGCGTATGTGTGAATTCCATTTTATGTTCTATTTCAAATGTAGATATTTCCATGAAATATCATACTACACACCCTTTCACTTTAAATCTCTCTGTTCTGTTTCAATCAGAGCACATTTTTGTTCTCCAGTGAATTATTTGAGTTGCTAAGACTATCATGATTACCGACTACGCTGTTATGAAAATGTCTTTGGATCCTTTTTGGGGGGCTGTTTCCTCCCTGTAAATTCCCCCAAAATGGAATGAGGAGATCAAATTTATCAACAGTTCTGCCACTCCTGCTTTGATTAACAAATTTCTTTTTTGAAAAAAAATAGTTTTCCCTTACTACCCCGTCAACCTAAAAAGACCTTGTAAAGCCCACACTTCTTACTCCTCAGGGAACCCCAGATTTGTGCCCCACTGTGCCCTGTACCCTGGAGACACGCACTGTGTGCCTCCAAGCAGGGCCAGCCTTGAGGCAGAGGGATGGCCCATGCTGATGGACTAACTCATGGTGGCCTCAGCACAAGACTGACCTCAGTCCCAGAGAGAAGGCCCAGGGGAAGTGTGACTTTTCTCTGCTTAGAAAAGGTGTACCTGGCACAGGGCAGGGGAGAGGACACAGAAGAAGGCTGGAGAAGGAATTTCCTACATGTCACTCTGCTGAGTCTGCCATTATCAGGTCTTTCATGATTAATAAAGCCCTCCTATTCCTTTAGATGTGGAGGCCATCACTCCTTCATTTGTTGATTGCATTTTATTTTGTTGTTCCAAAAGACCTGGGTAGTACTGTCACCAGCCCATAAGCTCCATGAGCATAGGCGCCTGCCCCCATGTGACCAATCTATCCACAGCTCCTGGTACAGGGCATCACCTGTAACAGTGTTGGCTACGTTCATCAATGAGCATGTTCTTAAATATAGGAAACTGCCCATCAATAAGCAACCAGTTTTTTCTCTCTTGAGAACTTTCTATCCAAGGTATATGTGTGGCTTTTTAAGCTACAGGAACAGTAATGTGAAAGTGAACAGCAGTCCAGCCATGGGTACAAAGACCATCCTGAACAGAAGGAAATTAATTCCAGAAATTCTCCTGTGTAACAAAAAACTTCATTAGTAATCTTCTGGGAAGTCAGAGGATTGTTTTGAACTGGGCTGGAGCCTGGGTCCAAGCAGAGGGAAGGAAGAGCTGTGGTGGGGGAGGTGTCCCAACCCTCTCTCTAAATGGTTTCCCATGAATTAATCACCAGGCCACAGGCACTGCTCCACCCGCTCTTACCGCACCTTTCAAGATAAGAGTTTCATGAATATCTGAATGATGCTGACAATCTCTCCTCCAAAAGTTCTGTTAAAAAATAAAAGTATAGGACTTGTGGAGTGGTTCAAGTGCTAGAGTGCCTGCATAGCAAGCTGGAGACCCTGAGTTCAAACCCCAGTACCAGAAAGAAAAAAAAAAAAAAAAAAAACTGGTAGAATGAACATTTTTTTTCATTTCCAGTTCTAACTGGTTTTTGTTGGTGTTTAGGCACTGTCATTCTTTTACACATTGCTGGATTTAACTTGCTTCTACTTTATTTAGAATAGTTTACAACTATTTTCATAAGAAATACTGCTTTTTAGTTTTTGTGTTAGGTGTTTTGTGGCAAATTTTGGTGTTAAAGATATGATAAAATCATACAGTGAACTACAGAGCGCCTCATCTTTTTCCATGGTCTGGGATGGTTTGAAATGCAATGACCATGAATTGTAACATTTTATAGCATCAGGAAAATATCAATATCTAGAATATTGTTATCAAGTTAAAGGTAAAATTATGTGATTATGGCAATAGATTAAAAAAATGAAGTTAAGTAGGATTTCGTTTGTTTTTGCAGTGCTGGGAATTGAACCAGGCTCTTGCACACACTAAGGGGAGCACTTACCACTGAGCCACAGCCCCAGCCTGTTAAGTAAGGTTTCTAATTCTAAAATTCCAAGTGTAATTGGAACAGAACCTAAACTTGATGAAGATCATGACTTCCTATCATACTCCCGAGTGAAAAATAAGGTCACCATCGTCAAGGACAAAGCTGGAAATCCACATTCATCACTACTATCCAATAGTTTTTGAAGATTTTAACTAACATAATAAGATTCTCTGTCCATAACTTTAGCAACTGGTATAAATATTGTGAAATACTTAGAAAATGCAAAAGCTTCCATGAAAAACCAGTTGGAACAATTAGAACTTTTATCTCAATTGCTGAATACAGGATGCATTTGCCCAAATCACTAGATTCCCTCCACAGCTGCTCCAATCCTTGGGAAGGCTAACACAGTTGGCAAATGAATTAAAATTAAACTTGTTTATACCCTTTTACTCAGCAGTCCCACTTTTGAAAATCTAACCTATAGAAATAAAAATGCCAGTAATTAAAAGACGTAGATGTTTAAAGAAATTTGTTACACTTTTTTGGTCTTTTGGCTACTGGGGTTTGAACTCAGGGCTTCATGCTTGCTAGGTCACACCTCCAGCCCTTTCTGCTCTGGTTATTTTGGAGACAAGGTCTTGCTTTTTGCCCAGGCCACCCTGGATTGTGATCTTCCTATTTTGCACTTCCTGCCGTAGCTGGGATGACAGGTGCGCACTACCACACCCAGCTTTTCTCTGTTGAGATGGCGTGTTGCAAATGTTTTTGACCAGACTGGCCTGGAATTGGGATCCTCCTGATCTTGGCCTCCCACATATCTTGGGATGACAAGAACATGCCAGCATGCTTAGCTACTGGTTGACATGAGTTCTCAATAACTTTTTGCCTTGGGCTGGACTCAAACTGTGATCCTCCTGATCTCAGCCTCCCAAGAAGCTGGGATTACAGTCCTGAGCTGCCGGTCCCAACTTGTTGCACCATTTTTTTTGGGGGGGTGGGTTGGTGTGTTGGTGTTCCTCCTTTGGAGGAGGGAGCTAAAATGAAAATAATCTGAACATTTCTTACATAAGGGAATAGATGAAAACGTTACAGAATATTATGTACTTCTACAAAAGAATAGATTACATGGCTCTGTATTGACACAGAGTAACAAGCAGGTCCCAGATAATGGTATAATAACATTTTTTGAATACTTAGACTTTGTGCTATGGTTGGGCCTCCAGGCTAAATATAGCCCAAGGGTTCCTATGCTGGAGGCTTGGTCCTTCGTGTGGTGGAATTGAGATGTGGTGGCTGTTTAAAAGGTGGGGCCCAGAGGGAGGTGGTTAGGTTAATAAAGCACTTCCCTTGGATGAGATTAAGGTCATTCTTGTGGGACCCCAGTTAGTTCTGGAGGAAACCAGAAAAGACCGAGTCTGACCCCTGTATTGCTCTCTGGCTTCCTATCTCACCACGTGATGTCCCCCACTTTCCCATGTTCCCACCATGGCAACCATCCATCGTGCTGTGACAGAGCCAAGAGAGTCCTCGGTAGAGGCTGACCCAATGAGGCCCACCAATCTTGGATTCCAGACTCCAACACTTTGAGCTAACTAAACTTCTTTTCTTTACAAGTTATTCAGGTATTTTATTACAGCAACGGAAAATGGTTGATAGAACCCACGTGGATGTGGTGTCCTTGTTAAGCTCGTTACAAGGATCCTCAGCCTGTGTGTATTCTCCCCCTGGTGTACTCTGGGCGCTGGCTTTCTCTGCTGTTTATCTGACTGTCTTCCAGCAACATATTGTCCAGTGGTGGCTTCGTCTCCTTTTCTCTTTGATTATTCATTTTATCTCCCTCCCTTTAAAAATATCCACACAGCAATGGCCTCTGGGACAGCAGAGGCAAACATGCATGCTTAGTTAACACCTTTGATTTGGGTGGGCGGGGCCCAGCTCTGCATCTGCATGCATTAGTTAGACTTCCACCAGGGCAGGGGAAGGCATGAGAGACACACAAGAGTTACCTAGCCCTTGATTGACACCTAGGCAATCTACTGCCCTCCAGTGGAAAGCTCTGATGGTTTTGTAAATGACATCATTTCACTTTACAATTGTGGGTATGAGCTGAATCAGCAAAGTACCGTGTCTACTGTCATCACACTACTTTGTCACTTTTGAGTATTTGCTCACAAAGGCAAAACTGCTACAACATATCATCTTGGCATATTAATGCCAAGCAGAATAAAGTCTTTAAAATCCAAGTACCCATGAACAAATCATGATGTTTTAGGATTTAAGAAGTGCATTGTATTAATTGGGTAGGGCTGCCATACCACAATATCGTAGAATGGGTGACTTAAACCCGAGAATTTTATTTTCTCATTTCTTGGTGGTAGAAGTCCTGGGTGGAGGACTGGTAGGGTTGGTTTCTGCGAGGCCTGTCTTCCTGGCTTGCAGACAAGCTGCCTTCTCACATGGCAGAGCCGGAGTACTCTGGTGTCTCTTCCTCTTATAAGGACACAATCTGTATCACATGAGAACCCTCCCTGATGACTTTGTTTAACTTTAGTCACTGCCTCCTGGGCCCCATGTCCAAATGCAACCAGGCTGCTGGTTAGGGCCTGGTCATGTGAATTTTGGAGGGACACAATTCAGTCCAGAGCAACTGCCCTTCAGAGTCCTATGCTAACTTTTGAAAAGAGCTATAGAGAAAAGCCTGTAAGAAAAGGAAAGTACATTTAAGTGCATCTGTGTGACATTCTGAAGACATAAGGAGATTTTAAACTATTTCAGCCCTCTTAACATGTATGTCTCTGTAAAATTATTTTCTTTGCTTTTCTGCTAGCCAGTGGAGTAAGCTCATTAAGGCAGTGGAGCTGCATGTTCCATTATCAGCCCACTAAACCACAGGATTAAGGAATATTCTAGCAAAGGCAATCACATTTATTAATGGCCTCATAGAACTGTGGTCTAAAAAAAAATAAACTTCACCATAACAATTTGATATCCATTAATCTGGTCTAAAACAACAAATTTCACCGTAATAATTCACCATTATCTAATCAAATAAATTAATTCCCCAATCTACTCTTTCTATTATATTGCAAATTTCCTGATAAGAAAGGGGGAGAGGACAGACATTTTATTGTTAGAAAGGATAGTGTTGGAAGAATAAACCCAAAGGTGTGTGAACAATTAATTTGCATCTCCACTTAGGATTCTGCAATGGAAAGGGTTAAGTGGACTCCATTTTTAACCACATTCCAGAGTTGGAGGAGAGGGCCTGAGCTTGTGGGGTGAGGGGACCAAGAACGGTTCTCTCAATTCACTGTCTAAGTCAACGTTGGCTTCAAGAAGAATGCAGCGTGCATGACTTGTTAGCCAACTATAAACAAAGGAATAAAAAAGATTTCGAGGCTGGGTTCCTGGGGGTCACGTCCACAGTCAGGCCCTGGGAGTAGGAGACGTGCGGGTCTAGCCATGTGTGAGTTTTGTCCCCTGGAAATGTGAGTGAATTGAAATTTACTGTGAGTGATGAAGACTTGTACAAAAAAAGGAGAACGTGAATTTACACATCGGTAATCCTTACTATTGATTACATGTTGACATGGTAACACTTTAGACATATTGTGTAAAATAAAATGTGTTATTAAAAGTTATTAAACTGCTCCCAGGTTGTTTTTTCTTTTTTTTGTGGTGCTGGGGTTTGAACTCAGGGCCTATACCTTGAACCACTCCACCAGCCCTTTTTTGGGTTGGGGTTTTTTGAGATAGGGTCTCACGAACTTTTTGCTGGGGTTGGTTTTGCACTGTGATCCTCCTGATCTTTGAGTAGCTAGGATTACAGGCGTGAGCCACTGGGGCCTGCCTGTACCTACTTTTCCAGTGTACCTATTAGACAATTTTAAGTTAGGATTGTGGCTCATATTTTTATTTCTACTGGGCAAAGTTAGTCTTAAAAATTGAAGGAAAAGACTGGCTATGTGGTTCAAGCAGTAAGCATGCCTGCTTAGCAAGCATGAGGCCCTGAGTTAAAATCCCAGTACTGCCAGAAAAAAAAAATTCAAGGGAAAGGTTGGTGGGGGAGGCGAGGTCAGAGCAGGGCTGAGGGGCACGGAGATGAGAGGCATTTTGAAGATGATGGCTTCACTTAGGTACTTGTTAGTCACAGATTGTATTTGGGTTTATCTCAGCTTGGCGGGGAGAGCTGGGGCTGGACAGGTCGAGGGGTGACATCAAAGGCCTGATTATTGGAATAATAGTTCAGGATTTTTCCAGATTCCCTTTTTCCTTGTTAAAATGCACTTCTTCCTCAAGTTTTCACTCAGCTAATAATACCTTAAGTTCATAAAGCAGGAGCTTTAGGAAGATGAAGTGACAGAGGCTGTCAGAACTGTAATCCAACACTTCCAGGTAGGCTGCGACTGATGACCCAATCCTGGCATTTATCTGCAGAGTCACAGTGCAAAATGAAATATGTAAGAAGGTCTTCACTGCAGCACTGTTTTTTGTGACAGCTGAAATGTCCATTCGTAAAATCTGATTAAAGAGATTATGGGAGGCCTAATTTTAAGAGAAGGTAATGTAACTTCATTAATAACAAACATCAACAGGAGGCAGCCACTTCCAATAATAAGCCAATCTGTGTCCAGCTGTGCAAGTACCTCTAGGATTTAATAAGTTAAAACGAAGAGGCTGGCAGAGGGGCTCAAGTGGTAGAGCACCTGCCTAGCAATCGTGAGGCTCTGAGTTCAAATCCCCAGAGCCACCAAAATAATAACAACAAAAGCAGAGAAGAAGGGAAGAACAGTGTGTGCAGCACGCCGCCATTTCTGGGGGGGAGAAAACTGGATAACATTTGCTGAGCTAAATGTCTGTAAATGTAGGATATACAGAAATTAGTAAGCAGTGCTTTCCAAGGTGGAAGCTGGGGTAGGGAGAACAGGGTACAAAGAAGACTTTTCCTTTTGCCGTCTGTGTTTTGTTCTTAATTTTTTTCTTAATGATATACAGGTCAGGTGTGTAATACATGCCTACCAACCCAGCTACTCAGGAGATCAGAAGGACCAAGGTTTGAGGCCGGTCTGGGCAAAAACTTAGTGAAAATCCATCTCAATAATAAACTGGGTGTGGTGGTAACATCTGTAATCCCAGCAACTTGGTAGGTCTAAGTAGGAGGATTTCTGTCCTGGGTATAAGTGCAAAACCTCTTTTTAAAAATGATAAAAGCGAGAGCACACAAGGGAGGGGTGAGGTTAGGTAAGACACCTAAAAAATTAGTTAGCATTTGTTGTCCCTAACGCAGAGAAACTAAAGCAGATACCTTAAAAGCAACTGAGGCCAATAGGAAAAGGGGACCAGGAACTAGAGAAAAGGTGAGATCAAGAAGAATTAACCTAGAAGGTAACACCCACACACAGGAAATCAATGTGAGTCAACTCCCTGTATAGCTATCCTTATCTCAACCAGCAAAACCCCTTGTTCCTTCCTATTATTGCTTATACTCTCTCTACAACAAAATTAGAAATAAGGGCAAAATAGTTTCTGCTGGGTATTGAGGCGGGGGGAGGAGGGAGGGGATGGAGTGGGTGGTAAGGGAGGGGGTGGGGGCAGGGGGGAGAAATGAACCAAGCCTTGTATGCACATATGAATAATAAAAGAAAAAAAAAGTTAGTTAAAGCAAAAGGGCTTGGGGCGTGGCTCAAATAGTTCAGCACCTGCCTAGCAAATTCAAGGCCCTGAGTTCAAATCCAAGTACTGCCAGAAAAAAAGAGCATGCTATACATATATGGCCAATCAAAAAACTAAATAAAACACGTGAGAGCTGTCTAAACAGGAAATTTCCTCTTTGCACTACTCAGTAGTCCTTCTCTTCCCTTTTCCCCGGGGATGGGACCATTTTTATTTACCAGGAGTCAGAGCTCTTCTTCCCACTTAACACCTGAAGAGAACATTTTATGCATTGATCGATTGTGAAGGACAAACCTGGATCTACCAGGTTTTAGAATTCAAAGATATCCCTGTCCTCCATTTTGTCCCTTTCTTCAAACTTAAACATTTACCATTAAGCAAGTGAATGATTTTCTAAGATATTTACATAAAATTGCATCTCTGGTCTTCTTTGACATTGTCTTGAAGTACACATTTTTTTGTTGCTGGGAAAAGTGGTTATCCATCTGCAAGAAACTGCAACTAGATTCAGGTCTATCATCCTGTACTAGTATCAACTCAAAATGGATCAAGGACCTTAATATCAGACCTCAAACTCTGAAGTTGGTACAGGAAGGAGCAGGAAACACTCTGGAAGTAATAGGTATAGGCAAGGACTTCCTCAATAAAACCCCAGCAGCTCAGCATCTAAGAGAAAGGAAGGACAAATGGGACTTCATAAAACTGAAAAGCTTCCGTACAACAAAAGAAATGGTCTAAACTGAAGAGACCACTCACAGAGTGGGAGAAAATATTTGCCAGCTACACATCAGACAAGGGACTGATAACCAGAATTTACAGGGAGCTCAAAAAACTAAACTCCCCCAAAATCAATGACCCAATAAAGAAATGGGCAACAGAACTAAACAGAGCTTTTTCAAAATTAGAAAATCAAATGGCCAAAAAACACATGGAAAAATGCTCACCATCTCCAGCCATAAAGGAAATGTAAATCAAAACCACACTAAGATTCCACCTCACCCCTGTTAGAATAGCCATCATTAGCAACACCACCAACAACAGGTGTTGGCGAGGATGCAGGGGAAAAAGGAACCCTCTTACACTGTTGGTGGGAATGTAAACTAGTACAACCACTCTGGAAAAAAATTTGGAGGCTTCTTAAAAATCTAAACATAGATCTGCCATATGATCCAGCAATACCATTCTTGGGGGTATACCCAAAAGAATGTGACACAGGTTACTCCAGAGGCACCTGCACATTCATGTTTATTGCGGCACTATTCACAATAGCCAAGTTATGGAAACAGCCAAGATGCCCCACCACTGATGAATGGATTAAGAAAATGTGGTATCTATACACAATGGAATTCTATGCAGCCATGAAGAAGAACGAAATGTTATCATTCGCTGGTAAATGGATGGAACTGGAGAACATCATTCTGAGCGAGGTCAGCCAGGCTCAGAAGACCAAAAATCGTATGTTCTCCCTCATATGCAGACTTTAGATCTAGGGCAAATGCAGTAATGTGATTGGACTTGGGTCACATGACAAGGGGAGAGCACATAAGGGAGATATAAGAATAGGTAGAAAACCCAAAACATGAAAGCATTTGATGTCCCCACTCCAGAGGAACTAATACAGAAACCTTAAAGTGACAGAGGTTATCATGAGAAGGGGATCAGGAACCAGTGTAATGATCAGCTAGAGATGAATCAACCTGGATCATAACATGTGTACACGAAAGCAATGCTAGGAATATTTCTGTATAGCTATCCTTAACTAGCAAAAACACTTTTTCTTCCTTATTATTCTTGTGCCTTTTCTTCAACAAAATTAGAGATAAGGGCAGAACAGGTTCTGCCTGGAAGTGAGGGGGCTTGGGGGGCAGAGGGTGGGGAGGGGGCAGGGGGGAGAAATGACCCAAACAATGTATGCACATGTGAGTAAATGAATAATTAAAAAGAAAAAAGAAATACACTTTTTTTTTTTTTGCAGAATTGAAAGGGGGAAAAAAAACCCAACCCGGATACAATGCGCCCTCTAGTGGTGAAAGAAAATATTCTCCAACTGTTCTTCCACCAGCCCTATTTTCACAATGATCAAGGGTTGTCTATTAAAAAAAATCTGAGCGAAAACTCTAAGTTCCAAAGAAAAAACAAATATGTACATTAAAAAACTAGAATTAAAACAACACAAAACATGGGACTCATCAATATGACATTTCTTATGGAGGAATCGAACAGTAACACAGGAAGGAGATGAACAAAGATGTCTTTGGTTGGCTTCACCATCCTCCTGTCCAGTATGACTCTCCAGTCTAAGCTGAGTCACAGGGATTACCGAACTGAACTGGAGATGGAAAGGTAAACAAAGCAACCAGGACTCATCATGAACCATCATGGTGATTGGTTATGAAAGAATGCCTTTTTGATAAGTGATCTAACAATGGAATTTGTAGAAAATTGTCCCAAATTGTGTCATTTGTGAAGGATTGTTCTGCCCAGCCATGGTCTGGAAGCCTGTGGAGAATTGGGGTGCCCTCTTCTCAGAGTCCCTTTGTTCAACAGGCCTGGCAGATCAGCTAGGTGTGGGGTGGTTGGTGGGGGTCTTGACGAAGGTGGTCAGCGAGTCCACTCAGGTCAGTGGCAGGAAAATGTGATCTAGAACAGGTATCGTAAGGGGAGCAATGACAGAAGTGACTCCATTTTGCATCAGAGAGACACTTTAGAAGCAGACGTGTAAAAGGGCGTGGGAAACAACGGGCTTCTCACAGAAGTAACAAACCCCCCACCAAAATAACAAGATGCAGCTGCAGAATGGGGGTGGTGGGCCCCAAGGCCAGGACGACTTGGGGAGACTTCCAAGGCCAGGACGAGCTGACCAGACCTTTGTGGAATGCTCAGTTCGATAAGGAGAGGGACGGACAGGTGGCCGAGTTCAGCAAGAAACTGACTCAATCCCAAATTTAGTTTCCAGGTAGAATCATCGGCCCTAAGCCAGTTAGTGCCCTATGTCACCTCCGGGACTTCAGCCACAGTTCTACTTAGCTCTTTTGCTAAGGCCCACCTAGCAGGGTGCTTTGCTATAAACTTTGTGCTTGCTTTGCTCTTAACTCGTCTGGCATCTTCAGTCATCGACGAGGCCAGGACTTGAACTCAGGGTCAACAATCCAGTATCAGTATGGACACTTTTCAAGGAAGAATACCCAGTCCCCATGCCTGTCCTGCTTGGACTCTGGCAACAGGTCACAGAACACACCACATTTTCTTGAAAGTGGCCTTTAGATGGCGATATGACCTGCAAATGTGATTTTTGTCCCTGGACTAACCCTTCCTCTTTCTTGGCTCTTGTCTTTTCTGAACTTGACAATTCTTTAATATTCAATGATGACAGGGACACGAGTGCAGGAAGGGACAGAGGAGACGAAGGAGCTGTCCTTACCCCTTTTTTCTACCTGGACTTCAACTACAAGGCTCTCAGGTGACTATGGTTCTCAGTTCAGGGCACATTGTTGCTGTTGATCTGGGCAGAGTTCTGTTGTGACTGACTGACTAAATAATCGCTTCTTCCCTTGTCTACTTTAAGCCCTCTCCCAAAGGCAGCAATGATGTGCTTAATGTGTATCTCTTTGTTTATATGCTTCTTGCAAGTCATTTATTGTTTCTGTGTATTTTTTAAATTGCTGTGCTGACTGGGGTCCGCTGAAGCGTTTACAAAGGTTCTTACAACATATCAAATATGTCATATTTGGACTTGACCTTCCACCACTCTCCTTTATCTCCCCTCCCCCACTCTTGGGATAGTTTCAACAGGTCTCATTTCTCCATTTACACTCACGTGTACACAGTATTTGCACCATATTCGCCCTCCCACACCCTTTCCCCACCTTCCCCCTCCTCCCATTGGTATCAAACTCCCTCCCCAGAAGAACCTATTCTCCCATGCTGCAAAAGGGGGAAAAAAGAAATGACATTTTTTCTTTTTCTTTTTTTTTCTTTTCCGGTACTGGGGCTTGAACTCAGGGCCTTCACCTTGAGCCACTCCACCAGCCCTTTTTTGTGAAGGGTGTTTTCAAGTTAGGGTCTCGTGAACTATTTGCCCAGGCTGGCTTTGAACTTCTATCCTCCTAATCTCTGCCGCCTGAGTAGCTAGGATTACAGGCGTGAGCTACTGGTGCCCACCAATTTTGGTTGTTTAAGATAGCTACACGGGGAGTTTCCTTGTGGCACTTCCCTGTTTGTCTCTATTACAGCCCAATTTGGTTCATCTCCTCTATTTTTCCTTTTTCTACTTTAGTCCCTTTCTTATAGTTGTTTCAACCAGTTTAAAAATTCTATATTCATTCTTGTATAGAGAGTACATCAACCATATTCACCTTAACTTCCTTCTTTTACCCTCCCTGTCCTGAATGTGACTTCCCCTTAGTGTGACCTGTCTTTCATAATATTGCTGTATTTGTGTTAGGTCTGATGTCCACATGTGACAGAAAAACATGCAGTTTTTGGCCCTCTGAGCCTGGCTAACTTTGCTTAAGATGATGTTCTCCAGTTCCATGCATTTACAAATGTCATTCTTCTTTGTGGCTGAATAACGTTCCATTGTGTATAAATACCACATTTTCTTAATCCATTTGTCAGTAGTGGGGCATCTTTGCTGTTTCCATAGCCTGGCTACTGTGAATAGTGCTCTAGTGAACATGGCTGTGCAAGTGTCCTTATCATAACCTGACTCACGTTCCTTTGAGTAGATCCCTGAGAGCGGAATTGTTGGGCCATATGGCAGATCTGTTTTTAACAGAATGGAATGTTGTATCATTCACCTCATTCTCTCATTCATCTCAGTCCATCCAGCCTTTGAGATCTACTCATATCATGTGTTTCCGTTAACCCATCATTTTTATCTGCCACGTAATACTCCATGTTGTGTATTCATCTCTTTTTAATAATCCATTCACCAAGTGATGGTTATCCAATTGTCTCTAACTCTGTACCACTACAAATGTTCGCTCCTTAGGAGCCAGTGAGAAGATGGTTGGGATATACACTCAGCGAGACAATTTCTGAACCATAGGATATGAGTATATTTCATTTGACAATAGTGCCAAAAAAAAAAAAAATCAAGTTGAGTCTCTTTCCCTCCCCTTTGCATCTGATTTGACCTTGTGACTTTTTCGAACAGTAAATCCATTGACAAGAAATACACTGTCTGACTTCTGTACTGAGACCTGTAGAGATCTTGAAGTTCCTGTTGCAGAGTTTGAAGCCTGTCTACCATCATGTGGATGCTCAGGGAAGTCGATGGAGGGTAAGACGCCACAGGGAGAAAGGGCCTGGGTGGCCCAGCCACCTCAGCTGAGGCACCAGCCACCTGAGGGAGCCAAGAGCAGTTGGAACAGAAGATGGCTTCCTAGAAGAGTCTGCTCCAAATCTCCAGCTACAGAGTCACGAGTTATTAAAATAGTTGTTTTGAAGCAGTGTCCAACCACGCCTGGTGAGATCAGTATTTTATCTCTATTTTCCATAGAAGGAAACAGTGGCCAAGAAAATTGAAACTCATTGCCCAAGGTTCACGTGCTGTTGATGGCACAGTTACAATCCAGAGCCTCATTTTCCTGATTCTACAACATGCCCAGCTCGCCAGCTCAGCGCCCAGTTGTTCTTCAAGTTCACTGAGGAGCCTGACCAACTGGGAGTGGGGAAAATTCACCCTGTGTATTTCATGGCTGTAGGTTATAGTTGACTCATTCTTCTCACTCAGTCCCCATGGTATTTTAAACAAATAAGACGAGTACCAGAAATGGTCAAAGTTTTAAAATCCATGTTCTGTGCTGGATTTGGCTAGGACATGTGAGATAATTAAAAAAACAAACAACAAAAAAAACCAAAAACAGACCTACAGGTGCTACGAATGATGTAACATTTTAGATTACAATACATGTAATTTAGCTAAATAGAGAAAAATTAAAAAGTCAATGAGCCCAGGTCTTCACAATGTAAAACGCAGTGTAGTTATTTCCCTCCCCCTTCCTCCATTCAGCAGACCCCTGATTGTCCTGAGATGACTCACTCCCCAGTCAGCCCCGTGGTCCTTATGAGGCAATCACGGTCACCTGACTCGTGTCATCAGTTGGTTAGGTGTGGGTATCTACACATCTCTGGCCAATGAGACCAGAGGAGAAAATATGCTAGGGTGGCATCTAGGAAGTCTTAAGCAAACAGATACGCAAGCTTTCAGGAAGAAAGGAATGTTTCTTTCTTATTTTGGGGGAGTGATGTAGGGAGCTGCAGCAGCTGTTCTGTGACTGTAACGAGATTAGGCTGACCTACTGAAGACGGCAGAGCAAAGAGATGGCAAGAACCTGGGTCTGTGATGAGACCGAGCTGAACCAATATGTCCTGGCCCAGTCTTCTCTCTGAACTTCTGGAGTTTAAGCTACCCTGGGGTGGGGGGAGGCTTCAGTCAATTGTAACTGAAGTGCCTGCATGTGCATCCTATGCAAACACTTATGTCTCTCACGAGTGCAGGTCAAGTGTGAGCAACCTCTATGTGGCAGCCACATGCTCTCCTGTTCTGGTAGGACCGTGCACTGGAAATGATAAAGCTCAAAAGTCACGGTCTCCATCTCCCTGCTTTCTACGTCTTTTCTTTTCATCTCCAAGGAGATCACTGTCTATTGGGAGAGATGGGTAAAAACCTACCTGGGATTAAGAACAGGAGTGGCCCAAAGGAGTGGGGGGACAAAGATGAGAGGATTGGGGCTGGAGTGGGCTGAGAGTAGAAGAGAAGAGCCTGCAGTTGGGTCTTAAACTGTGCACAGGAGTCAGAAGAGGGGCTGGAGGAAAGCATTTCAAGCTGAGAGAAGGTGTAAGTTGAGGGAAGGCAGGGAACAAGAACCAGGATGAGCTGGAACCCCAGGTGCGGCTGGAGCACAGGGGAGCCAGGCCAAGAAGCAGACAAGGAGGCAGAAAGGAAGGGATTTTTTGCTGTTCCTCCAGAAAGGTGGAAGGAAATAGTCTACTTCTCATGTGTAACAATTTGATACATGCTGAAGGTAAAGAAAGCACAAGAAAACTTTTTTTTAATGGTTCTGGGGTTTGAACTCAGGGCTTCACAGTTGTTAGGCAGGTGCTCTACCACTTGAGTCATGCCCCCAGTTTGAGAAAATTCTTTGTGGGCAGTGAAGGTAAGTAAATATGGAAACACATTTCCTTGAGAGTTTCAGAACTGGCTCTTGGGAATTAATGTTTATTGGAGGGTGTTAACGATACTATTAATAAAAGATTTTTTTTTCAGTACTGGGGTTTGAATTCAGGGCCTATACCTTGAGCCACTCCACTAGCCCTTTTTTTGTGATGAGTTTTTTTGAGATAGGGTCTTGCCAACTATCTGCCTGGGCTGGCTTCGAACAGCAATCTTCCTGATCTCTGCCTCCTGAGCAACTAGGATTACGGGCGTGAGCCTCTTGCATCCGGCAACAATACTGTTAAGAACTGTGAACAGAGAACCAGGCATGGTGGTGAATGTCTGTAATTCTAGCACTCAGGAGGCTGAGATAGGAGGATTGTGAGTTAGAGGCCAGCCAGCCTGGGCTACAGTGAGACTTTTGTTTTTGATGGTACGGGGGTTTGAATTCAGGGTCTCATGCCTGCTAGGCAGGTGCTCTACCGCTTGAGCCACTCCACTAGCCCTTTTTTGTGATGGGTTTTTTTGAGATAGGTTCTTGTGAACTATTTGTCCCAGCTGGCTTTGAACCATGATCCTCCTGATCTCTGCCAACTGAATAGGTAGGATTACAGGTGTGAGCCACTGGCACCCAGTTTATAGTGAGATCTTCTCTCAAAAAAAGAAAAAAGAATCATGAATGGGGCAGTTGTATATGTGTGCATGTGTGTATATATATATATATATATATATATACGCACACATATATATGAGAACTACACACACACACACACACACACACACACACACGGGCCATGACAACCATTAATAAATCAATAGTAGTACATATTAATATTGAAAACACAGAAAATAGTAACCACATCCCTCTTGCTGTGCTCTTCTCATTACTACTATTTAGTTATTTAAATGTGACTTTGTCCTCATGTGAAACCATGACAATTTCCCAAAACAGACCAAAGGGTATACAGTGAAAAGTAAATTGTCTGCCACCCCCACCTCCCAGAATCTTGTTTCCTTCCCTAGTGGCAAGTGGAGTTACCAGTTTTAAAAGAAATATTGTATGTATACATCAACGCACACACGTTTTATTATACAAGGTAATAAAATCACCCAATAATTGTGAACTGGAAACCACAAGCATTTACCATCTCACCCCCCTCCCCACAGGGCTAAGCTGGCCCTCAGCGCTTGGAGGAAAGCTGGAGTCAAGCTGTCACTGGCCCATGATCCTCTCACAGCTCTACTCAAGTGGCAGCTGGCAGGGTTTAGTTCCTCCCAGGCTGTCGGACAGAAGGCCTCATTTGGGTGCAGGCTCTTGGCCTAAAGCCTCCCTCAGGGACAGACAGACACACGGTCACTTAGAACACATATTTTCACAGTACTCCTTTTGGATCATCCTGGGTTTATTAATCTTGTTGATACAGCAATTGCTACACAAGTGAAGGTATTTTCATCAGGATCATAGTTAAAACAGCAGTTTATATTATCTTCAATATATCACCAGCCCATTCTTAGGTTATTGAATTTTTGACAGCATTTTTACATCTCTTACTTCCCTGGCCTTTGTGGTTTTTTTGTTTTTGTTTTAAATATACTGCTGCTAACTACTATTATCAAAAAATTCTCTATATAATAATGTCAGGTAATTCTGTTTCTGGGAGGGGGGGAAGAGAAGAGGGGAGAAACTGCTGTTGTCACTGAAGTTACTTGAAGGGCTGGGCTCCTTGAGTGGGTGTGGGCAGGAAGAATGGGATGTCCATGCAGACACCCTCGAGGGCTGTTCTCAGACTCTTCCTTTAGGCAGCTAGGCTCTGTCTTAGCAGGAAAGGTAAGTCTGATTTTTAGCCACCTCTTCCTTCATCTTCTTCCTCTAGAGACTTTTACATGCTAGAAATCCAGCAAATGCCCAATGACCAAGTGGATGGGATTATGTTTTCATCTGAACTCTAGACTTCCCCATTTTCCCAAGAAAAGCTGAGCTTTATGTAAAATCTCCCAATTTTAAAGTACTACCTCAAATTTCAAAGACAAGCTCTTCCTGATGGAGTCAAACAAAAACACCCAGATGGATGGTCTCTTGAACTACTTCGTGATTTCTCCTGAATGCAGGCACTGGCCGGGTACCCTTGCTAACAAACAGCAGCTGTGGGGATTGGAAAGCCATGACACCAGGAAGGGAAAAATGCTGCTGTGTTAGCGCGATAGTAGAAAGATAATGTCGAGTGCAGGAAATTATATGCTCCCCATAAATTATGTGTGGTCTTTTGGTAATAATCATCCATTAAATTAAAATTCTTCATATTCTGTAAAATTCCATTTGAATTATTTTCAGGCTGTGCCACTCTGACTGTAGTTTGAGTAATAGAGCAAAGATTTCATAACTTAAATGCATTAATGAGAACCCTGCTTATAATTGTTATTTGGAATTTCTTAAAAGTATATTTAATTAGGCCTTACTAAAGGCCTTACTTACTAAATATCTTACTTCCAGTCAGATCATATTATTTATTTTTTATAAAAACAAATTTATTTTTTTTTGGCCATACTAGAATTTAGACTGAGGGCCTCAAGCTTGTTAGCAAAGAGCTCTACCACTTGCACCACACTTTGTTTTTTGCTTTAGTTATTTTTTTAGATAGGGTCTCATGCTTTTGCCTGGGGCCGGCCTCAGCCTGCAATCTTCTCATCTCTGCTTCCCAAGTAGTGGGGATTACAGGCATAAGTCACTGTGCTGAACCCCATTCCTTTAGCCTTCTAGAAGTAAATATTTAGTAAAAATTCTTTTTAAAAGCAGTAGGACTTTGGTGGTTTGATGGAAAAGTTGTATGTATTCACTTTCTAGTGAACAAAGTGAGCCTGTGGCATCATTGCCAGAGAACCAGCAGGCACACCACATCCCACAACTTCTTTCATCTCAGTGCAGACTTCACTTTCTGAAGTCTAAACAATTAAGCTATTTCCAGTGGGCAGGCAGAGGTTCCCATGGAAACAGAAGTAAGTCCTCCACTTAGGCTTGGTGGGGGGAGGGAAGTCTATAAACCTTCCTGAAGGAAGTGACACTCATCAGTAAGAGTAGAAAATTTGATTAGACTTTAGTTAGAGACTAGGGCAAGGGTGAGGGAGATGCTCAGAATTCAAAAAGTGTAACAGGATCCCAGACTGGAATGAAATTCAAGTGGGGTGAAGGGTGCAGAGCATCAGTGTCTTTTAACTTCATGTACAGTAATTGTCACTTTCTGATCTTGAACGGATGTTCTTCTGCCTCCATCACCTCACAGGAGGCTCAGCACACAGGATATATTGACCTCGCCTGAGTCATAAGTCACATCCTAAGAGCTATCCTCAACCCCCCTACCCCACCCACCATCCAAGATAAAATTTGCCTTCTTCAGAGCAAATGTTTTCTCCTCTGTGAATCCACCCCTCTTTACCCTACTCCTACTCTCTCAGAATTAATTACTTCTTTCAGAGTTCCCCATCTACTGATCTTTGCCCGAATCAACTTAATTATGCATGATGCTAGTTGGCTGTTTGATTCCCCATTCCTCACTAAGTTTTGCAGCAAATAAAGACAGCCTAGAATTGTCTCTGTAAGCCTCACACTTCGGGTAGGCTTTAGACACAAAAAGGGGTTCAAAAATATTTTGAATGAATTAGGGACAGAAGATCACGAACATTCCCCTTCTCTAAGAACAGCATTTTATCCATTTATTTTTTGTGGTACTGGGGTTTGAACTCAGGGTCTACACTTCAAGTCACTTCCCCAACCCTTTTTCTGTGATGGGTTTTTTCATAGGGTCTCAAGAACTAGTTTCCCCGGGGGCTGGCTTCAAACCTTGATTTCCCAATCTCTGTCTCCTATGTAGCCACCTGGCGCCTGGTTCCTCAGAACAATTAAAAAAAAAAAATGTGACCACACCACATCTCTACCTAACCCTGAAGGCCACACTTGATCCTTAGGATTGTTAACTTCTAACCACACTGGCTACAATGTGCAGCCCTATCTGGACCTGTTCCCATTCACCACCGAAGCAGCGCCCTCCCTACACCTGGTCTAATTGGATTTGACTGCTTCTGGTGACCTGCCCATGGGGCTGGACTGATTCTTGCTACAAGGCTTCTATTTCAACTACTTGTGCCTGGAATGTCCTTTCCATGTTCTTTACCTGGCTTGGTTCCTGGATGACGTTCCTCTCCTTGAATCTACATCCTCATTTTTTTTTCCTGCGGTAGTGGGGTTTGAACTCATGGCCTACATCTTGAGCCCCTACACCAGCCCCTTTTTGTGAAGGGTCCGGGAACTATTTGCCTGGGCTGTTTTTCAACTGCGATCCTCCGGATCTCTGCCTCCTGAATAGCTAGGATTACACACGTGGTCCACCGCGCCGGGCTCCAAATCCTAAGAACTTTTTTTTTTTTTTTTTTTTTTGTGGTGCTGGGGTTTGAACTCAGGGTTTCGTGCTTGCTAAGTAGGCGCTCTACCACTTGAGCCACTCCACCAGCCCCCAAAGAACGCTTAAATAAAAGTACTAAGTTCCTGGTGCTCACCCATTTATGTGATTAAAACAACACTCAAGCGTAAACTACAGCTTTAAAGATGACACAAGATCCCGCGTACGCCTGTTTGGAACACCGTCCATATTTGCAATTTCCTCGGTCTCTGCACCGACCCACGTGCAGACGCTCTGTAAACGGCTTCCATCGAATCGCCCTCCTTTGCAGTCAAATGGTTCGTTTCTCGACCTCAATATTCACCATCCGAACCTGAGCAGCTTGCAAATTTGCCTTCCCCCCAGGGTGTGAGCTCCCGAGGGGACGCAAACAGGCGTCATTTGTCGCTCAGACCTATTCTGAGTTAAAAGCTCTCCCCGGTGGCTAGACCTTAAGAAGCAGTTCGCTTCCTTCCCAGGCAGGACCACTGGTCCTGCACCAATCAAGAACCGGCTTTGGGAAACAGGAGTAAAATCTCAGCCGGCCGTGAAAGTCACCCCAAGGAGATTTTCTAAATTCCCAGGCGGAACAACACCACCACGCAGCTAACACTCTCACAGGAAGTCCAATGGAGTGGGCGGGGCCGGGGAATTACGACACCGGAAGTCACGTGGCGCTGCGCGGCCGTAATCCGCCGGCTCGGCGCTCGATTCGTCAGCCTCGCAGGCCTCTGGCGGGCTCTGCTGACATCCACTCTTTCGGTGCTCGACTCCGCCGCGCTGCTGCCGCCGCCGAAGGAGGGGCAAAGCTCAAGATGGCGGACAAAACGCCAGGCGGGTCTCAGAAGGCCAGTTCAAAGGTAATTTCTTAGAGGCCTCCGTAAGTCAGTGGGACTGTCGCTGTCGTGTGGGGCCCGTAGCCGCTTTGGACCTACGAGAGGTGACTGGGGTGCGGGCCCGAGCTCTGGGCGCAGCGTTGGGCCTGGGCGCCGCCGCACCGTGGTGCGCAGGTGGGGAGGCCTCCTGTCGTCCCTCGGTTCTCTGTCTGGGTTGGGCTCGAGCCCGGCGTGCCCCGTGGGTGGTGGCGTGTGCAGGTCGCTCCCTCGGTGGCATTGGAGTGAAACGAGAATTCAGATTGGGATCAGGAGCCATGAGAACGCGCCCTTGGATCCAGGCTTTCTGCGCCCCGAGGCCGCGGGATAGCGCCCGGCAGAGGCGGGAATCGCTTCCCAGGGCCTCGATGTCTCTTTTTTTCCTTCCGTTCTTGGGAATCGCGTTGCCTCCCGGCTTCCCTTCAGTTCCCTTCGGACCCTCTAGGGATAAACAGCCTTTGGGGTGGCAGGGACCGAAGGTGGAAGGACGCGGGGCGGGAAGTGCAGAGGCGGGAGCAGCGCAGCTTTGCAGGGCTGCGTGGCCAAGGTTAATGCTCCGCCCTGCACGTGGCCCCCCCCGTTTAGAGGAAGTGGCCGAGGAGCTCGGCTTTTGAGGGGGTCTCTATCTCTGCGTGCCGTGTTTCCCCCCGGAAGGAAAACTTGCGTGGACTGGGAAGCTGTTACCTGATGGGGGATATGGCATTTGCGTTTACAAGAGAGCCAAGTGCGGGTCTTGTGAAATCACTGAGCTAACACAGCTTAGCATTGGGAGGGCCGTTTAATCTTTGTGTGTGTGTGTGTGCTATTATTTTTGCTTGGAGGTTAAAAGTAATAAGTATTGTTGTGCAATAGTTAAGCTTTTAGATGCTGATAGAAGAAGTAGTGTAACACATATAGAGCCCAAAGACCTAGGTGTGATTTTTAAGTCAGTTGTTAGGAAGTTAGGGTTCCTGTGGAGAGAGACTTGCATAACCCAGCTCGTACTTGCCCTCTCAGTTTCTAACAAAGCTGAATATACCATTTGGTGAATGTATTCACCAGATAACTTAGTTTGTAAATAGTGATGACCGTATTCATTTATTGACTTTAGTTAGGTGAAACGGTGGCAGGGGGCCGGTTGTGAGTGCTTTCACATCAAATCACCATTTTCCTCTCTCCCCGGTAGGTTTCCCCTCTTCCTCTTCAACACACTCATGACAAAAACAGCTCCACATCTGGTTAGGAAGCTATGAAGCTGGTTACATCCATAATCACTCACAAATTTTGTTTCTTTTCACAGTATTAAGTATCCCTTATTTGAGGCCTTGGATACATTGAAAACGTTTCAATGTATATATTCCGGCTTCCTTCTAAAATAATACTTCTCATAGTTGTCAATGTGTGGCGCTTCCTTAAGTAAAATTATTGGTTTTCCAGGAATAAATATTTTCAGTTTAAATCGCTTTAGATATCATCTATTAATGCTGTTGGCAGGTTTCTTACTGCTGTCTGTAAAAAGATCAGAATATTTATTTTTATTTTTGATTTTTGTCGGTACTGGGGTTTGAACTCGGCCTCACACATGCCAAGCAGGTGCTCTACCTCTTGAGCACTCCACCAGCCCCAGAATATTTAGATTCAGACAGTATTGACATGATTTCTTTGTTAATGGGGGAGTTCCATAATGTAGTGGGAAGGTTATGGATTTGAACTCAAATCCTGACTTGGGATAGTTATGTTTATGATAATATTAAGGCAGATTACTTAAGCTCTGGAGCCTCATTGTTCTCCCCTGTTTACAGGGTTGATAAGAATTAAGTGACCTAGTGTCTGTAAAATTACAATAAATCTTAGTCCTCTTCCCTTCTCTTTTTTGTTTGTGTAGGAAGTAAAAAGTCCTTGCTTTTCAAAATAACAGGATGAATTTTAATCCTGAGATTTGGGTTTTTAAGTCACCAGCTATCATAATGATTGTCCAGATTATTGCTTTTTATTTCTGTCATGAACCCAGAATTTAAAAGAGTATGAGATCATTTTGGGTAGAATTACAGCATTTGGAATTTGGCCTCTGTGGCTTGATTTCCCTCTTGTGGAAAGAGCAGATAGATGGTATAGTCTACAATGCAGATAGTGGATGGATACTTCTATTTCATACTCAGTGTTTGGTAGTTGAGTTTCCATTGATATGGGTACAGATACTTATTAATTATGATTCTAGACATTAAGGAGCATGTTAACTTAAAAATGTACAATTATAGGATTTTTGCCATTAACAGTGGCCAAAAAATTAACATCTCTTAATTTAAAAATAAGGAAATTAAATTAGTAACTTCTAGAGCTCCTTTTAACTTTAAAATTACTTGTATTTATTTTTTCTTTTAGTTGCACTAGGATTTGAACTCAGAACCTCATGCTTACTAGCAGATGTTCTTACCACTTAAGCCACTATGCCAGCCTTTCTGTGTGTGTGTGTGTGTGTGTGTGTGTGTGTGTGTGTGTGTGTATGTATGTATGTATGTATGTATGTATGTATGTATATGTATGTATGTGTGAGTGAGTGAGTGAGTGAGTGAGAGAGATAGGGTTTTTCGAGGTAGGGTCTCACAAACTGTTTGCCTGGGGCTGGTTTCAAACCGTGATCCTCCTGAGTTCTGCCTCCAGTAGCTAGGATTACAGGTCTGAGATACTGGTGTCTGGGTTTAAAGTAATTTTTGAAAAAATTACTTTCCTTTTTATGCATGTATAGTCAAATGATGCACCTGGGTGTGTAGTTGTCACTAATGCCCTTTTGTTTTCTGTGTAATTTTACCAAACTTTTCATTTTAAAGCCTGGAGTATGTAGACATTCAGTAAATGTTTTAGAAATTACCAGAAATTTCCTATGCATTCATTTCTGTTAATCATTGGACCCAAATATTGCTTGGGTGGGGGAGGGGTTTTGGTGCCATAGTATAGCTTTGATTTTTGAGACAGAACCTATAATTATTAGCTAAAAAAATTGGTTAACATTTTTTAGAATGTAATTTGTAAAAACTTAATTCTTTTGACTTTAAGAACTGGTTGCATGTTCAGAGCAATGAGATCAGAAGAGAATGTGATATTTTCTTTTTTCTGTTATTTTCTTGTGTCTTTATCTCTCTGCTGGAAGATAATATAATAGAATTGTGTGTTCTGTTATTTCTTTCTGTGATACTGCTTATTTTTTCCGTACCTTTAGAATTTGGGTTAGAGAGGTGAGTAGATAAAGTAGGAAATACTTCTGGTTACCTTGGATATCCAGCATGAATTGATTTGGGAACTGTTTTGATTTACTGCCTTTGCTGATTAGAAACAAAAAAACACTTAAAAATAATTAAAATGAGGATCTGATCAAGTATTTATTACTTCTGCTGTTCATTTTTTGTGATACCTGACAATTTAAATGAGATTCCTAACAAGGACGGTGTGGTGGCTCAAGTCTTAATTCTAACTACTCAGAAGGTGGAGATTGGGAAGATCTCTGTTTAAGGCCAGCCTAGGCAAAAAGTACATGAGACCCCCATTTCAACCAATAAAAGCTGGGCTCAGTGACCTGCACCTGTCATCCCAGCTACATGGGAAACAAATAGGAGGATTGAGGTCCAGGCTTGTCAAGGCATTCAGTGAGACCCTATCTCAAAAGTAGCCGTGCAAAAAAGGGCTGGTTGTGTGGTACTGCACTTGCCTAGAAAACGCTAGGCCCTTAGTTCAGCACCCAATACCGCCAAAAAGAAAGAGAAGAAAGAAAAAAACCAAAAAATTCAAAACGAAACACAAAGAATTCCCATTTTACTAGACTGGATTGTTCTCTAAAAGCCCAGCTTTTATTTTCTTTTGGTTTTTATTTCTGAAGCTTTGTGTTCCTTGGAAGGTGGACCTAAGAAAGAAAGTCATTTGCTTTAGTGGCAAATGAACCAAGAGATCATTTGGTGCACAAGTTGAAGCCTCTTGCCTCTACCTCTTTACAAAGAGCATCATTTTTGAAATAAAACTTGCTACAGGATTTGCTTCTTCTGCTGTTTTAAGGAATTTCAACATTTTTATTGCACATCAGCCGGGTATTGGATATTTTGCTGAAATAGCTTTTTTTTCCCCCTTGTGTATTGATCCCAGGGCTTTGCACATGCACAGTGTGCACCCCCAGCCCTGAAATAGTTTTTCTGAAAGCCAGATACATTTGCCAATAACAGTGTCTATTCCTTGAGAAGTTAACAATTTGTTAACTTCTTCCTCAGTTTAGATGCAAGAAATTCAAAGTGTACTTAAAACTTCATAAAGTATTGATAATGTTTTGGATGTTGTTGAAAAAAATATTAGACTTTAATATAATTATATTGTACACAGTGCATGTTTTAATGCTCTTGGAAAAATTTTTTTTAAAGAGGTGGAAACCTTGGTTTGTCTTGTTTGTACTAGGCTCTATAAGCTGTCCTTGCTAATTTATGGACAGGATATTGTGTTGACAGTATGGAGTGTCTTTTTGTTTGGTAGATAGTTGTTTGAACAGGTTAAGCAGCAGTTACATTGAGGCTCTGTCACTTGTCAGATCTCGTGTTTGATGTTGAGGTAGAAAATGTTAAATTAGACTGTACCCACTCTGGAGGAGCATGCTATTTAGTAGAAGACAGTGAACAGATAGAGGTATCTTTAGGAAGTGGTGACATCTGTTGGGAGTTGTGGTTGGGGAAGAGAGAGGCTTCAAAAGCTTAGTGGAATTTGACTGAGTCTTTTGAGCAGTGAGCAGTGTTTTGGAGGGAATAAATAGGGGAATAAAAGAGATGAATGAGGTGAAGAAAACAAGTTGCTAAAGATGTGTTGATAACTGGTCTGGTTTAGTTAGTGCATAGCGCACTTGCATGGAGAATCAAAGGAGCTGAGACTGGAAAGACAAGGTTTGGGCTAAGTTGTGGAGTGCTCTGAATGCTAGGGAATAAAATTAGCTATGAGAAATTTGAGTCCTGTAGGAGAGCTAATCCAGGATATAGGTTGGGAAAGACTTGAGGGTTATGAGGACCAGTGCTGAAGTTACTGCGGTGTGAGTGCTGGCCCCTACTGAGATTGCTTCAAAAATCTCACCTCAGGTCCTCTCGGGAAGCTTTTCCTAACAACTTTCCTTTCCCCACCCAGTTAAGATTTGTCTTCCTTTCTGTTCCTGTGACTTAACCACATTGTTTTTACCTGTCACTTTTTATTAGCTTCTAAGGCCAGGAGCTATATTTTACTTTGTATCTCTAATATAAGCACAGCATCAATCTAGTAAGAGGTGCCCAATAATAATAAAGGGAAGATCTGGACCACAGTGATGTGTTTAGAAGGACAAGAAAGGTCCCCATGGGCGATCTCTGTTAGATGATCAGGATTTGGCTCAGCTGACTGAGGAATAAGGAAGGAGTCTGATACAGTGCTGCTGCTGGCTAATACTGAGCAGATTGCTAAGTAACAACTGCTGTAAGTGCTTTGCCTGTATTTGTCCTTCACAGCAGTCAGGAGGCAGGCGTTCTTCAGCTTCATACATGAAGAAACTGGGCCCAGAATAGCTGAGAAGTGCTAATACCAAGAAGTTTGATCCAGAACCTGTGCTCTTAACATTTTGCTACTTCGAGATTATGAGTGTTGAGAGTTATGTCCCAGAGTCAGGATGAGAAAAGATACTTTGGGAAGAACTTTCGATATGTGAGGCTTCAGGAGCTCGTGGACATGCAGGTGATGTCCTGGAGACAGTTTGAGATCTACTGAAACCTAGGAGATGGCCAAGATTGAAGGTCAAGAATTAGAGATGGCAGTGTGGGAAAGGCGTTGGTGTGCTTCCTATGGGCGAGATGGTTAACTTGTGGAGCTGAAAGCTCATGTTAGAGGGTGAGAGGAGACCAAGGATGTTTAGGAGGCAGGGAAAGGAGAGCTGACATGCAGAGTCATGGTGGTGGAGGAGGATGTTTCTGTGCTAATTTGAAAATTTAAGTTTGGCTGCTTTCATCTAAAGTAAGGTAAAAGCAGTGAGAAAAACATGGCTCTTCTTCTCAGCCAGCATGGTACAGACCATCAAGTATGTGTGGTTGGCTTTACCTTTACTCCCAGTAGACATCAGGACGACGCCTTTCCTTTTGCATTTTCTTGCTATCTTTTCCCACATCTGTACTACTTGCTTTTCTCTGCTCTAAAATATATTTCTTTTGTGTCTGTTTTTCTTCCTGAAGCGTCCCTTACCTCCTCTTTTATTTCTTCCTTTTTTGTCTTCTTTTGGTAAGGAAGTACACTGTACACTTCAGAAGATATTTAAGCATCATTAGTTTGTGTTTTTTGGTTAACAGAAATAAATACAACTGGAGACATTGTATAGTTCAGTTCCAGGTTAAGGAGAGAGAGAGAGAGGCTGAGCTTCTGTAGTGTTTTTTACTGTTTGCCTCTGCCAGAGCTTTCTAAGTTGGCCCTTATTTTAAAAATCTTATTAATTATATTTGCGTCACTCTAGCAATCCCAAGTTCCATTTTGAGTGCTGTGTATCAGTCTGTGGTACGTGATTGGTTTGAAGTAAATATGGCCAGTGACATTTTAGGTTAATTGAAATCAGCCTATTCATTTTCATAAGCCATGCTGTTACCACTGTTTGCAAATTCATCAAATTATGTTACTTGGGAAGTAGATGGCAGTGGTACTTTTGAACTGGTCACTTGTAATGTGTCGGTTTGCTGAATGGTTATGCAAGTGATGTCATGATGATTAGATTAGAGCTTCATCTCTTAAATGACTTGGAGTCAGGAAAGAGTTAACTAATCAGTTAGGGTATTGTTGACATGGTCTTTTTACTGAGTTTTCTTATCCAGGAATATTGAATGGCTTGAATAACTGAATCTTTCCATAAAATTTTGTGTTTTCTTCACAGTTATTCTATATATTTTATTGGTGCCTGGGTGTTTTCTATTTTTTGTTGCTGTTATGATTAGGATTTTTTTCTCCCTAACAGGTTAATACTGGTGTAGTGGAAGATGGTTCATTTTATTTTTCTTTACTCCATTCAGCCTGTTGATTGAATGTGTCTTTTGTATAAGTAGGTATTTATTACTTTGGATTTTCTAAATTCTACTGCCTGCAAGTGGGTACATTTCAAAGAGTGTTTCGCAGAATTAAGTTAAATGTAAACAGTTTTCTTCTGTAACATCTTGACTCTTAACAGCGGTTAGCTGGGAGAAGAAAATGAATGTAGGAACACAATAAAGGTTGTCAGAAAACGATGGAGAGGAAGACTCAGGATGGGCAGTATCTCAGTGCTTGGATGTCTTGAGCTAGTTTTTGCTTAAAACTCAGTAGAGGGGAGTCGGGAGTGAATTGAGTTGGTGTGAAAATATGTCCAGTTGTTTTTAGTCTGTATTGACCCGTATTGATCTTATATTTGCTCTTTCCTGTGACATACAATTTTAATTTTTCTCTAAGTTAATGTTGTTCATTTTATTAGAAATTTAGAATGCAGAGCTAAGGTCAGGTAAGATATTTATGATCTCAAGATTCTTAGTTTCACTTTTAACACTTAAATATTAATAAAATCCCACTACTCATTATTTTCAGTAATAAAAACACATCAGTGACAAAGTTTAAATTCCGAGTCTCCAAGTACAAATTTCCGAAAGATTTTATGTACTTAGTAGCCTTGCAGCCTGGCTTCTTTGTCCTTAGATGTATAATAGGAAAAACAAGTAATTACATGCCTTGTGTAATCTGAAATGTAAATCAATTAAGAGAAAATAATGTGAAATTCTCACAGTTGACATTGTTGGAAAGTGCCATTGTTTGAAGAGAGATTTCTTCTTGGGCTGGCAGTTAGCCTGTGGCATGCTGAATTAGAAGCAGCACTCTTAAAACAAGTTGAAGGTGGTGGCCTTTTGGAGATTTGATAATATTTCCCTTCTCTTGAACTGTTTCTGAGTAGAGTTTTACTTAGCAGGGTTTATATTGAGTTTTCTTGCTGTTAGACTCTGCTTCTTTATGTGGCTTTGAGTGGTTGGAAAAGGAAGAGAGGTCTCTTTGCATTCTACCAAGAAGTTGCAGGTTGGGCAATGTGGCAGTGGTTTATTTTATGACTTGGGATGAGGGTTGGAGGCATGGCTCCAGTGGTAGAGAAATGAATGACTTAGAAAGAGTTTTTGCACAAATACTGTCGTAAGGAGTGGCTATGTTTCCACTCTGTACTATAAAAAGATAACTACGTCTCTAGATTTATTTCATTAGACTTAGCGCAAAACTCTGGAAATATGCATTCTGAGTTTTAAATAATGACTTGTACATGTTTATCTTGGATCACAGTCTTTTCTGAAATCAGAAGTTGTTTTTGTTCAGTTTTATTAGCTGAAAAGAAATCGCTAAAAGTTAGGGGAACATTAACCCATATAACATGAGAAACACTGTTAGTATAACAATATCTGATCCTTTAAATAGTGACTTTTATTTTTAATGCTTGCAGACCAGATCATCAGATGTTCATTCATCTGGATCTTCAGATGCACATGTAAGTATAAAAGATAATCTTTGTCTTATTTCTTTAGAAAATAAAATTTAATTTATACATATGTCTGGTTTTATAACGGTAAGTAAATATGATTCTATTGTATGTACATTTTTTTCCTTTTACCCTTCCTTTTTTGTGTTCTACTTGTATGTTCTTTCAAACCACGTTAGAAACCTAATAGGGCTATTTCCTTATTTTTTATTGTATCTATAAAATTTTATACACTTACAAATGTGTGTACGTATACATTAACTATGGAATTGTATTATACACACTCTATTTCCTCACTGCACATTACACCTGTTGAAATCCCTGGAAGTAATCTGTTCTTCATAATGATGTTGTCATGTTCCACAGTGGAGATACAGTTATTTGTTAAGCTGCTGCTCTGTTGGTGGGCATTTGCTTTTTGTTTAAAGCTTTCTGACATTTTGAATATTGCAATAAATATTTGTTTACAAATAGCAGTGTTCACAGTGTGATCTTGCAGACCCCTACTAGAGGTGGTTGAGACTCTTTCATAAAACTATTCTGTAGAAATACTAAGTCACTGGCTTTCTCACTGTTAACATTTTCACTGATGGTGCAAAAACAATAGATAGGTAAACCATTGGTGCTTTACTGTGGGTCAAGGAAGCGATCTGAAGAGGTACTCGTAGTCATTGGATTCTTCCTCACTAGGCTCAGTAAAAGCAGGCTAGTTTCACTTAGGAATGTTTTTAGTGGAGCAGTAAAAGCTATTAATATTACTAAGACTTGACTCATGTCTGTGTAATGAACAAGAAGCACATATAAGTCACCTCTGCTTACCTAAGTGTAATGCTTGTCTAGAGGGAAAACCTTGTGTGATTGTTTGAAGTGAAAAATGAATTAGCTGCTTTTTTCCTGACACACAAACTCTGGTTAACTAGGCTTGGGTATTTAGCAGACATTTTCTTGGAAGAACCTGTGGCTTTAAGAATAACTGTTAACCAATGTACCTTTTGAGCTTTTGAGTACAAGTTGGAATTACTGAAAATTTGCCCTGTTCTTAATGACTTTGATGAAGTCTCTGGTGATAATTAAAAGAATGTGTTTTTGGATAGTCTGCAATGAAATTTGTCAATATTTAGGCACTTGGATTATTTCTAGTTTTCAATACTGTATATGTGGTTTTTAAAAGTTTTCTTTAAACCTTTCCTGAAGATGGACGCATCGGGACCCTCAGATAGTGACATGCCAAGTCGGACACGGCCTAAGAGCCCCAGAAAACATAACTACAGGAATGAAAGTGCCCGTGAAAGCCTTTGTGATTCTCCTCATCAGAATCTCTCAAGAGTGAGTATGGGTAAAAATAAGTAAGAACAGGTAATGATTTTAATCTGTCCTTGAGTGGATGTGGTTGTGGAATATCTTGGTTTTGTACTTGATTCATTTTGTACTGTTTGAGAATATTATTATTGATGCTAAGTTCAAGTTCATGTAAGGAAACGTTTTTTAGGTCATATGAGATGCTTCATTTACAGTGTTAGCTTTTGCTTGAAAAATAAAGAGGTGTTTGAATGTGAAGTGTTTATTGTCATATTTATCTTCTTATTTATTGAATCAAGTGCTAAATACCAGTCACTGGAAACACACAGGTCATTCAGACATAGTCCTTGCTCTGAGTGTGTGGTCAGACAGGAGCAGGTGCTGTTTGCTGTGGTGAGTGTGGTGCATGGAGCAGTGAGGAACAGAGGGAGGTCCTTTATTGCTGGATCTGCAGGATGCCCTTGGGCTCTCTCAGGGCTTTTTTTTTTTTTTTTTTTTTCTTGTGATTAAATTTTGGAAATGAAGAATGTAATCATCAGCCAGTGTTAACCACTGATAACACAATTTTTTTGCTTAATATTTCTATGCAAAGATTTATTTTTACTTATCTGAGATCAATTTTTATAGGAACACATCTTAAAATATCTTGTTTTCAGCTCTAATTTTTTTTTTCATTTCAGCAAAAACCATAAACAAATTTTTTAATGGACTGTATTACTTCTTTGAGTAAACACTCCCTATTTTCCTTAGCCATTTCTTCCCTGAGTACCTAAATCAAGCTGTTGGGATATAAATAAAATTTAAGCACACAAACATTGTTTTGTAAAACTATGTTTTTCATTGAGTTTATGTATAATTTTACCATTCATTTAAACTTCTGAAACTGACTTAGAATACTGAGTGATGGTAAAACATTTTGAGGGGAAAAAGATACTTTGATCTGTTCCTGAAATCCAGTATTGACTTTTGGGCTATAAACTGCCTTATTTTTCTCAGGGATTTTAAGTTAACTTTTAAATAGTTGGCATTAATGTTACTCTTTTATTCCACATCTTCCAAGGGCAAGACTAATAGCCAGGGAATTGATAAAGTGTAGTTTGGCAATTTGTTAACTCTTCTCATTTTAGTAGGAGAGGGAGAAATCTTCATAATTCAGTATTTTGGGTTGTGCTCTCCTCTCCCTTAAGTTTGAGTCATTGAGGGACTTAAGGAACAGCTAAAAGGTCTATAGCCGTTGAGACCATCTTTCAGAAGGAAGTTGCTCTTCTAAGTACATAATAAGGGAGTCACTAAAACACCATTTTCTTACATAGGCTGGTGTCCCTTATCTGAAGCGCTTGAGATCACAAGTGTTAGATTTGGGATTTTTTCACATTGTTTGATTTTGGAATGTGTCTATACGCATGAGGTATCTCGAGCTTGGGACTCAAGACTAAACCTGAAGTTCTTATGCACAGAGCCCAAAGGTGATTCTCTCAGTGTTTTTAGTGCTCTTGAATTTTGACCACAACCTGTTCCATGAGGTCAGGTGTGCAGTCACCCACTTGAGGCACCATGCTGGTGCTTAAGAGATTTTCAGAGCTTGGATTTTCAGATTAGGAATGCTTAATTAATGGAATTTTACTTGCACTGAAACCTAAAATACTGTAGGTGATACATTCCCACCAAAGAAAATGAAATGATTGTGTTCACTATGTCAGTGTTGCTGATGAAGAATGAGGTGACATGCTAAATTCCTAAAGGACATGATGTGATCTATTGTACTTGAGATGGGGGTTACAGATGGCAGATCTCTGGACTGTGAAAGTGTATGCCTTTGTCTCCATACTGGAGCATCTCTCTCTCTCTCTCTCTCTCTCTCTCTCTCTCTCTCAAGTCTTTGCTACTTTTGCCTAGAAATGTCTGTATTTCCCCTCCTCATAAGCTTTTACTTTTGTTCTAAGGCTGTGTGTTTTTTTTCTCTGTTCTTTTTACGGCTTTTACCTGTTACTGACCTTGAGCTAGCAAATAAAACATTTTTTTCATGAATCAGAATACAAGACCAAGGCAGGTACCTGATACTTAAAGAAAACCCAATTTTTCTTTCTAGTCAAAATTTTAAAAGCAATAACTTGTTCCAAAAACTTTGTTATCAGTTAAGGTGTATTAAATTTATAGATCGCATTAAGCACACATAGGTAAAAACTAACTTTTTATTTCTTTTCATAGCCTCTTCTAGAAAACAAACTTAAAGCATTCAGTATTGGAAAAATGAGCACAGCTAAGCGAACTTTAAGTAAGAAGGAACAAGAGGAATTAAAGAAAAAGGTAATGTTGAAGATGTGTTTTGAGTTAGTGTTGGAAGTGAGTGTGTCTAAGGGGGCTGTGCGTATGGGCAGTAGAGAAATGTTTCTCAAAGATTTTTGATTACCAAGATGTACTCACCTCTACCCCAAATCAAATCTGTAGCCATGAGGTATGTTCAGAGGAGTCCAGCTTCACACCCTGTTGGCGCTCACCTGTTTTCTCTCTGTGGCATAATAAATTGGTTATTTTCTGGTCTGTTCTTTGTGTGTGTGTGTGTGTGTGTGTGTGTGTAATAAATTGGTTATTTTCTGGTCTGTTCTTTGTGTGTGTGTGTGTGTGTGTGTGTGTGTGTGTGTGTTATTGTGCCTACTTTCCTTGGATGAATGATAGCCTGCTATATAGTAAGTGCTTTTCTCCATGCTGGTTTTTAACTTAACATTGTATCTTTAGAGATTACTTCTAGTGTAGAAATACTCTTTTTTAATAGATGTGTAGATAGGAAGTAGTTTATTCATCTAAAATTCTGTGGAGGGCTTTTGCATTTTGGTTTTTTACCTTTACAGATAATGTTATGGATAGTTTTATACATACAGTCTTTTGTTGTTTGTTTTTTTTACAGTTTGTCTTTGGGATGTAGTCCTAGAAATGAGATTGCTAAGTTGAAGGGTAACCGTCTAAATGTAGTTCAGCTGTATTTGTCATTTGTCAAACAGTTCTCTGTGGGGGCAGGGACACCCTCTTGCAAGTAGAGGGTGAAGTTTTGCCAGTCTACTAGGTGAAAAGTACTATTTCACTGTAGTTTTAAGTCTGTATTTGTCTTGCTTGCAAAGTTGAACAGTTTTTCTTGTGCTTGTTTCTATAAACTATTTTCCCATATCCATCCTTTTTTTTCTAGAAGTTACACTGACTATAATACAGGGTGCAGAGGGTTTTTTTTTTTTTTCTTTCTTTCTTTTTCTTTTTCTTTTTCTTGATTTCTTTTTATTTTCCTCCTGGTTTTTTACCCCATAAAAAAAACTATTGATATGTGATCACATCTACCAGTGTTTCCCTATGTTTTTTTAGTCAAGTTTTTCCCCCTCTGAGCTTCTAATGGAATTTCCCTATACTTTTAGAACTTGCATGTTTTCATTTTTAAGAAACTCATTTCTGATTATTTGGAGCTTTTCCTGATACAGGATGTGAAGAATTGATTTCATTTTGGGGAGGGGGACTAGCAGAGTGAATGGCTCAAGTGGTAAAGCAACTACTTAGCAAACGTGAGGCTCTGAGTTAAAACACCAGTATCACCAAAAAATAAAAGGGCTTCATTTTTATCTTTTTATCAAATAGTAATCCTGTCATCCTGACATCATTCATTATCAAATAGTCCACGTATTTATCATTTATTTGAAATATCCCTTTTATTGAATACTAACTCTCCACATGCTGTTGGATTTATTTCTTTATCCTTTTATCTATTCCATTGGTCTCATTCGTACATATTTTGGGGATATTTAAATGATCTACAAGCAAGATGTCAAGGTTCTTGTGACTTTTTTCTTTAATGCTATGTGTCAGGAATAAATATTGCTGCTTTAACTTCTGATACTCATGCTAGTGGTTTGAAGAGGAAATAAAGTTTAAGTCCTGCCTGGGAAACTTCTTAAACATACTACTTTTTCATACACTTAGTTGTCTTATTTAGTCTGGCCCTTGAATTGACTGTAAACAAATGAGTGGTTATCCTATACATAATGAATTCATTTATGCTTCTGAAAAATTGCCAGTAAAGGAGAAAAACCATTTAGCTTCAATGTCCTAACAAGAATTACATTACATATTAGAGCTATTTAACTTGGGGAGAGAGAGGTTTCTTCCACATCATTATTTTTGTGTGTGGTACTGGGGATCGAACCCAGGGCCTTGCACACTTAGGCTAGCACTTTACCATTTGAGCCACACTTCCGTCCATCTTTTTGTTTTGCGTCTGCCTCTAGAGTAGCTGGGGTTACAGGTGTTCACCACCTTGCCCCTCTTTGTCCGCATTACGTCTGGATGGATTTAACTCTTACGTTATTACTATTTTATTATGTATATAGGAGGATGAAAAGGCAGCTGCAGAGATTTATGAGGAATTTCTTGCTGCTTTTGAAGGAAGCGATGGTAATAAGGTGAAAACGTTTGTGCGAGGAGGGGTTGTTAATGCTGCTAAAGGTAAGTGTAATGTGATAGTCTTCGAGAAATTCTAAGTCTTGGTTGGATGACTATAGGTAGATGATTATGGAAGAAGTTTGACTTTGAATTTCACATTTCCTGTTCTGTCAGCACCCTCTAGTGGTTATATTAATTAGCAAATAAATGACTGAATGTGGATTAGTGAGATACTCAAGCCAGATAATTAAAAAAAAGTACCTTCCAAGTTTTAACACAGCAGAATACTCTGCAAAAGTTTTAATATATTGCAGTTATCCTACAAAGTGATTAAGCTAGTATTTTTGAGGGTAAGGTGATAATATTTGATATTTTAATATGAAAGCATGTTAGTTTTTGAGTCAATGTGAAATTGATTTTGCAACTTAGTATTTTAAATTTCAGAAGAACATGAAACAGATGAAAAAAGAGGTAAAATCTATAAGCCATCTTCAAGATTTGCAGATCAAAAAAATCCTCCAAATCAGTCATCCAATGAAAGACCACCCTCTCTGCTTGTGATAGAAACAAAAAAACCTGTAAGTCATTCTTCAGTAATTGATCTTTGAAGTTCAAAGATGGCACTGTCACCAATATTTTTAGTACTTGCACTGTGGGCAGGAGTTTGGTTTTTGTGGTTTTTTTTGGGAGTGAATGTTTAGTGTTGATGCTTCCTAACCCATGAATTTGTGTAGTGGAGAGATAATAAATTAGAGTAGGGTGTACAGGCCATGTTCCGGCTCTTAAGTACTTTTGCCTGAGGCTGTGCTGGGACTGAGATCCTCCCATCCTCCCTTTGAGTGTCAGTTGTTGCTCTTATTTCCTGAGCAGTTGGAGTCCCATCCAGAAAACCATCACCTTTGCCTATGTCTTCCTGTCATTTCCTGTGCTTTCCTCTGGTAGTTTCAAAGTTTCAGGTCTTACAGTAAGATCTTTGATCCATTATGAATTGATTATTGTGCAGGGTAAGAAATAGGGATCTAGTATCTATCTTGTACATATGGGTGTCTATGTACATGTACATATAGTACATAGTTAATTTTTTAAGTAGGGTCTTGCTTGTATGCCCTGCTGGCCTGGACCACCATTTTCCTATTTATACTTCCTGCATAGCTGGGATGACAGGTGCCTGCCCCCATGGCCCAGCTTTTTATTGGTTGAGATGGGGTTTTGCTTACTCTTTTGCCCAGGTCAAACTTCAGTCATCCACATCTCCACCTCCTGAGGAGCTAGGATTACAGGCATGAGGCAACATCATTTCTTGAAGAGGCTGTCTTGTCTCCAACATGTGTTTTTGGCTCCTTTGTCAAAAATCTGATGGTTGTAGCTATGGATCTTCTGTTTTATTTCATTGGTCTATGTGTCTCTTTTTGTTACTATGGCCTGTAGTACAATTTGAAGTCAGGTATTTTTTGTTGTTTTTATTTTGGTGGTACTGGGCTTGAACTCCGGGCCTCATACCTGGTAGGCAGGTGCTTGCCTCTCCACCAGCTCCTGAAAAGTCAGATATTGTGGTACCTCAAGCATTGCTCTTTTTGTTCAGGATTGCTTTGGCTACTTGGGGTCTTTGATGCTTCCATATAAATTTTAGGATTGATTTTTCTATTTAGGTGAAGAATGAGATTGGGATTTTGATAGGGATTGCATTGAGTCTGTAGATTGCCTTGGTAATATGGCTGTTTTCACAATATTAATTCTGCCAGTCTGTGGACATGGGAGTCTTTCCATTTTCTAGTGTCTTTCTCACCTTCTCTCTTCAGCGTTTTGTAGTTGTCACTGTAGATGTAGCTTAGTTTATTCCTAGGCTAGTTTTTCCTTTTTCTTTCTTTGAGCCATTGTGAATGGGATTGTTTTCCTGAATAAGCATAATTACATTAAAAAGGGGGACTGGATTTTCTTACTGGCTTTTAAGATGGCTCGAAAGCAATTAAAAGAATAACAGCATTATTGAGATATAATTCACATACCATAAAATTCACTTTTTTAAGATGTACAGATTGTTGGGTCTTAGTTTATTAATGGTTGTTCAACAGTTACCTCGCTGCAGTTTCAGAACATTTTCATCATCCCCTAAAGAAACCCACCATTTTATCAGTCATCCCTTCAGACTCTAAGCACTTGGCAGCAGTCCGTCTGCTTTCCACCTCTCACTCGCTCATTCTGGGCAGTTTGTTCAGATGGAGTCAAGCAGTATGTGGTGTTCTGTCTACCTTCTTCACTTGGCATGGTTATTCAAGGTTCATCTTTGTTGTGGCATGTGTCAGTGCTTTAGTCCTTTTGTGGTCACATAATCCTCCATTTAATTATATGCCACATTTTTTGTCCATTCATTGATGGACATTTGGTTGTTTCTGCTTTTTAACTTTCATTTATGAATAATACAAAATAAACATTTCTGTATGGGCTTTTGTGTAGACATAAGTCTTAGTTCTTGCTGATATACCAGGAGTGGAATTGCTCAGGCACATAGTGGCTCTGTGTTTAGCATTTTGAGAAACTGCCAAACTTTTGCAAAGTTTTCCATCCCATCAGTAATGTTCGAGGCTTCCAGTTCCCCATCTTCACCAGCGCTGGCTGACTCTTCAGCCATGCAAGGGTGAGCTTGTGCTTCATCCTAAAGGTTTTCTTCTGTTTTGGTGACTAGGCTGGAACTCAGGTCATTGCACGCTGCACCACTTGAACCACTCCCTAGTCCTTGTGCTTCTAGTTTGTTTCTAAATAGGGCCTTGTGCTAACTTTGCCTGGGGTGTCCTTATGCTGCCCTCAGACCCATATCCTTTCACCTCTATCTTCCTGAGTAGCTGGGGTTGCAGGCGTATACCACCATTCCCAGCTTGTTTTTTGGATAGGGTCTTGCTAACTTTTTGCCTGTGCTGGCTTCAAACTGTGGTCCTTCTGCTTCACCTCACAAGTAGCTGGGATATTATAGGTATGAGCCACCACTCCTAGCTCATTGTAGGGTTTTTTTCTTTTTGTGGTACTGGGGTTTGAACTCAGCCTCATGCTTGCTAGACATGTGCTCTACCACTTGAGCCCTTTTTTGTGTTGGTTATTTTTGAGACCCGTTTTCCTGAAGTATTTGTTCAGACTGGCCTTGAGCCACAATCCTCCTGATGTCTGCCTCCCAAGTAGCTAGAATTACAGGTGTGAACCACTGGCACCCAGCTTCATTTTAGTTTTGCTGTGCACTTACCTGATGATGTTGAGCGTCTTTTCGTGTTATTGCCCATTTGTAATTTCTTTGGAGAAATATGTATTCAAATCCTTGGCCCATAGTTTAACTGTGCTGTCTTTATTGTTTAGAGTATTGTCTCTCTTCTGGGGTCTTAATTATCTATATGGTTTGCAAGTGTTTTCTCCCATTTTGTGACTTTCTTGATTGAAGCACAGAAGTCTTAAATTTTAATTAAGATGTCACTTATGCTTTTGGTTTCATATCTAAGAGACCATTGCTTAACTAAAGCTTACAAAGCTTTATTCTTATATTTTCCTGTAAGAGTTTTATAGATGTAGCTTTTACTTTTATGTCTGTGACCTTTGAGTTAGTTTTGTATATAATGGGAGCAGGGGCTCAGCTCCATTCTTTTGCATGTTGATATTCAGTTGCTCCGGCACTTTGTTGAAATGACCATCTATCCTTCCCCATCAGATAATCTTGGCAGATTCCTAAGACAGATTCTAAAGGGAGTTTTAGAGTTATTTTTAAAAGAAAAATTCAGCGTTGTTACTCTTTGTTTTAGTAATTCTTGTGCTCCAAAGGTGATTATTTGAATAGCACATATGTTTGATAGTTGGTCATGACCGTTACTGTGCATGGTAGTTTAGTTACTGAATGTTCATGAGTTCCCTTGACCCTCTGTCCAGGTCTGCCTAGTGTAGGCTTGTGGGGAATAAAGTCAGTGGCTCTCTTTCATCTCAGACTACAGTGTCATTTTAATACTTAATTGTTTTAAAGTTTAATTCCTTAGTTGTGGTTTTGGGGGAGCAGGAAGAAAAAGAAGTTGAGTGTTGATGGGACTGTTGACAGAAATGAGAACTAAAAGTGAAAATGGCTTCAAAGTGCTTTTAATTGAGCCAGTAGTTTTGTTTAATCTTGTTTGAGATGTAACTTGTCATATCCTTTGTTGTTATATAATTCCATAGCCACTAAAGAAAGGGGAGAAAGAAAAGAAAAAAAGCAACTTGGAGCTCTTCAAAGAAGAATTAAAACAGTAAGTAGTAGTATGGAGAACTGACTGTCATAGCATATCAAGTTGATTCTTAAGAGATGTGAGTGTGAACAATGTTTGTACCAGTTATTATTAACTGCCTTGCCGTGAGATCCTTTGAGAAACTGTATTTGGCAGAATGTGTTTGAAAATGCATTAGCATTTAGTCTAGCACCTAGATCACTTACATCATGTGCATTTATCTTATGGTTGGAGTCCTCTTTGCGGTGAGGAGCAGTGGGGTAAGGTGAGGGGCTGTCAAACTAAACAAAACCAACTAATTCGATCTCCAGGTCTTGCCTCGGCTGTAACTTAGAGGCTCACTGACTTTGGTTATCATCACTGGCATTTAATTACAAATACTTAAGCTTAAGATGTGAACACGAACATTATAGCTCATTTTTAGTTGATTATAAATGTTTTTAACAGAATTCAAGAAGAACGGGATGAGAGACATAAAACAAAAGGGAGGTTAAGTCGATTTGAGCCTCCTCAATCAGACTCTGATGGTCAGCGTCGTTCTAGTAAGTGATGTTTATTTTAATGTGTATATTTATGATTGATTATTCTAAAAACTAAGAATTGTTTTCTTTTTTCCTGTTAAGTGGATGTGCCTTCAAGAAGAAATCGCTCATCTGGTGGTAATACAGTTTTTTGCTTTTGAATCAGTAAGAAGTTGTCCCCTTTGTGCTTGGCAGGTTGTAATTGTTTTTTTCTCCTGGCCCTAGTTCTTGATGACTATGCACCAGGCTCCCACGATGTAGGAGATCCAAGCACTACCAATTTATACCTTGGAAACATTAATCCACAGGTAATGCCAGTAAAGTAAAATGAACACTCGTCCATATGTTGCATGCTTTTTAAAAAAACTGCTGTACTAGTCAATAAAAAAAATAAAGATTCTGAAGCTGGCAATTATGATGGAACTGGGTAATCTGTAAAATTATTTTGTAAATTTGGGACTTACTGGTGTGGCCCACATACCTTTGCTGAAGATTCCTGGGGACTTGGTTCCTTTTCTAGTGACTGCAGTGTTTGCTAGGTGCTGCTTTGATTATTTAGCAATGATTAGTGATGACCAGGGATGGGTAGTATTCTTTTGAGACCTACTTGCTTATACATACCTTGCTTCCTTATGGAGTTCCTTTTTCTTTTACCTGCTCATAACAACTTTTTTAGGATTAATGTTTTTGAGACAGGATCTTGCTATGTAACCCTGGCTGGCCTGGAACTTGTAGTCCTCTCTGCCTCCCAAGTGCTGAGCTTATGCATGTGTACCATGCCTGGATTGTCTTTTATATTTTAATTCTTTTCTACTTCAGTATTGTTAATTATGTTTTGGGGAATGTGGTGGCTATACAGAATATTCTATTTTTTAAGAATTACAGATAGCTTTGACCTTACCTACTTATTCTTTCCTTCTTGCTGTGCTCTTGACTACACTGACGGTTGGGTGCTGGAAAGAGGAAAAGTAACGAGTTTTTTTTCTCTTTTTATCAAAAAATACACTCTTTAACTTGTTAACCACTCCTTCCTGAAAATTGTTGCTGAATTCCTAAAGATGAGCCATTGCTATAGAACAGGTTATTTAGGTTCTGGGATCTTAAAACAGGAAGGATGGAGTTGAAGGGTGCTTTTGATTTCTGCAGCTTCCTGTATTTCTAAGTCCTGGCATCTTACTTAGGTAAAACAAGAGATTTCTGGTATGAAATACTTACTTGCACGCGCCCCAGGAGGGCAGGGTTTTACCTGCGTAGAGTTCCCAGCACTTGAATAAAACATTGTAGCATTAATGTGTTGTTGCTTTTCATTTTGCAAAAACTACTTTGGTTTCTGTTGTGTAGAATTCTCCCTTCCCTCCCTTTCCTGTTTCGCATACCAAAACAATTATACTTTTAATAGATGAATGAAGAAATGCTGTGCCAAGAGTTCGGAAGATTTGGACCACTAGCCAGTGTAAAGATTATGTGGCCTAGAACTGATGAAGAGCGAGCGAGAGAAAGAAATTGTGGCTTCGTGGCCTTTATGAATAGAAGAGACGCCGAAAGAGCGCTGAAGAATTTAAATGGTAAGTTTTTTTTTTTTTTAATGCACTGATAGAATTTATACATTTCTTTGGTTCAGAAAAGAATTAAAAAAAATTCTAGTGAGGAATTGAACTGAAACTGGAGAGGCTAAAAGGAAATTTAATTGAAATCATCAGATATACTTACATTTTCTTTTGAGACTTACAGAGTGGCCTTTTCTTCTTTCTTGTAGGAAAAATGATTATGTCTTTTGAGATGAAGCTGGGCTGGGGTAAAGCGGTACCTATCCCACCACATCCAATATACATTCCACCTTCTATGATGGAGCACACACTTCCCCCGCCTCCATCCGGACTGCCTTTTAATGCGCAGCCTAGAGAGCGGTTAAAAAACCCCAATGCTCCTATGTTACCGCCACCTAAAAACAAGGAGGATTTTGAGAAGGTAATTTGACAGATGTACATAGGGCTGAATCTAATTTGTAAATACTAAATCTGTGGTAGTATTTCTTTTCAACAAGTTTATAGAAAGTGTGTGTGTTATTCTGTTTAGCACTCTTAAAGAGATCAGATGTGTTCCCTGCCTTAGCCCATGGAAACCCTGTATTGAAATAGTAGGTCATGTTTTTATTTGTGGCTACCATTCCTTTTTTGACCACTTGCTAAGTTTTTTCCCCTTTGTTCAGCGTTCTATCCAGGTTTGCTTAAGTGCAGTATCTAAATTTACTTTGTTCTGAGAAAGCAATGGTTTATATTTGCTTAAGTGACTTTTCAATTAGAAAGATACCTAAATAGTTAAATCGTGTGGCTGGCAGCTAGCTAACTTAATTCTCAAGGTCTTGAGGTATTAGAATATTTGAGAGTGTATGTGATATTTAAAAACCAGTTAATCTAGTAAAAGTAAAGGGTGAGTATTTCTCTTTATTAAACATAAAACCAACTTAATTTCAAGTTCAAAGAATTTGTTGGTTCTATTATGACTTTTTAATTACACTTAAAATGACAGGGCTGGTTTTAAAGGCTTGGGAACAAATTAGTAAACTGTATGGTCAGAGGCAAACAGTTAATTATTTCACAAATTAAAATCTTTATCTGATAATTCTCAGTGTAGTACCTATTTCAGTGCATTGATGTGCATTCTGGCAGGAATGTTCTGATTCTTTGCATTTGGTGAACATTAATTGTTCACTGAACACATCCATTTGCATTTATGTAATTGCTTAGTGTATGATTACTTCAAGTGCAGTGATTGCCTGCAAAACTTGTGATTAGATGTGTAGTATTTTCAATGCATATGTATATTTTTGCTTGTTACTTGTTAACAATACTCACATATTCTATGTTTATTATCTGATGTGACTTCATATACAGACTCTGTCGCAAGCCATAGTCAAAGTGGTTATCCCAACAGAAAGGTACATGTTTTTCTTTATTATTACTGATCTAAATATAGACAATATCCCCTTCTGAATTAAAAAAAAAATGGTGTTGAGGAAAAGGTAATATCTTGACTGAGCAATGGTTCCTTCCCAGTACTTTTGAGGGGGGGGGATATGTGAAATTTAACTTACTTTAGTATATTTTGCAATCTTATATCATTATCTTTTTGGTTTTATTGATATCAGTGTAGGGAGTTTTTATAGCTTTAGACGTGAGAATGTGTTTAATGGGTGAATTTGGAGTTGTTGGTCTAATGATGTGAAGGAAAAATAGGTATTTTATATAAAATGTGCCTTAAATTTTAGATGTTACGATTTGACTCAATCTGTTACTTTCTTAGCTTTTGGATTATCTACACTGAATTTACAGCCTTGGATTTAGTTCAACTAACTGAAGGCATTTGCAGTTTTATTTTTTTCCTAATTGATTTTAAGAAGAAAATCCTATTTTCATGGACACTAGATATATCAGGAACTTTTTTTTTCTAGAACAGCAAAGGTATTTGGATCACTTTTATTTTTCTTTCTTCCTTTTTTTCTTTTTTCAATCTACTGTTAATGCAGAAGAATTCGTGTTCTAGGTATGCTCTTGCTCAGTCAAGCTAAGCCTTTTCCCAAACACAGGAACACAACACTGGTTGAATAATAAATGAACACAAAAGAATACCAAATTCTCTTTGACATTGGCCTTGGTGAGCAACACCAGCTGAACTGTCTGCGGCAGCGGGGGACCAGGAAACATCATGGGATGGATTGGGAAAGTATACAGTTTTTGACCAGACATTGGTACGATCAACTCCAATAAATGTGGTTTTATTATAACTGAGACAATTTTTGGTTTTTTTTTTTTTTTTCATTGTGGTTGCCCAGAATAAGATAATTACCATTTTAAAATAAAATAATGCACTTTAAAATATACATCCTTTTTTTGTACTACACTGTTTCATTATGATAGAAAATTCACCATTTTTTAAAATAATTAAAGTATGATTATATTTCTTTAATCTTGAATTCAAGTTAGCAACAATTAATTGTCAGATTTTGATTTTAAATAATCATATGAAACACTTAAGGTCTTTTAATTTTAATTTTATAAAAATAGATTTTATCAGTTACAAGCCTGTTTAAAACTATAGTGGGTTGTTTTTTTCCACTGATAGAGTATTCACAGGAAAAGTATTTTTGTAGCATTCAAACACAGAGATCCAGTAGTAACTTCACGTGTGGCTCAGCTCATTCCTAAACAAAATGTTGAGAATACATTTTGCTGTAAAGTCTTAATCATTAAAATGAATCCTTTGGTTTTAAGCTTGCTAAGCCGTTTTTTTCTTCTTCTTTTTTTAATCTATCTTTAATACTGAAGTCAAGTTGCTTTTGACTTAATTCTTGCAAGTTTCTGGGTGTATAGCATTGTCCACCTAGTAGGTCATATATCTTATACATAAAACTTCCCTTATCTTTAATTTGGCAGCTACTAGCAGGAATTTATCTCCCTTCAAAATAATGTCATTAAATGTATGGATGCTGAGAATTTGTTCTCACGGGGACATCAAGAACTGCGTATTTGCAGAGCAGTTAGCACTTCTGCAGAAGGAAAATAATTTTAATGTTTAAAATTAAGCAATGCTTTTTGTTAACCATTCAAGGTTGAACTAATAGTTCTAAATGTGTAGTTTCCCCTTTGTAAAGATTTAAAGATTTTTGATCTCCTTTAGAATCAAATTGATTTTTTTTCCATTACATAGCAATTTTAGTATCCACTTAAGTAGGTTTCCTTGAAAAACCTACTTAAACTTGAAAAACTCAACATAAGAGATTATTTACTGCTCAGGTACTCTGAAACAGGGCATTATAGAGCCAAAAAAATGTCTTGTTCTATATCTCATTTATATTCTAGCAGTTATCTGAACTGAACTTGAGCTGGGAATGCTAAAGATGTAATTTAGTGTGTGTCTTCTATCACGAGCCAATATCCTTTTGCTTTCCCAATTGTTGTTTGCCATCTCTGTGTACTGGGGACTGGTGAAATAGAAGTCAAAAATAGCTTATAAGAAAGCTGAATCATTTTTGCCTGACCGCATAATCAATGTCTGAAATTGTTGGGAGTCTCTTTATTAGAGATTTTAGCTTCAGATTGAAAAAAAGGCTTTCGATGAATCCAATCAGTAAAGTGACTGTGTTAGAAAGTAACTCACACATTTATTTTTTGGCTCAGATATTGAAGGATAATTGTTACAGAAAATGGGAAGGGCATCTCACCATGTCCCCTATTTTGGAATTTGGAAAGAGTAGGACTATTCATATAAGGCTTTGGCAATAGAATTTCTTCATGGATTCATAATATCCTGATAGAATTACACATCATGAATTACAAGCTAGTTTGAAGTGTGATCCAAAGGGATGTTGCCTCATTAAAGGTCAGATTTAATAAAATCTTTATCTGGTATATGTGTATAAGAAAAGCACAGGAATTGGATGGATCTTTTATTAAATCAGGCCTTAAATTTGTTAGTTTTGCATTTTCATAAATTATAATCATGGTTATAACATTTCAGAATCACTACAGAAGTGCTTGAATTAGGAATATTTTCTTAAAAAACTCAGATAGTATGTAAATTTTTAGATGACTATTCTAACATATAAGCTCTAAGTTACTGATTTTATATATTTACAGCTTTCTAATTAGTTGTAATTCATAATTTAATGTTTTGCATTTGGAAAATAAAATTAAGTGGCATTTAGAAAGTTAAATCTTTATCACTATGAGGCTGTGTTGTGGTTTCTCACCTTCCCTTCAATTTTCCTTCCCTTCCACTCCCCTCCCCCACTGCCCTCTTCCCTCTTCCCTCATAATGCAACAGGCATTAACATATGCTCCAGATTACTTTTTTGGTGTTAAATTCTATATTAGGCAGCAGAATAATCTTTTCTGCACAATTATATTAACTAGGTCAAGTGTAGTTTTACTATAGTGGTAGGTCTGAATCCATTTTCTTTAACTGTGTTATTGTTGTAGGAATTTGCTCGCCCTGATACATCGAATGATAGAGTTTGTTGTACGTGAAGGGCCGATGTTTGAAGCTATGATTATGAACAGAGAAATCAACAATCCTATGTTCAGGTGTGCATTCTTTAAAAACTATGGGAATAGCCTGTAACAAAAAATACCCTTAGCCGTTTTTAAGTGTGTAGTTCAGTGGCATTAAGTATATTAACATTGTTTTGCCACCACCACCACCACCACTGTCTCCTTCCATCTTCCAAAACCCAAGCCTTGCACCATTATGCAGCACCTCCTCATCCTCCTGGCCCCTGGTAACCACAATGTTGCTTTCCGTGAGTGAGTTCGATAATTCTTGTTATCTCACCAGTGGAGACACATAGCATTTGTCTGTTTGGGACTGTCTTATTTCACTTAGCATAATGTCTTCAAGTTCATCCATGTTGTAGGTATACCCAGAATTCCTTTCCTTTTAAAGGCTGAATAATAATCCATTTTATGTGTATGTCATATTCTGTTTATCTTCACATGTATATTGAAAATTGCTTTTAATTTATTTTTTTGGGAATTAAAACTGTTTCCAAGAATAAAATTCTTTAAGTATAGGATTATTTCTGCAGAAGGATCACAAGTCAGTCTTACGAGTTAGACTAGAATGTGCTTAGTCAGTTTTCCATCACATTTTAATTTAATTAACCAGCATTGTTTTTAGCATTCTCTAGGAGGAAAATCCTTTTCATTATGCTTTTCAGTGAAAGAGTCTTTCATAACTAAGGTAGTTGACCCAGAGGGTTTAAAAGGAAATTGCATACATATCTTCTGAATTGCTATGGTATCTAACATACTCCTTGAATTCTCTTTAAGTAGTACAAAATCACTGCTTTTGAAATTACATGTTGAGAAAATGTCTGCATGGCCAAGCACAGAGTCTGACTTGTGTTTCATAATAGCGATCTTAAGACCCAGCAAGATGGATGGATGCCTTCGAGGTGTTAACATTAGTCATCAAGGCAGTCCAGGGGGGAGCAGGGAGGGGTGGCAACAGATTGCTCTGGGTGAGGATTTCTCTTCAGGGGTCTTTGCTTTTGGTTTTACCTAGAACTAAGCAGGCAAATAGTACTTCTTTCTTAATTGAAGATAGCTCTTTCTTAAAGAATATGGTATTTTTTCCACTTGTTTTATTTAGGTTCTTATTTGAAAACCAGACACCAGCCCATGTTTACTACAGGTGGAAGCTGTATTCTATTCTGCAGGCAAGTAAAACTAATTACTGTGTTAATTATGACTCTGATTCATTAGACCTTTCTAGTAACCTTCTGGATGTTTATTAGGGAGATTCTCCAACTAAATGGCGGACAGAAGATTTTCGTATGTTCAAAAATGGATCGTTTTGGAGGCCGCCACCATTAAATCCGTATCTGCATGGAATGTCAGAAGAGCAGGAAACTGAAGCTTTTGTAGAGGAGCCTAGTAAAAAGGGTGCACTTAAGGAAGAGTAAGACTTTCTTTTTTCCTTTTCTGTCGCATATTCAGAAAAGTTGCTTTAATGGTTTCTTTAGTTAATAGTCTTACCTAGGCTATTTTGACCTAAAATAAAATGTTGTTTTTACTTGTGAAATATGACATCTTTCATCATATGCTTTATAGTCTTAAATGTCTTGGCAAATACAGGTGTGTGTCCTATTCACCTTGACATCTGAGTGATGATCTCTTCCCTATAGTTCAGTTCTTTCTCTATTGTTGGAATACTTGAGATTCTTACAGAAATTATCTCGGGACTATTAGAATTCTTGCCTCTCTAGGTGCCAGTAAAAAGGAAAAGCACTGCATGATTGGTAGGGTGAGACACTGACAGTACAAAGCACTTGTTTCCATGGAGTTGGCAGCATGGCACGCTGTGAGATGGCCACTGTGGAAACATGCCATTTTCACTGCTCGTGCAACATTGGCATAGCATAGTCAGCCTCTGTTAGAAAGCAGTGACGTTGCATTGCATCCGTGCATCATTTGTGAGACTGTTTGCAAATGAGTGCTGCAGTATTGTGGTGTATTTCTTTCCATAGATGTGTGTTCCTTACTTCAGCTCCAAACTCAGACCACAGGCTAAATACAGCTGTCTTTTATTTTTGCAAATGAAGTTTTATTGGAACACGACCATTCCCATTTCTGTACATGTTGTCTGTGGCTGCTTTGGTACATAACAGTAGAGTAACTGTGACAGATACTACACAGCCTGGAAAACCTAAAATATTATGAACTTATCCTTTGGAGAAACAGCCTAAGCCCACCAAGTGCTAAAGTAATACTTCATTCAAAGGAGGGGAATAAAAAACTTGAAGACTCTTTTTCAGTGCAATGGGATAATAGGATACAGACACTTTGGAAGACTTGAAAAAATGCCCTAATTTAAAATTTACTTAATTTGTAAGCTAAAGAAATTTACTCTAATCTTCTGTTCGTCCAGGAAAGCTATTCTTCTCTAGGAGAATAGCTAGGTAAAATTCTTCAAAAAAAATTATAACATATTTGGGGGACTTAACACAGTTGGTCGATTGTTCAGAATTATTCTATCTGAGTGGGTTATAAAGAAACTAGTTTGTGAGCAAAACTGTAATAGCATTTGAACTTTGTATTTATAGGTATTGATAAGTTAAACATTTTTATTCAGACAGAGGGACAAATTAGAAGAAATCTTGCGGGGATTAACTCCAAGGAAAAATGATATTGGAGATGCAATGGTTTTCTGTCTTAATAATGCTGAAGCTGCTGAAGAAATAGTAGACTGCATTACTGAGTCGCTGTCCATCTTAAAGACACCTCTTCCTAAAAAGGTATTGGGAGCCATTTCTCTTTCTGAATGCTTAAAAGAAAAGGGGAAATAATGGTTGACTTTTTTTTGGATTGGAATTAGTTTCCTTTTTTGCATGAAGAACTTAACTGATGAAATCTTCCCTGAGCAGTCTTGTTTTCCTTCTGCCTGGGGAGCTTGCTATGTTCATTGGTACACAGGTTTCCAGGTTGAAATGCACATGAGTGATGAGAATTTACTCCTGCCGAAGTCATGGTTGTGGGGACATTGAACTTAATGCAGCTCTGCTAGTTAGTGATTATTAAATTATAGCTAAACTATATATATGTATATATGTATATATACATATAAAAACTTTCTATACAGTTTAGTTTTATAGCCTTAAGCCACTATTCCAAGAAATGAGAATGCAGATAGCGGGTTGTTTTTTTTTTTTTTTTTTAATCTTAATGTTATCTTTTGGTATTATAGATCGCCAGATTATATTTGGTTTCTGATGTTTTGTACAACTCTTCAGCCAAAGTTGCCAATGCTTCATATTATAGAAAATTGTAAGTATAATGATATAGGCTGATAATCCTGAAATGAAATATTTAAGGGTAAGGCGTTCAGAAAAGAGGATTGCTTTGTTAGCATCCTTCAGTAATAAGTAATTTGAATTTACTTGTTTTGTAGAATTTTTGTTTTAAAAAAACAGGCTTGCATTTATTGGGAAAACATTGGCAAACTCAGTTTTTTTTGAAATACTCTTATTTGATAGTATTTTTTAAATTATTGACAATAGGACAAATAGGTGGAGTTACAAACTAACTTCATTTCTTAATAGCTTCATTTTTATTGCTTATTTAGCTATTGTATTAGAAACTAAAACTGTAAGTAGTGACAAACATAAAGGAAGAGATCCAAGAGGTCACATTAGCTGAAGCATCTGTTTCTTCCGTCATCCATTTGTACTGATGGCTTTTCATTGCTGATGTTTCCCAAAACACTAGGGAGTTAGACTGCTGTGCTGTCATTCACGTGTGACTCTTCCAGTTCCATAGACTTCCTCTGCTGTGTTTAGCTCATGGGTAGGCTCAGAGAAAGAAATTGATTCTGAAATAAAATTTAGAAATACGGGTCAATTCTTAACTCTCAATAGTTTTTTTCCCTGGAAAAGTTGCCTGACTTTTAAGTTTCCTGTCTTATGAAACAAAGAAGTTGGATTTGATGGCTCAAAGTATCCTAGATATAAAGTTGCTTACTAATGAAGGGAACTAGTGCTTAAGGCTCTTGGGGAATTGACAGGAAAGAAGATAGGAGTTAAATCAATTCAGCTATAATTTTAGAGTTCAGATACCTACCTCTTGATTTTTAAGAATTTCTTGATTAATTAATTGAGAAGTATTTTAAATCCAGGAGGGGTTTTCATTGACTAGCATACTAAAGAGCATATGGATTTTTAAGCAAATTCTATTTTAAAGAATATATTATTTAAATTTCAGTTTTGAAACAAAGTTATGTCAGATATTTTCAGACCTCAATGCTACCTATCGTACAATTCAAGGCCATTTACAATCTGAAAACTTTAAGGTATGTGTATTGTTTTACTATTTTTGCCCGTATGTGTTAAATAGATAGAGGAGGAGGGCATCGGAGGGCACTTCTTTTTAACTTCGTAAACTGTAGACTAATGTTAAGCCAAACAAGGCCAAAAAAAAAAAAAAAAAAAAAACCTTAAAATGGAATAAATAAATTTTCATGGGAAGAAGACTTTGTTAAGAAAATTTTTTAGATGGGAAAAATGCCCATGACCGCATCATTCAGGGAATTAAAACAATTCATTTAAAAATGTTTTGACCCTAAGTAACAACTTACAGAAAAGCTTAGGGAATGGGCCAGAATCAGGATGTACTTCATTGGACTACAGGGATTCAGGTCAAATCCTGGCTACTTGGATGCCCAGCTTCCTAAGTTACTGACTGTGTATTTCTCAGAATGTGGGTTACTGACGCATGAGAGTTGGCCTTACGTGGTAAAGAGCAACTACTGTGCCCCTCTGCCCCCCAATATTTTTACTGTCCCCCGCAGCCCCTTAAATTTTAAAAAGAGATTCAGCTTTAAAGAAAATGCAACAAATCTTGATGGTCATTCTCATGAACTGACATCCAAGATACATTGTCCCAAATTGTCATTCATTGTTTGCTTCCTGTTTGTTTAGCAACGGGTTATGACCTGCTTCAGAGCATGGGAAGATTGGGCAATCTATCCGGAACCATTTTTGATCAAACTACAAAATATTTTCTTAGGACTTGTAAATATCATTGAAGAGAAGGAGACAGAGGTAGGCATTCTGTACCCATATGTTTTTGAAAATTGTTTTAGAGAGGAGAGTGCTGTGGTATGATACATATGCAAGTAGCATTTCTTTGTGAAAAATCTCCTGTTCTGTTAAATAGTGGATTTTTATTGTTAGAATTTTAGAAGCCAGGAGTTAGGTACATATAGCAGGAGTTTTCTGTGCTATCCTCCTATATGAAAATTTGTGACTGGTTTTTATTTGATGACATGAAAATATTTATGATACATCAGTAGAAAAAAATGTACAGATGCTCCTCCACTTACTGTGGAGTCCTGATAAACCCATTATCAGTTGGTTATTAAATAACAGGATGGCGATATGCTTCTTTTGTAGCAGTTATATGTGTATTGGATTTCCTGGGGCACTTCTCTAACAACAACCACCACCTTTACTGAGCTGTGTGACAAGAGGTTCTTGTTACTGACTCAGTGTTACCTGGTACCAGTAAGCACTTGGTAAATATTGAATAAATGTATAGATGACTGCTGCTTTGGCAGATGGATGATAAAATATTATGGGAATGTGAGTATCCAGCAAGGTTGGCTGGCACTGGATTGTTTGCCATATGACTTTGGCAAGCACAGGGAACATTACAGTACTCGCTGGTTCCATAGGATGTTCCAGATGATCTGGATGGTGCTCCCATTGAGGAAGAGCTTGACGGCGCCCCTCTGGAGGACGTGGATGGTATTCCCATTGATGCCACTCCCATGGACGATCTCGACGGAGTGCCCATCAAAAACCTCGATGATGATCTGGATGGAGTGCCTTGTGAGTTCATTGCAAACATCAAGTCTAGGTAGTCAGTTCAATTAGCAAAGCTCTTTTATTTCCACAGTGCCGATATGGGAAAAGGTAATCTCTGATTGTATCAGTCACAAACTTTTTTCTGACTTTTAAAATTTTGAATATCCAGCCGTATATATGACTGCCAAGGAAAAGGCTTTTTTTTCATGGTTACCTTCTTTGTTGGGACAGTCAGCTTCCTATAATTTTAGCAAGTTTTCCTTTTTGTCTTAGTTGTCAGGAAATTATTGGCAAAATCTTGTGCTCAGTTATATTTGCAATACCAGATACCTGGTTTTATCTGTTCTGTTTTTATTTGTTTTCCAACTTAAAGGTTCAGTTTTCCTAGCTGCCTAAAATTATGTTCAAATATTGAACAAATGCTGAATTTTGTAGTTTAGACAGTGATTAGGTACGGTGTTAAAGATTTTCCTTACTTCTTACCTCCACTTGCTTAAAATATTACCTGTGTTTTCTGAGCTGATAAACACAGTAGTCCCCTCACCCCTTATTTGCAGTTTTGCTTTCCATAGTACTCACCCATTGTCAGTCTTCATCCAGAAATGTGGAAAATTCCAGAAGTAAAGAATTCATAAGGTTTATGGCTGGATATGGTGACTCATGGCTGTAATCTCAGCTTCTTGGAAGGCAGAGATTGGGAGAAATGCAGTTAGAGGCCAGCCTGGGCAAAAAATTAGTGAGACCTCAATTCCACCAATAAACCAGGAGTGATGGTACATGTTTATAATCTCCGCTACATAGGAGGCATAAATAGGTGGGATTGTAGTTCAAGCCAGCCCTGGCAGGGACCCTATCTGAAAAATAACTAAAGCAAAAGGGCCCAGGTGTGGCTCAAATGGTAAAGTGCCTGCTTAGAAAATGTGAGGCCCTGAGTTCAAACGCCGGTACCACCACAAAAAAAAAAAAGTGTAAGTTTTAAATAACTTGTATTATAGTATTTTATTATGATTATTCTGTTTCCAGGTTGGTTGTGTTAACTCTTACTACGCCTACTGTATAAACTTTATCATAAGTATGTATGGATAAGAAGACACACAGTAGATTTCAGGGTCAGAACTGTGTCCTGGTTTTAGGTGTCCTCCATGGGTGTGGGTGGGGCGGGGAAACTGTGCTGTCGTATAGTGTTTAATGTTGGGACGTAGAAGCAGAGAACTGAGCTGATTAGAATCTTCGCTCTCAGTACTATTAGTGTTCTCCACAGGTGGCCTTAGTTATTCAGTGTTTTAATAATTCAGTAGCCCCCCCAGGCATGTTAGTGTGGGTCACATGCTACTAGTCAGAGCTCACAGCCATCTTTGTCTGACAGTGGATGCCGCTGAAGACTCAAAGAAGAACGAGCCTATATTTAAGGTTGCCCCATCAAAATGGGAAGCTGTGGACGAGTCTGAACTGGAAGCACAAGGTGAGTAAAAGCACAAGACATACTGAGCTTAAAAAGTCGAGTACTGGGGTAGGGGTGTAGCTTAGTGGTAGAGTGATCGCCTAGCATGTGCAGGGTCCTGGGTATAATTATAAATTAATCATTGGTGTCTTTGTATGCCTGTGTGAATGTACATGAATGTACATGTATGCTTTCCTTTTATGTGTTGTATAGCATTTTTCAAACTCAGAGTTACTTTATATCTAGTGTAAGCTTTCATTGAGGTTGGTGCTCCTGTGATAGTGTTCTTAGAACCTTAGTTTGGAAGCTGTGAGAGTAATTGGAGAAATCACTGAAAACCTTTTAGTTAAGGTATTGTGATACACAGTGTGGCCAGGAAGCTGGACCTATTTGGAAATATACTTAGGTGGGTTCCAGAGAAACCACCAGCGGCCTCCCATAATGCCTCTCAGCTGCAGTTCACCTGCTTTCACACTTACTGGACCTGTATCCCACTGCTGAATTATTAATATTTGCAGCTTCTGATGAAGGGAGTCTTAACAGCAATACAAACCAACTGAATTTGACTAAAGATTAATACAAATTTTGAATTTGACTAAAGATTAATACAGGTGTGAGGACAGAAAGAGACTTATTCAGCACATAGAATTGGCTGTTCAAAGAGGAGATAAACTGAGGTAAAAAGTTGTGTGATACAGACTTTGAGCTCTAAAGCTGAGCCTCTGCTGTGCTGCTATAAAAATGCTCACTTACCTTAAGGAATTACATCCTCTCTTTCCCTCCACCCAGCTGTTACCACTTCTAAGTGGGAGTTATTTGACCAGCATGAAGAATCAGAAGAAGAAGAAAATCAAAAGTAAGAATCTTAAGTTTTGAATATCCTCATTTTCTTGTGCGAACCTCCCTTTTTCTCGAAGAGGTATGGTTGAAATACTAGTGAAGAGGAAAGCTTCCTTTTAAAAACCGGTGAGAGGATCGTGTTTGGTTTTCCATTGCTTTTCCAGTAAGGAGCCTTGGTTTCTGGTCTTTCACTCTGCTTTTGAGTTTATTTTCTAGGCTGGGCTGTACATTCTCACTTTTTTTTTTTTTTAGTTGATCACCTGCATTTGTTTTGACTCTTTATCATCAAATGTTTAGGCTCCACAAAAGGTGGTTTTAAAAGTGTTGAGTGGAAAGGTTACAACTATTCCTTTTCTTTTTGACAGTACATTGCTAAGAAAAATATTGCAGTGTGACTGTTTTGTTGCTTAAATGTAAATACCTCAGTGGAACTAAGAATAAAGGGGAAAACCATTTTCTTCAAAGTACAGAAAAATTATAGTATTGATTTTTGCTCTTTAGTAATCACTCCAAAACTGTTTTTGTGGTTGAATTGCTCCCAACTTTCCTGAAAAATTGTCTTGTAATTTTTAGGAAGCACTTGACACTTTTTAAGATCATTGCAATGTAAATTGAGTTTTCACATAGGAAGAGATGGCATTGAGGACACAAAGCAGAGGTTTTCATTTTTTTTAAATCTCTATATTCCTTCATTGTTCTCAAATGGAAGAAGGAACAAAAGGAGCCCACTTGACTGTGTCCCTGTAGAGGGATGTGCACTGTGCAGACTCAGCACAAGAAGTAGGCTTTGGATTGTTGAGGAAGTGGGATCAGTCAGCAGTTTGGAGAAAGTCTGATGGGATGAAAACTTGTCACAGTGACATCGTCCCAGAAATGTTAGGGTGTTGTAATGACTCAGCAGTGATTATGGAAAAATACTTAGAAAGTGGCGATGTGGCTTACTAATGGAAGCAGTGTCTGAGAATGTTGAGCAGTACAGGAGTTGGGGGGGTTTCGTTCAGTTTGCTTTGAAACAGTGGCTTTGTTGACTTTATGCCCTCGATCCTATCATTGCTCACACATCAGCATTTTAAGTCATTGCTTTAAAATGTGTATTACACTCCAAAGTAGTTATTTAATTTAGAAGGAAAAGGGTGGAGAAGCCATCAAAGAACTCAGAACATACTGCTGAGCTGGTTTTATTTCTAGAGGTATTAGTGGATATTTGTGTTAATGTTTGGGGTATGAATACATTTTAACAGTGATGTTGGACTGATCACTGACAGAAGCGTTAGAAGTATGATACATGCAATGATTTTTCTCAGAGACGCCAGATAATTGTGATAATATAAACATAACCAAAGGAGAACAACTCTGTGCAAATTTCTGATCCTTGAAATTTTCTTATTTCTTGCTGCTCTCTAGTGGTTGAATCCAAAAATGCCTTTTTACTTACTTTGGGGCTGCTTTATACAGCTAGTAATTACGGTATCTAGGTCAGAAATGTGATTTTTTTGTTTGTTTGTTTTTGTTTTTAAATACAGCACTTGTAACACTTTGGAGAAAAATTCCAAAAGGTAATTTCATTTGTAATGAGTTCTGTATGGATTTAGAATTTTAAATTTCCCCTTTTTTAATAAAAGAGTGCAGCAGGATGCTGTAATGATACCTGAACCTAGAACTGGTAACTAAATGCTGAGGAGAAAACCAATTAAAACAAATTGCTCAGGCCTTAAAAATTATAGTAGCAGTGAAAACTGGACTCCTTTAGAGTTACCAAGGAGTGTAGCTCATTTTAAAAATCTTGAATAATATGGTTAATGTTAGTGCCAGCCATTGGGAACATTTTGTTACTTCTGTTCCAGCACTGGCAACTGGCTTTACCCAAGCTGCCTGCCTGTCTAAATTGTTCCTGGAATGACAGAAGAATTTTCTTCTTTATATCCTCTATGACCTATCCATGGTGCTTAGTTGGATTTCTGTTTTCTTCATGTGTGACTTAGAAGTGGTACAACTTCCAGCATCAGCTATAACATGAGCACTGCTGTTTGCTGCTACTTAAAATTTATACATTGCTTTATTCTTAGGGCTGAGTGCTAATCACATGAGGTCTTTATATGCCTCATCATTTCATGGTGACTGTGACAAACTCACTTATTTTCTAGATTGTTGGCTCTGTTGAAGGAAGGGTAACCACCTGGCTTCCTACACATAAGCCTTCATGAAGTTCCTGTAAACTGAGGAATATGTATACTCCTTGTTTATTTGTTCATGTAACTGCACAGAGAAGGTTTACTGCAGAAGGAAAGGCTCCCAGATAGCATTAATGTGAGTGGATCTTAGGGAGTGTCCAAGCTCAGCTGCTTCTGTGAGGAAATGGCCTATTAAAAATTGTCTAAAAGATATGTGGTCAGTTACTTTGTAAATTTTTTTTTTTGGAGGAGTTGTTCCCATATGTTTTACTAACATTATTTAAGCACTTCAGACAGTGAAAGAAGAAAAGAATCCTGATTATAAAATTTAACTTTTTTTTGCCGCCTTAACATACAGTATTTTCTTTTTATTTCCAAAGTCAAGAAGAAGAAAGTGAAGATGAAGAAGATACTCAAAGTTCTAAGTCTGAAGAACATCATTTATACTCTAATCCAATCAAAGAAGAAATGACTGAGTCCAAGTTCTCTAAGTACTCTGAAATGAGTGAGGAGAAGCGAGCCAAACTTCGTGAAATTGAGGTTAGCATTGCATGGAAGCTGAAACTGCATTTTACTGGCCTTTATCCTCCAGACTGAGTGAGCTCCGTCTTACTGTCATACCTTGTCATTGTGCCACTCTCTCCGCTGAGACACCTGCACTCCAGGTGGCCCTCCTTCATGCTCCTTCAAGCATCCCTTTTGTACTTGCTTCCTCTCCTTATCTCTATGTGGTTTTCCAGAGTTGTGATGGGCCTGTGGATGTATGTGGGTGTTTTGTTTGTGTGCCGACTTGCTTCCTTATTAATGTCTGGCTCTCAAGTACATGATTCTAATGAATAGATTAGATCTGATCCTGTAGGAAGTCCATTACATTTGAATGTATGTAGTGTGTAATAGGAAAAAGCAAAACATTTTCTGGAACTTTCAAGTGATGTTTACATGTTTATTTTAAAGGTTTGCACCTTTCATAAGTGGGGAGAAGGTAGATTGAGTGGGTCTTAATATTAAGAAGGGGAAAATGTATGGTCTCCTATCTCTGGTGTCCCTTCTCTTCTCCTTTTGATAATTCTTTTTTTTTTTTTTTCCCCCAGTACTAGGGATTTAGCCCAGGACTAGGCAAGCACTCCGTTACTTGAGCCATGCCCGTAGCCCTTTTGTTTGTATTTTGTTTCTGGGATAGGGTCTTCTGACTTTCTTGGCTATCTTCTTCTAAGTACCTGGAATTACAGGCATGTACCACCATGCCCAGCTTTTATTGGTTCAGATAGGGTCTCGTGAACTTTTTACCCAGACTTAACCTCGAACCACGAGCTTCCTGATTTCTCCCTCCCAAATAGCCAGAATTATAGGCTTGGGCCGCCATACCCAGCCTACTCATGTTTTTAAAATTAGATTTCCAGGGGAATAGTTGTGTGTGAGTGAACATACTATCCTTGGATCTTGTTCCTCCTGCACATGCTGCTTCATAACTCACTAATCTGTCCATTTTAACTGAGAAGCTCTGCTTTACTGACCTGATGAAACTATCTTAAGAGTAGAAGTAGACAAGTGTAGTTGCGCACCTGCTACTTAGGCGGCAGAGATTGGGAGGATTGCTGTTCAAGGCCAGCTTGCGAAAACTTTAGGTGTAAGTAGGAGGATTGCAGCCTGGGCTGGCCCAGGCAAAAATCTGAAAAATAGCTAAAGCAAAAAGGGTTGGTACATGGCTCAAGTAGTAGAGAGCCTGCCTAGTAAGCATGAGGTCCTGAGTTCAAACTCCAGTACCACAAAAAAAGGAAAGAAAAGAAATTAGTTTAGTGCAAACATTTCATGATAGTTGAAGTTATCCTTTTAAGTTCTTTACAGTGATTGCTTCCTTATTACTATGTAGAGAAGAGACGCCCACCCACGTAGCTTTAGTTAGGTTGGCTGCTGTACGCACACTTGTTTTTCCACATTGTCCGTGCAGGCACACGCATCCATCCTGCAAGTGTGCTTTCATCACCTGGTCTTTCCCTTTTTGGACGGATAGTCAGTGATTATTTCTCTCCTGCTTTCATAGCACCTGCTTCTGGCATAGGAGCCAATCCTAGTTTCAAAATGCAGGTCTTAGAATTATCCAGTCCCTGTTCCTTGTTTACTTTGAGAGATTTAAGTCATGTGGAATAAAGTTCCATAGGTGGTGGCAAATTTGGACTTCAGCTCGAGTCATGAGCTTTTCAGCAGTTCGCTTTCTTCTCTGCTTCTTAATTTGAGTATCAGTTTCTGAAAAACCATTAATAATGGATAAAGCTCTAAACTAATTTCTCCAAATTATTTTTTGCTGTGTTTTATATTCTGTAGCTTTTCTTTTTAAACACTATCTCTTCCCCAAATGTGCCCCATTAAAGACATCTGTAGCTGCATATTTTTAAACAAGGGATTAATAAAAATCAAAGGATTTGTGTTATAAAATACTGAGCATTCTCTGAACACTCTGAAAGCTTCTATCCATATGATAGCATAGTGTTGACCAGAAGCAAGTTGTTAATTTTTCACATACCATCTAGAGTTGTGCTTGGGCTGGATAGAGTTGTCTTTTCCTATCTCCTGTGTCCATTTGTTCCAAGAGGGGATGGAAGATTGAAGAAACCAGTAGAGAAGAAAATATCCCTTTGGATATTGGTGTGCTGGTGGAGAATAAATGGCCCTTTTTGCCTTGGGCTCTGAGTACAGAAGGACTAGTTGTGTGGGAATGTGATACCTGCCATTGTTCCTAGACAACAGGTTGTAGGTGGCTAAGGATCCATTGCAGTGATCTTTAAAAAGATTTCCTGGGAGTGCCTCCTGTCCTTTAACATTCAAAACGGATTTACCAAAAGTACATTGTGTAGAACAGAACTGCTTCTGGTGAGTGAGTGAGTGAGTGAATGAGTGAGCCATTTTACATTGCTCCTTCTTTCTTTTTCCTTAGTCTTAACTACCTTTTAAAAGTGTAAATGTTTCATTCAAACATGAAAAACTGCCAAGAATTTTTAAGATTTTTAGAAGGGAAGACGGAGATAACCTTAAAGCTCTGACTGTAAAATGCATTTTACAGAAGTGAAATTTGGTTAAAAAAGAGCAGAAATTGGAGAACTTACAAGAAACATGAAGTCTAAAATGAAAATACCACTGGGTGAGGGTGAGGGGGAAGGCTGTAGCCTGTTTCCATTGTATCAGAGCCTCATTTGTAATGAAGAGGGGGGAAAAAAGCCTAAAATAAATAGGTGTTGCTTTTCCAATGTAAATAAAATGCTGTTTGGCAGACGTTCCGTTTAAAGGACATAGGAGTATCTGAATGAAACAATGTATGGTGGTAGCCTGTGCAGGAATTTCATGAGACAAGACTGTTTCCTCGATGTCTTTGTGTAAAACAACATTGGGCACGTTTGGGACAGCGATACAGTGGTATGACCCAGGACCCTGGTGCTCCCTACCTCCGCCTTTGACATCCTGTTTCCCTGGTGCTTGTCACCTTGTTTGCCCTCCCATAGTTCAAGAAGAAGGAATTCTCACCTTTGTCAGTCTCTAAATTTAAAATGCACCATGACTTTATTCTTTTAGTACAAAATTTTAGTATAACTTAGTATAAAATTTTAGTACAGAATTTAGTATAAAATTCTTTTAGGATAAATTATATGGAATGGAATGAGAAAGTTTTATAATTTTTTTTTCCTCAGTATTTCTCGTATTGTCTTAAAAAGTACATTCTGCTGGGCGCTGTGGCATACGCCTGTAATCCCAGCTGTTCAGGAGGGAGAGATCAGGAGGATCGAGGATTAAAGTGAAAACTGGGCAAATAGTTGGTGAGACCCTATCTCGAAAAACCCTTCATAAAAATAGGGCTGGTGGAGTGGCTCAAGGTGGAGACCCTGAGTTCAAGCCCTAATACTGCAAAAATAAATAAATAAAAAGTGCATTCTCAATATAAGTGAGACTTTTCTTTGTGTCAGCTGATGTCCAGTGATGAGCTGCGCTGTAAAAGAAGTAAAGTCATTAGATGGTGCAGCCCTGTGTTTGGTCATACATGAGTTGTAACCAGTATACTGCCTTTTACAAGGCTGCTGAATTCATTATTGCTGGCTTGGAGAATAAATAGTCTCTCAAGTGCATGAAGCACAGGTGGTGGCTTTGGAGCCCTCTTCACAGTGGCTGTGCAGACAGCATGTGTGGGCTGATGTGTGACCCTTGCCTTTCGCATGACTGGGCTTGTCTGTGACAAGTGGCCTTCTGATGAGAGAGTCTTATGTTGAGGCTGTTGTAACTGAGTCCTAATCAGTTACCATTTTGCTGTAGTAGCAAAGCTGTGTTTAAAAAACGGTAAGTTGTGGAAATACCTACTTTAACAGTGTTTTATTTCACAGCTCAAAGTAATGAAGTTTCAGGATGAATTGGAATCTGGAAAAAGACCTAAAAAACCAGGCCAGAGTTTCCAGGAGCAAGTAGAACACTACAGAGACAAACTTCTTCAGCGAGTAAGGAATAAGTTTATTTAATAATAAGCATTTTCCATAGCTAGTTACTTGACTTGCTAGAACATTTGTATATTGGTATACTTAAGGAAAGTGTATTTCAAATTATGTTCTTCGATGTGTACGTGTCAAATACTGTCGACAATCAGGCCTTCATTGGAAATTTGATGTTTTAAAGCCACTTCAACATAGAAAAGAGATCTTAGGGCAATAGCACACTACTTTATTCTAGTATTTCCTGTGGACTAGAAGACTAATCCTGGTAAGTGCATGCCTTCAGAACAGGAGCACATATTCGTGGCAGTGACACAACAACAACCCTAAGAAGAGGCACAGAGACAAAGATGGAGGCCGGGGTTAGGAAGTTCATTTAGAACTTCTTTCCCTCTGCAAGGAAGGGGCAAAGGGGTAGAATTCCTTACCAGTGAATTCATGCTTTCAAGCAACTTTGCATTCTTTTGCATAACGAGAGGACTATACAACTACGCAGAGGGTTTTAGAACCAGCGCCCCATGTGGTTATTACTGAGAGAACACTGGAGTTGGGCTGGGGCAGTTATTTAACCCATACCTTGACTGTTAGAAAGAGAAATGGTGAAAAGGGAGCTTGCAGTCACTATGAAGTTGTGTTAATTTTCAGAACTGGTGATGGGAACAACCTGCTAAAGTGACTGCAGCTACACAGATCTATGGAATCCTGGTCCCATTCTGCTGTGTTCCTTGGCTTTTCTCTGTGGAAATGGGTGGATGGTCCCTAGTCTTGCAAGATTGTTAGACAGTAGCTATTATTATTACAAGCACTCTACATTATTGAATTAAAGTATTTTAAGTAGGTAACAATAGTATAGTTTCTGTAAAATATGCATCTCAATCAGGAAATAAGTTTCGTTATCAGCAGGAAAATATTCTACAGATGATTAGAGGAAGTCTGTCTCCTCAGTGCCGCTTCTAGAACGTGTACACTCTGTTGTATTTAGAAAAAAAAGGTAAATGAGATTTCTTGAAAGATTCTAATTGAGTCCCTTTGGAATGGTGGTAGTTACTCGTCTGCATGGAAAGGAACACAAGATGCCTCCTGGTCCTACTGTTAGTAAGCTCAAAATAAGCACTGCATGAATTCCTACTTCAGTCTCCTTGGCTGCATTTCTTCAAGGTGCATGCCAGGGACCAGGGGACCAGGGCCATGCCACTGTCCCCACCTGATTTTGTAAATAAGAGCACATCCCTGCCCGTTCAGTTAGAAGGTGGCTTCTTGCTGCAGTGGCACAGTTGAGAAGCTGTTACAAAGACTGTGTGGCCTACAAAGCAGAAGATGCTTACTGTCTGGCTCTATGCAAAAAAAGACTGCCAGTGTCTAGTGTAGGCTTTTTTAAAAACAAGAAGAATCCGCTATTAGATAGCTTTTCTGATACATACAAATCATAGAGAAATTCCTTTTGTTAAAGAATTAAATAGGGTTTATGGGTTCACTATCTGTAGCCACTCCTTAATTCTATTATCAACAGAAAATAGAATTTCAAGTGAGAAGTGGGGATGAGCAAACAAGTGATTTTTTTGGTTCATATGATATCATTGTATAGTCAGTTTATAGTTTTACAAATTAGGGTTTAAAATTTCCTTTATAAATGGGTACTTGTTTCTCACTAGTAAAATCTTAATGGAGATTATATGAATAGCCATTCCCACTGTAAGTCTGAATTTTTTTTTTTGGTGGTTGCTGGGTAGCAGTGGGGAAGACTCTTGATGCTTTGATCAAAATCTTGACTTCAGTGACCATGGTGACCACGAACAGTATCATCTTTCTGGGTGTCTTTTTTCATCTGTCCATTGAAGATACTCTGTTCCTAGGGGTATTGCAGAGGATTGCGTAAGATGGCATATGGAAACCTTCAGACCCTGTGTGGACTATGATAAGCGCTCAGTAAATACTTAGCTGTCCTGCAAATACTATTCAGCCAAGTAGAAGAAATGGCTGGAGTTCCTGGAAGGGTAGATAGTTTTTGAAAATGAAAATTGTATTGTACCTTAATTAATGTTTAAAAAAATTGTTTCCTAAAAGAGAAAATAAGCTTACAGAAGTGGAATTAGCCTATATTGATATTTTTTAAATAACTACTTCCTTTTAAAAAACAAAACAGGAGAAAGAAAAAGAACTAGAAAGAGAACGAGAAAGAGACAAAAAGGATAAAGAGAAGTTGGAATCTCGATCCAAAGACAAGAAGGAGAAAGATGAGTGTACGCCAACAAGGAAAGAAAGGTACAACATTCCTCATTTAATACGTTTACTGGCTCCAAGATTTGGAGTGGTATTTCATTTTATGTTTTCCTAATTGATACCAATAAACTGGATGTGTTTTTCCCTGGCAAATAAGTTTGGCTCCTGCCTGCAGGAGACAGAATTAGCTGAGAAAACAGGGCAGTTAGCAGCTTTTGGTTTAAGTGACTAGGACATCATTTCTTTATGTGGTTCATGTGTCTTTAGCCTGACTTCACGTAAGAATTCAGTTACAGTATTAGGTATCAAGCCTGAAGCTTGAATATCCTTGGGGCCTCCACGCTGAGCATTTTTTTTCCTGTCTCTATGCTGAGGCTGCTCTGCAAACTCAAGGAGACTGTGCACCTAGGCCACAGTTAAGCCTTCAGTCATCGTCCTAACTAAGCACTTTGCTCTCAGTTTTTATTTCTTTCACAGTTCCTAAGTCTCTAACTTAGTGAAAAAAATTGCTTCAGTTAGCAGAATTGAGGTTTTCCAAACTATAAAAACAAGTGAGTGCAAATAAAAAGCTCTGACTTGGTCACTCTATAGATGTAAATAACAAAGTTACACTTATTGGTTAAATTAAAAAAATTTTTTTAATTATTTTGGCATCATTTATAGGCAAGTTGCAAGAATAGTATAAACAGTCCTTGAATGGTCTTCACCCACATTCCCCAGATCTTAAAATATTTCTGCTTTAGCTTTCAAATCTTCCTTATCCACTCCACATCCATCCTTACAAAATTTTTGGCCAGTATCGTTCATTTCCGCTCTCTCTCGCTCTCTCTGCAGTACTGGGGATTGAATCTAGGGACTTGTGTTTGCTGGGCAGGTGCTTGGCTATTTTTGAGACAGGGTCTCTTCATGCCTGAGCCACCCTGGACCAGGATCCTCATTTGCACCTCCCCTGTGGCCAGAGTGACAGGCACATGCCACCATGCCCAGATTTTATTGGTTGACGTGGTCCAGCCTGACCTTAAACCTCCATCCTGTCGATCTTTGCCTCCTGAGCAGCTAGTGCCCAGCTGCCCCATTGTCCTAACCATACTCAATCTCAGTAATAGTATAGATGAGAAAATTTGCTTGAAGAACTTCAGTTATCCCTTCCAGAAACCTTGATTAAAATTTGTTAATCATCCCAGTAGTCTCTCTTACAGCGAAAGAAAATGAAGTATAGCTGAACTCAGTTGTCTCTTGGTGAGCCTTTTTATTGGTGGTTCTGTGGTTTGAACTCAGGGCTCAGTCACGTGAACCACTTGTCTAGCCCTTTAGCCAACCTGTTTTAAGACATGCTGGTTTTTCTGTAAAGGACTTTGAGTGTTGTTGGAGTGTAACATTGAATGGTTAGAATAAAGGTAGCGTAGACTGGTAGAAATTAATAGCAGGTTTAGTGAAGGGGAAATGGATCTGTGCTCCTTTGCTCACCTATGGAATGTGTTGGGGCTTTGTTCCTAGGAAAAGGCGGCACAGCAACTCCCCCAGCCCATCTCGCAGTAGCAGTGGTAGAAGGGTGAAATCCCCATCGCCAAAATCAGAACGATCAGAGCGCTCAGAAAGATCTCATAAAGAAAGCTCTCGGTCCAGGTCGTCTCACAAAGATTCGCCCAGAGATGCCAGCAAGAAAGCCAAAAGGTAAGCGCAGGTCGTCATTTCCTTGTCATTCCTCCAGCTCTTGAAAATAAATTTGGTTGGCAGGCGGGCTTTTTTTCTTTTTTTTTTTGTAAGATTTCTACATCCTGTCCCAGTCTCTCTCATGACTCAAGTATAAGAAGGCTTCCAGCAAGCTAAAGACCAGCCAAGAATTTCAAACATCCATTTTTGTTATGGAATGGGGTTGGGGGATGTGGAGGTGGAGAGGCCTGCTTTACTTTCATTCTGCTCCTTTGTTTTTGTAGAATAGTCTCAGATTTTGTCAAAGTTAAAAGAAAATTCACCCCCCCCCCCCATAGGATTATTAACAAGTTCGTGGGTAGAGATTTGTGGAAGTAAATGCCATAAATACTGTTTATCCCACTTGTTCAGTTACTTCGTATATGTTGTATTTAAACCTTTTAGTTCCAGAAAAGTGGTTCAGAAATGTTTTGTTTGGTATAACTGAGAGGAATTTTCCTGAGAGCTACAATTGCTTTATATGCTAACATTTAAAACTATCTTTAATAAAATTTTTGTATAATAGCTGGCTTTCTCCCGTTATAAGTGATACTTGAATGTGTGCATGGATGGGTGTGGATGTAGATGTGGGGGTGTTTTGGAAGTATTCATGAGCAGCACTTAATAAAATCATGCTGTCGTAAGTGAATGACACTGTAGTGGTAAATGCTTTTTCTCTCAAGGGTTCCGTGAGTGATCTGAGGCGTCACCTTGAACTTTAGCTAGTATATTAGTATATTAGAGGTTCAAATTTTGGGGGTGTCAATAACCTGAGGAGCTCATTCTCAGTGCAAATGCTCAGTAAAGCAGTTCAAACAAGCACGTGGCTGACAGTTATTAATGCAATGCATGGTAAACCTATGTGTGGATTTGAGAGGTTCACGGTCTCATTTCTTCAGTGACTTATGTGCCCGCTTACAGATCATTGTAGATAGTTTACAGATGTACAGTTTTGATTCCTGAGTATCTTGATATATTGGCTTTTTGTTTGTTTGCTTCCTCAGATCACCATCGGGTTCAAGGACACCTAAAAGGTCTAGGCGATCTCGGTCTAGATCCCCTAAAAAATCAGGGAAGAAATCCAGATCCCAGTCCCGGTCTCCACACAGGTCTCATAAAAAATCAAAGAAAAACAAACACTGACATACATTTTTAAGATGCTGTCACTTATTGGAAATGCAATTTTGTTTTGTGCCTGAATGGTCTGTTTTTTTTTTTTTTTTGTTTTTGTTTTTTTTTTTAAAAAACCAAAACAACAACAACAAAAAAAAATCAAATGAAAGAGCATTCCTGGGATTTTTGTTTGTTTGTGAATGCATGTATAAACTCATGAGTAACTGCATCTGTAGACCTGTCACTGTTTTATATTGTATAAATTACTTTCATTGTGGCTGTTTCTCAAGATGAAATTTTTATTGTGCTAATGAATTTCATCAGAACTGTGTATAATGGATCTGCTGGCAGTAGTAGTGTTTGTTTCAGGGTGTTGTGACTTAGCAAAAATAATACAGATGTCGTCCCCCCTTTTGTAGCTTTGACAATTTGAATTAGATTTCAAATAAAATCTGAACAGAAAACTATAATGTTGTTTTTTTGCCCACCTGGTGATATCAAGTTCCCTAAAGTCCTTCTGAGTCAATTTGGCACTGCTGTTGTGTATCTCACACCTAACGCACTTACAAGCCCCAGCGTTCAAGCAGCTAAAATTTTGTATTTAGTAAGATGATGATCAAAATTGAGGGACCTGAGACTCCTATGTAGCAGGCTTGCTTACCCATTTCTTTAATGAGTCTTGGATAATACTTATACCCAGAGATAAATGACTAAGTAGATATGACATGGTATTTTGCTGATGGAATATCTTGCTAAAACATTTCTGTTTTCAAAGAAGCAATATGATTTCAATATACTTAACCCGTGTTCTGAGCAACTATGTATTTTTAGAGGAAAATTATATCTCTTTTGATTTTTATCTTCTATCATGAAAAGTTTATTTATAAGAGAAATTTTGTAACTAGATCTGGCCATAGAATTCTTTTGTATAATAGTTGTCTTTTTATAATCTGTAGGCTATCTTTCAAACACTGGTATCTGAATATTTCTACAAGTTTATGTTTAAAACAGCATAATTTTTTGTTTTTAAGGATTTGGTTTTGGCTGTAGTGTGAGTAAAATTTAAAAATAAATGGTTTTCAATAAATTTAATACACAGTGGTTTGTAACTCAAGGTGCAAAAAGTTGACTTGAACCATTTGCAGAGTTGAAGTCTATTATGAATGAGAAAGAAATTGCTTCAGCCTGAGGAGGAAATGAGAAAGTTATGTAATGTTGATCATAATATTGCTATAAAGATGATATAATAAAGGGTTACAGAGACTTGAACTGACACTTTTTGTCAATCTCTCAGTATTTCATTGAGACACTTTATGCCGTGGTTTGATGTATTTGCCCTGTAATAGAGAAAGTAGGAAATGACTCTAGTATTGGATTGTTTTGATTTAACTTACTTACTTTAAAAAAATATTTTTTTAGCTTTTTTACTTAGTTTTGTGTAATTACAAAAGTAAGACACTGGCACCCAGGACTTGGGGAGTAGCTGCCTTAGCTGAGCAGTAAGGCATGCTGCTTCCAAACCGGGCAAAGCAACAGACTCTGTGGACATGAGCCAGTCACACGGGTCCCATGATTGTTGTTAGCCTTCACATACTGCTTAGGCACCATTCCCTTACTCACTCTTGTTTATCCATTTTGTTAGGAAATGGCAGTTCCCAAAAGTTGCTCAGAATTAGTATCATGAGCAAATAAACTTACTTGGTGCAGATATTTAAAGAGCTCTAAATATAGTTATTTAAAAGCAACATGTTTTTCTCTCCTGTTCACTGCTAAGGAGAAGGGAATTTTATATAATCTACCTGTCTTTGCAGAAGTAATAATGCTGGTGAGTTTGGCATTCTCATGCATTGGAATCTTGTATAGACTTAGAAATAATTGGCCAGGTAGCCATTTTCCCAGTCAAGTTATGAGACATGCCCCTTCCCTTTTCTCTCTTTCTCTCCCTCCCTCTTTCCTCCTTCTTCTTTTCCTTCCTTCCCTCTTTCTGTTTAAAAAAAAAAAATCCTGGGGAAGGACAGGTGAAGTGAGTATAAACTGTTAGGTTGGTTTGGGGTGCTTGTTTGTAATATTTTTCTTCCTTCAGTGGAGTTGAGCAGTTTTCTTTATCTGGATATCTGAATCCTGATACAGCTATCAGTTTATATTGCAGTGGATAAAACTGACTTCTTAGGAGGTAGAGAATTGCTTAGGCCTGTTAGAATATGTGTTCTGTAGCTGTTAGTGTGTGTCTTAGGTTATACTGGAGTTTGTTTTCTTGGATTGCACATAGTATTAGATAGGTATTTCCAAAGTTACTTTATGAGGAAACATCTAGAGAAAGCATGTTTAATTCCCTATAGATTGAGCTGGACATGGTGATGTATGCCTCTAATCTCAGCACTCAGGAGGCTGAGGCAGGGGGGATCATTTTAGCTCAGGAGTTTGAAACTAACAGGCAACATTTCTCAAAAAACAGAAAGACTAAATTTCATATTAGGTTCTAAGAAAGTACAATAGGATCAGAAATGGGTGAATTATAATAATGAGGCAAATGTTCTATCATATTTTTATAATAGTGTAGTATTCAATTATATCTTATCTAACCTAAAGAACACTGTTACATAGCCACAGTTCTAGAGAGGGTGATCTTGTAAGCACGATCTTCTAGTTACAGGAGAGACTGTCCAGCCATGTGATGGACAGCTGTTGTACTCTGCCACAGCCACTTGCAAGAGAAAATCCTCTGCTGTGTGTCCTAAAGGAATTCTGTACCAGGTTAATGCCACTCAGCTCCCCTCTTTCTTCTAGGAGAGAGGGAGAGTGTCAGTCTGTTTCTTACAAAGAGAGACTGTGACTGAGAAGGATGGTGTTGGCGAATCTTTTCTTTGACGTGTATTTCCTTATTATTCTTCATAAGGTGATGGGGATTTCTAAATTCTAACAGATTTGAGAAGTTATTGATTAAAGAACTAACATAACCCAAAACCCTGATCCGAAAGAACACTTTCACTTGGCTCAAAAGAGTTTTGGTTTTTCTGCTAAAGTTTGCAGAAATTACTTTGCCCGACCTAATATTTCTTTATTGCAGACCATTCCTGAGGGTTTACCCTGAGCCTTTCATCACCATTAGCAAGTCTTAGAGGAAATACATGTGAGTTACGTGTTTCCCCCAAACTTTAATCTTCTTGAGCACTTGAAGATACCCCGAAAGGAATGTTGAGCATGATAAATTTAGGTTTGTTAAATTATTCTGTACACATTTGCCTCGAGGGTGGTGCACGTTTTGAAAAATCACACTGACCATGATAACAGTTTGTTCTTGGTATTAAAATTAAGGGCAAATTAATCTCTATATTGCTAAAATGACTATTCTGATGACCACGACAGGATGATTTCTTTTGCAGAGAGTTGGGTTTTTAAAAAAATAAATAGTACGTATTTTAAAAACAAGCCTTTTTGTTGTTTTTCTTTCATATTTTAATGGAAAAGCTAATTGCAGAAAACTCAGTGAAGACACTGGTATAAGCGTAAAGGCATATGTGACTAAAATTCAAATTTAAGGGCTGGCAGAGCGGCTCAAGTGGCAGTGCCTTCCTGGCAAGCATGAGGCCCTAAGTTCAACCCCCTGAGTTCCACCAAAAACCAAACCAACTACCACAACAAGAAGCCTCACATTTGCAAAGTGTTTGGTGTCTTCATTTTTCACACGCATGTTTTAGAGTAGATTTTAAAGGAGTGTTTATTGTCCTTTTGACTCTTACTTTTGTTACGGACTTTCTAGGACTTAGATAATACACGAATACAAATCCCATGGGAAGTGCAGTGACAGACTGAAGGGAATGTGCTGCTGCTCCCTGTTGACAACCCTGAACATCAGTGTACGTGGATTCTGTGTATAATTGGTCATTTGTATGAATTTTATAGGTCAATTTCATGTGTAATTGTGCTTGGAGGGTTTGTGCTTTCCCTTTTCACTTTAAAGGCTCCTGTATGTTATGTCCCTGTTGATTTGAAATATCAAAAAAGACAAATTTTTAGAAATAAGAAGAATATAGTTGAAATCAGCTGGAATACTCTACAGGGAGATCATTTCTTTTGATGAGCTGAGTTTTAGTTTCTCTTGACGTAAGTTAGATTTACTGTGGAGCTGCTGACCTGATCACTCCCTTTATCCTTTTTCTACATGAAGATTATGTAGTTGTTAGCAAAACTTGTGGAGTTTCTCTTTTGTTTTTTCGACTTTTAATTAATAAAAATCTGCTTTTTCATAGTGAGTTTAGACTCTTGAGCTCATTTTGTCCATGTAACTTTTCTGATGCTAGCCCAGTAAGCCATCTCTGGTTTTCTACCAGGTGAAATAGGTTGTACCCACTTACCAGTTGTAGCAAACAGGTTGCCACAGTTCACTTTGAAACTGTAGCAAATAATTTCACATAGCCGGTTCTCTGTCAGGAAATTTATTTCCCAGTTCTCTGTTAAAAAACTTGAAATGTCATTTTGTTTATTTTATTTCATTGAGGGACATTTCAAATACAAAAAATGCGTAGTACAAGCCTCCATCTACCAATCAGCCTTTAAATACCAGCTTAATAGTGTGTACCTGCTTTGTTTTAAAAACATGACTACACTGTTACCACATTAAAAATATTTTGTGTTTCCTTTTTAAGAAAACTTACTTATTTTCAATTGTGGTAAAATGCTCTTAACAAAATTTATCATCTAGGCCATTGTTAAGTGTACAGTTCACCGTGTCAGGTGTATTTGCATTGTTGTGCAACCAATTTCCATGACTTTCATCTTGCAAAATTGAAACTCTGTACCCATTAAACAAGTCCCCATTTCCCTTTCTACCCCACCATGGACACATTCTGTTTTCTGTTTCTGTGAGTTTGACTACTCTAGAAAGTGAAGTCATACGATACATCACTTAATTAAAATGCTTTACCATTTTTACAACTTGGTGTGTGCTCTGTGTTCTCTTTAATGGTTGTGTCTGATGTAATTTCACATCAACACTTCGTAGCATGGCTTCCTAAAATGTACTTAAGAAGCAAGCTGAGTTTGAAATTGCACTGGATTAATATCAGTGACATACATAAACGCTTTTCTGATTTTATTTATTGCTTGGTGGAAAGGAAAGGAAAAATTTAGCATTAATAAACTTGGTATGCATATTAGATTCTCATTTTGCCACACACACAAAAACTTCCCTGATTTTGGAAAATGTTATTTTCCCCTGTCTTGGAATGCAGAGAGCGTATCTGAAATTGTTTTACAATAAAGAACTTACTCTTGATTTTTTTTTTTTTTTTTAATGTAATGTGGCGTACCATCGTTGATGAGGGAGAGGAAATGAAATGCCTGGGACGTGGAGTTCTATGTGGATTTGAACACCAGCTGTTCTCTGTTAAGCATGTGATCTTTTGGGATCTCACCTACAAAGTGGGGATGATGAGTTTGGTGATGGACAGGATGAAATAACATGTAATCACCTGCATGCAGTGGTACCCAAGTTAAACAGTCAGGGTCCCCGGGAACTGACGGCACGGGTAGCACAGCCTCAGTGCCTTTAAGAGACTTTAAAGTACTTGACTTACATTGGCTAACATGTTTTATAAACTTGGTGTTGGCATATTGATTGCATACTAAACACCACTTTACAATCTGCTGTCCCAGTCTTTTAGGTGACATTTAATTCCTAATCCCCTTGGAGAAAAACATTTTAAGTAGACTTTTAAAATACTTTTTACCAGTTGTCATTTTTTTATCATGGAATTCCACTAACCAAAGTTTCTTACGAGGAAGAATTCCTATGAAGGAAAGTCTCAAGTCCACAGCTGGCGTAGGGGGTGTGTGGGGAGAGCCTGTGCAGTAGTATGAAATCTGATGAAGCACTGACTTTACTTTCTTTACCCAAGATCAAAACCAAAAAGGAAAAATCTGAACAGATTACCAATTTTCAAGAAACAAGTGGATAGAGAATAATACTGAGAGACGTGAGGTTTAAGCCACGAGTGTATATTTGCAAGTTAAGAGTTTGCATTTTCAGATTGTGCAGGAAGGAGAAATGTACCCTAAAACTACTTTTAGAACACAGCTGAAACTATATAGAGTTTGAAAAGGAAATTACACTTTAAATCCTATTCAGAAATAGCTTCGTGAACATTGGCAAAGCCCCTCGGAGTTCTCGAAGCTGCACACCGTGTCTGGAGGAGCACAACTTTGTTGAAAACACCATTGGGGCCCTTCCCCTGCATCACAGGAACGTTGAATTTGAGAAGAATAAACGCCTCACTACAGACAGGCTGCCTGAGCAGCTAAATATTCCTATTATGTGAAGTAGTAGGTGTTTTTTCTTGTTTTAGCTCATCGTGCTGTGTAATAGCTGTGGCTGTGTACAGTCTAGTAAGAGCATTTAAGAAAGGGTTTTCCGTTGGCTTTTGGCTATGCTAACTCTTGCTTCCTTTTGGGGAAACTAAATGGTCTGGACCTGACAAAGGCCTCTGTCATGGGGTGCAGTGAGTTATCAGGAACCAGCATGTATTCTAACTAGGTGTCTTCTGATTGCAATAGCATTTAGCTAATGTGAACTTAAACCCTGCAGATTTCAAGTTCGTGTGTTGTGTAGATGCTTACCGTCACTTCTGATGATCCCATATATATATATATATATATATATATATATATGACCAGTACTGGAATTTGAACTCACGCTTGCTAAGCAGGTGCTCTACCACTTGAGCCACTCTTACCAGCCCCATCCTATTTTTAAAATGTTCTCCCCAGAAGAAATCCACAGCGCATCCAACTCTGTCCTTCGTACTGTATGTGTATACGTGCCACAAAGCAGAAATACTACTCGTGAAACATTTCTTGAGACGTCTGCACCTAAAAATACCAGTTTAATTCTGAATTGATTGCTCTGAAAGCAGGCTTAATTTGACTTAAATAGGTATGTTAGAGAAAGTCTTTAAATCAGGAAGGATCATTTTACTTGTTTGTTCTCATGAGTGACACAGAAATTGTCAAAACTCAGTATTCATTTACCTGTAATTTGGAATAAAGTCTAGGTGTTTCATGGTACTGGGTTTGAAATCGGCCTTGCGCTTGCTAGCCAGGGGCCCTAGCACTTAGGTACACCCCCATTCCTTTTTTATTTTCAGATAGGGTCTCTTCTGTCCTCAGAAGACTGTGATCTTCCTACCAATACATAACCTCCTGTGTAAGTGGACGTGCCACCATACTTGGCTTGTTGGTTGAGATATGGTCTTGCTAACTTTCTGCCTATGCAGGCCTCCAACTGTGATCCTTTCTGATTTCCATCTCCTGAGTAACTGGGATTAAAGGCATGTACCACCATGTCTGGACCATGTGCTTTCTTTGCAAGTATTTCTTGATAAAACAATGACTGAACACTATAGAGACGGAGAAGAATTTGGTGTTACTCTACCTGTGTATCTCAGAGCTGTACATAAGTGGCAGAATTCGGCTCTCTAGAATAGTGTATATTTTATATTTATTTACTGTTGATAATGTATCTTAATGATAAGCAGTTGGGATGCATAACGAGACACTGTCCTCTGTGAAGAGTTCATATAACCCCTTCCAGCGCCAGAGTTCATGCCTTAGCTACGCAAATCGCCACCTCAGCATTCCTTGCACCTCTGTCTCCTTAAGTAACTCAGATGCTAGGAAGAAAAACTTCCCGCTGTTTTTGGTGTCTGACCGCATACTTTGGCCCTTTGTCCGTCTATCTCCATGTGTCCTTGTCACACCCTTTGTGGGCCTCGCAAAGCTATGACTATGGAAGGTGGTTACTCTGTTGATGCAAACCCTTTATGCGACCAGGGAGCAGTCTGATGGCCTTTTGGAAGAAATGGAAGACTTGTCTTGCCCTTCCCACTTCCTCTGCAGCTTCTAGTTCTCCTTGCAAACAAGATAAACATGATAAACAGCCTGGTCTCAGCCAAAGTGGTATTTCTCTATAAACTGCTTATTTAAAAGTTTCTTACCTTTGGCCAAAGCCCTTCCCAAAGCAAGAAGACTGGGGCAAGGATACGAAATACTAAATGTCAACACTTTTGTAATCTGGGTGATGTGACTCAGCCCTTCAGGACCTTTGAACTCTGTGTGTGGAATATTTCTGTGCATGACTTTCAGACTTTTATCATCTTTAATAAACCCAGGTCAGCTCTCAGGGGCTTGATGAGACAAAGTTGACACAAGTTGATGTCTTCTTACAAACCTAGCTCTTGGTGTTGGGTGGCCCATCAGGACTTGGCCAGCCATGCAGCATACTTTATGGGCGCAAAGGCAGCCTACACAAGTGACAAAGTATGGGTGCCAGCGGCTTCCCAGCTGTGTGCCTTCCGTCACGATGTTTGGGGCTTTGGGAGCCTGGCCCTCACCTGCAGTGAGTCGTCCACTTCACAGGGCAACTCTGCAAGCTGAGCTCTCGCTGTGCACCGGGCACTGGGATGACTATGACAGGCAGGCAGGGTCCTTTCTGTCCTGGAGTATACTAATGGGAGGAGCCAGATCAAAGGGGAACAGGAGAATTGGAGATGGTAAGGCGTTCTGAAAAGTGAAAAATGGCGGTGTGATAGGGAGGGAGGGGAGCTAGAGTTTAGACAGGATGGTCAGTGTCTGAGCTGAGAGTGGAGTTCTGAGGTGGAACTGGCCATGGCAAGATGGGGCAGTGAGTGGTCCAGGCCAAGGAGAAGTCGTGGGTGCATTGAGGCAATTAGTGTGGCCCAGTGCGCTGAGGAGAGGAGAGTATGGCACGGGATGAGGTTAGGTAGGACTGGACAGTTTTACCAACAAGGAAGTGTCGTTTTAGATCACTGGCTGCTATGCAGACCAAATGGGACAGGGGCAAGAGCAGCAGGGAAGCCATTGAGAGGCCCTGGGCTGAGAGGAGTAAATGCAGCAGAGAAGGAGGGGGTCTGGCACTGCCCCAAGTGCACAGTGGCTCCTACTTCCCAACCTGTCGTGGTATCCTGGGAGTCCCTTCCCCCAGCAGAGGCTAAGTAGTCACCCTGCGGTAACTTCACTGGAATCGCAGAAACCCGACCAGCAGATGATCAAGACGGAGCCCTCCTGATGCTCTCAGACCACCCAGCATCTCTCATTCCTGCCACCCCCTGCCTCAGCCACCCAGTACACTGCAGGGTGTTAGCGGAGCATTTGGGAAGCTTTGTCGTGGGGCTGACAACACTGGCAGTGTGAGGTTCAGCTGGAAGGTGTAGGGCTATGCTGGGAGGAATTGTGGGGTGTCCTCACCGCAGTGCTTTTCAGAGCCTTGCGTGGACTGTGCATCCGGACACCCTGTGCTTCTGGAACCTAACTGATTTCAGAAGACTGAAGTGCCACCCAACATGTTTTGGAAAACACTTTGGAATTATGAGTGACTTTCTTTTTCAGAGGGTCCTTTGGTAAACACAACAGAGACTATCTCTAGCTAAATTAAGAAAAATTAGTCCAGTGGGAACCTGTGAGGCTCTGAGAATGGACAGAACCTCCTGGAAATGCAGCTGTAGGAGTCAGCAGGGCTGTAGGGGACAGTGGGAGGCCATGGAAGCCAGGATCTTGGGGGGCAGTCCAGCCAGGACCCCACCAGGAAGGAAGAAAGCTCCCTTATTCTTCAGCCTCTGTCTTTCTGCTGGAGGCTCAGATCCAGGAAGGGGGCACCTGATGGGCTTATCTCTCTGGTACGAACCTGCAGAAAATGGAATTCCAAAGGCTGCACATGATCATTTGCTATGGTTGACTTTGCCAATACCCTGTTGGAAGTTTGGGTTGTTTCCACTTTTGTCTCATCGAAATAATGCCGAGATGAATACCACCCATGCCTAACGTTTTTGTTTCCATACATTTAAGTTTTGGGAGATTATTCTCAGCTATGGAATTATTGGGTCAAAGAATATAAACGTGAAAGCTCCTATGAAGCCTTGTCAACTTTCTTTTCAAAAATGTACTATTTTAGACTTCTCCTCGGGTTGGAGAATGAGTATTTACCATACCTTTGGCAGCACTGGGAGTTTGTGACACAGTGTTGTAAAAAGTAATTCAGATTGGATGAAATGACTTGCTCCCAGCTGGGGAGATTTCTGGGATCCGTAAAACAGAGGGAGGTTTTGGCAGGCTGGCTAGATGAGTGAAGTTACTGGTTTGGTTATCTGGAGACTTTTGTACATCTCAAGCAATGCCACTTGTATCAGCCATGCTGAGTGACAGCCATGTCCCCAGGATCCACGCCGGTACCCTCTGACAGCCGAGGCAAAAAGCCAGACTCCCGAATGAATCCCTTGTGGCCCAGATTCTCGCTTTTTAACCACTATACTATTTTTAGAAGACAGAAAATATAATAACCCAAACATGTTAAGTCTTTGGGTGACTTCAGCTGTTTTCAATTTTTAGATGCAATTTTGCCCAGTGAGTTGTGTGTGTGTGAAGTATGCGAATGTAGGTGTGTGTTTCCAGGTGAGGATAAGGGAAGCGAGAAGGGAAGACATTTCTGATAAATCTGTAAAACTCAAGCCAAGTAATACAGCGTCTTCTTCCAGGCCAGGACTCGCACAGCTGGGTTACCGTTTTCCTGCTGTGTACTGTCGTGTGGTCAGGTGGAATCTCCTCCCGAATGGGTGTTTGGATGGAACGCTGTGGGGTCCTCCTGCACTGGGAGTTCAGCAGAAACTGGGCCTCAGGTTCTTATCCTGCAGATCTTATCTTGTGCTTGATTAAAGAGCAGGGGTATTGAACGTCAAATGTAGCCATGCAAAATAGAAAACCATTGCTCCCCTGCGCCTCCTACTCCCTTACTCATGGCTGAAGAGACACCCCAGCTTCTGTCTCACAAAAACTGTGCCACAGTTTTTGGAGTGGGTCGACCCCTTTCCCAGTAGTGGTCAGATTAGGAATGACACCCCATCACCAAAAGCCAAGAAGAGGCCCTCACATGAAACGGTGGTCAGGAGAAAGTAAGACCCTCAACCCTCCTCTCCTTTTGCTTGTCTCAACCTCTCCTACCATTATGTCCCTATAACCCAGCAAGATGGAATTGACTCCCTCCTTTATCATCAGTTGTCATGAGAAGTCCAGACTCACAGGTTACCCTAATACCTCGAAGACTGGACACCTCCTTTTCTGTCCAGGATTCAAAATCCAGCATTAGCAAAATCCCCTATATCCTCAACCTCAAGAGGTTGTGTTTGGCTAATGAGAAGCAATATTGACTGTGAAAATCACTGTGGCCAGAAGAGCTCACAGAGGGCGAGGGTAGAGGACTTTTGCTGAGGTGGACTCGGAACTGTAAGGATAATGGGGAAGCTTTGTGACCTTCATGGAGAATCTGGTTTAGAAATAACGTCAGCTGTCTGTGTGTGAGCCCCCATGTAGCTGTGACTCATAGGGCCCCTTCCTTTCCACAGTGGACACCAAGGTCCTCACAGCCTTTTGGAACTATGACTTCAGGGATGAACAGAAAGCTGTGGATGTGTGCATTTAAACTGGGTCATCCTGTTACCTAAGAAGGGAATACATTTAGAGGTGAGGACTTTAGCATTCCAAAGATTGCCTAGATCTCACACAGGACCCTGGGTCAGAATTTCACAACTTGTCTTCCTCCATGAGCTGGCTGTGTGAGCTTGGGCGATAAATTTACTGTCCCTGCCATCATGCTGCCTCAATTTTCTTGAGTCAAATCATAGTTATTCCAGGCATGGGTCCATAGACCAACTTCCTCGACTCCAGAGCCCCAGCTCTGAGAATCTGGTTCAGCAAGTCTGGGGTGGGGCCTAGCACCTGACATTAATCTGTTTTTTCTTTTAATTATAGAAAAATTCAAACGTGTACAAAAAGAGGAAGAGGAGTGTAATGAAACTCACGTATGGTCATCATTACTCTGAATAAATCCCAGCTGTGTGATCTTCAATTGTACATGTGTTAGAATATTTTGCACAGATACAGATTTTAAAAATATTCATGATATTATTATACATCAGAAAAAGTTAAGTGGATCCTTAATATAAGTCCAAATTAGGATTATGTATTATAATTGGCTAATAAATCTTTCCGGTAATTTTTAATCCGTTGGTGTCCCTCCCTTTCAATATTTTCCTTTAAATGTTTTATTGAAGAAACCATGTTCTCTTTCATAGTTTCCCACGGTCTTGAGTTTGTTTACAGCCCTCTTGCCGGTGTGTATTTTCTGAAAATGAGTAATTTGATCTAGAGGTTTGATTAGATCTGGGCTCAAACATTTTGGTGAGCCTAGTTCATAGGAAGTGGTGTGCACTTCCTTCATGGCACACAGTGTCTGCTGGTGTCACTAACAGGACATTAGCTGCCATTCTGCCTGAGTCCATTGTCCACTAGGGTTCGTGGTGTCCTCAGTTTACCATTCTCTTTCCACTTACCCTTGCTACTCTCTGCCTTTTGCATGTTAACTGCTCCTGCAGGAAAGGCGGCCTCAAGTGTTTGATTCTCTCCCTTCTCTTCCCAGTTTTCAAAGTCAGAAGTGAGTATCATCCTCTAAAGTGACCACTGAAGTGCTATTACTGTCAGTGTCATGATAATTGGGTTTGATGTTGTTTAATGCATCCCAATCCTGACTTTTAGAATTCCTCTCTGTGGCCAGTGGGTGCCTCTTGAGCTGGCTCCTGAGCCTTCCTGATGGATGCCATCGCTCGCTCGTTCTCCACGCAGTTCTCCAGGCCCACCTTACACAGTTTTTACTCCAGACTGCAAACACTTATTTCTCCATGGAGCTTTAGTGGGACTGGTGTCATTCAAAGACTCCTCAGGTAACCCTGATGTGCTGTCAAGTTCAAGGAGCGCTGGGTTGGATCCAAGGTCCAAACTGCTGGTTTTTTATTCTTTCCTGCCCATTAGAGCTGTATTTTAAAATTCTGTAGGTCTGTGTAATTTAGAAAGGACAGGGCTTAGGGATAAGGGACACAGAGCACAAGGCACATCCCAAAGTTTGGGACATTGCCGGGAGAGTGACGTGGTGGGAGAGAACTGTGATGCACTGGGCAGAGAAGGGTCAGTGTGTGACTGGCCCTCACGGGCAGTTACACCTGAGTTGTCTTCACTTTGCTACAAGTGTGGACTTGTCTCTCTACAGACACCTCAGAAATGTCACCAGGGAGTACTCAGGGTCAATGTTCACACCACGGACATCACGAATGATGTATGGACAGATGCCCAGCCTGGCATCCTAAGGAATTTGGTAGCCAGGAGAACTGATGAGAATTTGAATTTGTCCTTTTAATGACTGAGTTTCTTTGGGTTGTAGTTCTTGGTAGTCCGAGGCTTCTTTTTCAAGTTACTCCTCATAGCTCTAGTGTGTCCCCTCACTTTCTCTTGACAGGAGGTGGTACCTGAGGCAAAGTTGGAGGAGGGGAGAGAAGCTCCCGACTGACTGCCAGCACCCACCCCTGGTCTCTTTGACCCACTTCATGACCTCTATTCAAGGGCACTTATCACTCCAGCGTTTTACTGTTATGAGAGAGATGGCATGTGGGGGTGGAAATGGGGCCAGGCGACCAGGAGCCCCATTACAGAGGACTTGGAATGCAGGGCAGCTTTCCAACTTTGTTCTATAGGTACCAACCAAGGGGTTTGGAGCAAAGGATTGGTGTGAGCTGACCACAATGTAAGAGAGCCACTTGGCATAGACCTTGACTTATGGTGTCAGGGGGTGTCCTGTCTCATATGCAAAGTCCAAACATGAGTATAAGACTGTAATCTATTCCCTCAGAGTGAAAAATAGATAAAGCACAGGTCTAAAAGACATTCCACAAACGCTCTTTGTCCTTCATGTATTTTATTTGGTTTCCATAGGGAACCATTTCTGGGGAGAACTGAACACAAGACAGGTGTTAAACTCAGCTGCACTCAGGCTGAAATTGGGTCCCTGGAGACTTGGTGGATCAGGGTGGAGAAATACAGGGACACATGTCACAGTGTGAAGGGGGAAGGGCTGGAGGGAGTGGGGCCGGAGGTAGGGGAGCAGTCCAGGCCAGCAGAGCAAGTTTCTGGATGAAAACAATTTGGTGCACACCTTAAGGATTTTTTGGTTGCACACATATTCAGAAGTCATAAAAACTTAGGTCTTATACACTACGGAGTGGAATGGAGGTGATAGCTAACAATTTGTTCTTAGGATTTCTGAATCCTTTCTTTACATACTCCCCACACTCCTCTCCCCCACCTTATTTTAACTTGCTTTTTATACTTACGATCTCTTGGATATACTTCCTTGTTGTTGCCTATAAATCTGCCTTGTTGTTTAACGGCTCTTGACAGAATGGAAGTTATTTCCATTTTATCACAAACACCATTGCAAAGAACAGGCTTTGAGCACTGTGCATGCACTTCAAGGAACGATCCCCGCAGGGGAAGGCGCTGGGGTGGGATTTCCGTCTAAAGAGAATTTAAATTTCCCTCCCAAATACACCAGTACTTTCTGTTTTTTTGAGGGCCAGTTGTGGAGTCAAGGAGGTTGGCGGAGGTGTGGAGGGAGGATGGGTCCTGGTAGAAGACAGGAGGATGAGGCAGAGGAAGAAATGACTGCAGGCTCCAGCCATCAGGCCGCGGGGAAAGGGGCACAGGCTTACTTTCATATTTTCTTGTTACTGTATTGACAGTATTGACATTCTTTTTTCCTTTTTTTGCTGGTACTGGAGATTGAACTCAGGGCTTAAGTCATGCCCCCCAGTCCTTTTGTTTTTCTTCTTCTGTTTTTTTTTCGTTTCTTTTTCAGGCTGGGTCTCATGCTTTTGCCCAGCCAGGTTTGGACCTCGTCTGTGCCTCCTGGATAGCTGGGATTATAGGCATGCCCTCCCCCCACATCCAGTCCTTAAAATTCTTAATTTGTGAACCACGAGCTCTGAATTTTCATTTTGTATTGGGCACCCAAAATTATGTAGCCCATCCCAGCAAGGGCGAAAGGGGGGGGGGGCAGAAGCCAGCAGGAGGGAGGAGCTCATGTGCACAGATGACACTTGGTTGAGGTCAAAGTGAGTTGGTTTGGGCTCTCCCGGGAAGGTTGGGCTCCCAAGAGCGTGCAGGATATCACAGTGCACCCAGTGGGATTTGAGGGCCAGAGTCCAAAAAAATAGCTGGACTGAGCTGCTGGCAAGAGCCTGTGCTGAGTGGCTCCCTTAGAAAGTCCTAACCCATCCTGGAACCCCACTGGTTCTAGAACTTGGTCCCCAGACCAGCCATCAGTGTCCCCTAAATGGTTGGAAATAGTAGTTCTCAGGCCCCACCCCAGGCTGACAGAACCAGAACTTCTGGTAGGGCTCAGAAATGTGCATTTAAAAAATCCAGCCCTCCAAGGTGGCTCTGAAAAGTGCTCAAGTATGAGAGCCACTGTCCAGACCAACCCAGAATCCGAGGGGACCTCACAGTTGATTTCCAGAACAGCACCAATATTCTGGCCTTTAAGGGACAGAGGTGACTAGGGTCCTGCCTTTCCCCGTGCCCCAGCCAGGACCTCTCTCTCCTGTTTCAGCCTGAAATAAAAGCTTGGCCCATCACTAGTCCCCGGGGTGCTACCTTGCCTTTTCCCCTCCATCATTAACTTGATCTATTGAGCCAATAAAATGCCTTTGCAGGCCTCATTCTGTGGGTCCCCTGGTGCCTCCAAGATGCAGTCTGTAATAACTCCTCCCCACATAGGGGGATAAAGAAGAGCTAAAAGACTTATTAATGATGTGAATTCTGCTTTGGAGAAGATAAAAGTCACCGTGTTAGCTAATAGCTTTCTGATCGTATTTTAGACTCCTGGAAGTTACACATATTGAAGGTAAATATCTTTGTCAGGAAAGGCACCTCTTGGGATGCACAGAGTATGGAAATATTCGATTTGAAAAGGGCAGCTCGAAGTGCTAATAAAGTTGTATCTCACCTAGGAATAATATTGAAAAATGCTAACACAAATTATTGAAACTCTCTGAGGAGTTAGCTCTTCCGGCCGTGGCCTGGCGAGGATGGGCCAGTAGAGTCACTGTACCGAATGGGCATGGTGGGTGACCCAGGTGTGCACACCTCCTCCACGTCCCCACCTGCTAGGGACAGCAGGATTCCAGTGGAACCTGGAACAGCTGATGCTCAGGGGGTCACACATGTTTTGCAGGCGTGCAAAGGAAGTACACCCATCTGACTGAGGCCTCTCGTTATGCCCTGGAAGGGGACACGGCAGGCTGAGGGCACATGTGGGATGCCCAACCTTCCCTACCTTGGAGGCTGGAACCCCATCCTCCCCCCAGGCCCCTACAGAGGCCCAAGACTAGGGGAACACCTGCCGTCCATAAGCGGTGCCTCACAAGGGTCACGGATACAGCAGAGGCAGGAGGTCACCCTCTACATCCAGTTTTAATATTTTCTTGGTAGCATCTTCCCCAAAAGGAATCTCAGACTGGCTGGCCATAGCCACATCTATGCCTGTTGGAGATACGCCAGGGGTAGGTGACAGACCGATTCACAGAATTTTCTCTAAGCTGCAGGTGTGAAAAAGAGATGGGTTCAGGGTGTCATAGCAGATGCCAGAGGCTCTGGGGAATAACCTTGACTTTCCAAGACATGGACTCCAGGCAGGCAGGGAAAAGTGATCTTGGTTCGAGCAGCTTGTCCTGGTGTCAAGTTGGGGAGGCCCAGGGGCCTCCATCTGCCTGTGGCACCTGCGGGGGCGGGGGCGGGGGCGGGGTCCCTTGTTCATATTTTTCAACATATCTGCACCAAGAGGGACAGGACACTGTTGGACAGATTTGCAAATAAAGCATGTGACAGTCTCTAATAGCATGGGTATCTTGACCTTGTATGATGGGATGTTCTTTAGATATACTGCTTCAGTTTTTAAAAAGATTTTATTCCCCACTTTTTTTCTTTTTCTTTGTTTTTTTTTTAGCTCTTCTATCTTAATGGTATATCCATTCTGATGGTAAACCTGTCCAGCCAAATCTCCATATTTTTCCCCCTTAAAGTGACCTCTTCCTGAGAACAGCCCTCTGATGTTCAAGGTTTCCTTGTGATGGCAGACTTTTCTCTTTCTGGGCTCATTCTGGTGACATGGTTACCACGAGTCCCTGCATCTGCTCTGAAGGCGTCATAGGAAGTTGAGGCTGGTAAGACGAATTCTTAAAAGGCTGGGGTCCTGTGTTATCTCGGTAGCAGAGAAGAATCAGGCAGGAAACCGCATAGACGCTGCGATAAGCAGGGCTGCAGGGCTGACTGAATAACGCTCTTGGGAGCATCAGCTGACACTGTGGAGTCTGAGTAAAAGCTCCCTCTTCTCCTAGGGGCTCTATGAATCCTGAACCCCGAGCCGGCTCCCCTGGGGCTGGGCTCACTAACTGCCTGCAGGAACTGGAACCTGGAGAGGGAACAGCTTTTGTGCAACGAAGTCTCCTTTCTCCTCTGGCTCTAAAATGTAAAATCAGCTGGTTCAGAAACATAGACGTTTTTGTCCACATCATTTAATAATTCCAAATGACATTTGCATTTTTACAAGTGATTTTTAAAAAAGAATTAGTGTGAAATACAGCTAATGTTAGCAGGGCCCTATTTTTTTTTTTATTGTTGTGCGGGGTGGGGGTACATTGTGGCATTTACAAAAGTTCTTATGACATATCAAATATACTTAAATTCACCCCTCCACCACTTTTTGATCCCCCTCCCCCCATTCCTGGAATAGTTTCAGCAGGTCTCATTTTTGTATTTACACACGTGTATACAGTTTTTGTAGCATATTCACCCTCTCACACCCTCTCCTCACCTCTTCTCCCCCTCCCACTGGTACCAACCCCCCCCCACTCCCAGGCAGGAAGCAGGACCTTATTTTTGGTGGGAAATTGAGGCATGAGTTAGAGATCTGGCATCTAATCAGAGCACAGTGCAGAGGAAGTGAGTTGTTGGTCATCTCCTGGAATCACTAGGGGGAGTGGACAGAGTCCAAGGCCCCAGCAGCACAGACGTTTGGTGGCCACTGCACATGGATTCTCATCTGTTCCAGGCTCTGCACGGGGGACCAGCCAGACGGGGGCTGCAGATGTGAAGGTCTGGCTCCTCCACGGGGAAGTTCCCCAGCTATGAGAAAGGGACCTGGTTTCTGGTGACATCTTTTCAAATCTGGCCCATTACTTTCTTATGTTGATAACTCATGAAATTTTTTCTTTCTGAAAAGTCTTTCTGTCTTTGGAATTTCTGAAAAACAATGAATAATTTAGGAAGATGAGAACCAGTTAATTGATAAGCCATAAATTTAATATTAAGAGTATTTACTTCACGTACTAAATTATTTATTGCACGCAGTTTGGAAATATTTGGTGTGTGGAACTAATAAGGAGCCCTGGATGTCTTGACCTTTCATTTTTCTAGCTATCAGGCATAATCTCAGAGCTGAATGCAAAATAATTAAACAACTGGGGAAGAAAAGAATTTCATTTGCTATGTTTTGATTTTCAGAAGAAATAATGTCCTAAAATTCGAACCTCAGAAACAAAACAAGTGTTCTAGTTGAACCAGGAGTGCCTCGCTGGTCTAAAAACATGAGCTAGAATTTCTTTGGGGCTCAGGTAAGCGGCTATTGTGATAGTAGAAGTACTTCTCGAAATCTATCTATTCTTTTAAAAGCTAAGCAATTATAGTGTCCTCTCTTGTCCACCCTTCCTTCTTAAAAACTCCATCATCAAACAAATAAGCATCAAAGTCCCCCAAAGAAGCAAGTCCTTCCAGAAGACCCAAACCTGTCTGTACCTTGTGGAAAGGCTGGTGAGCCACCCTATCCATGGCATCGGTGCAGAAGCAGCTTTCAGTCAAGGAGACACTTGTCCTGTTGGGGACAGTGGCTTTTTGATGGTGCGATAGTCAGTGGTTACGGGGCAGGCAGGGAACCCCAGTGGAGTGATGGGTGTTCCTTCCCTGGCATTTGATTCAGAGATTGAGGCTTGGCTCTCATTCACCCCCATGGCTGTGCCTGGTCAGGACTGCACGGTCTCTGTGGCCCCTCCACCCCTGGCCAGAACTTCTGGCCTGTTCTTTCTGAGTTTCCTTCCTGTGCACCTGAGATCACCTTCCCACACAGCTGTCTAACACAGACTGGAGTGACAAGGCCCCACGCGACCTTGACCTGCACATGGAGAGCAGCCACTGAGGCAGGGGAGAGAAAGGCACTTTCTGCAACACTGGGCTTCTCTTTCTCTCCCTTTCCCTCTTCCTCACCTCCTTCCCCACCCTGGCAGCAGCCACCCAGCTCAGGCCCGCCTGGCTCTGCTGGCTGAGCAGCCAGGGGTGGTGGCAGTGGCAGGCTTATGGGGCTTGGAGGTCACCTTGCCCCTAAGGAGGGGATGACTGTGGAGTGGAACTCCATTCTGCAGCTGAGGCCCCTCCTGATGAGGAAGGGACCCCTTTCTGCTGTCTGCTTTCACCCCCGTTCGTCCAGGTGGAGGGGCCCTGCAGGACTGGTGGGCAGGCCCCTTCCTGCTCACCCCCACTCACTGACCTCGGGGTCTCTTAGCTACTTTGCCAAGTCAGAGTATAACGAGGAGCTGACCACTGGAGCCTGAAGCCAGAACTCGCCTCCACCCACTGGCTCTGGACCCTGGCCAGCTCCCAGCCCTTCCAGGGCACAGGGGGGTCCAAATCCCACACCGCCTGCAGGCTTCATAAGCACGGGCATTGTTCTGTCTATTGCAAGACTTGGTGGCTCTGTCTTCATTCTGCCACACGGATGGGACACATCTGCTTTCCCAGCAACAAACTCAGTGGGCTGCACTCTGCTCTCTGGGTCAGTGATCTGTGGTGCCAACAAACCACCTGCACCTTTGGGTCTGAACACCACAGTGCTGGATGATTTCACACTTTGGGGGGCACCAGGCTGTTGATGCTGCCCACGTGCACTCACCTGGTGGGTCTGCCAGGCCAGTGGTCCTCTGGGGCCTCCAGTAGGTGGCCTCCAGTAGGGGGCCTCCAGTAGGGGGCCTCCCTCCATGTCATCTTCCATCCTGGGCCTCTTTGTGCTGAGGCGGTCACAGGATGTGGTTGGGGGATGGGAGCTGCAAAGCCTTCTAAGCCTCGACTCTGAAGCTGCACAATTTCCCTGCCACTATTTTCCCTTGGCCAAAACCACAGGCAAGATCAGCCCAGATATGAAGAGTGGGGAACTGGACTCCACCATTTGATAGGAGAGAGTCGAATTCACCTTGCAAAGGAGTAAGGACTGGGGAGGGGCGGTGTGAATCATGCAGGAGGACTGGGCATGAATTGTAACAATGTAGCTACTGAAGGTTTTTTCCGGCATACTGTATGACTCTTAAAACCCTCTGCACTTAAAAAAAATGGAGGGAGGGCTGGACGTGGTGGCACACACCTGTAGTCCCTGCTGTCTTGGAGGTGGAAACAGTCCAAGACTGGCCCCCAGGCAAAAATGGGAGACCCTACCTGAAAAATAACTAGGGCAAAAAAGGGCAGTTGTGTAGCTCAGGTGGTAGAGCACCTGCTTAGCAAGCGTGAGGCCATGAGTTCAAATTCCAGTATGGCAAAAACCAAACAAAGCAACCAAAAAACCCTGGGGTGTTTAAAGTGTCATTTTCAGAGGAAGCCTAGCTTAAAGGCGAAAGCAAGTTTTAGCTTCTTCTCTTTGTAGGTGTGTGACTTCAGATAAGTCACTTTCCTGTTTGTGTCTCAGGTATCTTAGCTAAAAGATGGGGACACTGACAACGACAGCTCCTCCAGGGGTGATGGTAAGTAGCAGGTAAAATGCCTACACGGAGAACACTGGAACTGTGGCTGGTGCAGAGAGTGTGTTATAAACATGCGGTGTTGTCACGAAGGTCCCCACCATCCACTTGGGTTTGAGACATTAGAACTGGAACTTTGAAGTCACCCTGGGATGAGGCTCCATTTTGCAATATCTTCAGAGGACACATGGTTCTTTCCTTCAATTCCAACTAAAAGGCAAGCACACACCTGTCATCCCACCTATGGGGGAGGTGGAGGCAGGAGGACCGAGGTCTCAGACGGCCCCAGAAAAAAGCACAAGACACTGTCTGAAAAATAGCTAAAGCAGAAAGGGCTGAGGCGTGGCTCAAGGTGTATGAGGTCCTGAGTTCTAACCCCAGACAAAACCTTGTCTTTCTCTTCTTTGCCTCTTTTTTTCTTTCTTTTTTTTCTCAGTCTCCCCCTCCCTCCCTCTCTCTTTTTTCCCTCCTTCTCCTTTCCTCTCTCCCTCCTTCTCTCTGTCTCTGTCTCCATCTCCATCTCCCTCTCCCTCTCTGTTTTTGGTGGCACTGTGTTTAAATTCAGGGCCTTGCACTCGGTAGGCAGGTGCTCTACCACCTGAACCACACCCAAGCCCTTTTTACTGTAGTTATTTTTCAAATACACTCTCATGCTTTTTTGCCTTTGCTAGTCTTGGACTCTGGTCCTCCTACCTCTATGTCCCAGAAGGTGAGATTACAGGCATGAGCCATCATGCCTGACCCCAACCTTGCCTTTCTGACATTGGGTTAATGCTGTTTGTGCACACACACACACACACACACACGCACACACATGCACGCACACACACACACGCACACACACGCACACACATACACACACACACACGCACACACACACACGCACGCACACACACACACACGCACACACACACACGCACACACACACACGCACACACACACACACGCACACACGCACACACACGCACGCACACACACACACGCACACACACACGCACGCACACACACACACGCACACACACACACTGCATCAGTGGCTGCTGGGACTAGCGGATTTTTCAGGCAGATGTTCTAAACCATATGATTCTCCTCCCCAGCCCAGGGTGCTAGCCGCCTAACCAGCCGTCTGGTGGGAGCAGTGGATGCGCCTCTGCTCTTAGAGCAGGAGCTGGTTCCATGGTTATTTTAAGGGCCGTGAAGCCACTGACCAGGGAGAGGCCCTCACCCCTAACTTGTTCTCACAGTCTCTCTTATTCTATTCTGGTGGGCAGTCCAATTCCAAGCTGTCTGACTATGGCCATGGGTCACCTCTAGACTGGCAGAGCCGTCATGACACTGGTTTGACTTGGGTCAAGTTTATTCCTAGCAACAAGGCACTCCAGGAGAGCCCTGAGCAGAGGGAGGTGAGGGTCAGCTGTGCTGGTCACATGAGTCCCAAAGCACAGGGAACAGCAGCAGCACTGTTGTCCTTACCGATCCCACAGAGGAGGGGGCAGCAGGCCACGTGGGGCTCATGACAAGAGGGGGCTGTCTGGGGGGGCATGAGCACTTGACCAGGGAGCACAAGAGAGAACCAGGGACCCATGGCCCCAGACCTTTATTGGGGTGCAGGCGATACCGAAGGGGAGTTCTAACCGGTGGGTTGGAGCGGCCAGGCACGAGTCTCACAGAGCCACACAGAGATGAGAGGTGACCATGGAGCAGCACATGGGGGTGGAGGTCAGTGAGGTCAGCCAAGGAGCTGTCCCATGGGGAGGTGGCCGGTTGTGTGGTTGTGGAAGACAGGCATCTCTGGATGGACCACACGGAGACTGGGAGCAGGCCTGGAGCTGGAAAAGGTGCCCATGGTGGCTAAGCCCCGCTTTAGGCATGAGAGAGTGACAGCTGAGTTCAAGACAGGCGTCAAGGTGACATGATGTTATAGGAAGTCCATACAAATGGGAAGACAATGCGTTTTTATTGCTGCTCTTCAAAGATGCAGGTTACAGCAGAAATAATAAGAGGGAAAGAGATTCCCATGATTTCACCCAAAGAAACAAGGAAGGGACACTGGGGGGCGCATTGATTGCTGAGATCCCAAAGGCCACAGAAGTTTGGGACTTTCTCCTGGCCTCTCCTTCTCTCCAGTCCGCTAAGCCAACCCCAATATATGTCATAAAAGTCGCCATTCTCTCCTTCACCACTGAGCTCCTGGAGAGCTCGCCACTCAGAGGGCCAGAAAAAGCATAAAGCATCGCCCAGGCTTCCCTTAGTTTTGGTGGGAAATATTTGGGGTAACAGGAATAGTTTTGGAGCACATGCTTATAAATGAGTCTAAAAGTGCACAGTATTGAGTATGGTTTTTTGGAGTTTGCACACAAACAACTACTTATTTTTTTCTTGTAAGAGAAAAACTTCTGAGACTTCATTTTACTTAGCAGGAAGCTAATTAAAGTGGATTTCACAACCTGTCCAGGCCACAAAGCTGTGCTCTGATTGACTGTATTACAAAGTCATTGGTGAGGACCACATGGAATAAGTGCGGAAATTCTTAGATATATATATCTATGGTAAAATAACAAATTTCAAATGGATAAAAGAGTTAAAAACAGAAACTAAAAATCTCTTCCTTCAATTACCAGGACCTAATCCCACAGGCAAGTAGTGTCAACAGTTTTTGTCCTGCTGGGGATGTAGCTCAGTGGTAGACCTCTTGGCTCGCTCGTGTGAGGCTTTGGGTTTCAACTCCCAGTACTGGGGAAAAAAAAAAGCGTTTTTGTCCTAAATTCTTCTATCACTTACCATTATGAATTAATGTAAAATGTTTGTACCTCTGTTGATTTATCAACTCTAAATGGAAACTTTTAATTTCCCTCTATTAAGAAAGAAGACTGGCCAGGCATGGTGGCTCACATCTGTAATCCCATCTACTCAGGAGGCAAAGATTAGAATTAAGGTTTGAGGCTGGCCTGGGCAAAAAGTTAGTGAGCTCTTGTTTCAACAAAGAAGCTGGGCATATTGGTACATGTCTGTAATGCCAGCTACTCTGGAGGCATAGGTGAAAGGATTTTGGTCCTAGCCTGGCCCTGGACAAAAATATGACACCTGATCTGAAAAAAAACTAACACAAAAAAAGGATGGGCATGTGGCTTAAGTGGTGGAGTGCCTGCCTAGCAAGCACGAGCCCTGAGTCCAAACCCCGACTACATTCTGCGCGTGTAGTTGTAACTGAAAACCCACCAACAGCGTTTACAGTTATGTTCTTATGTAGGTCACTTTTCGTCACTGTGACAAGATTCCTGAGAAAACAACTTAAAAGGAGGAAGGATGTGTTTCAGGTCATGGTTTCAGTCCATAGTTCTTGGCCCTGATGCTTCTGGGCCCATGCATGGTGAGGCAGAGCATCATGGTGGAGTGTGATGGGGAGCAAAGTGGCTGTCCTCATGCTCTCATGGTGGACAGGAGGCAGAGAGAGGGAGAGGGAGGGGACAGGGTCCCAGCACGCCCTTCAAGGACAGGCACCTCAGTGACAGACTTCTTCCCACGGACCCCACCTCCTAACAGCCCATCAGTGATGAAGTCATCAACGGATCATTGCACTGATGAAGGCAGTGCCCTCCATGGTCCAGTCCCTCTCAACAGCACCACCAGAGGGGACCAAGCTTCAGCAGGTGAGCCTTTTAGGGGACAGTTCATATTCCAAGCCATAATAGTCGCTGTAGAGCCAACAACAATTTGGGCTATACAGCAGAAGTTACCATTCTTCTTCTTCTTTTTGTTAAAAGCAACTTTTAGGGCTTAGGGTGTGACTCAGGGGTAGAGCACTTACCCAGCATGCCTGAGGAACTGGGCTCAATTCCCCAGCACCGCAGGCAAAAGAGACACAACACAACACAACACCACCAAACCAAGCCACACAGCGGCATTAACAACCAAATCAAACAGAACCAAACCCCTTTGCTCACTGAAGGAGAATTTCCTAAGCATCCCTGCCTGGTGGATTTTCCCTTATTCTTTCAGTTCCTTCACTATTAGAAAATCACATTTTTTATTACATAATGTGAAATTTGTTTTATTTTATTTAATTTTGTTTGTTTAGTTCTTTCATCTAAGGTATGTGGGAGGTAAATCTTTTGCTACTTGTTGACTGGAATTATCTTTATTTTACCCTAATATTTGACTCAACATTTGCCAAGGCATAAAATTCTAGGTAGAAATAATTTTCATTAGCGTATTAAATCTATTGAGTGATTGTTTTCAACACTGTTGGGTAAGAAAAGCGTGGCCTTTTTTTTTTTTTTCCCATTTTAGGAATCTGATTTTTTTTTTCTGGAAGTTTTTGTTTGTTTTTCAAGATAGGGTCTCACTGTGGAACCTAAGCTGACTTCAAACTTGAGATTCTCCTACCTCAGCCTCCTGAGTGTTGGAATTACAGGCATCCTCCATCTTTCTGGAATTTTGTAGGATTTTCTTTCTATCTTTACAGTCAGGCATGTTAGCAGGGTGTGTCTGGATGGCGGTCTTTTTCTTTAATCTCGTTGGAACTTGGTGAACCCTCTCAACCTGAAATCCACATCTATTTTCACATAAAAGTTTAGGGCATCTTCTATTACCATTTGATTGTTTTCTCTTCAGGTGTGAGTGGACACTCTTACTGAAGTCACCATTTGATAGATGTCAAGTTTCCTGAGTAATTGGCTCATGTCTACTTTTCTGCCTCATTTACAAAATTTGTCTTTTACTCTGTATTCTGGGAGGTTTGGGCTCTGCCCTTAAAATCAACAACTTGGTCTTCAATCCACCCTACCACCTCCTCCCTCTCCTCCCCCTCCTCCTCCTCCCCCTCCTCCTCCCCCTCCTCCTCCTCCCCCTCCTCCTCCATCTTCTCCTGCTCCTCCTCCCCCTCCCCCCTCCCCCCCTCTTCCCTCTCCTCCTCCTCATCCTCCCCACCCTGCTCCTCCTTCATTTTGGTCACACCCTTCTCCTTTTCCTTGTTCTTCTTTTTGGTCACACACACACATGAGCGTGCGTGCACAGTTTTTCTTTTTGAGACAGGGGCTTGCTGTGTTCCCCAGGCTGACCTCAAACTTGTGATCCTCCTGCCTCAGCCTCCCGAGTAGCTGAGACTATAGACATGCTGCATCATGCTTGGGTTGAACATACATTTTAATTGCTAAGGTTTTTTTTTTTCTGATCACTTTCCACAGCACCAGTAGCTGGCGTGCATTTCCTCTTTGGATGTGTAGGTTGAGTTTTCCTGAAACCAGAGCCTTGCACTTTCATGTAAATTGGTGGGGAATGATGAAAGGCCACGCTAGGCAGGTGACCTGGAAAACCCCACTCGCCAGCCTGAGGATGGGTACATTGTGGGAGAAGGGTTCAGGGTTCCCAGCCCTTCTGAGAGCACTGCCTGGCCTGCCTGTCCTCTCTACCATCCCATGCTTGCTCCAGGGTACCTCCTTATGCCTTGTGGAGCTTGTGGCTTCTCCAGGGTGCTTCAGGATCACCCTACACTTTACCACTCTCTCTCTCTCTCTCCTCTCTTTTCCCCCACTCTAGTCATTTCTTAGGGATACCCCCATCCCTAAATTTCTCATCTGCTGTTGGTGGATACTTTTTTCCTGGTGGCTGGGGAAGGGTATGAGATAGGCGGGTGTCCTGGGTCCATCCTCAGAAGCCAGGAGGCTGGAAAGGTTTTCTCTTGTGTTGGTCACCATTTTGCTATGAAATGCCCCTCATGGAACACCTCCCACAAAGAAGCATGTGTTTTCTAGATTTCTAAAGGAGCTAATATGCCTTGGTGTCTGGATGCCCAATTAGCAGGAAGAAGATGCGGTCTTTGCACATTCCTTGGGTGATTAACTCTGCTATGGAATCACTCACTTGATGGCCACCCTGAGGGAGCTAATAGCGTCCTCTTCTGAGGCAGCCCGCTCCTGTCCCTTAAGCACTGTACCTCGCCCAGCCTCACTGGCACCACAGCCAACAGACTCATTATCTTCCAAATTCTCATGTCTACTTTCACGCTCTGTTGGTTTCATTAGATACGAAATAAAATCACTACCTATTAAAATTGCATTAAAGCGCTAACTTAAATTGGCAAAAGCTGAGAACTTGGAGGGTGAGCTCTGGTTGGACCTCTGGAACATGTGAAATTCTTGTCTCATTACAGATTGAGTGGATGGAACCTGATGTCATGCCTCTCCCTCACTGAATGTGAAGCCAGCTGCCAATGAGTGACAGGTTCCTCATCAAGGAGCCACTCAACAGTATTTTGATGGGTCACTGATTATTTTCTGATTGCCAGGATCTGATGGAGGTGAAAGTAAGGATGGAAAGAGGCAATTTTCACGTGGTCACTGTAATGCCTTCAGAAAGACCACTGAAGGAGACACTCCCACTGTCCTGGCTGCTTATACACTGGCGGATAGGGTGGTATCTTTCTTGCATCATGTGAAATTAACAGAGATTTAAAAAAAATTTTTTTATTCATTTATTCACATGTGCATACATTGTTTGGGCCATTTCCTTGCCCCCCCACTCCCTCCCTTTCCCCCTAACCCCCCTCACTTCCAGGCAGAACCTGTTCTGCCCTTTTCTCCAGTTTTGTTGAAGAGCAGACATAAGCAATAATAAGAAAGACACAGCATTTTTGCTAGTTGAGATAAGGATAGCTATACAGAGAGATTCCTAGCATTGCTTCCATGCACAAGTGTGTTACAACCCGAAGTGATTCATTTCTTCCTGACCTCTTCACTACTTCCCAGTCACCTTCCCATATTGACCTCTGTCACTTTAAGGTTTCTGTATTAGCTCCTCTGCAGTGGGGACATCAAACACTTTCAAGTTTTGGTTTCTTACCTATCCCCACACTCTCTCCCTTTAGCGTGTGACACAAGTCCAACAACATTGCTATATTTGCCCTAGATCTGAAGTCTGCATATGAGGGAGAACATACGATTTTTGGTCTTCTGAGCCTGGCTAACTTCGCTCAGAATGATGTTCTCCAGTTCCACTTATTTACTTGCAAATGATAAGATTTTGTTCCTCTTCATGGCTGCATAAAATTCCATTGTGTATACATACCACATTTTCTTAATCCATTCGTCAGTGCTGGGGCATCTTGGCTGTTTCCATAACTTGGCTATTGTGAATAGTGCCGCAATAAACATGGGTGTGCAGGTGCCTCTGGAGTAAACTGAGTCGCATTCCTTTAGGTATATCCCTAGGAGTGGGATTGCTGGATCATATGGCAGATCTATGTTTAGATTTTTAAGAAGCCTCCATATTGTTTTCCAGAGTGGTTGCACTAGGTTGCATCCACGCCAACACCTGTTGTTGGTGGTGTTGCTGATGATGGCTATTCTAACAGGGGTGAGGTGGAATCTTAGTGTGGTTTTGATTTGCATTTCCTTTATGGCTAGAGATGGTGAGTATTTTTTCATGTGTTTTTTGGCCATTTGAATTTCTTTTTTTGAGAAAGTTCAGTTTAGTTCAGTTGCCCATTTCTTTATTGGTTCATTGATTTTGGGAGAGTTTAGTTTTTTAAGTTCTGTATATATTCTTTACCAGAGATTTAAAAAGCAAAAACTAACCAACCAAACAAACATACAAGATGACCTTGGTTCTGATATAAAAAAAAATAGGAACAGAAGGTTAAGTGGTCACACAAATGTCTCTAGAGGGAGTGATGGAAGGCAGCCACCCAGGGACATGTTTGGGGAGTGTGTGATTGGCAGTAACAGAGGGAGGAAGACACAGGCTGAGAACAGCACTCTGTTCCTGCTCCACAGCTGGATTAACTTGGGCTCTTCTGTCAGTCACTCTGTGGGCGTTAGCTTCCTGGTCTGCGAATGGGTTGATTGGACCACATTAGACTGTTCCTCTCACATGCCAGCCATGTGTACATGTTGTGATTTTTTTAAAAAAAGTGCTCTCTTAAAAATTGTCTTTTCCCAAATTGAGTAACACCACTCAGCTCTGGAATGTTTGTCTTAGAAGAATGCAGGTCTGATGTTGCCAGGTCATCAGATTTTTCAACACAAGCCAGAAATTGGACTTTTTATATGAAATCTCAGGATTTGCAATGTGGACAGTTGTATAAGTCAGGCAAAGCCGCTGTAACAAATGTACTTTGGCATACTGTTATTAGATGGAAGTTTACTTCTCCCTGTGGGGTGGCTGTGTTCCACACGGGTATTCAGGAGCCAAGGCTCCCATTTGTTGTCTTCTGCCATCCCAAAGGCATTGTTCTCATCTGTGTAGTCAAGCTGGGTCACAGGCCTGGCTGTGCTCCCATGGCTCTGGGCAGCTGAGGTCGAGACCTCCAACCACTTCCTGCCCCTGGGCAGGATGTCCTTCCTTGTGTGGGCACCCAGAAGCATCTCTCTGTGGCTGCACACTAAATGACCCATCACATCAGTGAGTCCATTTCTACAATGTCATTTGTAATGGTATGTAGGCTTTGGCCACATGGGTATACTTATTTGCTTCTCATTTTTGAACTTTTAGATTACTTATTTACTGTTGTTACAAAATGTTGTAAGTGATGGTGGGTTCCCCAAAGCACTCTTCTCTTTCTCAATCACACATTGCTTTCTCCTCCATGACACAGGAAACCACCATCTGACCACTTTGGAAATCATTTCTTGCTCTTTTAAAATGTAATTTTCTTACCTGTGTATACATCTTAAAAGAGCACACTTTGATTTCACCTGTTCTTCACCTTTATGTGAATGAGACGACACTTCATCTTTTTACTCACCACTGTTTGTAGCAGCCATTCATATTTTTGTTTAGCTCGTTCCTTGTCATTTCACATTCCATTCCATTTGTCTGATTTGGTGTTTGGGTTTTACAAACAATATCACTTTGAAGACTTTAGTCTATGTCTCCTGGTGCACAAGTCCACACAGTCTCTAAGAAATGTGCCCAATGACTAGAATTGCTTCTAGTTTGCCAGAAAATACTGGAACTTTTTTTCCCAAATTATCAATAATTTATGATTTTCACAGGAGTATGTAGGAGTTCTGATTCTCACCTATCTGCTGCCAGGTGTTTTACATTTTCAACAATTTGATGGCATGTATAATCTCATTGTGGCTTTTAATTACACCTCCCTCATTAATAACGGGATGGAGAATGTTTTCATGTCTGTTGGCTATTTCGTCTTCTTTGTATTCAAATCTCTGGCGTTTCTTTCTGTTAGGTCACTTGCCTTTTCCATATCTATCTGCTGAACTATTTCTGACATGTGGCTAGAAATTCTTTGTCACTTGCTTGTGTTGGGCTCTCTTCTCCCATTCCATGATTCATCATTTCACTAGTTCTTCATGGTATTTTTGATGAACAGAGTTCTCACACACACACACACACACACACACACACACACACGTTCCACAGTCAGTGATTTTTGTGTGTTGTTTAAAATTCTTTTCCCCTGTTGAGACCAGTAAGCTATTCTGCTACATCATTGCCTAAAAGCTTTATTGTTTTGCCTTTCCCATTCAGGTTTATAATTCAGCTGGAATTGAGTGCTATGTAAAAGGCAGGTGTCCAGTGTGACTTTTCCCCATATAGAAAATGCTTGCTGTACAAGCATTATTTATCAAAAGACTGTCTTTGTCCTACCCTTTCGAAGTGCCAACTTTGTGACAACTCAGGGTCCACATGCATGAGTGTGACAGAACCACTTGGTCTATGGTGTAGTTTTTATCTTTGCATTAATACCACATCGTCTGAATTGTGAGAGCTTCATACTAAGTTTTGCTCTCTGGAAGAACAAATCTTCCTTCTGGTTTTTCTTTGAAGGTTTGACCCTTTACCTAATATAGTCAGTGGTGTGCTGACCTGTAACAAGTTTGTCATAGTGGAAGCAGAACCTTCTGTCAAAAGATACCCAAATCCTTAAAAATATGTCAAACGTTTTGAAAGATTTTGGTGCATAACAGCAAATGGCTTTCTGGAAGAGGCAATACTGTGAGCTGACTATAACAAGATTGGGGTGGAAAAGGACAATAGAAGAACTGTAGTTTGTGATTTCACTTAGGGTTATTCCTTTCAAAAGGAATGCTGGATATATGAGTTATATTAGATTTTGGAAGCAGAGTGTATTACTGTAATTGTGTATGTGGGGCCTGCTGTCGGGTGACTGTACCCCCAGTTGCATGTGTTGGAACGCTGACCTTCAATGTGGTGGAATTTAAAGGAAGGGCCTTTGGGTCCGAAATAATCAGGGTTAGATGAAATCATAAAGATGTGACCCTCACGATGAGATTAGTGGCTTTATTAGAAGGAGAACTCTCTCGCCACCAGCTGGGAACACAGACAGAAGGTGGCCATCTTGAAGCCAGAAGAGGACCTACACCAGTTGCTGAGTGAGCAGCAGACTTTTTTTGGACTTCCCAGCCTTCAGAACGGTGAGAGACAAAGGACTGGGAAGCCACCCGGTCTCTGGTATTCTGCTATCAGCTGAAATAATCTAACACCCACATGGCTTTGAACTTAGAAAATATTTGGCTGGAAACTATGCTGAAAAGAAAGCCTAGATACATGTAAAAGTGAAGCAAAGGCATGTTTTAAAAATCCTTTATAAACAATAAACCTTATTAACTGAAGCGAACTCTGTGTGTTTGTTGTTTCTATAAGCATTTCAAAAAGGATTCTCAGATTTTGGATGCATGATGTTGGCTAGCATTTTTTGCAAGGCTTGTGAGCCAAGAATGAAAATGTTTACCATTAAATTAATAAGAAAGCAGCATGCAAAATTTGCTCAGTGAGCTGATGCCAGAGCTCCAGGTTGACTGAAACTGCTTTAGGTTTCAGTGTGGTAAACACAAACTCTCAGGTACAGAGCAAGTTTAGTGACTGGAGGAGTCCTATTAGATGTACAGACCTAGACCAAAACCCAAACTGAAAATCCAACTAGTGGTTCTGATCAACCGTGTGCGTCACGACTCAGCATAAACAAAAAGGGTGACTTGGCACACAAAATGGATGGTGTAGGAAACAAACAAGAAATCCACTTCAACCTCCAGAAGGGACCAAGCTGACTGCCACCAAATCACATGCAAATCAGGTGCTGTCCACTTGAATTGTATCCCCTCACAGGGTGGGGGACACTCATAGGGTCAACTTTGTGTTGCACTGGGGAGACACCAAAGACTGCCAGAGGTTAATGGAGCAGTTTTACCGAGGAAAGGCACAAAATCAGTTTTACAGCCAGGATACTTATACAATCCTTCATTCATTTTCTCAACAAATATTTGTTCCGTGCTCGCCTAATTCAAAGCACTCACACTGAATCCTGAAGCAGTTTTAAAGATGTGCATGACAATTCTATAAAATCTTCACAGTGATCTCTTATGGGGCAAAATGTTTACTATTGAATCGTCTCCTATAAAATATGGCCCTTGTCTTTGAGAAACTGTAAATTTCTGGAGCAGTGTTTCTTAAAGAATAGGAACCTACTATTTCCTAATGGTACGTGAGATAGTTTTCAGGGGAATACAAGCTGCTGCTTTTCCTTGTTAGCCTGGCACAGTCTGTCTTCAACACTATCTAATAGTTCGTGTACATTTCCTTTGAAAACATAAAACAAAACAAAGCAGAATTTAATCAAACCAGAATTTAATAACTTCCTCCAATTCTTTAAAAATTTTTGTTTTGGTTGCTTTTCATTTCTGGAACATGGTAATGGTTGGCCATTTATGGTGGTGACGTGTGATTTCTGTTTAAAATAAACATAACTAAGATCTGACACAGAGAGCTAGCTGAAAGAAAAACGTAAACAACAGGACAAACCGTATCTGCACGTGGCAGAAGAGAATGACGCTGTAGAGGGATGTGTACGTGAATGAAATAAGATGCAGAGTATCTCCACAGTGGACTCTAACTCAGGGGTTCAAACAGGAGCTACAGAAGGAGCTCTGGGCACTGGATGCCTCTTCTTCCAGGAGGAATTCTGGAAGGCTCCCTGGAGGAAGCTTTCTATGGATAAAGACTCGCAGTGGAACCAGGGGCCTTCCAAATAGAGGGGCGTGACTGAGAAAGGTAAGCCTGCTGCCCTGGAAGGTGGTCACCCAGTTACACATGAATCAAAACCAGCAGAGGGCTTTTCCAACATGCTGAGTTCCAACTGTCTCCTCAGAGTTAAGGGTTCAGTGGTGAAAAGAGAATTTTCCAACTTCACTTTGACGAAGACTTTGGACCACTTGACTGTAGGGGACCAATGCAGAGCTAGAGGGCAGAAGGAAGGACTGAGCCTGGAGGCAGCCTTCCTATGCAGGTGGTCATTTCAGTATGGTGGGCTGCTTCCAGTTTCAGGGCTCCGGGTTGCAATCAATGGCTAGCTCAGTTTCAGCACGGTCATATGTCCCTTGAGTTGCCCATGAGGCTCACTTGCAGATTTGTGACAACCAGGCATTGGGAAGAGGATGCGTGGATGTGGGAGCTTTCTGGATGCCACTGGGCATCCAGTGGTCTTTGGAGGACACTGTGAAATGAGAATGCTACCATTCTGCTCGATCTCACTATTTATGGGCAGCAGTCTTCTTGGAATTTCCATCCTCTCTGGCGAGAGATTAGAAAGACTAGCATCTGGAAATTGCTTTGGAAGTAGACCGCGGTTGTGGAAGGAGATGGCATTTTCTGCCTTCCACTGACAGCGAGGATCAGTGATGGGGAGGAGGGTCTCATAGGCAAATGAAGACTCTGGTTCTGGTGGAACCATGGGATTAAACTGATCGCGAGCCCCAAATACACACAGTGCATCATACTCAGCACCTTGCGTTAAATTGCCAGATGGATAATGTTCTGGGCAGGGATTACAGCGTGGGTTATTTGAGAGGACGAGAAGATTGCTGACCCAGGCTGGGACAGTGGGCAAGCTGTGGGCTTGTCTGCAGTATTGAGCACATATTTCTAAGGCTTTCCAGGGAACATTAGTAAGCCATTGTCTGCTCGAGTGAGATGGGACTTTCAAAAGGACCATAAACATCCAAGCTGATGGCTAACATGGCTGGCCAAATCCAGCTGTTCATAGAATCAATGCCATTTAGCCAAAACCTTACCAAAATGGCACCATCCTCTCTATCATGGCATTCCAAGTGAAAGGGGCACTTTGAGAGGTGGATCCCCAAAGAGCTCTGATCTGATGACACCAGCAAAAATGCTGCAACTATGTGACAGTGTTGACCTCCACATCCTCACGGACAGAACCGAACAAGCCAGGGATCCAGAAGCTTCCAGAGTAGTTGCCAGGCATCTGAATTGAGAAAATTAATTTTCACCGGCAGGAGAGGGCTTCCTCTGTCATGAGTGATGGCTGCTCCCACTTAGTCAGCATTGCCATTCTGTCAGGCACAACACCACAGGCTCTGATGTATGTCAAATTTGCATTTTCTGGGTGCAGAGTCCAGGCAGGGGCATGGATGAAACATTTGCGTGGTTTTCGTAATGAGTACAAGGCAATCAACTGAAAAGATACCTCTGAAGCCCTCTGGTCTCCTATATCCTAGGTAAAGAAGATGGAGGAAAAAAGAAATAAAATAGCTATCATTAAAATAACAATGAAAAAGTAAATTTGATAAACCCAGGCTTGTCATCAAAAATCAAACCAGACATCTCAATACCATAAATTTCTTCTCTTGTACTGAAATTTCTTATATTGCACTGGAATATCATTGGGTCAATTAAATCCTGAAATAAATGACAAAGGAGGTATTGACAGGAGCTGGAAAAAAAAACTATGCATTTTCAAAGGAAAGCTAGGGATTTAGATGTTTGTTGTTTGGCATTTGACCTATGGCATAAAATTGTAGATTGTCTCCAAAAATTGTAAGTGGGGCATGGTTTTACAGGAGAGACACTTCTGCATAATAAGTTGTATCCTAACAATGAAATCTTGTATAAAAAGAGACAGTTAACAAGGCAGAGGAAAAGAGACAGTTCACCGAGTCAACAAAACATTTTGTGCTCTAGAAATGGATATGCAGAAACTGCACTTGAGCCGAGAGGTTGTGCTTTTGAAGCAAGTCGAACCACGTGTAATGTGGTGACTGAGAAAAGAGAAGTCTGCAGAGGATGAGGGTACATCACTGGAAAACTAATGAGTTGTTACATTTTGAGCCAAGATTGCATCTGACTGTTCAGAATGGAAGTAAGACAAGATCAGAGCAAAGTATAGAGAGTGGATATAAAACTTTGGGAATTCAGAGTGCAGACACTGCAACAGAAAAGGAAAGTAAGAAAAGAAACAAACTGATGATAGAGTCCAGAAGTTGCAGAATGAGACCATGTAGGTCCAATACTATTTTCTTTCTTCAATTATTTCCCCTCTTGGATTTTTCTGTCTTGTGATACCTAATGAGATATGCATGAACTTGTATATTCCAATACACCACAGGAATTAAACGCTTGGGCTGGGTGTGGTGGCTTACACCTGTCATCCCTATAACTCCGGAGGCATAGGTAAGAGGATCACAGTTTAAGGCTGACCCCAGGAGAAAAGCACAAGAATCTGCCTGAAAGAAAAATGGGCTGGTGAAGTGGCTCAAGTGGTAGAGCACCAATTTAGCAAGTGGGCTGCCCTGAGTTCAAATTCTAGTACCAAAAAAAAAAAAAGAAAAGAAAAAGGAACACATAAGCACAAAGGTCACCTATGGAAAACTCTTATGTCTCTGTATAATGGTTTATCTGTGAAATAGCATTGCCTAGAATGGAATTTGCTTTTGTGTGTGACAAAAGGTACCATGAGGCTCACGACAAGCCCAAAGTACTCACCTTTCATCAGAGAGAACCTGTGCCACATGTGATTCTATTGTGATTAAATGCTGCTACAATATCATTTGCTTTCTGCTTAATGCAAGCACTATTTGACTAATTTTCACCCTAAGCCCTTCTATGCTGTGTGAAGGTTGTGTCCTGCCCCAAAGCTCCTGTGTAGGGAATGAGTGACTCTGAAATACAGCCTGCATCTGCTCTCTGGCCATGCACCCTGGTATGGGGTGGCACAGGAAGCCCATGGGGGTGGAGGGATGGCTCTTTTTGATTTTCAAATTTGTACAGCATGGGCCACCAGTTGCATCAGAAGAAGCCCCTATTGGCCACCTGCAAACCTCATGCAATAGAAGGTCAGGGAAGAAAGTCCACCCATGTATAGCCCTGAGTTATTCACCGTAGATGTTTACTCACCACTAAACACTAGCATGGCCACTACCATGCTTCTTGAACTCCAATGTGCAGACCAATCATCTGAGATCTTGCTAACATGTGGGCTCTGACCCAGGAGGTTTGGTCCCCTAACAAGCTCTCAGGGAACTCTGATTAGCCTGATCCACTGGCCACACCGTGAGTAGCAAGATCTGTGGATGTCAAGGCCAAAGAAACCCATGGTAAACTCTGGCTACCATGGACCCTGCACTCTCTGCTGACCATGGATCCCACCCAGCTATCTTTCTGTCCCTGTGAACTTCAACCAGAATCCTCCCTACCTTACTAAACAGCCATCACCAAACCAAATTCACAGCATCCCAACCAAGAAAGGGGTAAAGAAAGTGAGCGAACATCCTGCTTCTTCCTGACCCTGGGTTATTCCACCTGCTTCTTCTACTTTCTAGGGAGAAGAGGCCCTTCACTCCAGCCTTTTCTGGAGCCAGGAAGGAGTCGTTGCTGACTAACCACTCTGTGTGGCTCTTATTATTTCTGTGTTACAGATAGGGAAACTGAGGCTCAATGCGATTACATCCCTGTATAAGAGCACAGATCAAGTGGGTTAACTTGTAGGAAATTAAACCGAGGGTGGATTCCAAATTCATGACCCTTCACATCTTGTCTCTAAATTTTAAGAAACTTAATTCGTATTGTCAATAAAGAGGACATTTTCCAATTTACAACTCTTATCAGGTGCCATGGCACCTGATGTAGAAGTGACACTGAAAGGCAGGTGGCACTGCGGTAGACATCCTTTTGTTTGTTTTAAACACAATTCTATTACTGTAGAGCCAAATGTGTATCTCAAGGAGTTTCTCCTAATATGACATTATCTCTGCTTCCTTGTGACAATTGATTCTGGTGACTATTTTTAAAGCATTTTGATCACGGACTAAAACTTCAATGTCAAATCTCCTCCATCCTTTCAAACATCGTGATTCTGAATAGAGCAGTGAGGGTCTTTTCTCCCGAGTGATTGGGGCCAGATGGGCGAGGGTCTGGAATGTTCATAGTGCAGGGGACGGCCAGCTCTGCAAACAGGGACAGGGCACTGCCTTCTAAGCAGCCAACCATCAAGGGCAGTCCCCGTGGACAGCACAGGCTGGCTCCCAGGAGGAATTCCTGCAAACTGGAGCTCTAGGCAGGGATGAGGGACAACGGTCAGACCAAGCACACAGCATAATCCCAAATGCACCCCCTCATTTAGTGGGTTCATGGCTCATGGGAAGCTGAGGAGGAAGGAAAATGATTTTGAGTTGCTTCAAGACCACTGTGGAGCTGAGGAACAACTGCTGGGAGACAGATGTGGCAGAAGCCAGGACTCTTGTGTTTGGGCACCAGTTTCTTCTTTTCCCAGAAGGTGGCTGTCTACCCACTTTGGCATGATAAACAGCTTTGCAAAGCATGCTGAGCTGAGACAGCAGCCAGCCCAGCAGAGTGGGGACACGGGGATGCACCCCACCCTAAACTGCCTTCAGTTAGCATGGAATTGACGTTACACCATTGCATTGCATCAATTTGCTTTCTAAGAGCCGGCACTTCCTCCTCAACTCTGCAGTTGTTTTTGTTATGCATAGTTAAGGACACACCTTGCTTTTTATACCACATAGTTCTTTTTATAAGGACTCACAGGAAGTCAGTCAATAAATATTTATTGAGCACTTATATGCCAGACACTGTTAGTCCCTTATAGAGCAGTGAACAAAGAAACCACATAAATGAAACTCACATTGTTGTTGGAGGGAATTTTTTTCTTGGGTCTCTGCCAGGCAAAGTTGTCAAACTCCTAAGAAAATTTCCTTCTTTACTGTGGTTACTAGGAAGCTCAGAGCCAAGTTCTTCAGTTTACCTCTAGCAATTTGCCCAGGATCTCAGGGAATGAATTGTTATACAGACCATGCCCCCAGTTTCATGTTGTTTTCCTCTTGATAAATTTTGTCATTTTTATCTTTTTAGGCTACCTTATGTCCTTATTAACTTTTTAAAAATAAGGGTGCTATAATGATATAACAATAACAGCAAATCCTTGGGACAGACATTGATGGGGAGATGTGATTTCTGGAAGTGAATCCATCTGGAAACACATGGTAGTTAGTGTGAGGCCATGCTGGCTGCTGGGGGTCACAGGTGGGCAGCCCAGCCAGTGCAGGTGAGAAACAAAGCCAGGGAAAAAGAGTTAGGGTGCCTGGCAGGATGCCAGAATTTAAAGGTGGAAGATCAGAGAGAAAGCACCATTGAAAGGTGGATGGAAAATAATGCAGAGATGTGAATGGAACCAAATTTGTGCCTCGGCAGTGAGCTGCTGGGTGGATTCTTCATTGTAAGAAACAGAACTGGACTTGATGAATCTGATGGGGAGAAAGGAGAGAAGTGTGAAGCTTACAGAGTCTAAAAAATCCCCAATTAAAGAGCTTCAAAGAGACAGGGTCCCCTCTGCGAGGATAACAGGTTTCACTGTTGGGATGAGAAGGCAGCAACTGTTTCCCACCTTCTTGTCTCGCTGCTGAAGAATCAGACTGCTTGACACGTGACAGGGTTGAGTGAATTGGGAAGTGAAGGAATGAATGAACGAAATGCCCATAAAACAATGTCTAGTTAGCGGCCGTGCACCTGCCCATCAGAGGAGTGCCTTCCCCGAACGTCTTACGAAAGCCACAGACAATGGAACGGGGTGTTTCAGACTCTTACCAAAGAAAGGGAGAATGGGCGTGGGGCAGGCTGGCAGGCTAGAGAAGGCAGTGGCTCTAGTTGTGGCAGTGGCATGTGTCCTGCTCCAGCTCGCTAGCCCAGGTCCTCCAATGTCTGGCAGGAAAGTAAAAGATGCAGGAAGAATCTCCCAGGCATCACCATCAACCCTCAAGATGGGGTTAGACCTAGGATGGAGGCAGCTGCGCTAGGTCAAAAAGGTGGAGATGCAGATGGTGTGAGCAAGGCCAGGGGAGGAGGGAGTAGCTCTCAAACCAGGACAACCCCAGAGTGACACATTTGGACACATATGTGTTTGTGGAGAAGTGAACCTGAACGCTGTTGGCCTCTGTTTTAAAGTCTAATACCCTTTGGGTATTGCAAGCCTGGGGAAATTGGGACCTCCAATCAGGAGCCACCAGGATCTCACTTGCTGGGCTCCAGCCCATCAGACCTCTTGCTGTTCCTTACACAGGTCTGCACTCATGGCATCATTCACGTGCAATTCTCAGCCCTTGGGTTTCACTGGGTTGCATCCTTTTTCTTTGCAAGGGTCACCTCCCCTTTGCAAAAGTCACCTTGCCAATTTGATGGATTTTATTTTCTCTACAGCACTTGTCACATTGATGGATTTTATTTTCTCTACAGCACTTGTCAACCTCCACAATAATCTTGCTTACAAACACATGCACTGGATGTCTCCCACTAAAGAGAATACGTTTCGTGAGGGCGGGAACCACGCCTGTTTCACACTTGTGTCCCAGAGCTAGACCAGCTCTGGTCTAGAATTACTTAGTAATTCTGCCTTATGTTCCTGGGGCAAACGCAACTTTGCTGTCCTGCACTGCCCTTCCCTAATACGTGATTAGGTCTGTTTTGTTGAAGCTTAAGCATTAAGTACACACACATATTCATATCTATATAATATGTACATTACACACACATATATGAAGTATTCCCTCTTTTAATTCTGTGGAAGGGTTTGTATAAGACAGAAACTATCTAGGCCTTGGAAGTTTGCTAGAGCCCTCTGTAAATCCTCTGAGCCTGTTGTTTTCCTTATGGGAAGATTTAAAAAAGACTGCTCAGTTTCTTAATAATCCCAAGACAATTCAGGCTTTTTCTTTTTTGGATTACTAAGGCAAGCATTTTAAAAACTTACCTCTGGGAACATCACATTTCATCTAAGTTTCTAAATGAAATCAGGTAGGAGTGGTTTACCTCTGGAGATTCTGGGGCTGTTCATACATATTTACAGTAAAACATATAAAAGAAAAAAGGGTCACTCTTGGACTGGTCAAGGATTAGTTAGTTCAAGGATTTTTTTTGGCAGTACTGGGGTTTGAACTCAATGGCCCACACTTGCTAGGCAGGCGCTCTACCACTTGTGCCCCTCCACCAGTCCCAAAAGAAGGATTTTAATCTGGTCTGTGCACTCAAATTCCATTGAAATTTCCTATTTGTTGAAAATACATGGGAATGAATGAATGTAGCTTAGTGTCTAGGGACAATGGTCCCCATACATAAACTTGCAGGCTCCCAGGGACACAGGCCTGGATGAGAAGTGTCCAGGTGACTCTGCCTTACATTTTCCCCAAGTTCAGACTCTGCAAGAAGGTATTTGAAGATCTCTCTGCCATTTCTAGGATTAGGTAAAAGCCACAGCAAGTTTCCATCAGCACGTTCCTTCCAGAGGCAGAGAAGAAAGACGGAGGGCATCCTAGGAGGGATCGAATTGCCATGAACTAAACTGTGAGCTGAAACTAAAGACAGCCCTGTGGCATGGCTACATTTTCTGCAAATGAAATTATTATGTGACTTATTTTATGTCTGGGTCATTACTATGCTAAAAAGGATAAGTAGATTAAAATGAAAGGAATTTCAGAACAAATGCGGGAAGGAAAGCATTATTAAGTTTTTGGATGTCATGAGCTGTCACAAAGTTTGGAATTAATCATGACACCGTGCAAAATGGTAAAATATTTGCAAGTAAGGAGAAGGTAGAGAAAGCAGAGCCTGCAAATTTCTGCCAGCTGTGCACTTACAACTCAGCCTTGCTGTGGGAGTGTCTGACAAATGGATTTACTATTTTGTCAACTCTAGTAAAGTGTTACAAAACTGCAACAAAACTGTCTCTGTGCAAACAATTGTTTTAACAAGGGTCTTTACCTCAAATGACCTCAAGTCAGGGCTTTCTGGGTAAGCACAAAGCCAGAGAGTAAACTGAAAATATTAGAAATTCTTTCTCTTGAAATTATACTGAACATTAGGATTGCAGGCTTTTTTCCTCCCCAGTTCTTCTCTCAGTCTTTTGGTGTGACAACATTCCTTTAGTTTTTGTAGGGAAAGAGTACAGGGAGGAAGGGACAGGGATATTTGAAGTAGCACTGGAAGGGGCGGGGGTGGGGGGGTGTCCAGAAAAGGAAAGAGGGGAGGTGGGTCCATCATTTAAAGTCTATCAGCTTCATCTACATATAGGCAGGAAACACTTGTCTGTCCTGACCAACTCCCAGAAGTGATGCCTTGCTACTTGAGAAAAGTATAGGGTGAAACTGGAGCTCTGCTCCCCTCCCACCCCCATGAGCAGTAAAATCTTAGAAACCTCTCATCTTTACACTTTATCAGAACCTCAGGGGAAGACATTAGCCGAAGTCTATGTGTGATCTTATGGATTTTTCTGGAAAATGGGACTAGGTCAAGTTCTTTGAACATTTCTTTAAATCCTGAAACTAAATTCATAAAAACTCACTGTTAGAAACCCAGGAAAGGAGTTAGGTAGCTTTTTCAAGAGTCCTTGAAAAAGGACTGAGTCCTTCACGACTCAGTGAAGGATAATGTGTCAAAGACTACATTTAAATTTAGAAGGGTTCTCTGGCTTTGAGAAGGATGTTCAAATAACGCAAAGCTAATTTTGCAGGAACTTTGTCAAACTTGTTAAAAAACAACAAAGGGAAGGGAGGCAACAAAGCACCTGCAGGTGATCCGCACTGTTACCCACACCAAGTTTTAGGAGCCCTAGGCGGGTCACCTTCTGCACTTGGAGGCCTGAACTGGAGTCTAATCTCAATCTTCCCTGTGCATGTCTAACCCCAGTCACCTTAGTCACCTTTTCATCGGGGTGGGGGAGGGGGTGTTACAGTCGCTTCCAGTTTATTGATGAAATTGAGGCTATGGCTTAGTGTTCTCTCTCTCTCTCTCTCTCTCTCTCTCTCTCTTTCTCATATACAAACACAGAGTAGCTTTTAAAAAGTACATAAACCAACCCAACTCAAACTAAAAATAACTTTCAGCAACGCTGTTACTATAGATTAGAATGAAATGTCGCCGCTCCCCCTTCTCCCCCGCAATTCCGGAGGATGTCAGTCAGTCACGGTGGACCCAGCCTCAGGAGCAGAAAGAGGGACAGCCTCTGCTGGGGGCGCCAGCGGCCCTGCCATAGGTCCGGTAAACCGGGAGAAGGCGCCCCGCCGGCATATTCCTCTGGAAAACCGAAGCGTCTTTCTTTGAAGCTGGGGTCAGGAAGATTTACGACTTCCTCCTCGACGGACAAACCACAGACCAGCTGGGAAGGGCGAGCAGGGTGTCCGTCGAAAGTCTGGGAACCGCGATGCTGGTTCTGCCGGCGCTCCGGGACGCGCGGTGCGTCTTCGGCTCCCGCAGGGGACGCCGGTGTCGACCCCGAGGACAGAGCGCAGCGTGTGGCCGCCGAGGGATTTCTGCCCAAACTTTAGCACCAACTCTTTCCGAGGGCGAAACGAGGGGCCGCGGCCGGCAGTCACTCAGAGTCCAAGTTTCTCGCTGCGCATCCCGCATCCGCGCCCCGGCTCGGTGCGCGCGGAGAGCCACGGCCCGGGACCCGCGGCTGGCGGCCCCAGCAGGGCCGCTGTAAGGCGGGTGGCACCTCCAGCCCCCAAGGAGGCGGCGGCGGGAGTCGGGAGCCGCGAGGAGGGCGGGCCGGGACGGGCAGAGGGGGAGGGCGGCGCGGCGAAGGGGAGGAGCCGCGGCGACAGACGGCGGCGCGCACCAACCCGCGGCGGGCAGGCGGGAGCCGCGCAGAGGCCGGCCGGGCGCGTTGCGGGCGCCGGGCGTAGGGTAGGGGGAGTCGGAGAGCATCCTCCTCCCGGGAGCCGCTTTCGCGCGGCGGCGGCTGTGGCGGCGGCGGCGGCGGTGGGGACTGCTCCGCCCGGATCCCTCGTTGGCCAGAAGCTGCGGGCGCCGGGGGCGGGGCGGCCAGGGGATCGCTGCGGCCCTGGGCTCCTCTGCCTACAGCTGGATGTGCAGGGACCTTGCGGGCCAGTCCGAGGCCACGGAGCGGCGGGACTTGCCTGCGCCGCCCTCCCGGGCATCCTCCCGGTGATGGAAGCCGCCGCCACCGCCGCCCCTGCGGGCTTGTGCTGCGCCCCATCCGCCGCCGCCGCCGCCGCCGGAGATAGGGACAGATTCGCCGTGCGGAGGCCGGGAGCCAGCGAGAGGGAGCCTCTCGGCCGGGAGCTGGGTCCCGTGTAAGCCACCCTGCCCCCCCCCCACCGTCGGCTCTAGCCCGCTTCGCTCCCCGGAGCCAGGAAGGAAGCTGCGGTCCCGAGAGAGTGGAGGAGACGTCGCAGGAGCCGGGACGCACCGGGCACGGCGGAGCGCGGAGCAGGGCTCGGGGCCCGGTGAAAGTTTCCCTTCCCGAGCCGCAGGGCGCCCGCTGCCGGGAAAGTCTGCTCAGGGCTAGGGCTGCGCAGTCCCGCGGCCCCCTCGGAAGCGCGGGGACCCCCAGCAGAAGACAGCAGGAGAGGGATCGAGGAACGAGTGACAGCCGGAGAGTCCGCACATCGGCGACCCCGGGACGCTGCGGGGCGCGCCCGCCCCTTCAGGTGAGCGGGGAGACGGCGGACCCGAGGGTGGGCGGAGGAGGTAGCCGGGAAGGAGATCGGGGCGCACCCACTCACTCCGCTTCCCCTCGCAGGTCCTGCTCGGAGCCGCTGCCATGGGAGAGCCAGCTCTGGGCGCTGGGGAGCACCCGCCGCTGCCGCCGCGCCCGCCTCGGATCCGCGGCCCCAGCCCCGGCGCCCGCAGCCGGCCCGCTGCGTCCCCTCCCCGGGCTGCAGGGCCGCCTCCACCGCCTTGCCGGCCCGGGCTGTGCCTGTGATGAGCCGCAGCTCGCCGCGAGCCCTGCCCCCGGGCGCGCTCCCCCGGCTGCTCCCGGCTGTGCCTGCAGCCGCGCCGCGCGCCCTGCTCCCGCCGTGGCCCCGGCGCCCAGGACGCCGCTGGCCTGCGTCCCCGCTCGGAATGAAGGTGTTCCGCAGGAAGGCGCTGGTGCTGTGCGCGGGCTATGCACTGCTGCTCGTGCTTACCATGCTCAACCTCTTGGACTACAAGTGGCACAAGGAGCCGCTGCAGCAGTGCAACCCCGACGGGCCGCTGGGGGCCGTGTCCGGGGCAGCCGGGGCCGCCTGGGGGCGCCCGGGGCCGCCTCCTGCCGCGCCACCCCGCGCGCACAGCCGCTTGGACCCTCGCACTCCGTACCGCCCTCCCGCCGCCGCCGCCGCCGCCGTCGGGGCGGCTTCTGCAGTCGCGGCGGGGGTCGTGGGGGCCGCGGCTCCTCCGGGCAATGCCTCTCGGGGCGCCGGGGGCGGCGGGGACAAGCGGCAGCTGGTCTATGTGTTTACCACGTGGCGCTCGGGCTCGTCCTTCTTCGGTGAGCTGTTCAACCAGAACCCCGAGGTGTTCTTCCTTTACGAGCCGGTGTGGCACGTGTGGCAGAAACTGTACCCGGGGGACGCTGTCTCCTTGCAGGGGGCAGCGCGGGACATGCTGAGCGCGCTTTACCGCTGCGATCTCTCGGTTTTCCAGCTGTATAGCCCCGCGGGCAGTGGGGGGCGCAACCTCACCACGCTGGGCATATTTGGGGCAGCCACCAACAAGGTGGTGTGCTCGTCGCCGCTTTGCCCCGCCTACCGCAAGGAGGTCGTAGGGCTGGTGGACGATCGCGTGTGCAAGAAGTGCCCGCCTCAGCGCCTGGCACGCTTCGAGGAGGAGTGTCGCAAGTACCGCACGCTGGTCATCAAGGGCGTGCGCGTCTTCGACGTGGCCGTGTTGGCGCCGCTGCTTCGAGACCCAGCCCTGGACCTCAAGGTCATCCACCTGGTGCGTGATCCTCGCGCGGTTGCCAGCTCGCGCATCCGCTCCCGCCACGGCCTCATCCGGGAAAGCCTGCAGGTGGTGCGCAGTCGGGATCCCCGAGCCCACCGTATGCCCTTCCTGGAGGCCGCCGGCCACAAACTGGGCGCCAAGAAGGAGGGCATGGGTGGCCCAGCTGACTACCATGCCCTTGGCGCCATGGAGGTCATCTGTAACAGCATGGCCAAGACACTGCAGACTGCCCTGCAGCCCCCGGACTGGCTGCAGGGCCACTACCTGGTGGTGCGGTACGAGGATCTAGTGGGGGACCCCGTCAAGACCCTACGGAGGGTGTACGACTTTGTGGGGCTGCTGGTGAGTCCTGAAATGGAGCAGTTTGCTCTGAACATGACCAGTGGCTCCGGCTCCTCGTCCAAGCCTTTCGTGGTGTCAGCACGCAACGCCACGCAGGCAGCTAACGCCTGGCGGACGGCGCTCACCTTCCAGCAGATCAAACAGGTGGAGGAGTTTTGCTCCCAGCCCATGGCGGTGCTGGGCTACGAGCGGGTCAACAGCCCCGAGGAGGTCAAAGACCTCAGCAAGACCCTGCTTCGGAAGCCCAGGCTCTGAGAAGGGGGTCCCAGGGGATCTGATGCCCTCTGGGGACACCCATAAAGAGGACTACGTTGTGTTTCAACAAACACAGCCCAGACCCAAGCTGAGGACGCCCACATAGTCTATTATAGATGTGTAATATAAATAACCACGCGGGCACTTGCTGTCAATGTTTTGAGTCAGTGAATTTCAAGGAACACACACACACACACACACACACACACATGCACACACATGCACACACTCCTCAGAAAAGGCAAGACTTGAAAGTTCTGACCAGTCCTCCCTCCGCTCCTGTCCCGGTTTCCCCCTCCTCCCCTTTTATCCCACTTCTTATCCTTTCCCCCACCTGCCTTCCATACTGAGGTGGAATGGTGATAAAATCAAGTTCCAGTAACCCAAATCTTGTTTACAAAATTTTTGTGGTATCTGTGAACATGTATAAGAGTCATTAGGATTGGGGGTGGGCTGGGTGGAGAAAGGGGAAGAGGTCCAGGAACAAAAACTCCCTAGGTGTGATAAACTGAGCAGGCATTCTTCAGAAGTTGACTTTTGTGTAAACAACAAAGGTGACATGTGAGTATTAATAAAGAAGATAATAAATAATATTCTTTTTTTTATATTTGCCTCCGTTCCTTTGGATTGACCTGTGTTACAGTTCTTTATAATTTCAGATCACACCTGCTCCCCCACCCCCATGTCCTGGAGGACAGCTGAATGGGGAGAGGCTTCTGGCTCCCCAATAATAACCTGGGAGTTGATTTCTCATATGTAAATCACAGCCTGCCCAGTGCCCAGGAATGGGACAAATCTCCACATTGGACAGGCATCACTGAACAGGGCGGTAGAAGAAAAAGCACACACCATTCTCCCATTCAGCTTTGAGTTGGGAAAGGAGGAAGCAAACCCCTGGAGGGTTTGAAAGCAGGTGGTTCTGATTACTACTGTATTGAGTTAAGATGGGGGACCCAGAAGCAGAGGGCGATGTTTTTGTTCTGAGGTTGGTACAGAAAAAGGATTGTGTACGATTAGAAAAAGTTTGATGTTTAGAATACAAGCCTCAAAAATGAGTATGACCCTGTCGCTGTTGATGGCAGCAGCTTCTTTGGTTAGCAAAGTGACACAGTGACAGAATTATCTGCAGTGTTCTTTTCTTTCTTTTTCGCCTTTGACACAGTGTCTGGAGGCACAGGAAGGCAGGGAAGTTTTATCTGAGAACCTTCAGGGAACCCACAGGCTTTCCCTCCCAGTCCTTGCTTCTCATCCAAACTAGCACAAAAGTGAATAGGATTTTGTAGCTTACTTGGATGCCGTGTGTAAGGAACTTCTTTGTCATGTTCCCTAAAAGTAAATTTGCAAAGAAAATACCATGTTACAGACACTGTAAGGCTCTGGCAAAGAGCTTCTTTTAGATATGAAAATGAATTATGGGGAAGAGGAAGTAAAAAATCTTAGCGTGTAAGATTTTGATAATTTGGTATTTTCCAGGGAGAAAACCATTGAGCTTTCCTGCCGTAGTTAGGCTGTTTCTGTGTCCTGACCCAATTCTGTGCTGAAGTACTCTCTCTGTTCAACATCATAGTGTGGTAAGAAGTTGTGAAGCCCAGTACTATACATAGCTGTGTATTACGTTAAATTCACCAAGTCCAATTTCAATATCATCAGGGCTTTATTTCCTTATAGTTCATTTTGAGATTTCTGAAAGACAACAGGAATAGCTAAGATGCGGAAGATTTTGTTTCAGGGAAAATGTTGAAAACAATATGTATATGGGAAATCTTTTGGTACAAGGTGACTCGTAGGTGTGATTGTCACTCAGTGTGAAATCTAACTACATTGGTAAGAATTCTACAATGAATAAGCATATAGGTTTTAACCTATATGGATTTTATAATATTCTAGAGTGAGTGTTTCTTAATTTACCAAAATAGTTTCTAGTATTGTGTTTATTAAGCTAGATTACAGCTATAATATATCCATCATATTTTTCATATTTTTGTGGTAATGCCTGGGCTGAGTTATCTTCGGCAGCAGTAGAATATTTGGAAGAGCTTTAATTTAAGAATACTTTAAAATTAAATGAACAAAATAAATATTAATGTTGGATGACTAGCGATGAAAAGGGTTTAGCAGGAAATTAAGATAGCATCATTAAAAAGCAACCACTCTGAATAAAATAACCATTTAAAAACAAATTTCATGTGGTACAGGATGAGTTCTTATCAAGCACAGTGAAATTCTCTCCTGGTTCTTGAGCAAAGAATTTTTAAGCGGCGCACTCCAAGGACTGGGATTGCACTCAGGTACAATTATGAGGCTTTTGGATCTTGTATTTAAAACTCGTTAGATGCTACACCGCGCCTTTGTGGCCTACAGCACATTCAAGGCCTCTGCTCAGATGAAATTTTAAGCCAATGCCAACAGTTCACCCTTTCACTGTTTGCACAGGGTTTCTGCCTGCAAGTCCCTTGTTTTGTAGCAGCTGTAGTATTCTCTCCACTCTGTCACTCTTGGGCTCTGTGATTTGAAAAGGTGAATTTTTGCTCCTGGACATCTGCACCTAGCTGCATTCTAGGAAAGTGAGAAGGGTGTTAAGGCTGAGATAGTCGAATCAGTGGCATTCAGCTTCCACAGCTGAATGAGAAGGACAGAAAGATTTTTGGTGTTAACAAGCTCCTGTCAGTCCTGGTGCAGGCAGACCTGTGGCATGAACAAATTGCAAGAGCGCCTGGGACCAGTTCAGAGACAGCATGGATGCAAGAGCTCCTCCCTCATTTCCCAACCCTGCAAGGTGCCCATCAGCAGGAGGAAATATTCTTCAGAGTGGGTTATCAGAGTGATTTTTATTTTTAAGTTCTGCTCAACTGCACTGTGACTTTGGGATATATTTGTTTGTTAGAAAGCTCTATTTAGAAAATGAAGTCCGTGCCATGCATTTAGTGAACAGTATGAGCTTGGACAAGGCGGAGGCCCAGGCTGGGTGCTTGGGTTTCAGGAGGTCCAGAGCTACTCAAAGGCTGCATTCAGGCTGACCCATGGGACACCTGGCAGGCAGGGATCAGAGTACATCTGTACTCTTCAGCGTCCTCTACACACTGAGTACTGGATAAATATTTATTAAATAAGTGAATGAAATATGTGAGTATCAAGTTTTGAAAGCACTCAGAGGGCAGGAGTAAAGGAATGTGGTACCTGTTTGGAGAAAATGCCAGCTACTCAGCAGTTTGCTGATGGAAGTGGGCTCTATGTAGATGTAGGGTGTGAATTCCAGGTGCATCTTTGAGATTCCCAGGGTGAGTGAGCACAGACCAATACTTCCCACTGAAGAGTTAGAAAAAAAAATTGCAGAATTGATGAAGGTGGAGAGCTAAAAGTTTCAAAATAAGGAATTACTTTTTTTTTTTTTTTTGGTGGCAGTACTAGGGTTTGAACTCAGGGCCTTGCACTTGCTAGGCAGGCGCTCTACCACCTGAGCCACACGTCAAGCCCTTTTTTTTCTGCTTTTGGTATTTTTTTCCAGTAGGGTCTCTCACAGTCTATGCCCAGGTCAGACTGGACAGTGATCTTCCTAGTTATGCTTCCCAAGTAGGGGGATGATAGGCAAATGCCACTGTGCCCACTTTTTTATTGGTTGAGATGGTGGGCTCAAGTACTTTTCAAGAGGGCTGGCCTAGATCTCTGTCTCCTGAGTAGCCAGGATTACAGGTACGAGCCACGGTGCCTGGTTTGGGAATTAGGCTTTTAATATTTGCTCTCCTAATTGCGTGAACAGAAGAAACACAGAGACAACCTGTAGAACAAATGAGGTCCAGAGGCCTAGGAGAAGGCTATGAAGTTCACTTTCACAGAAGCCTTGTGATTGCTGTTTTAGTGCTGCGAACATGCAGACTGAAGGACTGCAGTGTGAATTTTACCCAGGCACAGGAATGACTACTCTTGACGTTTTTCCTCTTGTAATGCTGAATAAGACAATGCCTGTATCTATGCATTGCCTGCCTGCCTGCGGCCAGTTCCTTCCAGGATTGTTGTCACCTACAGTACAGTTGTGGCTGGATTAAAGTGCTGGTTTGAAATTAATGTGAATTTGGATGAGACTATTAAGTTCTCAGACCCTGGGAACTGGGCAATTAAGTAATGATTATGTTTGAAACCCAGTCACTAGACATGGCTTCAGGAATACGAAGAGTGAAAAAAAAAAGATGTTTCTTATTTGTGGTCATAGTAAACAGGGATGAGATGTCACTTTAATCTCCCTCTCCAACCTTCTTCTTTCCTTACACACAGTGTACACGCCCACGTGTGCTTGTGGGGACACACGCTATTGTTGAGTTCCTGTGTTGTCTTGAAGGAGCCTTGACAAGAGATCACTGCCCCCCCACCACCCTTTTTGTGGTGTTAGGGATTGAACCCAGGCTCTTGCACATGCTAGGCAATGTGCAAGCCACATCGCCAACCAAGAGAACCTTTTAATACCTGCTAACGGGTATATGGTGAGTTGACTTTGATCTCAGGTCTCTGGAGAGTGAGTGGCCAATTATTCTATCAGAACCTGTGACAATTTGGTGTCAAGATCCAATGTGGATAGGTAGAAAATGACAAACTCAATTTGAGAAATGACTCCAGGTGTGTGATGGGATGTCCCCAGGTAGATGCATTGTTTACAGACCCCTTTTGTCACTCACCCTGAGGCAAGCCCTTTCAAATCTGTCATGGCTAAGAAAATAATTTTTTGAAATGCTTTCCCTCCTTCCTGGACATTAGGCTGTACTTTTGCAGTTCAAGTATGAGCCACTGAAGTGCTCTGGGATGGGCTATGGTACAAGTGTTTAATAATTGAGATTATAAGATTTGACTTTTATTACATCTGATACAATTCTCACCCTTAATCAAATTACACTAAAGAAAATGTGAAATCTTGCAGAACACATCAAGTTTACAGAATGGGAAAGTTTATGACCCAGTGTTTGGGGATGGTGTTTATGAACTTGAAGGAGCTTTGTAGGAGCCCATCACTTGGTGACAGAGTGATAATGAGGCTCAAGGTCAAAGCTTAACTTGTGGTCAAATCAGTTATCTGTGAAGAAATGGCAAAAGTATTTTGGGGCTGCTTGAACTGTTGGCTTGTGGTAGTCACCCTGCCAAATGAATGATGGCAAAAATAATCACCGCAAGGCAGATGCTGGTGGCTCACGCCTGTAATCCTAGCTACTCAGGAGGCAGAGAGCAGGAGGCTCAAGGTTCAAGACCAACTTGGGCAAAATGAAAGTTAAGACCCTATCTCAAAAATACCCAACACAAAAAAGGGCTGGTGAGTGACTCACATGGTAAAGTGCCTGCCTAGCAAGAGTGAGGCCCTGAGTTCAAACCCCAGTGCCATTAAAAAAAAAAAGTCACTGTAGCTAAAAGCTATACTCAGAACCATTTTGAAACAACTTACATCCCAGATAGGTAGATAGGGCTTGATTGAAATTCAACTTGAAGTGGTTAGTTTTCTGGACAGGACCAGCTACATAATTTGCAAAACTCAGTAACAAATGAAAATGTATTGTTCCTTGTTAAAAAAAAAGTTAGTAAGCCTTTCAAGATGGCAACTACAGAGAATTAAGCCAAGTGTGGCTCCATTCTAACCATGGGGCTTTGTGTAACTATGCAGGCTGTACACCTCTGGGGTTCCAGTCTCCAGATGCAGGAAATGAAATGCCTAGCCACAGAATATAGCAAATATGGGTGCGAAGGAAAATGGGGTGCCCAAGTCTGAGCTATTGTGCACAGCTATAATGAAAGCAGATGCACTAGTGTACATTGCGATGAAATTCTAAGGCATTAAATGCACATGCAGTGAATAACGTTTGGTGGCTGCAGCAAGTGACCAGGCATACCCTCTCAGTCACTGATTGGGCTTGAGGACACACAGGATGATCCTGTGGACGATGGAGACAGCAGTTCCTGGAATCCTTCTCAGAAGAATGGGTTGGTCAGCTTACATGTGGATGCTGGCAAGTTTTGCAGCTACTATTCCCTTCCTTCTGGAACTTTTGTGGGACTCTCCTCCTTCCATCTGCTTAGTATGTAATAAAGACAGAAAGTCCAAGCAGAGAGCACAAAGTCAGGTTACAATGAACTTAAGGAATAAAGATGTGAGATGTACGAAGACAACTGGGATACCTCCTTATTATGTAATGTGTGGCTGGCCGAGGTAGTTTTTATTATAGATTTAATACATCACATTTTCTCCTGGGTACCAATTCTCTACCTTCTCTGCTCCTCTCCCTGCCTCTCGTTTCTTCTTCCCATTTTATCCTCTTCCTCCTCTCCTCTTCCCTTCCTCTCCTTTTCATCCTTTTCTTCCTCCTTCTTTTACAGGGTCCCATTGTGTACCCAAGGTTGCCTCGAACTCCCACTCCCCCTGCCTCCACTTCCTATGTGCTGAGATTGCAGGCATGTGTGTCACTACACTGGGCCAATTTCTTCTTTTCTTTGTTAATTCTTACTCATTATTGAAGATCCTGGATCTTTTTGAAGCTGTTATTTAAGAGCCCGGCTCCAAGGTGCAAGAAATCTTTCTGTTCCCTGTTCTCCCTTGCTGCCTTGTGCACAGATCTGTCAGAATGTGTCACTGCAGACTGGAATTATTGGTTCATAGGCCTATTTCCCTTTCCTAGGCTAGACCCTTCAGGAGGGAAGGGATGGGGGTCTTAATTTGTGCTTCTGTATGTCTCACCAATGCCAGAGCAGTGCCTTGCACATAAGTCTGTAATAAGTGAGTACTAAATGAAAGATGTAGAGTAAGAAGCCAGAACAGAAGGGACTGGGGACAATATTTGTCAAATAGGTTTTAGAGTTGGTACAGCCAGGTCCCACTGTGTCCTGTCCTGCATATAGTGGTAGGCAGAAACTGAGAGAGCAAGACAAATGAACACAGATGAAAGCAATGCCTGAGGAAGGCCTCAAAAGTGGCTTTTCCATATGAGTGTTTGAAATAGAGAAACAAACAAATGAGAACCCTCCAAAATAAAGTTAGCAAGTGAATTACAGTCAAACAAAAGCAATGCATTTTTTTAAAGATCCGAGTAGGAAAACGTTTTATTGGAATGTGGGTTGAGGCTGTGTAGTTGTTTTTGACAAGCAGAGGTCACCGTCAGTATGACCATCTTTTAAGCATTTCAGGGACTGGAAAAATTTCAAGAAACAGCGTTGAGGGCTAAATATTACCTTTCCATTTTCAGATGCCCCAGTTCTTCTGGCAAATTCTCAGTCTCTCTAGGATTGAACTACTTCCTGGGAGAAATGAAACTATTTCAGATTCTTATATGTGTGTTCAGTATTTGCAGGAAGGATGGCATTGCCTTATTACCTTCCAAGAGAAGAACAGAAAGGCAACACGTCTTTCTGAGGTGATGGCCTTGACACCTGTGGTTTTCAGCCCAGTTATTTAACCAGGCCTACTTGCTGGCCAGGCCTGTGTTCTCCCATGGCTGTGAGCTCTGAGTTCCTTTATGGAGGTGAAATCTGTGCTCCAGGTAGTTTTCATTTATATTTTCACATTTCCCAGGCGAGTCTTTCATGTGCCGTGTTGTCTGTGACTTGCCATCACCATTTTAATTTAACTTTCAAACACTCTTAACGAGCAAGAGTGACGGGTTTCAGTCCACGTGCAGAGTGCTTTCTAAGTAGGGCTCCATTGGACTCTCCTAACAATTCCACGAGGAGGTATTATGGTGGTCTCCATTTTGCAGAAGGAAATACAAGTTTAGGTAGGTAATTTTATTTATTATCTTTTTGCAGTACCAGGGTTTGAATTCAGGGCCTTACACTTGCTAGGCAGGTGCTCTACCATTTGAGCCACTCTGCCAGCCAAAAAACTTAAGACTTTTTTTTTTTTGGTAGTACTGGGGTTTGAACCCAGGGCCACCCTCTTGTTAGAAGCTAGGCTCCCACTTGAGCCTCATTCCCTAGCTCTTTTTTTCTTTAGTTACTTTTCAGTTAGGGTCTCTCATTTTTGTCAGGGGTTGGCCTGGAATTGAGATCCTGCTGATTTCCGTATATCTGTGCTTACAGGTATGTATCAACACAGCCAGCTTGTTGGTTGAGATAGGGTCTTGATAACTTTTTGCTTGTGCTGGCCTTGAACTGTGATTCTCCTGGTCTCCACCTTCTGAGTAGCTGGGATTATAGGTGTGAACCACAGTGCCTGACTCTAGGTGCATAATTTTCTTAAAGTCATACAGCTAGTGAATGACAAACTTTCCTTCTATTTGCTTGGTACACACTTGTCCATTTAAAGGTTACCAACAAAGTAACTTCTCTGTCCCACCCAAATGCTTCCTAAGTACTCCATCCAAATACCTTCTACACTTCGCCTGCAACACGGAATATGTGGTAGGGTCTTTAGAGCTGCAGCTGTGTGCAACAGAAAGAAAAAGGTAATTGTTATTTTAAGGACAGTTGGTCAAAATCCCTCTTAGAATGACTTTTGTTCAGGAAACATTGAAATCAGTCATTTTGGGTTAGAAAGAAACTATGTAAAAAACCTGAATAGGAAATTTGGAGGTAGAGAGAAAGAAGGGATAATAAGGGACAAGCCCCATGACAGGATGCTGGTGTCCAAGAGGAGAGGCCACAGTCAGCTCCCTGGAAGGCAAGAGACTGGCCAGGAACAGGGATGGCAGGTGTCTAGCTTGGAGCTACTGAGCCACCATGCAGCCATCACTGTTGTCCCAAACTTCTGGTAAAGGTTCTACAGTACCTTTGCAAGTTGAAGGGGTTAGGACAGTGCTACCTGGGCTGACAGGAGGCAAAGCTAGCCAGTTCCCACCAGAGGTGAAACCCAGAGAGGCCAGTGGCAATTTAGTGGAAGCCGGAAGTCAGAGCTGGAGCTGACCTATGGGGTTGGATCACAGAGGCCTCCCCCAACTGAGTCTCTTCTCAAAGCAAGCTTCTGTGATGAAGTTGTAAAGCGTCGGTGGCCTCAGCCCAGCTCAAGTTACAGGGGAGGTCTGGGGGCCTGACACAAGGCCTGTACCTCGAAAGGCTGCACAGGTAGGATGGGTGGGCAGAGACATAGCAAGGTTAGGAACTGTTGGCGTGGTACATTCTTTGGTTCCTACCAGTCTTTTACCAATGTCTCTGTAGAGTATCTGGGGATCAGAGAAGAAGGGCACCTTGGATTTCTGGTCAAGCTTTGGGAGCTGATGAAGTTGGAACCAAAGCAGACAGCTGAGGTGTCTGAGTGTCAGTCTGGGATCTTTGATTGCAAAACCAACTCATGTGGAGTAGAAATAAAGGTCAATTGGAAAAGATGGGGGGCATCCACAGGTGGGGAGCAGCTGAAGAGCTGGGCCAGAAACTCTTTGGTTCCTTTTTTTTTTTCCGTCCCTCCCTCTCTCTTTCCCTGTGTTTTTTTCCTCTCTTTTCTTTTCATTTCTTTCCCTCCCTTTCTCTCTTCTCATTCTTCCTTTCTTTGCCTTTCTCCACATATTCAGAAGTCCTGGAAGAGAGAGTTGGATTTGTTGAGGTTGGATCAAGTGTTCATTCCTTGGCACCTGAGCAGGGGCCCTTGGCTGAAAGTCCCACCAATCTGCAAACAATAGGGGCTAGTCATTTCTCACCAAAAGATCAGGCATAATCATTAAAAGTAGAGGAAATGGATGCCAGGAGGTCTTAAACCAGTACATGTCTTCTGTACTCATTTGATACATTTATTGTTATGAATGGGTAATTGGGGACTATTTTCTTTAAAGTCCGTTACACATGAGGTTGTCCACATTTCATTGCTATGTTAAAATGTGGGCAGAGATAGGCCTCATTAGTTAATTGGGCTGCCATGCTTGTTGAACACAAATAAGACCATTCATTTATTTAGTCTTCATTAATGCAGATGGATGGGATGTCAGGGAAGATTCATGTGGTGACATTCCTGTAGGTGCCATATTTTGTGATGTGCTTTCCTTCAGGTTTTTATAAGTATGCCATTTTACATGTCCAAAATACTTTGGTGTTTACTAAAGATATTGCTGGCTTCCCACCCACTATCCAGTTTTGTCTTCTTTTTTACTCCCAGAACCTTAATTTTGTTCAGGGATGCAATATGCTCAGCTAAAAATATTTCCTAGTGTCCTTTGTGGGTAGGAATGATGGTGTGACGGCCACAAGATGTAAATGGACGTCAGCTGGGGTATCTGGGTGAGTTTTGGATTTCTGATATAAGCAGGGCTTCTTCTTGCCCAACCCCCTCCCTCCTTCCCTCCCTTACTTCCTCCCCTCGTGTCTTTCACTTTCTTTTTCTTTGCCTTTCTCCACATATTCAGAAGTCCTGGAAGAGAGAGTTGGATTTGTTGAGGTTGGATCAAGTGTTCATTCCTTGGCACCTGAGCAGGGGCCAAGGAATATTATGGAATCATACTCTCCCTTGTGAGTGACAGGCATTCACGATGGTAAAAGCTGCTTTCAGAAAGATGGAGGGACCAGGGGTATCATCAGCCATGGGCCACTAGTCTCCAGAATACTTGAGATGTGGGGAAAATACACATGTACTCATGTCAGCTGTTGCTGCCAGCTTTCTGTTACAAGCAAACAACCCTAATGAGCTCACCAAATAGTCTGTTAATATTTTATTAGGTCATTTGAGACTTGTAACCATGACTAGAGGTGTCATTATGATTCTTCTTTTATAGAAGAAACAGGGGGGAGAAATGAACCAAGCCTTGTATGCACATATGAATAATAAAAGAAAAATGAAAAAAAAATAGAAGAAACAGATTCAGAGAGGCTACAAGGTTGGTTCGAGTGCTGCAAGTCAAGCAGATGTCAGCTTTGGTGTCTAGTCTTACGTTCTCTCTACTTAACCAGTGGTTCCCAACTGGGTATGGGACTGTCCCTGAAATCAAGGGTGGGGAATGTTATGGAGGATAGCCTTTGAGTTTTTTATTTTTGCCATGAATGGGAAAGGGTACTGGTCTTCAGTAGACTGGGAACATCAGTGTTGTTCCATGTTCCGGCCAGTTCCTTGGGATGAAGAATTGTCCTGCTGTCACTGCAGTGTGGTTCCTTTGAGAAACAGTAACCGAAATTAAGCCAAAGAAAATTATATACTTACTGATTCAGAACCAAACACAAGACTGGCTCCTAACTGTACTAAATAAATGTTAGTAAGTGAGGTCACCATCGTCATCGTTGCTAACTTGGACATTTGTGGCTGTAATGAATTTAAAGATTGCTTGATTTTCTCTAGTTACATTCTGCTTGAGGTTAGGTATGGAGAAGAAGGGTAGCTTGATGATGCGTCGTGGACAAAATAGGAGGACACTGGTTTCCAGCTCTTTATGAGATGGAAGATTTGATATAGGAACTATGAGATGACAGATTATATGTATAATCCTTATGATAGAGAAAGTAAAGAACGTATGCATATTTTGAGGGCTTTGGTAGGACAGAATGTAGAACGTGGCAAGGTCAGGAATTCCTGAAATCTGTTCTTCTGAGTTGGGTTGTTGCTGGTTAAAGACTGGGATAGCTGTGTTCAGTTAGAGACCAAGGTGATAAGAAACTGAAAGGCCAGGATGTTAAATGGCCAGTCTCCAAGATGGACACTAATGTCATGGGTAAGTGTAGACGGGGTCATGATGGAGAGGAAGTCATTGACCTGGGTAGTTGTTCTCATTTTTTTGGTGGCACTGGGGTTTGAACTCAGAGCTGTGCACTTGCTTGGCGTCCCTACCACCTGAGCCACAACTCCATCCCTATTTGCTCTGGTTATTTTTGAGATAGGGTCTTGCTTTTTGCCTGGGCTAGTCTGGACGAGATCCTCTTATTTCACTCTCCACTGTTTTTAGGATGACAGACATGCACCACCACATCACAGTGGTGGAGATGGGGTCTCTTGAACTTTTTGCTCAGACTGGCCTTGAACTGTGACCCTCCCTATGTCCACCTTCCAAGTAGCAAGGATTACAGGTGTGAGCCACCATGCCAGCTTGTTCTCATTTTTGAAGATGGCACTGTGCTCTCCTACCACTCATTTGTCCTCTTTATGTTCCAGTACACAAGACAGCTCCTTACTGTGTTATCAGGTGATGCCTGTGGAGGCTTCTATCCCAGAGGAAGGGCTCCATTCTCTGAGCACAAATGAACACTCAGCCACACAGCCTTTTGTACTTGTGTGGCAATCTGGCTTATACTCCAACGTAACCATCATCTCCTATGGAGAAATTAAGCCACACTTTTCACTTCATATCTTCTGCACAGGAAGTAGTGAGTGAGAAATTTCTGGAGTGGCTGATTGTCTTGGGATCCGTATCTTCTGCTGTCTTGATACAAGTGGCACTGCTGAGCTCTGGGGCTTGCCATGCTGAAAGTTTGGTTTTCTTAGGACCACCATGATTGGTTGAAGATTGAGCACATGAGCCAATTGGAACCAATGGAGACTTTTGCTGAGATTTCTGGGATAGGTAGGCTTTATTTATTTATTTATTTTTGGTGGGACTGGGGTTTGAACTCAGGGCTTCACATTTGCTAGACAGGTGCTCTACCATTTGAAGAAGGCTTCCATCCCTTTTTGTGCTGGCTATTTTGGAGACAGGGTCTTGCTCTTTGCCCAGACTGGCCTGGCTACTCCTATTTTACACTTCCCACCATCACTGGGATGACAGCATGTGCCACCCTATCAGCTTTTTCCTATTGAGATGGGGTCTTTCTTGCAAACTTTTTTGCCTGGGCTGGCCTGGAACCATGATCTTTCTTATCTCAGCCTCCCATGTGGCTTGGGATGACAGGCGTGTGCCACTATGCCCAGCCATTGTTGAGATTGGGTCTTATGAACTTTTTTTTACCTGGAATGTCCTCCAATGACAATCTTCCCAATCTCAGCATCCCAAGTAGCTAGGATTACAGGCATGAGCTATTGGTGCCAGACTTCAGACTTTCTTATTAAGAGGAAAGCCCCTGAGAACTAGTTCTCAGTGCAGAACTTACCCAGTGTGTTGTAAACTGTTTCCCTGTTACATGACACGCCCCTCTAAGGCAGGGTCCTTGTCCTATCATTGTGTATCGCTAGCAGAAGGCACAGAGCCTGGCACCTGGGATGCCTCCAAACCGTGTTCGTTTGATTGTGAGTGGAATGACCTCATGCTACATAGAGCATCGCTACTCATGGTGAGGCCCTCAGACCCCACTCCCCGAGTGCCACGTCAGAAGCTGTATTCTGATGAGATCCTCGGTGATCCACGTGTTTAGGGGACAGACAGCTTTCTGGACCTATAGTGAGCATTATTTTGTTAACATCTAGCCTGGAGGGGTTGCACTGGGCAAGAGTGTTTGGTGCACTTGGCCACACTGGCTGTCACCACTGAAAGCTGAAGACAGAACTCAGAGTGGTGGGAAAACCCCACAGAGCCTGGCGGGACATGGCAATCAGCTTGTTTTCCTTATTATAATAGGCAAACATATGTGTGTGTGCATTTTCAGGGAAGCTATCTCATAGACCAGTAACATTTTGCCATGTCAGTGCAGTGCAGGGTGAGGGTTGGGCTACCCAGGGCTTGAGTACCTCTGATGGCAAGAGGTGCCTTCTTCCTCCAAGAGAGCCAGGCTTTGTAGATTTGCTAAGCTCAGGGTTCATTCGCTTTGGAAAAGAGACTTTGTATTTGCAACGAGTGAGTAAAACAGATCTTCTCCTGCCCTTGGCATCCTTGGGATGGTGATTGGCAGCCTTGATTGACAGTCTAGCATTCAGGCAACCTCAAGGTCCCATCACTCACTTTCCTGTCCACAGATGAGGCTTAGAGGGGTAGCATAATCTGCCCAAGGTCACATGGTTTGTAATTGGTTGAGCCAAGCTGTCTCTTCCTGAGCTTTTACCATTCAACTCTAGTTCCCAAAGAATTTGTAGTTATTCTTTTTTTAATTTATTTTTTGAGAGAGGGTCTTGCTTGCATACCCGGACTGGCCTTGAACTCCATCTTCCTGCTTCAGGCTGCCTAGCACTGGGATTATAAGCCTGTACCACAACTCTCAGCTTAGTTGTTTTCATTTTCAACCTATGTGGCTACACTACCTTCTGCCAAGTAAAAAGCCTAAAAAGGTGTAGTCATTTTTCAAGAAGGTGAAAACACTGCACAACTCCTTTATCACTTGTGGGTAACTACTGAAGGGTCCTTTGTTTCCTTTTCCTTAGGCTTTTCGTAGTACACTTCAAGTTATCTTATCCAAATACCCAATTAGGACCTAATTTCTGACTTGAGTCATCATCACGTATCATCTCTATTTTGAATCAAATTAGCAGTTTTAATGGGAATGTCCTCTCTGGGGAATGGGAAAGTGTTCATTCCTGCTTGGGCTGATGTAGAGTCAGTCAACACGGATTGGCTAGAGAAGACGTATTCACTTATTCTCTTAATCAGAAGTACAACCACGAATCTCAGTGACCCCACTGTTAATAAACATGCATGTCTAAAACTCAGTCACACACCGGTAGTGTTTTTTAGAGATCAGGTCCTCAAGGCATTGTGAAGATATCCTGTGATGTTTGGAGTAGGTTGGAAGAAACACTCCAAGGCTGTCACCTTCCGCAGTGTCACATATGAGAAAGGAGAAAGGCACTGTTTGTGTGACAGCTACAGCCGCCTCACACACTAGCATGGTGCTCCCTGACAAGGGACAAAGTCATGGAACCGATTTGGTTATGCATGGTCTACACAGTAGACCATGCTACAGGGGATGTCCCCTGGCCACAGGGGACATCTAACACCTAGAAAGCAGCAAGACGTCAGACCCACTGATGGATGGTGGTGTTATCAGTTGATGGTATCACAGACTAGTGTGAGCCAAGGACCCAGAATGATCTCTGGGCTTATTAACTTCTTAATAAAAGAGTTCCTGGGTACCTCTCAACTTCCCCAGACTTATCAGAGAGAAAAAAACCAAACTTCTTATTCAGGTGAGAATACAGTATCATTTACAAGTGGAGGCCCACTCTGAGCTCCATTCCATAACTGACTTTGTGTGGCTACAAGAAATTAAATGAGTTGAGCCCTAGGATAGCTGGACGCTTAGAATGCTGGCTGTTCTAGTATTGAAAACCCTCCCTTCCCTCAAACTGAGAACAGCAACCCTCAGCCCACAAACACAGGTTGCAAACTGTGTTGGAAGTGAACACAGCAGTAAGCAAAGAAAGGAGGGCAGGTGGATCTCAGCCCAGGAGCGGTGAGGATTAGGGTTCCTGCACTGGGTCATCCTTGGCAAATAGTGACTTCACTTTATTCTTCCATCTGGGCTGGATAGTTCTCTGTCTTTCCCTTTGTGGAAACATGGGCAAGCAAAACAACCCAGAACCACGCCTCTCACTTTCCTTCACCAAATAAACAAAAATAAGCCCTGAATCCGCAGACATATATTTAAGACTTTGATTTGAAACGAAAGGAAATGGTATTGAGGGAGGTGAGTTAGTGTTTTGGTTGAAATGTTTTTTCTCTTTGGCTCACACAGTTTTGCCTTCAGCTCACAGGGCAGCGAAGGAGAGATTAATCTGGAAAAAAAAAAATCAAAGGCTTTTCCCATTAAACAGGCTTTTCATGTTCGTAAGCCATCTGTGCTGTGACTTCAACCAGAGAAGTCCGGATGTTGCCACACGAGCTCTCCTTGCTCAGGAAGCGAGCACGAGCTGGCTGAGTCCAGAGGCTCCTGTGGGTTCGGCTGAGCTCCTCGCGGGAGGTGTGGGTGACGACCTGTGTTGTCCAGCAGCTCAGCTGCTGTAAACACAAGCCAGGAGCAGGGAAACTGTCCCTGCGGCCACAGCACTTGGATTGATTCCTTTCATAAGCAGTGGGTCTGATTCACTGGTGCCTCCTCTACCCAGCCTGGGTCTGGGACGGGGTGATCATACTTATTCGAAGACGATTCTGCCATTGGGCAAAGAAACAGTAGCTTGGAAAGTTCTTGAGAGCCCACACTTAATAATGCAGCAGGAATTTCAAGAGCTGTAGCGTGTGAGGGGCACAGAGTTATTCTCTGCCCTTTTGTAGTTGACATTGTCATAGGCAGACTAATAAAGAGGTCAGGGGCAATGTGACAGATGCCAACATTGCACAAATTCTGGGAAGAGGACTTGAGTGAAGGAGGAGGAACCCATCTCTACTGAGTGGCGGTGATGTCAAGAAAGTAAGATGTCTTCCTGGGAACTAGGGATTCTCCAACGTGCTGAGGTTAAGGACAAGTTAGGCACCAGGCAAAAGGACTGGTAAGTGCTGATCCCAGGACTGGGGTAGAGAATGTCAAGGTCAAGAGAGTAGAGGGTGCTGGTGGCCTCCCTTCACCACAGCAGAACCACCAAGTTTTGGCAGAGCCCCCAGCAGCCAGAATAACGAATGTTTGTCAGCCTTCCTTGCAGCTGGGTGTGGCCCGTGTCTGAGTTCTGATCCGTGAGACGGAAACAAAAGTGATGTGGACATCCCCACAGCTCTGCCCTGAAGAGACATGCCCTTCCTCCTGGCCTCTTCTGCTTCCTGCTGACAGGAATGTGGATGAGGTCAGGAGCCTTCTGGGAACGGCCCCACCCCTACAGAGGAGCTCTGTCCTGGTCCTGGAGGCGTCTTACAGTCACATGGTTATGGGACAGAAAAAAGAAACTTTGGCCTTGCCCCGGTTGCTGGCAAGTTGGACCTTTGTGATAGCAAGTGGGTTTATGTCATAAATAATTCAAGAAGTCACCTAGGTCTGGATTCTTTTTCCATTCGAGTAGCATGGTTATCTAGAGCCTTCTCCGTGGACAGCAGTGACCAAGATGGACAGAGTGCCCGCTCTCATGGAACTAGAGTCTGATGAGGGCTTTAAGCAAAAGAGTAATGGTGATGAAGATTGACAAAAGAGCAGTCAATGTTTATCGGGAAATTTCTCTCCACCACACAAGTGTTCTCGGCGGTAATGTCACCTAACGCCCACACCTGCCCTAAGATTTATCTGCTGTTATTGGACCCATTTTTACAATGAACAATGAAGAGGTGAAGTGACTTGTTAAAGCCTCCTTAAGGCATTTGCTGTCCTCTTGATGCCTTTGGCCAGTTACTTTGTGTATGGTCCCTTAATTAAGGCTTGTCTAGGTTTCATGATGATTAAATTCAGGCAATGAATTTTTGACAAGAATGGCACAGAAGTGAGTCCATGTCCTTCTGTGTGTTATGTATCAGGAAAGTAGCTGGAAGCAGGGTGTAGATGAAGCACCTGCGGGTATAACCAGGTAAGGGCAGCCCCAGCTGCCCCTACCTATAAGGTTGGCAAGTGAGTGTCCCTTGAGGTCACTGTGCTTGCTTCTGGGCCTGATTTCTTAGCTTTCTGACCACCCACACAGACTGGTCTCTACGAAGTTGGTTTGAATATCCTGCTCTGACTTGCCAACCCCAACCATTCCCCAGGAAGAACCACTAAAAGCCATTTTCTTTAGTTTTTAACACTTCATTTTGCAATAGTTTCAGACTTGCAAAAAGTTGTAAGAATAGCATAAAGAATTCTCATGTACATTTCACCCAGATTCTCCAAGTGTCAGCATCTCACATACCTCAGTAAAAACGATAACATCAAAACATTGACACTGACGGAATAACCTAGAGACCTTATTCACATTTCTTCAGTCATCTATCTCTCCAATGCCCCTTTCCTGGCCCAGGATCCATCTGGGACAACAGGGCACATTTAGGTGTCATGTTCTTCTTAGTTTTCTTTCATCTGTAAACTTGCTCCTTGGTCTCTCCTTTATCACCCTGAAACTTTTGACGAATACTAGTTATTTTATGATGGTCCCTTAATTAGGGATGGTCAAATTCAGGCTACAAATTTGGACAAGACACCACAGAAATGATGCCATGTTGTTCTGTGTGCCATGGATCAGGTAACACCTGAGATTGCTTTGTTCTTTAACTGGGGATATTAACTCTGGTAACCTGGTTGAGGTGATGTCTGACAGGTTACTATTTTTCTCTTTATATTTAACAAATATTTGCACTCTACCACTCTAGCTACTCCACCAGCCCTTTTCTGTGTTGGATATTTTTGAGATGGAGTCTCATGAACTTGCCTGGACTGGCTTCAAACTGCAATCCTCCTGATCTCTGTTTCCTGAGTGGCTAGGATTACAGGTGTGAGCCACGGCTCCCAGCTTGTGTAAATATCTTGTTTGCTTTTCATTCTTGTACCCATTAATTTTAGCATTCACTGCTTGTTCTTGCCAAACAATTGCTGTGGCATTTGTTAAGTGATAATTTTCTATTTCCATCATTTTCTACACTTAATTAAAATTCAGCAGCAAAGAAAGCTTTTCCTTCTGTCTTGTTTATTTTATTATTTTTATTATTATTGATAGCACTGGGGATCGAACTCAGGGCATTGCACTTGCTAGGTAGTCACTCCACTACTTGAACCACTTTACCAGCCCTTTTTTGCTTTAGTTTTTATTTATTTATTTGGTGGAACTAGGGTTTGAACTTAGGACCTTGTACTTGCAAAGTAGGCACTCTACTGCTTGAGCAATACCTCCAATCCATTTTGCTTTGTTTATTTTGGAGATGGAGTCTCACAAACTATTTGCCCAGACTGGCCTCAAACCACTATCTTCCCAATCTCAGCTTCTCAAATAGCCAGGATTACAGGCATGAGTCGCCAGTGCCCAACTTGCTTTAGCTATTTTCCAGTTAGGGTCTTGCTTTATACCTTGGGCTTGCCTGGACTGTGATCCTTCCTTTTGTGCTTCTATGCATAGCCTGGCAGATGCATACCACTGAGCCAAGCCATTGGTTGAGATGGGGTCTTGTGAGTTTTTGCCTGAGCTGGCCTCAAACCTTGACCCAAATGATTTCTACCTCCCAAGTAGCTAGGTTTATAAGCTTGAGCCACCTGGCCTGGCCTTATGTTTATTTATTTATTCAAATTTTATACCAGTGTGGATTGGTGAATTTTATTTTATTCTATAGGAAAGCATCTGTTCCTATTTATTTTATCACCAAAACTGTCCAAGATTTTGCTCACTGGTTCCTGTGTCATTTTGACATAGTCACACTTGTTTGTGAAGATTTCTTACTTTTTTGGTAGTGTGATATTGTTCAGACTTATCTTTTGCTTTCCTTCCTTGATCTGGAATCAGTCATTTCTCCAAGGAGCCCTGATTCCTTTTCGAGGTATAATAGTATTTTGAAGTAAAGATCTGGGTGTGAAATTTGGTAATTCAAGCAGAACCATATTAAATCTCGATATAAGAGGGCTTTGTTAACCACACTAAGATCACCCTGTTAGAATAGCCATCATCAAAAACACCACCACCAACAGGTATTGGTGAGAATGTGGGGAAAAAGGAAACCCTCATACACTGCTGGTGGGAATGCAAGCTGGGCAACCACTCTGAAAAAAAATTTGGAGTCTTCTTGAAAATCTGAACACAGATCTGCCATATGATCCAGCAATCCCACTCCTGCAAATATACCCAAAGGAATGCCACTCAGGTTATTCCAGAGGCCCTGCACACCCATATTTATTGCAGCACTATTCACAATAGCCAAGCTATGGAAACAGCCCAAATGCCCCACTACTGAAGAATGGATCAAGAAAATGTGGTATTTATACACAATGGAATTTTACTCAGCCATGAAGAAGAATGAAATCTTATCATTTGCTGGTAAATAGATGGAACTGGAGAACATCATCCTGAGTGAGGTTAGCCAGGCTCAGAAGATCAAAAATCATATGTTCTCCCTCATATGCGGACTTTAGATCTAGGGCAAATACAGCAATGTTGTTGGACTTGGGTTGCATGACAAGGGGAGAGCACATATGGGAGGAATGGGGATAGGTAAGAAACCCAAAACTTGAAAGTGTTTGATGTCCCCACTGCAGAGGAACTAATACAGAAACCTTAAAGTGACAGAGATCAATATGGGAAGGTGACTGGGAAGTAGTGAAGAGGTCAGGAAGAAATGAATCACTTCGGGTTGTAACACACTTGTGCGTGGAAGCAATGCTAGGAATCTCTCTGTATAGCTATCCTTATCTCAAGTAGCAAAAATGCTATGTCTTTCTTATTATTGCTTATGTCTGCTCTTCAACAAAATTGGAGAAAAGAGCAGAACAAGTTCTGCCTGGAAGCTAGGGGACGGGGGTGCGGAGAGGGAGGGGGTGGGTCAGGGGGAGAAATGGCCCAAACAATGTATGCACATACGAATAAATGAATAAATAAATGAACAAAAAAAAGAGAGGGCTTTGTTGGTCTTGTCCTTTTGCATTCTTTCCTTTTTGGTTACTTCTTTATTATGAACTTATTTTTAATGGCTTGTGAGGGATCAAAACATAAGCCACTGTTAACAGTTACAGAATATCAGTATAAATGTTTGTTTTTATTTACTATGTTGCAACAAATATTTACTATTTATTGTTGTGACAATTCATCTGTTTTCCCAAGAGCACCAAAATTTATTGCTGCTGTAACTGAGAGGAGAACAGATTACATGGGTAATCTAACTCTGATACTTGTATGTTTTGGTGTGAACAGTCTGTAGCATTCCATTCCTTACTGCTTGTAGTTTGAATCTGGAATGTTCCCCAAAGGTCCATGTGTATAAGTCTTGGTCTGTAGCTTGGCATTATGGAATTTTAAGAGGTGGAGCCTGATGGGAGGTCTTTAGGTCACGAGGCACGTGCCCTAAAAGGACTCTGGTCTCTTTCATTCGCTCTCTTGTGCTCCCTGGCCATGAACTGAGCAGTTTTGCTCTTCCATGTGCTCCCTGCCATGATGCCCTGCCTTGCCACAGGCCCAAAGGTGTGGGGCCAACTGTGATGGAGTGGAGCCTCTGAAAATGTGAGTCAAAGTAAACCTTTTCTCTTTATAAGTTGATTTGTCTAACACATAGTGACAGAAAGCTGGCTAACACACTTATCAACTGTTTAACTCAAGGAATAGCAAGTGCAAGTCAAGCAGTCAAGTCAATTTTGTGGAGTGAAAATAAGACTGGCTAGTTGTTTGCCATTGTTAGATCCGAATTAACTCATTTTCCATGTTTTAAACAATCGTATCATTGCATACCCCAAACTTTTGTTAAAAATTCAATTTGCCAGTTGGTAATATGTCGGCCTAGATGGTTGAATCTTGTCAAATGTCAGCATGCCCGATGTTCTGGAACACCCACTTCCCTGAGGGCTATCACACAGTTATGTGCACAGTCAGCAGGTAATTTATGACCTCCAGGGGCAAATCTCCCAGTGCGAAAGTAAATCTGCTCGGTTCTAACAAAGGAGGTCCTGATTTCATTTTCTAAGGATTCCTCATCAAAATCACTCTTACGGATCAAACGGGAGCAAGGAGAGAAACCCTTGGAGCACAATTCAGTCATGTTGATTTAGCCAACAGTTTGCCGCATGGGTAACGCAGTTAGAGCAATGGTATAAATCAAAGCACAAATTCCTCCTGTCCAGACAGTACAAGACTTTGCCACATCGTGGTTGATGGTTTTGGTGGCAGATGATAGATAAAGAAGGAAAGCTGCAAGAATTGAAGAGGATTTAGAGGGAATTCTGCACAGCCTCATTAAACAGGTTTTTTTGGTTGCTGTTGCCTAGCACCCGGTCTTGAAAAGTTCCCGCAATGTTCAAACTTGGGCTGCTGTGATAGAAGTGGCTACCATGCAAGACGTGCATTTGCATAGGGTGCCTACCAGAATTTACAATGGTGCCACTCTCTCAAGGACACCCAGGTGTCCCTTTGCTTCCCGTGTGCTTTGAAAGCTGCTTTTGATCAGTGGTTGTGCCTTGGAGTTACGTTAGGAAAAAGCAGCATCAGTTGGAGTCTCTGACTTAAATCTTTCAAGACCAACATGGTGCCATGCTGGAGCCACTTGGGAGCTTTGTTTCTTCATTCAGAGCTCCTGGTGTGGAGGAGGTCGCTTCTATCACCCTGGCACACATAGACCTGTCTTCTGTTGGCTCCGGCTCAGATGGACAGTCCATCACCTCCCAGGCAGCCCCTCTTACCATCATGAGTATGGGAAACTTGTGGTCCATCCAGATCAACAGAGAGGGTGACTGCTTAATATTTGTGAAAATGTTTACAAACGACCTGGTGTTTGTCCAACACCTCAGACCTCCCCACTTGCACCTTGATTCCCTGTGTGGTCGCTACTGGAAGGGCTTAGAAGGGGACTCCGTAGGCCATTCCTGGCTCCTAGAAGACAGCGTTCATATTTTTCCTCTTCCTTGGGACTCCGTGTCCTCATGATCTTTTCTCACTGCATTTACTACTTCATCAATAAGGTGACCATTTTGTGTATGGGAAACGCACCCATGTTCTACCCTGGAACAGCACCATCTATGTAAGAAATACTGCAGTGAGAACATCTGACTCACCTCAGGGCCTTTGCACATAAAGAGCCCTCTGCCCGGGAGGATTTTGTTTTCCTCAGAGCTCTGCATGGCCGCTCCCCTCTTGCCTTTCAAGTCTCAGCTTCCACAGCCCCTCCCCTGAGTTGCAGTTCTGACCACAGGGCATGTTTCAAATTCTGTACTGTAATTTTCTTCATCACACCTGTCATTGTCTGATGTTTTGTTTACTTGACACTTGGAGCTAGAACAGGATCCCCTAGAGAGCAGTGGCCTCACATATTTATCCTCAGGTTTAGAACAGGAATGGCAAATCTGCTTGGGAAGAAGCCTGCAACGCCTGTGCTGATCAGTGCACAGATCAACTGAACCTGGACAAACAAGTCTTTGGGCTCCTTTGCTGCAGGTCACGGTCTCAGGCAGAGCTCCAAACTGAATGCACAGGCCCGGGCTGCTGTCTGTCTGACTCTCATTTTGATCACCGTCTTTGTAGAGGTTCGGAAAGATGGATTTTGGTGACACATAAAGAGTCATTTACCTCTTAGCTAACTTACTTTTCCTTCCTTCCTTCCTTCCTTCCTTCCTTCCTTCCTTCCTTCCTTCCTTCCTTCCTTCCTTCCTTCCTTCCTTCCTTCTTTCCTTCCTTCCTTCCTTCCTTCTTTCCTTTCTTCCTCCTTCCCTCCCTTCCCTCTCTCCCTCCCTCCCTTCCTTCTCCTCTTCCTCCTTCTCTCTCTCTCTCTTCCTCCTTCCCTCCCTTCTTGGCAGTACTGGGGCCTTGCACTTGCTAGGCAGGCTCTCTACCGCTTGAGTCATTCTGCCATTGGTTTTTTTTTGCATTGGTTGCTTTTGAAATAGGGTCTTGTTTTATGTCCTGAGCTGGCCTGGACTGCAATCCTTCTATTTAAGATTTCTGGAGTAGTTGGGATAACAGGTGTGCACCACTGAGCCCGGTCATTGGTTGAGATGAGATCTCATGAACTTTTTGCCTGGGCTGGCCTCAAACTGTGATCTTCCTGATTTCCCCTTTGAGAGTAGCTAGGATTATAGGTGGAGCCACAGTGCCTGGCCTTACTAAACTTTCTAACCTTCCTCCCTGCTGAGCATTTCATCAAGCAAGCAGTCACACGTCCAGGTCAGCAAGCTGTCCTCTGTGGAGGGCACATCAGGCTGTAAGGCATTCCATCACGGGTGGGGAGTGAAGACAGGGTTTACAGCTACTGCTTTGTGGGGTTGAAGAAGTTCTGTGCCGCTGGGCTGCCTCACCGCCGGAGCCGACTGAAGGCCTACCATCTGCCATCTCTCTCTACCCCAATTAATATCACAAAAGGGCAATGTTTATGCAGAACCGCATGCAGAGAGGCCTTTTCGCACCTAATTTAAACTATTAAAATGTCATTAATAATTGCACAGCTCTGTTTTCTTTCCCTATGTCTTTTTGAAGAACAGCCATGTGGAGAGGAACGTGTTTCCTTTGCAGGCAAGGGGGGCTCGTTTTTCAGGACAGTTTATGATGCCCTGTGGTGGGATTTACAGTCCCCTCACCCAGCCCTGCTACACAGAGATGGAGTCAGCAGATACGATTTCTATGCACGAGAACAAGTATCGCTGATAGGAACGTCCCCGGCATTTATTTTAAACATGTGGCTGGGTAAATTACCGCGGTTACCACGCTGGGGACAGTGCTCAGTTCAGCCATGAGCATCGGGGACCCCGTGATATTTCTGTTCTGTTTGCTTGCTCCTCTTCATAAAGCACTGTTCTTTACTGAACCATGGCAAGTGCCCCATCCCAGGTCACATCTGGTGCTCAGACCCAAACACGGTTTTCATGAGCACATAGTCTACCCACAGGACCTGTCATTTTTGAAGCTTTGGGCCCATTTACATGTTTTGAAGATTAAAACACACACACGGTTTGATCTCGGCTTTGACCTTTTCAGTTGCTACCAGTTAATCTTTGCTAAAAGCACGGGGAGTGGAAATAGCGATGTTTTGTGAAAGAAGCAGGGTGTAGGCACAGAGGGCAACAGCAGTTATGGTAATGTGTCTCGTGGACCAGGTGTCCATGCTAGCAATGGTCCAAACAAAGAAAAGCTGTGTTTTTGTGCATTTTTATTGAAAGAGTGGCCTTTGATTCTGAGGGTAGCTGCTTTGCAGACCAGCCCCTCCTCGGCGTGTCTTTGCCTGGCTGGTTGTCCCCTGCGTCAGTGATGATTCTTTCTGGCAAACACCACCCATGGGCACTGTGGCAGGACACAGGGACACTTTCCAGGTCATGTACTCAGTGATCCGTTTAGGGGGCAAGGGTGGCTTGGTCTGAAGTCACAGACCCTTTAGGTTAGGCCATGTCTTGCTGATCTGTCTTCGCATTTTTTTTATTGTTGTGTGGGGGGTACACTGTGTTACTTACAAAACTTCCTACAAATACCTCAAGTACATCGTAACTGAATTCACCCCCTCCATCACTCTCCTTCATCTCCCCTCCCCCCATTCCTGGGACAGTTTCAGCAGGTCTCATTTTTCCATTTACACACACGTGTGCACAGTATTTGCACATCTTCCCCTCCCACACCTGCTCCCCCCACTGGTACCACCCCCAGACAGGACCTGTTCTGCCCTCCTCTTCTCCAACTTTGTAAAAGAAAAAAAAAATGACATTTTTGTTTAGGATGGCTACACCCATGTACATATGTATTATAACCTGAACGGGTTCATCTCTATTTTTCTTCTTTTTACCTCAGTCCCCTTTCTTATGGTAGTTTCAACAGGTTTAAATTTCTGTATTCATTTTTGAATAGAAAGTGCATCAACCGTAGTCACCTTCCTAACTTCCTTCTTTACCCTCCCTCTCCTCTGTGACCTCCCCTCAGCGTGGCCTGGTTTTCACAATATTGCAGTTTCTGCATTAGGTCTATATTGCACATATGAGAGAACTCTCTCTGACCTTTGACCTTCTCTCCCTGGTCACTCCCCACAGCTAGGAGAAGGTGGCTCCTCGGGGACCCTTGACTTCCAGCTGAAAGGGACAGAAGTAATTGCTAAGCCTGCTGGTAACACTCCCGTGCTCTAGGCTTGGCACCCACTCCCAAGGAATGTTCCAGTCATCCCCATTTTGCAGGTGGGGGAAACAGAAGTCGTCCACCTGGTGGGAGCCACATCCGGTCTGTCCTTCACTTCCACCATCTGTGTGACTGTGCAAGTGAGCAGAAGTTCTAGAATTCTCTGAGCCCCTGTGTGCTCCACCGGGAGAGTCCATTGTGTCCTCCCAGGGGATAAGAAGCAATGTGGTGTCACATGGTGAGATCTCACCAGTGGTGACCACCAGGTAAGTCAACCATTTTTGAACACATGTGTGACCTCCCCCAAGGTCAAACCCAGTTGGAGGATGGCTCCCTCCAATGATACTTCCGGTGCCAAAAACACGTTTCTCTTTCTGCTGCCTCCTGACCTCCATGTTCTGTGCTGGACCAGGAAGCTTCTGTAGAAATGGGGGAAAGGACACGGACATGGTGTCGTAGGCTGAGGCTCCCACCTGGACTCTGATGACAACAGAATAGGTGACCGCAGGCTGCTGAGTCTCCACTTCCTCTTCTGTGGACTGAGATAATTATGACCTTGACCTTGTCTCCAGTGAGGGGCCAGTCTTATTTATTTATTTATTAATTCAGTGGTACTGAGGATTGAGCTCAGAGCCTGGGGCTTCCAGTTCTGGCCAGTCTTTGTCCTTTGAGGATGGGGTTGATTTCTGGGAAGGAGCTGTGACAAGTGGAGTCGGGGTGTGAGAGGCTGGGCAGGTAGACGTGACTGTGCACGACTTTGCTCGTCGTGGGACTGGACACTGACCGCACAGAGACTTCAGAAATTACTGTCACTTTGGCATGCCACAGAAGAGGTGCAGCGCTTCCTATTGGACGGCTGGAAAAGTCCCGTTGGATGGATTTGCCTCTCGTGCAGCACCTTCTAGATTTCTATGTCCTCTGACACCATGGTTGGGTGCTTGCTGCTTCTTAAGTTTTCTTTGTGAGGCTCTCAGGCCTGGGTGATGCAGAGAAGTTTTTGACCATATAGTGAAAAAGAATATGGTCACTTACTCCTTCTGATATTACCTTAGACAATTCACTGAAATTCTTTCCCCCTCCTTTGGCTGTCCTGGGCTTTGAACTCAGGGCCTTGCACACCCCATTACAGGTAGCTTATTGATTGGGATGGGGTCTCGCTAACTTTTTGGCTAGCTAGCCTTCAATCTCAATCTTCCTGATCTCTGCTTCCCAAGTAGCTGGGATTACAGGTATGCATTGCCGTGCCCTGCTTTCATTGAAACTCTTGATATGTTTCTCAATTCAAAAATGGGAAAATGTCACCTTCTTTACAAGATTATTGAAAGGAGCGGAAAAAATGTGAAAGACACACAGAACACTGATTGTGTGAAGTAGGTACTCAATAAATGGATATGACAAAATTACATCTGTCATCTGACCAGTGAAATTCTTTGAGACATTGTTTTATCAGTGCTGGGGTTTGGACTCAGAGCCTCACACTACTTGAACTATGTGCCTGGCCCTTTTTACTTCAGTTTATTTATAGAAAGGGCCTTGAGCTGTTGCCTGAGACTGCAATTCTCCTATCTCTGCCTCCTAGTAGCTGGGGCCACAGGCATCAACAACTGTGCTCAGCTTGTTTTTCGAGATAGGGTCTCTCCAACTTTTTCCTAGACTAGCCTTGAACTTTGATCACCCCATCTCTACCTCCTGAAGAGCTGGGATTACAGATGTGAATCACCACACTTGGCTGCAGCCATTCTGGTTAATATGGAAAATTAGGTAAATATGAGAACCAAAAAAAATCACAGAAGGTAAGCTACATGCAGCTGAGTGGAAAACTGGAATTACACCCCTATAATTTTAGAGGTGCTACTTCCCCCTTTCCCCTTGGATAATCCCAACACTACTTAGACCCACTTCATAGCCTTGGAAAACGGAACCATTTACAAACTAACCCAGGTACAAAGATGCAGCATCGAATGTAAAATGCCCGTGTTCTTCCAACCCCTTCCAGACTCAGCCGACTACAGCCCATGCACGGAATGACGGACATATTGCTCAGGCTGTTTGTGACTGTGCCACCGAGCTGGTCCTGCTGGTCGCCTATCTGAGATATAGACTCACTTTAGTAACAGAGCGGAAATTTGGGTAGGAGGTGGTTATATGCCAGCTAGAAGTGCACACCTGTCAGACTCCTTTGCAAAAAAGAGTGGCCATGTGACACCACTCTGGTCACTGGGTTGTAAGTTGTATGATTCTCAGGGATTTTTGGAAAAGAAAACAAACCTGTTATCTGGATACAAATGCCACCCCTTTCTGTTTCTTTCTTTTTTTCTGGCCTGGAATGTGGATGTGATGACCGAAAGCATAGCAGCTATTTTGGAACCTTGAGGCCTAACATCCCAGGCTGTGGAGCAGAAAGAAGGAAAAGGTTGGAATGGTGAGCTGGTCTTGAGTCTGAGTTGTTGCGAGATTCCTGACTCGCACACAGCTTCTGGTAGAAGACCCACAAATCCTTCCCCATTGAAGCGCCCCCAGTCAGGCTTTCTGAATGCATTTCTGAGTGATATGGAGGGTGTCCACGCGGACGGGTGAGTGGACGTGTACATTTCCCGTTGGAGATGGGCACCGGGTTTTACGTGACAGCTGAGGACACTCAAATGAGTGGACAATGAAACCAACAAGCAGGCCGCGTCTTGGTGGAGAAGAGGCCTTTGTGCTGCTGCTTTCTCTTCAGGTATGGCGTGTGGCCTCCTGGCTCTTCTGTTTCTTGAAGAAATGCGAATCGAAGCAGTGCCCTGTGAGACAGCAGGTGGCCCTTGTGACTGGGGGTCTGGCTGGGCTTCGGCTGCTCTCTCTCGGCCTGATTCCTGGCCCTGGCTCTTTCTTTTCCGTCACACCCTGGGCTGTTCCTGGTGCTCTCTCTGCAGCTGTCATTTCACACCCCACCAGGTCAGCCAGGAGTGACCTGACCCAAAGCCACAAGGGTGGCCACAGAGGCCAGTGACAGTCCTATTCACTTTGCCTGGCTCTTTAAAAAATATTTTTGGCAGTAGTGGGGTTTGAACTCGGGGATTTGTGCTTGCTAGACAGGTGCTCTACTGCTTGAGCCACACCTCCAGCCCTTTTTTGCTTTAGTTATTTTTCAGATAGGGTTTTGTGCTTTTGCCTGGCCAGCCTCAGAACACAGTCCTCCCACGTATGCCTCCTGCATAGCTGGGATCACAGACGCACACCACCATACCCGACTTTTTGATTGAGATGGGGTCTCCCTAGCTTTTTGCTTCAGCTGGTCTTGAATCATAAATCCTCTTAATCTGTGCTTGCTGAGTAGCTGGGATTATAGATGTAAGATCCACACCAGTCCTTTTTAGCTCTTTAGGAAGAAATTCAATGTCCAATGGGCCCCAGGTGACTGTGTTTTTCACCCCACCTCCTTGCTTCAGCCCCTGGTTTGCTGAAAGAGAAAGAAAGCCACAGTTGCAGGCAGCTGTAGGTGGCATTTGATGCTCCCTCCCCACCCTCTGACGTCTGCCATGGTGTCACCCAGCCTTCAGGCTCCTCTTTTCTGCTGTGTCCACAACTGTCTAGAGGGTCCACACAAAAGAACTGCAGGTGTTTCCTCTTCCAAATTGATGAAGGGCATGTGAAATGAAGAAGGGGTGAAATGCAGAAGTGAATACAGCATTTATTTCATTTATTTATTTTTGATGGCAGTGGGGTTTGAACTCAGGGCTTCGTGCTTGCTGGGTAGGTGCTCTTACCACTTGAGCTGCTCCTCCAGTCCTTTCTACCTGGTTATTATCTTTAAGATGGAGTCTCTTGCTTTTGCCCAGGGTGGGTCTGTGCTGTGATCCTCCTGCTCACGCTTCTGGTGTAGCTGGGGTGGCAGGCGTACACCACTGCACCTGTGTGGGTGCAGTGTTTGTTTTGTTGTTTTTCTTTTTAAATTATCATATTATTATTGTGCTGGGGGTACATTGTGACAGTTACAGAAGTTCTTGCAACATATCATAGTTGAATTCACCCCCTCCATTATTCTCCTTTATCCCCTCCCCCCCATTCCTGGGACTGTTGCTGTGTTTATGAACTCTCTTGCTGCGGGGGACAGTTGCCCTCACTGTCCCTCCTTTCCCAATAAACAGATAATGATATTCTCCATCTAGAAGTGCTACTACCACCTACCTGCAAGTACCACAAATCGTAAAAATATTGAAATGAAACAGGACTCTTCAAAGTCACTCTGTCACCCTGGGTAGTGCTGGCAACTTCTGCCTGCTGCATCTGAACTCTGTATTGTATGAAAGACATTTTTCCCAGGCTTAGACTTCCTTTTCGTCACCTCTTTGTCCTTGTGTTATTTATGGGGCAGGGCTCAGAAGCAAATGGCTTGGGAGCTTTTCAGCATATGCCTCATAAGTTTTATGACCCTCGACTGAATTTGCTCTTCTCTTTCCCCAGTGTAGACTGAATAAGTGCGGTCCTGGATTAGAACCCCTCCGTGGCTGAATGCAGTGAGTACAGCCCTAGTCTTCCCAACCACATCCTTCGTTTCCTCATGGGACAAGGACACCTGAAACGGGGCATGGTGATCTGCGGGCACTACACCACTGCTCTCTTCTTAGCTCAGTAGGTTCCCCTCCCATGAGCACCACCCCTGACTCCCTCTTCAGAAGCTGGGCTGCTCTGGTCTGGGGAGCCTCTGCCCTTCCTCAGTGCTCACCTGAAGCACTCAGCAATCAGAAGCTAAGGAATTTTCTAGATCTAGGAAAATGGATAGGCACTTTGGGTCCCTGTTGAACAACCAAGCTAAACATATAGTAGAACCATCCATGCGTGGGTGACATGTGTCACTGTTGGCTTCCTGAGCATTAGAGAACTCTTCTTATCTGAGGCCATCACTCCCTGTGGACTCAGGGGAGTCGGGTCCCCAATGCTCAAATGAATCAGAGATGGAGACAGACCCTTCCACCTTAGGCTTGGCACTTGAGATGTTTCCCCAGAGTCTGGAATTTCCAGGGAGTGATGCAAAGATGCAGGGCCATTGGAAATTGGAGGTGGCAGGCAGAGCTGTGGCTGTGGCTCTGCTGGAGGCGACCCGACAGTGCCCTGCCTAGTGGGGACTTGTCTGAGTCCCTGGCTGCCCGGCCTCCATTTCTGCCTGTTTTCTTTTGTTTTGTTTTGTTTTTCTTCTCTGCTTGTTTTCTAGTCTAGCTCTTCAGATTGTCCACATCCTTTCAATGCAAACTGCAGCCACAACTCGCACACCAAAGACAAATGAAATTCTGGCTCCCATCCCTCCACATCCCCTGGTCTACTTCAGCAAAATGGCGAGACAGTGGCCTGGTCCTCTGTCAGTCATCAGTCCTGCTGAGATGAACACCAGCTCATTTGTCTATGTGATGGGGCTGTGACCTCACTCCCAGCTGTCATGGTCTGGATGAAATTCAGGCTTGTTTTAGGGAGGAGAATGGAAGAGGCACTCAAGTGCTGGTGTTTTTACAACACAAGTCGTGTGCGAATGGACACTCCTTGTGAGAGAGCCAAACAGCACAGGACTGTGGAGGTGGCTGTGAGGGCCTCTTTCATGCAGCCCCACTTCCCATTCCTTCTGCTCATGTGCCTTGAGCAGATGGGACGTCCTGTGGAGGTTGCTTTTTGACTTGTTTTTTCAATGAACAATTTGAGAGATCTTTCCATAAAGCCACTCATATGTTCTTTTCATGACTGCATAATATTTCATACCATACTTTATTTAACCTCTTTTAGGAGTATCTAATTTTTTTATTAACGGAAAAACATTCCCATGAAAACCCATGCATATGCATCTTTGTGTTCATATGTAAATGATTATTTTTCTAGAATAGATTTTTCTAGAATTGAGTTCTTCCTAGAACAGAGTTTCTGGATCACATGTTATACACATTTGAGTTTTGATAGATGCCACCCACAGCTTTCTTGATTCGCAGTCCCCCTACCAGGACAGCCTGGAGTTCATTCCTTTCAACAGTTGTGTAGGCAACTGGCACTCTTTCCAATTAAAATCATCAAAGTGGTTTTAATTTTCAGCAGAACTCTGCCAGTAATCACAGCTCCTTTGTTTAAAGCACTCAGGTGACAACTAAACACAGTCCCAACTGAAATGTTACTTGCCTCCTTCACCCTGACTTTTACTCACAGACCAGGCATAGCTTCTCTTGTCTCGGATGCCAAGAACGACTCAGGTCACTTTTCAGGCTCTCCAGAGTACTGTCCTCTGGCCTCACAGTCAGTGTGGTTCCTCTGTGTCCTCACATCCATCCTGTGTCCTAAACAGCCTGTCTCCCACTGGTCTCTTCTCTGCAAAGTGGCACTGCTTGGCACCTGCCCAGATGTACTCCTGTCACCAGCTCCTTGCCCCTTCCTTCCTTCATCTGTGCACACCAAGCTTAGGACGATCCCTGGCTGGCGATGACAGCACTTTTTCTCCTGCTTGTACTCCTTTCTGAGATCTGTGCTTTGGTGCACACTTGATTGTATCAGTAAAGCTTTTCTTTGGTGACTATTTCATATATGTATATTTTGTCCCGATCTACAGACAACGTCCTCATGTACAAAGTCTAATATTTTACTTTTGTTTTTATTTTTTGAGACAGGGTCTTCCAATGTAGCCCAGGTTGGCTTTGAACTCTGATCCTCCTGTCTTAGTTCCCCAAGTGCTGGGATTACAGTCACACACCACACCTAGAAAACGGTGCTATATCTTGTTTTCCTTTTGTGCCGTAAATGCTTTAAACAAGAGAAAAGAAAAGAAAGGGTATTACTGAATACCTACCTTGGATAAAATGCTTTCTTAACACGACCTCATTTAATATTCACAGCAATCCTGGAAAAGACATTTTTATATTTCAGAGATAGGAACAACTTTCCCCTCGAAATTCCCTAAATTCAAATTCAGCGATGGCTTAGAATGGTGCTTCCTAAATACGTTGACTGACAGTTGCCCTGAAGGCCGCTGTACTGCAGTGGCAAAAGCGGTGAATGCCTACTGTGGGTAACTAATTCATGGAGAACGAGCACGTGCTCTTCCTAGAAAGACAATGTTTCAGAACTCCAAAGTATTTCCTATGTGCTTTTTCCCCTTTCAGATATTAAAATACAACTTTTGTTTTTTTAGTGGTACCAGGCTTTGAACTCAGGATCTCACTCTTGCTAAGCAGGTGCTCTATCACTTAAGCTATGCTCTGAAACCTTTTTTGCTTTGGTTATTCTTCAGATAGGGTCTTGCATTTTGGCCTATCTTCAGCTAGGCCACCCACATAGCTGGAATCACAGGTGCATGTCACCAAGCCTGACTTATTTGTAGAGATGAGGTCTCACTAACTTTTTGCTCTAATTGGCCTTAAACCCCAATCTTCCTGATGTTCATCTTCTGAATAGTTAGAGCTACAGGCATGAGCCACTGTGCCTGACCTTAACAACCTTTTATTTTGAAATCATTTTAGACTTAGAGAAAAGTTGCAAAAATAGCTTCCATATAACCTTTACCAGGTTTTTCCTAATATTAAATCTTGTGTAACTATAATGAAAATGAAGCAAGAAACTCTGGTCTAGTGTTATTAACTAAATTACAGACTATTATTAGAATTTCCTATTAATATCCTATCCTATTTCAGAGTCTTGTCCATCTTGGTCCACAGTGGAAAACCTGAAAGTGTTTCCCATAAACTGAGGAGCAAGGCAAGGATGGCCTCTCTCACCACTTCATTCAACATAGCATTGACATACTTGCTAGAGCAGTTAGGCAAGAAAAAGAATTGAGAGGCATCCAAAGTAAAATTTCCTGTACTTCCAGATAATGTGAGCCCATATGAGGAAACTCTGAAGACAGCACAAGAACCCAAATTTATTATGAGTTTGTACATTTATTAACTAATAAAGGGATGGTGCAAAAATATTGGGCACAAAATCAGCACATCAAAGCTAGCTACATTTCTGTACACTGGCAATGAATAGTCTGCAAAGGAAATGAACAAAATAATTCCATTTGCAATAGCACCAGAAAGAACAAAATACTTAAGAATACACTTAACCAAGGAGGGGAAAGACTAATTTATTTATTAGCATCTTTTCATGTATTTATTGGCTGTTTTAAAAAAATTAAATTAATTTTAATGGATACATAATAACACAAACATACATATTAATAAAGTAATGTGATGTTTGATACACTGATATACATTGAAAATGTTTAAATAAGGTTAAACATATCTGTCTCCTCACCTAAACGTGTATGATTCCTTTCAGATAAAAACTTCCTAAATCTTTTCTTCTAGCTTTTTGAAAGATATTTACATCAAAACTATAAAATACTGTGAAACTAAAGAAAAAAAATTTAGAGAAGATTGCATACAATGAGAGAGGTTCAATGTGTATATACTGAACCATGCTTTAAAAGAGGGTTATCATATATATATATATATATACGTATATATATATATACATATATATATATATACATATATATATATATATACATATATATATATATATACATACACCTATATATAAAAATACCTGTATATATCTATGAACATCTAGTGGATGAAAAGGCTCAGACCTTGGGGGACAGGAGGCCCCCATGGGGGACTTGATGGTGAGACACAAAACCAGAGGGGCACAGAGCACCTCTGTGCCACAGTTTTGTTTTGGAAATTGTACCTGGACCTGTATATTTGTGAAGCTCCTTATCCACCCCCAGAGCCTCCATGCCTCCCGCCCCATGTTCTAGCATTTAGCCTGCTACCTGGCAGAGAGTTTTAACTTATTAACACCTGAGAAGGTTTATGCTGTGTTTAAGGGGATCGTCTAGAATGTACGTCCAGCCCAGCACTGGGCTGTCGGCCCTCTGGAGCCTAAATGACCCTTCAATTAGAAGTGGTTCCAGTGGGCATTTTTTTTTTTAATTTCCTGTGGCTCTCTTTTCAGGGGAATTAGATTTCTACAGGATCTTTCTTTAGGAGATTTTGGTTTTTTGGACTTCAAAGTGAGCTGGTATTTTCATACAGGTTCTTCTAATTATTGTGTATTCTAGGCAGGAGTCATTGTCCAGGGGTGACTGTCCTGCACGCAGGTTCAGATATTACTAGATGCTACAAGTTTATATATATCAGTATATAATTTATTGAGTTTTACAAGATGTATTTGCTGTACACTTAACACTTAACACTTCTTATGTAATGCTTCTCGACTTTTATAGCCTGGACTGGTACTTTTCAAAGCTGTGAATTCAGTTTTGTACTGTTAATGGCCCCAAGCCTGTGGGGCTGCTCCTTGCTGGTCAGCCAGGGTTGGGGCTCAGAGGGTCTTTTCTTAGGCTCAGCAGCATGGTTTGTTCACACATACTGGCAGATTTGATTTTGTTAACCTAGTCAATGTACTTCCCAAAAAATAAAGAGAACAAGTGGTTCAGAACCCCCCTGCCCCACACACACACAAAAAAAAGTTTATCATAATTTTTTTTTTGTGGGACTGGGGTTTGAACTCAGAGTTTCATGCTTGCAAAACAGGTTCTCTACTGTTTGAGCTGTACCTCCAGACCATTTTATTCTGGTTGTTTTGGAGATGGGGTCTCTTGAACTATTTGCCCAGACTGGCCTTGAACCAATTTCTCCTGATCTCAGCCTCTCAAGTAGCTAGGATTACTTTTGGGAGTCACTGGTGTCACTGGCTTAATTTTATATTATGTATATTTTATGTATATTTAACCAAAACAGTTCTAAATTCACACTGCTATCTCTGGCTTCAATCCAACATCACATGGCTTATTCTGGCCTCTCCCTTTATTTGTAATTTTGTTCTCTAATACTAAGAAACTTGGTTCTCATTATCTATAACAGATCTATTTTTATGTTCAACAGTGGTAATGCATACAAATATCAGGATTGCTAACCCAATACCCCTGTGAGAAACAAAGTCACCCACAAGAGAAAGGTGTTTAGTATGTTCTTTTTGTCTTTAGCCTTGTAGTATATGGTACAGATTCTGCTTTCCAGAACTACTTAGCTCGGTTCCTCTCTTCCTCACCTTCTTCAGTGTGCTTATGTCATTCATTTGCAGTATATCAGATGCATTTGTCAAAAGTACTGACTTGATGGCCAATGAGACAACGTGAAGTACTTAATGCACTCCCTGGCAGGGAGCAGGATTGCAAGAGATATGGGCTGAACTTGACTTTGCGGCATGGATTAGTATTGTCTATCAGCTTCACAACTCTGGCCCCATGGAAGTCAAAAGAGCCTTGACCTGGTTTGGAGCGCTATTTGGGTCTGCGAGTCTCAACTAGAGTAACCAGGCCACAAGGATCAAGTCAGGACCACTGACCTTGTTAGTGTCATATTCGAGACAGCTCAGCAACTTGTCACAGGACATGAAATCTGTGTGCTTAAACGATGAGTAATACTGAAGGATGTGAATCATGCATGCAAGGTGCAGAGGACGTTAGGGGTGTCAAACTGTCCAATACCCAGCAAAACAAGAGTGTGTTCCTGCATCTCCTTGTTTGTTAAGGCAGCTCACACTTACCCACTCTCCAGCTCTTCCATGTCACATGTCTGGGTCTCTGTAGTAGCCTCTGATCCCACAATGCACCAGTAAAATTATGTGTCTCCTATACCAACCTGACATTCAATGAGGATTTGTTTTTGTTGCATGCAACAGACACCAATCCTAGCAGCAAAGCAAACTGAGCAGAGGAGCAATGGGTTGGGGAATATGAGGTGACTCACAGAAGTGGAGGGAGAGCTTCTGGGCTTTGTTTCAGAACAATGGGGGCTTGAGAAGTCCTGGGAGTCCAGCAGCAGGAGCCAAAGGTCAGTGTGTCCAGGGCAAGTCTCTTGGGATGATTAACTCCACAGAAACCTCTCCTGAATCTGTCCCCTCAAGACTCCTGGGAGTGTCCTCTGGGCCTAGACTGAGTCACATGTCTGTCCCTGGGATGTGGAACGGCAGATAGAGACCAACTCCTACGGAATGAGAAACTCCAAGCAACAGATACCCACAAGGTTCTCTGAGGTGCCTGTCTTCTTCCCATCGAGCATGAGCACCAGATTAATTTATCAATAAAAAAATAAAGGAATAGACTTTCTTTCCCCGTGTTATCTACAAGTCTTTAAATCCTCTCCCTTCAGGGCCAGGACAGGTGTGTGAGCTGGACAATAATATGGAGGTTGACATTATTGTCCAAAATCCCTCTATGGCAGTATGAAGACTGTGGGCGGGGGTGGGGGGCGGTCACTCTGACATCTATCCAGCTTATTATGGCCAGCCCTTCACCATGGGGGTTGTTTTGAGGCCCTAAGATATTCCTGATTTCATATTTTATTGACATCCTGAAAGAAAATCCAAATAGAAATGAGATTGCATGTGAGAGCTGACTTAATACAACACTGATTTTAAGAGCACGTGGAACTGGAAGGATTGAGGCTCAGATCCTGACATGGTGACTCTTCAGCTCTGTGTTCCTTGATGACATCTGACTTCTGCGGGGCTCATTTTCCCGTCTGTATAGCGTGGAGAAAGTTAAGCAGGCTAAGGCAGAATCAATGGGGTCAGACACTTGGTCAGGTCAGACCTGTCTACACCAGTCAGATAACTGCAGGCAAGTTATTTGATCTTTAAATTCTTTTCTTCTCTGTAAAATGGGTTAACAGTGGTATCTCTCCAAGGCTTGATTTGAGAACTAAATGAGATAATTTGTGTAAATTGCCACTATTATTATGAGAGTGTTTTCTGGAGGATTAACTGAGTCTGTGAGGTGAGGAGCCTGGCACAGGGCCTTTTTCTTTTTCTTTTTTTTTTTTTTTACTATGATAAGCCCTTCATAAATGGTGGCCAATGATATTTTGTGGCTTTGTGGCTGTTTGTGAATCATCTATGTGGGTAATAAATTGAGTTCTTGTGATGCACATATATTTCATGCAAATTGCTTTTATCTGGTGAGAGTCTCCCTCTTGCTGTTATTTTCTCCAGAGAATTCAAAAGATTGCAAAGACTTAAGGAGATATTTATAAACTGATTTGATTCAGCCCTATGAATTCCTCTTGAGTTACTGGAATGGTGATCCTTGTCCCTAATTGACAAGATCATGTTGCCTTTACAGTGGAGCTGAGAAAGTACTGTAACAATGTAGATGAAGAAAACAACGGGACAATCATTTTTTCTTTTAAGGTTGAGTTCTTTGCTCCTTGCTTCCCCAGATTTGTGGCTGTGGGACTGCTCCATTGTGCCAATATTAGGGCCGCCCACAGATTCCATGGATGGATTTCAGAGCTCTCCTTCTTGGCCATCTAGTTGGGAGAATTTCTCTTCACATCTGGGCTTCATATCTAGTTGCATGCTCTCCCTTTCAGCTTGCTAATTCCTTCGGAATTCCTGGATGCTGCCTGTCCTCATGATTTATCACACCTGTGTTTCTCCAGAGGCAGCCTTACCTCTCCCCTGAAGCCCTCAGGCTTTATTGCAGCCACCTCTTGATTTCCTGTTGACAGCATCTGTGGGATGAAGATGGCAACTCCTCTAAGGGACAAGCCATTTTGAAGATTTCATTTAACTTCTCAGTCACTGTGTTACCCCTTTGGTGGGCCCTGGTGGCTTTTCAGATTCCCAGACTCTACCGTCCTCCAAGGTCACTGCTTTTTAGCTGTATTTCTTGATGTCCTTTGAGCTTCTGGTGGGGGCTTCCCTTTGGGTAGCTCTGCTCCATGACCTCTCATTCTGGTGAGAGTGGCCTTTTTAATTCTTCAGAAGGACTTCTTTGGGATTTCCCAGAATCCTTCATACTGACAGCGCCTCAAGTTTCTGTTCTCAGACTCCATCATAATTGTTCTGTGTCTAGTAGCCCACACATATTTTATGTTTATGACAAAGTGAGATGCCTGGAATCTTTCTGTTTACAAAGCAGCTCACAAACACCATCCCCATTACCCTTCATGAGATGGGTGTGCAGCAGGGCGAGTGGTGTTGTAGGGTGACACAGAGATTCAGATTCTAGATAGTTGCAGTTGATAGGGAGAGAGTGGGACATGGCCAGAATTACTGAAAAGTTCTCTAAATCATCTATGAAATGCATGGTGGAGGTTTCAACTCTGTATGGTAATATGTATAATTCTATAATATTGCAAGGTAGAGTGGGCAATACAAGTGCACATGCAGACTATAAATTTTTAATATTTTAATTAAAATATCATTGTGTTGCTTAACCCATGTAGGAATTGCCTAAGGAGTACAAGATACACCTCTCCTATGGTATGAACCCTTTAGAAAAGAGGATCCTGGATTATGATGAATTAAGGGATCAATAGGCAGCTCTGAAGTGTACAGCCAGGCTTTGAACTCATGTTTTCTCCTTCTGACTTTTAAAAAAATGATTTTTTTTCTATTTTCATACTGTAGGATGGGAGGTAAATGAATACAGTAATACTTCTTTCCAACCATCTCCTCTAGCTAATTTCAACATCCTAAATTTACTTGACTCCCTCTGATTCTTGTTCTACTTATTCCCTCTTGCTGCCTCATGGTGGATGAAGGAGATTTAGCTATTGTCTTCAGATTTTATCTTTTCATTTCCTTCCTTCCTTTTCTTTCTTAATTCTTTTTTTTTTGGAGACAGTATCTTGTTAGGTAACCCAGGCTGGCCTTAAACTCACAGTCCTCCTGCCTCAGCCTCCCAACTGCTGGAACTATAGGTGCAAAACACCACACCCAGCTTTTAATACTCTGAGCTTCCAGAGTGGGCTTATTTGTTTTTAAACTTTCCCTTCTTAATATTTCATTGTTTTTCCAACTTCTACATAAAGGAATTCTCTCACTAAAATTCTACAAAATTTGCACAATAAACCCAGGGTTAGGCAGAAGTGTATGGCTTTAGGAATGCTGAGTTGTGGGGGAAAAACTCATTGTATTCATCAAAATATAACTAAATTTAGTTTTTATCATTTGGCAGTTTAAAACCTTAGGAAGTTAATTTCTTTTTTTTTTTTGGTTTTAAATCCACCATTTTTCTGCCCCTCTGCATTATCATCACTTGGTTATGCCAACAGTGGAGGGAGCCTGATAAACCATCTGGAGGCTTGGGAATTGAAGTCCTTTTCTGTACCTCGATGTGAGATAGCAGTGACGCTATTTATTTGTGGGGGTGCCTGAAGCAGGATCTCATGTAAGGCAAAGTATCTTGGAACAAGGTATGAGGTGCAGGACTCACTGCTCAAATGGACAGTTGTTTTGTCACTCAGAGGGCATTTATTGAACACCTGCCATACACCCAGCACTTGCTTGGTAGTATACAAGACATGACATTAAACCTCAAAATAATATTGCTGGAATTGGAAGAACAAATTAGACAGCTAACGTAGGTATCAATTGGAAAATGATGCAAATTGGTTTAACAACAACCATCACTGTAATTAAATTCAAACTCTGAATGCAATGGGAACTTAGGAAATGAGGTAAGGGAAGAATGGATGTGCTTGAGAAGTCTGCTTGAGTGGGTCTTTGAAGGAGGAAGCTGTAGTAGGAGTTCTAAAAGGGAGCTCTTTGTAGACAGTAAGACCTAGATATGAATCACTTGTCTCGTCTCAGGAGTTGTGGGGCAGTGGGTAAGTTGCTCCGTCTTACTGAGCTTCCGTTTTTGACATGTGAAGTAGGATTGTGGCAAAGATTAAGTAAGGTGGCAAAGTAATTTGACCAAGTTGCCAAGTTATTTAGATGGGAGAATAAAAATTCTTTTCAACACAGCACTAGAATAACTACGTCTGTCCACATATAAAGATGGATTCTTCCAAAGTGGTGAAATTTTGTGGACATAATATTAGTTTGATGTTGCCATGACAAGTACATGAGAAAATCACCTTAAAGAAGGAAAGATTGATTTTTTTTGGCAAATAAGCCTTTAACATGAATTTTGAGGGGATTTTTTTCATGTTCAAGCTATAACATTCCATCCTTGGTCCCCAAAGACTCATGCTCACATCACAATTCAAAATCCATTTAATCCATTTCCAAGAGTCCTTAAAGTCTTTATAGTCCCAGTCCAAGTCCAAAGCCTCTTCTGTGACTCTTTGCTGTGAGCCCAGGTAAAAATATAAACCAAGTTACATACTTCCAAGGTATAATGGCACAGAACAGACACTGCCATTCCAAAAGGATGAGTGGGGGCATAGAAAGAAGGAATTAGACCAAAGCAAGCTTGCAACTCAGCAGGGAAAGCATTAAATCCTGTAACTCTATGTACAGCACCTGCGGCACCTGAGGATGTGGTGTGGACTCAGAAGGACCAGGGCAGTTCCACCTTACAGCCTTGAGGCTGCAGCCTATGTGGCCTCTCTACTGCACTGGCTGTGCTTGCTGCCTGTGGCTTTTCTCAGCAGATAGTCCATGCTCCAGGTATCTCTGACTTCCTGGGGTCTCCATTGCATCTTCAGTTCTCTCTCAGCAAACTTATATGTCACCCTTTGAGAGGCTGCCCACGGGTATTCTTACCCTGCCACACATGGTGTGACTTCTCAGGCCTTCCTTTGAAGTCTGGGTTGAAGCCTCTGTGACTTTACAACCCATGCATTCTGCATACTTGCAAAACCAGCATCATGTGGTCAATGCCAAAGTCTGGCCAACCTGAGTGATAAGTGAGCCTTCTTGGATCCTGGTTGCAGGTGGTCTCTGAGTGCCTGGTGACTCAGCCTGGTGAAATGAATCATGGGAAACAACTTCATGGGTGGCCTTGTGCAGCCAGGGTGCCCCAGTGGGGAGCCTTTTAAATGAGTTCACTCTTTTATACCCTTGAGCCTATGATGGGTGGGGTCTGGTCAATTTCTGACATGACTTTAAAGGGCATATTTCCTATTGGCCCTGTGAAAAGTATTCAGCTTCCATTTAATGGTGATAAACTCTTTAGCAACTATATTCTCCTTGGCTCCAATTTTACACCTGCATAATTTCTGGCCAAACTGCAAGTTTTAAAAATTTTTTCCACTCACTTTTTGCCCACAATCCTCACTGCAAACTTGGCTAAAAGAAGCCAGTAATAGCAATGCCACTGCCTGAATGCTGTGCTAGCTTGAAATCTTCTCTATCAGATAAACTAGTCTGTTACCTTCAAACTTAGCCTCACACAAAGTCTCAGGGCACGGACAAAATGTAAATAGGTTCTCTGACATCCACACCTCTAGTTCAGTTTCCAATAGAACCTCATTCTCATCTGAAGTCTTTACACATTCCTGTCTTCATTCTGGTCTTCTGAGTCCTCAGCAGAATCACTCATTAAGCTCTGCACACAGTATACCAGGACTTTACTAAATTTTTTCCATAAACTAGCTCCAAGGGTTTTTCAGTCTTCTGTGGTCTCAGCAATGTTCCCACTTCTCATTACCAACTTTCTGTCAGTTTTCCTGTTGCTGTGACAAAAACCTGAGAAAAACAACTTAAAGGAGGGAAGCTGTATTTTGGTTCACTGTTTGAGAGGTTTCAGGCCATAGTCACATGGTCCTATCACTTTGGGCCTCAGTGACACTGAACTTCATGGTGGAGAGCATGTGGTGAAGCAAAGCTGCTCATAGCATGACAGTCAGGAAGCAGAAAGACAGACAGGGGGGTGCCGGGGACAAATCATGCCTCCATCACTTCCCAATAATGACACCAAATTGCAATGGAGTCAGATTATAGTGAAGTCAGAGCCCTCATAATCTAGCCATCTTCCAAAAGCCCCATCAGTTGGCAACACACAAGCCTCCAGGGGACATTTCAGATTCAAATCATAACAGCAGATAAAAATCAGAATCACAAATCTGAAAGAAAAGAAGAGAGGGTATCTTAGTAATCATAGGCAGAGACTATTGTGTCAGAGCATAAAAAAATCACTAACCATAATTGAGAATTTAGACTATATTACAACAAACTATCCAAAAGAAGAAATGAAGAAAACAGTCTTGTGTGGAGTGTATAGCTCAGCAGTAAGCACTTGCCTACCAGGCATGAGGCCCTGGGTTTCATCCCCAGCTCCAGGAAAGAAAGAAAGAAAAGGATTCCACCTACAAATACAAGGAAAGAAGAAAGAAGGAATGAAGGAATGAAGGAAAGAAGGAAGGAAGGAAGAAATAAGGAAAGAAGGAAAGAAAGAAAAAGAAAGGAAGGAAGGAAAAGTACTTATAATACATTTAACCAAGGAGGTGAAAGGCCTGTATACTGCATTATAGTTTTATGAGACATTGATAAAAGAAATCGAAGACGATGGAAGTAACTGCACTGACTGACACGGTGTTCATAAATTTAAGACTCAATGCTGTTACAATGTCCACGGTACCCAAAGCGATCTGCAGAGTCAGTGCACTCACTGTAAAAAGTCTAACATTATTAGAAAATAAGAAGCAATCTTAAAATTTGTATGGAACATAAAAGGATCTAGATAACTAAGCAATCGAGCAAAAAGAATAAAACTAGACACATTACACGACTGACTTCAAAATAAACCAGAAAGCTACAGCGATCAAAACAGCATGGGGCTGGCAAGAAAAACAGACATGTGACCATTGGAACAGAACAGAGAGCTCAAAAACAATCCCGTCATTAAGTTGATCAATTGTCAGTAAAGTCACCAGAGTGCAAATGGGTAAAAGGACAGTGTCTTCAATAAATGGTGTTTGGACAACCAAACACCATTCGGTTTATTATATATATTTATTCGTATATTCACATGCAGAAGAACAAAATGAGACCTCTGTCTCCCATCAAGAACTGAAACCGTGAAACCACTGCAGAGCAAACCATCGGAGAGGAAAGGCTCCACGGCGTTGCTTGGAGCAATGATTTCTTTGGGCATGAACTCAAAAGCACAGCCAACAAAACATGGACAGACAAATGGGATGACATGAAACTAAAAAGCTTCGGCACAGCCAAGGAAAGCAGCAGAGTGAGGAGGCAGACTACGGCATGAAAGAAAATATTTGCAACCCAAAATCTGATAAGGGATTAATATTTAAAACATGTAACGAATTCAGACAACTCAACAGTAAGAAAAAGTAACGGAATTAAGCATAGGCAAGGAACGTGAACGGCCATTTCTCAAAAGGACACACATGAATGGCCAACTCTTGTATGAAAACTGTTCAACAGGAGGAATCACTAGATAAATGAAGATTAAAACCACAAGGCATCCTCCAACCCGGACCATCATTCTGTTGTCATTCTGCTAGAATGACTGTTATCAGAAAGACACAGGTAAGTGGGAGAGGGATGGAGAAGGGGCAAAGCGTGCCTCATCTGTCTTCGCTGGCCCAGGGGTGACATGAGTGCGTGTCACTGTCCAAACTCACCAGGCTGAACACTTCAGAGTTTTGCATTTTTTGTGTGTAATTTATTCCTAAATTCAACAAAAGATAGCATGGGAGACAGATAGTCCATGTCTACTTCTCTAACGGGGCTGTGCTGACCAGGGTGGACACCACCACCAGGAGTGTCAGTTTTGACTCCCTACTTGACCGGCCATCTCTTCTGTGCAGCAGGATCCCCTGGGACTCTGGACCAACTTTTCTCAGATGCCACATTTCCATTCTGTTTCTCCCAGTCGTGGACTTCACCTGGACAGTTTGTTTTTTACATTCTTAAAATGGGATTCCTTATGACATTTTCATATAAGTACAGAGTGCACCGTGATCTTCTTCACCCTTTCCTCCCACTACCCTTTGTTGCTCCCTCTCCTTCTCCTGCTGGCTCCTTCCTCTTCTCAAGTAGTCCGTCTACTGCTTTTACGCCTTTAAAAAAATTCTGGATTCTGCACATGAGAGAAAACATGTGAGCTTGCCTGCTAAGCCTGGCTTATTTCACTTAACGTGGTGCTGTCCAGTTCCATCCATTTTCCTGCAAGTGCTATCATTTCTTTCTTCTTTATGGCTTAATAATACTCCAAGGTGTACATATGCTGCATTTCCTTTATTCATTCATTGCTTGATGGACACCTCGCCTGACTTCATAGCTTGGCTCTTGTGAACAGCTGTTGCTAAACATGGCTGTGGAGGTGCCTCTATTTTACGGCGATCTTGAGCCTTTTGGGTGACTACCCAGCAGTGCCAAAGCAGGATCTGTGGAAGTTCTACTTGTAGTTTTTTGAGACCCTCTATACTGATTTCCATAGCAACTACACTAATTTGCATTCCCACCAACAGTGTGTAAGGTCCCTTTCCCCCTGCGTCTTTCCCAGCGTTGTTGTTTTCTCGATGGTGGCCACTCTGCCTAGGATATGACGGAATCTCAACGTAGCTTGATGTTCCCTGGTTGCCTGGGCAGTTTTTATGAAGAACTATTCGGGAATCAGATTCTGTCTCTCTCACACACACACAACCATAATTGGATCTTTTTCTTCCATCTCTCCCTTCTTCCCTCCCTCCTTTCCTTCCCTCCTTCCTTCCCCTTTTCCTATCTTCATCCCATCTCATTCCAAGGCTGATTTAATGTGACTTATAAAAATATGTGTCGGCCATTGGTGTAGGCAGTGTAAAACCAAAGCCACAAAGAGAGAGTCACCACTTGATCCCTCACCCTTGCTTGAGGCAGGTGACAAATTTGGCAGAGTTCTGCAGCCACAGCAAGAGAAAGGGAAGGCTGGCTAGGGCACATTGGCCTGCTCCAATTTGTTGGCCTCAGTGGTGACTTAGTGGCAAGGAGAAGCTGGAGGGTTTTGCTCTTGGCTCTGTACCGTTGGCAGGAAGGCACTGGATGTTTCTTTCTGGAAGGGAGTGGTGTTGGGGTTCTCCCTCCAGCAGAGGCGGGAAGCCATTATTAGTATTCTGAGTCTGTTGTCATCTGCTGTGGGTGTCAGTTGTCCCACTGCACAGTTCAGTCTCACACTGTCCTCCTGTAATCTCAGGTTTGATGTTGACACCTTTTGTTGAGTTTTTCTGGCAAGGTGTACCTGTCACTGAATGGCCAGTCCACTCAAGTGCTATCATTCTTTCATTCTTCTTGCTGGTTTTCTTTGATTGTGGTAGACTTACTGGTTTCCTTGTCCATTCTCAGAGTTATTTTAGACTTAGGGTTTTAGCTGGAGCTGACAAGCACATGGATGCAGGCATGTGTCTGTGGAGAGCTCTCCCCCTTGACCTTTTAAGAATGAGCTAAGTGTAGACAACTGCTGGTCTTGCAATGGATTGGAGATTCATCTTCTGTCTGTCTTAAAGAGTTACTTCCCCTAAGACTTGCCATTTGAAAGCTGGAAATAAGATTTTCAGAGAGCTTGCTGGAATTAAATCTTGACTTCCTAAAATGGTAGCATCAAGTACACCAAGAGTGGTTTCTGGGATACAATTTCAGGTTAACTTCAAGGAGATAGGCAGCAACACAACACTTCCTCCTGGTGCAACAAGAGAAATAATTTCCAAAGGCTGTTGAGAAGGTCAAACAAGACATAAAAAGTGCTGTGTGTGACAATTCTAGAGTTCACATTCTAAGTCTTTCGGGGAGAGAACCAGAAGGAGTGTATTTAATACATTTGATCACTGGTCACCAGCATTGACTCTACAGGTTGCATTCAGCATCTTGGTGGGGGATAGAAGAGACAGGGGGAATATCATTTCCCATCCTGAAGTGTTTCAGACAGAGATCAAAGGTTGTGAAATACAAAACAATTACTTTATTTTTTTTGGCAGCTCTGAGGTTTGAACTGAGGGCCTCATGCTTGATAGGCAGGTGCTCTTGCCACTTGAACCACTCAGCCAGCCCCCCATTTTTCTGATAGTTTTTTTTTTTTTGAGATAAGGTAAACTCTTTGCACGGGCTGGCTTCAAACCGTGATCCTCCTGATCTTTGCCTCCTGAGTAGCTAGGATTACAGGTGTGAGCCACTGGTGCCTGGCTAAAGCAGTTACTCTTAAAACTCTTTCTGTTTGGTCTGAAGATTTTAGGCCTCAAATTGTTTGTTTAAAAAATATTTTTCTAAATATTTAATTTCTTCCTTCTGACTCTGATAACTAGACATTACGAAATATCTTTTTTTAAAACCTCCCTGGAGTGAAATGTTTGAGATAAGTAGAGTTAAATAACTCATGTTTCCCTTTTCACTTTGGCTACCAGCAACCTCAGAGTTACACCTATTGCTTTGTCTAAATAATCATGTTGCCCTAGGTGTTTGAAGCATTTTCTTTTTGCACTCTTTTTTCTTACATGATTTATATAAATTGGAAGTCTAAATAATGCCACAAACAAAATAAAACAGACCCTGTCCTACAGAAAAGGGAGATCTAATTCAGCATCTGTCCTACTGCCTCGGCGGGTGAAAGAAGAGCCGTGCTGAAGGACATGGGTGCCAGGTGGAGGCTCCAGCTAAGTGACACTTCTGGAGTTTGAAGGGGGAGGGAGTCTTTCAGGTGGTTTCCCTCTTGCAGCTCAGGGTGATCTGTCTGAGTGGTTCCCTGGTCTCCATTTGCGCACATGGGTATGTTAGTGCTTGGCACTCCACCCAGTGCTTCTCAAACTTTAAAATTCACAAGAATAGCTGGGTGTGGTGGCACACAACTGTAATCCCAGGTAATTGGGAGGTGGAGGCAGGAAGATTTCAGTTAGAGGCCAGCTTGGGCAAAGTTAGGGAGAATATATATCAGAAACAAAATTCACAAAATGCCAGAGGTGTGGATAAAGTGGTAGAATGCTTGCCTAGCATGTGTGAGGCCCTAAGTTCAATTCCCAGTGCTGCAAACAAACAAACAAACAGACAAACATTCATTTGTGGAACCTAGATCTAAAATGATGACAATGGCCATGAATGTGAAAGAGGGATGGTGGGGGGATCAACAGGAGAGGGGAGGGGAAAGGGAGAGGATACTGAGGGGAGAAGAGGATTGAAATATGCTACTTGTGTATGTTTGATGACAGCATAAGGAAACCCAGCAGACACTGTTTGAAAAAGGGAGGGGGCAAAAAGAATGGGAATATAATGGAGGGGACGAACCTGTTAAAAGTACTGAACTACACAGAGAACTCCTCTCGTATTATTAACATATACTAATTCAAAATATAATCATAAAAAAGAAAACGAAAATGTATGTGAACCACTTGACAAACTCCAGCTGTGGAATCACTGCTCCTGGGATGGGGGTGGAGGCGTCTACACGGGTAAGTTCCCAGGCTAGGCTACAGCTGCTGTTGTGTGGGCGATGCTTCCAGTAGCAAGGCCTTAGAAGTCTGCTGAATGCAAGAAGGTGACTCTTTCATGAGTCACACTTCTCATTTCAGAAGTGACCATGTCACCAGCTCTGTGTTCTTTTAAAGCTCTTCATTCTTCTTAGTTCCTCCTTTGTGTCTCTAAGATTCTTCTGCCAGAAACTCACCCTCTCTCTTCTTCTTGATGTGTTTCTTCCTTCTTTCACTCTCTTCTTCTCTCCAGAACCACACCACTCCCTGAAGTCCGTTCCCAAACAGAACATGCTGGAGCCAAAGTGCCATTGGATGTCTTAGGACACATTGGCCCAGTACCCATCAGGTCTTGCGTCTAGTGCGTGCTTTTTGGATGTTTGTTAACCGATCGATAGGCCTATGACTCTAAATAGTTTAGATAACAGGAAATTGATAAAAACAGGTGACCCTCCACCAGCCTTTCTGCGTGTAGGAGCAGAGGCTACTACTACTGCAATTGCCCCGGTCTTTCAATAGTTTCTGTGAAGATTACAGCTTTAATCTGCAAAAGACCAATAGGTGAAGACGGTTATTTGTGCCCAAGCACTGGTGAATTTGGGGCAGTCTTTCAATCTGTAGTGTTGATCACCGTACATTTGACCGCAGTGACCACAGGCATTCACAGCCCAAGGGCTGTAGCTGGAAACCACCACCCAGTGTAGGGTTTGAACAAGTGAAGCCACTGTCACCACTACCATGCCATATGCTCTCTGCTCTGTCACTTTCCTTCCTGCCTTTCTGTCAGGGAGGTGACTCAGGAATGCCAGGGACCATTGGACTGGCTTTCTTCTTTGCCCCTTGATGTGTGATAAGTATTACAAAGTAATACTTATAACCTACATAGCCACATAAACGGGCCTCTCTGGATTGAGTCATTCACGTTGGCGTGAGATCATAATTGGCCAAGTGAAGGAAGGGCTCCATTTATACAGCAAAACACCAGTTGAGATGTGTGTTAAAAGAAACTTGTCATTACTCAGGCTTATAGCATCCAAGTTCAGTAATAATAGATTTTTAAATAACTTACAGCTGATTCTGGGGTTTCTGAATAATAATTTCATTCTCATTGACTTGCCTTTGGTATGATTTTGTAAGTGGGAGGAAAAGGTTTTGTTGCAATTCGTGAGTGGCAGCCTGCGTGTGCATCAGACGTTGAGTGACACTTCTGCTGTCAGTGGAAAGCCAGTAATGATAGGACCATTCATTTGTAGGGTCTTGTTTCTGGACATGTCCCTGCAACACTTAAGAGGTGTGATCATCAGCCCCAAACCACTTCCTACCTCAGTGAAGACAGGACTAGAAACCCAGGGGCCGACCAAGGGCTTGGATCACACAACCCAGAGGGAGGAGGCTTTGGCTCTTCTGCCCAGCTTGGGTGGGGGCTTCCCAAAGAGGGATGGGTGCAGCGTGAGAGACAGTGGAAGTATAGACCACTGTCCACCCTCTGTGGGGGTCAGGGCGAGGCTGAAGTGGGTGGGCGTTCCGTCGTTGAGGGAGAAGAATCTGAGCACTTAATTGCATGAGACTGATGTTTGATTGAGCCTAGACAGAGCCCAAGAGTGACTCGCAGTTAGGAAAAGGAAGTCTGTTTATAGAACTGACAGTGATTGGGAGATTCTGGACTCTGTCCAGTGGTAGCCCAGGGGCGGAGAAGGGAGGTCTGACAGGGCCAGTCTGCAGGCCATGACTGCAGGAAAATTAAGTTTTATCCCATCATCAGAATGAGGCTTCTTTCAGACCAGTCAATCAGCTGGCTGCCTTGTAGCCGTGGGTGCAGGTGTGGGAGAATGTTTTGACAATGGTTTTCATCTGTCCTGGGGGTTTCAGGGGAAAGGAGTAGGGAGGCTTTGGGTCAGACTTTCGCATTCCAGTAACGGCCACCTTGGTGTCAAAGGAAAGATCTGAAGAAGGGTTGGAGGTTCCAGTCCCAAGAATCATCCCATTTGATACTGCTTTCTTTGGGTTAGCAAGCACAGTTTGCTTTTATGATTTTTTTTTGTGCGTGTGGTACTAGGGTTTGAATTCAGGACCTTGTGTTTGTAAGGCAGGTACTATTACTGCTTGAGCCATGCCTCTGGCCCTTTTTGCTCTGGTTATTTTGGGGAGATATGGTGTTACTTTGGGGAGATATGGTGTTACTTTTTGCCCAGGCCGGACTGGACCACGACCTTCCTAATTTAAACATCCCACTGTATCTGCAGTGACAGATGTGCACCACCAGGCCCAGCTTTTTCCCATTGAGATGGCGTCTTGCAAACTTTTTTGCCCAGGCTGGCCTAGAAATGTGATCCTACAGATCTCAGCTTCCTGCATAGGTTGGGATGACAGGTGTACACTACCATGCCCAGCTATTGGTTGAGATGGGGTCTTGCAAACTCCTTGCCTGGGCTGGCCTTGAATGGAAATCCTTCCAATCTCAGCCTCCCAAGGAGCTGGGCGTACAGGGTAAGCCACCATGCTCACGTTGTCTTTAGGAAATTGTTTATTGAATTATGACTTTTCCAGGAGGACGTCACCTGAGGCAGGATCAGTCAGCCACTTGGGAGAGAGCGTTGTCTGACCTGATCAAGTCTCCATCCCTGCTGAGAAATCGCCAGTGGTGTAATTAAGTCTGAACAACATAGCCTGGCAGACAGGGTCCTCCAGAACCTGGGCCTAGGAAACTCCGACTGGACTCCTCCTAAGTTCTCCCTCATGTTGACATCACGTGCTCTCTGCAACATGCTGTTCCTTTCCCATCATGCTTTTCTCTCCATCATTACCTTTAAAAGGTCTACCCACTGGGAGCTGGGTATGGTGCTGAGTGCCTGTAATCCCAGCTACTCCAGACGCTGAGGCAGGAGAATTGCAAGTTTGAGAACAGCTTGGGCTACATAGCAAGACACCGTTTTTAAAAAATTACAAGCAACCCCCCCAAAACCTGAAGTCCACCCATGGGACTGGCTGCCTTCTATTATCACGTCCTTCATAAACTCTTTCTTGAGCCTCCCGGTTGATTTCTCTTTCCCCCAGGGATACTTCATGGGGAATCCAGCCCCTCAAGAGAACATTACCCACCAGCAATTAGAGAGACACAGTAAAGATTACCAAATTAAGTCAAAATGACATTGAGGGTCCATCTCACCCCGCTCAGAATGGCCATGAACCAGAAAACAAGGAACAATCGATGCTGGTGAGGAAGTGGGGGAGAAAGAACCCTCATGCACTGTTGGTGGGGATGTACATTAGGGCAGCCACTATGGAAATCAGAAATCTGAAAACAGAACCAGCTGTACCCCTTCTGGGTGTCTATCTGAAGGAATCAAAGTCCGTGTGCAACAGACACACCCGTGCACCCATGTTTATTACAGCACTATTCACGATCACCAGGTTGGGGAATCAGCTGAGGTGTTCACATACAGATGAATGGATGGAGAAAATGTGGTTCCCATACACAATGGAGTATTATTTAGCCACAAAGAAGAACAAATTTGTGTCATTTGCAGGAAAGTTCAAATAGTGTGAAGTAAAATCAGTTGGACTCAGAAAGACAAATATCACATAGGAAATCTAGATTAAAAAAAGCAAGAGGGAGGTGTTTAAGCAGAGGAAGGGGCTGAGTTGGAAGGGGGAGGGGGACGAGAGATGGTAAGGGGTGAACATGTATGAAAATGCTATAAAGAGCCCCGTTATTTTGTACAGTTAATATACACTAATTAAAAAGATGCAGCAAGCTGGCAGCTTGTGAGTTTTACTGGACAACCTGGGTCCTTTTTCAAGTGTCTGTTACCAACACCCTGCTTTTTTGTTATTTGTTTAAAGCAATCAAGGTTTTCCTTTTCTTCTTATACTGAGAGCTCCTGTCCTCTCCTCTGAGTCACCAGGGTCCCCTCCCCGATGCTCCTAAGGTGACTGTCAGAAGGCTCCTTTGTCTTATGTGCCAACAAGCTGACTGACAAGCTCCCCCCTTCCTGCAATGCAGGTCTTGCAGCTCTGATAGTGCACGGCATCAGTCTCCCGTCTGTCCCAAAAGAGACGTCATATTTGTTGGTGGTCTCATCACTGGGAACACAGTTCCTACTCCACAGAGCATTCTGTACATTGTAGACGTTTAGCAAACGTTTGGTGAATGACAGCCTGTAACAGCTGGGCCCAATGAGAGAAAACTCCAGACAGAGGCAAAATGGAGGTGGAAAGAGGTGTTAGAAGTTTTGGAGAAGCAAGGGCTTTGAGAACCAGCTTCCATCATGGCGCCATTTTGCCTGAGATGGGCCTGGAAACAGGTGGAATCATTCCTGTTCACCCAAGGTCACAGACATGACCTATGGGGAAAGAGAACCTTTCTCCTTCCTTCAGGGCCTTGCACTTGCTAGGCAAGCACTTTGCCACTTGAGCCATGTCCCCAGCCTTTTTTGCTTCAGTTTATTTTTCAGATAGGTCAAGCATTTTTTGCTCAGGCCAGCCTCTGACTGGGATCCTCCTGCTCTGCCTCCCGTGTTGCTGGGATTATAGGCATGAGCCACTGCACCCAGCCCCACTTTACCTCTTTATACATGTTCAAGTACGTGTGTATAAGATGGGGGAAGACAGCACAGTGTGTGTTTGGGAATGAGGGGAAATAGTTTTGATCACATACTTCATTGTGTGAAGAAGGTTTGAATTTTCACTGGATTCCATCAGCTCCATCATATCTTCCTTGACTGAGTGGCAAAATGCAACACCCATATTATACCCAGACCCCCCCCTCAAAAAAATGGGTACAAGAAGTGCACCAGTGTTCTTATGGCTGGTTTTCCCTTCTTCATGGACTATATTGTATAGTCCTCAATAATCATTCCTACAGCACTTAATACTTGCTGCTGCTTTATCTAGCCTCGAGGATAAAGTCTTGCTATTTTGGGTTAGTTTCTTTAAAAATATAACTTCTGCTCCCTCAGACTTCAAATCTCTTCATTGCTTCTTCTTGTTTCAAGAAGCAGCGTAAAACCTGCAGACAGAAGAAACTGAATAATTTGGAATTTTTTTACACTCTTATTAGATCTCCTGCGGAGCAAATACTGTAGGGTGCTGGTTTTTAGGGGTGCAGGAAAGGAATTTGGGGGAGTCATCTCCAAAGAAGAAATGTACAAATTTGAACAGAGTTTGCCTCTCTGTACTGGCCCCAAGGACTTGAGGCAGATCAACAGACTTTTTAAGAAATAAACCACAAGCAGCCCAAAACACACGAAAGTTCAAATCACATCCGGTGCAATGCTGAGAGAGAAGTTCTAGGGTGGAAGGAAGTCTGTCATTCTCGACCCTAACCTCAGTTATTTCTGCAGTCGTGCAGGAGCTGCATTAATCTCTCTGATGAAATTATATCTTATCTATAAGTCTCATCTGAAACGAGAGAAACCGTTTGGCTGATAGAGAAAATGTCCCCAGCTGCCATGTACAGACAGCATGGTGTGTACACTTAAATCAAGCTGACTAGCTAATTTTATAGCAACTTCATCTCAGTTTTGAGGGGGTGTTTCTTCTTTATTTGGTGTGCTTTATTTTGAAAACACAAGACTCAGACTTTAAATTAGAAATAAGGGCAAAATAGTTTCTGCTGGGTATTGGGGGGTGGGGGAGAAGGAGGGGGTGGAGTGGGTGGTAAGGGAGGGGGTGGGGGCAGGGGGGAGAAATGACCCAAGCCTTGTATGCACATATGAATAATAAAATTAAAAAAATGAAAAAAAAAAAGACTCAGACTTTGACCTCCCCACCCCCACGCCTCCAGCATCATTTTTGTTGAAGCTTGCAACCAGGGGGCTTGGCAAGATCTTTTTTAACCACAGTTCCCATCATTAGTGTTTCTGCTATCCAAGCAGAAAAAACTGGGATGCAGTTAACAACGGGCTTCAGGAAAACAGAACGGACGAAGGGTAATAGATCTACTTCTCAAACGGTTTTCCTGGGTAATGAGTTGTCCTACTGACTTTTGTTTTTTTTTCAGTTAAAGTATTTTCACTTATCTCAAAATAGGTGACCCAGGAATATTTTGGTGGACTGATTGCCACTTACTGAGCTGTGTTAAGTTTGGGGTCACTGGTCTTAGCTCAGTTCTTGCCTTGTCAGGCTTCTCCAGGTGACATCTTTCCCTTCCTGGCTCTCCCAGCTTGGTGTCAGCTCCTGCTGTGACATCTGGGTTCCACACTGGACAGACAGTTCAAAAATGCTCTGTTGAGATTTCTAAGTCAACGAGCCCCCCGACATTATCCCCAAGCAACCCTTGTGTGACACTGCCCTGACATCCTCCACACACTTGTGTCAAATTTGACTTACTGTCCCAGCCGGACTTGGATGAGACCCCTTTCCTGCTGAGACCCTTGGGTAAGTCCCAGTGGCCTGTGAAGCCTTTCCAGCTCTGTACCTCACCTTCTGCAGGTCCCCGACATCTCCCCGGGGGAACCCCAAGAGACGGCTCATTATGGCTCAGTGACAATCCAGCTTCACCCTCCATCCCTTTGCTTGGGTTTCAACTCCTCAGCACCTAGAAGACCACACACAAATGTTCTGTGGCCACCTGCTTCCCCTCACCTGCCTGCCCCACACCTCACTCTTTCTTTGAAGTTTTTTTTTAATTCTCTTTGGCAAGCTTTCTGAAAACTTTGTTTATATTTCTGTCTCTCTTCAACATCAAACTTGCATCCCCAGAGCACAAAATTTATCTGTCTTTGTTGAGACTCATCTGAATGGTTGCTTCATAGTAAGTGCTCAGTGAAGTCGACTTGCTGAGTTAATGAGTTCTTGCTGTCATTTGGATCTTTATCTGCTCTTCTCAAGTAAATTCATTTTCTCTTGTATATACCCTTTTGTATTTATCTATGAGTTTTTTCTTTGTATCTGGTTGACAGCACTTTTTGGTTTTGGTTTCTTTTTTGTTGTTGTTTTTGAGCCAGGGTCTTGCTCTGTAGCCCAGATTGGCCTGAAAGTCATCATTCTTCTGCCTCAGCATCCTGGGTGCTGGGATTACAGGTGTGTGTCACCTTGCCTGGCCTAGGTTCCACCTGTATTAATGATGTGCTTTGGTGTGTTTTCTTTTGTAGTTTTATCCTTGTGTGGTCTGAGGTGCTTCTTGAGTCTGTGGTTTGGTGTCTTTTGTCATCTGTGATTTGGAAATTTCTTTGTCATTATTTCTTCACCTATTGCTCTGCCCCCCCTTTCCCCCTTTTCTTTTTTTGAGACTTTAATTCCATATATGTCATATTTTCCTCCTGGGTTCCCCATGTTTCTTGCAGACTTTTCATTTTCTCTGAATGAACTTTGCTGTCTTCCACATTGTAAGTTCTTTCTTCCATCTATGTCTAATCTATTAAATCTATTTGTTGAGTTCTTAACTTCTATTATTTATCGTGGTGCTGGGACTCAAACCTTGCATATGTTAGGCAATGTAATATCAATTTAGAATTTCCATTTGATTCTGGGGTTTAAACTCAGGGCTTCACATTTGCAAAGCAGGTGGCTCTGCTGCTTGAGCCACACCTCCAGTCCACTTTGCTCTGGTTACTTTGGAAATGGGGCCTTGCAAACTATTTGCCCGGACTGGCCTCGAACCTCCAGATTTCAGCCTCCCAAATTGTTGGATTACAGATGTAATAGACCTACTATATAGATGTACAGACCTAATTCTCTGGTGAATCTTTCGTCTATTTTCATTAACTTATCCACATCAGGTGTTTAAAAATATTTAAGTAGCTCCTTGGATCTCTGTTTTTTTTTATTTATTGCCATGCTGAGGAAGGAACCCAGAGACTCCTCTGTGACTGCCAAGTGCACTAACATTGGGCTCTATCTCCAGATCCGAATCTGTTCCTATTGTGTTTAAAAAATATAAACCTCTTAGTCATATCTCTTGGTATGTCTATGAACATTTATGTACCTATATTTTTATTTTATTATTTTTTTGGTGGTATTGGGGTTTGAACTCAGGACATTATGCTCGCAAGCAGGTGCTCTACCACTTGAGCCACTCTTGCAGCCCCTTTGTGAACATTTTATTGGATACCAAACATATGTATAAGAAATGACAGAGGTTATGGATGATGCAGAGGGAATTTTAGAAATCTTCCTTCATGTGACATTGCTGGCAGCCCTGCTGGCTTCTTAGGGTCTTAGAAGCCACCATCTGCCTCTCTGTAGGTGTTCTGATGAGTCAGTAACATCTCAAGAAGAAATGTCCAAATTCTTGGGCTCTACCAGGTCTGGTGGCTCGTGCCTATAATCTCAGGCAGCGGTAGGAGGATCACGGCCCAAGGCCAGCCCAGGGAAAAAGCAAGACCCTACCTGAAAAACAGCTAAAACAAAAAGGGCTGGGAGTGTGGCTCAAGTGGTAGAGCACCTACCTAGCAAGTGCAAGGGCCTCACTTCAGCCTTTAGTGTTGGGCTCCTCTCCTCCTGCTTCCCCTTTCTCTTGGCTCCATCAGTCTTGGGTGTTTTGTTGGCCCTGAACTCCCCAGCCCTGTAGGGTCCTCCAAACTCTGCTCAGCTATTTGTTTGTTTGTTTGTTGTTAGTTTTGCCTCTTAGCACTGACTTCTGTTTATCTTCCCAGCCACACAGACTTCAAATGCTCTGAGGCCAAAGAGGAGGGGGAACCCACCTGAGGGAGTTTGCACGTTCTGCATGTCCTGGCTGCCTGAGAGTTTCCAATGTCTTCAAAGTGATTTTATTTATTTTTACATCTTTTCAGCCTTTTGCCATTTGTTTAGTGACACGATTATTCTGCCACAGGGTAGTTTGCGCTCTCTGTAGTGGGAGCCCGTGCATTCTTTATAGCACTTTCTTCTGCTGTAACTTTCAGATTTGTTCCTCTCTCTTATTTAGGAGCTCCTCAAGAGCAAGAACAGTGATTTAGTCTAATTCAAATGAGAACTATCAATTCATTCAACAGCTTCTTATTTAGAGGTACTAAGAATTGAACTCAGAGCCTCGAGCTCGAGTTGCACTTGAGCCCTACCCTTAGCCCTTTTGCTTTTGGTTTGTTTTTTAGATAGGGTTCTTGGCTTTGGACCATGATTCTCTTACCTCTGCCTCCTGAGTGGCTGGGATTACAGCATGTGCCACCATACCTGGCTTCAACAATATTGTTTGATCACCTACTAGGGCCACACGCTGAGGATGTAGCAGTGAGCAAGACAGACAAAGTCTCAGTCGTGGAGCTTAAAGCTGAGCACAGGAGAAGGCAAATAAAGAAGCAGGAACAACATCTAGTAGCAAAAGCTGTGTGTACAGGATTAGGTTAGGATGCTAACATAGAAGATGGCGGCCACCTAAGGCTCTCTTTAAGTGGGTAATCATTAAGTAGAGATTTAAATGACAAGAGCTCTTCAGCCATGAAGGGATTTAGGGGATTCCAGGTAGAGGGAGGAACAAGGGTAAGGGATCCACTGGGGTTGCTAAAGTGGATTAATGTTGTGAGATTCTAAATTAAAATTTCCAACATAAGATTTTTTTTTAAAAAGAGAAAATTACTTTACACACTTCAAAACATTTCCAATCTTTGCTAAGTAATTCCTTCCGGGTTGTGAGTGGGTGCTACGGATGGGGTACTTTAACTCATCTAGGAGTCGTGGATATTGCTAACAGTGCCTAAAAAAGTTGGATACCTGCCAGAGGCATGGCATCTTGCAGGAGGGACCCCCACTCACCTGGCTGGTAGAGCTGAGTACAAATAATACCGGTTTTTATGACCTTTGAGACTATATGTATATGTAAATATGCTATTTTTGTTTAAAATAACATTAATAATTTGCATAAAGTTATTATATTTTTACCAGGGCTTTTTTGCCCCACCTCCCACCTTGCTTTGTTTTCAATTTTTTGTTAGCACACAATCGTTGTGTAGAGGCAGATATTTCCATATGTGCTTACAATACACCTTAGTTAAATTCACCCCTCCATAGTTCTCCCTCCTCCTCCCTTCTTAGAACAATTGCAACAGGTTTCATTCTTCTATTTTCATATATGAATACAAAACACATCCACCAAATTCCCCCTTTCCTTATGCCCTCCTCCCTCCCACTGACACCCACCGCCTGAAATCCCTGTTTTACCTTCCTGTCCATTTTTTAAAAAAAATGTATGTTGATAGTTCAAGATGGTTTCACCTTGGCATTTCAAACCTGTATAGATCAGGCTTTAATCTGTTTAAGCCCCATTCCTTATACTTTCTCCATCACCCTGCTTCCCTATTTATTCAACAGCTCACAGTGCATTAGGTTACATTGTGTTCATATATAAATGAAGTGTTCCAATAGTTTTCACTCTCTATCCCTCTCCTGCCTCCTGTAGTCCCCTCCGACAGACCCACTAATACACTCTTCTCTCACTATATATATATATATATATATATATATATCCATGTGTGTATTTATGTGTACTATAGGTCTAGCCTCCACATATGAGGAAAACATGTGACCTTTGACTTTTTGACCTGGCTTCCTTTGCTCTCCAGTTCCATCCATTACCTGAAACAACATAAATTTACTCTTCTTTATGATTGCATAAAACTCCACGTGTATAAATACCACACTCTTGATCCATTCATCAGTGCAGGGCATCTGGCTGCTTCCAAAGCTTGGCTATTGTGAACAGTGCTGCAATAAATGTGGGTGTGCAGGTGCCTCTGTCATATCCTGGAGCACATTCCTTCTTAGTCCACAGGTGAAGAAGCTGCTTGCAGTGGTGTGGATAAGATTGAGGGAACAGGCAGGACAGCGAGGTTCCCAGAGGCCAGCAGCAGTGGTAGACTTTACCACCTCAGGTGTGAAGGGACAAGGAGATTTACAAAGTGTGTGACTTCAGTCGAGTGGGAGTCAAAGTCAGGGAGGGAGATAGCCAGAAAACATGGCCCAGGGCTGGAGAGAACAGGAAAGAAAGGTCCTACCTTCTCTCTCCTCTTGCCCCACCCTGAAGTTCAAAGTCCCTGGTTAAAATCCAAGCAAGGTCTGCTGGCAGCGGGGCCAGGATGGTGCTGGTTATGGGAGCCAGGCTCTGGTGCTCAGCACTGCACAGAGAAGGGCAAACAATGGAACTGGGGAGATGGAGGGAAGCAGACACAACACCCAGGCTCAGTTTTGAAATAACATGAAGGAGTCTACAGGCTTTGCTTGTAGCTCCAGCCTCTCTGGGACCCGTGTGACATAAAAATGTCTTCCTCACACCAAGGACAGAGAGTCTGAGGGGTTGCAGTCCTTCATTTGTCTTTAAGGACAGAAAATTATTTTGAGGAAGCTTGAAATGAGCTTGGGAGAATATGAGGCCTTGGGAAGAGTTTTAAGTATTGTTTTAAGGAAGAGCTTGGCATTTGTGCGGGTGGGAAGAAGAGACAGGCCAAGAGAGAGACTGGGGACAAAGATGAAGGAAGTCAGAGACAGGGCAGGCAGGGGGCTGCAGAGACACATGGATTCTCAGTGTGTCATTGACACTCAAGAGACTGCTTTATATCTCCTCGTATACCGAAAATCTGCTAGCGAAGTTCACAACGTTGATAACAAATAGGAGCTTATGGCCCAGAAATAGCTATTTTTTTTCAATTTATTGATTTTAAATGGTGAAATTTTATTGCACAGCACACACGAAAGTATTCATATTTTGCATAACCACCTGTACAAAATGTCAGTATCTCCAGAGCCCGGGACTTGGTGTAATTAGGCTAACTTGCATAGAGTTCTTGTCTGATATTTTTCTGTAAAATGTCCCAAATGGAACAACCTCTTATTTCTACATATGAATATTATATAATGTTCCAGTCACTATTTTTGCAATGTCTCTTTAAATTTCCATGGTTTCTTTTTCTTTGACTGTCCTGGGATTTGAATTCAAGGCTTTGTGCTTGCAAGGCTGAGCTTCCAGCCCCATAGTTTCTTTTCCATATTGGAAACAGGACAATTCTTTGCTAGGGAAATGGCCACAGGATAAAGCTTGTGCTCCAAAGTGTACATGCACTGTTTTGCCCCTGAGAGCCCAAAAGTATTCATACTACATATTATTTTTCCAAAAGCTTTGTTAATATTTACTGTTATAAGCACTTCCTATATTTTAAGCTCATAAAATCTCACAGCAACAATGTGAGTAGGTATTACTATCATTCTCATTATACATATGGAGAGGCTGAGAGGTACGACACAGAGGGCAAATGACCACACAAGACCACACATTAAACAGAGGAAGCCAAGATTCAAACCCAGGGAGTCTGATTCTAAGGTCTGCGGGCTCAATCACTAAGCCAGGTCATTTGCCCCCAGTGGAGACTTGGGTTTATGGTAATCCTGCCCTGCGGGGATTCAGATTTCCATATTATGAAATAAAGTATTTGTCAAACATTCAATCCAACACTTGCGAATGTATCCTCACCTTAAAATGTTGGTTAGAATAGCACGGTGAGGAAATCTATTATGATTTCTTGAGGGTCGGTCGATAAAAGGAAAAGACAAAATCCAGCATCTCTTAGCTTGTGTTCACCACAGGACTGGCCCTGTAGGAGGTTCCCTGTAAAATGGTTTCCAATGTTAAAGAAGGGTGACAATCGTCACATGCCACATGTAAGGGTCACAGGTATATACAGGAAGTCCTCCAGTAAAGACACCCATTTAATTTCTTTCAACCTAGGGTTTACCAAATTAAATTAACCTAAGAATTATTTTTTCATAAAAACACTTAACATCCTACAGACCAGTGTTGGGCAATTTTGAATTCTGAGAAAATTTTGAACATCTTGAATGTTTCTGAATGCCCAAAGCACAGGAGGCGAGATTTCTAGGAAGTCTGTGCGAAGTGCAAAGTGGAGAGAGGCTGAAAGAAACAACACGAGGACAGATGAGGATACAGACCGCGCTCTCTGTCTGCATGAATTCACCTTCCACGCTTATGGCAGTCTCCCAGTGGATCTTTCACACAGCACTGAACAGTGTTGTCTTGCTTGGATTTCCTTCTCATCCTAGGCAGCTTAGAAAAGTCTGGAAGTGAGTGGAGGGCCTCACTTTCCCGGTGGGGTGTGACATGGATGCCTCCTCATGCACCACTGCTTTGTTTGACATTTTGGAGTGATTTCTGAATGCTCAAAAAGGGCACATTCTAAATGCAGACCTGGTGAGACATGGTGTGACTTCTCTGAGAAGATCAGCCATGAAGATGGCAGTCACATGTGAGAAGGAGATCATTTAAAAACAGAGAGAGACAGAGAGAGTTGAAGGTTGATGTGGGGATTTATTTATTATTTTTTGAAACTGTAGTCATCACAATTATCCCATGGTGTAACTTATCTCTATCTGGGCTGGAGTTCTGAGCACACTTCGAGAACAGGTCAAGACGATTGCATTTCCTCTTTCCTCCTGTAATGCAGATGCATCCTCTCTCAGCACCGATCAGATTTAAGCTTACTGTGCTTTTGGATATCAGGCTCTGGCTGAGGTATTGGGTCCCTGGGTTTGTGTTCTCTTTTCCCAACTTCCCAGTGGTGGCACTTCCTTCCCTTTCACCCTCCTCCCTCCCCCAGTTTTTTTGGTCCCTTCCCAAGAGCAACAGTGGAGGTTTCTCATGGTCAGTTCTTGATTGTGTCTCACTCCCTCAGCTGGGCTCCTAAGATCAGGGCTTTTGGGAACCACTGTTGCATGGACCCTCAATGCTGCACTTCAATTTTTCCATTAGACTTGGGCCTGCTGTGGCAGGAAGGAAACTGCTCTCTGGAAGTAAACTTGTGACCTGTGCAAAATGAATTCAGTCTTCCACAGCACCAAAGGACCATTTAGTAAATTACTTTCATTGCACAGAATACTACACCCTGGTGTCCTGGATGATGGAACTGGTGTCACGTGGTGAGTTATTTTCTCCCTGAGAAGAAGTGTGCTTACACAAAGGACCCTGGTGTGTTCATAGAGCCTGACTCTGGTGGGTGGACTGGGGGATGTTTGGTCAAGGGTCTACGGGGACAGGGCAAGACTGCCTAAGATATGCTGCTCCTACTGGAATTGTGTTTGGTTTCTGAAGATTCTCAAAGACCAGGAGGATTTTCTGGAGACTCTAATACTAATTTCTGAGCACAATTTACTGCAGTAACATTGATTAATGATGGCAGCAGCAATAACAACACATTCGGGCACAATGAAAGATACTTATATGACACTTACTTTAGGAACAACAGCCTTCCAAAATATATGTGTGTCCAGTTCTCCTTTGTATTTTTGATGCTCCACACAAGTGACAGACACATAATAGCATTAAGACATGGATGGATTGGGTCAGTCCAATCACTCCCCTCTCTGAGTTCATTCATTTTGGGGGTCTTATTTGGTTCAAAATGAATGAATTCAGAGAGGGGAAGTGATTGATCCAAGGCAACACAGTCAGAACCAACATAAGAACCCAGGGAAACCAATGTTTAGTTCACTTCCAGCTAGTGCCACCACTCACGATGTGCAGACTGCACACGTGGCTGAGCCCACATCGGGATAGATATGCTTGCTACAGGAAGGCAGAGGAACCAAAGTCTTTTACCTCTTACAAAATACTTTATGCTGCTCAAGCCATGTACCTGAGAGGCTTCATCTGCCAGGAAGGAGGGAGTGTCTTTTCCTGGTTTTCAGTAAGGCACTATAAAGGCTGGTCATTGTCTTTTCTCTTTTGATGGGCGATGTTAAACACCTGGTACCCATTAACCATGCAGGCCAGGTGGCCTAGCCTCTAGATCTGTGGAAGAGTTCTTTTCTAGGTCTCCATGAATGGATCACATGGACACCTCCACTCTTCACCTTAAGGATAGATGGGTAGAAAATCTGTTTCATCACCACCCCTCCTTGTACCTTTTAAAACTTGTACAGGGAAGCAAGTTGCCCAGCAGAACAGTCTGGGAGAGGCCTCTGCCCACTCGCCAGCCCTCACACCACTTTGAGCCGTACGAACGTACAGTTGCTTCCTACCTTTCCCATTGGGAGACTTCCTGGACTGATCCCATGTGGGTTATGAATATTTCAGCCTGACCCTTAGTCCCCATCAGACAACTCATCATTGCATGTCCCTTGTCTTTACATGTTTTGTGCATGCCAAAATCTGACCCTTCTTCAGAGCTCATGATCCAAAAGGCAGACATAAATTCTCATCTCCTTCCCTGAGAGTTCCCTTTTCCTTCTCAGTCTGACTGGAACCTGGCTCTCCCTAAGGACACTGCTTCTCCAGCAGTGCTCTCAAGTCAACCCTTTTGATTTCATACCTCCCAGACCTTAAAGCCTGGAAAAAGAGTGAGTCTCTTCCTTACTCCCCTTTTCTGCTTTTAATTAATCCTTTCACTTGCTTTCGACTTCAAAGGCCTTGGCCCCTTTGAAGCGCATCATCAGATGTTACCAGCTGCTACCCCACCTTGTTGCTGTCATTCCCTGACCTTAGTCCTTCGTGCCTCGAGCACCTGCTGGCTGCCTTCATCTCTACCGCTGACATAATGAGAGTGAGCATTTATGGAGTGTTTCTCTTTTCCTGGACCCTTCTAAGCACTCTAAAAGCATTGTTTTACTTAGTTCCTACAGTACTATGAGACAGGTACCATTGACAACTTCATTTATAGATGAGTATGCCGAGGAGCAAAGGGACATTATAGTTCACCTAGTATCACATGCACAGTGACAGAGTCAGGGTTGAAATATAACTTGGTCCCAGAGCACATGAACCTGAGGACCGTTAAGCTGTTTTCTTATCGATGTTGCTGGCACATGGTGCGTCTGATGCCCTGGCCTCTCTGTGGCTTGACCTTGATGGCTGCTCTGCCATCCATAACTACCCAGTCTTGCGGCCAAATCCATCAGTTGCAATAGAATGACCTCAAACCACTGATTTCAACTCTTCTGCTCTATTGCATCACTTCCAGTCGTTGCACTCCTTTACAGAAGTTCTTCAGCTTTGTGGAAACCTCAAACCCATCCGCTCCATCAACCACTGTTACACCTACACCAAGCCCCACTGAACTCCAGATTTTCTTCAGTAGCTGATGGCAACAAGGCTGAGAAGTATTTCCCACTCCAGTTTTCTGATGTGGTGTAATGTATCACTCTGAAGCTCAGTGGTTCCAAACAACAACTATTTGATTTGCCCGTAATTCTATGTGCCAGAAATTTGAGCAGGGCTCTGCTGGATGGTTCTTCTTGTCCATATGGTATTGACTGGGATTTCCCCAAGAGGCTGTGGTTAGATGGTGAATGAAGTTAGAGAAGATGGTTTCATTTACTGGTTCCTTGGTGCTTGGTGGTGATCTCTCTCTCTTTCTCTCTCCTCTCTCTCTCTCTCTCTCTCTCTCTCTCTCTCTCTCTCCCTCTCCAGAGATACCTCCAGATTAGGCTTCTTTACATAGCAGCTGGTTCTCAAGAGCAAGCATTGTGATTAGTAAAGGAAGAAGCTGCAAATTTCTTAATGCTCTAAGTCCAGATCTGAAGGGGGTGGAGGAATACACTCCACCTCACGATCACACTGTGAAATAGCATGTAGAACGAGGGTGCTGGTGTTTTGTTGCAGCTCTCCTTGGAAATGAAATTTAATTAGGATACAACATTATAATTTCTTCTCTGCAAGCACCATGTGTCCCATGTCCTCTACCCTTTCTTACTTGACAATATTCTTGACCTGGCCAAATCCAACCTGCAGTTGAGTAGCTAAATATTTCTGGAGAAAAAAAAATCACACAACTTCTCTAACCATTCTCACTTTCCCATTATGACCATGAATCTCAAGTGATCATTAATGACTCCTAGACAATCTTAACAGTTCTCTTCCTCCCTCTCTTCCAGGATCATTACACACCTCTTCATAAATCCTCAGGAGCATAGTAACAAACTAGTTAACTAGCCCAGCCCTCTAGTTAGCTTTACAATGGGATTAAGTTCATCTCATAATTTATGGAGAAAATAAATGCGATTATATAGGAAGTACCTCATTTTTCCATCCTTGCATTCATCAACTTACATGAGCTGCCCTCACAAGGCTATGCCTTCCCTTCTGTTGATGTGGGAAGAATTCCTGAGCCCATCCAATGCAAACCCTTCTGTGTAGGCATGGGGCTTACCATCTTTTCTCATCTCTCACAGACTTCGTTCCTGCAAATAAGTTTCCTCTTTTCAATATTATCAATTTAGTTCTATTTAATGAATTGTTCTCATTAACATTCAAGCAGTTTAGTTAACACCACATCACCTTAAAACAAGACAAAACACAATCCTTCTTTGACCATGCCTTCTTGAGCTGCTAAGACACCTGTCTCTTCTCCTCATACATAACTCCTCAAAAGAATTATTTCAGCTCCATAATTCTAATTCCTCCCCTATTCCCCTTTCAAGGCATTCCTGACTCTGCTACTCCATGGAAATTTCTTTTACCTTATCAGAATCAATGGTCAGCTCTGTGTTCATGTGACTTGACTTTTCTGCAGTATCCAGCACAGCTGAGCACTTCCTCCTTCTGAAGCATGTTCCTCTCCTGTTTTCAGTGACACCATCAATTGTCTGGTTGACATCCCACCTCATGAACCATTGTCTTTGCTGACTTCCTTCATTGTCTTGATTGATTCCCCCTGGCCTACTGACCTGCTAAATATTGGTGTCTCCTTGACTAGTCTCTGGGGATGTCTTCTTGGTTTTATTTGGACTCTCTTCTTGGTGACTATATCAAGTTTCATAGCCTTAAAATGCAATATATCTCCTGTTGACTCCTAAATTCTATATCTAGATAGAACTTTCCTTCTAAATCCCAGACTTGCATATACTGTTGCATATTCCATCTCTCCACTTGAATGTCTAATAGATATTTCCATTTTAACAGGGCTAACACAGAACAATGGATTTGAGTCCCTACTCTTACCCTAAACTTCTGCTTCTCACATTCTCACCTTAGTTTCTCAAAAAAACTATCACACACACAGTAGGTCCCTTGATTTTCTCCATTCCCTCTTCCGCTTCCCTCTTTACCTCCATCCATTCATCCATCCAAAAGTCTTTATTGTTCCTCCAAATACATTCTGAATCTGACTGCTTTACTCTAGTGCTAGTCTCCTGTTTCAAATCACACACCACCTTGCTGCCCATCCTACCTTCAATGGATGACAATTAATTCTGTTGCCAGTTAGAAAGTGGCCAAAAAAATCATAGCTTGTGTCAACACACTACCCAATTCAAATGACAAACTTGGTAGAGTGAGATTTAATTCAGATATCACTCTCCTACTTAAAACCTGTTAATAACTTTGCATTTTAATTGCACAAAATCAAATTATTAATCATGACTTAAAAGACCTAATAAAATCTGGCTCCCACCAAACTTCCTGAACTTATTTCCCCCCATTCCATGTCAACCCTGGCTTGTTTTCTAGCCTGTGATCATGACAAGCTTCTTCTAGTCTCAGACCTTTGAAACCAACACTTTCCCAAACACTTCTGCCTTTTCTCTTCTGCACATCTCATTCAAGTGTCATATCCTCCCAAAGGCCTTTTTGGATTTCCTAGATAAAGCAGATTTTACACGCCTCCCTTGTAGGCACGCCATACCTCATTACCCAATTTTCATAGTAATTATTATCCCAAACTTACTGATCAGGTCATTTCCATGTTTACTGACCAGAATGTTAGCTTTTTGAGGGCAAGGATTTTGTTTTCCTGACTCTCAGAACCTAGAGAAGGCTTGGAGGACAGTAGATACTCTACAAATATTTATTGGCTGATTAAACCAGTGAGTTTTAATTTATGAAATGTAAGTAATGTATTATAAGAAATTCAAACGCATAAGAAAAATTTCAGATAGCATTGTCCTCCTGCCAGCTTGCGAGACATCCCTGACCCTGTGCTGCCTGTTCCTGCTCGAAGTCACACACTAATGTTACTACTTTCCTCCTCACCACATAAAGGAGTTACATTGCCTAAAATGTCTTCCTTAGGTTATTTTTATTGCCATCAACAGCACATTTGAACTTTGTTGCTTGGATGCCCACTATATAAGGAGAAAACTCGTGTGTCCTCTACACTTTCTCCCTCTCTTCCTGGCCCCTGCCTTCTCACCTTTGATTATTACTTTTAGAAGATCAAGGTTTATTACATTTATATTCTTATCTGTGACTGTAATTAAGTCTTCTGTGCTTTGACGATGGGTTAGTTTCCTAAAATCGAATACCATTAGATGGCAATTGGAAATTATGATTATGTAAATATTATTCAGCGGAGCATCAAGTAGTTTGATTAGACTTGTAGAGAAGGAAAAATAACCCTAAATTTCCAAGCCCACAGCCCTCAAAGGCGAAAACGCCCACCTTCAAGGTCAAATGAATTCTCTCTTTTCAGTTTATCTACTCATCCGCTCAGAATCATTCTGTATCTTCATTTGATTTGACATGACATTTCTTGACAGCTTTATTTTGTCTTTTCTAAAATCTCTAATTGCCTCTCTTTTTTGATACAAAAAAGTATAACAATACAAACAAACCTTTTCATAGAAGTTGCTGAGGGTTGGGTATTAAATTTGTATGAACCATTGCATTTAATACCCAGTATGGTTGTATGAAATAGGAATGATTTTTAGCTCATTCTTTTTTTGTCTTTTTGAGTCAGAGTCTCACTATGAGCCCAGACTGGCTTCAAACTCACAATCCTCCTTCTTCAGTCTCCCAAGTGCTGGGGTTACAAGCATACACCACCACACCTGCTTTATATTCATTTCTCTTTCTTCCTTTCTTTTCTTCCCTCCCTCTCACTCCCTGTCTCCTTTGCCCTCCCTCCTTCCCCTCACCCTGTTTTTTCCCCCCTTCCTCTGTCCTTTCCTTCCTTCCTTCCTTTCTCTTTTCTTTTTTTGGCAGTACTGGGATTTGAACTCGGGACCTTATGCTTGCTAGGCAAGCAGCTCTGTCAGCTCTGTCATATGAACTATGCCTCCAGCCCATTTGCTTGAGTTACTTTTCTGGGAGGGTCTTGAGTTTTTGCCTAGAGCTGCCTCCTAACCCATAATTATGGCCTCTTCCACAATCCTACTTATGACTCCCAAGTAGCCGGGACCACAGGTGTGTTCCAACAAGCTGAGGTTATTGATTGAGATAGGTTCTGGTTACCCCCTCCTTTTTTTTTTTTTGCCCCATCTGTCCTCAAACCTCAATCTTCCTGATCTAGGCCTCCTGAGTAGTTGGGATTAGAGGCATGAGCCACTGTGCCTGGCCTCATTTTTCAAATAAAGAAATGAAGTCTCAGAAAATTTAAACAACTGTCCAAGGTCGTATGCATCATTTGTGAATATGAACCAAGAAGTCTGGTTCTGGAGACTGGGATTTTAGCCACATTGGGATATCTTTACACAGTTAATAAATTTATCAAATTTCTTAATTGCAATGTTATTGAAGTAAGCATGCATTTTTAAATTGAAGACCTTTTGGCGGGGATTTCTGACTTCCTGTTTGATTTTGCTCTTCTAGTTTTGGTATTACTGAGTGGATGTCATCTTGAGATCTTATTTACTGTTTTATTTACTTCATTTCTGGTTTGTCCCATGTCATCCTTTTTCTTCTGTTTAAATTATTTTGCTGGCTTACAGTGACAGATGCATTTTTCAGAAGGATAACTTGGAGGTGAAAACTCTGAGTCCGTGCATGTTTAAAGTCACTATATTGCCCTCACACTTGTCTATCGTTTGGCTAGCTGTAGAATTTAGGTTGAAAATCGTCTATCTTGCTCCACTGTCTTCTAGCACGCAGTTCGCTGGGTGAGAAATCTGAAGACAGTTCTGGAGTTTTGGTTTTTTTTTTTTTGCCTCTAGAAGTTTTACATTCTTCACTTGGTCTTTGGTGTCTCAGAATTCACGAGACTGTGTTTCGATGTGGGTCACTTTGCTCAGTTACTGGACCATTCGAGTTTTGTAATTGCGTCTGCTCCAGGAGATTTTCTTCCATGAGTGATTTAATTTTTGGAACTCCTGTTGGATTAGTATTAGAATTCTTGGACTGATGTTAGATGTACCATATCACACCTCCCCTCTTCTCCTTTCCTCCCTCCCTTCTTTCTTTTTTCTTTCTTCTTTCCCTACCTCCCTTACTAACTCAGTACTGGGATTTGAACTCAGGGCCTTGTACTTACTAAGCAATCATTCTACCACTTGAACTATACCCATGGCTCATTTTGATTTAGTTATTTTTTAGACAGGGTCTTGCATTTTTTTGTTCAGGCCAGCCTGGAATGTGATCCTCCTATTTACTCCTCTCACAAAGCTTTTTTGTTGAGACCTCTCTTGCTAACTTTTTGCCTGGCTAATCTTGAGCAGCAGTCTTCCTAATCACTGCCTCTTGAGTAGCTGGGATTACAGATATGAGGCACTGTGCCAAGCCCTTCTCTTTGTTTTAAAATGTCTTCTTCATTTCTTTTTTATTCTTTATTTTTACTCTGTAATTTTTCTTTGACTTTATCACCTAGGTCTTACATTAATTTTATTTTGACAACTTATTTTTCTAAAACTTCTAAAATGTCATGTTGGTTCTCTGCCCCATGTTCGAGTAAGCTGCTCTATTTTGATGGATGAGGTCTTTCTTCAAACCCTCACATGCATCTTTGATAATCCGTTATTCTGTTTACGTAGCGATTCTCTTTCGTCATGTTGACTTTCTTTGAACGTTTGTTGAGTCTTGACTGCTTGTTCCTCTTTGTAATACAATGATTAGATTGATTAATCTGGACCACTAGGGTAGAGTTCTTCTGTAGTTGAATGGATCGGTTTCCAGGACAGATCTCACCACCCTTTTCTTCTTAAAAATGCTAAAATAGCATGGAATTTCTAAGAAGCATCACCATTCATGTGAAAAATTTCAGCATTCCCAAGGTTCTGTACAGTTTCAAGTTGAAGCTGAATCCTGAACTAAACAGCGTTGGGAGGCAGGACCTTTAAAATGTGATTAGGCCACAGGGTCTTTAGTGATGGGATTAGGGCCTGGGGTCTGTCCCTTTGTGCCCTTCCGAATTTTGCCATGTGAAGACACAGCATCTGTCCTTCTGCAAGAGGTGGGGAGTTCAAGGTGTCATCCCGGAAGCAAGATGAGGTGTCTGGGCTCTCATCAGACACCATGTCTGCTGGTGTCTTTACCTTGGACTTCTCAACCTCTAGAATTGTGACAAATAAATTATTATTCTTTATGCATTACCCACGTGTTGTCGTACAGCACAAATGGAGTAAGACACAAGGTAAATACGCACTGTCTTTACAGAAGAGTTCTGGCCTTATGTAGAGGGCAGTGGTGTGGCTGACATATTCCCTCACATACGGGGAAGGGGCAGGCGTTGGCGATCTGCTCTGGCTGGTTTGTGTAATCACTGGGATGATAGCCCCAATCCTTTCCATTCCCAGCCAGGGGGTCTCATCTTCTGGAAGAATAGCTCTGACTTTGGCTTGAGCCTTATCTTCTTTGCATCCTGAGATTCCGTTGTCTAAGCTCTGGCTTATTCCTCAGTAGAGTCACTTTGACTTACACAGATTCACCAGTCTCTGGGATATTTGTACTCTGGGGACAGTTCACACTGCTTGTTTTCCAAACATACTCCATGCATCATTTTCCAAGTGAAATTAGCATAAAGTGAGTATTACAGGAATGCTTGAGGGAGACAGACACGCTTTGTGAAAACTCTGTATGGCTCTTGGGGTAGGTGTGAGGAGAAGTTTGTGTTATGGTAGTGGTTCTACCATTGGTTAGTGTTCAATGAGATGTATCAGAAACCTAGAAGGTTTTTAATAGTGTGAGCTTTATTTTCCCTTTAAACAGCACTAGCCAGAACTGTCTCCTTCAGCTTCTGAGTACCTCACAGAGTCACCAGCGCCCAGCCATAACCATGAGCAGCACAGATGACCTAATGGTCTCAGAGTTGACAATTGTTTAAATCTACATCGTCTAGAGAAATGGCTTGGTATACAACTCTTGGACCAGCTCTGAACCCTTCCTGACTTGATATTCAGTGTCTATTTTACTAACAAAATTTTTCTCTTATAAATATAGGCCATTATGAAAATGTGAAAAATTCAATGGAACGCTGAAAACTGTTGATGTTATTTTAAGATGGGGAATGGGGTAGGAGGGAGAATGAAGGACATGAATGAAACCAGGGTGTAATACACACACAGGAAACTGTCACAATGAACCTCCCTGTATAGCCATCATACACTAATAAAAACGCTGAAAAAAGAAAATTTGAAAAATCAGAAGAGTTAAAAGCACCAAATAGCAGTAACATTCTTCCACTCAGAAAAAAGATTAACATTCCAGTGTATGCTTTTCCAATTTTTTGGAGGAGAAATAAGTGGTCTACACTCTGTAGTTATCAGTGAACTTTTAGCTCTCATCTTTCAACATTCTTGAAAAAGCATAATGCTTGATTATGTACATGATACACATCTCATGGCTACAAGATGGTTTAATTATTCCCTACTTTTGACTTTTGGGATATTCCCAGAGTTTTAAAAAATTATGAATAATACTACAAGGAAATCCTTATTCATGAAGTTCATACAGAAGAACAAGTAGTCAGGAATTTATTCTTTTGTATGAACTTCACAATAATTCACCCACACTCCTCTGTGTCTGCAATCTACCAAATCTACAGAAATTAATTAGTATAATTTCGTGTAAAACTCTTCAGCATCTTCATATTACCCATGCTTCTCCCGACATGGTCTACCTTTTCTTCAATTAGTCAGATAGTCAACTTATTTCTACATAATCAGTAAAATACTTGTGATAGCATACCTTGAATAAACCTATAAAATTATGCAGAAGTGAGATTTGACACCATCATTCCTGGATATTCCTTGTTCTTGCCCAGCTCTGCCACTGATTGGCTGTAGGAGCTTTGACCGTGAATGGCTTTGGTTGACAGTGCTTTCCTCTGTAGACGAAGAAGGTTTGCTTGTGTTTGCTAAGATTTTTCCAGTAACTACGATTTGGATTCTACTAAACATAATGGAAAATTCAGCTTGCAAGTGGTCTTTAACAGGGGAGTGTAGCTCACTGCACCGTCACAGGCAGTGTCAGACCTCGAGTGGACCTGACCGTGCACCTCTCCTTAGGAATTCACTAAGAAACAGAACTGGGTATACTTTGGAATTAATTCAATGCTGTGCTAAAAGACAAATCTAAAACCACTCCGCAATACCTTTGTTGCCATTCCAAAGCAAGGGTGAGATGTGCTCCTGCAATGGGAGGGGCCGGACCTCATGTTGAAGACAGGAACCCTGGCCCTTGTCACCATTTTGCAAAGCTCCAGGGAACTGAAATGAAAGAACCAACAGCTTTGGAGGCCCTGCCAAATACCTCCTAAGAGAAATAGGATAAGGAGGAAAACGAAACTTCTAGGAGCATGAGCAGGCTTTCAGTACTGCCTTGGATCCCACAAAACAAAAATACAACCATTGTCATCTTACCGCTGAAGACATGAAGGATGATGGCTTTGCTTGATCTCTTTAATTGGATTATAAAGCTTACATGAAAATTCTTTTGCCATGAAGGGTTCAAAATTTTATGGCCAGGACAGAATAACTGAGAGAAGAAAATCAGGTCCACTCAAAACTTTTTATTCCCAAAGGAAGGGGGCTTAATTTTATATTATAAATGGTTTTAATTTGCACAATTTTTCCTATTGCTCTCAGAAACAATTTAATTTTGAGAACAACAGAAACTTGAACTCACTTTGGTGGTGACCATTAATAGCTTTCATCTGGATGAATATTTTTCAATTTATTATTATTCTTTTGTTATCACAAAAGAATAAGCTGGCTATGCACTAGCAAGTACTAAAGAACAGAGAAAAACCCAAGCACGCACCAAAGGAATATATCATGGACATAAGCCATAAAAATATTTTCAATGTCTTCCGGTGTTAAGATATAGCTTAAGAAACAAGTCAGTTTCTGGAGAGTCATTTGAGGCAATTTGCATATAGAATGTTTACTGCAGGATGGCAGATGTGTCTTTGAATAAGCCAGGCCAAGTCTTATGAATTCTGCTGTCCAGGCTACCAGCATCTGTGGGGTGTGACCAGGCTGCAGTAAGAGAAACGATCCAAGGGACTGAGAGACAGTATTAGATCTTTTCTCCCAAGTTAATTTGCCCCTAATTGACATAGCACTGTTAGAGGGTTTTGGAAGATGAGTCCTCTTGAGGAACTCTTTCAACATCAAGAGAAATGTTATGTTTTTCCCCCAGCCCTAGAAACTTTAATTTTTTTAAATAAAAACTGGTATAGCATAAATTCATCTTGTGTACACGTTGAGGTGGTTTTCCATTTTATCAGGGAAATAGCTTGCTACAAAGCTTTATTGACAGCTGGATTGTTGGGAAGGATTTAGTTACATACCAAGGGATGGAGTGAAGGGTTCACGTGAGTAAAGAGTGAGGAAGAGCCTAATATGCTAGATTGTGAAACAACCGGCCAGTTTTCGTGGACTTAGAAAGAGGCAGTACAAGCCAACCATCTGTGAACAGAATGGCTGTCCCCTCTAGGGGCCCTGGGAAAGGGGAGGATGGGCAGAGAGAGCTCCATAGGTTGCAGTACATTAAACATGTCCCATTTCAAATACAAGGTAACAATGGACCAGGCTCACTTTCTCTTTTGGTTGCCTTTGGTGTTAGGCTTCAATGCTGAGCGAGAGGCTACCCATGAGCCTCTGCCAGCATGGCTTCTTTTCCAGCCACTGTTTATAGGTTCCCAGTGTTCTTCAAGAGCAAGAGTCACCTCTCAGAGAGTCCTTCCACAACCTGCCATCTAAGTGAGACCTCCTGGTTACGAATGCACACAGCACCCTGTGGGTTTCCTTTAGAGATTCTACTCTTGTCTTGCCAATGGGCATTTATCTGTGCACTTAACTGGTTTCCCTGGCTAACTTGGGTATCCCAGGCAGGTCTCACTGCTACTTCCTGGAATGCAGGACAGGCCTGGCACAGAGAAGGTGTGATGAATGAACTTTGTGGTTTTCCAAGGAAGACTGGTCTCCATTTCTCTGCCTTGTCCAAAGACATTTCTCCCGCAGTTTGATTTCCATCCATCTTCTTTCACATTTGTCTGTCCCTTTCTCTGTCCCTCCTGTCTTTCCTCTGTTCATTTGTAACAGCTTTATTGGTTTCTGTGCTTTTTCTCCCATGTCGCTGCAGAAGGAAACAGATGGGTGGAGGATTTCAGATGAATACTGAGTATCACACCCCCATTGATGAGATCATTTTGGAATTTTCTAAAATTATTCTTCATGGTTACATGGCCAGGGAGAAAATATCGCTGGGTTTTTGAGAGCTGGGAAGCTGCTGCCTGGATTAAATCATTATTAAAGAGACAAAGACTCACCAAGATAAAGCTGTGGAAAGTTTTCTCCAGCAGAAGAATATATTCAATAAATAGTCCTTACCTGGAGGAACGTCAGGCGAGAACTCCTTCCTTTGTGTGTGTAATTACTTGTCACTGTATCTAAATGTCATATCTGCAGAGTTTATCTTTCTTTAGACCTTTACAATAGCATCTACAGTGGCACTGCCAACAGGAGTTATTTGGCCTTGGAAGGAATGTTTTTAATGGTACAATATTAATAGCAAGAGATTTGTTTCCCCTCCCTTCAAAAATGGGGGCCAACATGTTGGAAGGGTGATGTCATGCCTAGAGCATGTGAAAGGCCTTCCAGGTATTATTTTCTACTTGCCACGTTTGATTATGTCATTCTTCAATTTTGGACAATAAACTGCCTATGGGTTTGGTTCCTGCAGAGAAGCAATCCACACTTTGTCAGAGTTAAGCATTGATAGGTGAAGTTGAGTCGTTGGACTCAAAGAGCGAGCAAACAGAGCCATGGTACCTGCAAGCTAAAAACCTTCTCTTTCCATTGATGCTTATAGCAATTTGACTCTAGGCCAATCCTCACTCTCACTTTCAGCTCAGCTAGGGAAAGGCTGCCTTTGAGCAAGGCTGCAGCAAGTCTCAACATCTCAGGCAAGCAGGGAGGTCTGCCAGTAACCTAGCAACGTGGCCACAGAAGCACCCTTGTGCCATCTAGGTTTTCAAGTAATGAAATGATAGTCACAACATTTTACATTTCAACAGCACAGTCTTGGAGGATCTTCAAGTTTGTTATAGAAAAGGAATCCCAAGAAGCTGATCTTCTAGGGATGGTTAAGCCCATTTTACAGATGGATAAAGTAGAGTAAGCAGGCACAAGGGCTCATGCTATGTGAGTGGCAGAATCACTGAGGAAGTACACAGAGAGAATTTCTAACTAGCAGACAAAAACTAGAGAAAAGATGCTGTAAGCAGCCCATTTTTTAAATGGGCTCATTAAACTTTACAACTCTTAGGGAGCAGAGTCTGTGTTCTTTCCATATTTTGGAAAGTACGAACCATACTGATTGTTAAATTATAGATGAAATCAATGGGTGGGTGGTCTGTCTATAGCTTCTCTGCTAAATAGGAAATTGGCTATTGGAAACTTTTTGCAAGGCATTTTCCAGAAGTGTCATTATTCTGTGATTGTTTTCAGAAAATGTAACTGATTTCTGATCCAAAAGTAGAAATGTTTGCCTTCTCTTGCTTTTTGCTAACAGTAGTGATTTTAAGGAACAGCTACAAAGGTTTTGATTTCCTCTTTCCATTGAGGATAGTCTTATGCTCTCCCCTGTGGCTAGGGTGGGTTTAGGACTCATATAACCAATGGAGGTTGGTGGGAAGTTATTCTATATGGCTTCCTAAAGGTGGTATGGCTTTCTCTGTGTCCACTGCATCACTGACATTTGGAGCCCAGGAAAGCAAGGGAAGAAGTCTGACCATCAAAAGGCCACCACACTATGTGGAAGCCCAGGCCATGGAAAGGGCATGGGAGGGCCCTGTGGCTAATCACCATCTGATTATCATCCTTCCAGTCATTTCCATCCAGGCACCAGGTAGGAGAGAAAGGAGCCTCCAGATAACTCTTCTGGGACTTCAGAAAATTCAATCTTCCTATCCGAGACTTTAGATGTCATAAAGCAGATAACATCATTACTACAGTGCCCTTCCAAATGATCTGTGAGCATAATTAAATCATTGTTTTATGATGATAAGTTTAAGGATTGTTTTCTTTGCAGTGCTGGGTTTTGAACTCAGGGCCTACACCTTGAGCCGCTCCACCCACCCTTTTTTGGGATAGGTGTTTTTGAGATAGGGTCTCATGAATTATTTGTCTGGGCTGGCTTCAAACCAGGATCCTCCTGATCTCTGCCTCCTAAGTAGCTAGGATTACAGGCGTGAACTGCTGGTGCCTGACAGAAACTACATTTTTGATAAGGCTTAAAATGGGTGATGTTCAATTCCTAGAACTACTTCTACCAGGCACAGCTTCCTAACTGGCTATTGATATTTCATAGGTTCCAGGCTAAGATACAGGTTCAAGTCTTGGTTCTACAATATATGAGGTATGAAATTTTGAGTTGCTCTGACCTTGAGTCTCCATTTGTAAAATGAAGATAAGAATGTTTTCTCATTGAATTCTTGTGGAGATGAAACTACAATAAGCACTTACCGAGAGCTTGCTTTGTGCTCACCCCATTCCTAGTACCCGGAAATTAGCTTTGAGTTAGACAGGTGAGTTTCCAGGCCTCAAGGTAGAGAGGGAGACAGACAGTAAACAAATAAACTGGTAAGATAATCTCAGAGAGTAGCCAAAGGGAAAAAGACACGAGGTATGGAAGTATGCAAAAAGTTTAGCCCTAGGGCTGCTACCCAGAAAGCAATCAGTAATGGACTTGGACTGCTGTAATGCATACATCGATTGGGTGGATTAAACAGTATTTATTTCTCACAGTTTTGGAGGCTACAAAATCCAAGGTCAAGGTACTTGTAGGCATGGTGTCTGGTGAGGCCTTTTTCTTTGTTCATGGATGTTTATCTTTGTGCAGTACCCTCAGTATATGGAAAGAGAAGACAGGTCTCTGTATAAGGACATTAGTCCCATTCATGAGGGCTCCACCCTCATGACCAAAGGATTTCAGCATATGAAATCAGCATAGCATCCTACTCCCGACCCCAGAACACATCCTTCTTGCATGAAAGATCAATGAATTCTATCCCAATAGTTCTAAAAATATTAACACATTACAGCACCATCACTAAACTCTATAGTTCAAAGTCTCATCTAAAGATCATCTGAATCAGATACGGATGAGACCCAAGGTATGATCTATCCAATGGTGAGCTTCCTCTCCAGCTATGAGCTGTGAAACTAGACAAGCTATATGCATGCCACTACACTGTGAGACAAACGTAGGATAGACATTTCCATTCCAAAAGGGAGAAATGGGACAGAAGAAAAGGGTAATAGGTCACATGTAAGTCCAACACCTAACATTAAATCTTGAGGCTCCATGGTCTACCCTCTGGGTGGTGGTTCTGTCCCCCAAGCCTATTCCATGTGGTGGGCTATATGTCTTAAGAAAAAGTGGTGAGTTAGTCAGCCTTTTGTTGTTGTGACAAGATACCTGAGAGAAGCAAGTTATAGGGTGAAGGGTTTATTTTGGCTCACAGTTTCAGAGGTTTTGGTCCATGGTTCACTTTCTCCATTGCTTTTAGGTCCACAGCAAGCAAGAAACATCATGATGGAAGGGCGTGGAGAAGAAAAGCTGTTGACTTCATGATGGCCAGAAAACAGAAAGCTAGAGAGAGGGAGAAAGGAGTTGAGAATAATCATACCCTTCAAAGGCACACTCTCGGTGACCTACTTCTTTCAGCCAGGCCCTATACCCCCAATAGCTCATTCACCATGAACTTATGAATGGATTAACCCATTGAAGAAGTTAGCATCTTCACGATCCACTCACTTCTTAATATTGTCACCTTCTGTGGCCCAAGCCTTCAACAAAGCACATGAACTTTGGGGATTGGGGTGGGGAGGGAACTTCATATTCAAACCATAGCAAATGGTATCTCTTACTTTTAAAATTAAAGTTAATAGTATTAAAATCACCATTAGGAAAAGAGGGCTTGAGTGGATTTCGGTTTTGGCCTGGGGGTTGTAGAAAACTGAAGGGTACTCTCCCTCCATTTTCACTCACTAGGATTAGATAGCTGAGGTCAGCTCTGCAATGTACTGGTCTGAATTTTCACTGCTTGCTTAGGATCCTGGAATTGGCTCTTTTCTTGTTTCTGCCCCACACTGAATGAGCTGGGGAGAGGTGTGAGTGTGTTATGGGTGAATTAGCAGAGCTAATTCATGAGCCTCAGGGCTTGTTCTAGTTCCAAATATCTCAAATACCTAGAAGTTGGAGAATAATGACAAAAATGACTCAGTGTGAATTTTGGCAGGAAGGCATGAGGCTTTTGCAAAGTGTCTTTAAATGGTAGTGATGTCTAGGAAAGGTTACTGCCTGAAATGTCCCGACTCTCAGCTCAAAGTGAGTGGCAGAAAGAATTCTCTTGTAAGGTGGTCTGCATCTAATTCCCATGACTGACAGAGCTCATACTACCTTTTGCACTGTTTTTTTTTTTTTGCTTTTCTCTATTAAGGGCCTCAACTACTTTTTCCTTGTTCACTTTTTCCTAGAATCCTCAGCTTGTCGATGATAAATAGTGCTTGGGAACAGTTTTAATACTCACCCATGCCACCAGCTGAGAAACTCAGTTGAAGGATTTCCTTGCCTGTCTGTTTCAGAGTGTTGCTTATGCTGTGTGGCTGCCTTGACCTTGGCTAAGCTGGTGAATAGCTTCTTATGTTTCAGCTCTCTGCCTGCACTGGAATTTGATCTGGCTGGTTTGCTGGGCAGTCCTTTAGACCTGGCTGAGGACTTCAGGCCGCTGTTGTCAAGCCCATGGACTAGACAAGTGAGTGAATCTTCCTAGCCCTCGATGCTGGGCTCTTGACAACTGCAGATGTGTGGCCATCCTGCCATGGGTAATGGGCCATGACCACTCAATGGTGCAAAGTCTCATCTCCAAAACTTCACCTGTAGCTCTTGTGTGTGCACACGTGCATGCACATACAGGCCTGATTCTGTTCATGGAGACATTCCTTGGAGCTCAGGATGGTGCATTTTTAAGAAGAAGACTGTCTATTCCAAGTGCTTCTTGTAACCCTGCAAAGGAAACCTGCTAGTTACTAGGGATGGCCAAGTACCGTGGCCAGAGCTGACATTTGTTGGGCGTTTCTGATGGGCAGTACAACGCTTAAGGTCTGTGAGAAGGGGCAGGTGGGTTTATGAGGAAGCTTCTAAGTTCTAGAAGCTTAGCTGTCAACTACCTTTATTATTTCCCTCTTTTGGTTATTAAGAAAATGCATGGGTTCCTGGATCAGGCAGACATAGGCTTGAAAGCAGAATTTGCCAATTAGACAGTTTGACCTTGACTTTGGGTTAAGTTGCTTACTCTCTCTGAATCTGCTTTTTTTGCCTAAGGAAATGAAAAAGAAAAACCAAAAAAAAAAAAAAAAAACAAAAAAACCTTAATTCAGAGGGTTGTTGGAGGATTGGATGAATTCACTGCACCATTCAATGCTCAATAAGTATTTCGTTTTCCTTTTCAAAAAATGCAAGTGTCAAATCAAGGATTCTCAAAATACAATGTGTGCTTATCAATGAACACTGCCTGTCTGAGTTTATTATGGGTGCCAAATCACTGAGTGATTTATAAACCACAGAAATTTATTTTTCACAGTTCTAGAGATTGAAAGTCAGGAAGCAGAGTTACCAGGACGGTTGGGTTCTGGTGGGAGCCCTCTTCCGAATTGCAGACTACTGTCTTCTTGCTGTGTCCTAGGACAGTGGAAGAAGCAAAAGATCTCTTTGGAGCTCTTTCAAAAGGGCACTGATCTCATTCACAAGGGTTCCATCTTCTTGGCCTCATTACCTCTCAAATGGCCCATCTAATGCCATCACTTTGAGGGCTAGGATTTTGACATATAAATTTGGTGGGGAACCCAAATACCAGAACATAGCAATCCTTCATCACCTAATGATAAACACATCAAGTATTGGCAGGAATTAAGTAGGGAGGGTCAGAGAGGAGAAATAAGATCTTGTAGGAAGGTAGCACCAAGTAAGTGATAGCACCAAAGATCCTGACTGTTTTATCTCATGACTTTCCCTGGGGTGAAGCCCTTTGGGGGGAAACTATTGTGTACATCTAGAAAAGAGCTCTAAGGTACACATTGGTACACCTATTGATTTAATATCACCTAAGTTTGAAATTATTAGACAATTTATTTGACAATTTATAGCATTCTTTCCCTGGTTATTTTGAGATGAGGTCTTTTTTATTTCTTGGTGGCACTGGGGTTTGAACTCAGGACCTCATGCTTGCTAGGCAGGCATTCTTATTGCTTGTGCCACTCAACCAGCCCTTATAGCATTCTTAATGACTTTCGCCTTTTGGTGCTGGAGATGGAACTCAGGGCCTTGTGTATGCTAGGCAGGAGTTGTACCATGAGCTGCACCCCAGCCTCATTTGTAATTATAAATTTAAATGGCATATGAAATAAGAATGTGTCTATTGATGACATCTGAGTTTTCATGATTATGGTAGCACTTTTTGTAAACAACAACAGTTTCAGGAATCTGGGGCCTTTGTTGGGATCTTGTACACTGATGTCATGTGATACAGTAACGTGAGGATTTTGAGCACTTGAAATTGGGGCTAGTTCAGACTGTGATGTTCTCCAGGGAAAGCGCTTATAAGATCTTGAATACTTAGTACAGAAAAAAAGTAATCTAACTTATTCAAATTTTAAAAATTGATTATATGTTGAAATGATAACACATTTTGGATAAGTTGGCTTAAATAAACCATATTGTTACAATTCATGTCACTCTTTTCAATTTTTAATTGTGGCCTCTAGACATTTCACATTTTCACATGCAGCTCACACTACACTTCTAAATGGTTCGGCCTTAGAAATCTGCCCTTGATGGTCATTGGCTGTGTCCCTGAAACACTGGACGCCCTGCCACCAGCAAAAATTTGGTTTCGATGTTGAGACTGATGATATGGGTCTGAAAAGGTTTGTAGTTCAGATAATGGGACTTTCTGGAGAGAGCAAGGTGGTTTCCAGGGAGGTCCCAAAATGGCTCAAGAGCAGAGGAAGGAGGCTAGCATGGGGTTTTGGCAGTTATGGAATGAGGCCAGGGTGAGCATTCTTGCACGCTGGAGGGTTATGTGGTTTGAAACTCTACCCAGTGACCCCCAGGCTGCCTTATCAGTGTTCCCAGATGTGGAGCAGAAGAGCAAGAGGGAGGGGCGAAGCTTAAAAGTGTCTGTTTCAAGTGCTGACAATAAACAAATAAGACTTATTATATTATCTAATTCAGTGCCTTCATTCTACCCATGAGACTCAGAATCAGATATGATTTGCCAGGGCTCCATGGCTAGGTAGTGGCTCTGTTGGCACTGGAATTCAATCCTCTGCAAACCAGAAACTTCCCCTCTCCTCTATAGCTCCTCATGGAAAGCCACTTAAAGGACAAGCTGATTCTTTCTCCAGGGGATGGTTGCCATGTTTTGTGGGCAGAAGCAGTGCTGATGGACAGTGGTGAGGCATAGCGTCAGCTACCAGGGTCTCTTTCATGAGAACTGCTCCAAGCCAACTCTGCTGATGTTTATTGACAAGGTGGATCAGGAAAGTGACCTGAAACTTAAATACTAACTCAACAGAAGATGAAACGGAAACGAAAAGGAAGTCAAGAGTCTAAAGAAACCCCAAACCAAAACCAAATCCGTAAACACAGAGTGGGCCTCATGCCTCTCTTCTGTTAACATTAAAGGAGCTTTGAATCCAGCCAGAAAGTTCCCATACCTATATTCTGCTTGAGTATTAAAAACTTCTAAGAGAGGTTATTAGTCCAGGGACAGAGGTATCCCCTTGCAGGAGAAGAGCCTAAATGCTTTAGAAAGAAAAGGAAATAAACTTATTGCAGTTTGCTTTAATACTTCCAGGAGAGCAGTTTTGAACATACAGCCTGCATTTTGAAAGTCGTGAATTCTTAAAAAGTCACCTGGGAAGGGACTGGCTCTAAAACTGGAATCTTTGCTTGGCTTCTCTGAAGAATCAGTAGGTTAGTATTTGCTGTTTATTGCGCCACAGAAAGAGAAATCTAAATTTGTTTTGATTTTTCTGATTCTCTTTAACTCTGAAAGTAGAGTAGACTTCTCAGTGGAAGCGACTTTGGGTAGTCTCAGATCATTCATTGCCAGTTTCAACTGACAGTGGCTGGATACCTGCTGTCTTCTAGGAAGAACAAAGGATGGAAAGAGATAATTAGGAGCTAGATTTCGAACTGAGTACCAGTGGCTCACGCTTGTAATCCTAGCTATTTGGGAGGATGAGATCAGGAGGATCACTGTGCAGGCCAGCCTGGGCAAATAGTTTGAGACACGCCATCTCAACCAATAGCTGAGAGTGGTGGTGTGCACCTGTCATTCCAGCAATGGTGGTAAAGGTAAAATAGGAGAATCGAGGCTCAGGTGGGCCTGGGAAAAAAGCGAGACCTTATCTCCAAAATAACCAAATCAGAAAAGGCTTGGAGGTATGGCTCAAGCAGTAGAGCTCCTGTTTAATATATGTGAAGTCCTGAGTTCAAACCCTAGTACTATTTAAAAAAAACCAAAACCCCAAACCAACCAACCTCTCTCCCCAGACTCCAGAGAACTCCGTAAGTATTTTCACATAGAGTGAATCCTTAATCATCTGATGAATGGCACTCAGTGCAGTTGACAGTCGGGTCCATGTATTTAGCACACTTCCCCAGGTGTGTGGGCCTCCATGTCTCTAGGCTTCTGGGAAAATATGTTTACAGAACTTCAGCCTCTCCTACTGGGATTCTTTCCAAAGTGTTGTGTCATGAATTCTGTAAGAGTCTCCTTATATCAGGAAACTCTTTTTTGGCACATTTTTATATTCTACCCTCACGGTCAGTATCACTTGATCCACCATTTCATTCATTCTCTTACAGTCGGCTGTCACATGTTGGCAAGAAGATAGATTGACTTGGTCAGTTGTCATTTGCCATCTTGTGCCATCAGTCATCTCAGTGTTGACTTAATGGGTCATGTCCACAAGTTTCCATGGTGACTGAGATGGGGCTATGGATGCACATAACTGCAGGCACTTACATCACCAGGGCTGTTCTAGCTACTATTACCACTGGACGTCCAACCCAGCAACAACAGACACCAATGTTACGTCCCAATGTTCATTGATGACAGGTTGACTGGTTAGGCTACTTTCACACTGGAAGAGGTGGAGGTGAAGGTAGTGCATTTTCACTAAACTCAACATACTTACCAGGCCTTTCCCACAGGGCTGAGCCAGCACTGCTAACTAAGGACTTACCAAACATTTTGCCCACTAAAGTTCTATAAAGCTTTTTACCGGACCGAGGAGCCCATTTTACACTAAAAGAAGTATGACAGTAGGCATATAGTCATAGGAGCTATGATCTATGCACTGTATCCTCTAGAAGCTTCCAGCCCTGATAGAGCAATAAAATAGCCTTTTGAGAGTATAGTGGAGGGCTGGGTATAGTGGCTCACACCTGTAATCGCAGCTACCTAGGAGGTATAGATCAGGAGGGTCATGATATGAGGCTGACCCTGGGCAAAAAGCCCAAGACCCTATCTGGAAAATAACTAAAGCAAAAAGGGCTGAGGGGGAGGCCTCAAGGGGTAGAGTATTTCTCTAGTAAGTGTGACATCCTGAGTTTAAAACTCCATCAAAACAAAAGAAAAGTGTATGTCTGAGGTGCCAGTCTTTGAGAGCACACGGTGAACCAGCAGTTGTTATGTGGTTCTATGTCCCCAGTAAGTAGAGATGTGAGTCTGGAAAGAAGAGTGTGCAAGTAGGAGTGGCTCAGTTTACTGTCATTCCCAGTGGTTCCTTTGGGAAATTTTTGTTTCTCTCTCTATAATTCTAGGTCTGTAGGTCCTTGACAGTCCACCAGGGAACCCTATATGAGTACCATTAAACTTGAAGCTATGGGTACCATGTAGTCATATTGGAATTCTTGACCAGCAAGCAGGGAAAAGTTACTATTTGGCAGAGTTACCTTGACCATGATGATCAGGAGATAGAACTAATGCTGCACAAAGAGGCAGAAAAGACCATGTATGGCACATTGAACCAGCTGACTCTCACCTTGCTGATTTTGAGGGAAAATGGACAGTGTAGCACCATGGCCTAAAAAGAGCAGGGTAGCAGGAATCTAGATCTGAGAGGGAGAGGGAACTCTAGATTAGCCAAGTTGCTTACTGCCATGAGGCTTCTAGAATAAATAGGCAAGAAGGGAGATGCTGTATATCCACTGCAGCCAAGCTAACCAACCATTCCAGCTTTCCTTGAACTGCCCTGGTTTTTAACCACTGAAAATCTCACATCCCAGGAAACCTCTACATCTTGGGTGAGCCAGGGCAATGGTTTGCACTTGTTTCAGCCTGGAATCCTGCTGTGGTGGTGGGCACTTGTCCTACTAATTTTTATCTTGCAAGTTTCTCTAGGAAAAGGAACCAACTGGAAACCAGGAGCAGCTATTTCTAAGTGGAGTGGACTGACAAAATATGAAGCAAGTACACTGGGAGTCCCAAGGAGTGGACTGTACATGTGTACTGCAGAGTCCGTTTCCTGCAGTGTGCTATTTCATCCTCTTGGGTACAAGGCTGGACTCTTTGGAATGGGTCACTGTGTGTAACCACTGAGGTTATTGGCTTCAACCCTCCCTTTGCCTCAGTCTACTGGTACTGCTCCATCCTTCCTATTCCTGATCTATAGCAGAAAACACTCAAAATAATACTCATTAAAATCCTTACAAATAAGGCATAATTTGTCATATTCATATTTATTTTTCATTTTGACTACCATCTTGAATAAATTATATTTTTTGCTTTGAGTGGGATAGAGAATTCATGGTCTTTCACACATATGTACACACATATAATGTATTTCCTTTTTCGCTATCGTACATGTTTTAATGTAATAACTTAAAGTTTCACTACTCATGGTTACTACTATATAAATATTTAAACAAAATCATCAGCGATTTTAAATAAGAGAGTGTGTGCAAGCAAGACAGGAAACACGACAGTTCTCCTGTTTCCAATCTTAGACACAATGTGTTTCGATCAACTTTAAGTATGCTCTCCATCTGTACTCAAACAGTCCCATCCTGACCAATTGGGATCTTTTCTCACAGGTTCCTTTTACTGATCCTAATACTCTTTAATGCATTCTTACTTATTTCAGATCCATCTTGAACTTTTCTCCCCACAAGATATGGAAACTTCCAACTTTTAAGGATCATGGTTCTCTGTAGACCAAGATTTGAGTATTAGGGCGACATCTAAGCTGGTCATTGGCAAGGTACAGCTGCTGCCACTGGGCCACTTTCATCAGTGGTAGTGTTGGAGAAGATAAAGTTGTAATTTCAATCTAATATCTCAACTGGACATGGTGTACCTTCTTTATTCACGTTTCCATTGATCACGAAGTCGATCAAAGTTCTGTGGACTGCTAAGACATTCTACCATATTGATAGTCTTATTGATTTCTAAATGACAATTTTTTGAATAGACATTGCTATTTTATCTAAAGATAATGATAATGAAGACCTACAAGTTTAAGAGCCTTCCAAAGGCTCAGTAAGATTGGGTTCCAGCTTGTGTGTGTGTTTTGTTTTTCTTTGGTGGGACTGGAGTTTGAACTCAGGGCTCCACATTTGCAAAGTAGGTGCTCTACTGCGTGGGTCATACCTCTAGTCCCCAGCTTGTGTGTTTGCAAGTCATAATGGGTCCACTGGCTTTTAGCATAGTCTAGTAGCAGGTACTGGAATTAATAACACTGACACTAAGAATGACTCTCTCTTTTGAAACGTACTCTATAGGTGTTGGAGTCCATTTTATTTTTGGCTCCAACCAGTCTCTTTCTATGCTGGATGTGGAAAGTACTATACCTAAATTCAATTTCCTTCTCATTTCCTGAGCTGTTTTTTTTTCTAGGACCAGGTGAACCACAATATTACCTGGGAAAGAAATGACTGTCTTGATAGTTGGGTCTGTGTGTGGTGATAAAACCCCAATCCTCCCTTACCGTTGACTGGCGTAGTGTCTATCTGGTCTTCTGTTTTCGTGGTTTGAACACTAAGATTTGCTACATAATATTAACAAGCGCTACTGTGTATCTATTATAATTAATTCTTACCTGTGCGATCTGAATCTTTAGTACAGGTCACATGCCTAAAGATGGTTAGTATCACTTAGAAATGTATATGATTTGAAAGATAATGTTTTACCTTTCCTTTGGTAATAGACTCAAGGCATCACTTTGGTGACTTCTCAGCTCACACTAACTTACTCTTTTGGAGGACTACTCTCTTACTCACAGGGATGTACTCTTTGCAGCCAGGTTGGTAGCAGCAGACTCTGCCTCTCTGGCTATGGTTGATTGAGCCCAGGGTAGACCCGTGATCCCTGGTTCAGGTGGACCAACCAGCATTCTTTTCAATGGAATTTGAATTGAGAATATGTCTTTTTCCACATGGGCTGGCCTTCTGAAAAGGGAAAACACAGTCTTGGGGCTTTCCAAGTTCACCCTCTGCCCCTATGTACGTAGAGAAGTATCAAAGGCTGGCCTCAGAGGGAAGAGAAGCAGATGGTCAGAGAGTGTTCCTCTTTTTGGCTTCCCCTCCTCCCTGATCCCAACTTCCTTTAGCCTCTGGAGATTGATTCTGTACACTTAGAACCTCTTTTCCCCTTCTTTAAGCAAATGCAAGCTGTTACAACTGAGAAGACTTAACTAGGGTAGATGCCCTTTTGCTGGGTTCTACTTCTGACGCCCGAATGTGCTATATGCTATAAAACTTAACTTTCTTTCCCCACTCCCTCCCTTCCTTCCCTCCTTTTCCTTCTTCTCCCTTCCTCCGTCCCTACCTCTACTATATTTTTTCTGCAAAACTGCATTATGATTGTGTATTCAGGTGGCAGAGGTTCCCTGCTCTAACCCAAAGCCATTTTCTTGCCTGGAATCCCTAGCTTCAAACCTTAAGCTTTGAAGAGGGAAATTAAACCTCCCAGAATATAGCTCACTAGCTATTGTCTGAGGAAAATAAGCAAAGCCATTATTCTTCCCTAAGGGCAGCCTCCTCTTAGTTAAGTACATATGTTGGTTCATTTGTGCGAGTGTCAACAGCTCCTTTTACAGAGAAGGGAATAATAAGTACCCAGAAGACAAGGGGAAACACGAAGGTATGGAGGCCCTTTACATGAGTTTCTTCATTCTTCTTTAAGATTCCTTAATATAGAAGAGAGGCTTAGCAGTCCCCTCACCTGTCAGTCAAACGGAGCAAAAATGCATGGATTTGTTTAAATATATTTCAAGAAATCCTCACTCATATTCAATACTTTTGCTGTGTGGCAAAGGGAAAAATAACAAAAACCTGGAAACAGCCACGCATGATTGGCACAACTGTAAACCCAGCTACTCAGGAGGTGATGATAGAAAGATTATGGTCTGCGGGTGGCCCAGGTGAAAGTTAGTTTTGTGTTTCAAAAATAGGCCAGAAGGGATGTGTGTGGTGGCACACTGTTGTAATCCTAGCCACTTGGGAGGTGGCAGTGGGAGAACAGCAGTTCAAGGCTGGCCTCGCCAAAAGCATGAGACCCTACCTGAAAAAGAGACTAAAGTAGAAATGACTAGGGCTGTGGCTCAAGTGGTAGAGCACTTGCCACCAAGTGCAAGGCCCTGAGTTCGATTACCAGTGCAGCAAAACCAAACCCCAAATTTAATTCAGACATAGGAGGAAGTTTGGGTAAACTGTAACATATCCACACTTAGAAACTGAGCAGTTATTAAAAAGCATGATGTAGAGCAAATATTTCCCTTCCTCGTCTCCCATAAATCTAGCCCTTTCCAGGATTTTTCACTGACCACATAGCGGCCAGGGAAAAGGACTACATTTCCCAGTTTCATTTGGGACAAGATGTAGTCTTGTAGAACGGCATCTTACAGAAGACCATTGAAAAAGTATTAAGTAAATTTAAAATGACATTCCTAATTTGACATAGGCATAGTAGAAAGAACTCAGAGTTGGGATCAGATGGATCTGGTTTGTCCAGTTCTATTAGTGCAATAGGATGTGAACCTTCTTTGGTATCAATTTTGGCTAGGGTTTCAAGACCATGATACTTATTTCTGTGACAAAGTGAGGTCTGAGACCAGCATGCAGGACATAGAAAGTGTGTTCAAAGCCAGCTTGGGGACTCTTCCCCGCCCCCCACCCCCAACTGTCAAGGTTCTAGAAGGGTTAGAGCTCAGAAGGAAATTTTGTTTGGAAGAACTCTAGGAAGAGGTCTTTAATGGGGCCACTAGTGAGCTTGACATATGTCCCAGTGGACAGACATCTGAGTCACATCTGGGATGTCAGAATGGGGACAGACTGCTGCTGTTTCGCTTCTTGAAGGAAGGAGGAGAAGACATTGCTGAGAAGGCGATGACTTTCACAACTCAAGTGGATGGGACAGGGAATCTGTTTCCTTTTGATCAGACATTGAACATGAGAAAACTGAGGGGATATTATCTTAAATATCAAGCAAGACGAGTGTCTGGAAGGGCTGGGAAGACCCAGCAGAAATTGCTCTTGGGTACTGCTGGACCCAGAGTCATGACCCAGTATTGTATTTTTTTGGGGGTGTCTCCTTTTTCACTCTCAAGCCTAACCAGAAATGAGCACTGGAGCCTTTGTCCTTTATTTCTTTTTTAAGTTTAAATTAAGTGTATTTTACCTGATATATAAAAACATAATTGTACATATTAGTGGAGTATCTGTATTGATGTTTCAATACAGGTAATGTAGTGTAATGTTAAAAGCAGAATAAACATGTCTATCTCCTCAAACTTACTATTTTTTAGTTAGAAACATTCAAAGTCCTTTCTCCCAGCTGTTTGAGATAGAGCGTACATAATGGTTATCTATAGTCACCTGTCGTGCAGGATCACACCATAATGTCTCACTCCTGTCAGACTGAAATGTAGCACCCACTGACCAGCCTCCCCCACCTCTCCACTGCCCTCTGCTCTCCCTGGCCTCTGGTAACCACTGCTCTACGTTCAGTTCCTATGAGGTCAACTTTTAAATATTCCACATGTGAGTGAGGTCATGCAGCACTTGTCTTTCTGTGTCTGGCTTATTTCATTTGACATAATGCTCTCCAGCACATCCATTGCAAATGATAGTTTATCTTTTATGTCTGAACAGTATCAGTATCCTCTTGTATATGTGCACTAAAATCCTTTGTCCATTCACTGGTTGGTGGACGCTTAGGCTGTTTCCATTTCTTGGCTATTGTGACTAGAGCTATGACAAATAAAGCAAAGTATTTTCACAAATCGTTTGGTTTTATGATGAAGGACAAGGGTTAAGATTCCAGTCTTGTGACTTTAAGAACAGGTTTCCACGATTAAGTGATAGTTTGCACAGCTGAGAAGATGCAGGGTTGAGATGTAAAACGTGCTCTTCTGAGCCACTGAGGCAGGGAACTCAAAGCAAAATGACAACTACCTTTTCCCAGCACCCTTTCAGTTAGTGTGAGACTGTGGGCCAGATTCTGGCCATCAGATGAATGCAGAAGTGCTGTAAGCTGCACACCTGGCTCTTAAAAACCTCCTGGGCATACCCTCTGGATTCCTCTTTTTCTGCCACTGTGACACCTAAAGGTCACTCTTTCTAGAGGGAGCAGCCTCAAGAGGGAGGATGTCCTCCTGACCTGCACCTGACCTGTCCAGGGCTTTCCACAAGCAAGTTAAGCCACAAACTGTTGGGTTTAACTGTAGGTTGAAGTAGCCTCACCGAATATACAGGAAAAGAGCCACAGAGAATAAATGAACAAGAAGAGGCAGTGTTTTTCACACACAGAGCTCTGAACATAGAATCAATGTTTCTTTTAGATCAATGCTTGTTGGGGAGAACAGGAAATAGGCAAAGAGAGGAGAAAAGACATTGACTCACTCTACTGTGTGCTGAACTTAAAAAACAAAATTTTTAATCGAAGAAAAAATATACTTATTGAAATGTACTGCGTAGAATGTTTACGAACTGAACATGCCAGCATGGGAGTAAGAGAGTCTTAGGAGGATTGGCCTCTTTCAGTCACAGTTTCACACGAGTAGACTCCTTCTTGACATCTAATGCTTTGGCCTCACACCGGCCATTTCTTGATCACATGGTTAAAAAGAGTGTCCCTTCCAGTTCCATTTCAGTTCCCACATTACTCAGAAACCCTGAGCTTCTAGAAATTTCACAGTTTTTCTAGTTTTTCATAACTAATGGAAACATCAGAACACAATGAGGAATTGAATGAAGCAATTATAAAACTGATTTAAATTCTTTTTGGTGCTGGAATTGAACCTGGGTGCTTGCACATGTTTAAAGAGGGAGATTTTATAAGGTGAATCCTATGGTATAATCCAATACAATAATAAATGAAAATACTGGAAAGTACACAGTGATTTTATTCTTATTCATAGAAAACAAGAATAAATGGTTAATTCTTGGTAAATCCAAACCAAATTTGAAATCTACTGAAAGTCAATGAAAATAGTACTTTATATGAAAAGACTAACAGTTACACAAAAGCTGTTCTAGAAAAATCCACAGCCCTAAATATCTTTATTAGTACAGAAGACCAAACATAAGTGTATTATTGATCTTAAAAAGTAGCAAAAAATGTAAAAGAACCCAAACAAACAGGAAGTGAGGATTGCCATGTTTCATCAATTCGTAGGCTCACTATATTTTTTGACTTCTCTAAAATTAGGATGTGTGCTCAATGTCTGTGGATCACGTAGCACTGTGACATCACTGTTGCCTATTTGTGTAAGAACTCAACTGTTCTTTCTGGTGGCATGATTGAAATCCCTTCTTCTCAGGCGAAGCGCCATTCGAGCAGCATCTGAGGGGGATATTAATGCTGATAGATGTCTGAAATATTTGGATGACAATTCCATTGAGAGAACCAGCGTTGAAACCTGGAGAACGAGGATGAAGAGCTTGGGAGAAAAGCTTGCAAACCACAGTGGAATCTTTTTCCAAGAAACGTTGCCTTCCCAGCAAGGATAAGACTGTGTCAAACCATGAACGTGGGTGATTCAGTCCACAGTGACTTCGAAGAGCTGACTCTGGATGGGAAGCCATTTTTAAACATGTAAACCAGTTTTACATCTTCCTTTTATGGGTGTACAAGAGAAATCTGATTAAAATTTACACCTAAATAAATCTAAAAGAGCTCTTCCAAGAAGTACAAAATAAACATTGTAAGTGATAAGGAGGCCTTATGGTCTACACTATGTGAAAGTGCTGTGTTTTTCTAAGTGCTCCAAAAAAAAAAAAAAAATAACGATGAAATGTAACACAGCCAAATGCTACAGTAAGTGAAATAGGAAACAAAGAGTAGAACATATAACTGAGTACAAAAACGAGCTTTTTGGAAAAGTTAAGAATGTATATATAAACTCTTTGGGAGCCTGGTTAAGAACAGAGTGTGAAGCAAAAATTTGCAGGAGTGGGAGTAAGAAAGATGGGGCTTCAGCTAGTGCAGAGATTGAAGGGTTGAGGGAATGTTCCAGACACATTGACAAGCTATTTGGAAACCCAGAACACAGGTGAGCAAACTTTGTAGCAAATATACCTCTGGCTTTGTGAGTTAAAAGGTAAAATGGAGGTTATTAAATGTGCATTTAAATAGCCATTTAAAATGTAGCCATTTCAAAATTCAGAACTCATTTTTAGCTCAATCACTAGAAAAATGGTTGGGGGGCCACGGTCATTGTTTTGTGACTTGATCCAGAAGAAAACAATGCTTCTCAGAAAAAAATATAATCTCCTCAAACTGACTCAATAAGAAGTGGAACATTTGAATCGAACACTTACTGCATTAGAATTAGAGTCTATTTAAAGATCTATTAGTACAAAAACCAGGAACAGATGATTTCACAGCTGGGTAATATTTTATCTTTAAAGCACAAAGAATGCCAGTGAAATTATAGCTCACAGGAAGCTCAGATCATAGAAAAAAGGTGGGAATCCCTCAGATTCCCTTAACGAAGCTGGCGTAGCATTGATATCAAGGCTAGCTGTTGCACAAGTAGTACAAAAGTATAGACCAGCACTACTTATGGGCACAGCTGCAGAAATTATAAATGAAATATTACTGGAAAGAACACAGCAAATTAACAAAGCCTGGCCGCCACCTCCAAGTAGGAAGGCAGGGTGATGGGGTATCTGGAAATTGTCAATGTTATTTATCAAATTAAGAAAGAATCACATGACCAGGGAGATAGTTACTAAAAAGGCATTTATTTAAACATAACAAAAGCAAAATAATAGCCATCAGTGATTCCTACTAAAAACCCTAAATGACCCCCAAATAAATGAAAGTTATTTAAATGAGATAAAGACTATTTTTGAAAACAAATAGGAAATACTCAAGTACTAAAATAGTAAATGTAATTCAGGGATGAGACAGCGTTGATTGTTTGATATGATTTTGGAGACCTTAGTGAATGCACCAAGATAAAATAATAAAATAATATGTGTAAACATCAGAGGAAAATGATCTTGTTTAGCTAGAAAGTTTAAAAATCTAGTTTTATTCATTTCTAGAATGATTAAGAGAATTTGGTAATATTGAATACAAAACTTTCTTTGTTTTCAAAATGCAAATAGGAAAACATACCAATTACAACACCAACAAAAATTTTAGGATATTCCTAAGAATGTATAGAATCTTTATGAAGTAAGCTCTAATTGCAAGTGGAAGAGTACAAATGAACATCTGAATAAGTGAAAAATTTATGTTCCTTCATGGGAAGAGCTAATATCATAATAAATCAATGATGTCAATATTATGATAGGGATGGAATCCCAATTAAAATTCCAATCAGGACTTTTGGGGGACGTCATTGATATGATGATCTTAAATTTCATAAGGAGGAATGACGTTTGTGAACAGCCAGTAAAAGTGTAAAATGAAACACACGACACACCTGCTTCGCTACAAAGACACTGAATGCTACATAATAATCAGTTTGATAGAGAACACAGATGGACCCAGCAGAAGTAGATCCCACTTTGTATGAGAGCTTTGTACATGACAATGAGCACCACATCTCAGTTCAGTGGTGGAAGAATGGCTTATCTTGTGATCTCTGTGGTGCAACAGGCTCTCCATCTAGAAGATGGAGGACAAACATCTAGTAACATTTTATAAAAATAAATTTCAAATAGTTGAGAAGAAGGAGACTTACGAGGACTGCATGTTTCAAAAGTCTAGTTTGGCAACTACATCTCGTGTCATGTTGTCCTAAGTCCTCCCAGGATGAAGGAGAAGCTGCAGGGCAGATGACAAGGTCAGTCAAATCTGCCTAGCTGCAAGGAAGACAGACGTGAAAGAAGTAAAGTCTTAAACATGATGATGACAAGGAGATTGGGAAACCAGTAAGTCTGCTAAAGAAAGCCGGCTGGAGAGAGATGAGTGTGTGTGAGAGCAAGATGTCAACATTGGTGTAATGAGACTTTGGTCAATGACAGGTGACAAATGATAGTAGTCTCATATGGCTGTAATGGAGCTGAAAAATGCCTGTTGCTCAGTGACATCACAGCAGCTGCAATGTTGTAGTGCCATGTATCACTCCTGTGTTTGTGGCAATGCTAATGTAAATACCACATTGGTAGTTGCGTAAATGTGTATATTATCTACAGTGTATATTACTCAATAGTGACAATAAACAACTATTTGTTACTGATTTATGTATTTACCGCACTATACTTTTATCATTATTTTAGAGTGTACTCTTTGTACTTGCAAAAACTGTTTACTGAGGCTGGGTGTGTTGGTGTGCACCTGTCATCCCAGCTACTTGGGAGTTGGAGATCAGGAGGATCACAGCTCAAGGCCAGCCTAGGCAAAAAGTTTGCAAGACCCCATCTCAATCAATAAAGCTGGGCATGGAGGTGTGTGTCTGCCATCCCAGCTATGCAGGAGGCATAAATAGGAGGACTGAGGTTCAGGCTGACTGGGGCTAACCCATGAGAACTTATATGAAAAATACCTAAGGCAAAAACTGCTGGGGGTGTTGCTCAAGTAGTAGGGCATCTGCCTACCAGGGGAAAGTCCCTGAGTTCAAACCCCCGTAATGCCAAAAATAGCTTTTTTAAACTGAAAAGTGGTATGTAATACCACGGAGAAAGCAGCCTCATAGGTCTGGTGATTCCAGTCTCCTGATTGCATCAAGAGCCCACAGGGTGTGATTGGTCCACACCACCTGGAGACCCAACAGCAAAGTCCCCTACCGACACATTTCTCAGAATGTAACGCTGTTGCTAAAGACATACTTGTAATCGTGTGTTCCCCTCATATGTGGACATTAGATCAAGGGCAAACACAACAATGGGATGGGACTTTGAGCACATGATAAAGCGATAGCACACAAGGGAGGGGTGAGGATAGGTAAGACACCTAAAAAACTAGCTAGCATTTGTTGCCCTTAACGCAGAGAAACTAAAGCAGATACCTTAAAGCAACTGAGGCCAATAGGAAAAGGGGACCAGGAACTAGAGAAAAGGTTAGATCAAAAAGAATTAACCTAGAAGGTAACACCCACGCACAGGAAATCAATGTGAGTCAATGCCCTGTATAGCTATCCTTATCTCAACCAGCAAAACCCCTTGTTCCTTCCTATTATTGCTTATACTCTCTCTACAACAAAATTAGAAATAAGGGCAAAATAGTTTCTGCTGGGTATCGAGGGGGTGGGAGGGTAAAGGAGAGGGTGGTGGAGAGAGGGAGGTGGCGGAGGGAAGGGGGGAGAAATGACCCAAACATTGTATGACTATATGAATAAAAAAAATAAAGACATGATCGTATTTTTGTCACTGGCTGGGATCAGTCACTGTTACTACATGACAGACCTTTCCTCTGGTCCCTGCAAGCTGCCCTAGAAGAATGGGAAGACTGGCCTTTGTCACCCCAAACACTTGTGTTAGAAAACCAAGCGAAACTGCCCACTGTGCTTTCTTCACCAACTTTTAAGGGACTAAAGTTAGTCACTGTATGCAGGTGTAGGGTTGTGTGTCATTTCCCCAGCAGCCAGGGAAGAGAGGCCTCGAGAGGGAACGGTTAGCAGGGAGCAGTTAAGGCCCATATTGACTGCTGTCCCAGATAGATCCAACTCCTGATGCTTCTGCCACTATTCTTAAAAGACAGCCAGGCCCAGGTATCTGCTGGCTGAGACAAGTGGTGGGCGTGAGGAGGAGGCTGGCTGGGCAGTGAGCAGGGTGAGGCCAGCACACTTCCCCTTAGGGCCTGCCACCTGCTGGGCTGCAGGGAGAGCAGTGATCTAAACAAGGTCACAAGAGAGGGAAGTGGCTGTTCTCCAAGCTCACTGGGGCTGGGGACACTTGAGCTCCAATCCCAAGGCAATGCCTTGCCTTGGCCACAGCTAACCATAGGCAAGATGGAGGAGGTTTGGGGAGGGCGGCCATGGGGGCTCCCTAGAGACATATAGCCCTGCCCCAAGCCAGACAGATGTTTATTTAAGGGGGAGGTAATGAGGACAGAGGCAAAGCTCATCTGGAACCTTCAAGCTCACTGCTGGAGCTTCCTAACAGAGCCAGGTCAGGACCTGGGCAGGGCTTGTATCCGTGGGTCATGATGGAGACATGATAACAGTGTGAGTCATCTCCCCAGCTCTCACCAACCATGCCAGTTCCCAGGAGTTCCCCAGTGCGATGTGAGCAGGGTGGCTGCCCCTCAGGAAGGGAGTCTGAGAAACAGGTAGCTTGGGGTCCCACTGACCTGACCTTGAATCCTAGTGGGACACTCATTAACTAGCCATCTGACCTTGGGCAGCCTCAAGCCCTCTGAGACTCACTTGTCTGGTTGATATGACAATGACAAGACCTCGAAGTTCCTCAGCATCATGAGTCAGGCAGCACCTAGCCTCCTTCTCTCAGAGGGAGCAAGGGCAGCCTTCCCAGAGCCTCGAGGCCACCTCCCTTTAGCTGGGCTCACCTGGCCCTGTCCTAGGTGGGGTGGGAGCTCTAGTCAAGGTACAGTTTATTATGTCATTATCTGCTATTTTTTCTAACTTCTTCACTATTCTGCTTCTTTGCCAAGATTGGTGCCTCGTACATGGAGGTGGTCACTCAATCCTGTTGAACGAATGAATGCTTTGGCTTCTTTTATCCTTAGACTACTTTGAGAAAAACCTTAAAAATTCCACAATTTTCACCTAACCATCATTGTTACCTGGACTGTCATCTCCCTTTTCCAATTCAGCATTTGTAACAAAGAACTGTTACATTATAAGGCCAGTATCAGTTTCTGAACCTCACACCACCCTATATACATGAATACACCCAAAGCCCACATTAAAAATGTATTTTATATAAAATGAGAGATTTCTGTAGGATTCTTTGGAAATGATTGGCTACTGGAAACCTATTTAACTGGCAATTTGTTAGGCCCTGTTGGCAAACTTCACGTTCACCCAGGAGGTTTTATAAGGTGAACAGATCTAACAGATGTAATGAAATTCTTAGGAGTACAAAACCAAACAATTAATAAGGTTAAAATAAGATTATATTTTGGCAGTGAGCATCTATTAATTTGTGTTTTGTTGGTTCTTTTTGTGTTTGAGAGTCAATGCTTTTATATCCTGGCCTCAAATATTTTTGTAGGTCCCTGAAGAATTCACATGGTGTAAGCACTGAGCCTACAATGCTGGATTGATAAAACAGTCTCCAAGGACTGACGACTCAGCGTGTTTGTAATGTATCCTTATCCAAAGTGGGGCAAGGTGCTCTCTTGAAAGGGAAAGGACATTGTAGGACACACTCTTTAGCTCTGGCCTCTTCTCTATTCAGTGCTATTTCTCCTTTTCGTATCTTCCTCCCTACCCATCTCAGTTTGTCTTTTTACCCTCTGAATTAAAACCTCATCTATTACACCACCTGCTTCAAGGCCGTGGTTCCTGCTTAATGGGACACTGATATACATTATTAAATTCTTGCAATGGTAGATAGAGTCATTCGTTTTTGTATTTCTTCAAAGGGAAGTTGGTGAGTGTGAAAGTAAGAAATAGTGGGTAAAGCCAGGTGCAGTGGCTCGTGCCTGTAATCCCAGCTACTCAGAAGGCAGCGATCAGGAGGATTACCATTCCAGACCAGCCCCAGGAAAAAGTTACCAAGACCCCAAAAAGTACATGTGTCATCCCAGCTTAGCGGAAGGCATAGGTAAGAGAATGGAAGTCTTGGCTGGCTGGGCAGAAAACATGAGACTCCACCCAACAGACAACTAAAGAAAAAGGGTTGGGGGCATGCCTCAGCTAGAACAGCCCTCGCCTAGCAAGTGCTAGGCCCAGAATTCAAATCTCAGTGCCATCAAAAAAAGAAAAGAAATAGCGGTTGAATTGTTTGCATCAGCACCAAGCCATCTTCCCTTCCCAGGTAACGAGGCTGTCCCTGTGGTCTTGGGGGAAGGCGCTGCTGTCTGGAAATCTGAGTTTCGTCTCCTCATTCTAACACTGATCCTGTGTCTTTGGTTCAGAGAGCAGACAGTGGGATGAGGACATGAAGAAGTGGATGAAGGGCAGGTAGGTGAGACCTATTTCTCTAACTGCCACTCAGCCTGCAGTCTGAGGAAGGGCATGTGTAGCACCTGGGCTCTTGATGGAAATGCACCATGCAGAAGGCGCCACTGCCAAGCTGCGGAGTGAGCAGTGCATCTGAAGAAGCCCTCGGGTGAGTTTGCGTTCACATTAAGGTTGAGAGCCCTGTGCTGGACATCACCACCTTGACGCCTTTTAGGCACCTCAGTGTCCACTTTTAGAAGCTGTCCTGACTGTCTTCCCCCCACACTGGTCCGCCTCCTGGAGTTCCTCCTTTCTTCTGGATATCTGGCGTGCCTTACACATAATTTCTTCATAGAAGTTGCTTGTTGTATGTTGTTCTACTTTTGCTGCTTTTCCCCAACTAGATTATAAGCTTCTTAAAGATGGATTATGTACATTCATTTTCTAGCACCAACAGCTTTCACTGAGCCTGAAACAAGACTGGACTTCTGTAGACCTCAGTGTTCTTATTTCCGTGTGGAAGCTGGGTCTCATCTCCCGGTTCTAACAAAAATTCTCATTCTATAATTAACCTGCAGAATCAGAACTGCAAGACCGAAGAGTGCCTTGCATGTCACCTAGCTCAGCAACTTCTTCTCACCCACACCACCCACCCGTTAGGTGCATCCATCAAATGTGTTGTTGAGTGACAACCTTGGCCATGTCTAGTGATAGCGGCTTAGTTCCTCTGTAGTAGAGCCTATTTTCAGAAGACTCTGTGTTTGTAGAACCTTGCTTTTATATTTGTGAAGCTGCGTGGTCAAATAGAAAGACAATGAGAAACAGAACTGGTGTCTAGTTACACTGAGTGTGTGACTCGGACACACATGAAGGTGACCGGGACCCTTGACTCCTGGTGCTCAGGCCTTTGTGTAGTTCTGTTCTCTTGAGTGTATGAGTCCTGTGACTTTACTTTTAAATGATAGAATAGAGCAAAGGTAATGGGTTGTCACTCTTGTGATTATATTATGTGGCAAAGGTGATGTCACTCTGTAATTATTAGACTCTGGGCCCCTCCCTGGGTTGTTATCTCCAAATCTGTTATTTTCCTCCATTGTTGTTGGGAGTGGGGTTTTCTCAGGGTTTCACACTTGCTAGGCAGGTACTCTAGAACTTGAGCTACTTTTCCAACCCTTTACTCTGGCTGTTTTGGAGATAGGGTCTCTCTTTTGACCCAGACCGACCTGGACTCCGATCTTTCTACTTTAGGCTTCCTGCTGTTACTGGGATGATAGGCATGAGCCACCATGCCCAAGTGTTTCCCACTGAGATGGCCTCTCACAAACTTATTTTGCCCGGCTGGCTTGGAACCTGGATCCTCCCTATCATAGCCTCCCATGTAGCTTGGGAGACAGGCATGAGCCACCGGCACCCAGCCAAAGTGGTTTCGAAGAAGCACGCAGTCATGAGTTCCATAGCTGCAAGGAATACATTCTGCCACCAAGCGAGAGAGCTCAAAAGTTGTCCCTTCCCCAGTGGAATCTCCAGATAAAAATCATCTGACTGACACCTTGATTACAGCTTTGCAGAGGGCCCAGCCAAACCACTCCAAGCCACAGAAACTGCAAGAATAAATGCTTGCCGTTTCAAGCTGTTAAATTTGTGTAATTTATTATACAATCCAGAAAACAAATCATTGTATAGTCTTGGCCAAGGTTCTTCACCTTACCAGGTTTCTGTAAAATAGAGAGAATGGTATCGGAGGCAGTTTAGTGGCAGATATTTGATCCCCATAAACAGCAGCTTTACTTATTTTGCTAGTTTTGGTCACTTCTTCTTGTAGCTCCTGAACCTTTTCAGAGACAATGTCGTGAGCCTTCACAGGCCATCGCTGCGTCTTTGCTGCTCAGCCACTGGTCAGCCTTCTGCCACCTAGATTCTGTTTGAACCTTACCTTTGAAATGGCGCTTGTCAAGGTGACTGGCGACTTCTAGTTTAAATCCAATGTCTGCTTTACTCGGTCATCAGTTTACTGATGTCTCACTAGATTTTGCTGACCACGCCTGCCTCAAAATGCCCATCTGACTTCTGCGACAGCACACCCTCGTGGTCTTTCTTTTTTGTTATTGCCTTCTGTCCTTGGCTGACGTTCTGCCTCTACCCCGTGTCCCGGTTCCACAGGGCTTGGTGTTAAGTCCTGTTTCCTCACATACTCTGGTTTTAAGTCCATGCATCTATAGGTTTACGCTCCCAAATCAGTAGGTCCTCAGTGTGCTCCTCTGCGATCTCAGTTCATCTGTCCACTGTCACCTGACTCCTTCACGTGGCTACTTCGTGATCAACTTAAATCAACACATCCATCACTGAATGCCCCACGCCTCCCACGCCAGCTCATCTGGTCTTCTTTTACCTCTTGATACACGTACCACCATCCACCAGTTTGTTCCAAGCAAAAACCAGGGAGTCACCCTTGATTCCTTGCTTTCACTTCCTTTCCCTGCCTCCCCCACAAGTCCTACCTACTCTGATTTTTAAACTATGTCTTGGATGTGTTCACTTCTCTCTAGCCCTCCACGAGCAACCTCTCAACACACTACTATGCAGGCTGCAGTCATCTTTAGAAAACTTGATTTTGTTTGTGTCACTGTCTTTTAAAGACTTTTAACGGCATGGCTTTCCTTTGTATTTAAATTAAAATTCTAACTTTCGAAAGTCCTAAAACTCCCTCCTCTTCCATTTTCCCTTCCTTCTTCCCTCTCTCCCTCCCTCCTCCCTCTTTCCTTCCTTCCTTCCTTCCTTCCTTCCTTCCTTCCTTCCTTCCTTCCTTCCTTCCTTCCTTCCTTCCTTCCTTCCTTCCTTCCTTCCTTCCTTCCTTCCTTCCTTCCTTCCTTCCTTCCTCAGTGCTGGGGAATGGGATCCAGGGTCCTGCACATGCAGGGCAAGTGCTCTACCACTGAGCTACAGTCTCAGTCCTGTTTGTATGTCTCTCTGCAGACACAACAGCTCATTGTTTAAATGAACTATTCTAATATATAGGGTAACATTTTGAAAGCCTTTTAAACCTCACTGACCCTTATCACTTACCTGGCAACCATGTGTTTAACTCAGTTGGAATGATGACAATATGAACATTGATGACCAAGTTTGTCACTCTAGGCAATGACAACTCTACCATGATTGCCTTGGTTCTAAGACACATGGGGTTAAAAAAACGTGTGTATGTGTGTGAGGCAGTTTTAAAGTCAATGAAGTATGGTACATCTGAATAGCTCCATAGTCAGCGGCTTGATTAAAACCGTTGATGGCTCCATGTCCCTCTGTGTGCCTGAGTAAGCAGGGTCACTGTAGCATGCTCAAAATGCAGGGGAGGCAGGTCAGTCCTGGCATGAGCGGTTCTAATTAGATCAGAGAGACGCAGTGCAGGGAGCTTTGCTGGGCTGGTCGTTCAACATGAGTGGTTACCATCACCGCTGGTAATTTTCTTACTGCTAATTGGACAAATGCTTGTGTCATCTGTCACTTCCTGCATTTGTTTTCTGCCTGACTGCTCTTTTCACCAAGGCAGTGAGATTCTGCTAGAAAGAAAGGTGTGTGTGTGTGTGTGTGTGTGTAGAGAGAGAGAGTGAGTGAGAACTGGTCTGTCTGTTTTGTGTTTAGCAAAGAAAAACCCTTACCTTTAAAAAAATCAGTTCCAGTGATGATGGGATTCGATCAGCCATGTGACATCAAAAGGGACAACACAGGCTTTGGGGGGTGGGAAGCTGTGAAAGGGTGACTTGATGCAGTTTCTCCCAAGGACCCCTCACTGAGACGAGGTCAGGCCCCTGCTGAGTCTGACTCAAACCCCTGAAAACTGTAGAAAATAAAACCAGGCCTAAGACCAGCCCTCCCTGCTGAGATACAGATTTCTAGGGGAAAAAGAATAAAAAAGATGATTTGAGAGCCTCTTGTCTGAAGTCAAAGGAATTGAAAAGGTGCTTTTCTTTTTTCAACAATTCACTGAAGAAGGCAAAGTTCCACCCTGCTTTAGAGCTTGTTTTTCTTTCTCATCCTGGTCCCTGGACCACCCACTCTGCGCGATTCTTTCCTGCGTGGAATGAACTAGACTAACATCAGTGTGTGCTTGTCAGATCTAGAAAGGAAGGATTAGTTTACCAAACATCTCTTCTCCTGATGCCCTTCTCCTCCTCCTTCTTGTGGTACTGGGGTTGAACTCAGGGTCTTGCACTTGCTAGGCAGGTGCTCTGTCACTTGAGCCTCGTCCCCAGCTCTCTTAGCGTTAGTTACTCTGGGAATAGGTTCTTGCGTTTTTGCCCCAGGCTGACCTGGACCATGACCTTATTTATGCTTCCTGCCTGCTGGGATGACATGCATGTGCCACCATGCCCAGATTTTTTTGTTGAGATGGGGACTTAACTGTGATCCTCCTTATCTCTGCCTCCTCAGTAGCTGGAATGCTAGGCTACTATGCCTGGCCTCCATGTTGCCTTTTTTGCTCCCTAGGCAGGCTATGGCTGAGGCAGTTTCCAGTGTGATTTGAACTTTTTCTATTCTTGCTTCTCATAGCCTCCAAATCATTAAGTTTCTTCTGCTTGTATTATAAAATTTCACTTTTTTGTTAGAATAGAGCAGAATCAAGCAAATTTCTTTTTTGTAAATAGTACATGGATTAGACCATCACATTTAGTTAAAGGCTTACACTCTATAGTCTGATAGAACGAGATTCAAAACTTGGCTCCTTTGCTTACTCAGTTGGCATCTTGGACCAGTTTGTCAACTCTGTGAGCCTCAATTTGTGCCTGTGAGACATGAGGAGAGTCGTGGAAGATCCCAGTTGTTCTGAGGGTGAATGAGACTGTCACTGACAGCCATATAGTGTGTGGCACCTGCTGTCAATAAGTGATAGCCACACTAGGAGGTCTAGGTGGCTGGTGAGGTTTCAGTCCATGTTCATCTCTACTGATTTCCCGGGTGTCCTGAATTGAGGATCCTGACCTTGTCCACGTTCTCCTTTCACAGACATGCCTACCTCCATCCTGGCTTTCTGGGCTTCTACTTCTTTGCTCAAGCCTCTCTTCCTAAACCCAGACCTATGAACCCAAATGTGGACAAAGCCCATCCTGCAGCTAAAACTAATAAAGTCCCTGTCCTCTTCCCAACTACGCTTTTCCTCCAAGGTGTTTTTCTTGGTGCCATTTGCCAGTCTTTCAATGAAAAAAAAAGATTCCCTCTGGCCCCTTCACTCTGCCTCTCCATGTCCCGAGGTTCACCGAGTGTCCTCTGTCCCCTCCATGCCATCCTGCTCATTCCCTCTTGAGGCCCCTTGGTTTCTAATTTCACTATTAACTAGTGCTCCTATCTGGCCCCCTCCACTTACATTTTCTCTGTCTTCCAATCCATCCTGCACTCTGTTGGCTATTCACCACACCCTGCACAAAGCCTCCAGTGGCTCCCCATCTCCTCAGTGTGAAATCCAAGCACTTTGACAGCCCTTCCTAAGGTCCCCTCATCCAGCCCACCTCTCTCCCTTTGTCTTTAAGTCCCTCACACTTGTCACACTGGAATGCTGGGATCATCCTCCTGATCTGATGGATGCCCTTGGGTTTTATCTACTCTTCCTTTTGTAATACAGTTTCCCTAAGTTTTTCATCGGGTTATTCATTTTTTGAATATTCAGCTCAGTTGACACTTTCAGAAAGCCTTTCTGACTCTTCCCTCAAATCTGGGCTGAGTCTTCCTCCCTTTACATCCTAGGTATTTCTTAATTCCAACTTGTGTCACATTCATTGAATGACGGGAATTCACTGATGTTATAGCTATCACTTTTTATCTCTGTACCCACTGTATTTAGTTTGGCTCACAATAGAAAAGCAGTATCTGTTTCCTGAAGAGTGTGAAGGGAGAAGGTAAGAAAGAATGGACAAGATGTTTACCCTCTGGGAGGTCGATTGTTGTCTAAGATATGGTGTCTACACAGTGGCACTTGCACAGGGAACTTAAAATTATGAAATGAGCGGTCAGTAGTCCTTCTCAGTTATCGACACACGGAGAGCACCTCCAGTGATTCCTGTACTCTTGACAATTGAAATGACATTGCACACTACAACCAGGTCCCCAGGCTAGAAGGAGCTAAGCTACGGGTATGGCAGGTTCTGTCTTTGTGACAGCAGAGGTCACACAGAGGCTGTAAGTCATCTTCTTGGCTATTTGTCTTAAGAGAACTGAGGCATTCAGAAGAATGGAGGCCAACATGTGTTGACATGTCAGCCGATCCCAGCTTCCTCACTGGGCTCTGCTGTTGAGGTTCTATGATCTGCTCTGCAATCACTAATACCTTCGCTTTCTCCCCATGGTCGATGTAATTTCCTGTTTCCCCATAACAAAAATGACATGTTGACAACTCATTGAATTGTGTATCTGGAGTGGCCTTGGAAAGTTTGTGTAGCTCTGATCAACTTACTTTCCAAAGCATTTATCATCAGCACCCAGAGGGGATTGTAACATGTCCTTTACCTAGTTTGGTGCATTTCCAGTATTTTTGTCTTCTCTTCTTTTTTTGGGGGGGATGGGACTGAGTTTTGAACTCAGGGCTTTGGACTTGCAAAGCAGGGACTCACATTACAAAGCAAGTACTCTACCACTTGAGCTAGATTTCCAGTCCTGTCTCCTCTTTAAATAATGGATGTAAAGTGATGGAGAGGGAGGTAAGGTAGGATCTACTAGGAGGACTTGACTATCTCTCCCATTCACAACTCATCCTTTCTTCACTCAGTTACTGTAGATCTACAACTCATTTTAGATGATGGCTAATGCCTTTTGTTTCTCGAAAGATCTTTTAAGTGCCAAGAAGCCCACGTAAGTGGGCTAAACTGTAAATGGGTAAACTTGGCAAGGGAGGTTGATAGATTTATCCTACAGCATGTAGCAAATGAGCATCCAAGTCTGGGTTGAGCAAACATCACATGTTGTCACTTCAAGGTTTTGCTCACTGTACCAACTTTGTTGGTGACAAGGTTCCTTTATCAGTCACTGTCCTCCTGTGTGACTGGACAGGGCGATTTTTTTTTCCTTCTCATAGCAGAGGAGATTTGGCCTTCTTTAACACTGACCTCAGAATCCTTTAATTCATAAGTTTATCACCCACAAGGACTAGAGACACGATGAGTGGGACATACAACTCCACAGACCTTTGTAGATGGGGTAGGTGGATTTTCCCAGGTGACACCAAACTCCAGATGAATCAGAAATGCTGACCCAGACCTGCTGCCCAGGAGCTCAACTTTTTCTTTGCAGTTCTTCTCAACTTTGCTGGACATTTAAAGAAAATTTTAGAACTTAGGCCCCAACCTCACAGAACTGTATTTAATTGGTTTAGGGTGATTCTCAGGCATGGCTATTTAAAAAATCTTTTGAACAATTTTACTGGATTATCAGAACTAAGAACCCATATTCTTGGCTATGGTACCAATTTGGTGTGAAACCACTTCATCCTAAAGAGTTGACTTTGTAGAACCGTGGCCAAATACATTAGAACTTTGTTCTTCTTATTTAATTTGAGTCACATTTATTATATACCAGATGTTGAAAGAAGGATATTGGCTTATCCTTGGGAATTACAGATGGAAGATAAAACTCCTTTGTAAGGAGGAATGAGGCAAATGAACTCACAGGCCTTCTGAAGCAACCGGCTGGGTAGAATTTGAGTGGAACAAACCGGGTGTGAGTAAAATTATGCCTCTTGAACCTGTCAGAAGTTCTAAAAATAAGACAGTGGATAAAAGGGCCCAGTGGCTATAATTTATTTAGCCTTTCCAGAGGCCTTTGATGAAGTCAATTCATAAGAGGACTCAGTAATCACGTGGGAGACTGGGGAACTGCCAGGGATTGGGGACTGATTAGGAGATGGGACACCCTGAGCCAGGAACAAATGGTCATTTTCCATGTAGCCAACTTTGGTGGGGACCCACGCAGTGATCTCTCAGCCACATTTGTGGTTTAAAATTTTCTCTTCTTGTTTTTCTTACCCATTGAGAAACGAACCTCCTCAAATGAAGGGCTTGTTAGCCCTCTGACCTGCGCCTGCTCTCCTCTCAGCTCAGATCCTTTCCCCTGCCAGTCCATGACCGAGCAGCAGGATCGAGTGGATGCCTGGGTACATTGAGTGTGCCCAGACCATATGCACACTCAAGGCAATGTCAAGCCCTCAAAGGCTATAAAGAAAATGAGTTGTGGCCATGCCAGGGCCAGCAGGTGGAATGTGCTCCACTTACTGATGGGCAGACAGGGTGAGATTTGTAACGCACACCTCTGCTTTGACATTACCTGTCTCCACTCTCATCTCCAGGGCCTTCCACCATGGCTGGGAGATCGCGTGTTGCCAAGGTGACATAGCTTCAGTGTTCCGGAAGAACTAAGAGCAAACTACTCATCAACCAACTCCCAATTCATGAACTCAGGTGGGAGTTGACACTATGGCCCCCTTCCTGCAACATCCATATGTGTTAGACCCAAGGGTGCGCATGTTCCCCAGGTCTGGCTGGTTAGCAGATTTCATTCCTTTGACTGAATGACTGGTATAGGGATGGTCACTTGGTTCAAGGTGGTCCAGTGAATTCTGGCCCAGGATTTTGTTGGAACTCTTGAGAAAGAGGCTCCTACTGCCTGCTGACTTTGCCAGGTTTGTGACCAGAAGTCACTCTCAGGGGCATAGCTTCTTGAGAAAGGGAAATAGAACAGAAGAAAGAAAAGTCAAGAGATGGAGTGTGACTCAAATCTTGACAATGTCTGTTACCTACCAGGATCCACTCATATCCACCAGATAGTCCTACTAGACTTTTCTTGCACATTAGGGCAACTCCCCTGCCACACCCTAGCTTTCTCTTCTGACCGCTATTAAAGCTGTGTTTCTGTTACAGGATCCTTTTACAAGATGTCTGTGGTGGATACCTTACTGCACACCTCTCATTAAACCAGGCTGCCCGATTTCCTTAGAAATGGGCTTTGAGGGCAGCAGTGCAGGGTGAACTTATCTGAAAAATGAGTGTTGGCCTCTGAGGATAGGCAAGGGTCAGGGTGTGGTAGAGGGTCACTCTGGAAAAAAGTTAACCTTTTGACAACAGTTTTCTGAAGCCACTGGTTCATCCTTTATGGTTAACTCAGCAGAGTGACTGGGGGGAGGTTAGGGAAATGGGATTAGGAATGAGTCATTTCTAAGCACTTTCCCAGGCCAGGTACTGTGTCTGGTGCTTAATGCATGATGCCTCACTTGGTTCTTACCAAAAACCTTGTGCATATTATTATTTCTGTTTCAGAGATCAGAAAATCATGTCAATAGCTGTCGACATAGTATTGGGTACTGAGCTCCAATATTTCCATAATTCTATTTTATCCATTACAATTGTAACCAGAAAGGTAGATTATAATCCATATTTTATAGATGATGAGGCCAAAGTTTAGAAAAGTTAAGTACATTGTTTATGGGCACAGAGCTAAAAAGAGGACATGTCTGTATTCAGATAGGCTCAGTTTGGAAGCCAAACTTGATATTAAACAGATCTTGACTTACAGATTTGTAATAGCACTGACTGGGGAGATGACTGGACTAATGAGGATCCCTGGGTGTGCCTGGGCTCTAAAGGGATACTTTCAAGATGAGTAGAATTCATGTACAATATTGGCCCTAAGCCACCCACCCCAGCCCTTGTCATAGTGACCACCACCTTTAGTAAGGGCCTCTGGTGAGGTTACTAGCTTAATAAGTATTGAAGGAATTATCTACCCAGGACTTTATAAAGACATCAAGAAGGAGTAATTAAGAACATAGTGTAGAATACAATTCTCATCTGCTTTATATATTATAAAAAAAGCACAAAGGTCCTGAGAATTGAGCATCTGGTGTCAATTTCTAGTTGGACCTGTCTGGGATCACGGGATATTTGCTGGGCCCTATCTGTATTCTTTCCTTGCATTCTGGGGCCACACTAATGTGTTGTGCTAACCTGTGTCTCAGGCTGACTCATGTCAGCTCACTTCACACACTGAGCTGTGTCAACTTCTTCCTGAGCCAGAGCCAAAATCCAAGTTGCAGGGTGACTGCAGCCACTCAGAATCCATCTTTAAGGCTTATCAGCTGCAGTCAGTCATGCCATTCCCACTCACGCTGTTCTGTTCCCACCCATAGCTGTGACACTGAAGTAGACTGAATAATGCCTCCCAAAGATGTTCACATCCTTCTCCTGTGGATATGTTACTGCACACAGTGAGAAGTACTTTGCAGATTCGAGTCAGGAGTTTGTGATGGGGAAATCATGCTAGATTATCTAGAGTCTATAAGAGCGGGGATCAGGGAGACTCAGAGTCGAGCAGAAACTGTTATGATGGAAGTCAGAGGCTGAGTGATACAGGGAAGGGGTCATGAGCCAAGGAATGAAGGCAGCCTCTAGAAGCAGAAAAGGCCAGGAAACAGCAGCTCCCTGCAGAGCCTACAGAAGGAACCAGCTCTGCCTATACCTGGGCTGAAGGCCAGTGCCACTGACTTTGGACTTGACTTCTAGCACTGTAATATAATAACTTTGTGTGTTTTAAGCAACTAAGTTTGAGAGGAGTTTTTACAGTAGCAATAGGAAATGAATTTCAGGCTTAGATGTCAGCGATTGTTTTTTTCCTCCAGCAAATGCCTTCTGCCAACACCTGCCTTTATCGTATTTTAGTTACACGTTTGTGAAGGCGTGAAAGTGACTTCCCTTGTTCCTTGTGGATGGGCTTCAAGGATCCCTCTGGCTTTAAGAGAGGAGAGGACGACTTTTGGCTTGTGCATATCCTCAAAAACCCACCCCTCCTTTACAATGCCTTTTTCCTCCTGTGTCACACTAATCATCTTCTGTCTGTAGCAGGCAGAGGTAAAACCAGTCCAATTGCTCATTCACTGGGTGTTGTTGATAGAAGAGTTCTTATCAACTGACTGTTTCAAAACTAACCATGTGAAGGTACAGAAGACCATCTGATGGGTCCCTGAGAGCCTCAAGGGTGGTGAATTCCTAGTGGGGCTGGTCCTCAGCTGTACAGGAGGGTGACTTACTTGCAATATGACCCAGGTGTTCCTGGGACCAATTAAGCTTGCAAGAGATTGATGATTGTGCTGGATTTCCCACATCTGTCATTGGGCATATGTAAGGCTGGGGACCGAAACTTGTATTTGCCATTTGGAAGCCTTCTTCCTTTTAGTTTTCTTAGTAGCCATGATGTCATAGCAAAGGGAACTATTAGTATGTAAGAGAATCTTGGAGATATTTACTTCAGGAAAGCTGTTTTCAAATGAAGGCATTTTTTAAAAAAATGACATGTTCTGTGGAGAACAGAAATCACTGAGTCTTTGTAAGAGTGGAAATCAGGTGGCTCGGAGTCAAGCAGGAAATGCCATGATTGAAGCAAGAGGTTGGTGCAAAGACCATGGGACTCCCCAGGGGGAGCTGTTCTGGGTACTTCAGAGCTTGGAGTTCCAGAACACAGCTGCTGGGTTCCTCCACCTCACCTGTGCTGGCCTTGGGGTACCTGATGTGTCAGTTCTCACCACAGCAGACTGGAGCACCTTGGTGATACCTGCTCACCTGCAGCTGCCGCTCTGTGGTCTCCTTTCCTTGTGCTCCAGGTCAGCCAGCCCCTTTGCTTTCCAGAGTATCTTCTTAAACTGGGTACAATGTAATTGGTTAGGATTTATTTTTCTCAATTACAATCACAGTCGAGTTTGGTTTCTTTGAAATTACACCCTGGTCCCCTTGATTGGAGTTTTGAATGTTTCTGATCGCTCCTGTCACTCATCTACAATTGTTTGGTTCATTTCCACAGATGGCTGAACTCATGCATATGAATGGGTTTTACTGGTGATGTCTTGGAGGGCAAAGTGGTTCAGAGCTTTTTCTGGGTCCTATAGTCACTGTTGTGTCTTACCTAGGTGTGGTGACAGTCTTACCTCTGAGTGGGGATGCCTACTTTCCTCATGGGGTACCCACTCAAGAGCATATAGCAGGGCAGGGTGGGGGAACAGAGAAAGTATGGGTTCATGTCCCCCCCCCCCACATTTCTGAATGGGGAGGGGACTCTAAGTGTTGAAATTGAACCAGAAGTATCAAAAGCCTATAAACTCGGCTTCTGAACTTGGGGAACTCAGGTCATGGTTCTCTTAGTTCTGCAACAGTGTACAATCCTGTACTTTTCATCAATCTAGAAGAGCAAAACAAAAGCAATCTGAACACTTGTACAACTCCACCCCAGCATCTCTGTCTTCCACGTGACCGTGACTGTGCCACCTAAGCATGGCTTGGCTTAGTTCCAATGCTTCTTACTCTCCTTTAATAAAGTGCTACTTCTGCTGTGGTTGGCTGTGACTTCTTTCTGGTAACTGAGTTGAACGAAAAATGATGTCGAAACAATAGTTTCCCCATTTGGGTGGCCTTTAGGGGCTATGCATATGTTGTAGTTTCTCGTCTCTTCCTCTGCTCCCTCCTCTTTCACATCAGCGTATCCCTCACCTGGCTCACAACTCTTGGAGAAATGTCATCTGGGCCTCAGGAGGAAGAGGAATAGTGATGCTGGCACACACCCATCAGTGTTTGCACCACCTCTCCAGCCACATGCCATATGGGCTAAACTGTCCTGTCACCAGGGCATCAGTGTTTGTGCTGAGATCTCTTCGCCCAGCCCCCTCTCTACAAAGGGCTCACTGTAATGATATGCAGCTGTGCTACCTGCCTTCTTCACTTGAACTTGACCTGCTAATGCTGTTCAGAAGATCAGCTCAGGGTGGGAGATGCATCGATGGGCTAATTATATAGGAGAGAGGAGCGTTTGTGCCTCAGAGTGAGAACGGTTTTGGGATCAGAGTCCCCATAAGTGCCTAGAGAGAAAGAGGTAACAGTTCTCTTGTTGTTTCCAGGCCACCAGAGAAAGCTAAGTCTCCTGGGTGGTGGAGGGGAAAAGCTGTCATTGTAACAAGTGTGATGACTAGAGGTCATCTTCATTGAGCTGCCACGTGGAGCTATGTTCTTTTTTTCCTTTTAATGTGGTTGGGTCACTGTTTTTATGACTGAACTTGTTTCATCTTTCTTATAATTCGTTTGGCTTATTGGCACAGATGGGTGTTGCTGACTGAAAAATCACTAGGAGTATTTTTTTCCGTCAGATGGAGAGCTTCCTGTGCTTGATCCTAGGCTATCTGTCACAGGCACTTAGTGTAACCTGGCTGTGGAAGGCAAGGGAGTGAAGTGAATGTGCTTACAGCTTCTCAATTCATGTCTCAAAATGTAAGGAATTCATGAGCTGTCTATCAGCCGTTTGGTAGACTTGGAGGCCATTTTCATGGGAAAAAGATCTATTGCTGTTTGTCCACAGTAAAATTAAAACTGCATTTAAATTGAAAATCATAAGAATTTTGTCCCAGTGGAGACGGGATAATCTGTAGTGTACAAGCCTTCCCTAGTGTCACCACCGCATGTTCAATGGTGGAGTTTGAACCAGGATGAGTTTCTCTATCCAGTTCATTGGTTTTTCTTAGCTTTTTTTCTCCTGGATTTGAAGTCTTTGGTGATGAATGGGCATGTTTAGTGGCTCAGCCAGGTGGCTCTGGATATTTGAACAGGATATGAACCCAAATTACAGAGCACTCTCCATAGCGTCTTGGTGCCCTCCAGACCTGGTTTCGATCACCATGTTCTACCATGGAAATGTGGGCACATCAACAGGGAAGATGGTGGTGAATGGGTTCCTTATTTATTCTTTGGTTGTATTTGTAAGTTTTATTCTAATTCTGTCATAATATTTATACATGGCATTTAAATATGCCCACTTACTAGCGACATATTTCTCACTGTTAGAAGATTGTCTTAGAAAATTGCCATTTTCAGGGATGGAGTTGTCTTCAATTTGTTTCTTAATGATCCTGATGTCTATCCCTGACATTAAATATGTGGTATTTCAGCTGTTGAAATGATAGGTTCAGGTTATTTGGGACACCGAACGTGACTATTATATGGAACTTGAGCATCATAAGTGAAAAGAGAAGTTATAAAAATGGTCTCTTCTGGCATCCAGTGTCATGAAGCGAAAAAAAAAAGGGATTATCTATTTATCTATCTATCTATTTATCTATCATCTATGTACCTTTCTATCTATATCCATCCATCCATTTGTCCATCCATCCATCCATCCATCCATCTTATCGTTCACTAAAAACCATTCCATAAGACCCTCTGCCTTCACTTTCAGAGCATTTTGACAAGTCAAAGCACAGAAGACTCACTGTCCATTCTTTACACAGCATGTTAAAAACTATACTCAGTGGCCATGATTTGATTTGATATGCAACTTTAATGTGAAATCAAGATCATAGCTTGAAATGTCATCTGTAATACCAATGATTCCCATAATAAGAAAATTCCAGGTCTAACCAGCTGGTCCCAGAGGAGGATGGGAACTGGAGCATCCCAAGAGTACCCAGCCTGGTTCAACAGACCCTCAAATGACACACAGGTGCATGAGCTAAATAAATTCTTACTGTTTGTGTCACTGAGATTTTGTGATTGTTTGCTATACAGCAGTGGCTGACCCAAATTCCTTATTTCTATCATTACCTCCCTAGCCTCTGTTTTCACACAGTAGGCAGAGTGAGTCCTTTGGAAGTTGTGTTTTGTCGTTTGCTTGTTGTGATTGACTGCAATTCGTTCTTATTTCACCAAGAATGAAACCAAAGTCTTTCCAAGAACCTACCAGAACTGCCTCTGCCCCTACTGCTTTCCACTTGGACCTCCTCTTGCACAGCTCTTCCCCTTGCTCATTCTGTTCTAACCACACTGTTTCCCTGTTGCCTCGAATGTTCCAGACAAACTTGGAAGCCTCTCCCTGCAGCTGTGGTTCACTGTTCACCTTTGCTGAGTCTTTGCTTAACTGCTCATCCTGTTTAAAATTCTAGGCCCCACAATTCTTCCATCCTGTATCTCCACCTCCCCTACACTGCTCACCCACCCCTCACCAAACTATGGCAATATACTAAGTAATCTACATACCAACATCAGCCTTCCTTTTTAAAATTTATGTATGGTTTTTATTAATACTCTAGGTGGGGTACATTGCAACATTTACAAAAGTTCTCACAATATATCAAATATGCTTGAATTCACCCCCTCTATCATTCTCCTTTTTCCCGCCCATCCCTCATTCCTGGAATAGTGTCAACAGGTCTCATTTTTCCATTTACATACATGTGTACACAGTATTTGCACCATCTTCACCTCCTACACCCTTTCCCCACCTCCTCCCCCAACATCTGCCTTCTGTTAGATGTGACGAAGGAACACTGCCTGTTATTCATTATATATTTGTTGAATAAATAAAGGTCAAGAGATCTGTTGGTGACTACCAAGGTTCTCTCTGACTAAAACAGTGTGTGGTCAGACATTTTTATTTACGTAGGAAAGATATTCCTGGCTACCCCAACAGTATTTTGTTTATATGATCCTGAGATACGTCACCATGCACAAAATAATCATTTTCAGAATGGAAAGTCTTTTCTGCATTGAGGGTTTTCAATGACAGGAGGAGAGAGAGAGAGAGAGAAAGAGAGAGAGAGAGAGAGAGAGAGAGAGAGAGAGAGAGAGAGAGAGGAGAGAGGAGAGAGAGAAACCGGTTTTATTTCATCTATTTATTGCATATGTAAGCTGTGAGCTGATTCATATTCTGTGTTCAGTGATGGCATTGTCCAATGGGAAAATGAAATGCTAACTAGCAAATGCACATGACCTTGAAAGTCATGTCCTAGAGTTCTTTTTTTTTTGTGGTACTGGGGATTGAACCCAGAGCCTCGTGCCTTCCACCACTTGAGCCACACCCACAGTCTTTTGCTTTTAGTTTGCTTCTGAGACAGAGTCTTGCTAACTTTTGCCACAGCTGGCCTTGAACTTGATCCATCCAGCTCCACCTCCTGAGTTGCTAAGGATTACAGATATGCTCCTCCATGCCTGGTCAAGTTCATTCTTTTTAACAAACTTTGGTTTGTTAAAGTTTGGTTTAGCAAACTTTTTTTTTTTTTTTTTGGCAAAAGTATAGTCTGACCTTTTTTTTTGCTGCTTGGTATACATTTTGAATGACATTCCTGTAACCAAGGATCTACTTCAACCTTAGACCAAATTTGTCAATTTTGTGCTAGAAAGAATTATTTTTTATTTGCTCTAGAAAAATCCCAGAGTCATATGAGAAAGGGTGAGAGAAGATTCCCTCTGTGCTCTGGAGATGAAGATAAAGCTTCACTTATGGACTTATGTCCACCTCTGCAGGCTTCAGAGCAGATGGGGTCATGCCGAGTAGATGGATGAAATGACAACACTCATTTTTGGATACTTTTCTTTTGTGGGCACCTATGTGCACCTGTAGCCTTGTGTGCTCACCTGCCTGGCCTCTGGAATCACAGTGTATGTTCTTCCTGAAGTCTTGTACGCCATCCTGATTCGCAATATTTTACATTCTTATTTACATCTCTAATTCTGTGTTCCAGTGAGCTACAACTCATTGGCCAATGTTTATGAGTTGTGGTGGCACAATACTAACAACCAAATGTGTATTTTTTGAGACAGGTTCTTGCTGTGTAGTCTAGACTGGTCTCAAACTCTTGATCTTCCTGTCTCAGCTTCCTGAGTGCTAGGATTACAGATGTGTACCACCATGCCCAGACTAAAATGCATATATGATAAATGTAAACGTTGATGCCCAAATAAGATGAAAATACACTAATCAGAGTGAGCTGTGCCCTGCTAACTGGAAGATTAGTTGAGGCAAATAGACTAAGACCATCCTTATCATATGTGGACAAACTTTAAAAATAGAAAATCTCAGTTAATACATGTTAAATGACAAGACAGTGAAGAAGACAGTTCTGTTGCTTTATCTCTGAAGCTGCCAAACTACCTGTCCACCCTTGACAGATAACCAAGTCCCTAGTCTGATAAATACCACTCTGGCCTCCGGCTACTAGAGTGTCACAGCCACATGGGAGCTCACTAGCAGACTTCCAGGTCCCACTCAGACTTTCTGAGTCTGCATTTTAATACTATGCATCCAAATGCACATTAAAGATTGAGAAGCACTGTTCTAAACATCCCTTTGGACTGAGATGGATCGGAGGAGGGCTAATTTGCTCTCTCCTGAAAGAGAGCACCTACACTAGTAGGTGCTCAAATACTTACTGAAGGAATGAATGATGAGTAAGTTTGCACTGGGTTTTAGAATCTGGAAAATACACTTTTATGTATCCTGTTACTGTAACTTCACAATAATTTGGAATTTTTATAGATGAGAATGAGGTTCAGATGAGACTTCAGGAAGAAGAAGGTAGCTTCTGGAATTGAACATTGCTTGAGTTCTAATTCCAATTCCAACACTGACTTTGGGGGTTTCAATGGCCCTAAATGCAAAGGAAGGTTATCTTGGATCCTTTGGACTGCTGTAATAAAACATACAGACTAGAAACTTTATGAAGAGTACAGATCGATTTCTCATTGTTCTTGAGACTGGAAAGTCTACGATCAAGGCACCAGCAGGCTGAAGGTCCAATCACCACTTCCAAGATGGTGCCCAGTTGCTTCGACCAGCAAGGGGAAAAGTGCTGTGTTTTCATGTGGCTGAAAGGGAAAGGGAAAAAGGGACAAACTCCCTCTGCCAAACCATTTTATAAGTACACCTCATTGCATTCACAGCTGTCCACCCTCAGGACTTCATCTCCTCCTGAGGACCAGAACAATAGTGACAAATGAAGTAGACACCTACTTACAGTTGTTAAAATCTGGTTGAATCAATGATCGTGTTTCTGTTTTCAGCTAGTGTAGACTGTGGGGTGAAGGTAGGGACAGGAGGTAGCTGTTGCTCAGGTTTCACCAAGAAATGAATGCACTTAGAAGTCCCCTAGACAAGTTGGACCGAGCCAGAGTGGAGCCGAATTCTGATGCAGTTCTCAGCTTTGGGTCTGGTGCTAATGAAAAGGAGACAATTAGAAGTGATGTGACAGATGACGTCACATGGTCACGGACCATGCTCCATGCTTGGCAGGAGCAGTTATTTTTTCTTCTTTTGTTCAGGCAGCAGCTGTGGGTCCCTAAAATGATATCCCAAATGCGTTGCGTGCCAAGGACTGAGAACTTGGTGACGCACAGGTTTTGTGAGTTGGAGCTTTTATAGTCAGACAGAGGTCTGAGCAAGGCCAGGAGTTACAGCCTGAGGGCTCCGAGGGAGAACACAAATGACAGCAGCATCCTTGTCACCTTGCAGGGACTTTTTATCTTATACATGCCTCGTTGTCCCAGAAGATGGGACAACACCTCTGTGGGGAGAACTTGTTCAAGTTCTCTTCTCCTCAGCTTTCCTCCCTCGTTTGCAAATCTCTTCCAGTCCATCCCAACTATGGCTTCCCCAGGGAAGCCTCTGACAATTTCCTGTGACCAGAAGACATTTCTCCTGGAAAGTCCCTGTAATCTAGTGGTTCTCAACCTTGGCTGCACATGAGCCACCTGGGAGGTTTTAAAAAAGCTCCTGAAATTTGGGCCATAGTCCAAACTGATGAAGTTGGCGGTGCCCAGGCATTAATAGTGTTTAAAACTCTCCAGGTGAGTCCAGGTAGAAGAACCAAACCATAATCCCTTTCTTCTTAGGATTCCTTTGGAGCCTAACCCTTCCATAGATTATGGAAGAGAATGTCATGTTTACTTTATTCCCATGGAAGTTACTAGAAGTCAGGGCACTTTTCTCCTGTCTGAATCCCAACAGCATGTAGCTGAGTGCCCCTGCTGTCTCTCCTTCCAGGCACTCATCCTTCTGTGGGGTTCTTGGGTGACCATGATTGGAGGGTGTGTGGTTACCACTGCTTTTCCTGCCACCAACCATCACCTTCATTCCTGTATCCAGGATTGGGGTGGAGGAAATCAGATACATGTGTGTTAAGACTGGGCGATCCTGATCCCTTGTCTTCTAGGGCCTTCAAAATTAAGCAAAAAAGTGCTTATTGGTATGGGTGGCTACAGACTTCTTTTTGTACATTCAGGCACTTTTCTTGGAACTATCTATTGGTTAACCAATTACTCCAAACTCTAGTGAGTTAAAACAATAGCAAGTGTTTATTATTTTGCACAATTTCTGTGAATCAGGAATCTGGGAACAGGTACACGGGGTAGCTCTGGCTCAGGGTCTTCCATGAAGTTTCAGTGAAGATGTCACCCAAGACCGTCCTCATCTGAAGGCCTGGCAGGGGGAGAGGATACCTTTCACAGTGAGTCACTCATGTGGTTGACCAGTTGGTGCTGGACATTGGGAAGAGGACTTACTTCCTGGCCATATGAACGTCACATGACTGTTTGAATGACTTTTTACTACAGGACAACTGGTTTCCCCCAGAGGGGAGATCTAAGACAGCATGGCAGAAGTTGAAATATTTTTAAATTATGAAACATTACCTCCACAATATCCTATGGGCTACACAGGTTAACTTGGGAAGAGACACAGAAAGGACTTAATCTTTGTTCTCCACAGGAGCTTCACTTACATATTCCTACTTGAGCCATCATGACATGGGCACGTGACATAGGCTGGCCAACCCAGCAACTCTGCCCCTGAGTGAATATGACTGGGAAATAGGTGGGCATGTGACCTAAGCTTGCTAACCATTGTGTTTCTAAGAATTTACTAGAGCAATCGAAGGAAAGCCACCTCATGGTCCAGGAATTACTGGCTGTAAGAATGGTGGAAGTCCAGGCCGTTTCTGCCATTGCACTGGGACTACTGAGAATGAGGTCAAATGGAGAGCAATGAAGGAAGAAAGAGAGAGGCAGCTCTCTCTTCTCCCCTTTATTGCAGTACTGAGGTTTCAACTCAGGGCCTTGTGCTTGCTAGATAAGCATTCTACCACTTAAGCAAAAAGCACAAGACCCTGTCTGAAAAAACAACTGAATTAAAAAGGGCTGGTGGGTAGAGCACAGGGCTTCAGGAAGGGTGACTTGGTATTTCCCTTAGGCCAAGCAGGGCTTGGTGAGTCTCACAGATGATTCTGCATTGCTTTCAGCCATATTATAAATCTCATCCTTTCACTGGTTCCATGCTGAGTGCTCCCTCCCACTGAACCAGTTCCCAGTGGGCAGGGGCATGAAAGAGGAGGCTAGCATGTACAGACACCACTTGTGTGTTGTAGTCAGATGGCCCAGTGCCTCCTTTTCCCACAGGTTGGCTTGTGGGAGCTCCCCAGCCTTCCCAGCACATTGCTGGAATTAATTAAGCTGTGTGATGATGTGAAGAGGTCATCTGGCCTCCAAATTCGTGGACTTTCTGGACTTGATCATGGCTCTTTCTGTCCCATCTGTATTTATCCTATAGTGACACTGATATTGGTAATTCCTATCCTTGGTTATCAGTAACACATTGCAAGTGTTCAAAAATGTTTGTTGACTTGGATGAATAACAGGTTAGTGGAAAACTTTTGGGAGGTATATGGAAACGTCTACATGAAACAGGTAAACTTCTTACGTCTCCAAACCACTCCCTCACCTGGCCTAACAGCTACCTTGCCATGAATGATGGGTGCACTTGAACACTTCTCTGCTGGTCTGGCAAGTACTTCAAGATTTTGTTTCAGGGCCATCTTTAAGAACGTCAGTTCTCCTTGAGTTATGCTGCAGATGGAGAAGGGGTGGGAGACTGCATCAACATAATGGAACATGTTTTTAAGAAATAAATCCTGGAAGTGCTCCTTTCAAAAAATTTAAATTTATCAAATAATCTCCTTGCTTCATTTATTTTTGTGAATATTCTTCTTACAGCTTTCATCCTTCTGTTCCTGTCTGAAGGAGGGAGGGAGAGAGGAGGGAGAGAGAGATTTATTGTGAGGATTACAAGGCTGGAGAGCATCTGGAACCCTCTGGCATGGGCTGAAGCCATGCCATAGGTGGAATTTCTCCTTCCCAGAAACCTCTGTTCTGTTTTCGAGACCTTTCAACTGATTGAGTCAGGATCTCCAAGATTATCTAGTATAATATTGTTTAATTGAAGTTAACTACTTATCAACATTAATCATATCTACAAAGTATGACATAGAAACAACTAGATTAGTATTCGATTGAATTCTGGTAACCTATTTAGATCGACACCTGAAAATGGCTAGGAACATTCATCCTTGTCAACTTGGCACCATACATATCTCCTTAATTCATACTTAGTCTCCAAATAAAGAAAGACAATAACAAGATTATTTCCTCCTAATGCTATAACTACCCAGCATGCAACAGGAAACATGTTAACCCTTTTCCCAGAAGAGAATGAAAAGTTTTTGCATCATTTTCTTTTTTTCTTTTTGACTTTCTATAACCTATTCCTGTTAACCAGTAATTATCTATGAAATTAACTATTATTAGTATATTAACTATTAATGTATCTATAAAATTAACTATTATTAATTAATATATCTTACGTTGGAGGGTAGCATCTTAAGAGAAGAAAACAAAATACTTGCTTATATTATAAGAAATATTTATAATATTTCATAGGAAAAAGAGAAAGAAATAACCATAGCTATTTCAGCCTCCATTTCTGCAAGTAGTCATGTGTTTGTAGCTATCTTCATCTACTGACCATTCCACGTTCCCTCTGCTCTCAGTAAGCCCATTGACTAGTTGTGGTTCTTAGACTACAGAATAACCCAGAACTTGGACCATTAGCAGCTTTTCCTGAATTGCCCTGTTGTGATTTTCCATTGACTTTCATCACAGGATCTGGTAGTACTAAGAAATGCCCTAAGGGACCTTTATTATTCTAGACACAGTCTTCTTTTCCTCCATTGTGTTACACTGGTTTGCCTCAAACACAGCCTCCTGGAAGACACAGCTCTGCCAGGCTTTGCCACCTACTTGGCACTGTAACTAAGTTTTCCATGTCCATTCCGTTATTGTCAGGCCAGAAGCTTCAGGATGGTGGAGAACATGGTAAGACCAGTGGATTCCATGAGCACAGCTCATTGCTACACCTCTTTGTTGGAAGTGTTGAGAAGCAATGCTGTGTGTGACTGCATGAAGGCTGACAAGGCAACCTGCAAGTCCTTCAATGGCAGTTTCAGCAGAAGCATTGCTCACATAACATCCAAGTGGGTATCTACGAACGAAGTGTTGATGAAGTCCAGTGTAATCACCTTACTACCAGAGCTCTTGTAACCAATTGCCATGAACTGGTGGCTTAAAACATGGAGATGGATTTTTTTCACAGTTCCAGAGGCCAGAAGTGTGTAGTAGGGTGTTGCTTCTTCTGGAGGCTTTGAGGGAGATGGGTTCCTTGCCCTCCCCTGGCTTGTGATCTTGCAGCAATCCTTGGCATTCTTGGCTTATAGCTGTGTCCCTCCAATCTCTGTCTCCATTGTCATGGCTCTCCTGAGCCTCTGTCTTCTTATAAGGACACTAGTCATGAGAGTTAGGGCTCACTGCAATCCGGTATCACCTCAACTTGATTACATCTGCAACAACCCTGTTAGCAAATGAAGCCACATTTGTAGATATTATGTCTTTGGGGGAACAATTCAACCTTGGTAAGTGGGCTGAAGCATCATAAAAAGAGTATATTGTTCCACAATCCAAGGCATTGTGCATTCTGCCTTTCTTTGGTTGTACAGGGGACAGTTTCTCCTTCACCTTAGAGGGGAGACCTCAAAATGCCCATAGCACTGCACTTGGCAAATTCCCCAAGACAGAAGTTCCTGCCACTTGTGTCATATTAATTTCAAACTTCTGACAAGCAAATTTCTTACCATTATGTCTAGAGTAATAGCTACTTCTTGTTCAGTAGGTCCAAATATCACCAATGCAATGGGCCAGTGTGACATCTTGGCAAAGAGAAACGTGATCAGGGTCCCTGAGGACCAAATCATGATGAGACTAGAGTGTGGACATGCCACTAGAGTAGGACAGGGAGGCTGTATTGCTGGCTTTGCCAGCTGAAAGCACACCGCTTCTGGTGGTTTCTAACAGGTAGGGAAAACAAAGCATTTGGTGGATCAAAGCTGCAAAGCAGGTACCAGGGGATGGGATCATTTGCTCATGCTGACTGTCACGGCTGGGGAAGAGGGAGCAAGTGTGTAAGGCCAGTAAGAGTAGAGATCCACGTTTCTCTTATACCATTCCCTGTACAAGGCCTGTGCCAGATCTTCTTGGAATGACAGTGAGGATTCTCCAAGGTGTGTCTCGCAGGTGCACAGCCAGTCCAACCAGAATTTAGTGCTTCTCAGTTCTCTTACTCCCTTCTTCTTCTTGACAGTGTTCCTCCCCAAGGTGTGAGTCACAATCACTGGTGGTGCTTTTTGAAGAAAAATATGCTTTTCTTCTCAGAGATTATGACATAGTCCTTTTGCAGGGAGAGGATATCAAAATGTCTTCATAGGAGTTAGAGAAAAATGAGGAGGGCTGTATGGCACATGAAAAACGCATCAATAAACCTGTGGTGCCTATCTGATGCCTCTGAATATACGTCTAGAACTTTGACTTAGTCTTTTATTATCATTGCAGTGCTAGGGCTCTAATTCAGGGCCTGCACATGCCAGGTGAGCACTCTGCCACTGAGCAACACAGCCAGCCTCTACTTAAATTTTATTTTTATTCATTTTTCTTTTTTTGGTGGCACTAGGGTTTGAACTCAGGTCCTCATGCTTGCTAGGCAGATGCTCTTACCACTTGCGCCACTCCACCAGTCCCCTACTTAAACTTTAGAACCACTTAAACAACACAGGGGTTCTCCCTGCATCTTTCTATAGGAATCTCGGGCTTAACAGACTCAAGAGCCAAATTCCCTGGCTTTCCTACAAACCTGTCCTCCTCTCAGTTCCCTTTTGATGGCTGGACTTATCAACCAATCACCTAAGGCTTAAACCTGAGGTCATTCTGTCGCTCTTAGGTCTCCTTCCATCCAATCATACCAACTTTATAGATATCAGCTCTGCAGCTGGGGAGACCTGTCCTCCTCCCCATCCTCTCACATTCTGCCCTAGCTCTGTGTCCCTTCATCTCTTCTGAGCTAGGGTAAGAGCAGCTGGGATGGGCTATTCATGGCCTCCAGCCTTATCTGCACCACATGTCCCCATAACCCAGGCAACTGTCTTCCCTGCTTGAAGCACTTCAGTAGCTCCGTGTTCTCACAGGGTTGGAGCCCAGACTCCTTACTTTGTGCTCCACTTCCTCCTACTGCGTTTCCCAGTCTCACACACATAAGCAACACATGGGTGCCAGGCAACTTCCCACCCCTTTGTCTCTGCCCAGGCTCCTTCTTCTGCTGGAACGCCTTGCCAGACACCTAGCCTTCCTCTACACCATGGGCCAGAGCCAATCAGGCCAGTCTGCTTGGGAAAAGTCTCTCGTCTTTCCAGACCTTGATCAATTTAAGCATTTCTTTGAAGTCTTTCTTGACCATGCTTCCCTCTCTTGTCTGGAAGGCAAGGCTACTTTTTTCTACATTTTCTTTTATGGCTCCTCCTTATCTCAGACAGAAGTCAGCAAGGTTATGTATATTACTTTACTCACTTATATTTTTCATCCTTTTACATTGATTCCAGTAAACAGGGAAATCATGATTATTGTATGATTATAAAAATTAAACAATCCTACAGACAAACCAAGAGGTTCTCTTTGATCCAGCCCTCCTAATCCCAACTCCCTTTTGGTTGTCAGTTTGCTGTCATTTCAGTTCACTGACAATATATCTTGGAAACATTTCCATCTGAGTTAGACTCAGTCTACACAGAGTGAGAGTGCTGTGGCGTACCCACTACCACAGGATTGGTGTATCTCAGTTCACTCTTCTGTTTTTGACAGATATTTTCAATAATAAATAATGCCACAATGAATATCATTTTATATAACTCCTTATGCATAAGTGCCAAGCCTTTATTTTCCATGCATATACCAAAAGTAGAAATTCTGTATAGAAGGTGTACATATTTAATTCTGTGCGGGCTTGGCATAATTTTGTAATTTTTAATCTTTTTCTAAGCATTGGTAAGAGTACTTTGTATATTCTTAAGAATAATACTTAGTCTAATTCATATACATATCCAAAAAGAATATATATAACACATACATATGTATATACTTACGCATATATTATTTGCATATGTATTTTTCTCCTAGTTTATTTCTCATTTGAAAATTTTTATTGTGTCTTCTATCATAAGAAGTTTCATATATATGTATATAATAAACAGAATACATATGCATACAAAATATATATACATACTTATATGTGTATATATTTATATATGTCATTATTTTTTGGTGGTACTGGGGTTTGCACTCAAGGCCTCGTGCTTGCTAGGCAGGTGCTCTACCACTTGAGCCATGTCCCCACCTCTTGTTTTGCTTTTAGATACAGTTTTCTTTCAGATACAGTCTCATCCTTTTTTCCCCAGGGCTAACCTCAGACCAAGATCCTCCTAACTCTACCTCCCATGTAGCTGGGATTACAGATATGTGACACCATGCTCAGATTATTAATTGAGGTGAGCGGGCCTCACTCTATGTTCTATCCAACTCTGCCTCCTGAGTAGCTGGAATTATAGACATGAGTTCCCATGCTCACTCCCTGGTAGGTTTCATTTTTCTCTTTTCTTGTTCATTTGTAAGAGTTCTTTGTAGGGCGGGGTGTGGCTCGAGTGGTAGGGTACCTGCCTAGCAAGCACAAGGCCCTGAGTTCAACATTAGTACCATAATAAATAAATAATTTTTTCTTCCAGTTTTTTCTCATTTTAAAATTCATTTCATTGTGTCTTTTAATATGAGAAGTTTCATATTTTAAGTAGTCAAATTTCTTATTTTTTTAGTCTGTGTTTTTCTTAGGAAGATTGTCCATATTCCATGATTATTAACATTTTTTTAAGTTATTTACTGGTATCCCTTAGTTTTGTTTTCATGTTAAGCTATTTAAATTGCTTGGAATTTAACCTTAGATATGTTAAAGGATATTATCTATTTTTCTTCCTTTTTTTTTTCTAAACAAAACCAATCAGTTTAGAAAAATTGAAACAGCATTTTTCTAGGAACTAAATTTCTAAATATATACACGGGTCTGGTTTTGTACCTCATACTAGATTTTCTTGGTCTCATTTCTGTTTCTGGGCCAGTATCGCAGTGAGTTAGTTATTTTCATTTTCTCCTGTGCAGAGAGGTAGTATTGTTAGGCATGGAAGCGAATTTATTGTATCTAATGGAAAATCATTGTTCAGCTGCCCTCTGCTCCACGTTGGATGGCGATGATTACTTACCACGGAATTTCAAGGCCTCTTAGCGTGTGCATGCATCTGTGTTGACCGGCATAAATGAGTAAACCTGGAAACTCATGGGACTGCTGGTATGTATTTGTACTCTTAAAGTCTCAAAAAAGATTATGGTGAAAAAAAATAGCCTTTTACTCCATCTCCTATGGCAGGTCAGTTCTTGGAAGGAATTATTTTGGAACTCATTACATTATTTTATAATTTTGTCATCTTATTATTACGACTCAATTTGGTTTTGAAGAAATAGTGCGTATGAAGTGTACAAAGCTAAAAAGGGACAAGTGACACTTTGTCTCCTTCAAGTCTGTAAGAGGCAACCAGTTCTACCTATACTCTAGTCTGCACCTTGCCGATTTAACAATCTTCCTTGGAACTCATTCCATAGCAGTGTACGTGATGTTGTTTTGCAAAATGGCTGCATCATAACTTACTTAACCAGACTGGCAATTCAATTGTCTTCATAAATGCTTTAAATATGCACAATTTCTCACATGTCTAGAAGACAAGTTCTGCACGTGAAGTTGGTGGGTCAAAGGATAGTTAAAATTTCAACCTTGATTTATATTGTTAAATTGCTCCCCAGGAAGTTTCTAGAAATTTTATGACTTAAAAACTCTGATGGCACTTGCTGCCTGGCTCCAGACCTGCTCAGACATGCATAAGTGTCAAGGGAGACCCCACAGAGGCGCTCGCCAGGTCCCTGATGGTGAGTGGAGGTCTGCGTGCGTGTGTGCGTGTGCACTCCCAGGATGTCTGTGTGATGTGCACATCATAAGAAATTGAAGGAAGACCTCAAGTCAGCTAATTAATTAGAGTCCTGTTTAACGCTCTCATAATGAGTGGAAATATTAGTAGTTTGAATAAAGCTCTTTGGCTTTTATTATTCATTAGAAGTTGGCAGTAAATAATAGATTTTTATTTCACAGTCCCAAGGCTGCTATCAAAGCACAGAGCATTTCTTCAGATCATAAATATTATCCTTCACAACAGGAGCATAAAGGGAATTTGGTTTCATGAATTGCTGACTGGGACACCAGCCTGTGATGGGGTCTTGGGATGATTAAGAAGAATCATTCTTCAGGAAGAAGGCTGGTAATCACATCTTGATGCTGGCATACTGTCTGTCAGGTTGAATGGGCCCGATTTCCTCACTCACAACATTGTACATACCTGCAGTCAGCCCGGTAAGCGGTACCCAGCTCTCCTTGTTCCAGAAATTCAAGATGCTCAGTTGGAAAGCACTTGTGTTTTTAAGCAGGAAGAGGTCTTTGTCTTAGAGGCACACTTATTTTTGCTACGCCCTCTTAGCACTTTATCTCATTTCCATCTGGCCAGTCACGTTCCCCTTCCCTTCTGCTCCCATTAATGCTGCCTTTGGGGGTGGGGGGCTTTTCTCTTGCCCACTTGTCTTTCTTCAGACACACGAAACACATTGTTCTCAGCTGTCCTTGTCACCTTATCTTCTGCCTTTCTTTCCTCATTTAGAGTCTCCTCTCCTCATCTTTGTAACTCTTCATAAGTTCTGGTCACTTTCAGTGGGAAAGGGAGAGGCTGTTTCATTCTGCTTGACTCAGTTTCCCTTCTCTGGGACATCCTCCTGCCCAATACCACTTGCTTCATTCCTTCAGTGGCTTGTTGTGCCAGCTCCTCTGGCTGTTCTTGGGCCCCAGGGCCTTTGCATCCTCCTTATGTTCATCTAGCACTCTGAGTACAAAACTTTAGGTCTACCAGTTACTCTGAACAGAGAAGCTGTCTTTAAATAAAGCATTAGCCAACACAGTCATACTTTATAACAAAATTTTATTAGGATTAAGTTAAATGAGAAAATTTCATGCTTCCCTTTCTGCCATGTTTACTTGGAAAGACAAGATTACTCTTAGTTGAGTATAAAACAGTTTATATTCCAGATTCTACTATTTGGAAAGCAAGAAAATGGATAAGTACAGTAGCATACCTGACAACTCATGGTGAAAGTTTAAGGCCTAACAAGTGGTCAGCAGTCAGCAAAGCATGCATTAAACTTTGGGTTTAAGGAAGAAGTTACTCCCCACCTCCCTCAAAGGCTGACCTGTCATAGCCTGGGCACCTGAGTCTGGAGCCTGCTCTTTGGAATCTAATAACCTGTGTTTCAGGCGAAGTGAGGCTGAGGTATCTATGGCTTCAAGGCACAGGGCATATAGCTGAATTCAAAGCTACTGTGTTGGTCTCTCCAGCGTGGGCCACTGAGCCACACCTTGAGAGGGGGAGTCCTGCTGCTTGTTCTTGCCTTCTCAGTGTGACTCACACAGCCCTGTTCCTGTGCTGCTACTCAGCTGTACTTGCTGCAATGGGGACAGGTCCAGCCCCTGCTCAGTCTCTTGCATGTGAAGAGCAATGTGTGTTGTGGAATCTTGCTCCCCAGCATTGAGGGGACCTGATGCAAAGCCAAGAAGAGGCTCTAATGCAAGCAAGGAAGACAGGCTCCTTCTTCAGATGAAATGTGGTATGTGGAAAAGAAAGCAGCTTTCCCCAGAAGGGGTCCTTACTGGCTGGAAAGCTCCCCTGTGTTTAGCATAGGTGCACCCAACTGCAAGCAGGCTCTTGGACCAATGGGAGAAGGAGAGTGGAGAGGATGCCAGCAAGAATAAGAGGGCCCCGACTCACATGGGTTCTGGGAGGCCATCAACAGTGGGTGTTGAGCACTTACCAGGCTTTGCACATAACCTTGGGGTCATTTAGAACAAGTGTGAGTCAAGCCTTAAAAATATAAAACTTACCACTTACTAAACAATTGCACAAGGGTTCAGCTTAGGCACTGCATGGTTACACTTAAAAGCTTGATTTTTCTGATTTTTAAAGTCTCCCTAATGAAGAGAATAAAACCCAAAATCCAAGTGAATGTCCTGGAGAGCTGCCCTGGAACCGGAACTCCCCCCCCCAATAGAGCAAAGCACTTCCGGTTCATCCTGACAGCAACTTGACCCTGACTCCCCCTGCCCCCCACCCAATCCAGTAATAAAAATGGTGACTGTAAATAATTCAATTCAGTTGTAATACAGAGATGACAATAAGTTTTCATTTCTGCAGGTACCAGAGGATACACGTGACAGTCTTGCTTCTCTCCAATCTATGCTTAGTACGTTTTCCAGTGTCTCCCTTACCCTGCATCCTTGTATTACGGTCATGACATCTGCACTCATGCCAATTAATTCATCTGGGATTGACCTGGAGTCTGCTCAAGCTTGAGTTCATAGCCTCCTAGGCCGAGGTCTCCCTCATAAATGTTTTCCTTGCTTGGAGTCTGGGGTGAAGCTTTCTGCTCCAGACCTAGCCTGGCAGGAGGACTGCAAGGTGAGGAGGCTTGCTCCTGGTAATTCATGGCTAGCTCGTCCTGGGTTACAATGCACTCCACATCGTCCCCTTTCAGCTGGTCCTGGTTTGAGAAAGAAAAAGAGAGAGGCAGGTCACTTCATGATGAAGGCAGAGAGAGATAGCAGTTCCACAAAAAGAAAATAGAATTTTCCCTTTCCTTTCCTTAACTGCCCTGCCTTGCCTTGGCTGGGCTCTGCTGTGGCCATGGCCTAGCATTTCCTTGAGGCAATATTGAAAACTGGTCTCCATGCCAAGGCAAGAGCTGTCAGAGCACCTGCCAATGAAGCACTTCCTTGGGTTAAGGGAGTGAAAATGGAATCCGATGGGATCCCTCCATTGGGATCCAGTAGGGTTGAGAGGAACCAGGAGGGAGCTGAGTTTTGTGACCTCAGGGCAGGGAGGAGGGGCACCTGTTGGTTTTGTAATACTCCACAAAACAATTTCTGTTATATTTGATCTTAAAAGCATGTCCTCTCAAGACGTTCTTGGGATGAGCGTCTCAAGACTAGAAATGGTTGGAAGTCACCACAGTGGGTAACGGTAGAAACTAACTAGACATGGCCAATAATAGTCTTCTTCATTCAGAAGTTTCATTGAAGGAGGCAGCTGGGATCTCAACTTTGATTCCACTGTGTTGGGGAAGACCACATGAACTACTGGTATAATGAGGGCCAGCTAGGGTGGCCCTAGCTGGTGGTGGTTCTCACCTTCAGCCTGCATCAAGAGAGCCTGTTAAAAGACAGATTGTGGGGCCCCAGGTTCAAAGTTTCTGAGGTTGGGCCCTGAGACTGTGAATTTCTAGCAAGTTCCCAAGTGACTCTGAGGCTGCAGGTCTGGAGACCACACTTTGAGAAACAGTCATAGGCTTTTGTGCCCTGAATATGTCTGAGACATGGTTTTCTAGATTTATGCATGGGGACAGCCAGCTGGACAGCCTCTAGGGGAACTTCCAACCCTGAGACTGTCCTCCTCCAATTCCCTGACTCTGATTTGCTGGTAAAGACCCTAATAGCTTCTCAGCATTTTTATTCCACTCCCTTGAGCTGTATAGCACAGGCCTAATATTCAAAACCTTGAAACACAGCAGTTTGTGAGGACACATTTCTTCTTTTACACTTTCTAAGTTCATTTTATGGTTAAAAATATTGGTAACAATAAAAAATTGCATTTTTAAAAGAAGAATAAGCTAACATCAGCAACAACTGGAAGAGAAAGAAAATGCTTCTTGGTGCAGTAAATTTAAAAATGCTCCCTGCTCTAGTAATAGCCCCGAGTTTCCCGGGCTCGTCAGTGGTCACCATGTGGGATAGTTACTCACCCCAAAGGCCTGGGCGCTGGTGAGCAGCCTGGAAACTGGACCGCACCATTCAGGTAGCGTGGTGGTCAGCGGAGGGCCGGAGTGGGTTAAAATTGGTTTCAGATATCTGCAAGGCCTGTTAAGGAACACTAGTCCAGAGGAAGTTAGAGGTTCGTTTCTCAGACAGCACAAACCTTCACCTGCTGCCAAAGAGACAGTTATGTTCACCTTTAAATCTCCTGCTCCCTCATTTAGAAAGCAATTTGGCCTGCAAAAATTGCTGTTTATAATCTTTGCTTCACAGACCTCTCCAGGCCTCCTGATAGGCTTTAATCATGAAGAAATGGTGAAAGGTCCATGCCGTGTCAGAGAAAGGTGCAAATGTGCCTCTTCCCGTCCCCTCCCTCACCCCATGCCTCTTCTGCTCAGAGAAGGCATTCTTAAGAATTACCTTGAACAGTAGCAGAAAAGATTGTTTCCTTAACACAGTCCTGCACACACACTCTCAGCTTAAGCCACCACTCATTTTCACAAAGAAGCAAGAGATATTTCAGAAAATGCTCAGTAATTTTAGAGTCGGGTAGTCAACACAGATTGTTTTCCAAAATACTTTATTTCTACTACTCAACTCACTTTATACGTCATCCATCACTGCATTTCTGTACAAAATTATGTAAATAAGTGCCAGGTTTATTTCATTGTCTAGCACCTATCTTTCTCATCTCCTCATCCCAAAGTGCCCTAACCAGTTAAAAGAAAAACCTGTTCATCTAAAGCCATTACGTTTCATTCCAATCTAGCGATAATGAAATCCCCAGAGGCCTGCCTAAAGTTGCCTTATTATTATTATTGTTATCATCATTTTTTTTTTTTGCTCAAAGAAAAGTAGTGGGATTATTTCATCATTCCATCAGAAATGACTTTAAAGCTTCATATCATTTTTCTCTGGTGGAGAATATTTCACCTCATCAACTTTCTGAAAAAGCTTTAATAAAAAGGGAACAGGAAAAAATTGGAAAGCAGTTAACATCCGTTGTCTTGTGAAGATCTAGTCACCCCCAGGCACTCGAGGTGTAGAAGATCTTGGCAATTCCTCCACAGGAGCTGCCCACACTGGACAGCAGCACGCTGTCCTTCCTGCTGTGCCCTGAGCAGGTAGGCACAGAGGATGCAGCCCAGAGGGGACCAGGAATAAGTTGCCCCTGGCTACAAATCATTGGACAGCAGAGCAGGAGATGGTGGTGAGCATGGTCTACTGGTGATAAGAAGAGAAGGACTGAAAGGAAAATCCATTATCTACGAGAGTCTGCAGCTCCAACTGCCAATGCAAAGTCTAACTCCTCCTCTCAGATGGGGCGCTGTGGAGCCCAGCGGAAGTGTATCTGCAAATCTGGACAGCCTTTGATCTTGTATTAATTAATTTTCATTAGTGTGTTGTTCCCTCATTTTTATGGATGAAGGAACTGACACCTGGAGATAATATGATTTTAAATAATCCAAAGATTCCCTTTGCTGTATGGAAACTACCATGATCGCCCACAGAAGATAATTTACTGGGCAAAGTTATACACAGTGATCAGCTGGGTTCTGTGGAAATCGCAGTGTGCAGGGCTCCTTCCTGCAGGTGGGCTGACGGCCCTCCCAGGCTGGGGCACACGAGGCATGTGATCTTCCTAGGGTTTATGGCACGCATAGGCCAACAAAAGTGCTCTTCAGGAAGCTGCAGAAGGCAAGGTATACATACAACCGAAGTGTAAATCTAGGAAAATCCAGCCACCTTTATTTCAAGATGGAAAGGGGCAGTAAGTAAGCAACGTTTTTAATGGTGTCACTTGAAAAAATGAAGTTTGTCAGAGCTTTATGAGTTTGAGAGAGGCCTGAGCAGCTTCCTTTGAGCTTCTCAGTAGACTGAGATGACAGTGCCCAAACAGGTGATGCAAGTGATATAAAAATTTAGAATTGAGTAATGGACACTTTTTCCTTTTGCTCCTGATGAAGTATCTCTGTAAATTATGTTTAATGGCATTGGTGCTAACACTTAAAGACTACATTTATAGCTTTCTATTAAAATGAAGATTGGACCAAATGAGACCATATGGCTCCCTCTGGTCACACTCTGGGACTTTGACACAAATGTCAACTCTGCCATACCGTAAAACCTGTGGTCTCCTGAGGCTCAAGTTCATTATGAATCTGAACTGAAATCACATATGTACAAGTGTTTTTAAACTTGAGCTTGATATTCAAATGCTGTTTATTTTATTTTTAACATTTATTTTTTGAGCCATGCTTTCTGGAGAAACAGAAAGTTATTCAAATAATGGTGGATCCCTCTAGGCATTGGGATTCGTGGGCTTTTAAGTGTGTAGAAAATTTAAGTTAGTCTTATACCCCAAATAGCTATCTTAGTTAACCATTATTGTACGAGGGATTAGCATAAGGTAGTGAGTGAGAGAAATAGGCAGCACTTATTGAGGTAAAACTCTCTTGGGAAGCACGTGGTGCCACTTTGGCTGCTCTGGTACCTGAGCAATGCTAGTCAAAGGAATGAAGCCATACAGGAGATATGCAGAGCGCTCCCTGGAGCCGTGGGGTGCAAAGATCCCAGCACTGCTCTCTGACCTGTGATGTGTTCGATGACTGTCTGTTGTATTTTGAGTATAGGAAGCATTCTGAGGTGTTATGGCAGAAGGAAGTAGATTCTGAGTAACTTCCAGAGAAGAACGAAAGGGTAGATTACAGTCAGTCAATGAGGTTTTCTTGAGGATTAAAGGCTAAGAAAGGTCAAACTGAAAATGGATCACTTGGGTGTGAGTCATAGGTTCCAAGAAGAGTAGTAATGGAAAATAAGGTGCTTAGATTTTGATTACCTTTCCGTTTCACTCACTCACTCACTCACTTGTTTTGGATATATGTGCTAAACTAGTGAGGGACAGAGACAAGGCACCCACACAAGGAAAGTGACAGTTGTGTTACAGCATGGAAAGCTTCCTTGTCTCCAGTTTGTGGAATCCTTGAAAGCAGGGCTGGTACTTCACCTGGATACGGTGTGTGGCACATTTTAGATGCTCAAGAGCTTGTGGTTGAACTGGTAATGACAATGGACTTAGAGAGGGCAAAGAAATTGCTCAGTGGAACCCAGCCAATCAGCTTATGGCAGAGCTGGGCCTGAGACAAGGGGCTCTTCTGCCACATCTAGCTGTCCTCCTGCTGTCACAGAGATGCTGATTAACTGAATTTGCCTAATGGGATAAATCCAGTGATTTTCTGAGTTCTTCCTTGCAGAGCACTGTCTGGAAAGTGGCTGGATCTCTAGGGCTACCTGAATTATTAAAAAGTAAGAAAAATCTTTTGATCTAACAAAAAGCCTCAGCAGCAGATTTTGTAAAATGTGTTATTTTTCTCATCAGGTTCTTGGTGATGTTTGGGGAGGGAGATTTCCCCATTGGGTACTTTTTGGTAGGGCTAGTGTTGCTTCTCTAATAAGTTGGAAATGCGTTGAGACAAAATTTTAAGTTCTTTGGAGAAAAAGAGTGACTTTTCTCATATTTAAAGGGCATAAGCTTGGGAATAGCAGTTTTTGTTCAGGAGTAAGTAAAAGCTGGGACTCTACTCAGAATTTAACATGCGTGAAATAGAAAAGACAATTAACAAACGCATTTTCTCCTTTGGCCTGGTCTATCAGCAGGTCCAGAGCTAAATTTAGTGCTTAACTGCACTAACAACCAAAAATGCCTGGTAACACTCATTCTCTCTATCTCTTCTGTTTGTTCTGGGTCTGATTATTTTAAATCATCAGGTTTTGTTCATTTTAAGTTGCCAAAACAATGGACTCACAGCTTGCTCATGCTTGTGGTTCATGTAAAGTGGTTTTACATAGGTTAGTGAAAAGCAAAAGCTGTGAGCAAAGATCCAATTCAATTGAACATCTTCCCCTTTGAAGGGATGAACCCCCACTGCTACTTGTTAAGGACTAAATTTTTGTTCACTCCCTTCCATTCCTATGTTAGATGTAGCCCTAGTTCCCAAAGTGATGCCTTTGGGAGGTAATGAGAATTTGATGAGTAGGGGGCCCTTCTGATGGAATTAGTGCCCTCAAAAGAAGAGACACCAGACAGCTCTCTCTCTCTCTCTCTCTCTCTCTCTCTCTCTCTCTCCTTCACGCAAGGAAGAGGTGTGAAATCTGTGGTCTGCAAGCCAGCAGAGGGCCCTCTCCAAACCTTGACCAGAATGGCACCCTCTTCTTGGATTTCAGCTTCCAGAACTGTAAGAAAATACATTCTGTTGCTTAAGCCACCAGTCTATGGTATTTTGTTATGGAAGCCCAAGCAGACTAAAAGATCTCTGTAAAAGTCATTGGTTTGACTAGATAGAACTATGTTCTATGTTGGTTTTTACTAAACTTGCATCATGTGTTGAACATCTAGGATATTTGTTAAAAATTCAGATTTCAAAGGCTTCCCTTGGAGATTATGACTTAGTAGGTCTGGAAAGTGGCTGAGATTTTATTTTTAATAAATACCCAGGTAACTGATGATCAGGTAAGCGTGGAACCCAGTGGTCTCTCCCTGGAATATTACCTCCATATGAGATTCAAACCTTCAATAGGAAGACAAAGAACATGGTCTTTTGTGTTCAGAAAGCCATAATTCTTAGGATGAGGATGGGTATTAAGAACAGCTCATTTGGGCCTGAACCCAGATCTTTGTAATGGTCCTGACAATGGTTCCATCTTGTCTGAGGGATGAAACAGATGCTTGGCTCGAGAATGCTTGCTGTTACACCTGGGAGTGGATGACTGGAGCATCAGGTCTCACCTTGTGGAGGAAGAACTTGTCCTTGTTGGGAACGTTTGCATGTGTCTATAGGTGTAGGCTTGGTAACTGGTTTTCATATAACGATAAAATGTTTGTCGATACACAGCTGCATAAAGAATGACAGCACATTTATCTTTGTATAGGGTTTTAAGGACTACTTTACATTCTGTACCTCTTCATAAGGCATTTCCACATCTATAGTCCCATTTTACAGGTCAATAAATGTGTAAACAGATGGATTTTCAAGTCTCTTCTGATCCATTCTTACCTCCATTTCCAGAATGATTTTTAGCATCAGTGCCAGCTGGTCAGGGACCAATGCCAGTTGGCTGAGAACGTTAAGTGCATTTTGGAGTGGGTGCCAACCTTGTTCTCCTTGTTCTGTTATTTTCAGGGCATTCAGGTGGTAAGCTGACAAGGACACCATTGCTCTTTGACTCCAATTCACAAATCCTAGTCCTTTGGGTTGCCTCTCAGAAAATTTGGCCTAACAAATTTTGTCCTTCTTCGTCCCCCTGGATATGTCATATTCTGAAATTGGATATATACCTGCTTGCCTTGTTGGTTAAACAGGTAATAAGCCATTCTATGGAGCTGGTGTTTGGGGTTCAGGTAGGAGGAAGGTTCTTCCATCTCTGTGCACTGAGTGCTTGTTTGGAGATTCTGCTTTTGCAGCAGCCGCTCTATTTTAGAAGAAGCTATGTAGAAGCTTCCTTATCGCAGATCATCCATGAGGTTCTGGTTTTAAAACAAAGAAATGGAGAGGGGCTCTAGTTCATTCACAAACTCATGTGAAAATACGCTCTTTTGGTCAGTGATCCGAACCTTCAGTATCTTAGAGGAAATGGCCCTGGATAACTACAGGGTCACAGAGGAAGCAGCAATGCCAGGATGAATGTTGTGGGGTGTGCAGGACTGCGTGGAGGAAGCCACCAGAGAGTGACTGGGAAGAGACCCCTGGCAGCCCAGACTCTGAACTCTGCCACTCACATTTCCATTCAGAAAAAGCTGTCCCTTCAAACCTGGGCTGTGTGTCCCTTCCTCCTTGCAGCCCACTTGGACCTGCCCCGCTGAATTGCTTCAGCCCCACATTGGGCCCATAACAATGTGTATATACCTGGTTGGGAGCAGTTATCATATTGCTGTGATGCTATTTACATCTCTGTTTTCCTCTCTAGACTTTGCGCTCCTGGAGGAAAAGAATTTGATTATTTTAAAAATATTTGTATTGCAAAATGAAACAAGGACTTGGTAAACCTTATAAATCCAAGGCACAACTTAATAAATCATTATAAGGTAAGGAAATCACCCATGCCAGGAAACAGAACTGTCACCTACCCTCAAAGACCCTCCCAGGTATCTCAGCCTCATCACAGCTCGTCCCTCCTTCCACAAAGATCACTTCCTTGAGCTTACATCATAGTTCTGTCACTCAAATGGGCGTGCTTACACACTACAGTTTGGTCTTGCCCATATCTAAAGGCTCCTTTTCCATCTTTTTAATCCCTTTACAATTTATCATCTCATGATTCATTTGACCTCTGGAGTTTCCCATACAGTCTGGAGTTTTCTGATTACAAACTCAAGTGCAACTGGAATGTTCTCCTACCCTTAGTATTTCCTGCAAATTTCCAGTTGAATCCAGAGATTGGATCAGATTCAGGTTCTATTCAGATCTGACTGTCGCTTTGTGTGATCTTAGCAGTCATTACACTAATGTGTAAATCTTAAATCTATTTGTTCACTGAAGATGGCAAGATAGTGAAATTCCAACGATATCTTTAAAATAATGTATTAGATAGAAATATTTTTTGTAAAGAGACACTTATCTACTTGGTATATTCAGTGATACATTTGCTTGACTGGTTCCATGCATTTGTTAGTTTTCAGGATGATGGTTTATTCCTGATCACTTTCTGAAGATGAAGAATTCCTTTTTTTAAAACTAATGTAATTGTGATTGTCATCACTGATGTCTGGATTGAGCCACCTTTGGTCAATGAGAGTCTTTTCAATGTAGCTCGAGTCCTAGTGACCTGTGTCAGTATCTTTGATAATTTCCTTATCATCTGTGAGACAAGTCGTTCTAGGCTCATCTCGTACATATCCTGTCTCAGACCTTGAACCAAACATTTCTCCAAAATTTCCTGTTTTTTTCCTTTTAGTGAAAAATGATATTTCAAACCACAACCTAGATACTAAGAATTGCTATATGTAGTGGAACGCAGTTAAATGTTTACAACGGACTCTTTTTTTTTTCTTTTTTAAGCCGGGTTAATTGCACTTTCTAATTTCCATCGTGCAAATCCCATCATGGCTAATTTCAGCCATGTGAACACAAGGGAAAAGTTGTGTGCAAACTATTCTCCTCGGGGATAGCAGTGTGTATCTCTGGTTATGTATCTCGTGAGCTCCTGCGGTCATTTCCCAGTGAAGGTCAAGAACTTGTGATTCTTAAGGGCACAAAAAATTCTAGAACATTCTCTGATCACTCGATTGTCTTCTTCTGTATCACACACACACAGCAGTCACAGAAAAATAATAATTACCTGACACATTAAAACTGCTTTGCACTAAAACTTTTTTGCATTCAGACTCCTCATTTACATAAAACACATAGTTCAACTGTAGATAGCTGTCCTGTATCTGTATTTGTGATGCACAGCTATTAAATCCTTCTCCCTCCTCTCCCTCATTGAGCCCTTGCTCTGCCAGTTGCTGTGTGTTGAATGCTCGCCACCAGGCCTCTGTTGGTGTCTCTCTGGTTGTTCTGTTTGAAGCTTGTTATTCAGGAAATTCCTCAGGAAGGGCTCGTGAGATCACCAGCCTCTGAATTTTTGCATATTGATAAGTCTCAGCCTATTATATTTTGAAAGTCAATTTTGCTGGAAATAAAATCACTAGCTTATACTTTCTTTATTTGGGTACCTTAAATATATTATTCTATTTATTTTGACACAAGGAGTTGTTCTCAAAAAGTATAATGAAAAAGTAATTTTCCCCTTATAAACTATATACTTGTTTTCTAGATGTTCAAGGGATCTTTTCTCTGGAGTTTATTCATGTTACTAAAATTTGTCCGATGTTGTTTGTCCCAGGTTGAGAATCACAGGTATGTGGTGTGCTCTTTCAATTTGTAGCTGCAAATACGTTATTTCAGAAAAGTTCTCTTAGTGTTTGTTCTGTTTCCTTGCTGTTATGGTTTGGATAGGAAGCATTTCCCCAAGACTCCTTTAATGAAGGCTTGGTTCCCAATGCAGCAATGTTCAGAGGTGAACAATGATTGGAGCAATGACTGGATCATGAGGGCACTAATTCCTCAATGGATTAATAAGTCACTAATAATCATAGCTGGAAGGGCTATTAGGAGGTGTGACTTAGTTGGAGGAAGTAGGTCACTGAGCTATGTCCTTTAAGCATGTCCCTGAAGGAATTTGTGTATTTTCTCCTCTCTCTCTCTCTTTCTCTCTTTCTCTCACACTCTCTTCTTCCTGGCTGCCATGAGGTAAGCAGCCTCCTTCAACACATGCTCTCACTGTCCTGATGCTCTGCCTCACCTCAGTCCTGAAGCAACCATGGAATGAAATGGAAGGAAACTTCTGTAACTGTGAGCCCAAGTCAACCTTTCCTCCTTTAAGTTGCTTTCTTTAGGTATTTTGTCATAATGAGGAAAGGATGACTAATACACTTGCTTTCCTTCTTCAGTGTCTCTTGTTTTCTGAATGCTCAATTTTCTTTGATATTTGTCACTTTTTTTCAAATACTTTTTATACTTTTCTTCATTTCTTTCTGATTTAAGGTTTTTCATCTTTTTTGTCTGCTGTTTCTCTGAAGGTATTATCCATTGTGTTTATTTGCATTTGTATTCCTTTTAACTTAGTCTTGATTTCTGAAATGATTTTTTTAATCATTTTAAACTTGACTGATGCTGTCTTTTCGTATCTTGTATCATTTTTTAGTCTTTTAACTTATTTAATGTAGTAGAGTTTTTATTTATTTTATGGGTATATCTTTTTGATACACTTTTTTTGCCTGTGGGGATGTTATTCTACGCCTTACTCTCTTTTTCATGGTATGGGATTTGACCTCAGGGCCTCGCACTTCCTAGGCAGGCGCTCTGCACCTTGAGCCACCCTGCCACCCCTCTTTTGTGATGGGTTTTTTCAAGATAGGGTCTCACAGACTGTCTGCCCAGACTGCCTTGCAACTGCAGTCCTCCTCATCTCTGCCTCCCAAATAGCTAGGATAACAGGGGTAAACCACCAGCACCTGGCTTTTTTTTTTAAATAATAACTACAATGGACTTGACCTCTATTCTTTGCCATTGTTCATTTTTATGTGAAATTGTTTTTCTTGAACTTGTAGAATGATGTAGGGTTCAGGAAACATTTCTAAATTCAGAGTCTTCTCTTCTGTTGTATTTGTAGTGTTAACTATGGTGGCTTACAATCTGATCTTTCCTACCCTATTTGCCTCCTCAGCTGATCTGGACATCATTTTATCTTTGCCACCATGTCCTTATCTGCTCATTATTTTTTTTAAAGCCTACAGCACCCAGTATTCTTGTGGGGTCTCCCATCTAAGTACTAACTAGCCTGACCTTGCTTAGCTTCCGAGATCAGGTGTGATCAGGGCAGTATGGCTATACACGATGACCCCCTAGCCTGCTCGGTTCTAATTCTCTTCCTGACAGTCTCTTCTCAGTGCACTGATGGATTCATCTTGAGGGCTCTCAGGGGTCTTGACTACTCCAGCCCCCTTCAGTCTCATCTGCTGGGACCCTTGCTTGAGTTACTCCCATGATCCTTCATTTATATATGTGAAAGGTGATAACCTCCCATTCCCTGCCCAACTCCACTTTTAGGACCATGTTTTGAAAACACCTCAACTACCCTTTCCAGTTCTGCCATTGGCTCTTTGGGTCCTGCTGGTCTCAGGTCAGCCAGATTTGCTCCATTGTTTCTTCTTTCCTTCTGCATGGACACCTTACTATTGGTGGATTGTCTACTTGTAAACTGGGCTTTGACAGAAAACTGTCCCCAAATTTTGTAAACGTGTCCATGGATTTTTTGTTTTGTTATCTAATTGTTCTGCCTACTTTTACATAAGGATTTGGAGAGATTGAAAGATGGTGATGCCACTGATGTCTTCCCAGAGTCATCCAAGAACTGTGCTATATTTGATCTTCTGTACTTGGTGATTAGTGAGCGTCTAGCATGTTATGAATGAACAGGAACATGGTCTATTTTAATATTGTACTCTATTGGCTATAGCTGCCTAAACTGCCTGAGACCTGTCCATGGTCCAACAATGTATCTTAGAATTATCAAAATGAACATCCTATGTCACAGCAAGGTGAGCCAGGTGACCAGACAATCCCTGTAGCCATCATTCTTAACCTTCCCTGGCAGTGAACTTGGAAATCTAAAAAGTTCCAGCATACTCATCATTTGCACACAATTTCACACAACATTTCAGAGTCCCAGATGTCTTGAAGCTCATCCATAATTCCCTAGATGCTTGAGTTAGGGAACTCTGAATGGGAGCGATTAGGTACTAAGAATGAGGGCAGATTAAGGACTGATAAACTGGTATGCCTACTAATCCTATTTGTATTGGGAGTTGGGCTTAGCAGGGCTATCTATAGGATCTACTTAGCACTTGCTAAGTTGATTCTATTTGGCTTCTCTGATCCAGACAATCCAGGGACAGGAAGAGGACAACAGGGTTTGTTGGAAAGATTAAAGGAAAGAAGATAGTTCCAGGATACCAAGTAACCAGCATAAGTAGGACAAACGGACCCAAGATAAAGGAGTGGACATATTGGATCATGAGGCTGGAGGAAACCTGAGAGTTCATCTGATCCACATTCTTGATCTCCATACAGAAGAAAGTCTAAACCCAGAGTCTCTCTAAGTGGGTCACCTAACTGCATCAGAATCTCCTGTTGTGTTCATTAAAAATGTAGCTTGCTGGGCCCTTGAGCCTTCCCCTCTCAGATTGCCTTGGTGATCTGCACTTAAATAATCACTTGAAAACCATTGATTTAAGTGATGGATACCAAAATGACCTCTGGTCTCTTGAAGGACTCTGGGTTTGGAGGTGTTACAGTTTGAGCCTCAAACGCAGGAACACTAACAACAACAATTTACTTTTACTAATACTTTTCCTCCTGCTGTTGTTTCTTTCAAACTTTTCCCTTTGGATACGTGATGGGACCAACAGATTTTTAGGGCTCTTTGCTGCCTACCAGATGCAGGTGAGATCTATTTGGCCATATGGCTTGGTACATTTGGCTCAAGTTGTCTTGAAAGAAAACAGTTCTGGAGAAAAGTGCTTCTGCCTCTCACATGGAGTGAGTCTTGCTTTTGGGGGCTTTCTGCTTGATGGCTTTCTGCTTGATGGAGGTGCCACTTAGACCCACAGACTCTCTGTTAGTTCACAGGGATTTTGACAATGGACCTCTTGAGGCACTCTGGTTTGGGGGAACTTTCCATTGATATCTGCCCAACACTGATTATAGTCTTGTGAGAATTAGAGGCTCAGTTAGATAGCCCAGAATTCATATTTAAGACAGTGGTAGCCAGTACTGCCCAAGAACATCCAGGCTCATCCAGCACCTTTTGAAGCTGGTCTTTCCCCTGGTTCCCAGAATGGAGTGGGAGCCTTAGAGGGGGCAGTTCTCCATGTGCGTGGACAGGAATTCCATGGGGATGCATTACTGTATTGTCCTCTTCCTCTAGGAAGATAAGAGCAATCATTTTTGCCTGGGCAACCACAGACTAGGCTTCACAATTCAGGATTTCAAGCACAAAGTTAAAGTAGAAACGACCATCAGTGCATTCATGAGTGAGACAGCCACACCAAAACATATGGGCAAGGATCTGTAACTCCTTAATTTGAGCAAAAGCCTCCAAATCTTTGTGTCTTGATTTTCTTATTACTAAGGATACACATGATGTTAAATCTGGGTAGGTAATTATTTGGAGATTGTAATTACTCTATGTACTCATGTCCCACCACACAAAGTACCACATACTGGGGTGGATTAAAACACTTTATTTTCGCTCAGCTCTGAAGGCTAAAAGTACAAGAGCAAGGCATTGATGGTGTGGGTTCCTTCCAGGGGCTCTAAGAGCAACGGGTTCCATGTGTCTCTTCTGGCTCTTGGTGATGCCCAGCAATCCTTGGTGCTCCTTGGCTTGTAGATGTGTCACTCCAGTCTCTATTTCCAGGGTTCTTCTATTGTTCTGTGTCTTCACATGGCTTATCCTCTTATAAGCAAACCAGTGGTGTTGGACTAAGGCCACACTATTCCAATGTGACCTCATCTCTGAACTGTTTATCCCTCTGAACTAACCCACTTCCAAAAGATGTTATATTTTGAGGTTCTGGGAGTTAGGACTTTAGCATATCTTTCTTAGCCTATAATACACCTGAATAATCCCAAACCTTCTGTTTGTTTATCTACGCTTTTGGTAGTAGAAAGACAGAGAGACTGCATTTGAGTATAGCTCTACTACTTATTTGTGAATGGCCAAATTTCCTGAGCTCTTTGAACCTTGCAAAATGGAAATAACTTACGGTAATGACTTCACAAAGGAGAGGATTAAGCAAGATCAAAATCGATATAATTTTAGCACCATTCTGGGCACATCATGAGCTCTCAGTAGATTTTAACTAACATTATTAATTTTTCATTGTGTCCCTTGAGGAGTTACAAGTATTAGAAGTATATTTCAAACATCCCCAAGTCAGTTTACTCATGTAACACCTAGCGCATGCCCTGCGGAATTGATAACATTTCTTTCGCTGGCAGCTGGAACCTTGAGAAAGACATTGCTAAGTTTCTCCCAGGAGGTTTCCTTCTTGTCTTCTCTTCCTCCTGGAGGTCCCCAAGGAAAGACTGCTCATTGTATGTCTGACACCACTGTTTCACAGCAAGTTTCTTCATACAGAAGTGACCGTGTCTCCACAGAAGTGAGGTCCTTGCTGAGCAGGTGGGGGTTTGCGTACCAGGCATCAGATTTTTGCTTTACATTTGTTTTTGGTGGTACTGTGGTTTGAACTCAGGGTCAAATGCTTTCTAGGCAGGTGTTCTACAGGCCACAGATTTTTAAATACCATCTTTGAGCAAGCTTTTTTCATCATCGTGTTTGTTTCTCTAGTCCTGGTTGTCCTTGAGTTCACCTTCTAACTTTCCTACGCTCTATGGAAGCCTTCTCTTCCTGACCATTTAGTCTTGGTAGGATGCCTGTCTTGTGGTTCTTTGAGAAAGACAAAGCTTACACACACGCACACACACACACACACACACACACACACACACACACATATACACATACACATATACACACACACATACAAACACATACACATATACACACACACATACACACATACACATATACACACACATACAAACACATACACACACACACATACAAACACACACACATACACATATACACGCACACACACACACATACAAACACATACACACACATACACATATACACACATACACACATACACACACACACACACACACACACACACACACACACTGGACAATGTTAACTATAACCTACTGAGTTTGTTACAGGTGACACTGGGTGATTTTGATCTATGGAATGAAAACTCTTCAAGAGACATTAGAAAGTCTATTTTTCTTTGAGCAGACACAAAAGAGAGCCCTTTGTTCTTCCAAGGTTATATGTCACAAATTATCCCTTTGCTCCAGGCACATTTTTTCCCTCTCAGATACAGTCACTTTCAAACTTTTTTTCACTTCCAACCCCTACTACAAATACATTTTACAATTGCCTTTCAGTACATGCTCAAGCATACACAAATAAAACTAAAACTACTTTTTGTGGTGCACTTGGAACTATTCTGTTCTATGTTCTATTCTGTTCCATCCCATTCCATTCTGTTCCATTCATTCCATCATCTTCTGTTCTGTACATATTGGACATTGCTAGCTCAGGTTTCCCAGTGCTCAGTTCTCCTCCTCTTCCAGGTACCAGAAGCAGGTGCATCAGTATCCTTGAGTAGCAAAGCTCTATATGACTAATTCTGGACAGTGCTATAGTCATAAGGAGTAAAACATCACTTCTACATAGAAACACAGGAAGGCCACCACCTTCCAGCCTACTCTTTCCCTACAGAGGCCAGGAGGCCTCAGGTTGAGACAGTGGAGCCACTGTCTGGATCACTGAGTTACCACCTGGAGGACAGTTGTCTGAAGAGTCACCTATCTCCTCAGCAGGCTTCAAGTGTGAGAGAAATAAACCTTTGTGTGATGAGCCACTGTGATTTTGGAAATGTTTGTTACCACAGCGTGGTCTATCCTATTTTGATTGATACAAGTTGAGTATCCCTTATCAGAAATGTGGTTCTTTGAGACCAGAGTGTTTAGGATTTCAGAGTTTTGGGGGGCTTGGGATTTTGTGTATACAAAAGGAGATATCTTGGAGATGAGACTCAAGTCTAAACACAAAAGTCATTTATGTTTCATATATATATACTTTATACACCTAGTCTGAAGGTAATTTTATATGACGTTTTTAGTGTGCTTGTGTTTTGACTGTGACCTACCACATGAGGTTGTATGGGAAATTTTCAACTTGTAGCATCATGTTGGCACTCAAGAAATTTCAAAATTTGAGAGGATTTCCTATATGGTAGATTCATAATACCCACCATATTCTGGCATCTCCATGAACCTGAACTAAGACCTTGGATACATGGCTACAAGGAAAAGCAGGATAATTTAGTAAGACAAGGGAGAACACCAGAAAAGGAATAGACAGAGAACAAGGAAATAAAAAAATATTGAACTTTGATCTCTAGAAGAAATAATGGGAAAAATTCACTCAAGTGGAGCCCAGAGAAGCTGATCAACACTATGCAAAAAGAGTACCTGGCGGGCTGAGGGAAGCCAGTAAACACTGCTGCAGGCAGCCTTAAGCTAACTAGAGCAGAGTCTGGGTTCCCTGTCCAGGGCAAAGTCCCTTAGGCACAGGGCAAGCTGCAAACCATGGGAGTGACCAAATTCTGTGGAGCATCACCTAACACACTTTGTCTCTAAACCCTCAGCCCCATAGGGTTATAATCCCACCAAGTTGTAAACAGAGCTTTGCCAAGCTGTAAACAAAGCATACAATGGGTTAGGGCAAGACAGAAAATGTCACTGTGGATGACTCAGAGCTAACTGAAGTAGAGCCTGAGTCCCCTGCCTGGGGTGAATTCCCTTGGGCAAAGGCAGAGTGTGAGGTATGGGAGAGACCAAACTCCATGGAGCACAACTTAACTTACTTCATCCCTAAACCTACAGACCCATGGGTATAGGGTAGAGCTAGCCACTGTAAACAGAGTGCTCACCAAGTTGTTAATAGAGTGCCCAATGGCAAACATCACTGCAATAAGCAGGAGTACTTGGTGCTCTGAGTCATCAGCTTAGGGCAGGGAATGGGCCAAGAGACAAGCTGCAGGAAGAAGCATACTTAACAGAGCACACCCTGACCCACTAACAGTGCATGGAGGCCACCCTCACCCCAGTTGCTGCCACCCATGCCTGGAACAGCCCTACCCCAACCAGAACTGCTGCAAAGGGCTATAATGGCCCCACCCCAGAGGACTCTCTTTCTGTGGAATTGCTGCCAGGAACCTCCTCCCCATCCAACCACTGTCACAGAGCCTTAACCAGCCATCAGCACCCAACATGGAGTCCAGGGACCAGACGGCAATTGGATGGGAACATGTTGGGAGAATCAGAAACAGAAACTGAGGGTAGAGATTGGAAGAGAATACTTGCTACACTGACTGAGCACAACTAGTAGACACTCTCCTCCTCAACAAGGAAAAAGTACCAACTTTTATTTATTTTATTTAAAAATTTTTCAATATTTATTTTATTTCACTTTATTTCTTAATTTTTTGGATCCTTTTCATTCCCTGACTATATTGTCTTTCTCTGCTGTAATTTGTACCGCATTCTCCAACACCATCATTTTGTATACTCTCATCCCATATTCTACACTGCTCTCTCCACATTTTTCTTTTTCCTTCCCCCACCCCCATTTCTTTTTACTTCTTAATTCTTAACTCTTATACCTTCAATATTTTCTAAACTACTAGCATACCCTACAAGAGGCTTAGTTCCTTTTGTATATAATCTTATTAGGTATATAAATTGTGTTTCCAGTTGTTCCTTACTTCATGTAAATATTTGGTTTGGTTTTGAATTATTGATTTTATTATTGCTGAGCTACAACCCAAGTACAATGGTGAGAAACTGCATATCAACCCTGCCACTTTCTGGTCCAGCCAGACCATTAAGCACATTTCACATGGAAGACTACAGGTGACTAAAACCTCTAGCCAACAACTTGACTGCATATGCACAAATCTCAACATAGTAACACTAGAAATATGAAAAAAACAAGGCAACAGTTGAATGAAATGAGGACAATTCAGGGTTTGAAAAGAGAACTTAATAAAGTTATAGAAAATTTGAAAATGAATCAAATTAACACTCTAGAAATAAAAACTCAACACTCAAATAAAAAACTTGAGCAGGAGTAGCCATACTCATATCTGGCAAATTTAGTTAGAGGACAAAATGATGGTCATGTCATTTTGATAAAGGAAACAATCCATCAAAGGGATATAACAGTTGTAAACATGTACACCTTGGATTTTGGCATGCCCAGTTTCATAAAGCAAACACTACTGGGCATGAAAGAATACATAAATTCCAACATGATAATAGTGGGTGGCTTCAATATCCTACTTTTACCAATAGGTCATCCAGATAAAAGAAATTAACAAAGAAACTTCAGAATTAAATGACATTAGAAATAAAATGGACTTACCAGACACATTCAGAATATTCCACCCAACAACCAATGGAATACACATTCTTCTCAGTAGCCCATGGAACTTTATGCAAAATAGGTAATTTCAGACATAAAGTCTTAACAAATATAAGAAAATTCAATAACTGCCAAAATTTATCAGATCACAATGGAATAATACTAGAAATCACCAACAACAAAACTACAGAAAATATTCAAACACATGGAGATTGAATAACACTGTTGAATGATCAATGGGTCATCAAAGAAAACAGCATAATACTGGCAACCAAAGCAGATGTGTAGACCCATGAAATAGTGCAGAACAGCCAGAAATAAACATGCATACCTACAGTCATCTGATCTTTGACAAAGAAGCCAAAATATGTGTTGGAGAAAAGACAGCCTCTTCAACAAATGGTGTTGAGAAAACTGGATATCCACACGTGAAAGACTGAAACTACACCCCTATCTCTCACCTTGTACAAAACTCAACTAAAAAATATATTCAAGATCTTTGGAACTACTGTAGTAAAACATAGGGGAAACATTTGAAGATGTGGGTCTAAGCAATGACTTTCTGGATAGGACTCCAATTGCTTAGGAAATAAGATGAAGAATTAACAAATGGATTTATGTCAGATTAAAATAGACAACAAAAGATCAGATAACTTAATAAATGGACAAATAGTTCTCAAAAGAAGTACAAATGGCAAATAAATACATGAAGAAATGTTAAAAATCCTTAGCCATAGAGGAAATGCACATCAAAACAACACTGACATTCCATCTTACCCCAGTCAAAATGGTAATCATCAAGAAAATAAATAAAAATGCTGGCAAGGATAGGTGGAGGGGAAGGAACTCTTATACACTGCTAGTGGGAATATAAATTAGGTAGTCATTGTGGAAATCAGTATGGAGGGTCCTCAAAAAACAAACAAACCATAAAATGGAATTACCATATAATCTTACTATGTCACTCCTGGGCATACATCTGAAGGAGTGTAAGTCTGCATACAATAGAGACACCTGTACACCCATGTTTATAGCAGTGCAATTCACAATAGCTAAAGTATGTAATCAGCCTAGGTACCCAACAACCCATGGATGGACAAAGAAAATGTGGTATGTTTACACAATGGAGTATTATTCAGCCATAAAGAAAAATGGAATTGTGTTGTCTGCAGGAAGGAACTGGGATCACCATACTAAGCGAGATATGGCAAGCTCAGAAAGACATATGGCATGTTTCTGCTCAAATGTTGAATCTAGATCTAAAAACATACTATGACATGGTTGTAGAAGAGAGACTATTTTCAAGGGGGATCAATGAGAGGGGGAGGGAAAAGCAGAGGGTGATGAAGGGTGGATGTGATGGAAATACATTAGGTGTACATCTAAAAATAGCATAATGAAACTCATTGAAGACTTAAAGGGGGAGGGGAAAGGACGTTAAGAGAGAGTAATGGAGAGGGTGAGGCTGTAAAGTACAGTATATGCAAGTATGGAATATCATGATGAAAAGTAAGACTAACACTAGAGTTTTTCTAACATGTGAAGATAAGGTATTAATTCTAGCGTGGGTGCTGATTTTGAGGAACGTTTGAAACGAACAGTTCTTAGATTCTGGGTATCTGTCAGTGCAATATGACTGCCTTTTGCATTTTCAGTGATGTATGCAAGAAGTTTCTTAGAAAAATGAAATGTAAAAAGTGGGACATTGAGCACATGTGAGGCACGGAGAGTGTGAAGCAGGGTGCAGGGGGATAAGACGTAGAGTGTAAATGCCACCCTCAGTACAGCCATATTTTACTCATTTTAATTTTTCACTTATTTAAAGGTAATCTCACAGTAAACAAAATTTGCAAGCACCTTAAAAAGGAATTTCTTTTTCCCGAAATCTTTGAGAGTGAGTTGCCAACCTAATACTCCTCCACCCCTGGATTCTTCAGCATCTTCTACAAACAAGGATGTCCTCCTTCATAACCAGCATATAATGAACAAGACCGGGAAAATAACAATCGTACATTACTCTCACCTAATCTTCAAAACTCACTTAGGCTTCACCAGTTATCTTGATGATAATGCTTTAGAGCCAAAGTCCCCAGCTGAGAATTATACACTGCATTTAGCTGTCAATTCTTGTAGGCTTCAATTTGGAACAATTCCTCAGTCCTGACTTGACTTTCAGAAGTTAACTATTTTGATACTGCTGAAGATTATGGGGTTCTTATTTGTAAAATGTTCTTTAACTGGTGTTTGTCTAATGCTTCTTTGTGATCAATAAGTTTGGCAGAAATGACACAGTGTTCTTCTCCCAGCATCCTAGCAGGTGGTACAGAATTTCTATTTGTCCTTTTATCAGTGAGACTAACTTTGACACCTTGATTAGCCAATGCTTGTTTTACTCATTTTTCCTGTAGTAATTAGAAAGTATTTTTCAGAATGGGTGTAGTGGATATTTTGAGACTATGTAAATATTCCACTCCATGTTTATTAAAAGCTTCAGATTTTGGAGCATTTTGGATTTTTGGATTAGGGATCCTCAATCTGTGTAGCATTCTCTTCTTTTTCTTTTTTAAATTCTGGTTCTGAGCTACTGAAATGACATGACCCATTATGGAGAGTTGTATAGACTTTACAAATAGTTTTTCTGAAGCCTCTGCCCCAATCTATATCCTGAGTGGAGATGGAGAGCTCCATGGAGGAGGGAGAGTCCAGTGCTGTCCTTCCTCAGGCCCTAGCCTCCTGGGAGTGACGGACCTGAGGATTAGCAACAGAGTTAGGCTGTGGTGGCAGCGAAGGGCCCAGGGGCTGGTTTCAAAGCAGATGGAGGTTGTTCCTTCTGTAGGATTCTGTCATTCTGATGTATACGGACCCAGATTCTCATGCATCCTGTGCTGTAACGACAGGCCTCTGTGCATGGAGAATCCTGCTGATTCATAGAAGACTGGGGTGCAGAAGCATAACTGCTAGTGTTGCACTGTCTGGTGGTGAGCTGGGAGGCCCCATCATGGCTGCCCTTGCAAGATTCTCCATCTGCGGGATTCCCATCAATCCTCGTCCACTTGCCTTTCCAGCCTTCCTCCCCACACTCTTTCACAAACCATTTCCCACTCATATTCTCTGTCTCTCTGGACTTTCCCATATGTTGTTCCTTCCATTTGACCAGCTTTTCTTTGTGCCCTGACACTTGGAAGCCCTGTATCCATTCAGATACAGCTCTTCTGCCACTGCCTCTGATGTCCCAGAGATGTTTTATTTATCACTCTCCCAGGACTTGTCTTTCTCTTACATTATAAGTATTGAACTTCAGTGCCCTTCCTTCTTCTGTACCCTGAACCAGAGCTACTTCTCTTTTAGCTTTTCATCCTGGGGTTCCAAATAAAATTTCACCCAATTGAAAGAGTTCAAGTGAACAACAATGATACTAAGGCAAGGTTAGGAAAGCCAGTCACTTGAAAGGACAAGGTTGACCTACCAAGGTGGATGCAGAAGGCCTTTCTATGCTGAGCACAGTTCCCCGTGTCCATCAAATACTTTTCAGACTTTCATCTTTGCATACTCTGCTACCAATGTCCTTCCTCACTTTGTCTTTCTGCCCATTATTCTTTGAAGCCTGTGGAGTAGATTGCTATTTGCCTACTCAATACCTTTCCTTCTTATAATAAAAGCTTTAATCCATTGAAAGTGTTCTGTTTCTTAAATGGATTGGGTGGCCAATGAAATAGAAGTTGTTGGGTAGGATTTCTAGCTACTTAAAAAGAGCATCAGTTTTACCTCTTCTCCATTCCAGTCTAGAGAATGAATGAACTGTATGGACCTCCAGCAGCCATTTTGAATTCAAGAGGTAAACTTGAGGGCAGAAGCTATACACGAAGAGAAGAAAGATGGACGCATTGGTGACATCATGGTACCCCATTACCTTCCACAGATTATCTAATGGCAGACTTCTTTTTTTTTTTTTTACACTACTGGGGCTTGAACTCAGGGCCTTCACCTTGAGCCACTCTACCAGCCTTATTTTTGTAAAGGGTTTTTCGAGATAGGGTCTCGTGAACTATATGCCTGGGCTGGCTTTGGACTGTGATCCTCCTGACCTCTGCCTCTTGAGTAGCTAGGATTACAGGCATGAGCCATCGGCATCTGGCTGTCAGTCTTCTTTTACTGAAATTAAATATCTCTACTCTAATTAGCTCATAATTATTTGGATATTTGTGTCATAGGCGGCCAAAATAATCCCAATAGATTTAATGGCCCAGTTCAAACAGTGCCTCTAGAGAATTTCTTCACTAAGGCTCCCACAGACCTTCACTCACACCTTTCTGATTATATTTATTATAATGTATCAGAATTGTTTGATCGTTCATTTCCTCTCCTGTTAGACTGTGAGTTTCTTGAGGCAGGAACACCTTGTCATTCTTCTTTGTCCACAATTGCTCAGTGTTCAGTAATTAGAAATAAGATGTTTATTAAATTTAATAGAGACTTGAGTTTTCTGTTAACATGCAAATTCTTTGGGGAAGGTTGTTACTGAAACCTGCATGTAATGCTGGATTTAGTTGGTGAGTGATGAAGTCATGGAAAATGAAGGGGCGTTACAAATGTGTTAGGGGCGTTACAAACGAGTGGGGACTCCACACTTCCTGCTGGAAGGAAAGGGGGAACAGAGCAGCTGTGGATTTCAGCTTATCTGGAGTTCCCTAGTGTAGTTTAGTTCCTGCTTCCTGTACAAACTGGCTGTCCCTGGAGAGCTCTAGGGGTGGCTGCCTGCCTTGGGATGCCTGCATGGTTCCTCCTGCCTCCCTGTGAGGCAAGGCTGTTCTCCTGAGACCAGGTATCACAGATAACTGGCTCCTGAGGTCCACCTGCATGCATTCTCTCCACCAGCCCCAGCCCTGTGTCCTCGGTCCTCCCAAACCACTTTGGAAGGGCCTTTCACTCTTGAGTTGCAAGATTAAATGAATGTATATTTGGATAAGATGCTTTTAAGCCCAAGATCAAAGTCTTCACTGCTCAGGGTCTGGACCCCTTTCAGAGTGAGTACAAAACCAGCTTTCCCTTGGAGTCCATTATAGCTGCAAAAGGAGAGTCCTGCCTCTACCCACAGCATCAGCTCCTCTTCTCAGGAGTAAAGCTCTGACAGCTACTTGGAAAACCAATATGCTGAGAAAACAGAAAGATGTACTTTCTATTAAAACCCCTCCAAAATTTTATTGGCGTGAACAAATCTGATCCTTTGGCTAAATAAAACCACTAGAGAGCAAATTATACCATGACTCATAATATGATTATTCTCTCTTAGTAAAAATAATAAAAAAATGTTTTGGTAGGTTTTCTGGTGGGTGTTTGTGTGTTACTTTAATAAACAGTTCCAGGGCCTTTTATTTTATTTTTTTTTTGGTAAGGTGCAGATCTGAACCAAAACCAGAGGAGGGGCAGGAGTTGCCTTGCCTTGCCATGGGAAGGGAAGAGAAAGTCCCGAGTCGTGGTACACTTTCATTCTCCTAAATCAAACTTTCCATTCGCCACAATTATTTACCATTGCTTTGTAATCATGAGCAGACAGCTGAGTGGAGCTGGAAGTCTATTCATTCTTTAAAGTGACATAAAGTGGCACTTGGAGTCCCAAACGATAATTGTTCTTTTCTCCTTGTTAATATTCCAACTGCTGCTCTGGTTCTGGGAAGGAAGATTCATTGAATGCCAGCTCCAGAAATTTCAGTGGGATTCAATTCTTGGTCTGTTTTTTGAAACCCAGTTTGAAATCACCCTGGGGAATTGGGAAGGCTGAATTGATTGTGACCTTCGTGTAGAATTCCTCTCTAAATGTTTTAGCAGAATGGAGAGTTTTTCTTCATTTACAGCTGCATACTACTCAGTAGTTGTCATGAGTGGGAAGTATTAGCAAGTTTTAGGAATATTGTGTTGTGGATACTTCCAGTTCAACCTGAGGCGTGGGGAACTGGAATTTGGTAAGGAAAACTGGAGATAATGGGATTTCCTTTCACTCTGATAGGATCACAGTGTCTAGACAGTCTGGTAAGCATTTATACATCTCAGAAAACTTGAGCCCATGGAACCACACTTCAATGGAGTATGGGACTCTGTTCTTCAATCATACTTTCAGGGGCTCCCCTAACACACATAAAGGTGATCTTTCATGGACCACCTGCTATAAACCCCCAAACTTTCGGCTGGTGAACTGCATGGTACAGACAGCTGGATTCTTTGGAGCTACATGAGGTTTCAGATACCTTTGTGATCCCTGTTGACTGACAATTGATAAAGCTGGAGAAGTAAATGCATGGTGATGAAATGGCCCTTCCATGCTATGGATACTTTCCTGCTGTGCCTGCCCCCAGTTCCGTGCAACATGGTTCAGCTTCTGATCTCAGAAACAGAAGCAGCCAGCTCATGCTTCTCTGACCCTGGGGCTCAGAATTGCGAAATTAATGGTGTCTCTCTCGCATTTATTGCACAGGAAGTGTATTGGAAGCTTGGTGTAAGGATTTTTATATGAAACATCTCCTTTAACCCAAGGATACAGTTTTATCATTATTCCCATTCTAAGGGTGAAGAAACTGAGGCACAGGGAGGTAGAGAGGCCAGTCCAGGGCTATGTGGCTCAGAAGTTGTGAAGGCAGATGTGAACTCTTTTTAGAAGAGTTCTTCTGAGTGTCTCCAGACTGAAACTGGTACCAACACAGGTCACCTCTGAGACAGTGTAGCCCATGTCATCAGAAGTCTTCAATCAAAATGAGGCTCCCCTATTTCTGGACCTCACAAGCGTGCATTGGCAATAGTCCTCTGTCCTGGTGCCTGGGTTGACACGGGATGGGAGGAATGGTCAGCATGCAAGGGAGGCCCAAGAATGACCAATCAAGGCAGGTCAAGATGGATGGTCAACCCTGATGGGAGGAAGTGGCAAAGTTGGCAACACTTCTTGTTTTGTGTTTGACCTTTGACTTGTTGAGGTCTCACCTTGAAACAAAGTTTTTGCTTTGCTAATTTAGAAGTGTGCTAGCAAGGCAAACTGTGATTATTTCACCTCTCAAATAATAGCCTGGCAATGGGCAGATATGAAAGGGTTCTATAAAATAAAGGGAAAAAAATCAAAATCCTTTAAGCATTCCTTCCCCTCCAGTGTGCATCATTTTGAGTTTCTCCTGTGATGTGGTGTCTCATTTTTAAGGATTCAAAAGAAATAGCCAGAACAGATCACCCGTTGTTTTGGGTTCTCCTTGCAAATTCCCTCTGTTAGCTCACACAATGAAGGAGCTGAATGTGTAGCTGTTCCCTCAGAGTTTGGAGACATTTCTGAATCTCCTGCTCATCAGGCCTGTACATTTCTGCTCTGCACCTTGACCTTCAGTGGTAATGGAGTAATGGGATTTGGTTTATGACTACTGTACCTGTAGAGCAGCTGCATTTTAGTTAGGAGGGGCCTGGGTTAAGAGGGGCGCTTGCATGGCATGGTCTCTGAGGAACATTTTAAAGATTAAAAAAAACTTTCCAGAGATAAACTATATGATTTTTCAGAAAGGGCTCAAAATTGTACCAACTGCTTACTTTTAAGTACAACTAGAATGGTGGTCACCAGTAGACGCTGGTCTGTACCAAAAAAAAAAAAAAAATAGTCTTACTGAAAAAGAACTTAGGCTTTTGATTGATTTGTTTTTGTTCAGAAGAGCTGAAACGGAATTAATTTTAGATGAGGGGAACTGGTCATTTCATCTACTGCTGACAGTTCTACAATAGGCAAAAATGGAACGCTTCCTTCTGAACTGAGTTTCAGTGAATTGAGAACTAAAGAGCTTATGGAAAATAGCTTTCAAATGATTATTTTTGTTTGCTTAAATGCTTGATTATGGTGATTGTAATTCCAGCTATAAGCAGAAAGATCAAGGAGAAAAGGCTAAGCCTGGGCTCCCATTAGAACGAAAACCAAAGAACACGTCACACTTTATAAAGTCCAAATGTTTGCAGGTTTCTTGGGACTTCTAAGTAAAAATTAAATATACAGTTCAAGTTATACTTGTTTGGATTTTTAGGACAAGAATTCTTTCTAGGCTATCTTTAAAAGAGTTACCTTGTTCCTGGGTCACTGTAACAAATTATGAAAGGAAACTTGAATTTTCTTGCTTTCTGTGTAAAAGTTGCCTCCTGAACTACAACCGATGGTCCTTGGAAGGAGAAGAATACACCTTCAGGTGGCTCAGAGTTCTAGACATTGCACTTAGCCCATCACTGATAGCTGCCTTTAGATGAGATGATGTCACGATTTCTATAGAGGATACCGCCTGCTGTAGCGCCACCTACTGAGCACAACCCAACTGATGGAGATGTTCCACAAAGTCATTCTTCTTGTTCTTTGGGTGGAAAGAGTAGAATTACTACAGATATTTGGTCACTTTAATTTCTTAGACTATGACCAAGAAAAGACTTGATCAAGATGATCAATAGACTTTGAATCCCAGAACCTAAAGGCAAAAATGGTTGGAGAATTAACTAGAGGACTTCAAATGACCTTGAAAGATCTGAGGGCAACCATGGCTAATTAAAGCTCCGATCAAAACAAATTTCATTTCCCAGAACCTCTTCCCACCTGCATAATGACCCCAGAGTGATTTGGTACCCGGAGAAGCAGCAGCACGTGAATGGATGGGGTTGGTGGATGGTTGTCAGATCATTCACAACCAGACTTTAAATCCATATCTGCCTGAGGAGGGACTGAGGCCACTTGATAACTGGTGGTCCCCAGCTGGGCTGTTGGTGGTAGCAAAGACTGGAAACCAAGGGCTCTGTGCTCTGGGTGGATGATGCTTTCAGGGCCTTTGTCTATACCCAACTGTTGTGGGGTGAACAGAGGAGCTAGGCGTTGAAGGCTCAATTCACTGCCTCCTGAACAACAGCAGCCAGTGATTCATCGTGCCAGTAACCAAGCCGCTCTGGTACACTTTGACTTGGCTTTTTGTTTCATTCAGTTTCAAAAATGTTTCTGAATCATTTTTTTAAATGTCCCTTTGTCTTTACCCTGTTGGCACTGAAGCTCTGGAAAGGGCCAAGGACTCTCAGAGGCACAGGAGGTGGCATTTTTCATTTATCCTCACCAAAACTGAACTCATCGTCTCCCCTTTCCCCCAGACTCATCAACCAATTTCATGCTCAAAATGGGTATGACTTTCAACTCTTCTCTCTTCCCCACCATAGCCAATCGCTCACCAAGTCCTGTCCACTATACCTTCCTTATTCTTCCTTGCATCCATCTGTATATCCATCCATCCATCCATCCACCCATCTCTTCCTCCCTCCAAACATGTATCCCTCCATCCCTCCTTCCGTCCATCCTTTCCAGCCCACAACTACTGCCCCTATCCAGACTGCCAGCACCTCTCCTTGGGGTAATTGCAACAGTGCCCTCATTGGTCTAGGGGTTTTGCTGACTGGCCCCTGCTCCACCTCTGCTTCCATTCACAGCCAGAGAAGTTCTTCTGCAATGTTGATCATGTGACATCTCTGATTAAAATTTCATCAAAGGCTCCTTGTGGTTCTTAGAAGGAGTCTCAAGTATGTAGCCTGATACATCTGAGACCCATTTCCTTCTGTGGAACTGCATGAGCTAAGCCTTGTTTTCTGTTCACCCTTTGCACTTGCACTTTCCTCCCCTGAATGTAGACCCCACCACTGTCTTTGGTTACCTCCTCTTCAGTCACTCAGAACCCAAGTGTCACATCCTCTGAGCAGCTTTTCTTGACCCTCTTCCCTCTGGACTTTGACAGTCTGTACCCATTATAACCATGGGTAACATGTGACCTAGTGTCAAAAACTAGGATACTTATGGGAAAGAAAAGGGGCATCTGTCCATATTACACAGAGATGACAGGTGTAAACTATGAATGCCCTGGGAAAACCAGGATGATGGTCACCTCCATTATGGCATTTAACATACCATGAATTGTGAGGTCAGGCCCCTTCCCACTCTACTTGGAAGACTGGAAGCTTCCCGAGGACAGGGACTGCTCAGTTTTAAGTGTAGCTGTTTCCATAGTAGGTGCTCAGTTACATACATGTTAAATAAGCCACGGGATGAATGTAGCAGAAACAAGTAGGAGTCTGCTCACGTGGTCTCAGGCTCCAGAGCACAGTGGGAGGTCTTCATCCTCTACATGCTGCCAGAGGCCTCGATGTCGTGTAGAGCTAGACCTTTCCTGCTTCTCTTCTGATGAAGCCCCCAGCCATCACACACAACACAGAAAAAGAACGTACCACATTCTGAAGGCATATCTGGTTGAAATTAACCAGAGGGGTAGGTCTAAAAGTGAGTTCCAGGGTGGACAAACACCTTAGTATCTTAAGGTACAACAGATGGACTCGGGGCCCTAATAAGTCATGGACATTAAGCATATTCTTTCTTGCTAAGACCTTCAAAGGCACTGCAATTAAAATTAGTTGCTCATGTATCTCTAGGTGGCTGACAGCTTAAGACTGTGCTTTGTTGATGTCCTGTCAGGGCCTATCCTAGGACCTGGCAAACAGTTGATGCTCAAAAAATGTTTGTTGCAGTGGAATAGAATGTCACACACTCAACTGGGGACAGAACAACTTGTGGTTGGGGAAAGTCACATATATTTTACAGGCCAGGAAAAGCACTGTAGGTGGCTGAGGAGTAGGGAGAATTCTGACTTTCCTAGAAATGATACAGCGAACATGAGTTTAGAGAAGCTTGTCTCTCACACCTTGATGTCCTCCCTTTGAGCAAAGCCCTCCTTGGTCGTCCTGCAGTGTGTACTTCCATTTGTGGATTTGGTTGTCAATCTCTGCTCACCAAAGTGCTAAGCAGATGAGATTTGGCCTCCATCAGAAGCATTTGCCTTAGATGGCTCCTGCTGACTGAAACCCTCTGGACTCAAAGAAGAATGGTGGAGTGGCAGAAGGCCAGGGGGCAGGAGCTGTCCACCATGCCTTCCCATTGTATTTCCTACTCTGCCATCTTGTAGGGCTGGTCTTGTCACATGCCACATCCCTATATTCCCTCCATGCCCCTGGAAAGGACAGCTGGGGGCCTCACGGTCAGCATTCAGAGAGGAAGAAGATATGGCTGTTGAGCTGGAGATATTAGAAAAGGAGAGGAGAGATCCCACTCCTTTTAACTACCCAATAATGGAGGAAAACAAAGATGATGATCAGAAGTTCAATCCACTCCCCAAGGAGCAGGTATAGAAAGTCTGTGTCTTCAAGGATTTTTGCAATGTCCCTTGGCTTTTTTTTTTTTTTTCCTGAAATACCATTCCTTCTTTCAAGTTAATTCTATGTCACACAGTGACAAAATTCCACTAAGCTACAAGCTGAGTCTCTTCCTTTTCTGGTTTAAAAGGGGCAAAGAAAAGAGTCAAAAATGCCACAGTGAAATTTTGCAGCTGAACCAATGTGTTCTTCAAGTCTGGCTGGAGAGAATCTGACCCCATACCTCTGCTGTAAACCATTGCGAATGGGTCCAACAAAATTCTGCAAGTTCTGTTTGTCTGAACAGAAAAGCCACCCTCTGGACTCTTCCTGGCCTAGCCTGCTACCCCAACTAGAGTGAAGGACAGAGCAAGGAGGCATGGGATCAGCAGATGAGGATGCAGAGCCAGAAGTCTTACAGTTGCCTTGGAGACCCCTCCGCTGACCCTGGGCACGGCACTCAGCTGCTGTGGGATGCTGTGTGGCCTCACATTTACTTCTAGTCTGCTTTTGTCTCCAATGAAGCTCAATTCTGGTCAGATTTACCTCCAAATTTGCCAAAGTTGTTTTGCCTAAGACAACTTGTGAACCTACACTGTTATTTCTATTGTATAGTTGAGTAAACTGAGGGTCAGAAAAGTTAGGGCTTTTACCTCAGTTTACACATCTGAGATTTGCAACATGCATGGCCTAGTTATAGAGCCCAGGTTTTCTTCCACATCCTGTATCTTGTCACCTCAAGGTCCTTTGCTCTTCTGTGTCTACTGAGTGGCCTCTGTGTGGTTGGGGGATGTCCCAGAGCTATGGGTTAGGTGATCATGAAGGTCACTTCTTGACTCATATTCCATGCCTCTGGCATGTCTTCCTGACTAAGATGGGCTCACTCCTGAGTGTGATACCTGGGGAGAAAGATATGCAACCCCACACCTGCAGGACCAATTCCAAAGTAGTGATTTTGGACCGAGTGGCGTATGCGAGTCCTCTGATCCCTGTGTGCCTGGTCAGACTGCAGCATAGATGGCATTAACTAAGACAGGAACCTGATACTGGTTAGTGCTACCCTGCTGAGGGACAAAAGAGAAGAAACTAACTATACTAGGACCCCAGAGCAATAACTAGAGCTCTGACTTCTCTTTCATTGTGGGACGGGGAAGGGTCCCTTAAATTAGGGAACATATAGGCGTAAATCTCTCTTCCCATCTATCTTTACTTTGGAGTCTGTTTAAGGATACAAATTATATGCATTTCTCTTCCTATATGTCTCTATGCTCATATCAATTCATAAATAAAATAGATAGCTCCTCGGCTAAAATGTATCACTTGTCTGCAAGATTCTTCCTGCAGGTTAATGTTTCCTGCCAGGGGAACTGCCCTGATTTGCACTGACTTTCAATGACCTACTTGTATGCATTGGTTCTGGCCTACCTTAACAAGTGGCCTGGTGGATATGTGCCTCTGCACGTATTACTCATTCTGACATTATTTGAGATTATTTGGTGTCCCCCTGCCAGAAATGCACACAATCTCACCTCACCATATGCAACCTGACATGTAACTACTTTTGGAGATTGTTGGGAAGGGGAGACTAATTCATACTGTTTGTTATTGTATGACTCTTCTGACATTGCACAATTGACATTTTCCCCAGAACAGCCCCCAGTCTCCTCGGTGCTGCTAAAAGAGGACTGAGGAGCATTATGCAAGTTCACTGTGTTTTGTTGAATGTGATCTGAGATTGAGGTTGGCGGTTGTGCATTTTAGTATGTTACTGTCAATCACAGAAGCTTATCTGAGTCTTATTTGGCCTGGAATTGGAAATTCTTGAATAATGTGACACTCAAGTCCTGGGTAGTCTTAGACTCAGAAGTTGGTTTAGTCACTGCAATCAGATTTTAAAGTAAGATTCCTACAGTATTTACTCATCCTGAAGAATTCCATCCTTTAGCAAAAGTCAATGTTTTCAGTGCCTCTGTAGCTTTTGTAGGAGATACTCATCGTTAATACGGAAGGGAAAATTTTATAAATCTCTTTTCTCATACATGTCTGTAAAAACAAATGGAACACATGCGGTGAGACGGTGAAACGTAAATTCACGTAAAATGCTGCAGAACATTACTTAGCTAAGTCAAACACTTGGTGCATTGAGAATGGTCCTGTGTCTTGTAAACTAAATTACAAAAAGTTGGATAAAAAAAATCAATGGACTGTTATTTATGTTTCATTTAATCTAGGTGCTTTAATAATGTCTATCTGGCCAAATACAGTATTGATTTTTCATTGCTGTGGGATTCACTTAACCTCAAATAAAACTAAACAAAACTAAACCCAAATCGCCTACTCTTTCTTGGAATTGTTGGTGTTTACAGTGGGAAAGAGCACACTGAATTTAGGCAGGCGAGTCAGGAAGAGGAACAGATGTAGGAGACTTGGTTTTCTGCCTGCTTTCAGCTAACAAAACACCTATTGCAGGGCAGGACTCAAAATATTATTGCACGTTTTCAAATTTTGACAAGGCAAGGTATCCAGGAAGTGTGGAATGAGATATCTAGAAGAACCTGCTTCAGACAAAATTAGAAACTCCAGTTTTTATTTTACATTAACCTTGTAAGGAAATCAACTGGATTCTAAAAGGGCTGTCCAACTGATGAAAGAAAAGAAATACACAGACAAGGGGGTTGGGGGGTAGAAGATGGTCAGTGGCTTTGATCAAGTTCCCTCTGACAGTCCTGTGTACAATAACATCTAATAATCCCTCATTTAAATTTTCTATCAACTGTAATTCACAAGTCAGTGTGGCCATTTTTCAGATGGAGAAACTGTATGCTTAGAGTGGTGAATTACTCCAAAATAAAATTAGCTCAAGGTCATGGGGCTCCCATGTAACAGAACTGGGATCCCAAGGTTGTTGCATCAACATGCATGTTCTTTCTTACACCTGCCCCATGGAATAGTTACTGTATGTCTAAAATAACATGAGGATTAATATTTATGAGTTCAATTAGTACTTAGGACATAAATTTTTTGTCTGATCAGAAGGTCACTGGGACCCTGTCCGAGGGACAGTTGGCTCTGGGGAGCAGTTGTTCACTTTAGCTGTTTTCTGCAATTCACCTTTTTGCTATTGTCCCCCATCAATCCCTATCGTCTCCACAACACTGATGCACAATGCTCAATGTTTTGCTTGTTTCTTTTTTCCTTTTTCTCTCTCAAATCTGGAAGCTCCTCTTATTTACACTATCTGCCTTGCCCTTGTAGACATTTTGAGGTGGTTTTCCTGTCACAAAGAACAGTGAAAGCTAGAAGAGACTTGTGTTCAAGAACTTACCATGCTACAGATCAGCTCTGTGATCTTTGGCAGGGCCATTAACCACTTGGAGCCTCAGATTTCTCTTTTGTTACACAGGAATGATGAATGGTTTGGAAAAGATTAAATAAAATGACCCATGAGATTGTACTCAGTAGGTAGATATTAACCAACTCTCAAACAGTCTTAGAAAACATTTCTTAAAGCAATGTTGTCCCTGCATTTTCTTTATCCATTCATGGATGGATGCTTAGGTTGATACTAATCCACAGAAGATGCTACAACTGACAAAGAACCTGTGACCTCTGGTGTCCATTCTCACAGCTAACCTTTCTAGCCACTTATACCCTTTTCTAGCTTTTCCCCTCCCTCTTTCATTCTCTCTCTAGCCAAGTGACTTAATTATGCTTTTAGACCATTTTCAGCATTCCTGTAATTATGAGGCAATGGAACACAAAATGGAACAAGTGAGTAGAAATGTGCAAATGCTCCTGCTGTCCCCTCACCTAGCTGCTCACAGCCTGCCTCCTTTTCCCATTGAGAAAGGAGGTCCCACACTTTCTGGATCTATCCATTATTCTGTTTCAAGGCCCTGCAACAGTCAGTAATATGGCATTTCCCATTTTAAAATTTGTTAAGTAATTGTTAGAACTCTGGAATGAGATCTACCCTCTTAAGACTTTCTAACATACACAGTGACAATAGTGCTCACTATAGCTGTGACCTTGAACAGACACAGTGTTGACCTGTATTTATAGGCATAATGTTTGTCTCTTAGAACTGAATCATCTTGTGTAATCAGAACGCTACACCAGTGAACAGAATCTTCTCATTTCTCCCTCTCCTCAACCCCAGAAAGCACCTTGTACTCTTCAATGAGTCTTCTCTCCTAGACACACCATGTAAGTGGAACCAAGCAGTGTTTATCCTTCTGTGCTGGCTTATTCCATTTAGTGTAATGTCCACCAGGTTCAGCCATATTGCCTCACATGGCAAGAGCTCCTTCTTTTTAAAGAAGAGTAATATTCCTTTGTTTGTGTACACTTGAATTTTCTTTATCGATCCATTGATGGATGCTTGTGTTGGTTGATTCCATATCTTGAAAACTGAATAATTTCAAATATCCTTAGAGATCTGACTTTCAGTTATTTGGAGATGGACTCAGAAATGGCATTGTCAGTCATATAGGAACTCTATTTTAAGATTTTCAGGAACCTCGGGGTTTTTTTCTATAGCAGCCATACCACTTTACATTCCCACCTGAAGTGCAGGAGTGTGTTCCAGTTTCTCCCCATCCTCAACAAAACCTGTCTTAAAAATAAAAAAACTGCCATAATAACTAGTAGGACATGACAGCTCATTGGAATTTTGATTTGTGTTTCCCTAATTAGTTGTGACATTGAGCATCCTCTCACATGTTGGGGGTCATTTGCATGTCTTCTTCGAAGAGTCCATGTGGAGAAATACCTACTCGGGTCCTTTGCCCGTTGTTAAATCAGGACTTTTTTTCCCACTGAGTGGTAGGAGTTCCTTATATATTTTGGATATTAAACCCTTATCAGATACATGGTTTGTAAATAGTTTCTCCCATTTTGCAGGATGTCTTTTCATTCTATTGACTGTTTCTTTCCTTGTACAAATGCTTTCAACGTGATGTAGTCTGGCTTATCTGCTTTTTCTTTAGTTGCCTTGCACTTTTTGGTGTCATGTTGAAGAAATCATTATCCAGACAAAGTTGTGAAAATTTCTCCCTGTTTCGTTCTAGGAGTTCTACAGTTTCAGGTCTTATGCTTATTTATTTATTTATTTTGATGAGCACCTAGGGCTCCTTGCTTGCAAAGCAGGTACTCTACTGCTTGAGCCATTTTTCTCTGGTTGTTTTGGAGATGGGTCCTTGAGAACTATTTACCTGGGCTGGCCTTGAACCGTGATCCTCTGTATCTCAGTCTCTTCCCAAGTAGTTAGAATTATAGACATGTGCTACCTGCATCCGGCTTGTACTTAAATCTTTAATCCATTTTGAACTGATTTTTGTGTACCCAACTTCACTGATTTTTCATGAGTATATCTAACACTATTTGCTTTGAGAGATTCTCCTTTCCTCATTTTGTTCCTGGCATCCTTGTCAAAGATGAGTTGACTTTATATTGACCAATGGGCCAGAAAGTCTGTGTTCTGATTCATTGATCTGCACCAGTTACATATCAGTTACATACTGTTTTAATTACTCTGGTTTTGTAGTATGTTTTGAAACCACGAAATGTGAACCCTTTAAACTTGACTCTTCTTTCTCAAGATTGTTTTAACTGTTTGGGTTATTTTGTGTTTCTATATGAATTTTGGGATTGTCTTTTCTATTTTTATAAAAAATGCCATTAAGATTTTGATAAGGATTGGATCTACAGTTCATTTAGGGTAGTCTGAACACAAGGTGTCTTTCCATTAATTTGTGCTGGCTTTAATGTCTTTCATCAGTATTTTGTAGCTGTTGGTGTACAGGTCCGCTCCTCCCCACTCCCCTGCCCCCAGTCTTTATTCTTTTTGATGTTATTGCAATGGGATGGTTTTTCTTAATTTCCTTTTTTGGATCATTTATTGCTAGTGAATATAAACAACTGAGCTTTGTAAGTTTGATTTTACATCCTGTAACTCGACTGAATTCATTCTTGACTTGAGTCTAAGAGTTTTCCCCTGATGGTAAGGTAGGTTTCTCAAAGAGGTGGTGGGATTAGAATTTGAAGTCCCAGTGGTGACAAGTAAATGAGGATCCCAGGGCTGAATGCAGGTTTATAAGTAACCTCAGGCATGACTAAACTCTAACAAGAAGGAAAAACGACCCTTATAGAAATAATCGACCTGCGTTTTGGCAACAATATATAATTCAAATAAAACAGAGCAGAGAGTGGCTTTTCCTTTGCATGGATGAGAAAGGCTAAGACTTTTTTTTGTGTCTACTATAGTCGTTTGGACCAAGTGCTGTTAAAACTTCCCTCATCTTGATGTTCAGGCTAACCACTGTGGGTCCCTCCTGCAGATAAACATGGTGACTGGGAATTGGGTGCCTAAGGTTGTGCTGGGACAAACAGACAGGGAAAGAAGCCCATACAGATCCATATGCAGTCCCTGCCGACCTTCAACCATCTCGCCCATTCTGTTCTTTGTTGGATAACTCAGTGCCTGACACATTTAGTAGCATAGACAAGAGCTCTTACTGCAGAGGTAGGGAGGATGGAGCTCACTAGCACTACCTTCATGGTTCCTTTACCTTGGTGTTTTGTTCCCCAGGTTCTAGGTGTGGCAAAATGGTTTCCTGGTCTTGTGAAGAGCAAGGCTTAAGGCTGCTCAGCCAGGCATTGGCCACGCCAGCTCTGCTGCCTTGGAACAGAGGCTCCTGGTTAAGAATAGGCTTCTAAGAGTTTTGGGTTGTGCAAGCGCAGTGGAGCTGTTGCACTTTCCAAGGCCGATGTGGTCTGAGAGCAGCTCCACAGAACATCAGCACAGGGCCCTCCCCAAAGACACAGGAAAAGAGTGCTGAGTTAGGCATCCTGGGGCTTTAATGGGAGCTTGTTCTGGGATTTCTGCACTCCAGTTGTTCCATATACCGGAACGATTAAACTCGTTTCTGCTGGAGGACAAAGAACACAGGGGCACAGGCTACGGAACAAGTCCTGGGGCCACCATTGCTACTTTGTGATCTTATGCAAGTCACTTCATCTCTCTTGAGTCTGTTTCCACATTCCTTAGACGACGGGGATCGCTGTGCTCATGAGATAATGGGTGAATGAAATACGCGTGCTATGGCCCTGGAGGCCTATGGTAACTGCTCCAGAAATGCCAGTTTTCCTTCCCTTATTATTATTTTTGGGACAGGGTCTTACTACGTAGCTTCGGCTAGCCTGGAACTTGGGATCCTCCTGCCTCAGCAGTGTTGGGGTTACAGGTGTGCGCCACCACACCCGGCTCTCTCCTTTTCTTTCTGCTGTCCACATGTTTACTGCCCCAGCAGAAAGTGGGTTAAGAGCATGAAAAAGAGCATTTAATATTTTATCTGTTAGCCATCATTTTCTCTCTCCTCTCTAAAGCATTACAGCTCTTTCCTAAAAGGTAAAGAAGGCCCTAAGAAGATTAAATCGGCATGTAAATTTCAGCTTAGTTGAACGCTAAGCCCCTTAAGAAACCTTTGTTTGGAGAGAAGCTGTGGGCCTGGGCTGTAGCAGGGCTGGGAGTCAGGGCAGGCAGTCACTGGGGGCTGCTTGTCTCAGCGCACTGGTTCTCACACTGGTTCTCACACCGGAGAGCATCAGAATCACTCCAAAGCCTTGTTAAAAAGCTTGTGGGGTGGGTGGCAGTGGAGGTAGTGGGACCTGCAAATGTGAGTCTCTCACAAGTTCCCTGAGGGCTAGATGCTCCTGATCAGGGACTCCTTCTTCATTGGGAGGAGGGGTGCAGGCAGTGGGGACTCCTGGGTTCTGGGCCCATCCGAGTTTTAAGGAGCTGGCTGGCCTTTGGCAGATCACTTAGACCTTAAGGAGACATAGCTCCTCCTTTGCTCAACAGTGGGCAGCAAGGATGATTGGAAGAACTGAGAGCAGAGCTCCTTCATCATGTCTCTAGTGGGTAGCCACCCAGGCTCCATGAGGCCTGGCTCTGGGTGCATCTGGAACCCACTCAGAATTTGGCACCCAGGCTGGACAATTCTGACTGAGTGGTTAAAATATGTGGTTTCTTTACCTTATCGTAAGCCCTCCTCTGCTTACCCCGAAGGTCTTACCGCTCTTCACCTAGGCCTGAGCCTCAGTCTGGTCATCTGTGACGTGGGCACAGTGCTTGTAATGAATGTCAAATGAAGTGATGCATGTAGGATCTTTGGCATGTGCATTATTTCCTCTTATTAGCTGACATTATTTCCATTTCTAAAATTCTGTGATTCACTCTCTTGCTTATCCTATACCTAATTGGAAGAAGATAAACCTCTTCAGTGTTGGGAATGTAAAACCTTTTTGTTTTTTTTCCAGAAATGGGGAGGGCTCTAAAATAGTGTCTCTCAGTCTTTAATGTGCATTCAAAACATCTGGGGATCTTATTAAAATGCAAAATCTGATTGAGTAAATTGTGGAAGGAGCCTGAGAGGCTGCCTTTCTGAGCAGCTCTTAGGTGGTATCACTCAGTGAGGCTGAGTGGCAAGACTGCAGCAGTGGCCTTTGAACGTGGTGGCACATTGACCCTCTTGGGGATCTCTTACCAAGCCCAGGCCACACTCCCAGCTAGTTAAATTGAAATCTCTCCGGGTGGGATACAAGCCTCCCCGTTGGAAACTCCCAGGTGATTCTGATGTATACACGGTTTGAGTACCACAACTCTTTGGCAGGGGTCCTCAAAGCTGAATGCATACTTGACTTTAAAAAAATAATGGTACTTGTGCCCTGCCCCCAAAGACTGATTTGGTTCAGGGTGAGGCTGAGCACCAACATTTTTTAAAAGCTCCCTGCAGCAAAGTTTGGGTAGCACTCTCTAAAGTCTAAAACACTGTTTAGCAAAGCACAGGGAGAAAGCAAATTGATTCATTTTCTAGGGGCTTGCAGAATTAATTTCCCTTCAGATGGTCCTTCTTGTCCCCAGGAGATCTGCACCGAAATACAGCAAATAAGAACTTTTTTTAACCTTTATTTTAAAGACAGAAGTCTGTTTCACATCTGCTTTGGGGAAGGGGGGTTTTCCAGTTGCTCAGAAACAGGACCAAGACACAAAGAGCACTGAGCTCTGATCCTCTTCACTGCTGCCTCCAGTGTGACCTTGGGGGATCTTCTCATGTTTATGGTTCCATCTTTTCTCATTTGCAAGACTTGGCTAATCCTATAAAGTGACCAGGGGACCGGTGAGTGGTCAGATGCAGCTTCAAAAACCCTTGTGCTGTGTGTTTCTCACGCTGCTCTGATTTACTGACTGAATATTGACAGTTATGCAGAATGCATACTTTGGAAGTCTTGAAAGTTGGTCATATGTTAAACTGTAGTTTTCTATCTTTCTCCTTTTAATGGAACCAATGGCTTCCTGCTCCGTTCACACCAAGTTTAGGCTTAATTACCCCAGAGATACAGGGAATGACCAAGAGGGTGGAAATGAGTTTTTAAAAACTGTGGAGGGTTAGCCTGTTTTCTGGCTCTCCGGTGGAAAATTCCATCTACCCTGGAGGCTGGGGGTTCACGGGAACAGGTTGGTTAGTAGGAAGCTATCTGGGAATTATGACCATCCTGCTGCAGGAAGATACACTAGAGGCAACACAGCAGTGGGTCTTATGCCTGGGTGTGTGACAGAAGCCCTGGGGCCACTAGCAGAACCCATAGAGATGCAGGTCATCAAGGCAGGAGAGGGCCTGGCTCTTGTTTTTTGGCCAAGTTCCCATGGTGATTCCAGTACTAAGGAAAAATTAAGTTGAGAAGCTCTGTTTTAACCAGTTCTTGGTGTTTTCAGAAAGGCTCTGATGTACAAAACCCCAGAAGACTGAATTCTGAAGCCACCAGAAAAGGACAAGCCTGACAGAGTATGACAGAATGGGAATAAAAGAGAGGTTGAGATCCTCACTGTCTCACCCTAGGAAAAGTGAGGGGCAGGAGGAAGCATCGCTGTCTGCTGGCCTGGTGTATGCTGAGTCAGGTAGGGGACAGAAAAGGGCAGGGCTGAGGCTGAGTCTGCCCTTGTGATCCTCAGAGCACAGAAATGCTGTCCGGTTCCCACCTGGTCCTGTCAGGGGCTCTAAGAACAATGTGTGACCCTCTCACCTTTGGCACAGTTGGCCAGGAGCCCCTTGAAGTGATGGTGAGGTCGGGTGGTATAAGTGACAGGAAGGTGGTGGTGGAGGGGGTGGGGAGGCTGATGCAAGCTGTCACTTCTGCACAACTCATGCCTGAACTCTGCTGGGTATGTTTGCTTCCCTCCACTAGCAAGCTGCCTAAAGTATGACAAGGAGGTGCTTAAGAAGTACTTGTCAAACCAGTGAATAAATGAAGTGTCCAGAAGATGTAAGGCAGGCAGCACAGAGATGCCAAGGATGCCAGAAAGCAGGATGGAAATGATATTTAAGGAGAAAAGCAGGTGAGAGTCAGGTGTTGATTTAATAAGTACTGAGAGAATTGAGCAAAGGCTGGAAAAGCCTCTCCAAGGAGCTGCAGGAAGGGTGGGGAGTCTGAGAGGACTGAATAGAGCAGAAAAGGGCAGGCCCCTGAGACAGTCAGAGAAGAAGTCAAAAATGACAGGAGAGAAAGAAAGGGACAGAGGGAAGGTGAAGACAGAGGAAAGAGCCAGGAAGAGGAGTCGGGGACTGAGGGGCCTGGCGGGCAGGACCCTTCCCAGGCCAGGAGGGTTGGTCTCACCCATGACTGAGGGACAGGCAGAGTGACTGTTTCTGGAGGAGAAATGGCTTAGGACTCCAGGAAAAGCCAGATCCACACAGGTGAAGCGGGCACTGACAGGAATCGTCACCTTTTCTGCAACTGGCTGTTTTCAAATTGCATAAACCTCCTTATTCTCAATTATCCTCTACAAGACAGCAGAGTCCCTCCCACGTCACAAATCCACCTCAGCTAAGCCCCAGACATCCTCTACTAATACCACAGACAAGTCCTTGGCAGTCTTCTCCCCTCACCTTCCCGCCCACCACATCCTGGATCTCCAGGCATTTCCCTTCCAGGCTGTCCTCCTGACACCTTCCTGTCCCCACAGACCCCCTCGCTCCTCCGGGGTCACTGCCAGCCAATCCACAGCTTTTGTATAAATTAGAAAAAGGAGCCCTTGTGGGTCCTGGGCAGATGAGCTAGAAAAGGTGTAGGGAAGAGGAAACAAGACAGAGACAGAGACTTGACCAGGAGGAAGCTTGGTGTATGTGTTGGGGGAAGCGGTCAGGAAAGGTTTCTCACAGAACAGTGTTAGAAGTGAGTTTCCAAAGGTGCTCATGTTTTCCTGTGACTTTTGAGGAATGGAGGGACAAAGGGAGAGGCCCCTGGAACAGCTGGTGTGATGGAGCAGAGGTGTGAAGAGTGTGAAACTGAGTATTCCTGGAGTGAGCCTGTGGGAGAGGCAGTGTGGAAGGACCAAGCAGCTGCATGAGGTGAGACTAGGTCAGAAGGCCCAAGTGTCTGACATAAAGCAGAGGCAAGACACAGACTCGCCTGCCTGTGAGAATGATTACTTTGAACAGGTATGATTTGCTTTCTACATAGGCGCAAACTAGGTTTCAAAGAGGTATTTATAAATGACCCTGTCACACCGTCCATGGTGGAACCAGAACCTCAGTTCACTTTGTCGTGCTAAACCCAGGAGGTCTTCGCCCACACTTCAGGTTGGGATGACCTCTGAGAGATTTCCCTGTGGAACTTTCCAGGCCTTCTCACCACCCTCTAAAGCCAAAAATGTACTTAGATTTGGGTCAGCACAGATATTGCCCTTGGCACCCTAAAGAGGTGGTTTAAATAGCTCTTTCCTCTGTTTCTTAACAGAAGGATTTTATTTGTTCCATGTTACTTTTTAGGAAGTTAAACCAAAACCTTCTACTGGGTGTTTATTGGCATGGATTTCTAGAAAACATTTATACTGAATGTCAGTTAAATTGGGGGGTGGGGAGGAGGATAAAGAGCCCAGGTTTTGTGGGAAGCAGCAATTACAGTCACTTCTTAGTCATCCACTGGAATGGTAGATGAGTAAGCCAAGTCAAATCCATTGGCTTTGGCCTAGTCCTTCCTCTTAACTTTGTACCAGGTCTGCTGATGATAAAATGAAGTTTCTTTATTTCTCCCACCTTTCCCTGTCTCCTTTATGTACGTGAAGTTACACTAGAGAGATGACCTCATGGAGAAAATGATGGGAAATGGCCAATAAGATCCAAACCATGGCCATGACCTTCTGTGTCACTGGCTCACTGAGCCATTGGGAAACATCTGCATTGATGGGGGAGCCTGGGGGGAGTCTGTGTTTGACTCCAGCACAAACACTGGACTGAACAGGGGGATGCCCCCCAAATCTAAGACAAGAAACTGAAGGAGGAACTCAGAGAGATCCTAACTCCTGTGGAGTTTTACCAGAAAGACTGTGGGAGAAGAGGGAATTGCTCATGCCTTTTTTAGACTTGACTTCATCTTGGCCGTAGTCAGGCCTTGGGTAGAAACTCGGTCCCAAGTTGACAAATAAAAGTCCAGCCAAGGCTGGCTCATAAACGAGACACCGAGATTTGTCTTGCAGAGAAGCCAATAAATTACAGTTATCACTTGATAAAGCAGTGTCTCTTAGGAGTTTGTCTCAGCAAAGATAATGTAAATAATAATGACTGTTTTCCAAATGTTCCCTCAGACATTCAAAACCTACCTCCTTTCAATTTTTTAAACTTTGGCTTAACCTCCTTTCCCTCTTCTAGAATATTGCTATTAAAATGTAAGTGCTGTGGAATTAGGGCTTAGTTCAAACACATGGATCTTTCCAACGATTGACTGTTTACCTGCATGAAGAGTGTCACCATCCCTAGGTCTAAAACCCAGCCCTACACACTCTTTGGTGGTCTAGCTCCTCCTGCTGGTGGCAGCTCATTCTGCAGGAAACTTTATAAATCAATCGATTGACTTGGGTCTTTGGATAATGATTTTGAAGAATACTTTCATATTTTTATATCTGACCCAGGGATGTCAGAATTGTTAATTTCTGGGATTAAAGATAAGATTCCCTTTTAAATATACTCAGGCAACAGTAAAGCAAAAGACAGCTTTTATGTTCTATGTGTTTGCTGGAGAATTCTAAATGCTAACTGGTGGGGTCATTTGGGAGGGTTGCGAAGGGGAGGGTTGAAGGAAACTTTCGGTAGTGCCATTAGGCATTTCTGCTTCTTCTCACATTGTCCTAGTCGTTACCCTTGATTCCTCTTCTTAACGGTCTGAGTCACAATCACTTAGCTAGGCTGCTGTGTGCTGTCTTCAATAGTGGTAGCGATAGATGTTCTGAATGCTAAGAACGTTATGAATTTTGCCTCATTTCTTCTTGACAACCATAAAAGGTAGACAATATCATTTTATAGCTGAGAAACAGGCTCAGATAAGTTAAATAGATTTCTCAGAGTCACAGAGCTCGTGAGTGTGAGAAATCACGACTTGGAGACTTGAACTGGGTCTGTTTGACTTCAATGTCTTGAAGGCAATTTTTTCCCCTTTACGAAAACTCACAACCACTTGGGCTGCAACGTCTTTATGACAGGGATGCTGAGGGGAAGTGAGCGATTCGGAAGAGAAAGCCTGAGGAAGACACTATCTACAAAGATATGAGCAACAGGATATGCAATGGTCTCAAGGAAATCTTTTGGCCAATTTGATGGATCTAGTTACAGAGGTCAAGTCTGTTTAAGGCCTCTGATCAAAACTAACTGCCTATTACCCCATAAAGAAAGAAATGGCTGAAGATAACAAGAAGTGTGTCTCTGGCCAGAGTAGCTGAGCATTGCTGGAGTCACAGAGCTGTCTCCTTGGCTGCTTTCCTGCCTTGCTGCCATTTCTCAGCTGCCAAGTGGTGGAGAAGCACGCTTGGCGTTTGTCTATTCTCTCTCTATTTCAGCAAAACCTCCTTTTGTGGTGTGTTCTAATTGGTAAGTTAATAAGGTGATGAGTATTTGGGTTTTGCTCTTTGTGTGTATTATCTGAAAATCATAAATATGGAATTCCTTAGAACAACATTCTAAAATGTGAGCCTGTCACGAGTCTGGATATCATTCTTCTTCTTGTCCCAATGTAACCTGGTTGTTTCCTGAACTAAGACCCAACTGTATATTAGCAGCGCCACCAGGGAGAAAGCAGGGGAGCTAGGCTAGGGCCATGCACAGGAGGAAAAGGGCTGGTTAGCAGAAGTTTGGGGGCTCCCCTGGGGACCTGGCCCCCTCTGCCCTCACTTCAGCACCCACATACCTTGCAGCCCCCACAGCTCACCTCACAGAAAGCAGCTAACATCCTGGTTCCTGTACTGTGATCCCACCTGCTTCATTTTCCACCCAGTATCTCAATCCAGGGTAACATCTGGATTTATGCTCACAGCTGTGTGAGCTAAATGAGACAACACATGCCAGGTGTTAAGTACTGTGCCTGGCGTGGGGTAAGCACTCAAGAGTTAAGTGCTATTATAATTTTAGAGACATTTTCTACTTGCCTGTAAGTTCCATGAATGCTAAGAAAGCGTGCTTGATGAATCACCAAGAGCAAGAACAGCAATAGGTGTGGCACCAACTCAATAAATGCCTGTTAAACAAGTACAGTTGGCCCTGTATATCTGGGGACTCACATGGCTCTGCCTCCATAGACTCAATTAGCCATGGACTGAAAATCCCTCAGAAAAATGTGTGATGGCTGTAGTGCACGTGTACAGACAGACATCTCTTATCATTATTCCCTAAACAACACAACATAGCATCTACATTCTGTAAGAGGTTATAAGCAACGTAGAAGTGATTTGAAGTATAGTGAGTGTGCCTTATTCACGGGTTTATTAACCGGTATTACCATGACCAAATGTGGTAATAGAGATAAATAAAAGTAAAAAAAATTTGAAAACCCAAAAATTTAAAATCCCCCACGCACATCACGCAATTTAGTGGATTGGAGAAGCCCTCGCTCAGTCCACATGATCCTGGGGCGTGTTCGCCATGCGTTTCCCAGTCTTGATTTTATGAAAATATATTTGCCTCCTCAGAAGCAAATTCTGCCCCCAAAGCACGGTAGAAGTTATGGCAATCCTCTCAAGCCAAAAAGGACACATAATGTGCTTAACATAAGTGATAAAGTGAAAATTTGAGATTTGTTGATGGGTAGACTGTCTTTCGCAGAAGTTGTGGGAAAAAAATCAGTGACGCATCTTCAGAACAGCATTGAACTTGGTGCGTTGTGAGCACGCGTACTTTTTCCTTTATGGCAGTCTCCTTGGAACCAGTTAGTCATGGATCCCAAGTGCCTGTGGGAGTGGGGCTAGGGGTGAAGCTCAGGGGTAGAGTGTTTCTATGTGCAAGGCCCCAGGTTCCATCCCTAGCACTACAAGAATAAACAAAATAAAAACAGTATTCAGAGGGAGGTGCGTATGCTATAAGCAAACACAATGCCACTTTTTATGAGGGACTTCAGCATCTGTAGATTTTATTATCCACAGAGGGTGCTGGAATCAATATCCCATGGATACTGAGAACAACTGACTACAAATCCTGGCCCAGGGCACCAGCATTTTTTGCCTGGGACACTGCTGTGGCCTGACCTCCTGCTTACACTCTTATCCCCAAACGCATTCTCCATACTGCAGCCAGGGCAATGGCTCTAAAATAGAAGGGTTATTCCCATGACTTCCTTAGCACAAAAGCCACCTCTGGAACCTGGCAAACTTGGCCCCTGTGTTCTCTGGCTTCTGCCCCCGTATAACCCTATCTTTTCCTGTCCTGGGCCTTTCTCAAATACGCTCTTCTTTCTTCCTGTTCTCTTCCCTCCTGGCCTGCACATCAGCTGTTTTCTTGTTCCATTTATGCTGTGGCCATCGTGTCAGTAGAATATCTTCTTCCTCAGGGAGGCCCTCCCCACTCTCTGTCTGCAGTCCTCTTGACCGCTTTTCCCCTCTCTGTCCTCTGCTATGGTACCACAGTCTGTGTGTTCTTTCTAATAGAAGGGTGTGCCCAGTGATTGGCTGGTGTAGGCTCCCTAGAGCAGCCTGTGGACAACTCTCCCCAGCTCTGTGTTCAGTGACCTCACAGTGGTTAGACTGATGTCAACCATGGTTGATATTTACACCGTGGAAACTGGTATATGCTACCAAGTAGTTTTTACTTTTTCTCCAGACAACTGGATGCCATTGGTTGGTCTCACAAGAGTGGGGAGTGGGTATTGCAGTCTGTCCCACAGAGCCTGGCTCATATTAGCTCATATATGTATTAGAGCTCTATAAATATTTATAGGATTAAATAAACATAAATTGAAACTTTCAGTGTGGCCGTCTGAACTGTGCAGTATGTAGATGAAATCTTTCATCTTGACATTTGCCTCCTGAGGTTAGTATGACTTCCCTAATGTTTCAAATGAGGAAATATTTAGGCTTAGCAACGTAAAGTGACTTGCCCAGGTCACAGAGCAAGTAAGCTGGAGATCCCCTGAGCCTGCACGCTGGGGTTCTGCTTCAGCCTGTCGCCTTCTGCTCTTAGCTGTCTGCATCGACACTGTCTGCAGCCTGGTTTGGGTCTCTGAACATGGCCTGAAGCCTGCCTGCTTTAAGATAACTGGTCCCTCTGGCTTCATTTGCCTGGTCCCCAGCCTTGCAATGACAGCAAGTTGGCTGTCTGCCCATTCACTGCCTGGATACAGGTCTCCAGCCTACCCTTTAGGGGACTCTGTCTTTGGGAGCCCACTTATGGCATAGGATAGGGCATAACACATAAAGGCTGAGAAGCTTCTGGAGCCCCATACCTAGGACTCAGCAGTAGGACAGCCAACTCATTCCAGTTTCCTAGGGACTTTTCTGATTTTAGCATTGAAAGGGGATTCTTAGGAATTTCCTACAGTCCAGAGCAAACTGAGATGGTTGGTCCCTCTACTTGGCCACATGAATCCAGAGCACAGAAACTTGACGTCATTGGCAGAAGTGAGATTCCCAAAGAGCTCTGGAGTCATGGGGTCCACTTAGTATTTCCTTTGGTCAGCAATGTGTCTGCCTCCTACCTTCACCCTGCTGCTGACTCTGTTGTCTGTAGCCTCATCTTGGCAAGTGGTCAGGACCAAAGAAAGCAATTTAATTTCTCTAATCCTCTGTTGACACATTTATAAAATGGAGATAATGAGGACCAGCTACATAATTTGTGGGGCTCAGTGCCAAATGAAAATGTGGGGCCCCTTGTTCAAAAATAATTAAGGATTTCAAGATGGTGGCTACAGAATACTAAAGCAAGTCCAGCACTCTTCTGAATGGGGTTCCCTGACGCACAGATCTCGTGACCAGCAAGCTGGCCCTGGAGATGATGTGCAGATCATGCAGAGCTGTGGAGTTTTAATGGCCCAAAATCTTAATAGCATTGAGCATGTGCCCAGCCCTAAGTAACGTCTGGTAGGCAATAGTGACAATGTCTGAGGTCTGGCCTAGCTTCCCTTGTTTCTTGGCCTGTCTCAGAACAGACACTTGAATTTTTACCTTGACATTGATATGTACTGTATGATCTCTTGTAAGTCACTTGAGCTTCTCTGGGCTCAGTTTTTTCCCTCTCTGAAATATAGGGATTGTAGGAAATCTCCAAAGAGCTCACCAGCTCTAAATGTGCTTTGGCCAACACCGTGACATTTATACATAAGAGCATGGTCTTTCTTTTGAAAGCAGCTTCTTCTTCCTCGGACTGGCTGTAATTCTATTTGAACTTAAGTTCCATTCATATCAGAGTCTCTACCTCCAACACCAAATATATAAATCCAGGAATCTTAGATTATTTCTAAAATTTCTCTAATTCAAAGGTCAACCCATTTTACACATAAGCAGCTTGAGGCTTGGAAGGGTTGGATGACTCTCCTGGGGCCACATAAGATGTTGGAATGTGGGAATCAAAATTAGTTCTCCATAGTATTAGATATTTGTTCTTTCTGGACTAAGAAAACACCATGGGGATACCTTTATGATTGTACTTTGCAATTATTCTTTCTTGAATAATTTCTTGTAGAAAAAAAAATAGAAGAAACAGAAAAAAAAAAGGAAAAAAATTACTTGTCATTTGTGCTCACTGGGTGAATTTTCTTTTTTGAGAAAATGTCCCATTTTCTTAAATCTGGGACACCTGACCCAAGCTGAGTTTTATGATTTCTCAGTAGTGTTTCTTTGGTAAGGATAAGGGTTTCCTCTCTTCCTATGCTTTCTTCTCACATTTCTGTACTTGGGTGAATAAGCAGATGTTGCTTTAAAGGAGCATCATCTTAGTCTTTTGTTTCCCTTTATCTCAAGTAGCCTTTTGGGAATTTGTAGTCATTCCCTTGAAAGAAAAGGTTGGAAAGGGAAGGAATGTTCTTGGCTCTGGATCTGGTCCCTGCGAATTCCCCCTGGGCCTCTGGTTATGTGCCTAGTGGTTGAAAATTTTTGAGCTTTTCCCAAGGGTGAGAGTTAAAGAGGAAAAATGTCTCTGAAATCCTGTGGTGCTGGTCCTTTCACTGCTGAGCCCTGGCTGGGCAATGAATCTGGCTTACTTTTTAAGTGATTAAAAAAAAAAATTCATGTTACACTTTCAACATGAACTGACTTAGGACCAAAACACTGCTTATTGGGAACCATTGTGACTTGATCATATTTAGGCTTGCTTTTTTCTTGGTTTCATGCAACCTTCTGATAATACAGTGTCACTGAATGTCAGAGGCACCAGAGGCAAGTGGAAAGGGCTTCCTGGTGCCACTCACAGTACTTGCCGACATCCAGGGAAACATGTCTTTGTCTCCATTTTCAAGCAGCTTAGGAAGGAAGCCCAAAGGCTCAACTTCTAAAAGGCACTGTGATTTGATGGCCAGTGTGAGTCTGCCTTCGAGTGAGGCTTGTAAACTGAGAATAGTTTCCGGTGGGCACTTTCTTCCTTTTCCATCTCTTCTCTAGAAGAAAAGTCACATAGATCTGGGGCTGCTATGAATTTACAACTGGTACCAGGCCAACACAAGAGCTGACATGCTTAGAGTGAAATGCGGGGGTGGAGTGGCCTTTACAAAACAAAACCAGATAGTCTTACACTTGTTTTTCTTTTTAAATCTTAATTTAGAATTCCAGTTTGCACCAATGTCAGAATGGATGCTTTTGGTTTCCTGCTGACTCTCTTGATGCAGGGAAGTGGTGTACTTGTAGAAAACTTTTCTGTCATGGTTGAAAATGGTGTGAACATAGGTGGGACCTATACTAGGGCAATAGGTGCAGATAAGGCAGTGATGAGAACTGGGTCAGGCAGAAGAATTGTGTCCTGGGTCCCTAACATGCTCACGAGAATGCGTAAACATTGGCAAGCACAGGTATCATAACCAGAAAATCTAAAGGAATATTTAGAAAAATCGTTTGGGCCTCTAATCTCTGAGAGCTCAGAACGGCTGTGAGTCAAACTGGATTGTTTATCTGGGAGGATGTCGGATGTCCTCAGGCCTCTCATTTTAGTGATCAGGAAGTGGGTGCCCAGAAAGGTCAAGTGAGTTGCCCGAGATTGTAAAAGGGAAGAGATCTCTGTGTAAACAACTTGATATCCAGGGAACCTCTTCCCATCCAGCTTGGCCAGCACTAAAACTGGCTTTTTACACCTCACAGTCAGTGGAGATGGTGGTCTTTTCTTTAAGAGCAAGTCTGCTGTGCTCTAAATGGCCCTTGCTCAATTGTCTTGTGTGCAGCCCTGAGGCCTTCTCCTCACTGCCCAGCACCTCTCTCTATGTGGTAGGGCTCTTGCTTTGGCAGTAAAGAGAAGGTTGTCTCAGTAAGCAGAAAAGATGATGACATGGCTCTGAGAGCCAGAAAGCAAAAGTAATATGACTTTATAGTCTAGATCTTGATAATAATATTGGTCTACACAAGCAGAGGAGGTGCCTTCCATGACTAGTGGGGTGAAATGGCATATTATATCAGCATGGGGTCAGAAATAGTCTGTATTAATAAACTAATGGGCCTGCTTTCCTTGCTGGCAGTGACCCTCTCTTCTGGCTAGCTGGGAAGGTACATGGAATAAATACATTTAAATGTCGTTCTCTTAGCATACATTTGAACGAGACTTCACAGTTTACAAGGCCTTTCACACACATCATCTCTGCATCCCAAACATATGTTTCATGAGGCACGAGTTCCCATTTTTACAGATCAGGAAACTAAAAGCCTAAGAAAGAACAATTTGCTGAAGAGCCTGCTATTAAGTGGTAGACGTGGGTTTTGAACCCAGGACTTTGTATTCCAATTCGAAATTCTCTTTCTGCCACATGAAAATTCACCTTTGCTTGGTTGTAAGAAATTGTCTCTAGGACTCAGGTAAAGGCAGACATGCCTCGGGCAGGCTGGTGCTTTTATCATCAGTGACTACTTCTTTGACTTGAGAACAAAGCAATGGTAGTGGGAGGATTAGGACCAAGTACAGTTGCACTACTGGCAGGTGAAATGCAAGGTCTTATGATGAAAAATAAAAATATTGGGAAAAAGTCCCTTCTTTCTGTGATAGCACGTTTTCTTAGGATGTACGCCTCACTTTGGTGATGGCAGTGAGGACAGGAAATACATTCTGAATGCTTTTCTGTGGCCATGTCCCTGGCTGACTTGATTCCCATTAGCACCAAAGACCAACCTAAACATGGGAATGAAGAGTGAAGACAATAATTCCATATTTTAATTTCTCTGAGAATTTCCTAAAATCAGGCTCAGAAAACATTTTGAAAATATATCACACGTCCCTACCCAATGGAGAAAAATTTACATGAGTTAGTCCTTTTGAGAGATAGAAACATTGCTATTTCTATTTCTAGAAGGAGAAACAAAACATTAGGCTCTGATATTCATGGAGGAACAAAGCTTGAATGATGCCAATTTTGTTTCTTAAATATTTGTTAAGTTACAGAGAATTGACATATCCCAGGAAAATAATCAAGTGCCCTCCCTTGGTGTCAGAGGATAGGGTCTAACCTATTTCTGCCATTTAGTGAGCAAGAACTGGTGTGTGGGTGGTGGATGGTTTAAAGTGCACTGCCACGAAGCTCAATCTAACAGTAAGTCCAAAGGAGCAGGAATAAACTTTGGAGGAACAACAGAAGTGTTTTTCAAACAGTTGACCCTATTGCAATGAATGTCACAGCAGACCCTGCAAAAGGTCTGACCTTGCTGTTTTCAGAAGCATTTGTATATGTTTCAGAGCATTTGTGTGGAATGAGGTTATTGTCAAATTGTTGCACAAATCTCCATCTATGAATCTGTCCCACAGAAAAGAAGCAGGTAAGCTGCTGGATGTCACCCTCCAGGGTAGTAAGCCATGTCCACATTGGACACTGGCTCAGCAGACCAAGGGACAAAGGGAAATCAGCTGTTCCATTGGCCTGTCTTTCTGTCCAGAAGATGAAAACTTAACCTGCTTTACACAGATAACGAGGTGGCAATTTTCTACATCTTCCTTCAGGCCCCTGATTCCTTGAGGTGACATTCATAGTCATTTGGAAGAGCTTCTCATTTTCAGAGCTGAGTCCCTCATGTTGCAGAGTTTGGCCAGTACCTTACCTACCTTCGGTACAGCTGATTACCCTTTTCTACTGCAGTCAGGCATTTGAGGACTGAAGTCACCCCTCAGGTTTTTGTCCCTCCATTTCTGACCATTACTCAGACCAAGATGGCAGCCTCTGCTCCATGATAACCCCTGCCTTATGCTGCTGACTCAGAGCATTTCCTGGTCAGTCTTCCATCCCAGAGAACAAGTCTTTTTTAGACAAATACCACCTCTTCTTTCAAGAAAGGTCACTGTCTGGTCAAGAAAGCTAACTAATCCTCAGTGGAGATTGTGATGAAGCTATCCTATTAAACAAGAAACAGAACATAGGCTGAGGAAATTAAGAAAGTAACAAGAAGCTAGAATTAATTGATCCTCTGCTTTGGATCAAATACCACACCAAGGGCTTTCACATGGAACACTGTGGTGGCCCTTGTGGGAGTCCTTTGAGGTAGGTTTGGCTGCTATCACTTGTGGTTGGAAAAGTGGAGGCTGAGTTGGGCATCAGTAGGAGAGCTGCAGTTCAGTGTCTTGTTGATGCTCCAGCTCTACTTAGCTACATGGTTACTGAAAGATGACAGGACCAGTGGTGGGAGTGAGTTCCATCTCACAGATCAACTCCTGTTCCTGTCTCTCTTTTTTTTGGCTTTCTACAGTCATAGGAACATAGCGCCATAGGTAACTCACAAAACACACCTAGGGCTCTGCTGGTTTAGTGACTGGCGATCATCTAAGCTACACCCCTGCTCCTTCTTGGTGGCCACAATGGCCAGTAACACAGCCCCCCTCTCACCACTGCCTTTTTTCACCATAAGATTTCTTCATGCCCCCTTGCCAGAACACTGACAGTTCTACTTACTCCTCAATCCTTCCTAAAATGTCTCGAGTGTTATTTCCTTTGTACAGGTAGAGACACACATGTGCTGAGAGAAATGGAGGAGTGAATGTTGACAACCTTTGGACGCCTTGGCTTTTGGAGAGCACTGGTGTTTTCCCACTCCCACCATTCTGACTAGACTGTGTTTCTGTCTCTGTTCTAGAAGTTCTGGTGGATGGCACTGGGTAGGATTCTAGCTTTCAAAGTGGCCTTGTCATTCACAGGAAGTGCCACAGTGCTGATCAAGATAGCAGCCAGGGACTCAGTACACCAGGATGCCACACCAGGCAGAACCCTCTCTGGGGAGTGGCAATGCTAGGTGCAGGCAGGAAGCTGGTCATGTCACCCTCATGTCTCTCTGTGGACAGCAGATGTGAGTGATGTCGGTGAGATGGAGGAGTTCAGCAGCCCTCCTCTGAACTCCTCCTATTGGAGATCTCACCTCAACCTTCAGACTTAACTCAACCTTCAGACAAAGCTTTTTGGAACGCTTTGGTCTCCCCCATTGCACTGTGAACTCCTTGAAAATAGGGTACCCATTTTTCTTTCTCCATCCCTAGCAGACAGCAGCTCCCTACTGCATAGAGACTGCTCAATAAATGTGAACTGGACCATGGAAAGAGAAACACTTAGAGCTCACATGGATCATGTTCCTTGCAGCTGAGACCTCTGACTTTTGTGTCTTATCAGATGGCAGGAGCCTGTGCTCCTCCCCTGACACTGCTGACCTCTCCCTCTGACCTGCCCCACAGAATGGCTGACCCAAGGGAAGAGCAGTGGGGAACCTGGCCATGCAAATGAGCATTCCCAGTAGGTGGGGAGAGGATGGTTTGAATTATAGTTTTCCAGGGTTCGAAGAGGGTGTGACACAGCGCAGCTGTTTCCGCTTAAAATTGATTAGCAAATATCACTACCAATGAACTCAGATTTAAAACCAGACTCCATAGAAACGGATCATTCTCAATCATTCTAAACTGGCTGAAGGAAAGAACTGTCTCCTGATGACAAAAAGAATCTTCCTCAGTCCTGCTTTTCCAAACTGACCTCAAGGCCTCATCACAGATATGCAGTGAAGCCCGATTGCTTCCTGATGACTGCTTGACATGAAAGTTGTCACTGGCTCCAACAAATGTCCTGGCACTGTCTACAAACTGCAGGTGAAGTGTCATCTGAGACAGAGCTGCCCAGCCAGCCTCATCCTCTTTGGGCAACAGAGATTAATCCCAGAACCACCCTTGGGACTCTTAGAACTGGTCCATTACTGTACTCCACCCACAGTGTGCTGATTGGTTGGTAGGCAGTGCTTACCCTTCCTCACCTCGTATGTTAAACATAAAATACTGTTTGGTTTTTGAAATGCTCTCATTAGAATTAAAAGTCTAACGTGCTGAAACAAATAACTCCAAGGTGTGATACTCAAGGAAATTTCAGAGTGTCCTGTGGTTATTAATGGCCAGACAATTGGGTAGTCTTGGTAGAAAGCCTGACAGGGGAGGTAAATCAAATAAAATCAATTTTTGAGAATAAATTAAATTTAAAATGTGTTAGCTGTAGGGCCCCGGCTAAGACAAGTTGTACTACATCTTCTGGTCATCTGACTAATGGAAGTCACACTTCATTCCCATTATTCTGGGCACACATTACCAAGATCTGACCTCTAAAATTAGATATTTTCAAAGATGCAGTTGGCTCATCCTGACCAAGCTGATGGGCGGCGAGGGCCTCCAATAGCAATGAGCTCCTGGGCAGAGTCTGCTCTGCTCAGCTCTGTGAAGCATTGTTTGTAATTTGGGAGCCGATGTGCTGCTACCTGGCACGATGAAACAAAGCTTGTGGGCTGCTTTTTCCTCTGTTGCTTTACAGAAAAGAAAAGTAGTTGGCTGGTCTTAGCCAAATTTCTTGATAATCCCAATAAGCATGGAGAGATGCTACTTTGTGACTTTTCTAAATTTAAAAATCATGCATTAGGCTCATGGATTAGGAACCGTAAGATACTGAAGACCCAGGAGCTGCTTGTCCCTTGGCTCATGGATTAGGAATCGTAAGATACTGAAGACCCAGGAGCTGCTTGTCCCTTGGGAAAAGAAATTTAATGATACTTATACTCAGTACCAAGTGTAGGCTTTTACATTATCTTCTTTAATTGTAAGAATTCTCATTTGGGCAGAATTAAAATAGACCTCGCTTTTAATGCTGCCCTGGAGTAATGCTAAAATATGTATTAATTGTGCAACAGTATGGGGAAGATGATCGTATGGCCCTATTTTGTGGAGAGGAGAGGAATTGGAGGCTGAGCTGGCTGAAGAGAAGGGGTCAAAATGGCAGCCAATAGCAATCAGGATCCTTAGCAGGCGAGGAGTCAGGAGCCAGAGAGAGAAGATGCTAGCACAGAGGTCCTGTTGCCCAGCGGGTTCTGTGATGTGTCTCTGAGTTTCTGAAGACAAGAATTGGTTCATACTTGGCTGAGGCAGCCAGGAGTGAGGGTTTTGGGGATGGAGAGTGAAGCCAAAGATATGAGGCAGAAATGCTGCATTGTTGAAATTATCCACGTGACAACATTCCCCCATTGTTAGCCGTTGAAAACTACCCACCACCCACAAGACACATGGGCAAAGGAGGTTGCCAGTTTTATGTCATTTTATTGACAGAGCCACCCAACATTTATGAGATGTCATTAGTATGTCAGACTTTGCTAGCCAATGGGGATGTAACGGTCATCACGCCACAGTCCCTGCCCTCAAACTTGATCCTATTCTATGAAAGACAAAGAAAGTAAAGGCACAATTTCAATTTCAAGTGCTCTGAGAGAAGTGAGATGGGATTCTCTGCAAGTACATAGGACCGGCAGCAATTAGCAAACGGTGTTAGGCAGGAGGACCTCTGCTATGTTACAGTGCTTCTCAGAGGGCTGGTTACAACAGGGTGACAAGCCCACAGTATTTCATGCAGTGAGCTGCCTTTAGGATGTGCCTTTAGGATTGTACTGTTATGGATAGATCACAGTACTATTAAGAGAATACCTTGTTAATTCCACATCAGATATGTAAATAGGAAGGAAGACACTCTTGGTTATTTTTTGGTCCATGTGGCATGAACCCAAAATAGAACAGTGGGGAAAGTTGGCCCTGCTAGGATATGGCAGACAGAGCAGTAGAGAAGGATGATATGGACAACATAAACAGAAAATTCGTATTGAGCACTAAAACATTTTACCAGTGTTACTGCACTTATTTCTCCCAACAAACCATTGAGGAAGGAGCTGTCATTATTCTTATTTCATTGGTGAATTACAGAGGCTCAAAGAGGTCAAGAACAGTAGTTTGCCTGGGATCCCACAGGTACCAAGTGGTGAGTGCAGAATTTGATCTCAGTTTGGTAGGGCTATGCTGAGAATTAAACACTTCCACACGTGGAGCTTGCTAGGATCAGTGCCAGGAACACAGTCAACACTAGATAATTGTTACTAGTGTTTTGAACACGCATAAATTTCCACTCTAGACCTCTTCCAAGAAAAAATTAAATGATTTTCCACTCCCTCCCCCCAAATAACCAACCTAACAGATTTTCAGCGATTATTGGCACTAATTATCCGCCTCTAAAGGTGAAAAATGAGACAAGAACTTGCCAGCTCCCCTGTCCAGCCAGGTACCAGGTCCAGACTCTCCCAGGAGCCCCAGCCAAGGATCTCCTGGGTTCATCTGCTCTTGGGCTGGATGTCTCAGTGTTCCCGAGGTTGGAAGCCTTTTCCCCAGTCACAATCCAGCAGGAGGGTGTGAGTCATCGGGGGTGACAGATAAGAACTGGTGAGCCAAACTTTCCCCTAGTGGTGTGAAGATGTGCACTAGCTGCCTCCTGGGGTAGGCAGACATCTATTTTCTTTCAAGAAAGCAGAACCTGTAGTTTTCATTATTTATTTCTAAGGTTTAAAATGGTTTGTGTTCCATTTTCTTTCACCTCTCTCACCATCCTGATTTTATAGGCCTTTGCCACCCAATGGGATTTTTAGAAGGTTGTTACAGTCACCAGCAGTGGGCCTGGACAGTGATCTAGAGACTTCTTTTTATTTTTACTGTTTCTCAGACAATGTACTTTCAAAAACTATACCTAAGATTGTCTTAGTACTGATGAATAAATGCTTTTAAATGCATTTTGCCCATCTTTCAACAAATCAAGCCTGGGATGTCTCAAAAAGAAGATGAAAAATAACATGAGAATCTGTCATTCATGTGGTCTTTAAAATAAGAAAAATAAGCAGATATTTTTGTGTCATTTCTTTGAGGAACTCAAAGTAACAATTACTGCAGTGAAGTAATTAATGGAGAAATGTTATCAGGAACTTTGTTTTCTCATAGGGCACAAACATGGAGGGGAAAAGTGATTTGCTTGTTCAGAACACACAACGTGGCCATAAAGACATCACAATTAGTCAATGTAATAACAACGGCCTGGATCATGTAGTGACTCAAATAAAACAAAGCAAACCATCAGTCTCAAATGACTGCCTTTTATGGGACAAAAAGCTCTCAGGCTTGCCAGAGCTCACACCACTTCTCCCTGAGATGGGGTAAAGTCTTAATTGTCATTCCTGGTCTTTACTTGGCTTGCCATACCCAGTTTTGTTAGTAACCTGGAAATAAGTATACAAACATAGGTGTGTTGGGCAGCTTTGTGTAATTGTGACCAAATGTCGGGGAGATATATCTTAAAGGAGAAAAGGTTTATTTTGGTTCACTATTTTGGAGGTTTCAGTCCACGGTCAGCTGGTTCCATCACTTTGGGTCTGAAGTAAAGCAGAATATCATGGCGGCAGCAGCATGTGGAAGGTTGCTCACAAGTGAAGAGAGAAAGAGGAAGGAACCAGGCACCCCCAAGGGCACACCCCCAAGGACTTATTCCTTTCCACTAGATCCCAACTCCCAGTTCCTGTCATCTCTTAACAGCCATCAAATTCAGAACCCACCAATGGATTAACTCATCTATGACATCAGCAGTCTTGTGGCCCAATTACTTCCTGAAAGGTCATTAGTTGGCCACCAGATCTTCAGCATATGGCTTTGGGGGGACAATTTAGACACAAATCATAACAATAGGTGTTGCTCAGATCCTTGAGACAAGGTGCATGGGACCCAGGCAGGACAAAGGGAGTTAAAGATGAGAGATGCTAACAGGAAGGCTGCTTGGGAGAGATGGACTTGAACTTGGCCTTGGAAGGGGATGACTGACAAAGTGGAGAGGGCCATGAAAGGTGACAGAGAAGGCCTGGGCTGTGACTCCACTAAATAAAGGAATTGACACAGTGAGGCTGGGCTGGGGATGTCTTCCAATTTTACTTGTCTCTGGCCCTGGTCTTTGGACAATCTCTTATCCTGACTTTGATTTCCTACAATACAGAATTTTGACTGATAATAAATAATTGTCTAAAAACACACCACCCCGTATGTAAAAACAGTGGAAATGGCCACCTATTTGGCCTCAAGAAGCTGTACCATCTTTGACCTGGATTGACAGAGAAAGCCCTCCATAGCATTTCAAGAATGAATGTACGAGGTTCAAGGTGGACCTGGGCAGCCTCAGCCAAGGCTTCTAGGATTCTCTTCCTGGGTGTCCCACAGATTTCCTTTTTGACCTTGGCATAACCACTTTGTTGCCTCAGGTCTCCATCTGCAAACAGTAACTAATGAGTGACACCTACCCACAGGGTGTGGGTGGATTAATTAGTTAATGTTTGTCAAGAGCTTTGAAGATCTGAGCTCTACCTGCAGGAAAAGCCTTTTATTTCTGTTCCTGAGAAGTCAACTTCTTCAGAAGAGGCTGCTCTCCATCTGATGGTATATCTTCCCTGCATTTTCATCTGTCAGAAGAAAGGGGCTTGTTTCATTAGCAGGCAGCGCTTTCTAGAAACAGCCTGTGTGAATTAGCAAAGAGGCTGCAACTCTCCAAGTATTATTATTGTTTGTCTTTTTCCTTGGCTGACATTTGCAGTCTGCTGCAAGACACAAATTCCTCAAGGATAGATGTATTGGGGTAGGAAGGAGCTAAATGGGACAGTGACAAGTCACTATGGATTTCTGCTGATATTGAAATGTAAAATCTGGTCAGAAGCATCTGTAAAGATCATCAGGGCAAAATGGTAGCAGCGAGAGAGCGGGCCTGGAGGCCTTTCCAATTTGTGTTTCTATTTTCCTAACTCAGAAACTGGGGAGATAGTCCTGACCTGTCCCTTTGTTTCCCTGGCATGGGGTATGGGCCAGGGAAGTCACTTGTCTGTTGGAGATGGAGTTCTCTGTTTCCTGGATTGTCTCCTTGGAGTGGTAGCCGATGAGTTTTTACCACTTTGCCATTTATTTTGCTGGCTTGTTCAGAGGCTGTCTCTCGCTGGCCCCGTGGGCTCCATGAGAGCAGGCACCTCGTCTGCCTTACTCACTATGGTGTTTCAGTGTCTGGACTGGTCTGGGCATAGTAGCTGGTCAAAAAGTAGTTACTGAGTGGGTTACTGCCTGGTCTCTATGTGACCACTCCAGCGACAAGGTCCCGTCCAGAAGAGGAGGGCGTTTCCCTATCTGAAGTTTTGTGAGTTGGAGCATCAACTCACAAAAATATCAACTCAAGATATATTCAAATCCTAACCCTGATACCTGTGAATGAGACCTTATTTGGAAATAGGGTCTTTGGTAGATGTAATCAAATTAAGATGAGGTCATACTAGATGGGTTAGGTGGGCCTTCAGTCTAACATAACTGGTGACTTTATAAGAAGAAGGAGAGCCAGGTGTGTTGGTGCACACCTGTAATCCCAGCTACCTGAGAGGTGGAGATAGGAGGGTCTTAGTCTGAGGCCAGCCCAGGCAAAAACTGAGAGACTATGCAAAAAGCAAGCTGACAGCAAAAGAGCTAGCTGTGGGTCCAGTATCTAGCAAGTGCAAGGGCCTGAGTTCAAACACCAGTACACCCTAGAAAAGAGAAGTTTGTACGTAGAGACAAACTCTCAGGGGAGAGTGCCTCCTGGAGACAAAGGCAGAGACTGGAGTGGTACATGTATAAACGAAGGGATCCCAAGGATTGCCAGCGACTATCAGAAGCCAGAAGAGGCAGGGAGAGGTCCTTCCCTAGAGTCACTAGAGGAACCTGCCATGCGACATCTTCATTTCAAACATCTAGCTTCGAACACGGAGAGAAAAAACTCTTGTTTTAAGTCATCCCCAGTTTGCAGTACCTTGTTGCGACTGCCCTAGAAGACTCATACCTGATCACAGAGTAACAAGAAGCCCTCTGGGGATGAGATGGGAAGGCTTGTTCACCTGTGCTCAGAAGCTCAGTCAACGATGGCCTCTACTTCAGACCAATCCCAGAAGACTGGCCAGAGAGTAACAGATGTGTCTAGAAAGGGAGGGAAGTGTGTGGAATTTACCAAGGCTTTCCCTCTGTGCCAGCGTACCAGGGATCCTTGCTGGTCTGTCTGTCCACCTGGAGTCCTCCTTGTTCCTGGAGGCATTTCTCCTGGGGTTGGCTTTACTCAGGTGTGTTCACTGCCACAGATATATCAGCTATTCGCTGATTGCCCTTCATGGGGAAGCTTTAAGTTCTTACCTTGTGTGCATGGTGTTTTCTGTTTCCAGTGAGACCAGTAGGTCTGCTCTGAGCACGGGGATCTGCATGTCAGATTTGAGGACATCTCCCCGCCCGGTTAGTGATTTAATCAGAAAGGCTCCAAGAATCAGCTGAAGTGGCACAGACATTGTTCTGAAGTACACTCCTTATACACAAGGAATAGTTGGAAATTCAATTCTGATAGAGATGAAAGGTCAGTGGTCCTGGGTTCTGAGTTTTATCTCCTTAAGGAGGGCTCCACCCCCCTGGAGCAGCGATTTTTGATCTCACTGAGGTGTAGACCTGTGAGAAGCTGACCATGTTATGGAGTCTTTCTCCGAGAGGCTAGCATCCACACAACATAAGAATGACACCTCTAGGGCACTGGACTGCAAATTAGGAACCTGTGCTCTGCCCTGGCTGGATCATTTTCTCCCTCATTCCTGTTGGTTAAAGGGGAAGCTACTTGACCCTTCCTTCCAGTGACTTCTTTTCATTGATCAGAAAAAGATTAAAATCGACCTCCAACACTTCTTCTTCCATACCAGTGAAAACAGTTCTGAGCTTACTGTTCAGTGGCCCTGGTTGAATTTGTTCTCAGTGGCTATGTCACCATGTCCGTTCCTCTCCCTCAACCTCAGATTCTCCACAGCTATAAAGTATGGCTCACACTAGCACTGAAGGGGAAAATCATGTAAGACACACACCTGGCGTTTAAGCTGTGGAGGTGATGAGCCCAGGAAGGGCTTGTGACCTTGGCCTTGCTAAGTATTTGTCAATAGATCTGAGGAACTTAGTCTACTACCTCTGTCATTTCCTCTCCCTCTGTAACCTCGCCCCTAGCCTCAGCTCAGACAGAGCTTACTGTCATTCTGGGGTTTGTTTTGACAGGGCCAGTCTGGCTGTCCTTGTGGTGTTTTCCTCTGTCTGTGACCAAGATCCCGAAGTCATGGCACTGCCTTCCACAGTACATGTGCAAGTCAGGGTGTGAGGACTTCTTTAGCTTTGCTAAGGGTGAGGATATCATGGGCAGGAGCAACTGAGTTCTAGAGACAGTCCTGGAAGGCCTTGGCCAGTTCCGCAGGACGTGTCCTGTCGGGCTCTGTGGGGTTTTCAGATCTGTGGACCTTGTGATGGTTTTGGAGTAGCAGCCTCGAAAGGGATAACTGTGGCCAATTTATTGGTCCCTTGTCAGTGACTGCTGAAAGTGAGTCCTGCAGACCTAGCTTTTCACTTTGGGATCTGTCCTGAGCAAACACAGAGAATGTCAGATTGGTGCATGTTCTACCATGATGTATCCTGCTTCAGTGTGACATAAAGTGAGTCCAGCAGGCACCTCTAGAAGCAAGAGCCATCCTCTGCCTGACAGCACTGGAGGACATTACTCACCTGAGTCATGGTGGCAAACCCCAGCTGGATCCTCACCCTGACAGAGACAATGTGGTGGGCTTTTAGAAGACTTTCTAAATTCCCATTGTCTGAAATGACTTGTCCTGCCCCTCTCCTGCTCTCCCCACATAGCCAGCCAATAATCTCACCACAGACTCTATTGAGAAGAGGTAGCAGATGTGAACCCCCCCCCCCCGTCTTCCCACCCCTGTCTGTCTGCACACTTGCCCTCCTGCTCCTCCTCCACTTACTCTTTTCTCCATGTGCTCGTTCCTCCCCTCAAAGGCCAGTCCCTCCTCTTGGATCCAAACAGCATGCTCTGATACCTCTTTAGGCCATTCCTTTTCTTCACTTCTTCTCACTGTCGTCTGCTCTCTGTGGAGCCATTCCCGTCAGCTTCGCACCGACAAGAACGACTCCTTCCCATATGGACCTCTTCTCAAATTTTCCCCAGTCCTTTGCTTTCCTTTAAAGCTCATATTCTCTAAAGAATTCATTTGTACCCCGTCTCCTCTTCCTCATTTTGGTTCACTCCTAAGTCCACCCCCAAATGGCCTTTGCTCCTGCCATTCCACTGAATTTGCTTGTCAAGGTCATCCATGACCTCTGCATTTCTAGCTGTAAAGGACTTTTCTCTCTGTGTCCCTCAGATCTGTGGCACCTGGGCACTCAGGGCCCTGCACACACATAGTTTGCCCCTTCCTCATGAGCCTTATTTCAGTCATCTTTCTGAATGCCCATGCCCTAGCTAGGTCTAAATGCTACTGTGCTTAGAGGCTGTCCTCAGACCTCCTCTCTTCCCCTAAACACTGTCTTCATAAAAGACCTTATCCCACAGCTTGAAAGAGCATCTGTAGATGAACAAATCACAGATTTTCACATCTATTCTGAGCTCTAGACTCAGTTATCCAACTGGCTACTCACTTTCTCCATTAGCAAATGTCAAATTTAATACATCTAAAACTGAACCCTTCAGTCCTCCAAGCCCCTACTGTGTTCGTCAGTATCTTGTCACTGTGACAAAGTACCTGAGAAACCAACTTAAGGGGAGAAGGGTTTAGTTTGGTTCATGGTTTCAGAAGTTTCAGACCATCGTCAGCTGGCTTCTGGGCCATGCAGAGGCAGAACATCATGGAGGCAAGAGTCTGTGATGGAAGCTGCTTACCTCATGATGGCCAGGAAGCAAAAATAAATAACAGGAAGGAGCCAGGGCCAAGACACCCTTCAAAGGCATGCCCCCAGTGAGCCATTTCCTCCAATTGGTCTCTACCCCCTCTCAATAGTGCATTCAAAATTTAATCCATCAGTGGATTAAACCATTCATTGTCAGAGCCCTCAAGATCTAATTACTCTGGGTCCCTTATAAACACAGCCAGAGGCATGCTTTACTAATCTTCTGGGCATCTCCATCACATCCACTCAGGCCTCCCTACCTGTAGGCAGCACCATTATTCCCATGGTGCCTGAGTCAGAAGCCTGGGGATCAGCCTTGACTTCTCCTGTCTCTCACCCCCCTCACACTGAGTGCGCTGGAAATGATTCTGCCTGCAGAATGGATACCAAAGCACCATGATGTCCCCATCCAGGTCACCACCTTCTTTTGCCTATATTAATGCAATAGCCTCCTAACTAGCCTCCCAGGGCCACACTGGCTTTCCTAGACTCCGCGCAGTAGACTCCATCATTTTCACTGCTCAAAATGCTTTGATGGATGTCTAGTTCACTTGGAACGAAACCTCCACTCCAGCTGTTCTGCTATGTGGCTGTCTGCCTGTAGCTACCCCTGGGACGTCCCTCCTTGCTCACTCTCCTTTACTACACTTCAGCCACACTGCTTTTTTTCTTTCAGATCTTCTCACATGCGATTCCTTCTTCCTGGAAAGTACTTCTTGCAGTTTCTTGGGAGACTGGCTCCTTCTCATGCTCTTTTCCAGAAAGCCTTTTCTGGCTACTTTCTTTAATGGAGCTTCTTGCCTCTGTTGTTTGTCCATTATGGCAAATAATGATTACATTGCAAAATTGTTCTTCATGGTTAATTTGGCTATAGCTTCCCCCAGCCAATACATTCTTAGACTGCAAACTGCATGAGCACAGGAGGCATATCTTTCATTCCCAGCACCTAATACAGTGCCTGACACTTAGTAGGCACTAAAAATATTTGTTCAATCAGTGAAGTGTTATGGCTTTGTGCCCTTAAGATCAATGGTCACATGAGTCTCTTGTCTTCTGCTCATAGTTGTATAAACAGGAATAGAAGCCTCTCATATGGTGAAAAAAAGTAATTTTTATTTCTCAGTGGTAATAATTTCCTTGAATTTGTCAATAGACAGAGTATACTGTTGAAACAAAAGTACTGTTTGGATAATTCCAGCCTAAAAAAACTCATAGGTGGTCCTTGCAAGTATTCTGAGAGTACAGGGAAGAGCTGGTAACAAATTCTTGTAGCATTTCACTTAGAACTTCACTTGAAGAGGCTCCCTCAGACAGGATAGAAAGAGGAAGGAAGACTAAATTCTCCAAAAATGGCAGGTGATGAATCCAAATTTCCTTTCTAAAAGGTCACCACCTCCCACAATTGAAAAACTAATGATCAAAGTAGACTTGTGGGGGTGAGGTCCAGTAGCAAGAGGAATGAGCAGTAAAGACTTCTCTTAAATGTGGGTGGTGGTGGTGATGGGGGACCAGTTTAGACACTGAACCAGACAGTGCAAAAAGTACCTTATGAAATGAATTTTTAATTCAAGAGAAACAGCCATGGCTTCTGCCTGTCTTACTTTTTCTATCTCCTCTTGTTACTACTACTAGATTGTTTCTGTTTCTTGTGCCCTGAGGCTTTTCTTGTTTCCTATCATTTGAATTTAGAAGTTTTTTCTCCAGCCCCTCTCCCACCTCCTCTTTGCTGTTCTAGGTGCTTCACCAACATCTTCCATCTGTGACCATCTACTGAAGATCCAGAGATACCCCAAGTTCTTGTTCAGTGTACTCAGGAGGGTAATGCTCTTATGTAACCCAGGATTTACAGGACACGCTGATCTCAGGGTCCCCATGAGCATATTCCCACACTGTCTGGGATGCAGCAATTAGAGGCTGCGGTTTCCAGGTTATCCTGGGGAAAATCAAGCGCGTGGAGTGATTTTTGTGAGGATCAGTGCCAATTATTCCAAATCAATTCTAAACTCTCTTTGCTCACTAACTAGTCTAGTCCTCAACTTTTTTGTTCCACTAGAAGTTGTAAAGGAAGTTGGATAAGATGTTCTTATTAAGAAAAGAAAGGTTCTGAAGGGCAGTGCATATCGACAGAGTGGGTTTTTCCATATGGACATTTTTGCTCTTTGCACAAGTCCCATGTGTGCTTTAATCAAGACTAGGTAGGTTGCTAGAAATCAGAGTGTGAGTTTCCTTTAATCAGTGGTTACGTATCTTACTATAATGGTGGATACGTGGTTACATATGTGTCAAAACTGTAGAATGTGCAATACAAAGACAGAACTCCAATGTCAACTGTGGACTTCAGTTAATAACAATGTAGCAACATTAGTTCATCAATTTTAATGAAAGAGCCACTAACGCAGGATGTCAGTAACAGGGAAAATTATCCAGGGGCGATAATAAGGCAACTCTGTACTTTTTACTCAAAATTCTTTGATAAATCTAAGCCTATTGTAAAAGAAAAATATATTTAATTTAAAAGTACAAAGTAGTTTATGATCCTTTTGGTTTAAAGATCTTCAATGATATCAAAGATTATTCTACTGAACTAATTATGAGCAGTCTGAAAACACAGCGATAGTGAACCAGGAAGAGGCAGGTGCTGATGGACACTTGGGCTTCTGTGTCCGCGTCACACTGGACACATTCTCCTCTCTCCCTCTCCTGATTCCAACTCTATACAGCATTCAAAGCCCACTTCAGTACTGTCTGCTTTGTCAGGACCTCCAACTCTCCACCTGGAAGTCAGTTCTGTCACTCCTGAATGCACGTGGTAATTTTCTGGGATGTCCCCAGGCTGCACATGCTGAACACAGGCCTCTCCTTTAGCTGCTGGAAGGTACTGGGGTTGTTTTTCCTGACTGGCTTGATTCCCCCACCCCCCATCATCTTTGTTATGGACCCCAGGGACCCTACAAATAGTACTTGGGTTTTTCCTTCTTGTCTGCTGGTAAGACTGAAGGGTTTTCCTGCTGGCTAATACCTTGTTAATTTTGCTTGACTATGTTCCACCCATTTGAGGATCTTGCTGAAAGGTCCTGAAAATATGACCTCTTGCTTGCTGTGGGCCCTGACGTTCCACTCAAGCTGACCTCTGCAAGTGGCACTTGCTCAAAAAAAGATCATGGAGTCAAAAGACCAGTTTTCAAGCATCCAACCACGTAAGAGGTGGGAGTCGTTCAGGGGCCCCACTACAGCCATAATAGGAACAGCAGGCGCAGCCCGGCTCACAGTAAGTCCTGTATCAGCGAAGGGATGTTTTCTATAGAGGAACTGTAATCTACTGCAGCTTGGAGGTGAGTGCTCCTGTCTGGGGCAGAGGATGAGAGCCTGAGACATGGGCAGAGCAGGGGACTGAGTAGCGCCAAGGGGACCAAGACAGCTTAAATGAAACCAGAAAGTTGTAGAACCTGCCAGGAAACTCGCTTGCAACAGTACCAGTCTGTACTGACATGAACTTTGAAATAAATGGCTGATGAGAAAATCACACTTCTCATCAAGTTTTTTGTGCTTGTGTGTGTGTGTGTGTGTGTGTGTGAATAATATCAGTAGGCGAGGCTGTGCTCACCCGAAGCTCTGCTCCTTGCCGGGGCGTGCAGACACCTGTGCCAAGGCGGTTCTGCTGCTTCTGGGCTGGTTCTTGGGGCAGGTGAGACGCGTGGACCTCTGGCTCAGGGAGCTTCACTTCCGATCCATTCATGTCCCTGGCAGCACCCTATCTGTCCCGACCTAGGCGTCTTGGGTGGCAAGATCTGGGATCCTTTCCAGCTTTGTCCCTCACAGCACCTGCACCTTTCCTGCTTGCGGGTCTGGCCCTGCGCGCATTCTTGACCTGTGTTTTCTCCTCCAAGATACAGAAGAGAGGGAAATTGGGGGGGGGGGACATCCTGAGAAAGAACCTTCAAAATACTGAAAAAATACCGAAAAAATGCTGGCGGTGCAATTCATAGAAAGCGGAACTTGGTCTGGCAGTGACCCCGCAGCCAGGCTTTGGCTCTGGGTGGAGGAGACAGGTGATGGCAGGAAGAGCGGCCTGTGACCCGACCATCCGAGACCAGGACAAGCAGCAGGAGCTGGTAGCAGAGTATGGCCCATTTTGCAACCAACATGGACTTTAGGGCGGGAGAAGAAAAGGATGAAACCTAAATCGGAAGTGAAGATGTTTGGGAAAGCTATGAGCTCCAGCGTTTTATTGTAAATTCAGAATCAAGGTGGGGGGAGGGGCATGCATTTTACCAGTTTCAAACCTCACATGCAACATTGGCGACAGCTGGCTCATCAGAAAGGGACAGTCCTAGTACTTTTCTGAGAAATGTACCCTCAGTCAGATCTGAACTGCGGAACACAGAAGCAGCTCAAAACTTCTTTCTCATTCATCTTCATTTATACACAGACAGTGAAGCGGTTTGGATGTTATTTTGAGAGTGTCTCTCTAACCAAAAATTTATTACTGATGGCAAATATTTTAGGGCATAGTTATATATATGTCTTTCTGAGAGTTGGACACAAGCCATTTCTTGAAAATAAAAAAAGAATATAAAAAAAGAAAATAAAAAAAGAAAAAAAGAAAAAAAATGCTCCCTCTGCTCCTCAGAGGAGTGACATGTCCCCTTGTCTTGTTTCCACAATGCTTAGCTGTGTCATAGCAAATGTCAATAGTGAATCAGTTGTCCCTTTGAATGTTTCAAATGTGACTTTTAATTAAGCATATTAACCTGATGTATCATCATTTGAGCAGTAACTAAAATAAGATTATATGCGTTTTAAACTTTTGGATGCCTGTGGAACATGAAAAGCACTTTATGAAGCTTGCATTAATGTATATTTCATTATAATGTAATTTTATATTAGATATTCCACTTACGCATTAGAGCCAAAATAGTTTCTGCTCTGTAGCAATGATGATTTAAATGAGTAAATCACAAGGAATTGAGAGAGCTTAACACTTTGTGAATCTCAGCATTTCTGTGCTTGTAAAGAATTACGAATATACACACTTTTTAAAAAAAATGAAGGGTAGGAATGCGAGACAGGTCCTGTTTGGGGGGGGTGGATTTTAGTGGAAGGGGGTGGGTGAACAGAGAGGGAAAAGGAGGGTGAATTTGGTCAATGTATGCCATGTACTTATGTGAAAATAGAACAATGAACCCTGTTGCAATGGTTTTAAATAGGGGCGAGGGGAGTAAGGGAGAATGATGGTGGGGGGAACCTAACTGAGGTACATTGTAAGCATATATGGAAATGTCATGATGAAACCCCCATGCACAACCAATGAATGCTATTAAGTGTTTAAAAAGGGAATTCCTTGAAGCCAGAATCTCACCTGCAGTAAACATAGTCCAGCATTTAGGTTTCAGTTGGGATGGAGTGAGGAAGGATAGATATGACCATTCTTCTGCACAAATTAACCAATTCGAAACCATCCTAAGTGATTTTTCCTTTACTCCACACATAGCAGGTGGTGGGTTTTGACACACTGAGCAGGCAGTAAGGCCGCATCACTTGGGAGAGACTTGTGAGGGGCTGATGGGTTGCTTGATACACAGATAAGAGCACGTGCGACGTCATTGCATAAAGAAAACCTGGAATCTAGATGCGTGGTGCTCTGCAGGGCTGCCTTAAAGCATCCCATGCACTATTACGAATAGACCTGTTACGATTTTTATAGTTTCCTGAGTTATTTTTGAGTCAGTGCTAGCATTCAATTATTTCCTGTTGAATACAGAACAAAACAGGCCTAAAGACTGAAAGGAAAAGCAGCTGTGGGGAGCAGTCTCTCCAGATGGAAGTTTTCTGGCAGATTGTGATTTGTGACTCAGAATGAGCCCAGATTATTGTGCCATATGGGTGGCAGCAGAGTCCAGAGACACTGATTCAGTCACTTGGCAGATTCTTCCTGAACTCCTACTATGTGTTGTTGGTTATCACTAGGCACTGGGGAATGGGTAAATGATCAGGTTTGCAACCAAGGAATCTACTCATGTTCATTCATTCATTCATTCATTCACTCATTCATTCATTTGTTGGGCATCAGTGATTTGCATTCTATATTAGAAGCATGCAAACATGGAGTAAGTTACCATATGGTGTGACAAAGTCAGTTACAAAGATAGGGAAGAATGCTCTGCAGTTTAGAAGTGGAGGGAGAGAGAATAATTATATTTGGGGCAGTCAGAAATCTGCAGAGAAAGGGTGACATTCAAGCTGAATTTGAAGTAGGATTAGGAGAGTATTGGGAAGAAGGAAGGGTAAGGGTATTCTAGGCAAAAGGCCTGGTGTGAACTAAGTTGTTGAGTTAAGGATTCATGCTTGGGAGGAAAAATAAGATAATAAGAAGTTGTGGGTATGTTTTTAGGATCTTGGGCAGGAAAGGCAGCTAGCAAAATAACCTGTGCAGGATCTTCTGTGTCATGTCAGAACTTTGGCTATTTCTCTAGGCTAGGAATGGCAAATCCCAGAGCTCCCTCATTTCTATCCTTATGGCAGATGTCCCCAGTCTGGCATGATCGGTGTTCTTTTGTGCTGGGCCCCGGCCAACTCTCAGAATCCTCTACACAGTGTTTTAAGAAGCTACATCAACTTACTGGAATTGGTGCATAGGAAAAGTATAGTTACTATCTTTGCTATACAGGCAAAAGAAGTTAAGGTTTAGGCAACTGTCAAGGCCACTTTTGATCTCAAGGGAGATTACGTGGTTCAGCACCTTTGAATGAGCTGGAGTGGGGAAAGTCATGGAATAGGACCAGGAACAGGGAAGTGATTAATCGTTTAAGTCACTGGTTCTCAACTTGGATGCACATTGCAGAATCTGGGGTGCTTGTTAAAAAATGTTACACTGAGATTCTACCCCAGACTAATTTATCCACAATGAAAACAAAATAAAACCAAAACCAAGTGGTTCCGTGTATGCTCATGGGTTGAGATCTATTTGTCTGGGTTGCTGATAATGAAAACATTTATTTATTTACTAAGCAGAAAAGGTTTTCTCTTCTTTGATATGGATTTCAAGAGGAGAGAGAATGACTTAAGGAAGACAGGAAACAATTTGCCCCTATTTGGCCTTCACTCATGCAGTGCTACTGAAAATGACTGCTTTGTGGTTGTTTTCTTTGTGTCTGCTGACTTGGGTATAGACGTGTCTTTCATTTAGTCTCCCACATTAACCTCTGAATATGTATCTATTATCCCCAGTAAACAGATGAGCTGACCAACCGTCAGAGACATTTAAGTAACTTGCTTAAGATCACAGGGCAATTAACTGGTGCCACCTACGATTGGCAACACACCTACTGTAGCGTTTTGTGGAAATGTGAGGATTTCTTCCAGGGTTAAGTCAAGGTCATTTTCACCCATCAGGAACTATGCTTTCACTTTGTGTTCCTATTGTCTCAAATTCTCATCCTCTGCACATCACACCTACCCTGATAGAAATCCTAATGAAGAAAACATGCCTATCTCCAGTACAAAGACACCCTCCTCCCCCAAACGAGGAGGGTCTCATTCATTCTCTTTAAAGTGCTTTCACAAATGTCTATAAAAATTGGATTATTTTCCCCAATTATTACTTATCAACCAAATAATGCTCTATGGCTGCCTAATTATCTGGATTATTTCAGAAGTAGTAAGCAGGAAATTAGTAGTTGTGGTAGTGTTCTTGTTTTGTCTGAAACTTCCATTCTAGAATCTGTCTACACGACTAAAGCCGCTGTAATAGCTAGCACCCGTGATGTGCATTTAATTTGACATCCTGGATCTCATCTATAAGCCAGCAGGATGCTTCCTGATCTGTGTGATAGGCTGTGGAGCTTGGACTTCAGGAGAGGTGGGCTCCTGCAGCTAGGTGAGTCCCAGGGCCTGCCTTAAAGATAAAGGATGTCAGAAACTGAGCACACGAGAGAAGGAAGAATTTCTAATTCTGAATCTCATGTTTTCAGTGATCAGATCATTTTAATTCCTAGCAATGGAGTCAAGTAAGGGGAATTTTGTTTATTTGTGATGGCCTACTCTCCTACAAATCATAGCATTTCACTAGCACCTGCACTTTTACTTATCAGTGGGGAAACCACCCAGGACCTTGGCTTTTCAGATGGGCTCTATCCAGGATTCCTTAGAAGGGGAGGGGCCCTTCGTGGATGTCATGGGGAACAGAAAAAGATGGAGGAGAAGGGTGAACTCATGCTCTAGGATTTCTATCCCATCTTCAAGCAGAGTGGGTTTGCTTTATTAATTTTATATCTGAAAAAAGAATCTGTTACAATTGGTGTTAAGAGATAAGAGAAATCTCTAGGAAAATATTTACATATGTCAATCAATTGAACTTCTTATTATTTTAATTATTGGGAAACCCAATTTTGATCCTATACACGTCTTGAAAAAGTGGCATGAGCATAGCAGAAAAGCATTGTCACAAAGACCATGAACTTGACTCTTAGGAGAGGACTGGGTCCACTTGTAGCCCCTTATAACATGGTCAGAGGACTTAAACTGGGTTTTAAGACAAGATTTCTGATTGAATAATCCTGGTTCCTCGATTTCAAGAAGCAATGTAGATTAGAAAAGCCTGATGGAAGTAGGCATGCTGAAATGCAGCACAGGTCGCAAGGGGAGAAGTGAGTCAAGACTTAGTCACTCACTGCACTGCAGGGACAGTCTCATAGTGAGCGAGAGTGTGGACTCAGGAGTGCGGTAGATTTTGGTTCATGACCCAATTTCCCCTTTACTTGCTTTGTGACTTGGAGCCTCATTGTTCTCGTCTATAAAATGGGCAGAGTTTCAATACCTACCTCATTACATTATTGTGTCGATTAAATGGGTTTGTGTGTGTATAGTGTACTCAGATAAAAGGCCCAGCCACAGAAGCTCTACTATGGAGTGACTCAGGTCATTTTTTCTTTATAGAAGGAAAACTTCTTAAGGGATACCAGAACACTGTACCTTTATATTTTATATCCTAATTCATCATGATAACCCCAAATCATAAAAGATGTGGTAAACTATGGCTAAGAAGACAGAGTCTATGTGATACATTTCAGAAAACTTTACAAATAACTTCATGTTTAAGACAAAAACAACTTTTCAGGAATAAGGGAAGTTTCTTGATTCTTGTTACTTCTAATCAATGTAGTCATGGAAGTGCTAGTCAGATAAATTGCATTTCTATATATTGACACTGAACAAGCTTAAAAGGAATTAAGGAGCCAATCCCATGTATAATAATGTCAAGAAGAATAAAATACTTAGGAATAAACTTACCAAAGGAAATGACAGGCTTGTTCACTAAAAGCTATGAAAAGACTGATGAAAGAATTAAAGCAGACACACGTAATGGGAAGGACATCCTGTGATCATTGATTGGAAGACTAGAATTATGGAAACGTCCTTTCTACCCAAAGTGGCACACAGATTCAATGCCATCACCATCAAGATCCCAATGGTACTTTTCACAGAAATAGAAAAAAATTCTCAAAATTTATATGGAATTTCAAGGACCCTGAATCATTCTTGAAAAAGAAGAACAAAGCTGAAGACCTCATACTTCCTGATTTCAAACATATTACAAAGTTACAAAAATCAAAATAGTGTGGTACTAGCATAAGGACAAGTGGACCAGATTAAAGAACCTAGAAATACTGTCCTCTTCATGTGGTCAGATGATCTTCCACAAAGGACCATATAATGGGGACAAAGGACAGTCTCTTTAAAAATGGTGTTGTAAAACTGAACATCCATAGGCAAAAAAATGAGGTTAGAGTATCACCTTACAAAGTAAAGAAAAATCAATTCAAAATGCATCAAAGAGCTAAAACTGTAAGATTCCTAGAGGAAAACACAGGGGAGAGACATCATGACATTGGGCTTGGTGATTATTTCCTGGATGTGACACCAAAAACAATAAAAGAAAAGTAGACAAGTATCCTATATCAAACTTAAAAACTTCTTCACATCAAAGGAAACATAGAGTGAAAAAGTCACTACAGAATGGGAGAAAATATTTGCAAATCAATTGATAAGGGATTAATAGACAGAATATATAAAGAACCCCCACAAATTGACAAGAAAAATAAATTAGCCAGATTAAAAAAAAAATGGGCAAAGAACTTGAAGAGACACTTATTCAGAGAAGATATGCAAATGACTAACAAGTTTATGAACAGATTCTTAACATCACTAGTCATTAGAGAAATGCAAGTTTAGACTTCAATAAGACATCACGTCAATGAGGATACCCACTGTTAAAAAAAGCTCCCCTTGTCTGTTCATTTATTGGATTTGATCACTCACAAGTTGCCTACACTAGGTGAATGCAGCAAGGCAGCTCCTTCCTAGGACTTGGATTTTTCCAGGACTTTTCTGTCCATTTCCTGTAACAGAATCCCCAGGGGCACTGGTTAAACATCCAGATCTGCTGGTGGTACTGCAAGACTACCTGAATTCCAAAGTTTAGAGGCAAGCAGGCCTGTGAACTGAGCTCTAAATTCTGGATAATTCTGTACCTGAAGAGACTTTCAAAAGAAACCCTGATGAAGGTTCTTGGGAGAGAGAGTGGGAAGAAGAATCTCTAGTACGGCAACCTTGGCCCTTGGCCTGGCACATTCCTTTCTTTGTAGACACTTGCCCTCTTTGCTGATGTTGGAACATCTGCCTGCAGTCTTTGGAAGTCAGAGCTGATGGAAGCTTCTGGTCAGGGCCAGAGTAGAAGCAGTCTTGGCCCCATGAGGAGCCCCATGCTTTAAGCTAGTCTGTCCTTGAAGAAAAGGGTGAAAGAAGAAAGGGGATATTTGAATGGCAAGTAAGTGGTTTTTGCATATGTTAATATGGATATCCCTTTAAATAAAACACGCTCATGTATATTTGGAGAGATGTGAAATGTGTACTTGCACACAGGCTGAAGAACAGGCCCTGTTGTCATAGTGGTCTTGGATACTGTCAGGAAAGGAAAGAGGTCCATTTTGGCAATGTCCAAGTGTTATGGTTGTCGACCAGGTGTGCTTAAGTACATTTTAGGAAGCTTCGCCGTGAGTAAAGCTAAATCCTGCTTTCTGTAATGTTTCAGTTTGCACAAAGAATGCAGCAAAGGGGAGGGCATTGTAAACATTTTCGGTCCGATTTGATCTGTATGTTTTTTCTGTGTCAGACTGGAAATCCTGACAGGCAGACAGAGCGGTGTTATATTTAACACACACCTTTGTAAAGCCCAGGGAGAGAGAGGGAGGGTGGAGGAGAGAGAGTGGGAGTAAGGGAGACAGCAGCTAGGCAGCTCGGTTTAATCCTTTGTTTCTCATTAACTCTTTCCCAACCAAAACTGTGTGCACCGACCTTGGGATGTGCGTACATACATTTAAAAATAATTCATCAAGGATGGCAACACAGCTGATCACATGTCTGTGGTCTCATAGGTGTTTGTTTTTACATGGGCTGTCACCTGGGTAAGGAAAAGGATCAGAATGTTCCTGGGCAAACCCATGATCTTTATGTTAAAACCATCTAAACGCGGTCTGAGAATTGTGTACTTCGGCTTCCACGTTATGAATAATCGTGAATATGGCCGTGGCTCTTGGCACTTTATCCTTATAACAATGTATTTCTCTCTTTCAAAATATTAGAAAACAGAGATTTGAAAACATGACTTGCCCAGGTCACTCAGTTATTAAGTGAGAGAGTCAGAGATGTGAACCCATATCCACAACACGCCCACACCTTAAACTGAAAGAAACAACCTGGAAGAATGCTGTGTGACCCGAGATTCTCTCCAATCCTGTTCTCTACAAGGCTTTGCTGGCTTAGTAAGGAATTATAGCCAAGGAGTGGTTAAGAAAGGTGGAACCATTCAGATGCCGTAATTTGAATATCGATGTCCCCCACACAAGGCACTGTGTCAACTGACAGCCTGAAGGATGGAATTCTGGTTTTGCTGTGCCACTGCCTGCCACCAATGGTTTCCCTCTCAATCATCATCAGTAATTATTTGAGAGCTCCCTGGCGTTCGCCTGGCTCTGCCTCACGATCTCATTAGAACTCTGTCCTGGTGCGGGGCTCCTGTGTGGCTCCTTGGGACAGGGGCGCTCAAGCCTCCTTCCCTGCTGGTGTGTCTTGTCTGTCATCTTTCTCTTTCATAATTAATTGCAATTTGCACAGCTTCCTATGAGGTGAGCGGCTGGAGGGAGAGGCAGCTTCCAGCTCCCTTGCTCACCTGCACAGCTCAGGGTTTGGCTGAAGATTTTCTCTGCGTGCATCGCAGGCTGCTCATTTCTCACTCGGTGGAGAGCAGTGCTTTTCCCTCTACCTGTCTTTCCATGGTACCCACTCCTACATTGACAAACTACTCTGTTTCTTAACCTGAATAAATTACTCTCCAGATCCTTCTCGCTGATGTTCTTAAGGCCTTTCCCTCACATTCTGTTGTCACATCATTTAGAAAGGCTGGAGTGCCTGTCAAACAATAGTTGTTACAAAAGCAGATTGCTGAGTGTAGTGTGGAGGTATCAATAATCAGATACTCAGGTGATTCCTTTCCTACGCCAAACCCCAGCCTGGCGATTCACTTCTGATCCTCAGGTTCATGTGAACAAATGCTCAATTCACTGTTTTCTTATAATTATGAATTCAGTTCTAGGAATGACAGCTACTTCTGGAAAAGAGTGCTGCTGACTGAATTATGGGGTGCGCTACGTACAATTACAGCTTCCAAAAGGGTGTTGACTGACACGGAAAGAAATAGCCACCAAGTCAAAGATGAATACATAGAAGAAATCTCAAAAGCACTGAGCATAGGACACGCAAACTTTTTTGCATTGTGACATTGTAAACAAAATAATAAGGGATTTGGACTCATGGTTGATTAAATTCATGTTAGAAGCTTTCTGTACTGTTATATCCCCCTCAGTCTCCTGGGCACCCTTGCACATTGTTATCAGCCAACAAACCATAATTTCATGCTTGACTGGCCTAATATAGTCGTAGGTTCCAGATTCTGTGTACAGTCATGCTAGGCCACAGAACTGACGTGCAAAGCAAATAAATAATTCAGACGATGGGCAGCAGTCAAAGGACAGTGGCCACCAGCAACCTGAAATACAGCTGAGAGGTCTCCTTGGAACCCAGCAGGGCTTTTGCTGTCATCCAACCGAAGGGCTGATGATTTCCTGCTGATTCAACTTAACTGGACACTTACCAGAGCCCCTGCCTTGGCCAGGCACAGTGGAAGGCCTGCGGAACATAACGGGGAGCGCATAGGTACTAACGAGCAGCTGGAATTGCTCAATGGAAACCCAGGTGGTTCTCCATTGCAACCACTCAGTCGCTGGTGGAGGTTGTGAAGACACTCATAAAAAGGTTTCAGTTCCCGTCTTTGGCAACTTTCCCAGGGCTTCGTTTGCACTTTCTTCAAGATTTGTGCAGGACAACAGTGCACCTGCTTTACTTGTTCTCATCAACACAGAGTGGTAAACACTTGCCAAATGTCATCAGGGTTAGATGGGAGATGATATTTTGTGGTGGCTATTTTCTCTTATTGTTAATATTTTTAATGTGTTAATAACCACTGTGAACTCCCTGATGCCAGCATCTGGCATGTGAAATCAATGCTTATTGTTGACATGCATTTATTCTTGGCTAAAGTTGAGGTTTCAGTCTTGCCCAGTTTTGTCTTATGATTATAGACCACACCATGTTGTTTACATCTTTTATATTTGTTACTTCCCTCAGTTAATTATTCTTATTAATTTTTGATAAATTACATTGCTAAATTACTAAAATTTGTGAAATACACAAGTTTAAACAGACAGTCCTATTTATTAATTTCTTTTCAGAGTTCTTTAATTTTTTGCTCTGGTTTCCTCTGTGTTGACATCAAATACTCACCAATATTTTTCATAGGGGCTTTTTTTTTTTTTTTTTTTTTGGCAGTACCAGGGCGTGAACTCAGGACCTTGCACTTGCTGAGCAGGTGCTCTACCACTTGAGCCACACCCCAGGCCTCTTTTTTTTTAACTTGTTTTTCAGATAGGGGCTCCCCTTTGTCCCCAGGGCCAACCTCAGACTGCCATCCTCCTACCAGTGCCTCCCATCTAGCTGGATTATAGATTGTTGGTTTGAGATGAGCCCTGGCCTGCTTTGGATGGAGATCTTCCTACCTTCACCTCCTGAGTAACTGGGATTACAGGCATGAGTCACTTTGCCCAGCCCTGCTCAAGTCTTATCTGTGGTCAGTCAAGATTCTCTTAGGCCCAGAAACCTATCAGCAGGCACCTTTTCCTTTCCTCTTTTTAGGGTGACAATATAAATGGGTTGGTGTGAGGACTATAAAGAAGAAAGACTGGAATTTGTTGAAGTTTGTTTGTAGTCAGCATGAACGACTTTATTCGTTTCTGCATATTTTGGGTAGCTATGATCATCTGAACTTATGCACTTTTGCTGGTAGTAGAATCATAATTAAAGCTGAAAAGGATACTTAATTCTAAGAAAATTCTTTAAGAACAAAATTCTTTGGACTATCTCTCCCATTATCCTTTAGGTTGAAATGTCTGTCCAAATGCTTTTGGCACTTGCAATGATTTAATAAATTCTTCTTTTGGAGGCTGTCTCAGGGTGGCATTCATTTGGTATGATTAGGAGGCAATTTTCTTTAATTAGCATCTTTTTCACTGTTCTTAATGGTTCTATTGAGCAGGCCTAAAGGTGTGTAGTTCCTGGGAATTTTGGTCTTGAGAATGTGAGCTGGGATCAGTTTGGGAGTCTCTAGTGCCTGCAGTCTAAGGAATTCAGAGTAGGGTTTTAAAAAATATTAATCAATGCATAACTGGACTGAGTTGCAAGAATGGTAGATGATTTAGTCCAGGCCGTGGTTGTACATTGCACATTTTGATGAGGAATAAGGGGTATTGGAGGCTCCCTGCAATAGACATTGAGCTACACCGTGAATCAAGCCACACTCTTCAGGAGGTGACAAGTTACATGCTATAGTGATATGAGCAGGGGGAGCTGTGCAAAGTGATTGAGGAGGGATGATTGCATTAGCATCAGACACCAAATTGAGAATTAAAATTCCTCAGGAATTTTTGAACGCTGCTGAAATAAACTGAAAATGTATTCATTTACCAAAACCACTCCAGTAAGTAAATGCAGAAAGTGGTGTCATATTGAGTGCTAGGGATTGAACTCTGTCATAACTGAGACTTACTGTGCTATTTAGTATTGCAAGACCATCAGTTCTTCCTATTTTCCTACAGTGTTTGCTCACGTGGACTGGAAAAGAGCCAGATTTTGTGAAGCATGACGTTTATCCATGGTCTCTTGAAAGAGGACCAGGGAAGTGCCTTTGCATCATAGATACAGGAGTTTATTTGCAAAACAGACACAGGAAGCAGAGTGGCTCTGATCCCTTCCCAAGAGGAATCCACTTCTGCACGTAGGGTTGTGATATGGGGACTGTGTCCTGGGCAGGACCACACTCTCCTGTCACCTCATAGGACGCAGATGAAGGGAAGTGAGGAAACCACAGTTCTGAGGTTTGCACTGCATGCTTGAGTACTTTGCTGACCATCTTAGAAGCTGCTGGTGGATCCTTTCAGAAGAGATCTTCCAATGAAACAAATATCAGAGCTTCTGTATGACCCATGGTCAAGAATTTACTGAGTTAGAAGGTTCCTGATGAGGCCACTCATGAATGTATTACTTATGTGGTCCATGTCACCATCAGGCAACTGTGGATTTAAAGCACCCCATTCCATGCTGCTCTCCGTGGAGCAACTATAGAAGGCTCCACAAATTAAATAACCTTCAAGGCCAAACAGCTGCCAAAAACCAGAGTTTTCAAGATTAACTCGAGCAAGTTTTTAAAATCAGGCAATGTTTAAAGACCCACACCCCTGTGGACACCATAAAATATCACCTTATTTCAAAAGATTGAACAAACTGAAAATGGACTGCAAAAATTCTCACTGTGTGAACTGTTAGTCAGTCAGGTAGAGTATGGCGTGTCTGGAGCAGGATCAGCCTTGGCCACATGGGCAGACTCACGTCTCTTCTGAAAAGATGACTCCTTCTTTCTGTCTCACCAGTCTGGGAACAAATTGTCAAAGCAACCCTCAACCACTGGGTAATACAGTCCTCAAATACTAGTAATATAAAAATGACTGTAATAATATAAGTAATATCATTGCTGTCCATGACACCGGTTCTTTTACAGTTTCTCAAATCTGCACCAACCCTATTTCCCAGTCTTTATTCCTTTAGTTACCAGAATGACTGACATGGCACTTTAGACACCCAGACGAGGAGATAGTGTTCTGACCTTAATAGGTGGTTTGACTGTGTGGTGCAGGCCGTGGATGCAATCCTGGCAGAGGATTTGATGTTTCCCCTCGTGCTGTTTTTCTCTCTTTATTGTTTAGGAGACTGATTGTGTGTGTCATGTGTGTGACAGGAAATGTTAAATTCCTTTTGATTTTTCTTTTTGTGCTGCCAAGAGCAGGAGGACATTCTTTTAAAGTTCTTTTCTTTTACTAAGCAAAGTGTGAGAATGGAGGGTGAGAGTTAGTCAATTCTCAGAATAAGATGTTCTACCAAGATGTAAAGGGGGGGGGAGGCGGGAAGTAATTTTCAACAGCTAGGACAGAAAGTGCCACAAGCGGGAGTCGAAGAAATCAATGACACGGCTTCATTATGGCGTCTCGGATTCGGTAAAAAAACAACACTAGGGAGAGAAAACCTCAGGAGTCCCTATTGTGTCCTCCCCATATGAATTAAATGGTCTGCTGGAACTTTGAGGGCTCTGAGGGGAAGTGGACACCATTGGCTCTTCTGATCTCGTAGACAGGACGCACTCTTTGTCTGCTATCTGTATCTTTGAAATGGGTTCATCTAGGAGATTTATCCACATGGTGCCTTGCAAGCCTAATTCTAGGTCTCAGGAGTTCTCACGTTAGGAGTCTCTGTCTATGATCTGAGACTTGAGCAAGATACTCAGATGACTACGTGAGCAATGTTCTTTCTAAACTGACAGCCAGGTGTAGTGATCAGCGGTTGGAACAGCTTGCAAATTATGGCTGAAAGAATGGCTAACCCACGAAGCCCATGTAACTCCTGGAATAATTATGATTCTAGCTTTTGGGCTGGAAATTATTTAAATGAAAGATTATTTACAAAAGGAACAGCAGGGGAAGAATCGTGTAAATTAGCTTCATTAAATGGATGGATTTCATGCCAGTTTTCTCTGATGTCATCTGCTGCTCAGGTTAATAATTAGTCAAGCCCATTATTAACTGACAGGGGTGGGGTGTTGCTTTGTGTATTGGCAGAGGGAGGCCTGTTATTTGGGGAAGTGCCTGTGACAATGAGCTTTCAATATGGATACAAGAGTTTATTTGCAAAAATGCAACTTTCATTTTCCCAAAGAATTCAAAATCCTGATGCATTTATCTTCAAAGTTTCATGAGCCTGCGAAGTGTACAAATAATCAAAAGAGAATAGGGCAAAGCATTTGTTTAGTGCTTTCTGCTTAGAACGAAAGGTAATATTTTTAACTATATTAAGAGATGTCTCTTTTATAGGCCAAGTTTCTGACCTGCTTTTGAGAGGTCTAATGTGAAGATGCTCGTTCACCAGATTTGATGATCGCAATGTTAACCAGAATTCCACCATGTGTAAGAAATATATGTATCTAAGAAGGTGAGACATTGAGCCATATAGACTTTTTGAAGTTCTTGATACAGCTGGAAGTCCTTATGTGTCTCAATTCTGTGTAATCTAGTGACTCTGACCTTGAGACAACGAGAATGGTGCCCACTATTAATGGTGTTTCTGAGAAAACAAAATGTTTCCTGGCAAGTAATTGTTTTTTTTTTTTCTAAAAATGCTTGACCCTGTGCAGTATTTTACACTTACATCATTTCCTCACTTATAATTATTTCATGTTTTACTGTGTTGAAGGGGAAAAAAGTATTAAGTAGTTCTTTTATAAAAAGCACCCAAATGATAATAAGAATCATAATATTCTACAGTAGTTCCCTTGAGCGTAGATTCTGAAGAAATGCGCAAATGACGATTTACATAACATCTGGTTGTGGGGGAGGGTATCCGTTACTCTGGAGCTCTTTGTTTGAATAGCAGAATGGAGGGAGTACTGTGCTTAGTTTTGGATATGACTGTGATGTGTCTTTGGTACATGCAAGCAGAGATAAGAAGTCAGTTGCATTTAGGTGTCCAGGGATTGACTGAGGTATAAATGTATGATTCACCTGTTACCAAGTTATTTTAATCCAAGGATATAATGAAATCACCTAGGGGTAGATAATTTAGTAAAAAGGGAAGAGAGCATTGAATAGAACCTTAATTAACTCCAGTATTTAATGGACAAAGGAAGATGAGCTTGAAAATGATTGTCCAGAGAAGCAGGAAAAAACTCAAAAACAACACTATGTTAGGGAAGACAAGGGCAGGTGCAATCAGCAGTATCACACGCTCCAGAAAAGAATTGAAAAATACCAATCTGGTTTAATGACACAGTGGTCACTGTGGACCTAAAAAACTGCTTTAGCAAAGTGGCTGAGGGGAGAGCCAGGTAAGTGGGTGAGGAGTGAGTAGAAGGAGAGAGCAAATGTAGAGAGATGATATGATCAACTCTTCTGAGTTTACCTCTGAAAGGAAGGTGATAAAGGTGATGCAGATGGGTTGTGGAGTCACCACTTATGGGGTTGTTGTTAAATGCTTAAGATTTATGCATTTAAAAGTCATTTCAGGGGATTTGGTTGAGATGAAATGTAAGAAAAGATAAAGTGTAGAGGTAGATTGGCTTTGATGTTTGGTTGATTGATAGGAAGGGTTGCCACCCAACGTCTTCCATGTTTTCAATAAAGTAGGAGTAGGATCAGTTGTTGAGAGTGAGAAGAGAGGTTGGAGGGCTGGAGATTTCAGGAAAGTAGAAATAGGTTTGGAAAAGTAGTCAAAATGAAAAATGATGGTGGGATGTAGGATAATTGGGTCATATGGGTCAATTTGAAGTTGACGAAGAATAGTTTATAAGGAAACCAGTCCTCACATGTGTAACTCTCTTCACCAGGACTCATCTACTCAGAGATGGCTTCCCCCAAAACCAAGTGTTAGGCTTGGGGCTTTTCCAGATGGATGTAACAAAAAAGGTGATGGAATCTGGAATGTTTGAAGGGTGTTACTGAAGTCATGGAGCACGGGTTCACACCTGGACAAATAGGAAAGTGGACAAAGGATGGACCTTGGTGAACTGGGGCCTATTAGCTTGAAGAAGGATCTCATTTTATCATATGAACATATGTCACCTTTAATACAGGTGTCCATATAGAAGGAGGAAAAACACATCTTTTTTAAAGTTATAAATTGTTACAGCCACTGAATAAAAAGAATTTCTTTTTGATTAAGCTAAAGGGAAAAAGAGAATGAAGTCCAATTTGAACATCTCTTTCTCCCCTCAAATTTGTAGGAGGCCCAACCACAGACAAAATAAGTTCCAGACAAGCCCAGGCTTATATATGTTCTTATCTGAATATAGATTTCTCTCTATGTGCTGGTTGCAAATATCTCAGCATAATAAATTTATGGAAAAAAAGCTCTATCTTTTCACTTGACTAATGGTAAAGGAAGACAACTGCATATAATGAATTGTAGTCCAGATAAGGATGAAAGCAAGACAGGATAAAAATTATAATTTTACTCAAACGGGAACCTCATTTAATTTTTCCAGTACTCTCAGTGAAATAAAAGCTGAGCCTTTTAATTTTACATTATTTTTTTATTAAAATCATTGGATGATATGAAAAAGGAAAGAATAAAGCACTATGTAGAAAAAATAGCGAGGAAATGGATTTATAGTCAAACTTTACAAAATTTTTTCCCCTGACTCATCAATTTCCTTCATCAAATAATAAGTTCGGTCACAGTTAAGGGCAGGTCTACCCTTTCTTCTTTTTCCAGAAAGGAATATGACTAGTTATTTCAGAGAAGCAAATGAAAGGAAATGGAATTTTCTTTGTCACCAAGAAAATCTCAAATAAACAAAAAGCACCAAACAATTCAAAGACCTGAAGTTGGGTCTGGGAGGAGACACACATTGAAGCAGTGGGCTCGAACCCCAGGATGTGCTGATGAATGAACCTTGGGATGATGGTTCAGGTTTTTCTCAGCAAGGAACAGCCAAGCTGTTTTAAAAATCATATTGAATTTGTCTGTGTGCTGGCTCAGTGGTCTTCAAGCATAGCAACCAGTCACTTATGGCTTTAATAGAGAAGGGGCCTTATGTATGACTTAATCATATATTCAACTAAGTGTTGTTAAGGAGCAAGAATAGTTTTCATTAGCAAAGGGAGTGACGAGAAAGATGGAAGGGGAAACCAAGAAGATTGTTCAAAGGAAACAGGTAAGTGAAGAAATGAGAATAAAATTAAAACTTTCCCAAAGAGAATTTGTCATAAGGAAATGCAGCTATTTCTGGCTTCATGGGAAGTCCAACAGAAAATACATTTATTTGTGGTCCAGAGTTACAAGGCACAGGACAGGAAAATGACCTCGGGATAGGGAAGTCCCTTGCTCTGGATTTTAGAACTAGCTTTGCTTAGCTCCAGCTTCCTCCTTACCACCCACATTGCCACCTGCCCACTCTCATCCACTGCCATCCTATTTGACTTGGGATAGATGTCTTTTCAACCCTTTCTTCCAAATACTTGGGATCTATTGTAGACACAGATAACCTATGAGTAAGCAGCTATTTCTCACTCTTTCTTAAAGGGATTATTCCCAGATCAAGATGATGAAGGGAAGGCAATGAGGAAAAATATTTGTAAGGTGACAATATTTGTAAGGACTTTCACAGAATAGCTGCCTGCATGTCAGGAGCAAGGTAAGATTGCTTGCTTTGTTGTTTCTGCTAGGAAAAAGGCAAAAGCATGTCATATTGGGGGCTAGATATGAAGTCAAAGAGTTATCGATGGTGGCACATTAGGCTTTATCCCATTCATTTCTTCCATATTCATGTGTGCTTCCTATGGCTGAATCACAGAGAGTTACTGCATCCATTCTTTACTTCCTGGTCACCTAAGAAAGCACCTTCATTTTACTACATGCTGTTGAACAGAGCTATTACATTTTGTTGAACACATGACAAGTGCACCATATTTCTGGAAAACAGATTTGAAGTGTGTAACAGAGAGCCAGGAATCTTGCTCCTTTCTTCACATAAAACCATGGGACAATATGTATTCCTTTTGATAAAGGTAGCTTTTGTTTGGCCAGTAAGAGGCCAAATTCTCACAGATTAAAGCACTTCTGTAGGGAATATGATTTTGGTTGACTAACAGAAAAGTGAGGGAGTTTCTCAGCCAACTGAAAAGCATGGAGAAAGCCTGATAAGGACATGGGTTCACAAGGCTGTTGGGGATCTTGAACTTGTGTGTAGACTGCCTTGGGTTAGGGAAGTTGCTTTTGTGACTAAAGATCAGGAAAGGCATTTCCCTTTAATTTACAGATGAGGAAATAGGACTTAGGGAATGGTTACACTCACATGGTGGGCAACGAGTGGGCTCAAAGCTACCTCTTTTGCTCCCGTTCTGGTGACCTCTGGGTCACAATTGCATGTTCCTTGAATGTGATTTTTAGTTGAGTTGAAAAATACCTAAATTTTCTTACAATGAACACACCATTCACTTAACTAATAGGAGCTTGTGTGTAATACTTACAGTCACATTTTATGATAGAAAAATAGGCAGCTTATTTTCATGACCAGATGAAATCTATTCTCTTGGTCATGGGTCAGCTGCTACAGGCTTCTGCTGATTGCAGTCATTAGGATCCACTCCCCCCCAGCCCCTAGCTACTTGGAGATCAGAGAATTGTGCATGCAGTTATCCCAGCTTTGCCTGTTATTCTTGTGGGATACTTGGCATTTTTTCAGACCAAATTGAGCTGAACAAAGTTATTTTGCCTGAAGAGTTGTAGCTGGGCAAAGGTGTTGACCAGATAGGAGAGGAGCATGAGAACCCTTTGGTCCTGCAGGGCAGGACCTGCTGGGCCAGCCTGGAAGCTTCTCTCCTTGTCAGAACCTAGGGCTCTTCCCATGGAACTAGGGAGCAGCTGCAGGGTGTACTTGTGAAGCAGACGCATCCGTATAACCCTAGAAAAATAACAAACCAGTCCTTTATTACGGGCCTATTTTTTTCCTAAGCATTGTGCTGAGTATAAAAGTATGAATCTCACCAACATCCTGCAAGCTAGGTGGTATTATCGTTGTCATGATCCCTGATTTACAGATCAGGAGATCAAGGTTTAGGGAGTTCAAGTAATTTTCCTCATGTCACCCAGCTAGTAAGTGACAAAGATCTGAACTAAGCTGTTTGACTCGTGCTCTGTGCTGCTCAGGCTAATGAGTTTGAACTTGACGTGGTAGGATGTGGTACAGCAGTGCTGCATTTACAACAAAAGTTAGCCTGGGGTTAATTTAAGTGAGATCTACTGGGAGAAGACAGGTTGATGAGACCAAATTAGCACAAAATCTTAAAATAAATGTTCTGCCTCTTTTTGACTAGGATATGGAGTAGGATATTAATTGTGGAGCATTTCTCTATGAGAGAGCAGCTCAAAGAGAAAAAACAAGTTCACTCAGAGGTCTTGAGAACTCCATCTGTGAGGCAAGACTGAGCAAGTGGCTTGTTTATTCCCCTAAAAGAACAGGCTCAGCGAGAAAATGGAGCAGGTTCACATGAACAGGGTTCTACCTGGGGCAAATCATCCCTCTCATCTTCTCCCCCAAAGAGTAGTCTGTCTACCTTCCCTGCTGCTGTGACTGCCATAAGCTTACCAACAGTCATCAAGCCTGCATCCCCCAGTTCCCTGCTCTCCCCAATTCCTACAGCTGGCCCCTGCCTGGCCCTTTTGTCTGTAACCCTTATCACTCCAATAATACCGACCAGACTGTGAGAATTTGGGGCCAGAGTTTTCAAGCATTTGTCTCTTTTCTTTCTATTCCTATTGTAACTATCATAATTCAGAACCCTGTGACTTCTCCCTAATCAATGCTGTTAGATCGCTCTTTCTAAAACAACTGTTTGTCACTCCTGTGTCTACAAACCACCTGATTCTTCATTATCTACTGAATCAAATCCAGACATCTTCCCCGATACTCAAAATCTTTACAAATTTCTCTAAAGCAGCTTTGTAGTCTCTCCTTCTCTGACAGCTAACCCTAAATGTGCTAATCCTCCCATTATTCCAGGCACACATAATCCTTTCCCTCCTTCTCACCTTTCCTGGTGACCTTTGCTTTGTCTAGAAAAAAAATCAATGTGCATAACTGGTGTTTTGTACTTGATAGTTTTCAGTGTGTTTTCGCTCCATTTGGACATTACAGTTTCTCTTCATGGCAGATGCAACCATATTTATTTTGCATATTGGAAAACAGTAACTCAGGGCAGGTTGAGTGTGAACCCTAAGGTTCCATAGCTACAGAGCCGAGGCAGGACTGGATCTTGCAACCCATTGCTCTACACCACCTCCATGTTGTTTTTCTTTCTCCTTCATCTGGCCCTCCTGTTTTCACTTGTCAAGTTTCTACTTGTCAAATTCTACTTTGATAAAACTCTTCCAAAATAAAGAATTCTGCAGTTTTCCAAAATAAAGAATTGATGGCTCTCTCTCTTCTCTGAGCTCGACAGCTCCTTGTCCAACTTGCTGGGCACTAAAATCATTGCATAAGGTCCTGATGCCAGCATAGACCAAGGTTTTAAAGCCCTTTGCACACGATCATATTAAGAAACACATTTTATATCACAACCAAGTGTCCACATACCCACACACACGTCTTGAAATGAGTGTCACAAGACATTTACTTCTAATTCTAAAATGTACTTCATTTATTAAAAAGTTCTGGTTAGGAGCCCACTAAATTAATTTTGAGAACCACTAATGAGTCCTGAAGAGCAGTTTGAAAAACTCTGATCTAAATCTTATCTGCCTCTTCTAAATGGACTGACAACATTTTCAATGATTTGTGAAAGTCTGGGTGAGCAGGAGAGATAGGTCCGCCAGGATTTTAATCTGTAGTTCCTATCAGGAACACAGATATTTCCCAGAAGGCTGGGCCAGGAAGGAAGAGGCTCTGCAGAGAGATCTGCTCCCCTGCTTGCCATGATGCGCCAGGGCAGGGATTCTCAGAGAGCTGACTTGAAGGGAGGGGAGTGTGTGTTCCACACTGGGACATCTTTGAAGAGTGAGATCTGTGGGAGCTGAAGACCTGAGGGGGAAGATTTCTCAATAAGTCACATCTGAAGACTGAGAGGAGACTTATGTGCTCATCACGTAATCAGCTAGGATTTAAAAAAATAGTAAAAATGTAATAAACTCTTTGTTTATACCTGCATAGTGAGTCTGAGGGCCTTCAGGCTTATAAACCTGCCACTGAATTTGGGATCATTTCAACTTTATGAACCACTTGACGTTTGCAAAGTGCCTGTACAATTGCCAGTTACCACAATGCGCATCTTCTGAACATTTCAGTTCAGAGAAGGCCTGAGGACTTCAGACTACACATTTTAAAAAAAGGGAAAAAATGGTTAAACTAGTTAAAGCTCAGGCTTCTGAGCATGTGCTGTTGGACCTGGGTAAGACAGGGGGTACCTGCCTAAAATACTTGGGGATCCCTTCGTCCTTCAACACTCAGGGCCTGTGGTGCATGCAGCCAGCCTATTTTGACTAACTCCCATGATGCTTTGGAATAAAGAACATGAGTGAAGAGCATGAGTTGGTGTCTATGTGAAGCTGGGGAAGGAAAGCCAAAGGGCATGGCACCTGCAACCCAAGGGCTGGGCGGTAGTGAGGGATGTGGGAAGAGGTGTTTGCAGTTGCTGGGGAATAGCAGGGAGAGGCTGTCACAGTCTTTCCTGTTCTAGCTAGTTTTGGATCAGGAACAGGTTTGCCTAGTGAACTGCATGCACTAGGAATAAGTCTTGCCCATGTTTACCAGCAACAGGTCAGTGACACCCAATCCACTGGAGGATTTCAAGGAATTCCAAGGAAATGATTTTAAGGGATGTCAAAGTCATTGATTTCAGGATGCATCTGTTTCCTTTGGAAAAAGGTTAGCTTTTCTGGTCTTCTTCCCTGGTATTTAAAAGCTCACAGTGCCAGTAACTATGGGCAAGAGGTTGCCCCAGGAAGCTAGTTATAGATGGGGTACTGGTGTCATTCCAGTTTAGCAAGTTAGGAACAAAAGGCAGCTTTTCATTTGAATGTACATTTTAATTCAAGTATTTTCAATTAGTTTAGTTGAAATGTTTGTCAGCAATTCTTCAGGTTCTGACTATGGGTAGCTGATTAAATACCAGAAAATTAGCTGAGACATGGATTGGGGTCTTCAGCTGGAAAAGCATCTGTTAGATGACCCAGGCCCTGATAATAATTCCACCACTGGTCATTTTCACTAGCGGGAAATGGAATGATGCTTCTGTATTTTAACACATTTGTGTTCTAGAACCCATGGCGAGTATCCCAAAACATCTTTTAAGTTGGAATGCGAACATTCCTGTCCTGTTTTCATCCACATAAAAAAATGGGTGGGTTTTTTTGGGAGCAACTGGATTCTTTTCAGTTTATCCTTGTCCCCCTGTCACACCACCTTCCCCAGGGGCCACTAGTTCCCTTTATCACAACTAATTGCACCATGAGACTGTGCTTAAAGTGCTTCATTGGTCTCCTGCTGTCCAGAAATAAATCCGTTGTCTTGACCATGCCACTGGGACAGTCTTTGTGCCAGGGCTAAACATCCCATCTCAATTCCTACCAGTTGCACTGGAACTCTTGCCTTTTTCCAAATGCCCCATGTCCTGTTTTGCATGAGCTGTTTCTGTGACCAGAAAGCCCCTCATACCCTCATTCTTGCTCCTGACAGATTCTGACTTGTTATCCTCCCCCAGTTCCCAGGTTCTCTCTGTACAGCTTCCTAGTTCTCCAAAGCTGTAACTCTTGCTCTGGTTTGAATGCTCGTGTCCATTTATCCCACTAGGTGATGGCATTGAGGGGTGGGGTTCTTTGGGAGGTGATTAGGTTTGGAGGCTCTGCCTCTTGAGAAGACATATATTTTTTCCTAAGGAAGAAGTACTGAAGCTAAATTCATTTAAAACAACTGAAGAAAATGTAAACAGAAACTTATTTTCTACCGGGGGGGGGGAGGGAGAAATATTAAAACTAAACTCAGTATTGGAAGCATTAAGTGTGTAGAAACCTGATAAATGACTGTCACAGGAATGAATCAGATTTGTGACAAAAAAGAAACTTTAAAGGACACTAGCTTGTGACATATCACTCTATCTTTAGCCATTGGAGCCACCAAACAAAAACATAAAATTAATACCAATGAGAGAGAATTCTGATTACACCAGGCTTTGGGAATGAGTCTCCTGCTTTGCTTCAAGGGTTTACACGCAGCCTCTAGAGACTGCCTCCTTCTCTTCCGTCTGATTCTGTGCCCTGCAGACTTTCTCAGGCTCTCCTTCATTCCCTTTCTCGCCACACCTTCATAGGATCTTCCCCACGTTATCCTCTCCGCTCTGAATGCTCTTCCTCCCTCTCTTTATTTCATTTCATGTTAGGAAATCCCAGTCCCTCCAAGGACTCTTTCCCACATGACTGGAAGAATAGTGTTTACTTCTCCATCAGGCTTGTCTTCCTTTAACTGTCAGCACTCATCTCTTTGCCTGCTCTTCTTTATGAGGTGGTTTGATAGATGTTGCAAATGGATCGTCATCTAGCTACCCTGTGAATAAACCTTAATTAAGGCAGGGCCACACCTGCCGGCACGCTCTGTGTGGTGTCCATGACAGCTTTACATGGACAGGTAATGAAGAACCACGGTCCAGCAGGGAGACCCAAGATGGTGCCACTGTCAGGTGACAATACGTGCAGCCTGTAGCCCGGGTCCCTGCTGATAATGTGTCTTGGGTAGCTCAGGAATTTGTTGGCAGCCTGCAGATACCTTGGCTGCTACACTTGAGCAGGAGTGACTAAGTAACAATTAAAGAAAATTTAACCAAAAGACTCCTTTTCCCAGATCAAGAAAGATCCAATAAGAAATATTAAAACTAAACTCAGTACTGACAACGTGAAGGTAATAGGTGTGTTTTTGTAAGCATTAGCATTTTTCCTTCTCCTTGTTTTCTAATGAAATGATCCGATACTGACGTAGACATCCTTAATGGAACATCATACTGCTAATGACAAAACACCACAGCCTCACCTGAAAGGTACAATTGAAAGGTTTCCTTTATCATGGGAAGGCACGGGAAGAATAATTATCATAAAAGGCTGATATTGCTTCCATTGTGGGAGAGAAAAATTGCCGTACTTCTCTATCAAGTCAAAATTGCTATCTGTGGTGTAATTTCCGGAAAAATAACTGTGGGATGATGGACCATAACTTAGAAAAACCATAAATGAAACAATTGCACATGCAGAACAGAGGGCACAAAAGAATAGCTTAGCATCCAGCTACAGTCACTGGCTCAAGATCAAATAAGAATTATGCCTGACTTACAGCCACAGAGAAGTTTTTGTTTATGGAGACTGAAGATTTTCTTATGGTATTTGTTTTCTTTGCACTGGGTTTGAACTCGGGGCTTTGCTCTTGATAGGCAGGTTCTCTACCACTTGAGCCACACCTCCAGCAGCCTTCTTATGGTATTAAAATATAGCAGTTGCAACTAAAAACTATTGCCAGAGTATAAAATATGGAAATTTGGGTCACTCACACATAGTAAATGACAATGAATATTAAATACATGACCTCTGGTGTTTTTCTTTAAGAGGATGTGGTATCAATAGGTAGTAAAGATAATGCTAACATTTATGGAACACTGTTTTAAATGCTTTGTGTTAATTTTGTTTAAATTATGAAAACAAGCCTCCGAAGTAGGAACCTGTATTATCCATAGTCCTCAGATGGGAGACTGGGGCACAGAGAAGGTAAATAACTTTGCTAAAGTTATGTAAGCAGTAGCAGCTAGCCATGTTAGCAAGTCAATAATTCCTTACTGCTAACCCAGACCTTCCTCTAGTTGACTAAAAACAATTGTGGAGTGTCTTTCTTTATTCCATGCATGCGTTTCTGAAAAGACATCTGCAAAACAGAAATTTGAAATCAGAACCATATTGGAATGTAAGCTCTGTGAGAATTTGTCCATGGCAGCAGTGTCTCCACTACCAGGATGGTGATGGGCACATGGAAGGCTCTTAATAAAGATGTGATAAAAACAATTTTCCTTGGTCTATCAATTAATGAAGGAGTTTGGAAAGTTTAATGTAGTGCTTTGCATTGAAAGAATACTCAATATATTTCTTTGGTATTGAGTTTAAAGGAATTTATTTTGTGACTAATTCATTTTCTATGAGAGAGGAGTTATCTTCTGATTTCTTTCCTTTTTTTTCTGTTTGTTTTGAGACAAGGTCTGGCTAGGTAGCCAAGACTGGAGTAGCTGAGATTATGGGTGTGAGACACCATTCTGGGTTTGTATGATATCATTTTTTTTTTATGGTGCTGGGAATTGAACCGAAGGACTTATACATACTAGGCTCTACCACTGTGCTATCTCCGCAGCACCTTCTTATTTCTTGTTTGTGTAAATCTATGTTTTATGCTGTTTACTTAATGTTAAGATTAAATGAGAAAGCATTTTTATTTATAACAGAGAAATTAGCAATGAAAAGGGAAAAGGCAAAAATAATGCAGTGATCCCAAAGCTCATTAGGATCTTAGGGCCATTGTGGAATAGTCAGTTGCAACCTCTGGACTCACGACGTTTTACAGTCACTATGGGGAGCCATTATGTTTAGGCAGGTCTCCAGGAGAGTTTTATTCCAGTCAGGAGGTATTGCAATACATTTAGGCCACGGGGTCTTGAGAGTACCACACTATTTGAATGTATTAAATGTTTCATTTGAGAGGCAAGTGAATGAGTTGCCATCAGTGGGATGCTGTCTTAGCAACCAGCCAACTTTTCTGATGGATTCAGCCAAGACAGAAGATAGCATGGATGATTTCCATTAGATGGAAGAAGAAATTATGGAAGATCTAAGTTATGGTCTGAATGAAAGACAGCTTATGTTTCATTGTTAAAATTCCCTTGCATTGCTTCTCACCAAAAAGTCACAAGAACACAGGGGTCCAGGAAGCTGGTGTTTTCTTTCAGGGAGTTTTAATTTCACTTCGTTTCAGCACTAAGACAAGGGCTAGCTACAAGATCTTTCTGCAGTAGCCCCTGTGAAGACAAGATGACCCAAAGCTAAACGGAATGCCCATGATCTAACCAGGGGATGACAGTGTGGTCAACCTGCTACTGCCCAGTTGTAAGAACGACTCCTCAGAACAGCCAGCTTCCAGGGGAAGCCATTAAAACACTGGGTTGCACTCTTGTGAGGATGCCATCAGGGAATATAGTGAGAGAGAGTTTTTAGAAAGCTGTTTGCTTTTGTTTGTCTTAAATATTTTGAAATTTTGGTGCTTTCTGAAATCACTTGGGAGTTATCTGATCATATTTTGTAACAAATGACTTTAAGTTATGGCTCCCCTAAACAAAGTCCCCATATTTAAGTGAATACTGGTGAAGCCAGTGTCTTCTCTTCTGTGATTTCAAATGGGATTGGAGTTGTGACTCATTTCAATGAGGCCGAAAGGAAGACTTCATGATGGTTAACCCCACCTACCTTGTCTGCTGCTGGGCCCTAGATGATTGCCTGGCACATAGTGGGCACTCATTAAAGTATCCATTGAACAAAGGATTGATTGTATCCCCAGCTACCTCTCCTGCTTGCTAATGAAAGTAAAACACACCTCACATCCAGACTGGCAAAGCACTAAAGAAGTAATCACATGAAAACTATCAATGACATGCCAGGCACTTTTGCAACAGTGACATCACACACATATGAATGCTACCAGACCTTAGTGGATGGACCACCTGGATGGCCCAGGGTCCTTGGCTTTCTCAGGGGGGTTCAACCTGCTCTTCTTTTGATTATGAATGTCAGTTCTGAGTCCATCTGTACAACCTTGGATGTGCCTTTTCTTTCCTTTGGACACAGGGATCACAGAACTAACATTCCTTGTTCCTTTGAGAGTATTTTGTGAGGCAAACTCAAGTCATTCACAAGGCCATGGTACTACCCCAATAAATAATTCATGGCTGCTTTGAGATGGAATAGGGAAAGCCTGAAATGCAGGGATCATCATTTAAAATGGAAATTGCTGCTCACAAAATTCACACCTATGATTTCACATAAGCGTGACTGTGTGGGATATAATGAATTCTGTCAAATTGTAGGACGGGAAGTGTTTTTAAACTTTTTTTTAATTAAGACTAAAATACCATTACATTTAAATCCAAGCATTGTTTTGAAGAACCCTTGATACTCATGTTTACCTGTCCTGGAGTAGAAGTTGAATCTGTAATACCTTGGGATGGGAGGGAGCCTGGTGACCAACACTTTCCTTCCTAGATTCTTCAGGAGTGCACACATCCTTCCATTTTGTGGGCAAGGCCTTAGTGGACTCTCATTCTAAAACAGTGATAGGAAGGCGTTTCCATCCACATGGCTTTGCAGAATTTTGTTAGGGTGTCAACTCACCAATCCATTGTAATCCCTGAGCATTCGTTATACTTGTGTAAACTGTCTGCAACCACACTATCAATGACTTATTTTTGGTTGATGTCAGCACATGGGAAGTGCTAAGAATGATTTTAGGCTGCCTTTTTTCATTTGTCTTTTTACCCTGTGTCATTCACATTTGTAGGACCAATACGTACACATGCTCAAGGAGAGTGAGGATAAATGAAGGGGTGGAGAGAGACACTAGGAAGCAGACAGTCCACCAGGATCATTATTCACCTATGAATAAGGCAATGCAAGATTCCCACACCAGCTGTATCTGTGACTCTAAGCAAATAATTTGATCTGATGTCTTAAAATATGAATAAGGAGGCATCAGTTTTAGCCTCTAGCTCCCTCATTGTATGAGATTGTTAGTGAGGATGATAGGTGCCCCTAACATCTTGAGATTATTGCAAATAAAATCAACACATGACTGGGGAGCCATGCATGACGTGTTCAAAGTCAGCTATACAGAGCATGGCTTCAGTGCTGGAGCCAGGCTTGATTCTGTCACATCAACTGTGCTAATAGAACCTAAGCTACTAAGTCTAATATCTGGGTCATTTATCATTTTCTTCTAGAGGTCAGATTGCGTTTGACCTTAAAAAAACCTTTCAGATGAAATTGATACCCATGTTACCTTAATTAGAGGCTTAGCCTTGAAACTGAACTCTTGGAAGTGTTATTAATCAAATGACTTCTAATTAATCTGTAAAATTCTGGTCGTTGTATTCATAAGACGGATGAAAAATGTTTCTTTCCTCCTACATAGGGTGGGAGCTAGGAAGGGATGAACCAACCACAGGAAAGAGGTCAGCTGAAGCAACGAGGGCCAAGGTGTCTGCGAGTGACTGTCCCTGTTTAGGAAGCGAGACAGTGAGGCTATGGGGTCATTGAAAGAGGGTTGTCTACATGGGTATTTGGGATGAAAATAGTGATATTATCTACTTTCACACTCACTTAGTAACCTTCAGATAATGAACTGGCTTTTCCTCCTGGTTCAGTATCTGAAATGAAGGTGCTCTGGATAGAACATATTACTTGCTTGTCTAATCAACTCATTCATTCATTCATTCATGCATTCAACAAATCACTTTTCTGTGCTCTGAGGGCATACCAGTGACAAACACAAACCCAAATCTCAGTCTCCAGAGATCATATATCCTGGCTACAGAAGACAATGACAGCAAAGCACATAGTGTGTCAGGAGGTGGCACCTGTTACAGTAAAAGCCTAACTCAGGGAGGGATGGCGAATGTACCTGTGTGAACTGGTAATTTAATGGCGTCAGGAGGGTTTCACTGACAAGCTAAATGGAAGAAGTGAAGGGAAGAGGCCCTGGAGGTCCACGGGAAGCCCTAGGACAAGGCCCTGCACACTGTCGCACGCATGGTGCGTATGAGGAAGGCCAGAGTGTGGGGCCAGGAGCCAGGAGCAGAGCAGAGGAGGATTGTGACTTGGGCCTTCTCATGGCTGGCAAAGGATATTCCTCCCCTTGGGAATATGGGGTTTAGGAATTTGGTGTCTGGTTTACACTTCGGCCTCCTCTGAGCTTGGCTAGAGGGAGTCCATTTCTTATGTGAATGAACCATTCTTGGAGTTCGTGGCACATTTGACTTGCTGCTCTGGAAATGTTGAAAATCTGACTTAGAAACTTGGGGACTTCGTCCTTCATGAAGGTGTTCTCTGGGGGATCAGCAAGGACCCCAACCACTGTCATCAGCATGTATTGTTCGTAGATGTTTGAGATGGGAGCTCTGCACCACACATGGAAGGCATCATAAGTACTCATTGTGTTAGGAACACATGGAGACATGGGTTTCACAAGAGATGTCGGGGACAGGAATTGTCAGTGATAAAGCTCGTGGGAGCAGTTGTGGACTTTGCTGAGATCTGGGCTTCAGTCACGGGATTGGGCTGTGCTAGCTATGGAAACTGAAGAAAGTTACGTAAGTTATCTGGGAATTTGTCTCCTCCATTACGAAGAGGATGGCAGCAAGAATTAAATAAACCAAAAAGAGTGGCTAAAAGGAATACAGGAAATATTGTGCCTGATGACAGGGCTCTGGGGCTCAGACTCATTTACTCCTTCTCGTCCCCCACATTACTCAAGTTCTTCTTTGCACTGCATGATTCAGAATTGTTGCCCACATCGAATCGTCTTGAGATCTTAATTAATCGTCAATTTTGGCACCACAAGGTTCCAACAAAGCTCTTGAACACGGGAGCCCAGGTTGCTGCATGGAGGCCCACCCAATCAGCAGTCCCTTTCTGTTATTATCTAGGTCCCCCCAACTCCTTCAAGCTGGGGTGGTAGAACGAAATGCTACATATACAACACTGAACACAGCCCATGGCCAGTGATCTTCCCTGAATGTCAATTTTTAGAATTTTTTCCCTGTACGTTTTGGAAAACTTTTATGGGAATGTATGCATGACTTCCTTAATGCTCTGAAAAGGTAAAACTAATCTATGTGCGTGAGAGTGTTTTGTTTATTGACAACAATGGTGAGTTAAGAGGGGTTTCTATCCTTGGGTCTGAATGTGAATTGGGGGTTGTGGTGGCTAGTTTTCTGTGTCAACAGTTATTCAGCTGAAAACTGATTTGAGTGATGCTCTTAAAGCATTTTGTAGATGTGGTTAGCATCTGCAATCGTTGAGTCTAGGTGAAGGAGGAACTCCTCAATAATGTGGGTGGGCCTCATCCAATCAGTTGCATGGCCTTAAATGCAAAACTGAGGCTTCTTTGAGAAAGAAGGAATTCTTCTTCCAGATTGCAGCATCAGCTCCAGATCCAGTTTCTAGACTGAGAGCCTGCGCTTCAAATTTTGCATTTGGCAGTCTTTATGAGGCAGTCCTTGAAATAAATCTGAATGTATGTATATATGCACATGTAAATTACTTCTGTTAGTTCTGGTTCTGTTTCTTTGAAGAATCCTGACTGATAACCCTGAGGCTGAGTTGCTGTTCTTTTTCTTTTATCAATAATTTTTTTTCTAGTGCTGAGGAGCCTCAAACATGGTGGGCAAGTGCTCTACCATGGAGCTACATCCCAGTTCTGTCAGCAATTCTTTGTAATGCTTCATCTGCATGTTATGATTTTACTGAAATGAAGCTTGAACAGCTCCAAGTTGCACAGTCCATTTCTTTCAGCTTCTGAAAGTTTCTTTGAGGTCCCACCTGACTGCAGGGTGGGGGAATTCACCCCTATACTGTCAAGGCCAAACCTCTGAGGTTCGCAGGCATATCAGCTGGGTTCTAGCTGGACAACAGAATAAGCACAAATGCCAGGTAGATAATTTGTCTCTAAAAATACAGATGAGTCAAAAGGCCACAGAGTTGAAACTGGTTGGCTTGCTACTAGCTAGGTATAAATCCAGAGTCTAAGTAGGATACAAAAACTCTGTTGTCTAAGGGAAAATGTATTTGTGCCACGATGGCTGCAGTGCAATTTCTAGAATGAATGCACAAGAGGACAAATTACCTCAAGAAGAGATATTACAGAGAGTATAAATCTGCTTTCATTTTTGCTAGTCTGTCTTTAATGGTATGGAAATAAACCCCTGGTGAGAAGTACACTAAAAGCGATGACATCACCTGAATTTAGTGCCACTGTCTAAGCTCAAATTCTGAGTGGGCTCCAACTTTCATTTTCTTGTCCCTGAGTTAATTTTTTTCACACTTTATTCCTTTTCTTCATGGCAAAGCCTTCCTTGAAGCACTTTCAAAATAATTTCACAAAAATCTTTAATTCCATTTCTGATTTACCATTTTCTTGCTGTCAATCTGCTTTTAACCCCCTACAAATTTGGCTATCAGATACTAACAAATGGCAAGGGAAAATTCTGTTTCTAGAAGAGCAATCCACCAGGACTATAAACCAGCAATAACCTGCTAAGAACTAGCTTCTTTTGGAGAGACAGGTTTAGGTACCTAATGAGACCAGGACTTCTAAGGGGTCTTTAGTGGCTTTTCACATGGTGGCAACTTACAACTGTCCGACTGAGCAAAGCAAGCTCTGAAGCCCAAAGAGCTATGGAAAAACAAAACAGTCACCTGGGAAACCCTCTGCCCTCCACATCACTGGAACTCTCCACTTTTGTACAATTGTTTCCTAATTCTCACTGTGTTTTACCTTTGCCTATCTGTGCAATCTTCCATTGGCTTCCCTCGTCTTTTTGTATATTTTTAATTTTTTCAATCATTTCTTTAATTTGCCTTCCATCCATTCCTGATGCAAATTTCCTGTATTTATTTATCCTCTCCTTCTCTTTCCATCTGAACCTCTTCTTCTTCTTCACCTATTCTTTGAATTTCTTTTCCCTAGTCTTAATTCTCCCTCTCCCCAGGGTTTGTTGTGGCTTTGGGGTTGAAAATCACCCTGTGACTGACATTTTCTCCCTGAAAGGAAAGGGATTTGTGGCTGTGGAAAACTCACTACAAAGAGCCAACACATTCCATTTAAAACAAATTCTTTCCATTCTTCCATGGTGCTCTTGCTTGGGATTAGAGATGGGCTGCTCACTGCCGCTCACAATGATGAAGCATGCCAGGCCTGACTTCTCAGCCCTTGGAATCACATGGCAAGGTATAGCTGAGCTGCTGTGTTTACACTGATTGCTAGAATTTTAAAATTGCCCATCAGGGGAAAAAGCTCATTCAAGTCTGCCTGGAAAAAAAGCAGTGCTATTCTACAGCATGACAACCAGGTCCACTCTATTCAGCCCATTCATTCTCACACACCCCTTCATTTTTCTTTTTTTTTTTATAGCCTAAAACAAAAGCACAAAAATGGGCTCCTGAGAGAAGGATGCAAAGCTCTGTCCAGGTTCCCTGGGACAAAGGCTGCTGGGACTGTTCAAAAGACACCCTCACTCAAGCAGGTCTCTCTGGCCTACTTGGTCAGCAGTAAGGCCTTCACGAGGAACAGCAAAATAGGTCGATTCCTTAGGACCATAATATTTTGACATCAAGCCTTAGAAAATATCAGATGGCCATGAAAACACCAGACATATCTGACTTGGAGATAGGACTTTAGCTTTTTGCAACACTTAAGACTGAACTCCACAATTTTTAACAATTTTTTGAAATCATTTCTTTTTTCTAAGTTTGCTTTACCTTTCTGGTTTCTTGAGGTGCAGAGTGCATACCTTCATGATCAAGTGCTCAGAGTAGTTCTCTGCCATGCAGCAGGATCAGCAGAGTCATCATTACCAAAGGATACTTGTGGTCAAAACCATACCACATCCTGAAGAGCCGAGCACTCTCTGTTTTTGTCACGTTCTTATCCGCTTTGTTTGCTTCCTGGAGAGAGACGATAAAAAAAAAGGTATTGGATAAAGAGTCAAACACATTTTAATATGAAAATACATGTCAAACCAAATTCAATTTAACCACAGGAAAAAGAAAACCTTTCTAAGTATAGGCATTTTTACCTAACGATGAAGCAGGTACCAAGAGAATTAGCTCACAGATCTTACGCATGGATGAGATTACTCTGGCACAATTCAACATTTACTCTTAATAATCCTAATTTTATTAAATGACTAAAAATGCTACATTTTAGACATCAATAAAAATGGTATTTTCATCAGATTTTTATTGTGGGAGTTTTGCAGTTTACTTTGGTCAACTGTGGTGGCATTTATTTATGGATTACCAAAAGGCCAATGCTAAAGAAATGCCAACAGTCTAAAAATTGTTACACTAGTTTTTATCCATTTGCTTTTGGGTAGATCACTATGGAAGGTTGTGGTTACTTTTTGACATCTTCCTGCTTAAATTATGGAGGGTTTTAAAGAGGTGATCCTGATAAGAAGTCTGTAACAACTGAATATGTTTGTCTCTTCCCCACCTCACAAAGGCCACTAAGGGAGGGACCAGGAAAAGAAATTAAAAGGGATGGAGAAAGACAAAGTGTTTGATGTCATTTACGTGAAAGTGGATGATGAAAATGTGGGAAAGAGGAAGGAAGGCAGGTGAAAAGGTTTTGTGATCAAAAATATTTGCAGTGTGGTAAGAACCATGTCGGGCAACATTTTTACTTCTGTGTATTTCATTTTGATGGATTTGGAGTTCCAATCAACTCCGATTGTTAGTATCTCCATGATTAAAAGCATTTATAGCTTACTGTTGACTTCAGTTTTTTTGGGCCCACTGTTTTCATCCCCAAACTATACCATGGGTTGGCAGACCAGTGATAAGGAGGCCCGTCTCCTGGGGTGGGATCATGCACAGAAGACAATGGAAACCCATTAGCTGCACTGCAGCCAGCCCTTAGAGAAGCCTGGGCTCATTTGCCTTCATGTTATTTTACTTTCTTTTGCCCTTTCCCAGGCAGTTGCATTGTGGGTTGATGATAAACAGCTGGACAGGAAGTGCTGCATTCTACCCTGTACAACATGTGTACCAGCAGAGGCTGTCGTTCAGTTCCATCCCCTACAAATGAAACAGGAATTCAAGAAAGGCAAATGTGACCGATTTTTAGTGAACAATTTATTCTCTGGCTAAAGTGGTTAAAACAGAGACGTACAATGAAATTAAAATCAAAGCTTTTCATTGCCTTTGTCATTGGCTGTTTTAAGATCTCTGTTTTTTCAAACTTTGTACGGTTCCCCTAGTATGCCACCATTCATGTGACACTGATGGAAATTCTATGCCAGAGCACTCAGGAAAAGATCAGTTGGACAGTGTTCAACAGGTTTCTTATAAAGTCGAGGTATCTCAGTCTTTGAATTTGTAGTTGTTGTAAATCTTCAAGAGGAAAGTGCTTCTCAAACTTACTTGGTCATAGAACCTACTTCCCATTCCCAGTTCCCACACGGGACACTGATTGTGTCTCTGTGATGTTAGAGCTCCACAGATCTCGTTTCCTCAGATGAAGTGCCATGCCCTGGTGTCTAGAGTGAGAATTTATATTCATATTTCTTCCCAAAGGAAATCAAGCTGTCTGCTTCGATTTCCATTCTTCCCTGCACCTTTTTCTAGCTATTTCTACTCCAACAAAGGTGTCAGATTTGCAAAATCACTGCTGCACATAGTGTTTTCTTCCTCATCTTACAAAATCTGCAGGTTGGTTATGAGCCACCACCCCGCAACAGCACCTTAGGGTTCAGCTGGCAGAGCAAGACTGCTCAAACGGAGCTGAACTAGTTGGAACAAAAAAACAGCTCTGGCCAACTGTGGGGACAGTCCTCTTCCTTTTTTTTTTTCCCCCTGCCCTGGCCCTTTTCTCTAAGAACAATAAGGATTTACAGAGTTTTATATAGCACAACAGGCACAGGTGCTTTTTGATTACTGATAATATCTATTGTTGACAAGACAGTCATTGTATAAAACTGATAAAAAGGAACCTCAGAAAACTCCTAGGTGAGGTAGTGAGCTTTCCTGACATTCAGGGGCCCAGCCTTCCAGCACCCACCCTGCAGCAACCCAACTGAGTGACTGCAATAGTGACAGTCCCCAGCTACTGAACGCTCATTAACTACTAGGCAGCATGCTAACCACATTATCTGGTCATTAATTTCTTCAGTCATAATTTTTCACTTCTCACCATCATCCATCAAAGTAGGTCGTGTTACATGGATTTTGCACATGAGGAACTAGAGAGGTCTAGAGAAGGGAAGGATCAAGTTCAAAGTCATCAGCTAGCACAAACAGCTGGGATTTGAGTTCCACTGCTGTACTCCAACAACACAATGGGCTTTCTGATCTGTTTTTAAGCTTTGGAAAACGTAGGCATTCTGAACTGGGTTACTTAGCCTCATTGGGCTGCAGCTTCCCTGTCTGTCAAATGAATTGAGGAAATTGGACTATTTGGTCTCTATGGTCCTAAAATCATATGGCAAACACTGTATTTTTATTGATGACAACAGCAATAGCAGCTAACACTTCTTGAATTTGTACCAAATGCCAAGCACTATTAGTTTTGTACATTAACTCTTTAGATTCTCATAAGAATTTGCTAAAGTATGTTCTGTTATTTTCATTCTATGGATGAGGAGACCAAGGCAACTGGGGGAGGCAGAGGAGACCAAGGCAACTGGGGGAACTTGTAGTTCCAAGATTTTGCTCATCTAGCTGGAGCCCCAAGGTGTAAGTGGGGAGCAATCCAGGGCAAAAGGGATGTCTGAACAGGAACGTGAGGCCAGACACCAAGGTGCTCATGGAGACTGAAATGGATGGAGCAGCCACATTTACCCCAAGACACCATAAAAATGCAGAGCTCCCCCTGGCTTGCTGGTGGCTTTGAAAGAATCCCCTCAGAAGCTTAACTTCAGTGTTGGGAATTCCTTAGATTCCTAGACATTCATTTCAAGAATCTTCTAAGGTCTCAGGGATCTTCCCTAGCTGTATTTCCCCTTTCCCTCTCTTTTTTATTTTATTTCCTGATGGGTGTATATAGTAACTTACAACACTCCCCAAAGGGCATCTGCTCTGTTTCTTGCAGAATTTTCAGGGACCACAGGTCCCAGGAACTCAGGAGGAGGAGATAAGAAGACCATGGTCTGAGGCCTGCCTAGGAAAAAATGTGAGCCCCTATCTGAAACACAAAGTAAAAATGAAAGGATTGCAAGTGTGGCTCAAGATGTAGAGTGCTTGCTTAGCATGTGCAAAGCCCCAGGTTCAATCCCCAGTCCTGAAACTTCCAGGTATATAGATTGCCAGCTGAAGGCGTCATACACATTAGGTAGCATTTTGGAAAAAAATTAGCATATGTAATCTTTTTTTAATAAAACTTTATTTTACTTGGGTAACTGGAGAGATCAGTCATTTCGCTACTTTGTAGAGAAATACACAGGGTTCCAAGTAGAACAGAGCATTTGGGGAATGTGTTTCCCCAGGTGGGGGAAATTCCACTGATGACCCAGCATTGACTTTTCAGCTGATCCTAGTTAAAATCTTCAGCCTCTATCCTAAATATCTGTTGGCCCAGTTCTGGATCCATTCATTTATTTCTCTGAAGTTATTGATGACTTAATAACTTGGTTATGAAAGACCATCAATAAATGAGTAGAAATAAATGAGTTAGTTCAGTGTGTGTTCTGCTTGTGCACTGGGGGTTGAAGATAAATGTGCCAAGGGAAGGCCAGCTTTTACAGTCACCCTGGCACTGGACAGGTATCTGATGAGGCAGCACAGAGGGCATGCCCATGGGAGGGTCCAATGGGCAGAGGACAGCAGGTGGCATCAATCTATCTGGATTATTCTGAAGTAGAGAGTAGCTCACACTTCAATGACAATGGATGTGAGCAGTCGTCAGAAGTAGGATCTGGAATGCAGTGTTATTTTTTTTTTTTAACCAGCAATATTTCTTCTCTTACAAGTTCTTTTATTTCAGAGGAGAAGTTCTGTGCATGTTGGACAAACAGGGTGCAGAAAGAAGAGACCATTTAATAATGGAGCACTGGCCAGTCCTGAACCTCAAATTTCACAGGTGTAAATGGGAACCTGAGATTTAAGTGTGGTGAATTTCAACTTTTATTTGCCTTAACACTTCTAAGAAGCAGAAGGTTTGATATCTATATCTATATCTATATATATCATCATTGCATATATATATATGTAATTTATATTTCCTTATTATCTTTATTTCTGGGAACACTTAAAAATCATGGGACAATTCAATATCTTTCTTTTTTCACCTCAAACAAGGGAATAGACCAGGTATTGGGAAATGACTGGGCATAGTAGGAAGCGGATAGTTTTCTTTTTAGTGACCACCGTCATGCTTAGAATCACCAGACAGGGGAAAAATATGATGGTACTCTTTGTTTTGGGGCTTATTTGAACCCCTGAGAGAAAACAAAAGGCTCTGGCCAGAAGTCTGTGAAAACTAGATGCTGAAGCAAAAAGGGATTGTTTATTGCATTAATTTTAATGAGAAAGAACTGAGGAAGTGTAAACATTCCTCTGTCAATACTCAAATATGGGGCCTCTGTCAAGTGAACTGTGAACTCTGCTCTGGAATAATCACACATGGTTTTCATCATTTCAAGGTGATTCAATAGGTTAAGTGAGGGAGAGAGGACTTCCCTTTTGATTTCTCAAGATTTTATATTCAATATTAATGTCAGCGGAAGTTGGGTGGAATGATAACAAAGACAAATCATTCTATAACAAATCTGTAACGCTCATACGGGTTCCCGAGCACTTTTTCAGGCAGGACATGTGAATGGAATTTGTTGGCAATACTTTTGCCTTACCTTCTTCCTCCAGTATGGAGTGTATTTGTGCAGTAATTTCAAGTTCATTGCCTTGGTTTTCCAACTGATAAGGAGAGAAACACATTCTGTGCCCCTACAGAAAAATATTTCTTGATTCTAAAGAGGGACTATTCTATATAGTATAATTGAAGGGCAAATAGGAGTTTTTAGAAAATGTACATTTTAAAAGGTCAATAATTGATCCTGAGCCTCTACATAGAAATCACTTTATGCAAATATTCTCATCTTTCCTGTATGCAGATAAATTCATAAATGATCCCAAGAACACAGTCAGAAAGTACATGTGGAAGGAGAAAAACATGGAGAAAACTAGCTAAAGACAGGCCAAACTATTAAGCTCACACAGAGAGATTACAGCTCTCTAGATATTCCAAGAATAGCCCATACTACCCGATGGGTTAAGCTCATGGTTAAGCTACAAAGGGCTTGGTCCAGATGACTTGGCCTGTATAATAGGTATAAGTTTCCAGGGGAAAATAAATTGTTTGGTATATTGTAGTAGTTTTTAAATGAAAAAAATTCTTTGAATCTACATTCTTTAAAAGTTGGAGCCTATTTCTCTCTGTATGGGATATGGGCCATACTTAATGGTGTGTTTCTAGTGAATAAAATATGGCAGAAATGATGGTGACCCAAGATTAGGTTATAAAAAGTCATTGTGACTTCCTCCTTGCTAGCTCTCTTGAATCGCTTGCGCTGAGAGAATCTGGCTGCCATGTTGTAAGGACACTCTCACAGGCCTGTGGAAAGATCCAAGCATTACCACTGAGTTTGCCCAGAGTTAACAAGGAGCTGAGGCATCGTGCCAAAGTGGAAGTGGATTTTCTGGGCCTGGTCAAGTCTTCCAATGACTAGCTCTATCTAGCTGACATCTTAACTTTAACCTCAAAGGAGACCCTAAGTCAGAAACATTCAACCAAGTTGCTCTCAAATTCTTGGTCCATAAAAACTTTGAGATAATAAATGTTTGTTTTTTTAAGCCTTTATACAAGAATAGAAAACTAACAAAACTGTATACTGGAATCATGTGTTCTAGATATAAATGGCAATGGAATAGGAACCTGGAAGAGGTAATAAAATGATATGCTTATATTTACAGTTTACAAAGTATTTTCACCAAGTAACTTATTTATGGTATAGAAGACTCATATCCCTTAACTAAAAGCTTGTCACAAACTAATACTGGACCCAGTGTGCCTATATTATAGACTAAAGATTGATATCAAATGATGGACCAACCTATAAATGGGGGGCAGGGGGGGAAGTTCACATTATCTCATGGTACTTCTTTTACAGTACTCATGCTTAATTTATATCACGGTTAGTTAGTGTGATAACTCTTTTATGTATGTGTACACATGCATCCATTCATACACGTATGGATAATGGAAAATGCATCTTGGAATAAGAAGCTTCTGACTCAAGCTATTCCCAAAAAACAGATCCCAGAAGCACAACTACCATAGTAAAGGGAAGAGTGTCACATTTAGACTTGTGATTCTCTTCTATAGTATTCTGTATGTGTCTGAAAATGAAGCAAAACAAAACAATGTTTCTCCCTATGAAACCACTTCAAAATCACTTTCAAGATATGTAAGGGCAGACAATGATAGAATAACGGGTATCAGAAACATAAGAGGTTCAGGCAGCAAATACTTGCTATCCTTGAAGGAATGGGACGAATGAGAAAAATCCTAGATTTTCCTTGACTTTCTGCTCTGGGGCCCTTTCCCAATCAAAGTGCAAGGAGTTCAACCTCAAGAGCCATCTTACTGAATTAAGGAGCTAGAGATGGGAGTTTGGTTGTCATTGAAACGTCTGGAATTTTTAAGACTGTTCCAGAGAGTAAGGAACTAGGCAGAGAGGACACTAGAAGTCTGTGTGGGTATTTCCCTTGGGTCCTTGGTTGATGACTGACCTGTGCACAGGTGAGGTTCACAGAGCCTTGTAGAGATCAGCTGTTGTATAGTTGAGAGATACATAGGGAGATTAAGGACACACAATGCTGGAAAACACTGGAGTCTGGCCAAAGTCTAAAGTCATCTATTCAGTTGAAACTTTAGAAAAACCATTCTTAATGAGCCCTTGCAAGGATGATGTTCTAGAATAATAACCATGCCCTAAAATTAAGAACAAAATGCAAATATATCAGTCAAAGCAAGCACAAAACCAAGACTATGTCTTCAATTGCCTGGCTGCATAAGATTCAACACCTCTTGGGAAAGCAAGAAAGCATGAGGTAGAGACCAAAAAAAAAAAAAAATAATAATAATAAAGGTAATTTATACAAACAGACCTTGAAATGACTCAGGTATTGGAATTAACAGGCATTGGCATTGAAACAGCTATAAAATATGATAGGAAATTTAAATGGAAAGATCGATGCAATGATGCAATGAATGCACCAACAAAGATTTCAGAAGAAAAACAGGGCTATAAAAGAACAGCTGGAAATTCTAGAACCAAAAAGTGTAATATCTGGGAAAAAAAAATCTACGATATTGGCATAAGGGCAGATTGGATAGTACAGAAGAGAGTGGCAATGAACTTGAAGAGAGATCAATGAAAAATATCCAATTTGTAGAACAAAGCAAAATAAGATTAAGAGAATAGAATGATAGATAAAGTGAAGTGAGAAAAAAAGTATAAATTCTAACATATATCCTGCAGAGTTAACAGGAAAGCCAGGGAATATGGAATGCAAAAAATATTTGGATATTTCCTAAATTTGATTAAAAACATCAACCTGGAGAGAAACTCCGTGAATCTGCAACAGGAAAAATTCAAAGAAAACAAAAGTAGACATATAAGAATCAAAGTTCTAAAACCAAAGCCAAGAGAAAAATCTTACAAGAAATCAGATAAAAACAGGTCATATTATGTTCAGGAAAATAAAAAAAATTCTACTGATTTCTCATGGGGAAAATGGAGGTTAGAAACAGCAGAATACAATTTTCAAGGTGTTAAAAGAAATTGCCCATCAAACTGAAATCCTATATCTGGTGAAAAGCTTTAAAATACACGAAGCGGTATCAGACAGAACTAAATAGAAGAAACAGGAAAACCCCTAATTACAGATGGGAGTTTTATCAGTACCTGATAAAACAGAATACTTGCCAGAACCCACATCATTGCCAAGTACACACGGATTGCTTACCAAGGCAGACCAGCTGGGGCTATAAACTGAGTCTCAAAATATTTCAAAGACTCAAGTTTTATGGATCACTGTGTGGCCCAAACTCTTCACCTTGGCCCAGACGATCAGTTGCACTAGCAATCCCATTTTTCATCCCTTCTTGGACCATTGGCTTTTTCCATGGAACTTGGCAGCACTTTCAACCGAAAAGTTGTCCATTTATACACCTGTTTTCTAGGATGGCCTTGTAACTTTATCAAGAGAGTGCAGTAACCGTGCCAATGGATCAGTGCTGAGGCTCTAAAACCTTGCATGTTTTTGCTAAAATTCTTGTCCTCTCTCTGTCTTTCCCAGGACAAAGACATGGCCAGGTAGCCTATTAGTCTCTGAGTGAGATGAGAATTATAGGCAGCACAGCTGGGTCCCCTACATCCTCCCAGTTAAATCCCAGATATGTGAACAAGCCCAGGAAGAACAGTAGCATCCCCTAGCTAACCCTATGACGAAATATATAAACAAGTACAACCTAGAGCAGCTAAACAACAAGCCTGTGGGATAAATGTTCACTGTTGCACACCTCTGAGAGATCTTGTGTTTGTGATACAGCATTAATATGGCAATAGATAACTGGTTTCAGCTGGCTCCTGCCTCTAGCTCCCGCTGGCTCATAGGCTGTGGTACTCTCTCCCAGGGTCTCACTCAAGCTGTACTGCATCCTTGCTACTTGTCAAACAGGTTAGGAATGTGCCTTCCTCAGGGCCTTTGTTCTGTCTGGAGTGTTCTTTCTTTAGATATCTACATGACCTAGGGGGGCTTTAGGTTGGCTGGCAACTCAGCCCTTGCCAGGAGGCTGCAACAAGCATTCCTGCTGGTGGGGGGCAGTGAATCCTGCTCCCCTATGACTGAAGTAGAGAAAAGACTTCCCAGCTAATGGACCAACCTCCAGCTTATTGGTACGGGTGAAGGGAAGGAGTGTACATTGAGGTAATCAAAATCCTGAATGAGGAATACACTGTAGTCCTTGAAATGAGGATGTGCTTAAATTCGCAAAGGAATTGGGAAGTTAGGTTGGCCAGGAGTAACAGGAAAGTGATTATTTAAACGTCAACAGAACTACTACTTACGGGGAAGGAAGAGACCATGTGTACAGACCGGACAACGGCCCCCGAGGGTGTGGTACAAGGAACAGTGAGGATGCAGGCTTTTAGTTCTGGTTCAACATATTGCTATTTTTTTTTTTTGTCTTGGAGAATTACTTTTTAAAACATTTCCATGGCATCATTTGTTAAATGGGACAGTGATAGCATCGTGATGGGTCAAAGTAAAGATGAAATGTGATTTTAATCTTATCTATAAAGTATTTCAGAAGTGCTCACTTGGTTGGAGCACCCACCTTTCTTTGCTTTCTCCTCCTCATTATTCCTGCTTTCTAGAACACGGAATTCTAGAATCTACTGGGAAGACAAATATATGGGATTTAGTCCTATACAGTAAAAAGGTAATGGTTGTGTAAGACATAAAGAAGTACAACTAAAAAAATTCAATGTTAGACAAGAGAAAACTCAAGGCGTTTGCTCTGAACTATTCATCTTACCTTAATCACAATATGATTATCTATAATGTAGCATTAAAAACTCTTATCTGGGTCGTATCAACTTCTAAGCCTAGAATTTTGTTTCTGAAATATTTGTGGGGCTGTAGTGTGGAATTTACATCTTATGATACCAACTCCAACAGCATAGGAGCAACGGGTGAAGCAAGTATAGAATAAATGTTGATAGTTGTTAAATTTGGGGGAGGTGTATATGGGATCCATTATTCTGTTTATTAGGAATATCTGAAACTGTTAACAACGAAAAATTAAATCGTTATCTGATGTCCCCAACTTCTGCTAGTGAATCTAGTCTCTTCTCCACCTACTGGTATTTCCAACTCTGTCAACTCTGGATGACCCTGAGTAGGAGGTATCGAGAAAAAATACTTTTCTTCTTCACCAGTGGTCCTCTTTCAGGTTTCAAGTATGCCAGCTATGGTTCTGGGAGTTGGCAAACAAGTTTTTGTCCACCTTACTCCCACTCCCATGTTTTGACAGACAAGTGCTAGTCTTTCTGATGAAGAAATCCTAATCCTTTTAATCCCTGTCACTCTGGCCTTCCATACTTGCCCTTCCGTGGACCTTTCTCAGCTGTGCTCTGCCTTTCTTGAGCACCAGAACTGGTCCACCCAGGTTACACACAAGCACAAAGAGCAACCCAAACCAGAATTTCACTGAAGAAATTTGAAAGTTAACATTATGAGAACTCAGAGAGAGACAAGCATTGTGTTAAAAAAATTGTGCTAGGGAACATGAAAATTAGCCTCATTGTAAGAGTTGACAGAGTGGGATTGAGAGAAAACCAAAACTTTTTAAAAAGGTTAATTCTATTACTTCTGAGTTCTAAACTATAAAAGATGTTCATCGCATGTAGAACAAAATCAAATTACCACCATGGCCCACAGGCTGGCCTCTGTCCATCTCTCCCTCCTCACCTCTGTCTGTTCCCACCTTGCCTATTCATCTCCAGCCACCCTGCTTCCTACTGCTCTTGAGCAATGCTAATCATTGTGACTCCAGCACCTGCACCCTTGCTCTACACTCCGGCTGGATCTCCTTCCCCTCCACCTCAGATCTCACTGTGCGGTGCTTCTCTCTGCACATCCTTCAGCCCTCTGGTCAAAGGCCATTTATTGCTTTCTTGCTATTGTTCTCTGAATGAGGAGTACAGAGTTGTTTACCTTCTTCATCTCAGTTCCTCCCTATTGGAGTAGAAGCTCTGTGAGGGAGAAGACTTTGAAATGCTAACTTCTAAGTCCTCCTCACATCTAGATTAGGGCCTGACACGAGTGGGTGGCAATAATTACTTTTATATTGGTGAAGAGTGTAATTTTTACAGCCAACTTCTCTGAGCTCAAATTTCACCTCTGTCTCCTATGTGCACTTGATAAAATTATTTTCTATACACAATTTCCTTATTCGTGAGCTGGAGATAATAATAGCACCCACTCAGGTTTATCTTGGAAGCTAAGTGAGATAATACACTTAAGGTGTTGAAAACAGTGTCAAAAATGATGCACACTATTCAACAGACATTGGACGATTATGACAATGAAGAGGGAAAGAGAGAAGCAATACTAGCGGTCTTAGAGTGCTGGCTTTTTTCTACGAAAAGAATGAAGGTGAGTGCAGTGCTGCACTCTGTTGTAAAGGTGTCCAAGGTCACAGGACTGATGACAAAGGAAACTTCCTGGGGGATGGGTATTTTGTTTTGTTTTTTTTTCTTCTCAAGTTTGGGAGACAGAGGACTCACAACTCTCTCAAAGCAGAGTCCCATGCGTAGGGGACATGCTCTGCAAAGCTTCTGAGCCCAGCACAGTAAGAGCTCAACACCATTTATCCTACTGGTACTAGAAGGTAACAAGGAAAATCATGCCACTTCCAGTTAGTCACAGATGTAAGATCACATCGCAAAGGTTATTTTATTCCTCGCAAGCAGAAGAAGAGGGAATTCCTTTACAAATAGGCACATGTAATTACACAAGCTTATTCTTGATTTTGAGAATGTACTGTCAGTCATGGCCATAACTACTTGCAAACATTTTAGTTTTTAAGTAAGAATCGGATCTTTTTTTAAAGGCTGACCAGTGCAGAGACTTGTTAATGCAACCTCCTTTAATCAATGCAAATCAAGTGGAAACATGCAATCCTCTCAAGAATTACGGTTATGCTCTGGAGCCCAACAGCAATGGATGCTGAGAAGTAAGGTGTTGCCAGGCAGAATTAGGGCAGAGAGGTTCTTGACAGATGGTTTGGAAAGTACCAAAAACCTCTGTCCTGGTTGAGTGGCAGCTGCACAACCTTGTGACTAATTTCCTCTGGTGGGAGTCCACTGTTTCCTGTATTTGACACTAAATGTAACAATTTCTCCAAGATGTGGAGAAACCTCTCTGACGTGTAACTACTTTGGTAGTGAGACACAATGATGAATAAGAACACTTACAGGATCCCCAAAAAGACAGTGATTTGTATGCGGCTGTGGTTCACTTGGAAGCATGTGAATTACAATATTAGTTACTTAACATTTTGATAGCTCTTTATATGTCCTCTACAGGAGTCTTCAAGGGAGAAATTTCTTTTGAAACGTAATGAGTTGTGAAGTCTTGTACCCCTTGAGGAGAGGGTGTGACTTTTTCCCTTCTAATGATAAGAGTTAGTAATTTACCAGCTATTTCTTTTCTCCCTCTTTTGGCTACCAGAAAGCTTACTTGTATTTTGACTACAGTGAGTACACAGTCCTTGCATCTTCTTATTAGTGACTCTTTTTACCCTTTTGGGTTTACTTTCTTTTATTATTATGGTTATTTTATTGAAATTTAAAATTCTTCAAAAATATCATCCTATTATTTAATTATATGCAGTGGTGTAATGAAATGTGTTTAGCTTAAGTTTTCATGGTCGTGATTTCCTTTGATTCTCATAACAGCCTGGAAGAGTGGAAATTATTATCACTCACATTGAGTAGTTGGGGAAACTGAGACTCAAAGATGTAAAAACTTGCCTGAAATCAACATATCATGTAGTGTCCATTCTTCATAAAGAAATGTATAATCCCATTTCTTTAGCAATAAAAAAACACCTTACATAGCTGTAGTAGCTTTAGGTAAGAGTTATTACTGAATCAACAATGATGAATTTTGCTTTAAAGGGTCACATAAATAATCTAAAATGAAACACATGCAAATTATAAAAGAAAGTCTAGTAGGAAATTTTTACCAATAATTATATTGGTAATTTACCAATAAGTATATGTGATTGTAAAATATTAGGCAGTTAAAGAAAGGTAAATATTTTTCTTTGATGAATTTTCTTTTTCTTTTAAAGGAGAAGGTATATGATAGGGGAAAAATGTAGGTAAAAGTTTGCTTGAAGGCAGGAGAATAGAGTATTTGACATATGGAAAATGAAAATGCTTTTGAAAGATCAGCCACCCACTCCTTATGCATTACTCATTACAGCCCACCAGGGCCAGGAGATGGGCTTTGATCTCCTTTCTAAGGTCACCGAGTTGGCCCTAATCCCAGTGCTTTGGCACCCCTGCTATGCTTGGTCCTGCAGTTAGGTGGGTTTCCTGGTCAATGAAGTCTGTGAAGATAGCACAGCCTGGCCTTGGAACACATGTGCCAACAAAATTCAAAGTACACAAGAGTCAGGTTCATCAACTTAATTTCCCAGTCTCTGCAGAGCACAGGCTCTTGCCTTCTTTCTATCTTTGTGAACCAGGACAGTGGTACCTTGCTCAGGAACACCAACCAGCTGTGCCCCCTTGGTGCTATGAGAGGGGAAACCCCACAATATCCAAGCAACATGGATCTCCTCAAATGCAAATGTGACCATAACACAATTCATTCAACAACCTCACTTATTCACAGAATTATCCTAATCATGTTTGTCTACTTCTAATTTCAGCAAAGGGTGTAAAATTTCCACACATTGTTCACCTGTTTTAAGTAACCAGGTTACGAATGACTAATACAATATTAACAATGACAGATTCTACTTTGATGTCAAGTTCAAATCCATAGTCTGGAGAATAGTTTTCTTCTACTTGAGGAAATAGAACATCATCTGAACAATTTTTTCCAGAGGGTATTCTGGTCTCTGTAGATAAGCATTGCTTGGTTAGCAGGAACATATCATCTAGTTTCACTATCTCTTATCTGTTTCAATATTTTTATGTGCCTACACCTAATTAACGAGAAACTATGCAGGAGAAACAGGTCCATTTGCTGTGTGTACAACATGCATTGAGCATGCCTCAAGTAACTTCACAGAGATCCCAGGTTGCTGGGCAGGGATTTGAGCTATGAGATGACATTTTAAGAGCTATGTTTTGTTCCCACAGTATGTTCCATCTTTCTTGCCATCACAGAGAGGCTCTAAGTACACACTAGTTCTGAGCATCCATGAGCTACAGATGATCGACACCCTGACCCCTGTGATTTTACTGCCATCTGATCCGTTTCATTAACAGAGGCAGCCTGGTTTAGAATGAGCTTCTTGGCTACATGCTGGATAAGCATTCAGCAGTCCATGGCACAGACCATCTCAGATCTCCATATTCTATGTGTTGGCTTGTTTGACTTGCCTGGTGTGAGGAGGGCTCCTCCTTCAGATTTTCTTCTAGGTCCACACCAACTCTGTTAAAGAAAGCAGAAAGTGGGTAAACACCTGCTGGAGACGGGAGAAGGCACTCTCATCTATCACCTGACCCAAATGTGATACAAAGTCAAGGGAAGACTTGGCAGAAAACCCATCTCTGGGTCAGAAGAACCTCAAATGCATTATATCAGAATGAGAGCTTGCGTAGCTGGGCCTCTGCTCAGCTCAGCTGGGGAGACTGGGCATCAACAGCAGGTCCTCCTCACTGCTGTCCTTAACAGGACCGGGCCCTGAGGCCTGAGGTTGGGAGCACCTGTGAAAAACACCCCCAGACTCCAAAATAGGGGTCCTGGAGGCAGACAACCTGGGACCCTACAGGATTCTGATCAAACTCTCCCAAGATTATGGGTACCCAGCCTGAAGCAAGGTTCTCTGAGGCAAAGAAAGTCAAATCTTGGCATAGATATTCACGGAGGCTGGCAATAGGCAGGAAACCAGGCTATGGGACCCCAGGCTTATACAACAATTGTTTTTTTGGGGTGGATTCTTTGAGAAAATGAATACATAAATACAATATGAAATTGGGAATGAAAGAGCCTCTTTCGACAGAGAAAAAGAAATTGCAAAAAACTGCATTTTTTAAAAGCTGGAATACTGCATCTTAAAATCTAGAAGACACACATAATGTTTTAGTTCACAGCCCTGACACACCGCTAAAATAACTTTCCTCTTATAATTTTTGTTTTGTGTACTTTGATAATCTCCTTGTATTGCAATGATTTTATATTAGCATAGGAAGATAAGGGAGTCTTTCCTCTCGCAAGATTGATCAAAGTTACTGATATCCAGGAAGCATTAAAGCCTGCTTCCTATCCACAGACACGCTTGCTGGGTGCAGTGCTGTTATGGCAATACCCCGCAAATGCAGGATTCCTGATAAATTTCATTTCACGCAATTTCCATAAACAATGTGCAGGACACTTATCAGTACATGCTTCCTTCCTGAATATATTTCTGAATTTCCATTTTGACAAGGCATCAATGAGAACTGAGTTTTATACCTCTCATGATTGGAAGGATTTTCCACAGAGTTGCTTCTGCACAGTGCATGTCAAGCCTTGGTTTTCCTCCACTGCCCACAGACTTCTGAAGCCAGGTGCCAAAGGACATGTTCATATTTAATTTGGTCTTTGTGCACTATTTTTATAAGCCTTTCCTACCCCAGGAGGGCCAGCAGTGACTTACCCACGCTCAGAAGAGACCATAGCTCAGACAAGTGTTTCCCACTCAATCCAAACCAAATACACTCTCAATTCAGTTTTCCCTGAGTCAGACCCCAAAATGCTCACAGCCATCTGACCAGAGGACAAGCGTGAGGGAAGAGAAGCTGCAGTGGAAAGGACCCAACTGTGTAGAAAATACATTCCTTTTGCAAATTTTACAAAAACACAGGACTCTGGGAACACAGCACTGGGGTTCTTCCCAGGGCCCTGTAAGGACCAGACCAAGTGAGGGGCTCTGAAGATTGAACTCTCTTCCCCAGAGAGTAGGCCTCTGGACTAGGGGGTGGGAATTGGTGGGTGTGGGGAATGGTGCCTGGCTCAGGCTCCAGCAGAGTCCCTCCTGTGAAGGCCACCTGTGCTGGACCTTCAGAGTCTTTTCTTAACTCCTGTCCCTCTCAGACAATTCTGCAGTCATGCTCCAGGCCTCTTCTCTGGGTGGGGACCTCAAGGCAGGGTTAGAAGCTCCATTCAGGTCAGGGTGTGAATGTGGGAAAGGAGAGCAGTCACAGGACACAGTTTGTTTTTTAAAATCCCTCTTATTTAAAAATTACTGTTTCCTGAGCACTAATAGCCTATCTGTCTAAGGAAGGGACCAAAATGAATAGCTGTCTGTTGTACGTCGAACTTGTGGTACTCGGGTAACTGGGGAGGGCCTCTGGGGGGGGCCTAATCTTTGATTTTCCACAGTAGAGTATAAAAAGCGATTTCAGCTACTTCACTTAAAAAGGGGGAACAGCAAATAGAGAAGAGAAGGCAAGGGGGTCCGGGAGGAGACGAGGAGGGGGAAGGGAGAGGCTCAGGAGGAAGAGCAGATGGGAGACAGGGAAGGAGTGGGTGGAAAGTGGAAGGGCATTAGGTGTGGCCTCTCCAGGTGAGTTCAGTCCTGGCAGTGACCACGGGGTGCTTGTGACCTGAGTCTGACAGTAGGGTCCTTGTATGGTAGATCTAAGCTCTCTGGTGGATGCTGGAGAGCTTTGCTACTGGAATAGTTCAGGTCTTCCCTCTCAAGGGCTGCTGGGCACTCAGGTAGGCTGGGAATAGAACTGAGCTTGTGGCACCTGTTCAGGTCATTTTTTAGTTTCTGTCTAGAAAACTGGAGAGAAAGAAATGAGATTCCATAAGAAACCCCGTGATTTAAGTTTGAGGCAGTGCTGAGGTTTTCCATTAAAATTTAAGTGCCATCCCCCCCGCCCCAACACAGCAGCAATCAGAGCAGACAGACACTTGCAGTTGAGTTACTCTGGCAGCCAGATGGAACCCAGGGGTGATGGCAGCATATTTAGTTCTCCAGCTTCCTGTGCACAAAGCATCTCAGAGCCGTGGCTGGGAAGGAGCCCTCATCCCAGCCTCAGCCCATTTCCTGCAGGCCGGGAACTGTTTTCTGTTGGTCTGCAGCTCCTCTTGGCCAAGCCCAGAACAGACATGTCAAATGGCTTCAGGAAAGAGAAGCTCTGTGAAGGTCATGTGCCTTCTGGGGCAGCCAGGGAGAGCAAACAGCCCTCTTACACATTCAGTTTGTGAGGTTTAATGAGAAGAAAATAAAAAAAAAAAATGATTGCAGTGTAGGTACCATGAAGGGGAGGTACATAAGAATGACGCCTTCTTTCACTCGCGATTTTGGCAGTTCTGGATCAAAATCTTGCTAAAATATATTACTAGGTTTCCTGCCTCCTTGAACCACGTGACAAGAAAAGGGTGCTCTAGTCTTAATGAGGCTCAGCGCGGCCCTCGGTCTTGTGAGGTCTGACACTCCCTATATTGCAGTCACTTCCGAGAGGGGTTTGAACCTCTTCATGACCACATTAAATGTTCCCTGGCTACTATTATTTTTCTTTTTAAAATTCCTACCAGTTAGATTGCCTTGCTTTCCTGCCTGTGATCATATACTTTTAGTGTATTGTTCCTATATCCGCCTCCCACCTCCTTTTAACTGAGTTCAGGACTTATAACCTGATAATCAAATTTAACACATTTTTCCTTCCACATTTACAATGTCTATCTATCTATCTATCTATCTATCTATCTATCTATCTATCTATCATCTATCTATCTATCTCTTTCTATCATCATCTATCCATGATCTCTCTCTCTATCATCTATCTATCTATATCTATCCATTTCTATTTATCTATTTATCTATCTCTGTCTATTTATCTATCTATCTATCCAAAGAAGAAAGTTCAGATATTGTAGAAGTGCTTACAGGAACACACAGCTGTTCTTTACTTCACTCCCATACAGCCCCAGACCAGTTCCCCCCTGCCTCTGAGGGCCACTTTCTTCCTTTCTTTGATTATGTGTGGCACATCCACCACATCCCTGAGGTTATGCAAACATGTTGGCTGCATCTATAATTCTTACTCTAATCAAGAAAGCAAGTCAGAGTGCAAAAGAAATGTATTTTAGGACTAACCTGGTAGGCATTCACTTTTATGCATAGAAGATAACTTACACACTATGGGTTTTTGAGAGCTTATTAGAAACAAGACATGTTGTCACCCCATCTCGTGATGCTACTTGTGTGCATTGTAGCTACCAACGTGAGATCACAGGTGTATGGGATGAAGTCCAAACTGCTTAGGTGCTAGTTAAGGCTCTTCAGCACCCCTGCATCAGTGCCAAGCTCTCTTCTGCTCATCTGATCTGGACACATACACTGATGTGTAGTAACTGGACTTGTCCATGCTTCAAAGTCCAGTACCTAATACTGCCTATAAACTCTATCTGTAACCCGATCTGCCAGTGCCTTTCCCACAGCCTGACCCCTTCCTCTAAACTCCAGGCTGGTAGTTTGACCATGCTGTCCACCACTGGGCTTCTGTTATATCTTGCTTCCTTTCTTGACCTTCCAAGCACTTGGTCCCCCATTTCTGATCCACTGTGGCTCCTTCATCAGGCTATCCTTCCTGGCTCTCAGATCCTTGTCCTTTACTTGGATTGAACTATGTGTACTCCTCTGGCTCTGTGTTCTATGTGGCCTGTGATCACTCTTCTTTGTGGCCACTGTGGCCTGCTCTTTGTCCACCTGTTTGATTAAATCCAGCCATTCAGGGCAAGCTAGTGCTCTGCCTAATTTTTCAGTCCTGCTGGAATCTGGGGCTCTAGGAGCACCCTTCAGTTGATGGAGAGTTAAGATGGTAGCTAGCTGAGTTGAGAAACATGGTTCTGCCTCTCAATCACTCATGTCGTCTTGGTCTTGGTTTCTTCACCAATGCAAAAGGAGTAATAACAGATAAGTGAGAAAATATTTATAAAGTGTTTAGCTTAGGACCTGGTACACAGAAAGCTCTTAAGAACTGTTAGCAGCTACTCTTGATAGTACTTTTTAATTATTATCAGCAGCATTTTTTTTGTTAATGGTGGAAGAGCTCAGTGCTGCCCCATTCATTGCTCATTAATCTCTAAAATGAACCTTTTTATCCTGGAACCTTCACTGAGGGATCATTGAATTTATAGTGACAGCCACACGTGAGCCATAGGGAGTGACCAGTACACAACAGGAATTTCTGATCTCATAGTAGAACATCACTTCTCTCTAAGCAGGGCCAAGCTTCTCAGATAGGGATTTATTTATCATTGATTGGTAGGCTAGTGGGGTGAGAAGGCAACAGAGCAGGAAAGGAAGATACCTAAAGAGCAAAGGGAAGGAAGAGGAGGTGAGAGCTGAGCAGGACGAAAGCAAAGAGAAGGAATGCGACAAGGAAACACTACAGAGAAAAAGAAAGAAATACATCATTATACAGAATGAGTGCAGGTGGTGGATAAATAGATGAAAAGGCACAAGAAACCTTAGAAAAGAGAAGCCAAGGGTGGATGGATGAACAAACCCACAGCCCAAGGAAATATCTAAAAATAGAGAAATGAAGAACCAGTGAAGGATTAAAAAGCAGCTAAAAGGGCTGGTTAAATTTTGGTACAATGCTTTGCATTCTTGACGTACTTTTTAATTTGAAGCAAGTGGAGAGCTGCCCCTATGGTATTCAAATGGAAATCAAAGTGAGACTTGCACATATTCTGAGCCAGTCCTGCAACAGCTCATGCTGGGCTCCTCATTTACAGTAAATATCCAGCTTCATTTTCAGAGCAAAACACACCTCTTGTGTACCACAATGTACCTCTATTTCTATTGTGCCTCCATATTCTTCAGTGAATTTTATTAGATATATTAAAATCTCAGAAGGCTCCCATACCCAACCACAGCCAAAAAGAATGCTCTGAAAGTTGGGTTTTTCTTAGAGGGAAAACAAGATAAGTAACTAACAAAAGGCTCACTTTTCCCATTAAAGCCAACAAAATCCATTCTGATTCTTATCACTTAGCACCTCCAGAAAGGCAGTGAAATATTACTAGGGCTTAGTTTCATTGTGTGAATTTCAATAGTCTTAGGTGCAGTTTTGATTCTTTTGAGCCCCTGCTGGGTAGTGGGGGAGGAGAAATCATTCCCTCTAAGAACTATACTTGATGGCAAAGTGTAAAAAATGACATTTCCAGTGAGGGAAGACTGACTGGATATCGAGCACATAAATAGAGCTGGACAATGGACGAGTCTGAAAGACATCTGCTGAGGTTGGGGGACTATTGTGTAGTCATGAGAACATCATCGGGGGACCAAAATATGGCAATGCACCTCTCCCCCCTCTCCATATATCCTTTGAATAAATATTACTGGAGCTGTGGATGACCAAAATTAATCATACGTAATTAGTAGCTCAAATATTTTAAATTTGTTCTGAGAAAACAAGAAAATGAACTAAAGAAGAAGTTACCTTAATTCATTTTGTTATTTCAGCATGACACAGCAGTAAAGAGTTTAGATCCTGGATCCAGGATCTCTGGAGCCACGTGGGTTCAAATGTCACTTCTGTCATTTACTGTATCTGGAACTTACTTAACCTCTGCAAATGTCAATTTTTTCAACTGTAAATGGGGATAAGTCTATATCTAGTTTATGGGTCATTATAAGGATGAAATGAGTTAACATACATGAAGTATATAAAAAAATTGACCACTACCTTGGGAGCAGTCATGAAATATCAGTTGACGTTCTTGTTATTAGTGATGTTACTATGAGGAAGACACTGAAGTACTCTAAAGTGGGAGATAAATGCAATATAGGTTAAAGTCAAGAGTGGATTTTCAATAAATGATAGATGCTAAGATGAAAAGGTCAATAACAGGATTCTTGCCAACAATGACCCAAGTTCTAATGGGAAGACAGAGATTGGAAACAAAGAACTTATTATGGCATGATAAGCATTGTGCACAGACTATTTGAACATACCAACAAGGAGTCCAGCTGAGGTGGGCTGTGGAGGGGTTAGGTATGCTTCAGGGAGGAACTGAGTATTGAAAATTGAGGAGGGTGGCAGGGGGGAGTGCAGGCACAGCATGGCCAGAGCCATAGAAGTTTAAAAGAGCAAAGGTTGGAACATGGTGAATGGCTCTATGTGGCTAGACTTCACGGGTCATTCACACTGAGGTAGAAGAGTTGTTTTGGATGACACTAAAAGTAATTCGAGGCCAAATTATGAAGGATGTTGAGTGCTGTGCTTAGGAAAGCACTTTGTTTTGTTTTTCTGTAAGCAGCAGGGGGGGAAATAATTAGACCTATGTGTTAGAAAGATTACTGGAGGGATATATTGTGATATTAAGACTGGAGGCATGGAGGTTATTGAGCAGATGACTTCAATAGTCCAACCAAGAATACATTAAGGTCTACACTAAGACAGTCATGGAGAAGAGGAGACAGATTTCAGAGATGTGCCCATGCATGGTGGGATGGTAATGGGGCCCAAGACAGATTGATCAGGGGAGTAAAGACGAGGAAAGTCTGGAGCTGTGCTTGGGTTTCCACTTAGGACACCCTGGATCACTTATCCTTGTCACTCACCGTGTTGAAGGAGGAGAAGTGTGCGTGAGAGTTCTCCCAAGGGACATGCTACAGGAAACATGAAGCTGAGGCCCAGAGTCCTGGCATCTGAGCCTTCTACTGTGAGTGGGCCTCTCCTGGGAGCCTCAGGAAAAACAGGGCCTCCCTCTTAAGAGTTTTGGCTATTTGCCTGTTGGAAGTAGAGATTCAGAATAGAAGATAAAGTAAGAAGAAAAAGTAAAGTAAAGACAAGGAGTAAGAAAGGGAAAAGGGCTCTTCAAGGCTAAGGTCAATGGACTGGGAACATTCAGGGAAGCTGGGGAAAGGTGTGATGCGTTCAGAATTTGAAGACAGTCTAGACACCTTACTTGATAAGACTATAGAGAGGCTGGCAGGAAAGAGGCACAGGAGACCAGATTTCAAGAGAACAGTGGAGAGAAGTCCAGATTTCTGGAGAATGGTGGAGAGAAGTGAACATTTTCTGGATGGAAGACAATGAATGCATGATTAAGTCATGCATGAGTCATGATGCATGATTCATGATTGACAGTGAATGATTTTGGTTTGGATTAATACACACTGCCTGGGACTGTACACACTGAGGTTACCAGATGTAGTCAATGCAGGCTCGGTATCAAGGAAAGCAACAATTCCACCCTTCAGTTCTTTGATACCTTCAAGCAAGGGATGATGAATTGTGTTAGCCATGCTGCCGTAGTGAGTCACTCGGTCAGGGACTGAATAGATGATGTCATGTTTCCACTCAAAGACTGGTTCTAGAGCACAAAGGTGAACTCAGTGGAAGCTCTGATTCTAAATTTGGAGAGTGATAAGATTCCATAATTTGGGGGTGTGAGGAATGTGATATGATGGTGACCTCACCACAGGAGAGTATGATACGGGGCTTGGGGTGTTTCTCAGAGCACAACTGCCCCTGTGGGCACAGACACACTATTATTTGTTGGTCTCTCAAGTGCTCTGCTAGGTTTCACCTCCCGAACCCTGAGTCTTGTCTTATTATCAAGTTGAAAATAGCTGGATTGAGGGTTTGTGTGACAATCCTGTCTTGATGTTCGGAGGCTTCCCACATGTGTTTGGTTTTCTTGTAAAGATTATGGAGCTGGGACAAATGCCATGGAACACTGTCAGGATGATGAGGCCTGGTCTCTTCTAAACTCCTCGAGGATGAAGTTTATTGAAAAGCCTGCATAACAGGGACAAGAGACATATAGCAGAATCTTCAGGAGTAAGACCTGGATTTGCTGCCCATCACTTACTTGTGTAATACAGGAAAGAAGCTGTTCTTCTCTTTCTTCTTCCACAGAATGGAGACATGAGTGGTAACTCTCTCATGGAGCTTTGTGGCTAATGCATGCATGGGGTTCAGCACAGGTACCAGGAAGGTGCCTGGCAGTGGTAGCTGTTGTTCTGGTTGTTGATGTCATTGTTTTTGTTACTTAAACTACAGAAAGATTTAACTGTGAGTCTCTCCAGCCTAATTGTTGTGATTTTTCCCCCTCCTGAGCTGGTCTGAAGGTAGATTTTCATTGTGACTTCTGATTCATGGGAGGCTTACTGACAGTGGAGTTTTGGGAGTGCTTCAACTGAGATGGGTAGATGTACTCTGGCTGCACAGATGAGCCATGTGGCCAAGGTTTATACAAGTTTAACAATTGGGGAGTACATTTGGGAATATATAAGTGCGCTAAACACACTGTGTTCTTTGACAAATAAACACGAATAAACAAGTGCATGTTACAGACACAAATACATCCTGTGCTTCGGGTTTGCCAAAACTCTTTTTTGAAGCGTTTAGTTCTGCCAAGATGTAAGCTAATTTCAGGCTACAGATAAGATCAATTAGAAGCTGGATTTAGAGTGAATATGCAAACTAATTTCATTTGACCGAAGCCACAGCACAGGAACACCCTTTGGTGAGAAGACAGATGTAATAGCTTATCTAGGAATCTGGTCTTTCTTCTCTATGGCGTCACTCCGGGTGCCTTGCCCGAGCAATTAGGGATTTATCAGAGACAAAAGCGCATCTCTAGAGAAACCATCTTTTTAAGTAGATCAGCTTGTTTAAGTTCTACAGTGTTACCAGGTGGGGTGTCTTCTCAATGTCAGACTGAATGTGTTGCATGGGAAAAGAGAGACATTTTATTACTGAATATAAAGTAGTTGTTAGAGCATGCTTTATGTGTTGGTATGAAACCAAAGGTGGTTGAAAAAATAAATTCCAGACTGTCAGGGGTCTGAGTGAGAGGTGGAAAACCTAAAACCTGAAAACTACTGCAGTTACCGTATAGTAAAACAAATAGAATTACATGACAAGGCAGTATCAGAAAAGTGTGTCTCCTTCCCTCACTCCAGGCCACACTCAGCTACAGGAGACCTCAAATCATGACCTGCTCTAAGTGCTCATGCCTGAGCTCTTTTAGCATGGGATAAAGCTCTCCATTCTGTAAAGAACACCAGCTGGAAGGTGGCCCAATACCAGCTCCCCATTGAGATCAGGCCTGGTGTTCAGTGTGGATCACAGTGCTATTCTTGGCTGTGTTCAGATTTTAGTGGTGGCCGGGAAGGAAAGCAACCTGCCTGGGGATGCAGTCTCTTGATGTATCTTCTCGGGAAAATCATCTACAAAAATTGAGGATGAACTCTGACCAGAAGGGGGAAATAGATGAAGAATTTACTTAGAGCACATTTAATAATAATTAATAATCTGGGAGGAAAGCTGACCCAGCCAAAGCAAATTCTGAGCAGGAGATATTTTTTTTGTGGAGTGATGTCCTGGAAAGAATCCTCAGAAGTGAACAACAAAGCTTTCAAAATGGACAGATGTTTATCTTTGAGACCACTCATGTTGAAGATAAAATTCCATGCAGAACTGTTGGTTCTGAACCCTCCTTCCCATGTGGCCTTTAGCTGCTACTAGGGCAGGAAGTCTGCAAAATGTTTTGAGAAGGTGATGTTCCAAAATCATGACCTTCTCTAAGTTCTGTGTTTCCTTAACCTGACTCAGAGCTCCTCATCCCCCATTCCACACTGGACCTAACAGGCAAGGGCATGAGAGAGGTAATATTTGGGCTTGTATTCACACAAGGTATAAGTGATTGGGTCATACTTATTCCTACAGCAGAAAGTGGTAGAACAAAAGCTCAAGGTCACCACATACATTGAGAGAGGGCACTGTGGAGTATGAAAGGAAGAGAAGCGGAGGGTGAAAGGCAGCTGGAGACTCAAAAGTGTAATAGGAATAGCTAATATGTAAGTCTGCATTAAGACTTTTAATGTGTCTGTTGTATAAAACATATGGAGTTTGGGAAGAGGGTCTGAAGTCATTGTCACACCATGTATTTTAGTAATTTAAAACAATGAAAAAGAAAGATTTATGGCCTGTTTCTTTAAGTTAGCCATTGCAAAGGTTTTGCAACTGAGTTCTGATACAATTTTGAGCCAGCAAATCTGTAGCTTCTGGCTATCCATCATCAACATCCTACACACAGTACAGCGCTGTTAGCCATGTGGACTTAAAACATGAAAGAATAGCCAAAGAAGATTGTTTCACCAACACTAATAAATCACTAAAATTGAAATTAAAACAGCTTTGGGATAAACAAGGAATGCCAAGACCATTATTTAGGCCCACAGTTGGAAGTAGATTGTAATATATAATCTTACGAATAGTCTTGCAAACTAACAACTGAAATCTTATTTTCCTTTGGGGTGGTTAACACTTTGTAAGACTACGTGATGTTATTGATAATTAATAGTCAGATTTGTGCTATCTACACACATATTTACAGGTATCACATATATATATACTTTTTTAATGAAAAGCTTCTTTCCTAGTCCCTGAAGTGTTAAGTCAGAAATAGTCTTAATAATGCATAACCTTGCTTTTTGCAACAAATGAATAAATACCTTAATTTTAAAGGGGAAATGGGCAGGGAGAGATAATGGGTGAGCTAGGAAGCTTCTACTGCATGACTCATCAAAAGAGAAGAAAATAATTTTAGTTCCTTGCTGAGAGGGATTAAAGTAAATCACTAGGAAAATAATGTTTTTCTCTAGCCAAACCAACTGCTATTAACCGTGGGGCCAAAGAGCACGCTTGCATGCATGACTGTGCTAAAATGCAATTAAAATATTTAAACTTTAAAAAGATAAAGAATGCATGCTTCATGCTAGAATTATATTGAAAAATGCACTTTGATTTCAGAATCAATGGTTTAAAATCAGGAAAGTGAGTTGATCAAAATGCTATTAGGGAGAGATTGTTTTGGAGCAGATGGAAAAGGACAAGATGAAAGGAGTGGGTAAAATTCTTCTACAAAACAGGATCCCAAATTATCACAAAGACCACAGAAAGTGCACAGCATGGGAACAGAATTAGCATCAATTTGGCAGGAAATGAAATAATGAGAGTTACCTGGATACTCATGGCTAACGCTACACTCAGGCCTTTTCAGTTTATCATTGCAGAAGATCACGACCATGGTGAGAGCTTAAACAACTATTGTGTATGAACTGATATCTTTGCTGGCATCATACCATCCACATCCTAAAAGCAAATACCAATTTTAAGGCCTAGTATTACTTTATGTACATCCAAGAAAAAATACTGCCAGTTAGAGTTGGAACACCATTGACTGTTAATCACATCTTGACTTCAGAAATGTCAAGATGTGAAAAATGTATATTTAAAATCAATTACATATGTCTTCAAAATAATCAAAATCCAGGGTTCAATAGCAATGCATAACTATTGAGCATGCTAGCCTCTGGATATTCATGGATAAGTAACACATTATTTGCTGTTCTTGGGTAAAAACTCAAAAAGAGGTATTTTGAAATCTTTTAACAAAATGTTCTGCATATGCTTACTGGTTAAAGGAAATCAATCTCTCTTCTTAATTCTGTTATAAGCAACTCTAAGTCACTGGGTAAAATAAGCCAAGTCTAGAGTGAGGCAAGCGAGATACCCTGTGGGCCAGGGTCACTTGAGTGCTGAGCATCTGTGTGTTCGAGAATGAGATTTGTCCCCGTCCTGACCTTGGGTGAAGAACCTCACAGTCTTCTTCTGGACTCTACCCCTGCTTTTTTGGGAACTGTGTTGACTGTTTTCATTTCCCGCTCTACGCCCACTTTCCCTTGTCCTCCACACTAACCCAGACCTGGAGGCCAATGCGGATGGCACAAACTGGGTACTCCTGCCCCTTGGTCTTACATTGGCTTTGTCTATGTATATGAAGCACCATCAGCATGTTGAAAGGAGAGAGGAGAAGAAAGACAGGGTGTTTACTTTTCAGAATCTCTTCCTGCCGGATCATCATGGTTGTCTGTGTTCCTCTACCAAAGCCTCCACTTCTAAGAGGTAGCCCTGTCTTTCTAGCAACCCTCTCTAGGTTCTTTAGCCGCTCTTCCCTGATTCTAGCCATGGGGTACTGCACTATCCTTTGTTGGTTTTCTTAAGCCAGTCCACAGATTTCTAAACAGTTCCTTTGTTAAGTCTCTTTAAATCACTCAGTTTGAATGTCCCACCTTTTTTTTGCTGCCTGGACACAGACTAATACAGCAATTTACTTGCATCTGTAAGCATATGACTAAAGAAAGGTGTCACTTTGAACTGGAAACTAACTTCGTAGGCACTTGGAGATTTCTTAAGGGGTTCCTGAATATAGTAAATCCCAAATAAGCATACTTCATACTTTTTCTTTCCATCCTTAATGTTAGAATCATGTTTTTAACTGTTCTAAGGTGCACGAATATTCAAGCCCAACTTGACAGAAACTGCTCCCAGCCCTGGGTTAGGTTTTCACAGGGAATTCACATAGAAGTTATGGCCAATGGCAGGGGTTAGGAGTGAAGATCTTACCACAAGACACAGTAGAACCTAAACAGGAAGAGGAAAATATTCCAGAGCAGAATTCACTTATTATGACTTTATTAACCACTCTAACTTAAACCACTAAATTCCATACAGATGTTAGGAGTTCTCAGAAGTCTTTCTAGAGGTTGAAATTTCACCCTACTGAATCAGTGAGGTTGATCTCAGCAGCTCAGGCTGAGCAATTTAGATCCTTCTGGCTTTCCTCATGGAGAGCTTGCTGAAAACTTTATTTTCAACAGGCAAACACCAGGCTCAGAATTCCCCATGGAAGGACCTCAGATTTCCTCATCCTACCGCATTATTTGAAAAATGAGAGCATTGAGGCCCGTGGAGATTGACTAACTTGGGAGAGGTTGCATAGATAGTAGGTAATAAAAGCAAGACTTAAACCAGTTTTTAAATTTAGGTTGTTTTATTTAAATTTGTTATATTACCTCTCTTAAATGAATGAATACAGTTGTAAATCAGAGGCAGACACTGGTCAAGTATGCAAAGTGAACTTGAAAATTGAACCTAACGTGGTTTTAGTATGGTATAATGTAGTATTTCTCAAACTCTGGTAATTTGCTTAGCACCCTTGTGAGTTTTTTGCATAACCAAAGCCACTTGTAACATGAACCACTATGTTTTAAAAATATTTCTCTTATCTTACCTTCATTCTGTCAGCTTTCTATGTTTAATTCCTTCACTGATTTTTTTAACTTTAAAAAATGTTTTCTTGCTGACTGAGCTAGGGATTACAATACACATCTTAATTTATCTGACTCTGCTATGGATTTATACTAGCGTAATTCCAGTGAGATACAGAAAATCTGCTCCACTCTATTCCCTCCCGTCTGCTTTGTGCTATTGTTATTAATCTCATTTATCGATGACATACACGTTGTAAACACAGTGCAGTGTTATTCTTGTTTTATGCTATCTTAGGTCTTTTGCAGAAATGAAGTGAAGAAAGCAGAAAAAATACACTTACAAAGCTTTTCTATTTTTCATTTCTGATACTCTTCATTTCTTCCTGTGGATTTGAGTTACTGTCTCATGTCACTTACTTGTTCCACTCTAACTTCCCTCCCTCCCGCTTTGTGCTGTCAACTATCCATCTCTAAATCCCATAGGCCCCACAATTCAATTTATAATATGATTTTTTGCTATTGTTTTGCATTAATTAAGAGAAGAAAGGAACAGTAACCTGTAATTATGCTCACTTCTACAGCTAACACAATTACTTTTAGTCTTTCGTGTGCATTCAGGTTAGTCTTGTGTCACTTCCATTCATCTTGAAGAACTTCTTTAGAATATTTTTTGTAAGACAGGTATATGAACAACAAATTAATTTTTTTATTTCATTTATTTTTTTGGTAGTACTGGGGTTTGAACTCAGGGTCTCGCACTCGCATAGCTTACTCTACTCATGCTATTTAAGTTATTTTTTCAGGTAGGGTTTCTCACTGTTTTGCCTGGGGCCAGTCTCAGACTGTGATCCTCCTATCTATGCCTCCCAAGTACCTGAGATTACAAGTGAAAGCCTCCATGCCCAGCTAGTGAAGAACGAATTTAGTTTTTGTTTATCTGGAGATGTATTTTATCTTCATTTATGAAAGATAATTTTGTGGACCTTGAATTCTTGATTGACAGTTTTCTCTTAAAGGGCTTCAAATATGCTACCCCACTCACTGCCTTCTGGAGTCCATTGATTCTGATAAGGAGAACTAATGGGATTCTCTTGAATATGATGATTCATTTTCTTTCATTGCTTTTAAGATTTTTCTCTTTGTTTTTCTACATTTTAGTATTATGTGTCTAGCTATGGTTTTTCTTTTACTTTCCCTAGTTGGAATTCATTGAACTTTTGAATGTGTAGATCTTTTTCATTTTATTTTGGAATATTTTTAGCCATTGTTTCTTTGAATATTTTTCTGCCCTTTCTCCCTTTTCTTTCCTCGTTGAATTCCTATAACATATAGGTTTGTGTGTTAAATGATGTTGTAGAGCTCTCTGGCCATCTGTTTATTTTGCCACATTCTTTTTTCTTTCTGTGTGGTTTTAGGTATCAAACCCAGGTCCTCATGAATGCTAGGAAAACAATCTGGCACTGAGTCACACCCTCTGCATGCCTCGTTCTCTTTATTTATTCTTTGTTCTTCAGGTCATACACTTTCTAATGACATATCATTGAGTCCACTGATTATTTCTTCTTCCAATTCAAGTCTACAGTTGAGCTCCTCTAGTTAAACTCTCATTTTAGTTATTATACTATCATCTCTAGAATTATTAATATTTAACATAGCTTCTAACTCATCAACATTCTCTATTTGGCAAGTCCTTATTATTACACTTTACTGATTTAAACAAGGGTTCCATTAATTACTATTTCTTTCATGGAGCTCTTAGCTTTCACTTAATTGCTTGTCACAGAGATCTCTTCTGATTTAAACAATACAGAGGCATGGGTTCCTCCCTGCTTCATTCCAGGAAAAGCTAACTCCCTCAGCAGACTTTTGGACCTGCAGATAGCCCATTTTGCTCCTCTTAGAGTGGTACATTTAACTTACGACTTGAGTGCTGAGGAAAGGGATGATGGGCCTCATCTTTTTGTGTTGGCTCTCCTTTTTTATGGCTCTTCCACCATATGAGCAGAAGCTGAAAGGGGAGAGTAGCCCACACCATTCTCAGTTTGCCCCTTCTGTTATGGGACCTGTGCTATGAGTGGAAGCTGATGGTCAGGTGATTTTGCCCCCATATGCTTGGCCTGCTACATGTGGGGTACAGCCTCTACCCTAGGGTGGGAGAAGGGAATAGTTTTTCTTGCTATATAACCTGGAACATACCAGTGGGTAAAACCATTGTTCTGTGATTGGAACCTGGGGACATCCCTGTATTCTCAATTGCATTCACCTGGAGTAGGGCTTCCATAGCACCAAAGGGGAAGCCAGGGCATAAAATATCACAGACTTCTGCTATGCTTATAAAATTGAATAGATTTTCTTGAATAAATGCATCAGGATTTTCTGCATATCTTAAGGTGAATATCTAGAGACTTTAAATCATTCTGTTTTATAATTTTCAGCAGTTAAACGGCTTTTTCATTGAGAAGATGGCCTGCCAACTTCTTCACAGAGGATTTTGGAATTATTGCTTATTTGATGTTTTACAAGCTTAGTTTAATCCAAGTAATAATATCTACAAAATCATGAATTGATATGCCAGTTATATTTTTAATACCTCTTAACTCTCAGTGTCCATTAGACCTAATTTTTGTTGAGTTTCTCTTTTGAGTAGTTCTATCTGTACTTATTAATATTTTATGACTTTAAAATTCTTTCTTATAAATTTTCCAGAGCACAAAGCAAAATCTTATTATAAAAGTAACACTCTTCTGATATCTTCTTTGATTTCTTTCTTTAGTGATTTCATTGTAGACATCTTTCATTTCCTTCATTAAATTTATTCTTAGTATTTTATTTTGAGGCTATTGTGAATGGGATTGTTTCTTAATTTCTTTTTCAATCTGTTCATTGTTGGTGTCTGGAAAAGCTACTGCATTTTTCATATTGATTTTGTATTCTGCTACTTTTCTGAAAGTGTTTATGATGTCTAAGAGTTTTTGATGGAATTTTAAGGATCTGTTAGGTGTAAGATCATAACATCTGCAAATCGGAATAATTTGATTTATTCTTTCCTTATTTAAATTCTTTTTATTTCTTTCTCCTGTCTTATTGCTCTAGCTAGGAATTCCAAAACTATATTAAATAAGAGTGGGAAAGCAGGTATTCTAGTCTTGTTCTTGACTTTACAAGTGGTTACAGTTTCTTCATTTAGCATAATGTTGACTATAGGTTTGTCATACATACTTTATTATACTGAGGTACTTCCCTTCTGTTTCCAGTTTCTTCAGAGCTTTTATCATAAAAAGGATGTTGAATTTTATCAAAGGCTTTTTCTGTATTGAGATGATCATGTGATTTTTGTCCTCAATTTTGTTTAGATGCTGTATTACATGTATTGATTTACGTATGTTGAACCATTCTTGCATCCTTGGGACGAAATCAACTTGATTGTGGTATCTGATATTTTTGATATGTTATTGGATTTGGTCATTGAAGAAAGAAATAGAAGAAGACATCAGAAGATGGAAAGCTCTCCCATGCTCATAGATCAGCAGAATCAACATTGTGAAAATGGCTGTACTAACAGCAGTAATCTATGTGTTCAGTGCAATCTCTATTAAATTCCAATGACATTTTTCACTAAGATAGAAAAATCAGTCCTATAGTTCATATGCAAACACAAAAGACCTTGAATAGCCAAAGCTATCCTGAGCAAAAAGAGAAATGCTAGACTATCACAATACCTAACTTTATAAAACCATAATAATGAAAACAGCATGGTACTGGCACACACACACACACACAAACACACACACACACAAAACTGACATGAAGACCAATGGAATAGAAGACCAAGAGATAAATCCTTGCAGCTAAGTCATTTGATCTTTTGACAGAGGACAAAACACACGTTAGAGAAAGCAGCCTTACCAGCAAATGGTGCAGGGAAAACTGGATATCCACATGTAGAAGACTGAAAGTAGATCCTTGTCTCTCACTAATGTGAATTTAAAGTGGGTCAAAGATTTCAAGCAAGACCTCAAATGGTGAAATCCCTACAGGAAAGAGCAGGGAAAACACTGGGACATGCACATAGGCATTAACTTCCTGGATAGAACTCCAATAGCTCAGCAAATAAGAGACAAGATTGACAAGCAGGATTGTATTAAACTAAAAAGCTTTTTACAGCAAAGGAAATAGTCACTAGACTGAAAAGACAGTCTACAGAATGGGAGAAAATCTTTGCCAGCCACATATCTGACAGGGGATTAATAACCAGAATATACAAGCATCTCGAAAAAATTAACTTCCCCAAATCAACAACTCAATGAAAAAAATAGGTAAATGAACTGGACAAACAATTTTCAAAGGAAGAAGTACAAATGGCCAATAAATTCATGAAGAAATGCTCAACATTTCCAGCCATAAAGGAAATGTAAATCAAAATGACATTGAGATTTCACCCCATAAAAGTCAGGATGTTGTCATCAAGAACATAAACAACAAATGCTACACACTGGGAAAAAGGAGACTTTTTACACAGTTACTGTGAATGTAATTAGTACAACCACTACAGAAAGTAGTATGGCGGTTCTTCAAAGAACTAAAAATAGGTGTACCATATGATCTAGTGAAACCACTCCTGTGCATATATCCAAAGGAACGTAGAACCACTTACACACCCATATTTGTTGTAGCATGATTAATAATAGCCAAGCTATGGAAACAGCCCTACAACTGATTAGTGGATTAAGAAAATGTGATACATACACACACTCACAATGGAACGTTATTCAGCCACAAATATCTGCAAATTATGTCATTTACAGGTAAATGTTGATCAGTCACGTTCTGGTCATGTGTTCTGTCTCAATGAGTATTATTGATACCAAGGAGAAAGGAAGAAAGAAGTAAGCCTTTATTGATCAATGTCTTCATCTGTTTGTGCTGCTATAACAGAATTCCACAGGCTGGGTAATTTATAAATAACAGAAACTCCCTCTCTTACAGTTCTGGACCTGGGATTCTGGGATTGAGGTGCCAGCATTTGTGGTGTCTGGTGTGGCCTGCGCTCTGTCCCCAAGAGGGAGCCCTATTGCTGCATCCTCCAGAGGGGACAGTGTGGTAGCACATGGCAGAAGGGACAGAGGGGTGAATCACCCCCTCAAGCCTTTCATAAGTCATTAATACATTCATGCAGGTGGAGCTTTCATGACTTAATTGCCTTCTAAAAGCCTTAACTCTTAATACTGCCACATCGGGACTAAGCCTCAACGTGAATTTTGGAAGAGATGCAAACTTGCAAAACATGGCCACCAACTCTTTTTTTCTCCTCAGAAAAATACCAGGTGTTCTGAAAAGGATTGATAAATATTCCAAAACACATAGTCCTGAAAACTTGATGGAATCCTAAGAATACTGAAGAGTAGGCAGGCAGCAGAGATAAAATGTGTGTCTATGTGTAAGGTGGCATGAGGTATAAATGAAAGAATTATGCCTTAGCTCAATTTTGCTCCATACAATCACTGATGACCCTCTTCCAAACCCCTCTTACACAGAGAATGGAAATTTTCCAGATGCTCAGGGCTTCTCGGGGATGTTCTTCATTCTTCACTAGAGCCATGGACTCTACATCTCAAAGAATGGCAAATCAAGGCTGAAAAAGCTCTTTAAAGTCAGAAAGTTAGGCTTAAAAAGCTCAAGGCTCATTTCAAAGTTCCTGGCTTGAGTGTCTTCCACAGGAAAATGATTTAGGAAGGGGTTCATTTATGTCAAGGTCAAGGTCAACCAAAACAGACTACTTCTCAGACTTTAACATGCAAGCCTTACCCCTGGGGGTCTTGTGAGAACACATATCTACATTTAGTAAGTAAATCAGCCAGCGTGGGCTGCCATAACAAAACACCCTAGGCCAGATGGCTGAGGGGATAGAAAGTTATTTCTCACACTTCCAGGGGCTGTGAAGTCCAAGATCAAGACGCTGGCCAATTCAGTTCCCTATGACACCTCTCCTCTCAGCTGCCATCTCTCTGTGCTCACATGACTTTTTCTTTCTGCTTATTTGCACAGAGAGATCTCTCTGATGCCTCTTAAAAGGTCACTAATCCTGTCAGATTAGGGCCTCACCTATATACCCCCATTTAACCTTCACTGCCTGCTTGTAGGCACAACCTGTACATACAATTATTTGGGATTCAAACCCAACACATGAACAGGAAGGGGGCGGTCCCCATTCAGTTCACAGTAGCAGGTGTGTGGCCCTGACAGTCTGTATTTTCAAAAGGTCTTATGTGATGTGAATGCTACTGGTCTTTGGATCACATTTGGGGTGTCAGGATACTAAAGTCAAGGCTTGGGTTCTGCATTAAGACAGAGTGAGGTCACACAACGATGAGCAGAACAATAATCAGGCAATAATGTCAGTAAGTCCTGCTCAGGAACACTGCTGGTGACAATAGCAGCACCAAGTCACACTTGTATGTAAGGTGTCATCAAAAAAAAGCAAAAGACATGAAGGAAGTCCTATGCTGATAGTCACTTTTTCAAGGAATGAACTCATGTAAAACCATTTTGAATAGAGCATCTTTCTCCAGATTAATGCCTCCATGCCTCTGAATCTGAAAGTCTCTTGTCCAAACCTCCTTCTCTGGAACATTATTAAAAGTTCATTGTCAGCTAATTCAAAGAGACAAAAACACCAGCACCAGAAGAGGAGAATAATGTCAGTGCATAGAAGGGGAAGAAAACTTCACCCAAATTTCCAAATCGTACTTTTATTAACTCTATAGAGATAGGTGCAGCTTAAAAAAATCAAGAATTTGACCATTTGCCATGGTTTGATTTGAACTTCTAAAAAGCATCACTAAGCCAGGAGAAATGGGAATTGACTTTACAAAAGAGCAGCATAAAAATAAAAAGAGAAAAAGGAAAAAAAGAACGCTACCCAGATGTGTTTTGATGATTTCTTGCAAATAAGGTTAGCTAATTCTGAGCTCAGGCTCAGGAATACCGTTTTCTCTAGTGATCTTGTCAGTGGTTCTCAGAACGACTTTGATTGTCTACATTTTCCTTGAGCGTGAATTGGATTCGTTCAGATATGAGGTCAAGTGATAGGGAATATAATCAGTTATCATCAATGGTAAATGGTGTGGTGTCCTTGTATTTCTTTAAACTAAAACATGGTAGACACAAAAATAGTTATCTGACTTTCCATGGCTTGAACTGGGGAGACTTCTTTTTGGGATAAGGCACAGCATTCCTTTGTAACTGTCAGCAGTTACAAGGCAGGAAGGACCAACCTGAGGTCTCCATATTGTAAGCATCCGTGGGAGTCTAGAATGATATCTTAGCCTCTGGTTCTTTTGTTTCACAGCCTTGATCAGTGGATCAGAAAGGTTTGATTAAAATCTGCTACCATTTCAGTCACAGTTCAAACCTTACCAAGGAATAAGTTAATGTGGCACAAATCAGTCATAGAGAACCCTGTAAACACACTTTGCTTGAAGCTAGCCTTTGTACACAGAGAAAATCAAGATGGCCCCAGTAGAGTCACAGCATAGACGAGATTCTTTCCAGCATGTTCCCTGCCTAGCTCTTTTCTTTTTGCTTCCAAGTGAATATTACTATTGACCAACTGCTTTATCTAGAAGCTACAGAGGAAATTTGGATAGAAGTGAGAATATTTATTACCAGATTTGTTTAAAAGAGTTAACTGAACATTAAGAGATCTTCAGCAATAATTCTTTTGATTCTCAAGATCTAAGTTTCTTGGTGATGCGTTGCTGGAATTCTGGGCTCCAGGGGCAAGAGGAGACCAAGGACAAAGAAAACATAAATGGAGTTAAAGTGCTAAAGGTGTATTTAATAGTCACTGAGCTACAACTGAGATGTGTTTAAATACTTCAGGGACAAATCTCTTGAGAAGTTTACTAGTTTTCTAAGTAGGGCACTTGAGTTGAATAATGAAGAAACTGAAATGCTGGCCTTGCTTGTCTCTCTCTGCCCTGACCCCAGTCCAAATCTCTGAGGATGCTACCTCTGAACTGTAGTTGAGGTGAAGGATGGAGAGATAGGGTCTTCTCCCTCACTCCATAGCTTGCATTGAACTTTTCTGAGGTTTGCTTACATTGCCATGCATTGTTGCTTATTTGTCACCATGAGATGCCAGCTATGACCCTGAGCTAGCAGCAAGGGAACCAGGTGAGCAAAGGCTTGCTCAGATTTATAAGGAATACAGAGCCCCATGTAGAGCCTCACACATTCTTGGCATTGCCAACTCCTTAGATTTAAAATCAGTCCTGTCTTCTGCTATAGCTTGGATCTGGAATGTCTCCCAAAGGCCCATGTGTTAAAGGCTTGGTACCTAGATGGTGGCACCATTGGGCAGTGGTGGAACCTTTAGGAGGTGGGGCCTAGTTGAAGGAAGTTGGTCATTGAGGGTGTTCCCTTGTATGGGATAAAGGGATCCCAGCCCCTTCCTCTCTCTCTCTCTCTCTCTCTGCTTCTCAGCTGCCGTGAAGTGAGCAATCTCCTCTGTCACATGCTTCTGCCATGATGTACTGCACTCCACAGGCTACGTGACAGGGCCACGTAGACTAAAACTCCTGAAACTGTGAGCCAAAATAGACCTTGCTCTTTAGAAGTTATTTCATGAGCTAACACGTTTCTCTCTTAACTTATTCTTTCTGCTCTGTTTGCTATTTTACTGATAGAATTATCTTATACCAAGTTACTTGAGCTCAAACTCTTTCCCCTCTTAGACTTCTCTAACTTCCTAGTCCTACTTCCAGAAGTTTCTGCATCCAGCTCTTCCTTTTGGATCCTTTTTGGTTTCCACCCTTTGTCCTTGGGGCACTGGGGGGTCAGAATCGTCTTCCTTTGTACTTTGCTATTCTTTTCTAATATCTTAAGGTGAATACACAATTTTTATTTATTTTCTTTCTTTACTTTCACTTAAATTTTTCAAATATACTAAAAGTGTTTAAGGATATATATTTTCCTTTGAGTATAATTAAACTATGTCCTATATACTTTGATATAAAATGTTTACATTTTTTGATGTCTAGATAATGTTAAGTTTTAAGTAAGGTGTGCCTATATATTAAAAAAAAGATAATTTAAAAAATATTTCTTAATGTGCAAGTAATTACATTTTTGGGTAATTATTTGTTGCTGATGATTTTTAATATCACCAAATTACAATTAGAGGATGGGGCCTGTAATATTACTCTTTCCTTTTGTCTTTGGTGAATGATAGTTAGGCTGAATTTAGGAATTTAGAATTGTCATATGATTTTATTAGTAATCCTTTTTTTCTATAGATGTTATTTCAATATTCCCTATAATTTAATATGTCAGATGATAAATAAAATGTTCTTTCTATCAGACAACCTTCAAGAGTTCTCCTTACTATAGTAAGGAGAGTGTTAAATGTCCTCCAACTGCCCATGTTAGAGTCTTGGTTCTCCACAGACATGGTATTGGGAAGTGGTAAACATTTTAAGAGGTGGGGCACAACCGGAGGTCTTCAGGTCATTGGGTGTTCCCTAGAAGGGGCTGTGCTCTCATCTCTCGCTCTCTTTCTCTCCCTCCCTCTCTTTTCTACACTTCCTGGACATGAAGTGAGTAGTTCTATGAGCCAAAATAACCTTTTTCTCTTTATAAGTTGATTATTCCAGGTATTGCTATAGTGACAGAAAGCTGGCTAACACATTATCCTTATAATATAGAATTCATCAAAGTATGTCTAAGGATTGCTTTTTCTGGCTAAGTCTCAGTGGGACTTTTAATCTGACTGACCAAGTATTTCTTGAGCTTAAGGAAAATTTTCAATATTTTCTTTTACAATTTGCTTATTACTTTCCATGTAGCCTGCATCTTCAGGCATTCCCATCGATAATATGGCAGATTCTCTGGATTTATCCTCTAATTCTTTTCCATAGTATTTCTACTTTTCAAGTCTATTTTTCTATGTCTTGAGATAGTTCTTAACTCAGTCTCCCAGAACATGAATTCTATTCTCAGCAGTGAACACTTTAAAAAAAAAATTTCTCTATTGAATTTTTAAAATTCAGAATATCACTCTGAGTTCCAGAAAGCTTGCTCTGTGCTCTAATTATGTCTTTGTTTTAATTACTTTTATTAATGTCTTCTCTCCCTCTCCATTAGTTCTACTATAAATGAAGCTGCCAACTTTAGGTGCTCAGCTTGGTCATTTGGTCTTTCTTCCTCTGGTTACAAGGTCCCTTTAAGTCAGCTGTAATTTTTCATTACCTACACATTTTTGTGTGCTCCTCCAACACCTTCCCAGGTCAGCCTGTCAGGGTGTTCTGTCAGGTGGAGCCGGGGCATGAGGTGTATGCACAGCCAGCATCTATTATGTAGGCTGGTGGCCAGGAAGTAGGCAAGCCATTGCCCTTCTGCTGATGAGCTGATTGAACCCTTTCTCCACAGAGTGGACTGGGACTGAGATGCCCATTCTAAAAGCCCCACTTAGGTCCAAGGGGGTTAGTAGTTGGTATGAATTGGTGATGTCTTCCAATTGCACACTCTGTAATCAGGAGAGAGATAGCCACCTTCTAAGAGGACAGATGGGCTTCTTCAGAGAGCCATGGAGGCGAAGACTTTAACTTTGAGGAAAGGTAGGGCTCCTCTTCCACTGTGGGTGGGTAGGTCTTATGGGGTGCCATAGAACTAGAAGTCCCTAACCTGATAGGTCTTTGGAATCAACTTAAAACCTCACTTTTGCTGACTCAAGTGGTGAATGGACAAGGGCTGTCTCTTTGACAGCTACCTTAGACTCCAGATCATCTTTAAGTGCAGGTGTTATAGCTCCATCACCCTTGATGGCTCTCCCATTTCCTATAGCACAATGTGCAAACCTGGGCCTTTGAGCTGAGCTTTCTTGGGGCTGGATCCACCACATAAAGCTTTCTCTTCCCTGTTGTCCATCAACACAGACACCTAGGTTTCTCCAGAGCCAGACTGTGCATTCCCCCTTCTGTGTCATTGCACACATTCCCTCCAACTGGAAGTATTGTCCCTCCCTCATTTGACTTTTGGAATCTTTCTCATTCTCTAATTTGGATGCCACCCTTGACAGGAGGAAGCCTTAGCTGGAATTTATTCCTCCTTCTTAGTACTCCATAGCTCCTGTTTGCTCCTTGGGGGTAGCACTTAACACAATCTGTCTTTTTCTAGGAATTTGTGCACCTGTCTCTCTCTCCTTTCCCAAAATGTAAATGGCAGGAGGACAGGTTCCAGATCTGTGTCATTTTACCTCTTTCCCATAGGATCATGTATGAAATGGGTGACAATCTTTGCAGTATTAAATTGACATGGAAAGCAATTACATAGCACACTGATGGACCAAACCTGAACTTTTCTTCCTCAGGGTGGGAGAGAGAGCCATGGAGCTCCAGGTAGAATTTCATTAGAGGAATGGGTATCCATAACATCCAAAAAATGCATGGCCTCCAGTGAAAGTCTTTGAACCCCACAGGTAGAACTTCCCATGGTTTTCTCCGACCCGATGATGGTGTTGAGAAAGCAATTAGATAGTATCAGGGACTGTGATTGGTCACTGCAACTGTGTTTCATGCACAATCTCCTTCCTTAGTCGGCTGGGAGCATGATTAGTGAAGCAGAGGACAGCTGGCTTCAGAATCACTGTCCCCCAAGTTTGTGCTTTTCATGGTTACAAGTGGATTATTGAAAAGATGAACTCTGAGGGAGAAATGCTCTGACACTTTAGGAAGTTTGAAAAGTTTGGAAAAAGAGATACAGCGCTATGGGATGCTTGGGAAGAGCTAGGAGTTACCTTTTTGAAGGTGGCTCATTGTGCACGACTCACACTACTAGTTTCTGAGTACAGATTCTCACCTCAGAGACAGAACCAGACACAGTGACACAGGTTGGGGGTGTGCAGCAGGAGCTACTGTGCAAGGGTGGTAGGAAGAAAGGCCGTGGGAGGGGGGAAGAGGAGCCATAAGGTTCACCTGTCACTAGACCTCTGTGTGATTCAGGAATGAGCAAAGAAAAAGCTGCTGACTGTGCCTGCCCTTACCTAGTCTTAAGCATTTTTCTTCTGGGGGCTTCTGAAAACTGCTGGTCTCATGGCACCATTTTCCTATTCTTGCTCTGGAAGCCATATTGGAGGTACTAAACTACAGATACTGGCATTGTTAACAGAGAGAGAGAGAGAGAATGTGTGTTTATTGTAAAGGTGTGTTAACATGCTCCAAGCAGCCTTTCCTACCCGAAAAAATACCAGTGCTCTTCTTGGTGCAGGGACTGTTGTCCCCTTTAAAAATCCCATTAAGCACTCTGTCGCTTTAAATGGCCCATTTAAAAGCAAGGGCCAGTGCCTTGCCCAGGGCCAGACATGAAGCAGGCGCTTGAAAAATGTGCTGAAATGGAAGCGTCAGTGCTCAGTGGAAAGGCAGAGATTCAATCTGAGCTCTTTTTCCCAGCTTTCACATCATTTGTTTTGTCAATTGGTCTCTAATTTCTCTCTTACTTTCCACAGTCCCTCAAGACTTTGTGTGTGTGTGTGCTTGTATATGTGTGTAATGTGTGCCTTTCCACTGTGTGCATTTATATGTGTGTATATCTGTACACATATGTGTATGTGTGGTCATGTGTCCATGCATGCATATGTATATCGGTATCAGGTAGCCACTATAAGCTGTCAATCAAGCCATTTCTTCACGAGAGCTACACCGAAAAGTGTTATCTTGCTTGAGTTTATTCCCCGTCTTGCAGCACTGCTGGAGAAGTGTGGGACAGGGTAAAGAAGAAATGCTTATTTTAGTGGGATGGCATGTGCAAGAACGTGCTAGTAGGCTGACATTAGCCATCCAAACCAAAGGGAAGTGTTGATGGTGCATAAGGGAAGGAGGGGGAGCTGAGGGAAGGAAGCTCTGGAGAAGTGAGAAGGGTCCAGGGCTCAGGGGAAGGGTACCTTTGAGAGGACAAGAGGTGAGTCTTATGTTGGATTAGGAAGCTCTTTGCAAGCTGGGTGAGCCTCTGGCACTGCTCTCAGGCAGTAGCACCTGTAATGAGTCTGAAATACCTTTTGCCATGGACTGAATTGTGTCCCCCATGTTTGTATGTCGAAGCCTAGCTCCCAATGTGATTTTATTTGGAGATTTTGGAAGTAGGATTTTTAGGAGGTAATTAAGGGTAAATGAAACCATATGGCAGAGTCCTAATTCAGTAGGAATGGAGTCTTTATAAGAGGGAGGGAGACAGGGAGCAAAAGAGGAAGAGAGTGAGGGAGAGAGAGAAAGAAGAGAGAGAGAAGAGAGGGAAGGAAAGAGAAACAAAGAGAAGAGAAGAGGAGAGAGGGAGAGAGAGAGAGAGAGAGAGAGAGAGAGAGAGAGAGAGAGAGAGAGAGAGAGAGAGAGAAAGAGAGAGAGAGAGAGAGAGAGAGAGAGAGAGAGAGAGAGAGAGAGAAAGAATTCCCTGTTCTTTCTATATGCAGGTACCAAAAGAAGGCCAGGTGAAGACAAAGTGAGAAGACAGCTGTCAGTAAGCAGGTTCTCCCACAGGGAGCAAAGTCTTGGTCCTCCCACCCTCTAGTACTGAGAGACATAAGTTGGTGGGATAAGCCACCCTGTGTGTGGCATTTGGTTATGGCAGGTCCAGCTGACTAAGACACCCCTCCAAGCCTCTGTGCACATGGTCATTGGTCTAGCCGTCAAGGTGCAGGGAGCCCGACTGGGGAATCATGCCTTGCTGGATCTGACAGGACCATGACTGGGATAATGGGAGGGAGACTCTTAGAGTGAAGAATGTCAGGGATCTGTAGCTGTCCCTTGTGAGTTTAAGGAGTTCTTCCCTTGCAGTCTCCCAATCGTACTGAGGTCCCCCTACGAAGGAAGTGGACCCAGAAGGGGGTCTCTTTTGAGTGCTGAAAAGTTGACATAGAAATCAGGATCTCTTATCTCTTTTATCTCCACATCTGCTCTTTGGTCTTCACAGTGAGGTCATGCAGGGTTAAGAATTCAGTGTCTAAGTCAGATGCCTCCACTCATCATTTGCTAGTATTGAGGCCAGGGTAGACAATTGAAATCCCTGCACTTTGTTCTCTTATTTCTAACGTGCGTAATGATATTACAAGAGGCTCACTGTAGAGAATCAAGAAAATGGATCAACATAAATGCCATAGCCCATGGTAAACAGACTTGGGTCTTTTTTGCTGCCTTGCATCCTCAAACTCATCAACAGGGGACCTGTGGCAGTTCCTGGAACAGATGGGAGGACATTTGAGGCCCAGGCACATATTTCTAAAGGAAATTGTTTCTCAACTGTGTTGGGAGAAGGAGATGGAAGCAAGCACAGCTGGGGTGGCAGGTTTGGTGAGGGGTTCAAGCCTATGGTCTTCTGTTTTCTCAGAGTCAGACAAGGACTTTGGCTGATGGGACACATGGAGGAGGGAGGTGGGAGGTTTGTGAAGGATGGAGAAAGAATGAATTAGCTGTCTAAGAGAAGGGGAAAATGAACGTTCTAAAGAAACCTAGTAACCTTGCTGAGCAATACTGAATGCCAATTTGAGTCTTGAGATCATGAATTTAAAGTGAAAACAGGCTTGATTGTGTGAATTTCTTCCAGCTTCCCGCAGCCAGAGTTCTGGCTGCAAGAAGGCACGAAGCTGCTTTCTGATGGATTTTTCTGGTTTGCAAGGATGTGTGTGCATTGTGCACCGAGGTCCACTTTTAGACACCACGACTGTGCCAATTTTTCCCTCACACATTATGCTAATGACGGAGGGAAATATATCTGAGTTCTCACCTCATTGCAGCTTCATTTTCATCTCCTTGTCCCTGCTTCTTGAGACCACATGTGTAAATTACCAGTTTATGGTAATTTAATTTGTGGAGTGCTTTAGACAAAGAACACATTTTCTTAGTTTATGTGGCTTTGGGTGCTATATTTTCTTTTCATTACCCTGCTGGGGTTTTGTGCTTTGGCAAAGCAACAAAGGCACAAGTTGGTCATAAAAGTGGATACATACTTCTAAAGCACCTACTATGTGCCAAGCACATTTGTGAACACACTCATTTCTCACAACAATCCCTTTCACAGTAGGGCACAGAGAGCTGAAGTAATGTGCACGGGGTCACACAGCGAGCAAGGGCCAGCCATGTCTAGGCAAACCAAGCAGCCTTTCTCTTGACTCCATGCTTGGTATCTCTCTGCTTCTCTGATGTATCTTTAAAATAAGCTAAAACATTTCTGTCACTCTAAAGTCTTTACTTCCTGAGAAAATTTATAATGTGTTCTGTCCACCTCTAACTGCCCTCTCCTTCCCTTCTTGTGTGTGTTTACTTCCCCCTTCCCCACAGCACTGAGCATGAAGAAAACCAGGCTTGTTCATCCACCCAGGTAACTAACACAACTGGTCCTACTGTGTGTTAACAGGAGAGAAAGGATGCTCACACACCTCTCTGGCCTTCCCAGAACTCACAACCTAGCTGGGGATCCAGACCAATGAACAGGCAAAGTACAACGAATGATGCAAGCACACCCCAAACACACAAGGATCTATGACAAACAAGCTACATAAAGAAAAAGAATGGGTCACTGATGCTGAAGTGTTACAGCCTCTGCGGGACTCTTTTTAGGGCCTGAGCTGGTGCCAACTTTTTGTCTGATTGTGTTGGAGAAATACTGTAGCAACAAGAAGCCAAGGACTCTGGTCATTGTGCTCTTGAATTTCCCGGAATGAGGAGTGGGGAATTCTGGGAACTGCAAGTGATATACAGAATTCATTTAAGCAATTTTAATTTGCCTCTTTGTCCAAATGTACATGTCCAGAATTCCACAAATAAACTGGACAAGGTCATGTCCTGGCATGTTTCTCAGACAGGGAATTCACTAGAGTCCCTCACGCATGGGATCCAGTCTGCATTTTCTTGGCTGTGTAGTCTGAGGGAAGATTATTTCAACTTTTCAAACTTCAGGTATCTCATTTATGACATAGACAAAGTAAAACCTACCTTGGAGGGACAATAATAAGGATTAGCAATGGGATTTGTAAAATTCTTAGTATAATAGGTGTCCAATCAACCAAAGCCATCATCATTTATTATTACAGAGTTGGGCATGACAGTTGAAATTATATGGCAATCTTTCCTTAAAAAGATCCTTTATGGCTGGAGCAGTCATCTACCCCTCCTAGCTCACCTTGAGAAAATTCAGGAAGGGTGAAAGTGCCATAAAATGCAACTTATTATACTCAAATGGTATCTTAGAAGGTTACCCCTGTACTATACCTAAGAAAGTATATGATCACTTTAAATGTTGTTGGGTTTTCTATTACCTTATACAGGTATAATTAGAATATTATTCCTTACCATTGTGGTGAGAAGAAAGGTTAAGGGAATACATATTTGGTTGTTTTTAATCAGGCATTGTAACAAATAGTTTTGTATATACTTAAATATCACAACTATCTTGGGAGCTTTGAGGTAGCATTATTTACATTTTAAAGACCAATAAGACTTAGAGAAGTTGAGTCACTTGTTCAAAGTCACAGAATATCAGAGCATCAGAGCAGCCTGGCCCAAACCCTGTGCTCTTCCCTACCCCTGCTCTGACACTATAGTATGGTCATAGCCATTGTGCAGATGTAGAAGGACAGGCCCAGAGAAGTTTCAAGTTTGATCAAGGTCATAGAGCTATTAAAGATGAGATCCGTGATGGAACTCCAGTTTTCCTGATGTTGAATCCAGTTTTCCTCCTTTTCCTGGACCCTCTGGTTAAGGATGCAGGATGCTAGCTTTCTCACTGTCAGAGAAGGGAGTTCCAAATATGGAAAGGGAAAGACTAGAATGAATCGTGTGGTGTTAGACTGAAGTTGAAGGTATCAGAACACACACACATACCGATATAGACATGAACCTGAATGTATCTCTCTGCGTGTCTTTCTCTGTGCATGTCTCTCTCTCTCTCTCTCTCTCTCTCACATACACACACACACACACACTTGTTAATTATTTCCATCAAGAAGGCTGACTTTGAAGCAGAGTGAGCACACTCAGACAATTCTCTATGAACAGAAACCAGAGATCCTTAGAGAAGAAGTTAATTCCACTGCTGGAGCCAGGAAGGTACAGAATGAACCTGAAACATTGTATTGCTCCAATTAGTAAAAGTGTTCTAAAATGATGAAGGCATGTCAAGGCAGAGCAGGCAGTTGAAGGGGCTCTGGATGGCCAAATTGAAAATGGCTTGAATGTCAAAATAAATAATGGTGGTAACAGATTACAATCTTGGATAAAATAGAAAACCGTGAATCTATGCTGATATAAATGAATGACTTGAACGTTGATGAGGGCTATAATATTTACATAGCTTCAAAGTATATTCCCACAAAATACTTATTAATTATGGGGGGGGGTGGTAAAAAGAGTAATGTTACAACACAGAAACCTGGTTGACACTGTTTTAATTAAGTGATCAAAGTGAAGACCACCATGACTATATATATCCAAATTGTCATCACTGGATAGCATGCACTGGAACTGTTAGCATACATGTTAACAGTGCAAAACTGGCCTCTGATTCTGAGGGAATCACCCCAAATGAGGGACCCCTTAAACAAATCTGACCTGCTAACTTAAAAAATATAAACACTGTGAAAGTTAAAGTCTGAAGAACTATCCCAGATTGAAGGGGACTGAGGAGACATGACAAGTAAACACAACACGAGACTCTGACCTCCAGCCTTTTGATTAAAAGACTATTATTGAGTGAACTGGGTAAACTTGAATGATTTTGGTAGCTGTATTGTGTTTGTGTAGAATTCTGGTTTGTCAGGGATTATATGCTGGTGTATTTGAGGACAAGGCAGTATCAGTTGAACAACTTGCAGTGGTTCAGGAAAAAGACTCATGTTGTATTAGAACTCTTCAAAAGTCTGACTTTTTTTAAAAAATGACTTTTTAAATCTCTCCAACAATGAGAACCTCAAAAACAATAGAAAAGAACACAGGTGCTGAATGCTGAGGGTTAAAACCACAGGCTCTGTGTTTGAATTCCAGCACTTACTATGTGAATTTAGGCCCTTGTTATCTTCCTTGCTTTCTTGGTTTATAAAATAGGGGTAAAAGAAGCATCAACATAGGGTCCCTATGGACTTAGGGAGCTGGCAACCACACAGAACTTAATATCGTGACTTCTATCAGAAGTGCTGAATGTTTTTGTGGTGTTTATTACATGGAGGCAACCATATTATTCTGTGTGATCTACTTTCCCCTCAGGGCATATGCCCGGGAGGAAAGTCTGGTGTGATCCTTCTGTCCTGTTCACAAGAATATAACTCAGCTAAAAACATTCCCTATTTGGTCCATGCTACTATTCAGGCAGATGGCTGTTCATTTTATAGATGGATAAAGTTTAAAATAATATGGTTATGTTTATAATCTTCAGCTATAAATTCAATTTTTGATATACATTTGGGACCCAATGAGGCTTAGTTGTATTTTTTTGACAATACGTAATCATTATATCTGGCCAGAATTTTGCCTGAGGAGTGATCCAAGCATTAGATAGGATGAAGAAAAAGTGACTATCTCATTGACAAGATGTCTCAGCAGTTTTAAAATACACATGCGTGGTTTATTACAAAAGACAAGTGTATCCACTACCAAAGGTGTCTAATTCAATTAAAAATGGAAATGTTTTGAATGGCACTGAAAACAATGTTCTGGTTGGAAGGGAAACATAGACAGTAAGCACTTTGATATTGATTCTTTGAATTTATTCATTTCCTACCCTTGGATACTTCATATCAGCTGTAACAGCGCAATATTAACAGCCGTTTGATTTTGGGTTTGAGAGTGAGGCTAACATTTTGCAAGTCATCTTTTGATGAAGAGTTTTTTCAATTCATCTCAACTAATCAAATTCAGTTTCAAGAACTCTGAGTTCTTTTCCAGTTAGCTTCAGTTGACATGAGAGCAGATGGCCTCTGACAATGTCTCTTTGCACCTTCATTTGATGGTCTCTTAAAATGTTACTTTAAAACATTTTATGTACTTCACAATGACCATTGTGGATGTGACAAAATGGGCTCCCCCACCTCATAGAAAAGGGTGAGAGACTCCAGCTGCAGCTAAACTGTAACCTCGCTCCAAGGATGCACCCCACTTGAATATTCTCTGTTCCAAACTAAAGAGTCACAATGGCTTTTTTTTTTCTCAAAAGACAGAATTTTTGATGTACCTTCAAGATTCCATTTATATCAGTGCATAATGGTGTCAGCTCTTTGTAAGAAGAAAGAAGAACAGGCAGCAACTGGTATTATATCGTTAAGTGCCCAAGAATCAATTACATCCTTGCTGAGACAAGAGGCAATTTTCCCATTTAAACTTCACAGATGTACAGACTGGCAAATTATTGTTGGGTTGTTGCTTCTTTTTTATAATTAACAATTAAAAAACCCATATTATAATGTAATTAGATGTTTACTAGCTCTTACTGGCACAGGTTGTAGCAAAGACTTTATTTTCTAGGATATGAACAACTAAAAATGTATTTTAATCAACCTTTTTATATTCGGTCACTAGTGAGGAAGCATTTGGGCCCTTCACAATCAAGCCACTGGAAATTTCCAGACTGATTCAGGTTTATAAGGAGCATCTTATGGAAACTTATCAATTTCCTTTCTTAAAATACCCAGCTCAGAGTTCATTGAGTCTTCATTTTCTCGCCTTTTCTCTACCCCACCCCCTTTGCTTCTGTTCATCTCTGAATAATTTTTTTATCTCAGTGTGGGCTCTAAAGGGTACTTACTCCGCACCATGCACTGTTTTCAGTACTATCTACTTAAAGTACTGTGCATGCTGGCCACATATGAAATCATTTAATCTTCACAAGGGCCCTCTGGGGTACTTTCCATTTTATTCCTCAATTTATAATACCTATTTTCTACTATAATCCCCCAGTAATAGAGGCATCAAGAGGCATCAACAGGACCACGACTATAGAAAAAAGTGACCAAGCTGGAGTCGCAAGCCAGCAGCTGAATTCCAATCCCCGACTTGCAGATATCACAGTCTGCCAGGGTCTACACAACACTACGGTGCCTAATAAAGCAAGGCCCAGCCAATTTTTGTCTTTAGAAAACAATCCATGAAAAATAAAGTAAAAGAAATTTGGAAAGCAACCTCCTCAGATCCTCCAACAATCAGCAAGACGGGATTCTGGGGAATGATTTACTAGAAGATTCTGCCCTAGGCTAAAGCATGGCATGGGTTCAATGCCCAGTAAACACAAGTGGAATCGTAGGCAAAACATACGTTGTGTGACACACGTGTGCACAAAACAATGACTGGAGTGGCCCTATCACCGCCTATTGTCTCAGAGTCCAAGTCCAAGAAATGGTATTTTGTCATGTAATTAAAACTGTTTAGATAGATAGATAATTAAGCTACTTTCAGATATTTAAACATGAGTCTGGAGTCTTCTTCCAGTGCTACTAAGGCATCGTGTGCAGGGGAATAAGCCATCTCTAATGATTACCAAGTAATCCAGTTTCACTTGTACCCTCTTCTTTTTTTAATAGGAGCTGAGGCAACTTATAATAATAGACTTTAAGTTAGGATGGGTGTTATGTGACAAAAAAGGAGGTGGATGGGATGAGGGACCCACTATCAGAAAATGATGGTTTCAAAAAACTTGGGGCTGGACACAGGTATTATAACCAAGCCTTGCATTTGCATTTTGCACTTAAAGGACAGGAATGATGTTGATAAAATGTATCTTGGGCCCGGATATTTCATCATTTATCACTGTTCTCTGTGCATTTACTGCTGATATTTCTCTCAGGCATGTCTCCTGGGGTTCCTTCCCACAGGGCTCTTCGTCTGGCTGTCAACTCAGCCATTAGAAGCCATAACTTGATAGCTACCCCTCCCAAGACAGAGCAGAAGAGAGGGCTTGAAAGCTTGAAAAGGCATTAGGGGTACCTATTATTATTACCAATGCAACATTTAAAGCAACAATGCCTTTAACTGAATCAAACTGAACCAGGCAGCTCTGGTAGGTTACAAGGATGTGTGTATGGGGTAAGGTATGTGTGTGTAAGGGGTGAGGTATGACTTGGGACTTCACAGTGTGATGGCAGGTTTTGCCTTGTAGTAGGAAGAGAAAAGGGTGGGGGGAGGAAGGACAGACAGAAGGCAAAGCCATACTGAGTCCATTTGCAAAAGGAAGAGTAAAGAGAGAAGTCCATTGCTTCTATCTTTCTAAACACTGTTTGGGCAGGTCATCTTTAGAAGCATTTAATGAGCACTTGCTGTGTGCCAGGACTGTGTTGGATGTAATGGAGAGGAGATGTCCTAGACTATCAGCTTGTTGAGAGCAGGGAGGGCACAGGGTAAGTAAATGTAGGAAGAATAAGAACTAAAAACATGATTTACACAGAGGGCTGTTTTACCACAATCACACTCATAACTCACTCAGAAAATGGAAACTACATGGTCTCAGGTTTGAGGAAACTTTACAAAGAAAAACATTACAAGCAGGTTGCCCTGGAATCTGGATTTATTTAAAGAAGTCTTTCCCCCAGAGTGGTGGCCACCTGTCTGATCTTGCCTGGATTTTATCCCAACTGAAGCCACTTGTCACCCTTGGACTCAAGACAAACTCTGATGGGGTCAAGGGTGCCAGTCAGCTCCCAGATATGAGTTATAATCCCAGTGATAGTGGTAACTTTCCTTTCTATGAATTTAACAATGAGAAGGAGTTTAACCCTAGCAATAAAAAGTTATTTTCATTGTAGCTTTGGGGACCATTGATCTTTTTAGGCAGTTCTGTCTAGGCTCAGGAGTAGGAATTGATCTTGGTAAGTTTGCTCTTGATTTCATAGAAGGGTGAACAGTTCATTCAACAGCAGCAAAGGTTTCTTTTTTCTCAAAGTGTCAGGTTAACAAGAGCTCCTCTTGACTTTGTGGTTTCATTTTTAGGTAGCCAGTTGGTCTTTTTAGGGGTGCTACCCCCTTAATCAGTATGAAGATTTATTTACTTTTATTCAAAAATATGGATGTGAATAATTTTTATTGTGTTTTGGCTCTGCTTATCTCTTTGATGGAAAAGTACTTTATAACCAATAGGCATTTCAGCAGATCAAGGAGATTCATTACCTTGGCGGTTTTTCATTTTCAGATAGAAATGAGTAGAAATGATCCAATTTCTCTTTTTATAATAACGTCCAATTCACTTACTGTCCAATTTCCCACTGCCCCTTGATTTATGGCATTTGCCAGATTAATCGAGATCTGATGATAAAATAAAAAGTTCGATGCCTTTTAACCCTTCAAGCACCAGGAGGCAGACATAGAGGACAACACAGGGAGGAACCTATTTGACTCCGATGCACACTCCAGAAAGTAACTAATTTATATTCTGTCTTTTCATCGTTTCAGCCTTCTCCCACCCTGCCCAAAATCTTGAAGAAACATGCAGTTCTTGACAGCAGAATAAGTCTGAAAAATTTGTTAAAACTAACTAGGAAGTAAAGTAAGAAGAGAGGTAGGTATCAAACCTGTAGAATTCTGATGGCTTTGATGCTTAGTAAACTACATATCCCAAACCTTTACATGGCAGGTTTTTACTAAGAATACCTCCCATTTCCTCTCCTCCTCACTAGGGGCAACAAACTGCATATGAGCTTTGGGTCACTCCCTCTGGGCTACAAGAGCACTTATTGCCCACCTGGCTTTGAATAGGTAACTCCATCTCTCAGGACCTTGGTTTCCTTATCTTTAAAATGGATATAATAAAAAAATAAGAAAATAGATGTGATATAAGATAACAGCAAGGTGTATCGCATTTGGTAGCACTGCACAACAATAGCTCTCATATGTACACTTAATTACCCTTCATTGAAGCAATCAATGGGTCAGTCCACTTCAAGATCTTTCAACACCTTTTTCAAGGTCGCTGTTATCATGAATGAATTAAAATCAGTGATGCAGCGTTGATATTCGGATGCAGCTCTGACTGCAAACATATTGAGGGTCATTTGAAAACAGGTATTGAATTGTGTTTCTTTGGCTTCCTGCATAGAATAAGTGCTTCATGGACATTTAGTGACTGATAAGAAAGAAAAGAAAAAGAGAGGCAGAAAAGGAAAGGAAAGTCTTATAGGTTATCCTTCTTAGTAGGAGAGCCCCTGTTTCGCTTTCATTACTTTGCTATCTCCTGCAATTCCTCAGAGCTGAAGAACTCATGGAAGGACATCCTGTAATTTTCCTTTCCAGCCACTGTATTGTGCTGTAATTTTCCTTTCCAGTGCTCTCCTGCAAATAGTGATCACCCAGACTCTTCTGACTGGCCCAGCCCAGTCTGAGGGCATGGGTTGAAAGTCACCCCTACACTCCTTATTTCCTCAGAATATGCTCATCTACCTCCCATCTCACAGCTATTCCCCTGGGCCAGGTGTCATATTTTCTCACCTGGATTCAGTCCCATAAATTTCTATCTCTCTGAACCCTAGTTCATGCCAACCTCTGCTACTGGGTCAGCATCTCAGTGCCCTTGACCACAGAATCAAATACCTCATCCCCACCCCTGGCCAGCCTCTGTGGCCTCTCCACACTCAGCTCTCTCAGCATCACCTCTATCTCTTCATGTTTGCTGGGCTTCCTCCTAACTGAGCTCATGTGGTCCATACCCTCTCTTCCACTGCTCGTGGGGCAGAACCCTTCCTGCCCCAGCTAACCAAACCACCTTGTCTGCAGTCCTGAAATCTGTCTTCTTAGAGGCATTGCTTTCAAGTTTCCCCATCCTTCAGCTGGAGCTGATTACCCTCCCCCACACTTGGGGTACTGAGGTTTGAACTCAGGACCTTGCACTTTCTAGGAAAGTTCTCCACCACTTGAGCCACACCACAGTCCTTTTGCTTTTAGTTCATTTTTCAGATAAGGTTACCTGCTTTTTCCCTGGCCAGCCTTAGATCACATTCTCCTATGCTCACCTCCCAGGTACGGGACCATAGGCACACGCCACCTTGCCAGGCTCGGTAGATCCCTTTTACCGGCATCTCTTGGACCTTATCAAGATCTTTTTTAAAAAAAAAAAATTGTCCCTCTTATGAAAGTTTTATTTTTGGATTTTTTTCTCTCCTGAGGCCAGAAGCCAAGACTGTTTGTCTTTGATTTTTAAGCAATTTTCATTTTCCATCATCAACCCAACACACTTCATTCTCAGAGTTGGAGGAAAGGCGCTGGTAGATAGGTGGTAGATAGAAAGGTGCGGGTAGATAAACTTGTGCTTTCTTGGAGAAGATAACAAAGTCGAGGTTGTAAAGTAATAGTTTCAAGTAACCTTTAAAAAGAGAAAACAATTTGTCTATTTCTCTAATATTGTTTTAAAAAAATATATGTTTATATATTTCCATTTCCAGATATAATTCCACAGCAAACAACATTATCCAAAAAAACTGTAGACTCATTACAGAAAATTTGGGAGACAATGAAAAATGGGAGTAAGGAAAAATGCTTCACTTTGAGTCTAACATATTATCTGGAGCATTAGCTCTTTAACAAGTTATCTTGAAGGAATGAGTCCATGAAATCAAGCTTTTTGGGACCCATGGGCTCTGGGAGGAAGGAAATGTGAGGCAGGGGCAGTTTCTAGCGCCCCTGTGCCATGGTGGGATTTTAGGGGTGACAGGAAGCCCACTGAGATTGCTCCCTAGGACTACTCAGCTTGAAAGCCACTGAGCCCAAATTGCACACTCAGCCCAGGCAAACCACTAACACACCTGAAGGGTGAACCTCATGACACACCAAACTCAGCCCCCTGGAGGTACAGACTAGGGCCTGAGGCAGCACCAGGAGAAACAGTAAGGAAAAGGAAGCAAAATCACTGCCAATACGCCTTTAAAAGATCACGAGAGCCTGTTCTCGAACCAACCAATTCCCCAGCAAAATCACAATTCTCTTTGTCCCCATCCCTCCTCTCATCCTTAGGACGGGCCTTTCCTATTTGACCACAGTCTTTCTCTGCCATTCCCTTGCTCTTAAGTACCTGTATGTCAGCTCTCAGGTCTGGGTGTTACCACTTACAGAGGGAGAAGTGAGTCTGAGCCTGCACGGGACTCCCACACGGGCCCTTGTGGTCATAGCACTAGGTGGTGGGCAGGGGCCTAGCCCACTCTGGGAGAGTGAGCATATGACCCCTTTCCCAGGCACGCCTTCTCTCACACCCAGATGGTGAACGAAGCAGCCCCTCGCCTGTGAAACCATTTTGAGGCCTTCAGCTGGAAAGTGCTGTAAATGCAAAGCAGCCTCTGCCAGCCAGCTCCTGTGCACCCATCAGGATCTGAGAGGTGAGTTACTGCCCTGCTCCAGGGAGGCCCTTCCTATTCGGTCACATGATTTGTGAAAATCAGAGTACAGGCTAGGGCTTCTCCTTTGCTTTCTTCCTGGTGTAGACAGAAGAGGGAACAGAGAGAGTGTGGGTGCCCTGGTTCTCCGTATAATACAGAAAAATAGAACATTTCATCTCCATGGACTGTAATTTGGGGATAATTAGGTGTAAATGCATTCTGGCTGACCAGCTCCCATTCAGAGGTCAGCTGGTGTGTTTCCTAATGGACCAACAAGAGAGAAGGCAAATGCTTATCACAGGGAATTGAACATTCCCCAGCTGACACGAGCAGCTGTCTCTGTCAGCACTGTCCCCTGCCTTGGGTCAGAGTTGCCTGAAACCCTCTTCTTCCTAGTAATTCCTACTCACCCTTTATGTGTTCACTCAAAACTCACTTCCCCTGGAAGGCCCTCCCCCTCTTCCTGCTTGGCTAGATCTCCTTGATAATTCTCACATTGTCATCTCCTGTTGGGTTTTGTGAAGAGTTGATTCCACCCACTTCCTCCATTCCTGAACCCTGGGTCAGCAGGACTCTGTGTGCTTCTGCTTCCCATTGTTTCCCCAACCACAGCGGCTGCTGCATGGCTGGTGCTCAATAAAGTCCGAGTGCATGAATCTCAGGTTGTCAGCACCAGTCAGGGCATGAAGCCCCCAGAGGTGGCACGAGTGTTCTTGTGGCAAATCACATGTTCCTGATTCCAGTCCCCATTCACTTGCAAGCCCCCTTCCCTCAATGAAGCAGGTTGCTCCCAGGACCACCCTAACCCTTCATCAGACAAGCCCAGACTCCAAATAGTAATCAGTGGCTGGAGGAAGGGACGCTCAGCAAGGGCTCTGTCACATCCAGCTCCCTCAGACTTATTAATGTATCCTGCTTCTTTTGAGGCACAGCAACACTGTATTGAGCTAAAGATCTAAGACTTTAACCCAGAAAACAGCTGATATCTGCTGGAAGAACATTTGAGGCCTGAGGCAGCTCAACAGGCAGGAAAGTAGGTCAAATTAAATTCTATCCACAGTGGGAGATCCATTGCTGGATGACAGGAGGCAGATTCTGATCCCATGGTTAGGTCTTGAACAAAGAAGGATTTTCCCACCCCCAGTTGCCAAACTGGCAGTGGAGACAATGAAAGGACTTTACTTACCAGAAACATCTATTCTATTCAAGGAAGAAAAACAGTTCTTGAGAAAGTTCACGAAATAATTTCAATCAAGAGCATGGCTATAAACATAACGGCATGAATAGTACAGAAAGATATAAAGAGCCAGGTGTACCGGGAAACACACTGTCTTTAAGTTAAATGGCCGGCTCTCTCTTATGGTCACTAGAAAATTGTAGAGGGGAGTCGTTAGCTTGGCATTTCCTTTTTCAATAGCAAATCAATGGATCCTTCATTTTCACTAAATTGTTTTCCTGCCCTCCAGGGAAAATATGACACAAGCATAATGCAGATGTGGAAAGGAAAGGCCAGGCTGGGACAAAACATTTAATTAAATCCCCTTTTATAAAACAACCTTCCTTCATCTTGACAAATGGACGCAGCAAAATGTGCTTATACAGGCAAAACAATTAAGCTAAGCGGGCCCATCACAGTTTAGAAGCAGCGTGGCTCTGTCACAGGTGGTGATTCATTTTGTGCGTGTCACGTGTGTGCTGGGGGTGGGGGTGGGGACAGGTCCATTTTCTTCAGAATGGTGGCCTCAACTCTTCATTGCCCTCAGAGAGCAGAGGTCTGTGTGAGCATTGAAAGAACCAAGGTTCTGTGTTTAAGGAACAGGGTGGCGGCAGTTCTTTACAGTAACCTTGGGTGTATGTGTCATCTCTGTCCTCCAGCTTGAGAAATCTGGTTCAGCCATTGCCAAACCGATGTCCAGAGTTCATAGAAAGGCACAGGTGAACTGTGGAGCTCATGGGAGCTTTTATAACACCCAGATTCTGGGTTCCACCTCAGACCATGGAGTCAGAGTATCCCAGTGCAGAGTCAGAACAGTCTATTTTGCAAAGCTATCAGCTGGTAATGACCCTTATGGTTTGGGGTCCTATGGTCTGTCTAGAACCTGCTTTGACAGCTGAGGAAACCAAGTTTGGGGCTTGCTCAGGTCACACGATTCCTAAGCAGGGACTGAACTCTGATCACCAGCCACTGGCCTAGAGTACCTCAACCTCTTATGTTGCCTCCAGAGCCATATCCTGCCCAGACCAGGAATGCCAGTGGCTGGGATGACTCATTTGACTGACAAGCAGTCATGTCACTGGCTGAGTTTGGGTTTCCTGGATCTGAAAGCCCAGCTCTTTTGCTATAATTCAATGCTGCTTCCTATTCCTTCCTAAGGCTCATTCACTTGTTGATTCATTGTTTAGTCAATTCTTCAATTTGTTCAACATTCAGCTCATGTGTTTGTTCAGTCTGTGCTGTGCTCAGCTGCAGGTGAGGAGGGCAACAGGACAAATGAGCACTGCCCCTACATTGGAGAATCACACAGCCCACTGGGCATGACAGCCTTCAGAATACATAACAGTTAGGGACATTAATGACACGGTAGGCACCATTTGAGCCTTTGCCTTGGACTCAGGCAGCCCTCCACCAGGACCTTGCACAACAAAGCAGCATCACAGGAAGATGAAGTAGCTTGCCTTGTGAAAAGACTAGAAGTAGCATCTCAAGCCCATCTTCTAAACCACGAGCTCACACTGCCTGTTGTTCAGCTCCCTGTTTCTCTCTGAATCCAGTGGGCTCAGTGGTTGGTGGGATCAGGGAAGGCTCAAGGCGTCAGCACAGCTGAGAATGAGGCGGAAGGTGGAGTGAGAATGGGAAGTGAGCAAAAAGAACATTGTAGGCCAAGGTGCCTTTGGGAGCAAAGACCTGGAGGCACCTCACTGCAGGTTACTTGTCATATCTGGCTTGCAGAGTCACAGAGCTTCACATGTGTGACTCGTCTTCCTACTCAGGGATCAAGCGTTTTTGGGACCATGCCATCCTTCCCTGTGTTTTCTACTCCCTTCGTTTCCCAGAGCATCCAGTAAACACTGGCTGCCTAGAAAGAAAGGGGAGGAACAGAGAACACAGGGACCTGGGCTCAGAGAGGATGAAGCTGGGGTGGTCTGTTAAGGTGGGGAGGTGGTTCAGAGACTTGTGGACTGCAGGGCACAGCAGAAAGCCAATCATGCCAGTGTGGAGCTTGCTTTTCTAAAGTATTGCACCTGCCCCAGGCTTTAACATTAACTCCACAGCACATCCTTGATTTCAGGGGTTCAGAGGCCACCCTGGTACCAAATTCAGCCTGCCCCTGACCTTGTGGGGTTCTGGGAGCAGCAGAATCAGCCAACCCATACTTCACTGTCCTCCTGGCTCACTGAGGCTACGTTTGAACTGTGCTTACAGTAGGAAAGGGATAGTTGAGATGGAGTGAGTGGTGTAGGAAACAGGAGGAACTCAGGCTAATGGGGGTCAAGAATGGATTTGACTTTGGTTTGCTGCTTTGTTCCACAGGCAAGTCCCACCTAAAGATTTTGTGAGTGCTAAACACAGCAATTTCTAAATGTTTCCTGTAGGAAATCAAAAAGCCCTTTATGGCAGTCTAACGATATCTTTAATTGCTACTGTGATAATGTCCTGTGAATTCTGGAAGGTTTCCCTTTTGTTCATTGTTGGCTGAGTGTGTGGGGAGGTGCACACCCCATTGGGCATATGAGGCTATGTATGAAATGAGCAGTAGGAGCCTGGAGGAGGTAGCTGAGGTCCTCAGCTGGGTTTGCTTCCCAGAGCAGGCTCTTTATTGAACAGACTAGTGTGCCCTTGAGGTGAAATTTCAGAGGGATCCTAGCTTCATGGTAGAAAACCACTTGAACATGCACCCCTATGATACTCTGCTGGCTAAACTGAAGCTGTTTAATTATGTTCAAGTTGAAGAGTCTTGAAAATTAGCTCAGCATAACTTTTGGGGGTTGTCTTTTCCCAGCATGGGTCCAGAACTCTTCTTGAGAATTCTATCTTCTGAATTGAGGAAGTTTGTCTTTGCAGACAGGCTCATCCTTCCCCAGGACCTTGCTGGGCTAATATATTCTTGTTAATCTAGTTTTTCCCTTTCTTTCTCACCTTTTTACCTACCCTCTTTTCCTCTATCAACACTTGTCCATCCTGTCTCATTTTCTCAGTGTTTGAAACACTAATTAATAATCACATTAGTATTCATAAGTAAACAGGATGAGCTAGAATATTTCTCAATTCTCTCCCCAACCCCTTGCTATACTCTGTAGCAGAATATCTGTGTAACAGGTACTTCTTGGAACTTTAAAGGGTGCTTCAGGCTACGTGTAGCCTGTGAATAAGGTGGGACCCTCACAGAAAGCCTCAGCTGAACTTTTTTAGCATCAAAATTATAGTCCTCCTATGTTGGACACCTTACAGAATATTCATAGCCAGTTTCTTATTAGATCCACTTTCATGAAGAACTAAGGGTTAGTCAAAGGCACCTAAACAGGTAAATGTATCTCTGGAGCATTTAGGACAACACAAGACTGTGATTGCTAATTGTAGATGAGCCAGTGTCTGCACTTTTTTCGTTGTTGTCTGTCAGTGAAGAGTTATGTGGAAGTGATATTTGTGTGCCCTGGATGGGCTGTGGTTTCTGGCTTTTTCTATGCCAGCCTTTCTGTGGCCCTTCTCTTTGAGCTCCCAAACTCAGCTCTATACTTGAAATTTGACTATAAAGGGAATAGTCTTTAAATATCCTCTATGCAGCAGGTCATTTTCTCATCCATTCACTCACCCATCCAGCCAGCCAGCCAGCTAGTCATGCACCTACCTACCCATCCATCCACTGAACCACTCACACTCCCATCAACCTGACTAACACTGATACTTATATTTTCTGTATCTGTCACTCCTACTACAATATAATCTCTAGAAAAATGAGACAGTTTTTTTTTTTACTTCTGTGTGATATCCCCAGAACATGGATACCCACCAAGAATAGACAGTCAGTAAGTATTTGCTGAATGAATGATGTCTGTTCAATCTCAGGTGACTCATCTCTAAAGTGGTGAAGCTCAGATCCAAACCAATACTCTTTAACCCCTAACATCAACTATGAGATACTTAGTAGCCAGTTGCTTTATTGGGGGACCAAAATGAATGGCGCTCAGTCCCTTCCTCTGTAAGTCCGCCGGTAAATAGATGAAGTCAAACAGTAAATAGGTCATAACACTTAAGAGCAGTAAGCAGCAAGACAAGGTACAGAGAAGGGAATGTTCAGCTCTGGTGATTCTAGGTGAGATAGAAAATGTTTGCTAGCCAAAGGGAAAGGTCACTTTAGGTAGGAAGAGCAACAGGTACGAAGGCACTGGCTTGTGACATGCTTAGAGTGTTGAGTACTCTGAATGGTTTGTTTTCTGCAGTGGGAGAGAGTTGGGGTGGGGAGAGAAGGAGTCAGGGCTGCAGGGCCAGGCTTCTGTGCAATGGGACTATGCCCTTTAAGACTGATAGTGGCCAAAGTGGACATAAAGTGACAATTATATACAAACACGATGGGTTTCCCATAGAACAACTTCTGAAAGGACTAATGTACTGTAACAGAGCAGCATCTGGGCAAGTGGAGATGTACCCCTATTTTGACATAACAGAGAACACATTTCACCTCCTTGGTAGAGAATGCTCACCATGCTCTCAGGGCACGCGGAGAACATGGACATCCAAAGCATTAGTGGCTTTTGTCAAATTTCAACTTTTTAAAGCTACATGTTATAAGCTTTATTAAAAGGAGAAAGTGAACAGGGATTGGTGAGGTCAGTTAATAACCAACGAGGCCTCGCATAAGCGTGCAAGAGGACAGGAGAGGACACAATGTGGTATATGGAAACTGTGTCAGGTGGTGGGGCCCAGTGGGGTGGGAACAGGGGATAATTGACAAGGATTTTCCTACTCATTTGGAAGAATGTTCTCTGAGGTTATGATCCTTTGATTGTTTCCAGTACTTAAGCATGATCAACTGTCATTTAAGCCATGTAACATGTAACTAGGGACTCTGGTTACAGCCTCTGGGAAAGAAAAGGGCTTTTGAATCCTCTGTAACCCTTTCTGGCTAACAAGATGCATTAAGACAGGCTATAAAACAAACCGCCCCTGCAGGTGAGCAGGGTAGGGCAGAGGTAGGGCGACCTGAAAAATTTACATGCTAGAGGAAGGCTTAAAACAATCCTTGCACCATATTTTCCATGTAGGATTTCTCAACTCTATGTCAAAGACTCCTCTCCCTGCACCCATGCCTGCTACACTGCTGAGGTGAACAGGTTTCTTTTTTTTTAAGGTTTTCAGCATAATACTGTTTAAAGACATAACCTCATTTGCTGCTCCTTTAACTGCAGCTTTGTGATGTTTTATCTGTTTTAATGTGATGCGTGTGCCCTGAGGTGTTTTGGTGAAGGGTACCATTTTAAGAAATGAAAAACAAGATGAACAAATAAATGCACAGGTGAAGGATCACGTCACTCAGTCCCGGATCTAAATGAGCATTTTTTATTTGCTTTGTATTGAGTGTTAATGAATAATAGTCTCTATTATTAAATGAAAAATAGTTTTTCAAGTTGTAAAGACCGAGGTGTGATGTCCGAGGTCGGCCATGGAGCATGGGACAGAACAGAACTGGGGCTAGCAGGCAATATTCCCAATAGTTCTTTCAGTTTCCAACAAGTGGACCTCCTGCTATCATGTTTAAGTTTGATCTTATATTCTCAATGAGTCTTTAAAGAACAGTAGTTCTAATGAAGGTAAAAGTATATATTTTCTTACTTTCTTTGTTTAACTCTGATAGCAATTGCACTGTGGTTCCCTTGACCAGGAAACAAATTCCATAGACCCAGTTCTTAACCCGTGTCATATTACCTGTAGTCACACACTCAATTGCATTCTTGGCTTAATAAAGTAGGAAACGGACCTCTGGCACGGAGTTTCCTGACTTGAAGTGGATGGTGTAATGACTTAATGCACCTTCAACTGCCCTACAGACACCCCAAGCTTTGTATTTCCGAATTTAAACACAAGCAAGGTCAAAACAATAGATGAAATTTCATAAAACAAGAGTAGCTACGCCTAAATGTTTTTACTGACTTCCTAAAAACACTTTGGAATCAGTTCCAACTGCATTTATAAATGAAAAAGGAAGCAAAGCTCAACACCCGAGCCACAGAATTCTTTGGACCTAAGTTGGATAACTGCCTAGATTTCCTGTACCTCAACAGGGTCAAATGTGAGGCCGGCCGTTTGTAAATGAAGGCTGTACCCTCCCATATTCTCACGGTCAAAGATGTCAATGAAGCTGCTTGGTGTCTACAAAATTGTAATGTTAACTTCATGGTGTTGTGAAACCCAGGCAGATGTGATCAGGGAAAAACGCGGGAGCCTACAGCAAGCACTTGGAACAAATGTGGCTTCGTGATAGCTATTTTCTGTTGCACGTAATCACAACAGAACTTGAGTTTCATTCAGCGTGAGCCCCCTCCACCAACTTGCATCTGCAACAAGGAATGGTCTTTCTTTCTTCACACCTGATCTTCCCACCCCGTGCCTACTGCCAGCTTGGCTTCTCCAAGATTAGGGGACAGGGGAAGGAGAAGAGGTAAGTGGGCAAGACAGGTCTCTTTTGATTGGTGTGATTCTGGCACATCTCCCTTTGGCTATGGTGGATGTTGGAAGCTGGCTCCTAGAGGCATTTGTGAGGGCTCCTCAGAGACCCCTCTATCTGGGAGCATCTAAACTGTGCTCCCCTGGCTCCTGAGCGTGTAATTGGATAGTTTTGGCTTTCTTCTGCTGTGACTGCCCTGCCCCTCTAGGTGATGTTCTAGGACAAGGTCTAAGACAACTTCATACAGGACTCTCTGTTAACATCATATACATCAATAGGAAACACTCCTTAGGTAAGTTCTCGGTGGGAATGTTAATGCTGCCACTTCTTAAATGGTGGCTCTTGCTTTAAGGTTGTACATCAAATCCCTTAGAGACTTTGGGTGTTTGAGCCCTTTGGCGCCTATCCTCTGCCATGACAGAGAAGCTCACTGTAGAGGGGTGCTCCCTTTCCCTGGACCTTAGAATGAGAAAACAGATGTCACAGAGCCCCAAACAGAATCTAGCTGAGCCAAGCTGTAGATGAGCCCTGTGGAGTCAAGCAGGCCCATGGCTGATCATGTCATTTGTCACTTGAATAAGAACTGTATCTTTGTGTTTTCAAATCATGGGGATATTAGGGATGGTTGTTTATGAAGCAAAAAACTAACTTATACTATCCAAGATGCAGTCAGGAAGGTACTGGGAAATTAAGTGGAAGATTCAAGTGAACAAAGTGTCTCAAGTCAGGAGTATTGATTTTTATTAAGTGTGTTGCTAGTCCAATAGAAATGAAAAGTGAGGCTTGCTCACTGGATTCAGCAACATAGAGGGAGAGTTACCAGGACTAGTTAAAGCAGCCTTTGGGGAATGATGAACCACTGCCTGATGGGGCAGCTTCAAGAGAGGGAAAGAGAGGGTTTGCCGATGGTGTGAGTCTGTAACTCTTTGAGGGATTTCACTATGAAGGACAGCAGAGAAAGGATAGAGCTGAAGCTGAAGGGAGAAATGAGGAAAAGAAAGGGGTCTTATTTTTATCTTTCTCAAGATGAGAGTAATTAAAGCGGGTTTTTAAATTATGCAGTGAAAAGGATAAAACAATAATATGAGAGAGAAGAGAGACGAAGTTGGAATAGTAAGTGAGAGGGTGTTTCTGACACATTAACGAGTGGGGCCTTCACAGAGCAAGGCCATTTTGTCCACTGTGATCAGAAGGAAGGAGGTGTTTAAGGGCACTGATGCAGGGAGGTACAGATGCACTGGGGAACTGTGGAATTGTCTCTTGATGGCTTCTGTTCTCACAATGAGTTGCGAAGATAGAACATCAGCTTAAAGAGTAAGTGTGGAACGACAAGGGAGGGGCTTGCAGGAGAGAAGAGAAGCAGAACTTGTCTAATGGAGTGGGAGAGTGAATGGATTTGGGAACTTCAGGATGCTTGATGGTCATTCTCAAAAAGCCTGAGTGCCCCCTGCACACCAGGCACTGTGCTAAGAGCTGGGAGACAGAGGGAAGAGACCCAGCCTCACTATCACCCTCGGGAGTCCCACAGTCCATTGTGGAGAGCTGTCATTCACACACACAAGTGGACCATGAATTACTTCTAGGGCATGTGATCTGTCAGGAAGGGGTGTGTAGAGATGGTGGTGGGAACACAAAGGAGAAAGGAACCTATTTTAGCTGGTCTGAGATGGTGCTTATGAGAGACATTTTCTCAGAGGAAGTGATGATCTCTAGGTCTAAAGCATGGAGGAAACAAGGGAGCCATTCAGGTAAGGAAAGGGAGACCACTGTCTTGATAGAGAGAAAAGTCTGTACTGAGGATAGTGTGTCTTGTTGGGGGATAGTTAAGGTAGTTCAATATGGTTCAGATGTAGGGTGTGTGTGCGTGTGTGTGTGTGTGTGTGCATGTGTGCTCACTCCTGTGAATAGACTCGTACACTCTCAGGACGCATTATTTGGAAGAGGGGTGTTTGTATGACCAAGTAAGTCTCAGGTATATATATGTTGAATACCACGAACAGAAACATTTTGCCTTCTATTTCTGTATGAAGTATATTACATACTTTAAAGCACCTCCTTATCCTCCAAAGCTGCACCCAGCTCAAATACATGAGGAGGAAGCTAGAATTATGTTATATTTATTTTATAGCCTATATTTGGAAGCCCTGGGACACATGGTACAAGCCAATGAGAAATTTATGTGGAGGTGTCAATATGGGTCAGATTTCCATTTCACCTTAGTGTCCTACTGAGTTACACAGACTGAGGATTTGGCTCAGTGATTTAAAACAAAAAAAATCCTTGCCAAATGTTTGTGTTGCAGATTGAAGGCAGAAATATTAAGTAAAACAAATGCACAAAAAGTCAAAACTATACTATAGCTTTACAAAGTACCTTTGCTCTATAGTTTTGCATTTCTTCTGTGACCAGTAGAAAAATTCTGTCAGCAACAGGAATGATCTGAAAATTATTGCCTCAAAATCTACCTCAGGGAGGGGGGACAGAGCAAACTGTGGTGTATGAATTCCCTGTATGACTCCCATTCAAGATGGCTTCCAGTTACAGCCCCTAATGTGACTGCTAACTTCCCATTAAAATGCTTTTTAAAACCCAGAAATGGCCAACAATTCCAGTCCCACTGAACTCCACAAATAACAGACAACCTAGTGCTACAACTTCATAGGAACCTTCAGTAATTGTGAGGCTGGTAGGGTCCTTCGAAAACACACCAGTGGCTACGTCACCTCGTGGCCTAGCACATTCATGCCCGTCTGCAAGACAGCAGAAGCACACTTTATTCACAGCCGCCTTATCTGCTCAATTTAGAGAACTTGTGCTTGAATCAGTCATAAAGCCACAATTCACAAGGCAGGGTTAGGAGAGGAAGTTAGGGTGTAGTGCCAGCTACACAAAGGTGGGGACTTTTCTCATCTTCTGATCTGTGCTTTATTTGCTGACTGGAACACAGTTGAAACTCAAGAAATATTTGTTGAGTAAATGTGAAAAACTAGGAAAGGATGAGGATTGGAGGGTGGCATTTGCATCCTGAGGGGTAAGTACATGTCCACTGGTAAAATGGTGACCAGGGTTGGAGATGCCAGGTGCGGAATGTGCTGCCTGGGTCACAGAGTTTGGAAAGGGAGCAGTGAGGCCAGCAGAAAATTCTATGTGCCTGGGTTATAAATGTAAATCAACTTGCAAGCCAGAGCTCCAGGGAAGGAGTGCGCTGAACAACCAGATGGGTATCAAGGGGAGCCAGGGGCCAGACACGGAGTCTGGAATACTTCTCCACACTCGGGTACTAGCAAACTAGCAAGGACAAGAAATCAGCCCGGAGCCGATCAAGATGTTCTACTGAAAGAGGGGCAATGAACGTCTTCCTCAGAGCCAGGACAATGAGCGTCTGGAACAGGACGACATTTCAAAACACTCTTAAGATCCTGGGCAACACAGACACTCCTGGACTAACAGGAAGCAGATTGGAAAACTCCAAGGATGGAACAGATCACACTGCTGGGGTTGAAATTAGCACAACCTTACTGGAAAATAATTTGGCAAAAAAAATTTTGACTTTACAAAATATTTTACCCTTTGACTCCCTAATCCCGTTTTTAGGACTCTCTCCTAAGAAAGTTATCAGATCCAAAATGTTTTGTTCATGATGAAAATCATCATAGTCTTATTTATAATACTCTAAAATCAATTCTAATTTAATATGTTCTAATACCAATTTAAATAAATAATTTTGGCCTTCTTCATGATTCTGTTTTTTTAGTCCTTGTAAGAATGATTTCAAAGGATAACTAATAAAATTAGAAAATGATACCACTATATTTTTAAATAAAATATAGAATGTCTGAATTTTGTTTAAGAAAAAAAAATCTACAACTTGCCAGAGACAGGCTTTAGAAAAGTGTACTTCAATGTTAATAATAATTATCTTTGTGTGAAACTACTTCAGGACAAATTTATTTTTTTTAAATAATTCTTTAATTTTATGATTTTAGGTAACAAGTACATGTTATTTTAATGCTTAACAAGAATTAAACACTTGCTTAAATGACTGGTATTAGTTAATGAAACATAGAATTCAGTTTACTGTTTCAAACATATACACCTTCTCCCTTGAGGATTCCTTGTCATGCCAAAAGTGCTGTATAAAAGTGACCAGGCCTGTGGTGACAGTGAACCAAAAACAGAGAGGAGGGTGGGATTCTTTGGTGGCTAAGTCAGAATAGAATGGCACCAACAAGGACACAGTTAGGTAGAACATCCAAAGTGCCAGGTGAGGAACCAGAAAGAGGGCAGGTCAGTCTAATCCACCCCCAGCATTGCAGCAGACTGTGGTGTCCTGAGGAGGAGGAGGAGAGAGGAGGCTTGAAGGGACAGGTGGTGAACCCTGATGACCCCTTATGTCCACTTCAATCCTGCAGAAGATAAAGATAGCCAGTACTGCCCAGAACCAACTGTTTGGAGGTATTTTTGAATCATTATCTCCAAACATGGATGTGACTCCATTACTGGCCAATTCTATTCCACACTGAAAGCTAGCTCTGGGAAGAGTGTCAAAGAAAAGGAAAGGAATGATAAAAGAAGGGAAAACAGACAAGTTCCTCGGGCTTTTGCAAACCAGGCAGTTGTACTGAGCACAATGAAAACACATTTTCCTCTATGGGCAGTTCTCTGTCTTAAGCAATTTCTTCAGAGTGACTCTGTGTGACAGAACCCAGCACTTAGTTTTTAAAACTCCAGTTAAAATCCCATATTTTGGTTATGTAATCTTTAGGATAGATGCAAAAATGAGTGTTTTATTATAACTTCTTGAGTTTTACACAGTAACCTTTTAAAAACAGTTTCATTGAGGTTTAAAATACATACTAGCAGGTAAAAGATTACAATAGATTAAAAAACTAAGACTTTATTTTTCTGACAAGAAGTTAAGGATTCTGGGGAATTAAAGGAAATCTATTTCAAGCAATATTATCTCACTGCTCAGATAGCCAGAATGAAGTGGGGGAAGGGAGACTTCCCCCTGCCTTGTGCTTTTAAATCTTATTGCTTTCAGTCTTTGTTTTAAGAGCTCACAATACCAGGAGCAGATGATGAAAGAGGGGCCATAAACATATGAAGAGAAAATGACCATTTCAAGTTTTATTTCTGGGATGAGAAAGAAACATCAGACAAATGCTAAGGCAAATTTAAAGATTCTCTACTTATCATAACGTGATACGACAAACACATCAGCCAGATAAACTATAATATTAATATATAACATACCATAGTATACTTAATGATATAGAGATGCAAGACTTTGATTACAAAAACATGTTGGAAAAGTTAATGTTTATCTTTCAGAATCTGATACATCTAGCAAAAATAAAGATATAGAGAATTTTAGTCATATAATTTAGAAACTCAACTTCTTAAAAATAGCAAATATATTTCTATGTCTGGAATTATTACAGGTTACACAGTCTCATAGTTCAATAAATTAGAAATAATAATAAAAAGGTGATTAAAAAGTGCAATCATTTGGCAACTAAGACTCTCTCTTAAATTTTTATCAAAGAGAAATCAAAACTGAATCATCCCAAATGTAAGTGGGACCTGGCAAGGGTCATCAATGGATGCTAAGAATGGAGGAAAAGACCACTGGAAACATGATATCCATGTGATACTCTAGTGTCACCCCACAGATTGAAAACAAATTAGAAAGGCAAAAATAGGTAGCTTTAAAATGAGGCTAACACTGTTATTCTATGAAGAAACCTAGCATTCCAAAAGTGAGCAGCCTTGATGGCACATGCCTGGTGATCTGAAATACAGACCCTGGGTCCAATCCCAGAACCAAAGTCAAACCAGCAGAACAGACAGACATTACCAAGCACATGACATCGCCAGTGAATGTTCTTGCCAAAAGATGTTCCATATGAGTTTTAAGCCTTGACACGATTTCCAGCATACAGGAAATATATGGAGAGAAGAATATATTAATTGATGCTATGAGGAAACATACAAGTTCAGAATGTGGGCTAGGAAACAACTGACCTGGTTTCTCCTAAAAATCAATGCCATTGGAGGAAGATTCCAAGATGGCAGCTAGAGGGAAGAAGCAGAAAGTGTGCTTCCTAAAGTAAAATCTTGGAGAGATGCTGGAGATACACATTACAGGAAAAACCACCGAGAAGAGGCAAAACTTTGACTCCTCCACACCCCCAGCCCACGCATAGCATCCCCACTTCACATTAAATGGAAAAACCAGGAGGGCTCCTGTGCTGCCACCAGACACCAGTGCCCAGATGGCTTGGGAAGACGAAGACCACAAGGTGAGCTAAGCAGTACGCAGTACTCCCACAGACAACCCTGGGCCAGATCAACATAGCCCCCTGGACAGACCGACTCCCACCCAGGGAAAAAAGAAAAAAAAAAACTGAATAATAAGCAATAACAAAAAAAAAGACACGTAGCAAAGAGGGTGGAGTGCCCTGAGTGCCGAAGAAGGGGGGAGGGGAAATCCCTTACAGAACTGTAAATAAACAAGTCAGCCAGAGAAGGCAGGAGGAGCAGCACACACCCAGCAACCAGGAGCGGGAAAGCTTGTAAAAGTAGTGGTGGGAGTAAAACTCCACAGGGGAGGGGGGAAGACCCACTTCCCACATGAGCTGTAAATACACCCACTGGCCTGAAAAACCTGGTGCAGTGTCACCTCCTCCAGTGTGCTTGGAAAGGGGAAAGCTTGTAGCTGTGGCTGTTGTGCCCAGGAGAACTCTAAATAAACAAAGCCTGTGGGGCCAGGTGAGTGCTAAGCTCACCCCAGAGATCTGCATAAATAATGCCGCCAGCAACAGCAGGCTGACAGCAGTGGGCAGGTGAGGCACAGCCTCAGATAGCCATCCGCAGAACTGTCTCCAGACTCTTTATTTCCTTTGATGAGACAACAACCGAACTACACCTGCATGCTGAAAAACTTACTGAAACTGTATTGCATTTGAACTTGGAACACTTTATGGGTTTTTTTTTTGTTTATTTGTTTTGTTTTGTTTGGTTTGGTTTTTTTCACCTTTGATGAGACAACAGAACTACTTCTGAGACACCATCTCCAGGATTGGAGGCTGAGGGACTAACACCAAAACTATTAAGACTGAAACTTTATTGCATTTGAACATGGAGTTATTTTATTTTATTTTTATTATTTTTCTTTCTCAAGCCTCTGTCTCTCTAATGCCTGTTCAGCTTACTGTTGAGTAGTACTCTATCTCTCCCTGTTTATATCTTTGAAACTTTTGTTTGTTTGTTTTGTTTTTACTTATTTGTTTTCCCCTCTTTCTTTAACTTCATTGCTTTCCCTCTCCTCTCACCCTTCCATTCTAAATATCACCATTGTTATTATTACAAGCTAGAAAATACTTAATTGCACACAGTACAGGGACAATAACAACACCAAGGGCAATTACAGAAAGACAGAAAAAACAGGGAAACCAGTTTTCCCACAGCAAAAAATTAGTACAGGAACCAGAGGGAAATGAAGAAAACAGATACTCAGATCCAGACTCCAACAAAATGAAGATAAACTATGCAAAAGGACCCAATGAAGCCCACAAGAATAATTTAAAAGAAGAAATACTACATGTAATCAATGAGAACTTTATAGAGATGATACTAGATATGGTCAACCAAAATGTACAGGAGACACTTAAGAAATTCCAAGACAACAAAAATAGAGAATTTGAAAAAGCACAAGAAGAAATAAAAGAAACCATAGAAACACTATATAAACACCAAAGTGAAACAAAGGACACGATTAATAAAGAAATAAATGTACTCAGAATGAAAATAGACAACATTAAAGAGGAAACAACCCAGGATATGGAAAACCTCAGAAAAAAGAACAAAACAGAATTGCAAAACAAAATGGAAGGCCAATCCAGCAGAAAAGAACAAACAGAAGACAGAATCTCAGAACTCGAAGATGAAATGGTAATTAAAGGAAAAACCAAAGAACTATTAGTTAAACAACTCAAGACCTGTGAAAAGAAAATGCAAGAACTCACTGACTCTATCAAAAGACCAAACCTAAGAATCATGGACATTGAAGAAGGAGAAGAGGTGCAAGCAAAGGGAATGCATAATATATTCAACAAAATAAGATCAGAAAATTTCCCAAATCTAGAGAAATCTATTCCCATACAGATGCAAGAGGCCTTCAGAACACCAAATAGACCAGATCAAAATAGAACTACCCCACGACAAATCATCATTAAAACAACAAGTTCAGAAACTAGGGAAAGAATATTGAAGGCTGTAAGAGAGAAAAAACAAGTAACATACAAAGGTAAACCCATCAAAATCACAGCAGACTTCTTAACAGAAACATTAAAAGCAAGAAGAGCGTGGGGTGAGATCTTCCGGGCACTGAATGAAAATAACTTCAACCCCAGGATACTCTACCCAGCAAAACTATCATTCAAAATAGATGGAGCAATAAAAGTCTTCCATGATAAGCAGAAACTAAAACAATATGTGACCACAAAGCCACCACTACAAAGAATTCTTCAAGGGATTCTGCACACAGATTTGAAACCCAATTTAACCATGAAAGGACAGGCAGCACCAAACCACAGGAAAAGAAAAAGCAAGACAGTAGAGAGTAACCTCAACTTAGGTACACACAATCAAACCTTCAAACAACTAAGACAACTAAATGAGAGGAATCACCACATACCTATCAGTACTAACACTTAATGTTAACGGACTTAATTCACCCATCAAAAGGCACCGCTTGAAGAAATGGATTGAAAAGGAAGATCCAACCATTTGTTGCTTACAGGAGACCCATCTCACCGACAGAAATAAGCATAGGCTTAGGATGAAAGGTTAGAAGAAGATTTACCAAGCCAATGGCCCCTGAAACCAGGCAGGAGTAGGAATACTTATCTCTGACAAAGTAGACTTCAAACCTACATTGATCAAACAAGATAAAGAAGGACATTCCATACTAATAAAAGGAGAAATAGACCAAAAGGAAATAACAATTATCAACCTATATGCACCTAATGTCAATGCACCCAATTTCATCAAACATACCCTGAAAGACCTAAAAGCATATATAAACGCCAACACAGTGGTTGTGGGAGACTTTAACACCCCATTATCATCAATAGATAGGTCATCCAAACAAAAAATCAATAAAGATATCCAAGATCTAAAATATACAATAGATCAAATGGACCTACTTGATGTCTACAGAACATTTCATCCAACTTCTACACAATATACATTCTTCTCAGTAGCCTATGGAACCTTCTCCAAAACAGATCATATCCTAGGGCACAAAGAAAATCTCAGCAAATATAAGAAAATAGTTCTATCTGATCACAATGCAATAAAACTAGAACTCAACAACAAAAGTAAAGATAAAAAACATGCAAACAGCTGGAAACTGAATAACTCACTGCTAAATGAACAATGGGTCATTGATGAAATAAAAGAGGAAATTAAAAAGTTCCTGGAAGTCAATGAAAATGAAAACACAACCTACTGGAACCTATGAGACACAGCTAAGGCAGTCCTGAGAGGAAAGTTTATAGCCATGAGTGTATATATTAAAAAGACTGAAAGATTCCAAATCAATGACCTAATGATACATCTCAAACTCCTAGAAAAATAAGAACAAGCAAATCCCAAAACAAATAGGAGAGAAATAATAAAAATAAGAGCTGAAATCATGAAATAGAAACCAAAAAAACCATACAAAGAATTAATGAAACAAAAAGTTCGTTCTTTGAAATAATAAACAAGATTGACAGACCCCTGGCAAACCTGACTAAAATAAGGAGAGAAAAAACCCAAATTAGTAGAATCAGGAATGCAAAAGGGGAGATAACAACAAACACCATGGAAGTCCAGGAAATCATCAGAGACTACTTTGAGAACCTATATTCAAATAAATTTGAAAATCTTGAAGAAATGGACAGATTTCTAGATACATATGATCATCCAAAACTGAACCAAGAGGATATTAATCACCTGAATAGACCTATAACACAAAATGAAATTGAAGCAGCAATCAAGAGTCTCCCCAAAAAGAAAAGTCCAGGACCTGATGGATTCTCTGTTAAATTCTATCAGACCTTTAAAGAAGAACTGATACCAACCCTCCTTAAACTGTTCCACGAAATAGAAAGGGAAGGAAAACTGCCTGACACATTTTATGAAGCCAGTATTACACTTATCCCAAAACCAGGCCAAGACACCTCCAAAAAGGAGAACTATAGGCCAATTTCCTTAATAAACATTGATGCAAAAATCTTCAATAAAATAATGGCAAACCAAATTCAACAACACGTTAAAAAGATCATTCACCATGACCAAGTAGGCTTCATCCCAGGGATGCAGGGGTGGTTCAACATACGAAAATCAATAAACGTAATAAATCACATTAACAGAAGCAAAGACAAAAACCACTTGATCATCTCAATAGATGCAGAAAAAGCCTTTGATGAGATCCAACACCATTTCATGAAAAAAGCTCTAAGAAAACTAGGAATAGAAGGAAAGTACCTCAACATTATAAAAGCTATATATGACAAACCTACAGCCAGCATTATACTTAACGGAGAAAAACTGAAACCATTCCCTCTAAAATCAGGAACCAGACAAGGATGCCCACTATCTCCACTCCTATTCAACATAGTACTGGAATTCCTAGCCAGAGCAATTAGGCAAGAAGAAGGAATAAAAGGAATACAAATAGGTAAAGAAACTGTCAAAATATCCCTATTTGCAGACGACATGATCCCATACCTTAAAGACCCAAAAAACTCTACTCAGAAGCTTTTAGACATCATCAATAGCTACAGCAAGGTAGCAGGATATAAAATCAACATAGAAAAATCATAACCATTTCTATACACCAATAATGAGCAAACTGAGAAAGAATACATGAAAACAATACCATTTACAATAGCCTCAAACAAAATCAAATACCTAGGTGTAAACCTAACAAAAGATGTGAAAGACCTCTACAAGGAAAACTATACACTTCTGAAGAAAGAGATTGAGGAAGACTATAGAAAGTGGAGAGATCTCCCATGCTCATGGATTGGTAGAATCAACATAGTAAAAATGTCGATACTCCCAAAAGTAATCCACATGTTAATGCAATTCCTATCAAAATTCCAATGACATTCATTAAAGAGATTGAAAAATCTACCGTGAAATTTATATGGAAACACAAGAGGCCACGAATAGCCAAGGCAATACTCAGTCAAAAGAACAATGCTGGAGGTATCACGATACCTGACTTCAAACTATATTACAAAGCAATAACAATAAAAACAGCATGGTACTGGCACAAAAACAGACATGAAGACCAGTGGAACAGAATAAAGGACCCAGATATGAAGCCACACAACTATAACCAACTTGTCTTTGACAAAGGTGCTAAAAATATACGATGGAGAAATAGCAGCCTCTTCAACAAAAACTTCTGGGAAAACTGGTTAGCAGTCTGCAAAAAACTGAAACTAGATCCATGTATATCACCCTATACCAATATTAACTCAAAATGGATTAAGGATCTTAATATCAGACCTCAAACTCTAAAGTTCGTACAGGAAAGAGTAGGAAATACTCTGGAATTAGTAGGTATAGGTAACAACTTTCTCAACGAAACCCCAGCAGCACAGCAACTAAGAGATAGCATAGATAAATGGGACCTCATAAAACTAAAAGCTTCTGTTCATCAAAAGAAATGGTCTCTAAACTGAAGAGAACACCCACAGAGTGGGAGAAAATATTTGCCAGCTGCACATGAAACAAAGGACTGATAACCAGAATATATAGGGAACTTAAAAAACTAAATTCTCCCAAAACTAATGAACCAATAAAGAAATGGGCAAGTGAACTAAACAGAACTTTCTCAAAAGAAGAAATTCAAATGGCCAAAAAACACATGAAAAAATGCTCACCATCTCTAGCAATAAAGGAAATGCAAATTAAAACCACACTAAGATTCCACCTCACCCCTGTTAGAATAGCCATCATCAGCAACACCACTAACAACAGGTGTTGGTGAGGATGCGGGGCAAAAGGAACCCTCTTACACTGTTGGTGGGAATGTAGACTAGTACAACCACTCTGGAAAAACATTTGGAGGCTACTTAAAAAGCTGGACATCGATCTACCATTTGATCCAGCAATACCACTCTTGGGGATATACCCAAAAGACTGTGACACAGGTTACTCCAGAGGCACCTGCACACCCATGTTTATTGCGGCACTATTCATAATAGCCAAGTTATGGAAACAGCCAAGATGCCCCAGCACTGACGAATGGATTAAGAAAATGTGGTATCTATACACAATGGAATTTTATGCAGCCATGAAGAAGAATGAAATGTTATCATTCGCTGGTAAATGGATGGAATTGGAGAACATCATTCTGAGTGAGGTTAGCCTGGCCCAAAAGACCAAAAATTGTATGTTCTCCCTCATATGCAGACATTAGATCAAAGGCAAATACAACAAGGGGATTGGACTTTGAGCACATGATAAAAGCGAGAGCACACAAGGGAGGGGTGAGGATAGGTAAGACACCTAAAAAACTAGCTAGCATTTGTTGCCCTTAACGCAGAGAAACTAAAGCAGATACTTTAAAGCAACTGAGGCCAATAGGAAAAGGGGACCAGGAACTACAGAAAAGGTTAGTTCAAGAAGAATTAACCTAGAAGGTAGCACACATGCACAGGAAATTAATGCCAGTCAACTCCCTGTATAGCTATCCTTATCTCAACCAGCAAAAACCCTTGTTCCTTCCTATTATTGCTTATACTCTCTCTTCAACAAAATTAGAGATAAGGGCAAAATAGTTTCTGCTGGGTAGTAAGGGGTTGGGAGGGAGAGGGAGGGTGTGTGTGGGGTAATGAGGGGGTGGGGGAAGGGGAGAGAAATGACCCAAACATTGTATGCACATATGAATAAAATAAAAATTAAAAAAATCAATGCCATTGAAAAAAGACAAAAAAAATACAATTCATAGCCTTGACTGAATCCTGAATTTAGAAACCTCCACAAAATATGTTTTTGTAATAACTAGGATAATTTGAATACGCACTGATAATAATGTTTTAAATCTTATTTTTTTAGGTATGGCAGTGGTATTTGAATACTTAAGAGAATGTCATTATTTGTAGAAGACACACACTTCAGTATTGAGGTAAGAAGTGTATGATGTCTGTCTTTACATTCAAATGGTTCCGTGAAAAATAAAGGGATAAAAAAAAATTTAGAGGACTGGGGCTGTCGCTCAGGTGTAAAGTGCATGCCTAGAATGTGGAAGATGCTGGGTTCCATCCCTAGCACTGCAAAACAACAACAAAATCATTTCCATAGGAACATATTTAATATATATGCACACAGATGTATTTACAAAGAAAGATGAGGAAGTAAAGCCCATTAACAATGGGTAAAACTAAGCAAAGGGCATGTGGATATTCATTTTCTATGAATCCATATGAAATTGCCAACACTTGACAATTTTTGAGCTCCAAAAATGACAATTTTACTTCTGAATCCATCACTGAACAGGAGACACTGGAAGGTTATTAAAGACTGACATTAAAAATGACTCCAGGAATCAGAGGGCTTTTCAGCTGACTTCTGTTAGCCTTTAAAGATAAGATTATTTCTACGCTATCCTGTTTTAGACCATGAAAAAGTGGAAAAGGCTTTAGATCATGTTATGAATATAGCACAGCCTCTAATCCCAATAAAGACAGCCATTTCTCCCCACAAAGAGAAGAAATGATAAACTATATCAGTTATTATTACAGAAAAAGTTTACAGAAAAATAGCTATCCTGAGACTACAAGGAAAATTCAATTATCAAGACATTTAGTAATATACTTCATCATGTCGAGAAAGTAAAGAGGAAAAACTGTGATTATCACAATCAATGCTGAAAATGGTATTAATAAAATTTAAATAAAAGCCACAAGTAAAATAGAAGTATATACTGAGTACTGGGTACTGCTTAAAGGACTTCAATATGTATTTTCTCAATTAATCTTCACACATACAATCTTCAGCAATAGGTTCTGTTATTATTCCTGTTTGGTGGGAAAATGTCCAGGAAAGAGCATTTAGTAATTATTGCCATCTTTCTCCTTCTCTAAAGTAAGTAGTTAGCACCATTGAGCACTGCTTGAGCTACATCCCACTAATTTTCATTTTCCTTTACTTCAAAATATTTTTCTGGTTTTATCTTTGACTCATGGATTGTTTAGAATTGCATTGTTTCACTTCCAAGTATTTGGAGATTTTCCAGTTATTTTTATGATATTTGTCTCGAGTTTAATTTCATTATGATCCAAGTACATGTACTGTATGACTTTAATCCTCCCTAACTTAATAAAGTCAGAACTTAATTATGACCTGGGATATTTTGCTGTATTTGTGTGCACTTGAGAAGAACATGAATCATGCTGCTTGTTTAGAAAGATTAAGAGAAGGAAATAGTATTGTATTCAGCAGATATCGCTTTAGCCTCTGTTTCTTCATTTTTGTTGTTCCATCCTCTAGAATTTCCATACCACATGAAGAAATTCCTTTCATATATACGTATGTGTATATATATATATATGTAAAATATTAAGGATTGAATCAGGGTCTGTGCATCTGAGGAAAATACCTTACCACTTGAACCATATCCCCAGCCCTTTTGCTCTGTATTTATTTTTTGAGAAACAGTCTTAGGCTAACTTTGCCTGGGTTGGCCTTGAACTCACAAATCCTCCTACTTCTGCCTCCAGAGTAGCTGGGGTTACCGGTGCATGCCAACATGCTGGGCTTCTTTGATATATTTTTGAAGGGCAAGTCTTCTGGTGAAAAAATGCATTCTTGTTTTTGTACAGATTGGATGGCTTTTAATAATCTATCTTCAAGTTCACTTAAAGTTTCATCTGTCATCTTTTATTTTGCTATTAAGTCAATCCAGTGAATGTTTTGTTTTGGTCATTGCATTTTAGGGTCTAAAATTTCTTTTTTTTATATCTTCTATTTCTCTGATTTTTTTTCCATTTGCTTCCATTGTGTTTGCTCTTACTCCTTGGGGCATGGTGACAACAACTGTGTTAAAGTTGTTGGTCTGTTAATTCCAACATATGTCATGTTGGAGTTATCATTTTTTAATTGTCCTTTTCTTTGTGAGATATTAAGATTTTCCTAATTCTTCAAATGTCGAGTCATTTTGAACTTAATCTGGAAATTTTGAATTTTATGTTAAGTGTCATTGGATTTTCCTACGGAAAGTTTGATATTTTGTTTTCTTTGGCATTCAAGCAGATTAGGTCCAGAACACAAGTTCTCACCTGCCTTCTGTTGCCTGTGGGTCAGCATCAGTTCGGTTCCAAAGTCTTTGTAGCACTGTTCAGCTCTGTCTTGCGTATGTGCCACCAGTGTTCAGCGTGGGTCCTGAGTAGTGTTCTACCTGTGGTTCATTCCTCAGAGCCTTCTGTGTACTATTTAGGGTCAGACATATGCAGTCACAGCTTGTAGGTGAGCCCAGAAGTTAATGAAAACTTTATAGACTCACTTCCTTCTCTCAACATTTTGTAGCTTTCCAAAGCCCCTTTGGTTAGCCTTGTGGACAAGCCACCCACACTTCTGTGATTTTCCTATGATATTGCACCTGCTTTCAAAGTTAATTGGTGAGAGGATCAAGAGAGAAAATTGCAAGGCAGAATTCTCCCTCATGGTTTTAGAATTTCCCAGTTATTGCTGTCATGGTAGCCTGCTGCTTCATGGCTGTCTGCGTTTGAACTAAGAATCCAGAAAAACAAACCCAGGAATTTTTCCAATTCTTCTGACCCACAAATTCCCTTGCTTGTACCAGAAACAAAGAATTTCTTGTGTAGTTCTTTTTCCTTGCTTCTTTGTTGCATAATTCAAAGAAGACAATTCTCTGAATTGTCCTTGAGTCCAGTACTAGAGCTCCCAGAAGGGAAGAAAAAGCAAGAAACTCACTGCTGGTTTGACAGGACTCTGGAGTTTGGTTTACTTTCCAATCTGTCCGCTATCATTGAGTTTTTAGATTCCTCCTATAACTGCGACATGCATTCTGTCCAGGACTTTTAGCTACATGTGATGAGAGACATGGGGGAAAGTATGAATGTTCCACCTTGAGGAACTGAATCCTCTCTCCATAGTAGATAACGGGTTCCATCTACTGCGCCTAAAGTCACTTCTGTCAGATTTCATTTGTTATATAAGCAATGTCTATTACTTAAAGTAAGACAATTTATATTGGATCGTGCTTGATGGTAACAGTCTAACATTCTCTTCAGTAGAGCAGAACGCCCATCGTTTGGTAAACTTAGTAAATATGCAAAGCCTGTGGATGTTAATGTTCTCAGGACCATGCTCAGAGAAGGTGCATAAGAATAAGAACATGGCTTGTAGAGGAGAGCTGTCGGTGGAGGAGAGGAACACTGTTACCTCTGGAACTGGGAAGATTCTGTACATAGGAAGAAGGTGTAGTAAGGAACTCGGATGGCATTGAAAACAAATTTCAGATCTGCTTAATCCACAATGTTGGTTATAAACCTATGACATTCTTAGGTCAACCACAGGTTACTACAGTTATCCAATAGCTCTATGGCAATATGTGAAACTAGAATGATTTCAACAAGGAATATTTGGATTTATGAAACAATGTAGAAGAATTGAAAGAAAATAGAACATAATTTTAAAAGGGAGTAGTGAATAGGAATAGAAAGTATAATTCTGTTTCATGAGAAAATTGGTTTTCCGTGTTTCATGAGAGAGCATATTTCTCAGGTCTGATATAATTTGATACAAAATTTACAAATTGTTACAAAAATCAATGTAAGTATAGAAATAAAGTTGATGAATTTTTCAAATTAAGTATTTGAAAAATTCCTGAAATATCTGAAAAAATAGAGGTATGGTTTAAAAGGAATCTTTTTTGAGCTGTTGTTTAAATATACATAATGCTTTTTGAAGATTTTAAAAGAAGTTTATTATTTTGATAAACAACTGATGAATCTAGTTACTATGAAAACTAAACTAAGCTCTCCAGAGACTATTTCTTTCTACTTTCCATCTAAGCCAAACTTTCACAAATAAAATTAATTAATAATATTTTATATGTGTGTATATACACTAAACAAAAATAGTATTGGATAAGGAAAGTCACATAAGTGTCCTTTGGTTATTATAGCTATATTTGTTGTGCATTTACTGTATGTTTTAAATTCTTTAGACTCCTAATACTAAATCCTTCAGACATTTTAAAGAGATATTATTACCATTATTATTCCAATTTTACAGATACAGAGGTTGAATTTTTTGCTTACAGCCCCATAGCATTAAGAGGTGGAGGTGGGGTTGGGACTTACACACTGCGACTCCAGAGTGTGTGTGCACTTATTAACTGCATTAATATACCAATGAAGGAAGTTGTTAAACCAAATAGAAGATAACTATTAAGGGAACTTAATTACATGCATTCCTCTAGTATGTTAAATTGATAGTTCCTCACCTCCGTAATACAGGAAGTCTGTATGTAAGCAGCATAGTTAATTCTGTTAGCATTTATGACTTAAAAACATTATTAGGGACCGTTCTTTCTTTGTGTACGTTCCTATGGTGGCTATTATTTTACAATTTTGTAGTCTGTAGGTATACATGATAATGAAAGCCTTCTAGGATGGCTTTTGGTCATAAGCCAAGAATAGAAATTAAATATTTAATTAGAATATTGATAACTAGAATAATATCTAGACATTATTCACTCTACACTGGACACAGGCAAGTTTGTTTGATTCATTTAGGGAAGAGGCGGACAGCAGGACAGCCTGGGATACTGAATGAGGTGGAGATGGGCATGAAGATGAGCAGGTGCCAAGTTCCTGCAATTCCTGTAATTCTAGATTCCTATAGTTGAGGAAGACAAATGTTCCCTCTTGGTTACCTTGGACCAGGACTGGCTTTGTTCACTTTTAACTGTTCCAGGCCAAAGAGAAAGATTGCTCCAAAGAATTTAGAGGTTACACTCTGGCAGCTACAAAGGTCTTTTGCATGCTGTGTGGGAGACAAGTTCTGTACTAATATTTGTATGCAAGGCTTTCCACAACATTGTGGTTCAGTGTAAGTGTATTGAAAAGGTGCTGAGCCCAGCATCCTTTTCTGAGGAGTGCAGGAAAGGTTTGCACTGGTGTACAGCCACCATTCTCACATACTGTTTGCTGAAAGTTTACTAACTTCGCACCCTGCCCTACCCTAAACCAAGGATGGCATTACCATCCCAAAGTTAATTATTTGGTGCCACTGCCAGAGAGCTGGGTGCTCTTGGTCTTTGATGTTTATTTGTAAGCACATGTAAGTGTTTTGTCGATAATCCTGCTTACTGGCCTCTGCAGGACACCTTTGAACTCTTCAGTTTCCTGCCTAGCAGCAGAGCTGGTCCTCCAAGGCTGTGGGTTGGGTTTTCCTCACTGTCAGCATTAATGTATTCCACAGAAGGGAAGAGATCCAAACTCTAATCAAGAAAACACTCACTTTAAAAAAAAAAAAAGTAAGAAAACATTTAAAATAATGCTAGAGAAGTCTTTTCTTTTTCTCTAGAATTTAAAGAAACAAACATTTAATTTATTTCAATGCTCCATTAAACATATTTTATTGTTACTTAAAAAAAAATTGAGCTGCTTCAAGACAAGAAATTAGAATAGTGCTTAGGACCAGACTTTAATCAATGGAGAGTTTGCCTCACCTGCAAATATCATTATGAGTTTCTCAACCCATAGGATCATTGCCATTTTAAAGTCATTTCCATCAAAGTACAATTCATATTAGTACCACCAATTTAACATTATATAAAATGTGTTATTTACACTGTACTTTGGTAGTTTGTGACTAAATGGAAATTTTATTGGTATTAAAAAAGAAAAAAAAACTCTCCTGCCTTTAATCCCTGCTACTCCAGAGGCAGAGATTGGGAGGATCATGGTTCAAGGCCAGCCCAGGCAAAAAGTTCACTAGACTCTATTTCGACAAAAAAGCTGGGCGTGGTGGAACAAGTCTGTAATCCCAGCTATGATGAAGGTATAAGTAAGAGGATCTCAGTCCAGGATGGTCTGGGGGAAAAAAAGTGAGACTCTATCAAAAAATAACAAAGTAAGAAGGGCTGGGGCATGACCAAGAGGTAGATCACCTACCTAGCAAGCGCAAAAGTTCAAACAAACCCTAGTATTGCCCAAATCCCCATAAAACAAAACAAAACAAAACAAAACAAAACAAAAAACCCATCAGGCACAAGTCTAATAATGTAAAAGACAGATGTTGAGAATCAAGAAGGGAAGGCCATGTAAAGTTTGCAAATAAACCATGTTCTAGACAAGGATGTTTGGGTTCATTCACTATCACATCTGCATTGCCTTCCTTCTGTTTACCTATTTGTATCCAATTTTCAAAAGAAACTGACATGAAAGTTGGTTAGCCAGGACTTGCTAAATACAGTCTAAAGAATGGGAAACTGTGGGCTTGAACGCTATAATGTCACTGAGGATCTCAGTGATGAGATCATAAACAGGACAGGGAAGTGGAGCACATGGTGGTGTCACCATAACAGAGCTGAACCAAAATCAGGTCGTGCGTATATGTGGGTGTTTGCATACATACTAACTTGTGGTCCTGTTCTTTAACATTTATTGTGCTATGTCCTCTTTCTTTCCTACTGACCAACACACAATGACTTTTCCTCCTATACTAACCCTTGCTCCCTCTAGTTGAGGTACAGAGCCCTAGTATGCTTGACCTTGGACAACCCTAATCAAATTTGGCAGTATTTGAGGAAAAAGGAAGTCCTGGGACCAGCAGCACTAGCATTTCTGGAATGTGGTAGAAATGCAAATTCTTAGGCCTTTCTCTAGACCTACTGGATCAGAAACTTGAGCAGGGGATGCCTGGCCATATGGGTTTTAATGAACCCTCCTGGTGTTTCTGATGCTCACTCTAGTTTGAGAGTCATTGGTCTTGTTCTTGCTGCCCTGTATCCTGTCTGCTTGAGTTGACTTCCTGGGTATCACGTATCTGAATTTTAGTTTTGTTCCTTTGATTTCCTTATGGATGCAATTCTGTCTTGATTTCAGATTTATGCTCTAGGTCTCAACTGAGTATAAATCATATTGCCTACTAGACTGGAGCTCTGTCAGCAACTTTCCCTAAATACTTCACAGGCCTGCCTATATCTCTCTCCCCTCCTTGATGGCAGCCAAGTCTAGCACTGAATCAATTGGGCCATTTGGAGTCAATTCCCACTGGGGTATCTCCATGATCTGACAAACTCGTGCTATGTCTCTGGTAGGTCAAAGTAGCATTCACCTAAGTTGACCTCCAGGAACCTCACCCTGCATGCTGTTGACATCACTCTCCTTCCTTCTCACCTGAAAAACTGTGCTAACCTGTCTAAGATCCCATTACCATACTCCCCTTTCCCTGCTGACCCAGATATCAAGAGCTTACACAAGTCATGACACCTATGGGAAGTCAACTGACACTTTTGTAAAGCACTATAGAAGAGTTAAGGTAAATACTTCAGGATGAAGCAAGTTACTTATTTGGGGCCAACTGCTTCAGTGTTAAAAAGGAAACAGCATAAAACAAATGATATATGATTACCTTAAGGAAATCTTGACATCTCTACCTTATGCTTTGAAGATTCTAATTTGCCCAACTGAGTTTTTAATACTTTTTTCTTGTGGGGACTGACATCCTCTTACCTTTGCTTTTCAAGCCCTCATTTTTCCACGCAGGGATCCAACCTCTTGAATTTCATTTGCCAGAAACCTTAACATAGCCACTATCTTACTATTTACAGATGGTCTAGTGCGACAGAGTTTAATGCAATATATGTACTCATCCATAGGTGCCTGCAGGTAACCACCACTGTGAAAGAAATTGCAGGCCACATTTTTATGACTAGAAAATAATTCAAAAGGCACTTCAAAACAGTCTCTGTTCACCTTTAGTGAGAGCCTTTTTATGTGTTTAGCAATGTTCACAGTACTTGGAGGGGTCCTTTTTGCTTGAATTTGTTTTAATGCGGAGCCAGCATTGGCCTGGCTTAAGCATGAGTTTTCTTATACTAAAGGTGTGAGACCTGCTTTGGCTTTTTCTTGGAAAAATGGGTATAAAATTTTAAGTAAATGCTTAACAAAAGCATTTATGCTTGTGGTTACATTCATTAATTTTTTCTTGAATTATTTATTCAGCTCTTTTCTATGCCAGGCACAATACAAAGTATTGGAATAACAGAGTTCTCGTCCATAAGACTCTTCCTGGAAGTCCTTCTGCAGATGGATCTTTTCCTGTCAGCTGTGGTAGGTTTGTCTTAGAGAATGGATAAGAACAGGGGAAAGAACTACAGTGTGATCAAGATGTATGGATTTGAGAAATAAAATGTGACTTGCCTACACAGAGCCTTCTGGGAAACGAAAATGAGGACCCAGGTCACCGAAATATTTAAATTTAAAGAAAGCCATTGTTATGGTTGTATTTCCCAATTGGCACCAGCCCTTCATGTTTGTCTGATCTCTACCCAACACTTCAGGTTTATAGAACCAGCCTCCGGGCACTATTTACTGGTCAGGGTCCTGATGGAAGCCTGACCTCCTTTGCCGTGAGTATTTAACTTGTTTCTATGGCATTCCTTTGGCTAAACGTTTGGCTCCCTAACCAAATATATTTAAACATTTCCTGTGTCCTATTTCTATCTTAAGTGCTAGGAGGAACTAAAAACACAAACCAAATCCACTTTCTCATTGGTATCACTGCTTTTTTTGAAACAACCTTATTAGATTGTGAGTATCTTGAGGACACGGAGCTGTGTGTGGCAGGCACTTCAACAGTGTTGAATGGAAGCATTGCTGGATGAATAGATCATTACTAGGGAGAGACTGTACATGGACATCATTCTAGGCGTTCCAAGACTCTTGGAACTGGCAGCTCATAGGTGGTCATAGGTGGCTGCCAGGAGAGTTAGGGAATAGCTCTCCATCACTTTCTGCATCAAGTTGGATTTCCAGCCATCGATCCACAACACCCTGCTTCCAAATGCTGTCTTGTGCCACTCACCTGATCTGAAGCCAAGTCAGCATGGGGGTCGTTCCTCCGCCGAACACCCAGACGGTGAAGAAGACTAGGAGCAGCGTGGTGGTGAACACCACTTGCTTGGGTTGGGACTCTGTGTTCCGGATCGCCAAGGCAAATGCAATAGCTCCTCGCAGGCCTGGCAGAGAAACCCAACAGAGAAAAGAGACAATTGTAACACCGACTTCTCTTCTTAGTACGTGCGTCTTTACAGTTTGCCAACGCAATTACTTTTGATTAAAACCTTTCTTTGGAGATAACTGTAGATTCATGTGGCATTATAAGAAGTAGTAGAGAGCTACTGTGTGCCCTTCCTTGGTTTTCCCTGATGGTAACACCTTGTGAAATTATGGCACAGTGTCTCAACCAGAATATTGACATCGTGTGGTTAGGATATGGAACCTTCTCCTTGAGGATCCTTCCTGATGTCCTTTCATGGCCATACCTGCTCCCACCCCTCCTCAACATGCCCTCCTGGCCACCAGTGATCTGTTCTGCATTTCTATGATTTTTGTTATTTCAAGGTTTTTATCTAAATGGAATCATGCACCAGGGGGCCTTTTGGAATGGCCTTCTTTTTTACCCAGATATTCAGATTACTGAATGTACCAATAATCAATAGTCTGTTCCTTTTGATCCTTTTTGGTGGGGCGGGCAGTACTGGGGTTTGAACTCAAGGCCTGTGTTTCCTAAGCAAGTGCTCTACCACTTAAGTTATGCCCTCAACCCTTTTTGCTTTAGTTGTTTTTCAGATAGGACCACTTATTTTTGCCCAGGGCCTCCCTGGAATCATGGTCTTCCTACCTCTACTTCCTGAGTAGCTGGGATTATAGTGTTTGCCACCATGCCTAGCCTGTTCTTGGAGATAGTGTCTCGGTAACTTTGTGCTCAGGCTGACCATAAAGTATGTTGCTCCTATCTTTGCCTCCTAAATAGCTGGGGTTACAATGTGAAGACCCTTGCAGGTTTGAGAAAAGCTGAGCACCAGGGCTCATGCTTGAGTGCTCTGTTTTGTTCCATTGATCTATGAGTCTATTCTACTTCTATAGTATATGGTGTTGATTATTGTAGTATATAGTAAGCCTTAATATTGGGTAGTGAGTCTTTCCAGCTTATTTTTTATTTTCAAAATTGTACCTATTCCAGCTCTTTTGTCGTTCCATAAAATTTTAGAAAAAATATTGTATATTTGTACACAAACATCTTCCTGGGAACAATTATTCTTTAATTTCGACTGTATCAGGCAACAATGAAAGCTCACCTTATGGACCTCTGAAAATTAACAATTAATTCAATGACATACTTTTACAAACTCTAGTTTAGAAACTAGCTTGGTTTTACCTTTTCTTCTTTTATGACAAAATGCTAATTGAACTTTTATGAATCTGGATTAAATACATTTACAAGAGGCATTAAAGATTAAATGCTAAAGCTTCAACATGTGATGAGATTAGTAAAAATCAAATCCTAGACTTTGAAGAAGAGTAAATAAAAGCACAGGTAGGAAGGGACAGGAGTTAAAGGGAAAGGCTTCTTTTGAGTGATGAGAGAATTGCAAGACACTTATGGTCCTTTCCTACCGTGTAATAGGTGAAATAAAGGTTTCTAATGACAGCAACTATAAGTCAAAGAGGCAGGGATTTAGTTATTTTTATAGGAAGACTTAAATCAGATCCATAAAATTTCAGTGATTCAGTTTTTACAGTCTTTATATAGCACTAGGTTTCCAAATTCCCAAATCTTTATTCATACATTAAGAACATTTTCTTAAACAGTTGGACACAGGGTGAGAGGAAGAAAACTGTGACCATTCTGGGTTGTATTCCTATGTTTCACACTTGGAATAGAATACTCTTTTCTTATCTCCAGCACTGAGAATATGTAAAGGACAAATGGCAGATTAGACTGGGAGATTTAATACACTTTGCCTGAAACAAGGAAGCCTCAGAAAGAGAGAGGAACATGCACTCTGATTATAAAATACCTTCAAGGAACAAAATGTAACAGTGGAAGGAAATTATTCTAAATCTCCATGTAGACAAGGAAATGGCCTGAAGATAAGGAAGATAACATTTGAAGCAGACATTAATAAAAAAAAAAAGTTTCATACATCAGGAATTATGAACACTCAAGGTCTCTGTACCTAAGAACAGTGCCCCCACTGTAGCTGTTCATGTGTTCAGACCCAGCTGGGGACAAGGGGGCGGGGCTATTAATAACCCTTAATCCTGGAACTGGTGTATTAGTGTTCTCTGCAGGAAATACAGAGGGTATCATTACGGAATGAGAACTCAAGGAACAGTCTTAAGACAGACTTCTGCCTCTGAAGAGAGAATTTATCAGTCAAGGTTAAAGCTGCTAGCAGCGTTTAATCACAGTACAAACCTGGAGATGGAAGGTGAGTTTTTCATTTTTCTCCTTTCCTCAAGCTCATATTGCTAGAAATATCCATAAAGCAGCAACACCCAGGATTAAGTGCTAGTAGAAATACTAGGTGATATGTCATCAAGTATTTGTTTTGCTTGCTATGCATATTTTGTAGTTTTTCTTTCACTCTTGAGTTTTGGTGAGAAAAAAGAATAGAAAACAGATGAATTAAAACTTGCTATGTCATGCTTACTACATGTAAACCCTTTCACAGATATCAAGGGCAAGACAGTTAGCAGTCCTTAATCTTCCTAAGTATGTTTAATAATGAATTGTTGTTATGCTACATTAGCATAACTATGCTCTTAAGTCTAAATTATCTATACATGGGCATCTCTTGGTTTAAAAATATACTCGAGATAGTACCAGGCATGGTGGTACATGCCTGTAACTCCAGCAGTACAGAGACTGAGGCAGGAATTTGAGAGCAAGCATGGATTATGTAGCAAGACACTATTAAAAACATATATATATATATATATATATATATATATATACACACATATATTCATATAGTCTCAAAATACATCTGTTATTCCTATTTCTAAAAAATACACAGCTTATATATTAAAGCCTATATTTGTAGGGAATGTAGTGCAGATTTCTGAAAAAGAAAGAAAAGTATAGCTATGGTCTTGAGAACCATTGCTAATTAGAGCCAAACTTGAAGGTGTTGACAAGAGGATGACTTCTGAACGTGATGACCACGTGGACACAGGTATTTTTAGAGAACAGATCATCTGTTGGTAGCCTGGTCATATGTGGCACTATTGGCACTTGTCACCCAGGTGACAGTGATGGCGATGGTGTGACCACACTGGAAGCATGGTGAGGTTGCCAAGTAAACAAAGGGAAGGCAACTTAGAATTGCAGTGAAGACGAAGGGTTGCTTGTGTCCTACTCGTTTGTCCCTTTATGACTCTGCAAGTGACTGCTCACACATCTTGAGTCTAGACAAATGCTTCGTTCAGTGCATATGTATGGATTACCTTACTGTAGGCCCTATGCACCCTGATTCTGTTTTCTTAACACCTTGGATTTGGGCCATAGAGGATTTTAAAATTGAAACAAATCACTTAAGCTATCAGCAAAATAGTAAGTGATGAAAAATTAATATTGATCTGGGATTTTTCCTTCTAGCAAAACATTATTTCAAAAGAACACATACCATTTTGCTTAGAGATTTAGGAAGTACAAAACTCACGGACACTGTGTTTTATTTTGGTTTTCTGGGCCCATTGACCTCTTGACTTACCATTCTTTTTCTCTTTGTTTTGATCAATTAATCAAAATAGTTGTATACTTTTGGGAATTGATAGATTCTACCCCTTCGTTTTCAATAGGTTTACTTGGCAGAGATTTTGACAAATTTCTTACCCTTAATTGGAAAGTTAGCATCATCTTGGGGAATAAAAGGAATTACCTACAATTAAATGAGGTTTCATTTAAAGTTGGTCTCCAGGGAATTCTTATGTTAGTTATGTTGATGTTATATTCATAACAAGAGAAGACTGTTGAGCCAAGGAAAGCTTCCTAGCAAGGACTGCTGCTGCAGAAAAAGTACAGCTTCCTATTTAACCTTTAAAGCGGAAGAGTGAACCTTTAATCAATGACATGTGTTCAAATGTGTTCTGCTTGGGTGCAGGTGGGTAAATATACTTCACTGAAATCACAGGAGTATAAATACCTCTTAGGGCATGCTTATTTAAGATGCAAAGCAACAGGCAAAACTATCAACATTTGTTCAGGACTCACTGTGTGCTGAGCTTTTTCTAAGACACAGAGTGGGAATGCAATGATGAGGAAGGTTGTGCTCAGGGTCCTACAAAAGACAAACGAAGGCTTTGTATGGTGGTGCATGTCTGTAATCTCAGCTGCTTAGGAGGTGGACATCAAAAGGATCATGATTCAAGACAAGTCTAGGCAAAAAGTTAGCAAGACTCAATCTCAACCAGATGTGCAGGTACACATCTGGAACCCCATTTATGTGGGAGGCATAGGTAGGAGAAACATGGACCCAGGCTGGCCCTGGGCAAACATGCAAGACCCTAATTCAAAAAACTAACTAAAGCACAAAGGGCTGGGGGCATGACTCAAGTGGAGAGTACTTGCCTAGGAAGCATACGGCCCTGATTTTAAAACTGCTGTACCGCCAAAACAACATCAAAACCCCCCAAACAAATAAAAGAAACTGATAACATGTACTAGAGGTCCCAGACGGGATGCCTGATGAAGAAAGAAGGCAAGATTGCTTTGCCTCACGATGGCCTCTTTCACGACCATTGGCAACGGATGTGTAGCATTTGAGGCCCTGCTTTGCACTCACTGTCGTCAATGCCTGGATTCTGTTCTCATCCAAGTTTGCTCCAGGTCTTTTTCCTATAACCTTCACGCAATTCCAAGTAGTGTTTACAGCTCAGCTGACACACTGCTTTTCTGAAGCCTCCTTGGAGGTCTGAACCTGAGATAGGTGAACTCATACTTCCGGTGCAACCCAAGTTCACCCTCAGAGCACAAAAGTACAGTGCATCATAACTGGCTGGCTCTGTTTGTCTGCAATCCCTGGATCTGTAGCAGACACATGGTAGATGCTCAAGAAACACTTCTGGAACGACTCAATGAGTGGATGGCTTTTCTGATTCTTCATGAGTACAGATGACATATGGAAAAGTGATGACTACTTCCTAGTTTGATGCAATTGTTCCTGCAAGCTCAATGTCTGCCATTTTAGTATTTAATGAGAAACTTTAAGGTATTATGTTCAGATCCAGGAGCTCTGAAGTGTTCTCTGGCCTGTGTCTGATGGATGGTATGATCATAAGGAGGGAGCCTCATCTGGTTCTCTGGCACCTCATCTCTAAATGCACATAATAGAGGAAAGACTTGTGGTCTTTAAATAGAAGGGCAGATCAGAATCATCACAGGGAACTTATGCCAGGGGCCTGACTCTGCTGATGCTGACTTGGCAGAATACGAGTTACATGGTCGCTCAGGCCTCTCTGGCTTCCCACGGTCTCACCGTGGACCCAGGACCCTCACCTCACACCTGACTGTGTCCCCACTGACCCTCCAGTTTGACCTCACAGCATCCATCCTCTCGTCCATCTACCCCATGTCTTTCTGAACAGCTTCTTCAGCACCTGCCTTTGTAAGGCTGTGAGTCAGTCCAGCACCTGTAAACAGCTTCCTGCAGTCGACAGAACCCTTCAATCAGAACCTCACGCTACTCTTCCATTTTCTTCTCCGTTGAGACTCCATAAGCAAGGCAGTATTCTCTCTCCCACAAACAGTTCTATCCCACCTCTGTGCCATGACTCCCCTGCCTCATTTCTGAAATTCTGCCTTCCCTTTGGGTTTTTCCAAACTTCACCCATTTGAACCAGAACCACTTTTCTGCCCTTCCCCCACTCCCATGAAGTGTTCCTGGAATCTTCTAGGCCACATTGCTCCTTCGTTTCTTAGAACTCCTATACAGCATGGTGCTTATGCCACCTCTACTATGAATCTGCAGTTTGACATGAATCACTAATTTAATGCGGTCTGTTCTTTTCTCACAGCTCTTAACTCTTAAAAGGTTGGAATTACATCTTCCTTACACAATTCTTACATCTCCCATAGTATCCAGGAGATAAAACTCAGTAACTGCTCTCAAACTGAACAATGGTGGTGGTTCCAGGTCCTCTAGACATGAGATGGTACTATTTACAGAATTGTTCATCTATTCCTGTGTTCATTCGTTCATTCATTCACTCAGACTCCAGAGTTTAGTAGACATAAGGGTTAACTGTTTCCAGGTCAGGTATGTAAAGTGCTCTAAAGAAAGCCAAAGGAGGTTAAAGGGCAGAGAGTATGTTTATGTGAGGGCTGGGATGTAGAATGGTTAGGAAAGTCTCTCTGGTCAGGTGACATTTGAGCAGAGACTAATGGCGGGAGAAGCCAGGTGGGCATCTGTTCGCCTTTGGGAACAGTAGATGCTAACCCTTGAGGAAGCATGTGCCTGGTGAGGGTAAGCAGCAGCACAGAGGCTGGAGTGACTGGAGTAGAATAACGGAGGTGGTAGGAGTGGTAATGCCAGAGAGTCAGACCATGCCGGGCTTGTGATGATCAAGGTGCTTGACTTTTATTTTGAGATATAAAGGTTTTTGCAAGATAATGATATGACCTATTTGATGCTTAAAAGAGTAACTCTAACTCTGATATGGAAACTAGATTTTCAGGATACAGGCAGGCTGCCTGAGGAGCTGGCTCAGCGGTCTGGGCAGGAAGTGGAGGTAGATAGACCCGAGTGGGTGTATTGGATGGATGGCAAAGGGGGATAACCTGCTGATGGGTCATATGAAAGGTGTGAGGGAGAGGGTTGCAAGAATTTCTGCAGACTTGGGGAAAGCTGTGGGAAGAGTATTATTTTGGGCACATGTGAGTGATTAAAAGTTTGTATTGTAGCCATGCTGAATCTGAGATGCTTATTAGTGGAGAGGGTTAATGGGTGGTTGGATATGAGTCTAGAATTCAAGGTGGATGTTAGAAACTTTTTACTAGAGAGGATGCGAAGATGGGAGGAGCGTTTGGAGCTTGAGAAGGGTAAGAAGGTGAAGTTTATATTTCACACCATATTTGTTCTTGTGTCTAAGCCTTTGTACCTGCTGCTCCTCCCACCTGCAGTGCTCCTCCCACCTGCAGTGCACCTCTCAGGTTGTCTCTTGGCTGCTACTCATCATCTCTGGTCAGAAAGGCTGCCTGACCTCTGATCTAGATTCCGCACCTTCATCCAGGTCTTTGCTATATGTCTTTCATTGCCCTTATCAACATCTGAAATGATCAAATTTATTTTTTCCATCTTTCTGGCCTAGAGAGAGATCTTGGTGAGAGCAGCCCCCCATTTTGTCCCACAGCTGAGGCATCTAGAATGGTGCCTCTCATAGGGCAAGCACGCCTTACATTTGCCCCCGATGAGTGCATGAGTGAATGGATGAAGGAAAGGTCATTTTTGCATTTGAAAGTATGACTGACAACCAAAAGGAAATGATCAGCAGATGGACAGGGATACAGAAATGTCTCCAAGTAACTGGTTTGTCCTTTAGATGAGTTATTCCACTGTTTGTCTTTCCAATTGGAATATGGTCCATTGTAATCGTTTTTTTCCCCCTTCACGTAAGTACGCTGAGGGGGTTGATTTCAAAGATTTAACACATTCTTATCATTAGTCTGGTAAATCAAAGCCTAGCCTGGGCCGAAAATTGAATTATGTATTGCTTTTACACTTGCTAAAGTCTCATGACCTTGTAGAAGGGTAACTACTTTCAGCAAAAATGTCAGTCTGGTTTCAAAATACATTTTCCAGAAGAGTTCAACCTTGCTACATGGTTCCATTTTCAGTTCAACATCATTTTATCACATGGAAGTGAAGCCAACAGACTGTTTTCAGTGGAAAAGCCTTCTGCATTAAAAAATAAATTGGGTTTTTCTGGAAACCAAGTCTGTGTTAGACAAGCAGAACTTTCTTTCCTTCATCTCCCTTCCTGAACTTGAATCATATAAACTTAAAGCTACTGGGAAGAGATGTAACATAGCTTCAGTGTATTTTTATATAAAATGAGTTTGTTTTGGGAAGCCCTGGGCAGCCAGGAAGGATAATTGTAAATAGGATTAACTATCACAACTCTGAAGTCAACATGCACAGATGCCTCTGGCTTTGGAAGTTTCTTTTTATGTGGCTAAGATGGATGTTTGCAGTCCTCACTACTAGCTGAAATCACCACAGAGGTGTCAAGAGAAAGGCTAAGAGAGATCAAAAGAAAGTCAACGTTCTATGAGCAGTATCACAACCAGGTCAATTTAGAAGTTTTGTTGTTCAGTCCAGCGTTCTCAACTGAGGCAATTTGCACCCAGGGAGTATTTGACAGAATCTGGAAACATCTGTGGTTGTCCACAAAGGGAGGTTGCTATTGTTACTGAGTGGGCAGAGGCCAGAAATGCTGTCAACCGTCCTATGTCTGTGACAGTCTCCGTAATAAAGAGTTACCAGGCCTCAAATATTAATAGTCGCTAGGGTTGAGAAACCTTAGTTCAGATTTAAGATTTTTTTTTCCTATAGAAGCAATTTTATAAATGATAAACTATTGCTGGCTATTTTGGCAAAGATGTCTACCTGTCCACTTAAATCTATTCTTCTGAGTTTCCATGGCATACTGCTATCACTGCTAACTTTTTCTCTGTGCAGCTACACATTGCCATATGACTGGTTCTCCTTAGAGGAGTGAGAGAAGAATGATGTGTGTCACTTCTTGGCCAAGGCTTTTAAGAAGCAGCTGTTGCTACCTCTAGCTCTTTTCCCCCTCCTACCAGCTGGTTATAAATAATGAATTGATCTCCAAACTTTGGCTACATCAAAATCACCTGGGGGGACTTGTTCAACCTCCAATCGCTTCTAGAACGTCTGATTCAGTAGGGCTGTAATAGGCCCGAGGATGTGCATTTCTAATGAGTTGCTAGGTGATGCTGATTCTGCTGGTCCATGGATCACACTTCTAGTTTCCTTGTCTGAGGGAGTAAGTGGAAAAAGTGTGGTTAAATCTGAATTATCGTCTGAAGAAGTAACTCCAATGTCTGTTAATATCAACCTTTGTCTGTGACAGAAGCCAGGAAGGAATAACTGTTGGGATTAAATCACTGAATTCTGGGAGTCTGTGTGTCATAGCACCTTGGGATACCTTGAGGCTCTCTTGAGAATTTTACAAGGAAAATGGAAAGCTGTGATTCACCTATGCTATGTGTCTCTGTAGAATCACAGAACTTTTTTTGAGTCTTGAAATTCTTTATTATTAATTTTACAGAATAGTGAGTTTCATTATGACATTACCATACTTGCATATTATGTGTTTCTATCATAACAGAATGTTCCTTAACGGCTGAGGAAAGATGGAGTGGCCAAGGTTAATAGTGAAAGGGAACAGCTAACTATTAACCTGGGCTTCACTCCCTGTTGAATAGTTAACCTATGAGAAAGCTCAGAAATCATGGTTATAGTAGGAATTTGCATTCTAAGGAAAGATGAGAGGAAAATTTCCTTCCTTTTTCTTGCAGAAAAGATAAATGCCAAACAACATTGTGAAACAGTTTTTAAGCACCTTTCCTCCTAATTGTCTTGTCTTTGCTCCCAGTTGTGCTCAATCTTGCCCGATCCCCTTCCCCAGCATCATGGAAATTGGGGCCTTCATTTTGCTCCACACCCTTCTACCCGCCAAGTTGCCCTAACTTCAAATCAGCTGGGTTTGGCTCTAGTCAAAGCTTCCATGGACTCAGTCAGTCACAATGAGCTTCATACCAGAAAGAAGCAACTGGAAGAAATCAGTTGATGAAGGGTAGCACTGTAATGCTGGAGAGGATTGCATTTAAAAATACCAATCCTGTGGCATTTATGTCTCCTTGTGGAATTTAACACAGCTTCAAGGAACTGCAGTCAGATGTTTCAGCCACCATGGGAAGGTGGGTGGTGAGGGTGATCAAGGGGACTGCAGCGGAAGGAAAGGCCACACTCACAGGCAGGGCACCTGCTCTGGGATCTCCTTATTTTACTGTGCAATTGTGAGTCATCAAAGGTTCTAGCACTTTGCAGTAGACTTCCTAGCAGAGCCAGGGGAAGGCTAGGAGGCAGGACCAGGTGTCTGGCACTACTCACAGAAGTCTTGGTGAGAAACACTGGTTGACCAGTATTTGAACTTTCTCAATATATCAGACCTAATGCTTAAAATTCCGAAATTACTGAATGCCTTTATGGATATTTAGCACACAGCATTTTTCAGACGGAACTGCTTCTTGCTCATTTGCAGATACAACTTATTTGAGTCAATCTTATTGACTTCTTTTGAACTCTATCTATAGAACCAGAGGGCAGAATTAAAGGGATTTGTGCCTGGCACAGAGAGACTAATTTTTTTTAAGTGGTTTGCTTACGTTGATAGTTTTCTAAGGTTTTGTTTACTCCAGACGAAAATAAGCAAGTTATAAGTGAGTAAATTCAGGCAGAAAATAGAAAAAAAAATTATGTAGTCCATTTGTTTGCCTGATTGGGCAGGTTAACTTGGTTAAAACTATCAATCAGATATGTTTTCACTCTGAACATCCTGAAAAACCTAAGCCTAAATATACATGGAAAATCCCTGAATTGAGGGATTAAATGGCTTATTTTCCTGTGTCATTCTAAAACCTTTTCCCTGAAACAGAGGGAGAGATGATGAACAATCTGGAAGGTCTCTGTTCGTTAATGATTGTGTCGGGGCTGGCGTGCTTTCGTTGGCTACACTACCTCAATATACGGGATGACCTGTTCATCTTCCAGTTTCTCCTGCTCAGTAAATGTCAAAGTAGGTTGTGCCATTTCACATGTGTCAATTTGTGGCAGGGAGGGAACAATATATTTTTCTCAACAAAAACTGGTACTCTGAGCTGCAATGTTTTGCCTGATAGATAATCCAGGAAAGTAGAATATCAGCAGTTATCCTTACATGAAGGGCGGAGGGATACAGAGGCCACCTCTGCAGCTTGCATTTAGCTTCTGCCTCAGACTGTCCTGTGCGGGGATTAGCAGTCAACCCTTCTTTGGAATGAAGACCTCAATGTCTGAAAAGATGCTTTCCTGAGAGCACTGGGAGTTCATATGGGTTCTGTCTCTGTGAAGACACTAATGGCTGTCCAGTCATCAGTGATGATTAAAGAAAGTGAAAGGAACTCCCCTTCTGAGTGTCTTCCAGGCTGGCAATTTTTATATATTATCTAGTTCAGTTTTCAACACTGATCATCCAAGGTAAGTAGTTATTTTCATTTTACAGCCTAGATGGCTATGGGGTTGGAAAGGGTTAATCACAAGACGGGAGGCTGCTTCCAAGCCTGGACTCCTCACACTTTGCCAAAACAGTAGTTTGTATTTAAAAAAGACGATGGTGTGCCAAATAGCAAAACCTAATTTGCTGCTCAAAAATGCAAAAGCAGGTAATTTTTCTTGGAAATTTATTTTGGAGCTAAGTGAAGAATGATACTGTTTGGACTTAATAGGAGAAAGCAGCTGTATGGGGCTGGCTGCAGTGCTAAGCTGTTTCTCAGATATTCTGAATTTGTCATAATCATAGAACCCTTTCTCAGCATTTGAAACTGTGAGGAGCTAATGGGATCTGCAATTCACATGGGTTTGCTATGCTTGTCTGCTCTGTCGCAGCAACGCCACCCCTGGTCATCCATTATCCGAGATGACTTTTTCTGTGACTGCTTGACACTCTACTTAAGACATTTTTGTGGCTCATTTCCTGCATAAGCTGGTTATCCCGGTCCCATTTGAAGGCCTCCTAAGACCAATTCCAGTCACTCTGCTCACTAATGCCTGCCCCAGGCTAGTGGTCACCACCTGAGAGAGATGGGGGCTTGGTGGAAGTTCATCTGTAATGGAGAAAAAGTTCTGTCCTTGTGCCCCATTAGCTGGTTAGTGGTCTAGTACTGGCCTAATTAATTGCAGAAGATATGCCCAGGGCAGGAAGGAGGTGTAGCATAGAGGGTGAGAGAATGCTGGGTTCTGGGCAAGAGGGCTGGCTGCTAAGAGGTTGGACTGAGCAAGGGATTCTTGACCGCATGTTAGTAATGCTGGGGCTGTCTGCATGAGCAAGGGGAAGAGGAGGGAAGAAAGGTCCAGTTCTTAGACTCTCAGATACTCAGAAAACCCTTGTGTATGCATTTAAAGAATTCTTCCTAAGCAGAAGTTGAGTTTAGCTTCATTCTTCGTTCTTATCACCTAAGGGTTTTCTCATAGGAAAACAAACACATTCCCCCAGCACAGGGCAAGCGAAGATTTGACATATTCTCATATCCACCTGTTTCTTTTGATGTTGTGTTACTATGTTTACTTCTATCAACTTTCAGGGAAGGTTTCTTGTCGGCTAGATGTGAATGGGTCTCAACATGATGAAGTTGAGTTGAAGGAATCAGTAGCTAGACAACCAGAACTATGCTGATCAGATTGCAAAGGGAAGCATGACTGGGATCTTAGAGAGCATAGAGTAAAACAGAATGAGGGGTAGGGGGGAGTGGATTGAAGAGACAGCCTCAGAACAGAAGCTATGAATCGTGATTACATTCTAGGACATTCTTTTCAAGCTCGCACATGTATTTGAATTACCTGGGGACCTTGTCAGCCTGCACATTTGGATCTGGTATTTCTGACAAGCTGCTGATACAAAGATCACAGTTTTAATTTGACCGTGAAATGTCCTCCAAATACATGCCTTCGTGTATTGAAGACTTGGTTCCCAGCTGAGGGATCCATTCATTGAGAGGTACTGGATCATAAGGGCTCCGACTTCATCGTGGATTAAGTCATTGATGGAGTCATTACTTTGATGGGAAGTGGGTCTGTTCGGAGGAAGTAGGTAACTAGATATGTGACTTTGAAGGGTATCTTTTCCCTGGTCCTCTCCTGTCTCCTCTTTGCTTCCTGTCCGTCACGAAGTAAGCTGCTTTGTTCTACCACAAGCTTCCTAACATAATGTCCTGCCTCACCATGGCACAGGTGCAAGGGAACCAAGTGAGCAGAAACCATGAGCCAAAATAAATCATTCCTCTCTTAAATTGTTTTCTCAGATGTTTTGTCACAGAGACTGAAAACTGACCAACACAGATATCTAGGATCAAGAGAGCACAGAAGTATCCCTTTTACATGATGGCTGAGGACAGTCCTTTGGGCTTAGTGGAGTTCCAGTAGCCTGGGACAAATCATAGACAAAGATTCCTGTTTCCAGGCACTGCCGAAACAATGACCTTCCTCATTCTTCACATTCATTTTCAGGTGTTCTCATTTCACTTATATTTTCTTCCTGGCTGCAATTGATGTCAGCTAGATAAGGAGACTTTTGGGTCAAATTCTCAGATTGGATTTCTAATCATGGCTGGATTGGTGGTTTTCCAAAACGCCACTGGGAAAGGTGGCCTCCACACTGGCAGTGGGTCTTAAACTGTCCTGCTGTAGAACGCTGGTGTTCTGTGGGCTGGAGAACAGAGTGTTCCACAGAACTTGAATAGAACAATTGAAGGGGAAACAATAAATGCTGATGAAAAGTTTTTCTTCCATGTCTCTCTTAACCCATTGGTTTGGCAGTTATCTGAATGTTAATAATGCTGGTGAAGAAGTGAATGGGCTATGAACATTGCCAGCAAAAGCTTTTCCCATGCTTGGTGCTGCTGTTTTGAGTGGCTCCACGAGCTTAGAGATGACGTCCTACATAAATCCGTGCATTGGGGGGGTCACATTTTCCTAGCTAAAACTCTCCCTAGTTTTTTTGATAGGACACTCCAGGGTCTCGAGGCTTTCTTCCAAGTAAGAAAGCAGCAGGAAATGGGCCAATGCATGGAATTGCTCTTTGGCACATCGTTGGTTCCTACAGCCCACTCCAGTGGCTCACTGGTCCCTCTCTCCGCCAGATAAGGAAAGCATCAATGCATGGTGACTTTGTAGCCCAGGAGTCCACAGTTCCCAAGTCACAGTGGTTCCAGGAAGGCTGCCAGGGCTCAATTAGGCTTGGCATTTCCCCTCCTTCTAGGAACTCCTGGCTCTCATTTAGTTTTAAATTAAATAAAAATTGCAGCACATGGATTTGAATTAAAACAAGGGGACCGGTCTTTGTAATATGTACCACATCAATAGGGAAGCTAATTTGTGCGAAGCACATCTCCTTTAATTTAAACCACAGAGCGTTGCCTCCTTGGTTTCAAGGGAACTGAGAGCCGGGCGGGGCTGTTCACTCGTGGTATTAACCAGGGTTGCGCTGGAGAGCAACGGAATGAGTTTCAGGGGAGCTTAGCGTTCCTCTTAAGCCCTTCCTGCTGGGTGTCACATGATACACCAGAGCAGTGACAGCCTCCTGGCCTTGAATTTAAAGAAGTTCTCACACATGTCTCAGGGTGAACTTCCCTGGCTGACTCTTAACTGCATCTAAGCTACCAGGAACAGAACTTCCATTATTAAAAACTTAAGAGAGAGAAGACAGACTGAGGGGACAGGTTCCTCATCTAGGAACCTATTTGCCCATTAAATTTCAAATTTCATGTGTGAGGATCACCAGTCTACACAAAATGAATTGGGTGGAGGTTATACTAGTTCTGGGCCCAATAGTCACTTCATTCAGTTTAATTGGCCTCTAGGATGGAGGTGGGGGTACAGGGTGGTAGTGGCTGTGGGTCCTCCATGAACAATGTAAGATTTACTCAAAAACATGGCTGAATGGGGGCCCACCACACTGTGTAGCCTGTGCCCTTGTTTTAACACTCATGGAAGGCCCATCTTGCTAGTAGGAAATGAGCAAGAAGCACTGGGAGTCCTTCTTAAACTTTCACCTCCAGGTGCATCCAGATTTAGCAGCAGGTTTGGCTCAAGTTTTGAGGAACCTGAAGCTTGGACATTTTACATGTTTCTTAAGAGAAAGTTCATTACATTCACAGGAATTCACTTATACTTAAAAGGCTCCTCTTCTTCCCAGGGCCAAGCAGGCTTATCAAAGGTAAGGGTAAAAACACTGGGAAAAGATTTGTCAAATTCTAGATGTAATTGACAAATTCAGAAAATTCAGGTTCTTATTTGAATGGCCTTTGAACTGTCCAAAGTACACTGTTTCAGTGAACTAAGCTTGGACCAAATCTACCTTTCTTTTAAATGCAGCCAGGGCTCTCACCTTTGTCTTTGTTCACACAAATATCTACCTAAGAGGGCATATCAGCTGTCTGCTGAATGAATGAGCGAATGTAAAAATGACTCACACTCCCATTTTCGATAGTCAATCTTTCTTATCTTCCCCAAAAAACTTTGCAAAATTTTTTGAGCTAGGTAAAGAAAGACTTAGTCTAAGTTTTTTTGTGAAGCATGGACAACTAGATTCTGGCAGAGGACCACTGAAGTCATACTTCTTGTTAGATGACCAAAAATACTCCAACAATCTAGGCATATTAACATCAGACTTCTTTTGAAACAAGTGTTCTTTAAGGTGACTGGCTTTTTCTTCTGATTTCGGCAAGTATTGGTCTCACACAGCCAGAAAGTGTAGAGAGTGCCTTGTTTGATCTGCTGTTAATTTCCTCCTCTGGCTTAAGTTAAGTTGAGTTTTGAATTCCTTGTTTCCTGACAAACATATTTAAAACTTTAGGTCCTGGGCGAGATGTGGGTATCTGAATTCATGAAGAAAACCAAGGTGACTCTGGAGCATTCTCTTGTGAAGACAAATCTACCCTGCGTGTGTGAGCTCGCCTGAGGTTCTTGCATTTCTGATAGGGGTCAGTGAATGTGATGTAGCTGGGCAGGGGTCTCCCATGTGTTTGGTTTTTTGGGAACTAGATGGAAGTCAAGTTTGCAGGAAGGTCATGTTAGACATGCTGGGGTTGGATTGGGTTAGAAAGGACATGGTTTTAATTTAACTTTTGTTCTCGTGACCTTGAGGGTAAATCCACATAGATGAGAAGGTTCCAAATTCAAAGTCAAGAGGCCTGGGTTCAATTCACAATTTCCTCTCTAATTGGCTTGTAAGTAAAATTCTGAGCAAGATACCAACTCCTCTGTGTCTCACTGTTTTTTTTCATCTGCAGAAAGAGACCAATAAAGGAATTTGGGAAGATGCAGAGAAGGAAGCAGCAGGAATCTGTCTCCCCATGTAGGTGATAATTATGCTGGTACAAGCTGTCTGATGTAATTGTTTTGGAACTCTGGAGCCTATTAAAGGTTTGTGAATTCCAGGGGAAGGCTTAGACAGAAAATTGTGGTTGATCTTGGTCAATTTCAGTTCCTAGTACAGTAGCAGCACCCCATTACAGGGCAGGCAGCTACCCATGTGGTCCTGGAGCTGCACACAAACAGCATGCAGGAGCCACAATAGGTAAAAAGGAGCCTGTCCTCCAAATAGCAGGGATTTATGCTCTGATTGATTGCTGGCTCTGATCACAGAGGTGCAGAGAGAAAGTGATTGCTTTCAATGTAACCGTATTTCAATCAAAAACAAAGAAGGGCAGAATGGATAAAACATATAATCATATAATCCAACTCTATGCTGTTGACAAGACTTACTTTAGATCCAAGACAAAGACTGAAAGTCAAAGTATGGAGAAGGATATTCTATGCAAATAGTAACCAAAAGAGAGAAGGAGCACTCTACTAATAGCAGACAAAAGCGATTTTCAAAAAGGCTTGCAAGAGATAAGAAAGGGCACTATATACTGATGATGTTAGTGAAGGTTTCAGTAGAAGATAGAACAAGTGTAAGCTTTTAATTACATACCTAACTTACATACCGTCAAAATATACGAAGCAAAAACTGACAGAATTGAAGGGAGGAATAGACAGTTACTGTTATTCTACAATCATAGTTAGAGGGTTCAGTAGTCTACTCACGATAATAAATAAGAGAACTGGACAGAAGACAAGGAAGGAAATCGTGGGCTCAACACACTAAACCAACCAGATCTAACAGCCATATACAGAGCACCCTACCCAACTACAGCAGCAACTGCTTCTTAGGGACCATGTTAGAGCTCAATAAATTTAAAAATATACTTTCTCCAACCACAATGGGATGAAGTCAGTAGCAGAAGGAAAACTGGAAAATCCGTAAATTTGTAGAAATTAAAAGACATACACTTTCATAACCAATGGTGACTATGGTTACTATTAACAAAAACAGAAAGTAAGGGTTGGTGAGGATGTGGAGACATCAGAACTCGTATGCACTGTTGGAAGTCATGTAAACTAGTAGAACCACTAGAGAATGCACTATGGCAGTTCCTCAAAACATCAACAAACAGAACTACTATATGATCCAGCAATTCTAGTTCTGGGTGTATATTAGGAAAAATTGACAACAGGTCTTGAAGAAATATTTGTGTTGTTCAGCGTCATATCAGTGTAAAAAGTGTACAAGACAAAAATCCAGACAGATATAAAAATGAAGCCCTCCTTGGGTCAAGATGGCTACAACCCTTGCATTACAACCCTTGCATTTAGGCCTCTGCACAGTGACTCAATGCCTGGCAGATGACTCAGGTGCTCATTGTGAAGACAGTGGGTAGCACTCTCCGGACATCAGAGTTACATGTAGCTAAGTGTCCTAAAAATTGGGCATGCTGGTCTTTTTAATGATGGGAATAAGCTAAATGACATTCCCATGGATTAAACTCATCATTTCAACCTCATGCTAAATGACATTCCTGTGGGTTAAACTCATCATTTCAACCCCATCAATGGGATGGGTATTGCTTTCCTTCTAGCAGGTGAGAATGCTTTAGAACAGGACCAGGAAGTAAATATTTTAGGTTTGGTGAACCATACATTCTCTGTTGCTCCTACTCAACTTTGCCCCTGTTGCATGAAAAGAAATCCATAGTTTCTGTGTAAGCAAAGCGGCATGGCTGAGTTACAGCTTTCTCCACAAGATAAGCATGGGTCAGAATTGGTTCAAGGTCCATAGTTTGCTGATCTCCTGCTTTAGAATATTAGAAAGACATCATCAAATGATGGGCCTCTTCATGCTCCTTAGCTGTGTTCTCCATATTGTTGACCTCAGCTGGTTTTTATTTTATTATAGCCCCAATCCTACAACTAAGCAAACTCAGATAGTGCCAAAGCCTGGGGGAAACCATTAAGATTGGTGACCATTTAGGCAGAGGGTTCACATCTCAACACTGTTGTCGAAAACCTTACATTATTCTCCAAATATCTTTGTTAAATAAAACAAAGTTTAAAATATAATATCCAAGTTCTGAAAATACACTGCTATCCTCCAGAATAAAGACGGTGATGTTTTGACGGGAAAGAAAGACAAATGTTTCCCAACTCCTGGAAGGGCTTTGTAAAAATGCAGTTCAATGCTGACCTCCTATTTGTAAGTAATCAAATTTACCTTTTGGATTCCTATAAGTTTGCTCATTGCCACAGTTTGTTGTTGTTTTAAGTCAAATATCACATATCAATTCTCTCTCTCTCTCTCTTTCTCTATTTCTCTCTCTCTCTCTGGGAAGCTTTTCTCAAGTCCTTCCAGAAGGGTGATTTTCACTTTGGACCTCCATATCTTCACATCTATACTTGATTAAACTGCACATTTTGAACCTGGGGGCATCCATTTATTCTGTGATCTGGGCTACAGCACAACTGAAGGTGAAGTAGCCTTAAATTCCTAGTACTACATTTAAGAAAATGAACTCTGAGACCATGCTTGAGTTTGAGGTGCAGCCTCACCGAGCTGGGCTCAGGAATGATTTGTGTTTGGCCAAGTTATTTACCCCTTTGAGATCCTAAACCTATTTATCTCTCTACAAAATGTGTTAATATTGCTTCATAGGATTGATAAATAGTGAGCAGCAAATTATAAGCATGAATAAATGCTAGTTTCTCTCACTTCTTCTGTATGCTCTTGTGTGCCCCAAATTATATTTACTTGCACTATTCTGATAGCGGGTTTATTTTTAAGCTGTCACATATCCTGCAATGAACTGCCTCTGAGTGTGCACACATGGAAGACATACAGGGGCTCTGAAGTAGGTCTCTTAACAGGGAAAGAATGATGGTGGAAACATAGAAAGAAACTGCATCCCCCAGAGTTGTCCAATGGTCATGTCATTTGGTTTATTTTCTTTTGGAAAGGAGTCTTTGGTACCATTTCAGCAATGAGGATATAAGCTATTTTAGAGCAGAGACCTCATTGATTCCATCAACTGGTGCCTAGAACTGATTTTTGCTCAATTACTATCTGTTTTCTTAACTAATAACTGTATACACTCAGATCCTTTTAGCTTTTGTGGTAACCATGAGAAGTTTTGGGAGTCCTGCATGGGGAAAGAACAGGGACTCTGAGAAGGAACTTTAACATTGGACAAGGATAGCACTATTTTACACACTTTTTACCTTGAACATGCAATTTACAAAATGATAATTCACTTTTCCCCAATGTGAAAATTGATGTGTAATAGGTTAGAAGAAAGTCAATGCCTACTGTAGGGTCACTTCTGACCCTACTGTGCCTTGATGTCATGCCAACAAGTTCCCTTTAATGTCAATTCCTTTTTGGAGAGAGACGGCTACTCTGCTCAGCCCCCAGGAGGTGTCAGCACGACACTGGGTCCACTGAGGCAGAGAGCTTGTATTTCCCCCAGTGGAAGTGTGAAGAACAGCAGCACTAACACATAATGTAGCTCACATACCTGAAAACATCATCATATGCTGAAAGTTCCAGGGGATTTTCTGCTTCCGGCCCAGATTCAAGAAGAAGGAGAGAGGGTAAATGTTGCAGGCTCGGGCAACAAAAATCCCTAGCTACAGACAAGCACAGGGCACGTTGAGGAAAATGCAGCTGAAGTGAAGGCTCAACTTTGTGAGCTCAAACATTACATCCTGAAGCTTCTGTACAGTGTGACCCAGAAAACAAGTCTCAAAATGTCAATTCATATATGTCCAACTTGCTTCCAAAATTCATCTTTCAATGTCAGTTCTTTTCCAGAAATAATAGAAAACTCTGCCTTTCTTTGAATATCTACTTAATTTAAAATGGTTAACCCAATACCGTTTCCATCATTGTAAATGTTCTCATTGCATTCATGTTGTTGATGACTGACTCTCAGCTCAGTTCTGCTGTAAATGGGACACAGTGACAGCTCTGATGCTGTGGCGTTATCATCTCAAGCATCACTTTGGAAAGGACAAATGTTCTGCTGGAGATTTCCATCTTACTCCCCATCAGTTTATATGCCTGCATCCAGCAAGCTTTGTTTACTTTTTTCTTTTAGCAGATTTAATTTTGAGAGGAATTGCCTGTCTAAATATATAATACAATGACTGCTTTAAGAAGCATTTTACTAAAATCAGTCTCAAAAGTAAAAATCTATGAAAATATTGGTGGTGTCCATCTCTTTTTCTGTTGCCTTCGACTCCATCCTTATAGTCTGTCTGTTCTGGTTTGTCCTCAATGGAAGGAGGTTATTTGGGAAGAGGGGAGTTCCTTGTAAGCTCCAGGTTTCAGATGAAATTCAGGAGTTTGGGCTCAGTGAGAAGACTGAGGGTCAACTGCAGGAGCTCAGTGGGGCTGGGCTTAAAGAGAAGGGTCAACTGTCCTAGCTATTCAGAGCACCTTCCAGTTACTCGAGGTGCCATTTTCCAAGAGGGAAGAAAGACAGTAGCGACTGACTATTCCTGGAGACGTTCCTAATGACTCAACATCCCTTTGGACAGACGTCTGTTCTCACTGGGAATGACTCCTGCTCCAGGTCTAGAGGTAGGAGAGTCCTCTACATTAAAAGTGAGTTCTAGACTTTATCTTTTCTAGGACAGAAAAAGGTACTCCTAGTGAAATAAACTTATGTGTGAACAATGTTTATGATGTTGAAAGTCCACCTATTATGCTAATTTCATTAGATACTTTAACTTATTTTCAAAGTCCTTACTGGAAAAAAGGTTTCACCATCTTGCAATGAAAACATTTCCAAAGTTTAATAATCCTGGCTGCCTTGTGAGTCAAATTGTAATTCAAATTATATATATTTTCCTATAAGAAATGTCTTGTCATAACTTTTATGTAAATGATTCATAATTTTTAGCTAAACATATTTTGAGTACTTGAAAGACATCATTCTGCTTCAGTTTTTTCCTCAGTATTTCCCAAACTTCTTATCTTAAGGCCCCAATTTCTTAGGATTTTTTTTCTTGTCCTAACTGGAAATCACGTACCTATTCAGGGTTTGAGCCTCGCCTCACAGTGAGCCCAAGGACATAACTTTAATAACCAGTAGTTGGTTCTCTCTCTCTAATCACCCCATAATTTGTGTTTCAAAGGATACAAAGGCTCCGAGTATAAAAAGAGCATTAAAACTATGATTCTGGAAGGTGAACAGCGCCAGGCCCATGTAACAGAAGATGACATTTTCAGCCAAGAAGTTCACAAATTCAAACAACTGAAAATGAAACAGAAACAAAAGCATTCATTATGACTTGGGCTTGAGCCACTTTGTTTCGATGACTGGGTGGTCCTTGCTCATCAGGGAAGCCATCCTTTAGGTCCTGTGCTCAGCTTCTCAGTGGCACATGACCCACCATTCTGCCGGGTCAGGGGACTTAGCTGGATCTGCACCCAGTGACTTAACGCCATTCTTTTCAAGGCTGAGACTTGTGGAGATTCCCCCAGGTGTATTAGCCACAGATCCTCCCACAGAGCCATTCCTACAAGATGACAAAACATTCTGAATAAAGAAGCTAAAGCGAAGTGACTTGCTTGAGGCCTACAGGAGTAACTGATACAAAGATTACTCAGTCTCCTATATCACCCAATAGTTGCACTTGAGTTCCCAAGCCTCGAAGAAGTAAATTAAAATAATAATAAAAATAAAAACTTAGACCAAATTCCCCTCATTAGGCAGGCAAGAAGATGCAAACTTGGGAAATTTGGAATAAGGATGAACATCAATTCTATTTTCACGTAAGAATGACCAGTTTCTTTCAAAACCCAGACAATGAGACTCATTAAATTGACTGATGGAGGTTGATCCATGAAATGTCTGTAAAAAGACAATGATTAATCCCAGGAATCAGTTTATGCAGTGAGAACATAATAGATACATCAAATTTGGTCTGAAGAATGGAGTAATCACCTGCTATGCTGGGGGTGCTCCTGAGAGCTGTTCTTAGACCATTAACTAAACAATTTAAGTTGAATATGAAAAATGCTCTGCATCTTCCATATTAAAGGTAAAAGGGAATGTGGCCAGGGGCTACAACAAAGGCACATTGGGAAGAGACTTTATTTTATGTTCTAGACTTTTCATTTGGAAGTTTCTGAAACTTCATTCCCAGACCTACATAAATCACTGTTAGGTAAATGTCTCTAGAGGCATTTCTTTGGACTTTTTAAGGATTCATTATTTTTTCATGTAAGTATTTACAACACCACAAATAAGACCCAATACCTGTTCACTGACAGTTGACAGAAAGAAAAGCAGAGTGTTGTCAGAAACATTATTTAAAACCAGTAATAGGAAGAAAGGATTAAAAAAAAAAAAGACACAGATCCTTCCCTGTGAGACGGTCTTTCTGCAGTGGCAGCCATCATCAATTATCCTGAATGCTCTTTTTACATTCTACGCCAACTAATATAAACAAGCACCTTCATTTAAATAACCCTTGAAAATGTGGGGGAAGGGCAACACAGAGGATGGAGAACCCTTTCATCCTCGTTATACCTTTACTTTTTCCAAAAGTGAGATTTGGCCAACATTTTAAACTGTTTGGGCTGTTGTAACAAAATATCATATACTGGGTAGTTTAAACAGTGGGAGTGTAGTCTCACAGTTCTGGAGACTGGAAGTCCTGGAGCAAGGTGCCAGCTGATGCCCTCTGGTGACTGCCTACTTCCTAGTTTGCAAATGGCCTCCTTCCTGTTGAAATCTCACACAGAGGAGAGAGAACATCTCTCTTGTGTCTGTTCTTGTAAAGGCACTAATTCAATTCATGAAGGCTCCACTGTCCTGACTGACCTACCTCCCAAATTCCTCCCCTCCAATAGCATCTCTTGGGGCATTAAGGATTTAATATTCTAATTTTGGGCAAATACAAACACCCACTCCTTAGTAGCTAACTAGTTTTTAACATTAAGAAACAAACATCATATAAAATAAATTGATCATCAATTATCCTGAATGCCCTTCACCTGCCTCCACTTCTAGTTTATCTTAACCTATAGAAGGCATTTTGCCACCTGGAATCTATTCAGCCCTGTTCTTAGTGGCCACACCCCGGTTTCCCTCTGGAGGGTCCACGTCTTTCTCTGTAGCACTCACGGGTTCTGTAGCTCAGATATGAAGCCTGTGATTCAGGACTAAATCGCTGTAATCAATGTATTTCTTTACATGATGAGTTTGGCTCAGAAATTGGTGTGGCACATTTGGTACCAAAAAAGTTGGCTTTTTTGGGGAATTCTGGGACAAAGACTCCTCCTTTTAACTGGAGGAGAAATCAGAAAGATGCTGGCCAGTGGGCTGCTGGCTGCTCTCTGTAGGAGAAGCCAGGTCTTAGTGAAACTGTTTAAGCTCCTGTATTCAACTTCTCCCAAAGCAAAGTCCACCTCTGGGCTTTTGAATTGAAGAGACCAAAAAAATCACTTTGATTTGAGGTGGGGGTTTTATCATTTAAGATCATGCATACTCCTTACAGCCCTGAATTATTTTTTTAAAGACCTTTTCTACTCTATACAGATTACAAATAAAGAGTATGAGGTCAACTTTTTAAATTCTTTTTCAGATAAGAAATTCTGTTACTCTTGCCCACTGTCACTTCACCTTGAAGAGAGAGTAAAAGTGTATGGGACAGACAGTTGTTAGTGTTAGTCATTGAGGTGAAATGGGAGTTTTTCATTATACATTTTACATGGGGATCTATGGTTTGAAATATTTGCGTGAAAGATTTGCATCCTTCAGTTTGACTTATTCACTCAGCTTACTGAACCCAACACTACCCACCATTATAAGTAGTTCCCTTTTCCATTTAGGTTCAATTTGGATCTGCTCTTTGCTCTTATTATTGTCTACTCCTGTGTCAATATGACACTTTTGAATTAATGCATATCCATAATACATTGCAATATTTCATAGATCTGGACTGTTCCCATACTCTATGCTGTTCAGAGTTTTTCTAATTTTGCATGCTTAAAGATGTTTTTATTCATGCTTAATTGCTCAGAAAAACATAAATCATGTTGCAATTTAAGATTTAAAAAAAGGGAGCTGGGCACCGGTGGCTCACGCCTGCAATCCTAGCTACTTGGGAAGCAGAGATCAGGAGGATTGTGATTTGAAGCCAGCCCAGGCAAACAGTTCACAAGACCCTATCTCAAAAACCCCTTCACACACATAAAAAAAATTAGGGTGGTGGAGTGGCTCATGGTGAAGGCGCTGAGTTCAAGCCCCAGTACCGCAATAAATAAATAAATAAATAGATAATATAAAAAGGATCATCAGTGCCCCAGAATCACTCTCCTATACCACTCCAATGTAACTATTAGCACTTCTGCCACCACCAACTAGATTTTCTTGCTTTTCAGTTTTATATCAAGATTATATTTGGTCAAGTCAATTGCGATTTATGAAATAACTCTAATCAGATTTTTTTTTTTGTGGTGCTGGGGATTGAACCTAGGGCCTTGCACCTGCTAGGAGCTGTCTCCAGCCTGTTGTTCATTTGTCCATGAGTGGAATTAGAAGATATATACATTTTATAATCTTTCACAGAGATGCCTTATACTCTGCAATTCATTTGTGAGATTTTCCATTTGTATGTAGTAATTTTTTTCAATATATAAATATTTTGAAATTCATGCTACTATTGATAGACACTTGGGTTGTTCTAGTTTGGAGCATGAGGAATTCAGCAGCCATATGTTTGCCTTTCTGTAGAATTACTGGGATGTAGTGTTGTGTCATGTTCCAGAGTAGTGGTACCAATCTGCACTCCCGTCAGCAGTTGTGCTTGTTTCACATTCTTTTTTAGTTGATTTTTTTAAATCCACATTTTGCCTCTTGACATTGCCATTTGCACTTAGGAATCATCTTGTCAATTTGCACAAAAAACACTTACTGTTATTTTAGTTGGAATTGCATGGAATTTGTAGATAAATTTGGATAAAATGTACATCCTTCCAGTTTGGAAGACTTGAATCCATGAACATTGTATATCCTTGTCACTCTTTGGGTGTTGATAAAGATTTCTGCATCTTTGTTGAGGCTTATTTCTAAATATTGGATGCTTTCTCTTGCTTTTGTAAGTAGTTCCTTTTTCAAACTTCATTTTCTACTTTGTTTGGAGTCACACATGCAATTGACTTTTAAAATGGATTCAGGATTTAAGGCCCAGAATAATAATTGTCATAGTTTATTGGTAGATTCTTTGGATTTTCACAATCATGTAGTTTTCAAATAGAAATAGTTTTGTTTTTCTGCTTTTCAGCCAGTGGATATTTTGCATCTTTGTGCATTTGCTGTTCTTTCATTACACTTGTAAGACCTGTAGGATAGTAAAAAATGTCATGGACAATATAGGTGTCTTTGTTTTAGTCTCAATCTCAAAAGGAACTCTTGGGAGACCATAGAAACTCTTTAACAGATTAAAGAAGTTCCCTGTAATTATTAGTCTTTCAGGAACAGACACTTAAATGATGTGCTGATTTTTATCAATACCCATCAAGACGATCTTGTGATATGTTTTCTTTCATTTTTTAATACTTAATTACATTACTTGCTTTTTAAGTGCTAAAAGAGTCTTGTATTTCCACAATAAAACCTACTTGGTCATAGTTCCTTATATTTTTCATCTGCCACTGAGTTTAATTTTATAATATTATAAAATTAAATATCTTTCCAGGTGAAAAATATTTTTTTTTTGGCAATACTGGGGTTTAAACTTAGGGCCTCATTATTATTACTAGGCAGGTGCTCTACCACTTGAGCCACTTAGCCAGCCCCTGAAAAATCATTTTTGTCAGCACCAATCCCATTAATTTTATCATATTTTTTGTATTATGACAAATATGCACACCAGTCTAGAGAGAAATGGCAGTTTATTTTATAACTGGGGGAAAAGATAGATTCTTTGGAAAGATTACAGTACAAGTTAGCTAATTTGGGAAAAAATGACAAAAACAGAAAACTAATGATGGATCCTAGCTCATTTTATATATATGCAAATAAACTCCAGAAGAGCCAGCAATTTAAGTGGGAAAACCAAAACTCCCTTATGAGTTATGCAGGAAGTCATCAGTAATTGTGTGTCTATTATAAATGTATATAATCAGGAAAGTTTGTAGTATTTTTTATATTAGCAATAACTTGGAGGCAAACATCCATGATAAAAGAAATGGTTAAATAATAACTCATTCATATAAGGGCATATATTATTAGGAATTCTATATGGATTGACATAGCATTGATATTCAAGATCCAATGTCATAATAAAAGGTAAGTTGAAATAAAGGAAATGCTTGTGTACATGTGAGTCCTTCTGAAGTTATTCACATAAACATAACTTTCACATTGCTTCATGGACATCTGGCCTGGACTGGGATCTTCCTGTATATGCCTTCTGTGTAGCTGGGGTTACAGTGCATAATAACTTTTCATCTGGGCTAGACTTGAACCATGACCAATTATACATTTTCTTTTTTAGCAGCACTGGGGTTTGAAGTCGGGTTTCCTGCTTGCAAGGCAGGTGCTTTACCACTTGAGCCATGTCTCCAGCTCCCCACCGCCAACTTTTGTTTGTTTGTTTATTTTTGGTTAGTTTGGAGATAGGGTCTCACCTTTTGCTCAGACCAGCCTGGACTGCTATCCTCCTATTTTATGTTTCCTGCCATAACTGGGATAAACACACATGTTACCGTGTCCAGCCTTTTTTCTGTTGGGATGGAGTCTTGCAAACTTTTGCGTGCTCTTTTTCCCAGGGTTGGCTTAAAAACCACAATCCTTCTGATCTCAGCCTCCTATGTAGCTAGGGATGACAGGTGTGCACACCGTGACCTGCTATTCCAACTCTACAATTTTTAATGACAGCACTGTATCCCTTTGTATCTTTTACCTGCCAAATTTACCTTCACTTCTCTCATTATTAGGCAACTGTTGTTTTCAGATCTTTCTGCTTACAATGCTACTCAGTGTTATCTTTGCTCCGCCATCTCTGCCCTGCTGAGTGATTACTCCATAGGTAAAATTCCTGACCCGGACTGCTCTGTCAAAGGTATACATTAATTTTCCTTTTGAAGCATATTCTCAGTCTGCCCTTCAGAAAGAACGAACCAATTTGCTTGTCATGCTGCAGAGGGTCCCCTTCTCCTCACACTCTTGCCAACATTAATTTTTATCAATTTTTCCAGACCTTTGACAATCTGGAAAAATCAGATTCACTGATTTTAAATTGTAGATGGTCATTTGCATTTTTTTAAAAAAAGTTTCCTTTAATAGCAATTCAGCCATACTGATGAGCACTTCTTTGTTTAGTTATATCCTGGGTCAACATTCCTCTGAACGAACAGGCTTCATAATAATTCCTTCTTGGGCACTTAATGAAAATCTGTGGGAGAATTCAATTTTGTTTCACATGCAAGAGTCTCCTAAAGATGGCCAAAAGGAGAGTCCACAGCGAGTCCTGTCCCTCTCCCCAACATACACCTAATCTGAGTTTCAAGCTCACTGCCTGGCCCTGGCCTCAGCTAGTCAATCTACCTGAATTATTGGTCAATGTGCAAGAAAATAAAAGACGAAAAATAAAAATCACAACCAACCATAATAATACCAACAGGAACAGCAAATCTCAATCTAGTCAACACATAATTTGGAATTAATAAACTCTAATTTACTTCCTCCCCATTCAGGGCCAGTGAAAAACAACTTGACTGAAGTTTCTTCATCAGCACAATAAACAACATTTACTTTGTGGGACCCAGGTTAAAAGTAATCGTTGCTTAGCAAAGGTTTTCTTCAGGAGAAAATAAAAAGCCAATGTTAACAGTGCAAATAAGGCTAAGGAATATGAAAGCCACATGAAAGGACAGTGTGTGATTTAAAAACTGAAAGTTCCTGGTAGCCATTTATATGATAATTAAGCAATTGACTTTGGTCAGCAAACCATTTCTCTGATGACTTATTCAATCGTAGTCAATCTATGCTCTTTAGTTTGAGTTATTTACTGTGCTTATTAAGAGTTTAAAAAGTCATATCTATTTTGTAAACTATGATTATCACTAATTCTGATTGACTTTTTTCCCTATTTGCCCAAAAGAATGAAATTTTATCACATTATTGTGACTCTGTAGAGAATTTTTGCACCAGTTCAGTTTTACTGGGTAACTAATACTGATGAGAGTCCCATGAATTCCTCAACGTAAGTAATGCAATGCTTGGTACAACTGGACACAATTGACTGACTGACTGACTTTCTCATCTGCTTGTCCAACAAAGGCATTGAAATTCATTTTAACTGGGAAGTTAAAGAACCCAGAGAACTGCACTAAAAATGAAGTGAAGGATTAAAAAATGTTATTTTACTTTATCTAGAATTTTATCCCAGATTTAATTTTGCATTTTTGCTTTATTAATAACATTTTACCTTTATTTCTAACAGGGAGCTTATTACAGAAGACATCTCAGATTTCATTTTTATATAATGTCAAGTGTACCTATTCCATTTGAACAATAAATGAATAATTTTTATTCACAGTTCAGTGAATTCTATTGAAAAATGTAAACTTTGTTCCTGAGGTTTACTTCTAAGTGGCCAGGAAATTTGTTTGAGGTGAACTTGGCTCCTTTGCCAGTCAAGGTCATGGCTGTCAGAGTGAGACCTCTAGATGAAGGCTCATGGTCACATCCAGTAGAGTGCAATCCTTGGAGATCCTTCTTAATCTAGGATGTTGTAATATCAACATTGCTCCTCTCAAAATCAGAATAATACTAGCAGAATGCCTCATTCCTTAAGACCTAACCTGTGCTAAGAAATGTGTTGAAGACTCTTATTTAAAAATTTTCCAAAATCTTATAAAGGCAAAACAAAGCTATGGATTGGTAACATGACTCATTTTGCAGTTGGGGAGACTGCATTCAAGGCATTAATGCACTTGCTCAAGTGAAACACCTAGTGGGAAGAACTGAGCTGTCCTCAGCTTCCTGCTATGCACGTTCGGGGGTTGGAACAATAAGATGTTTTGTTTGCAGAAGTATCGATGACTATCTGTAATGCACTGGAGTTTGAGAAATACACACACACACACATGGTGGTACTGGGGTTTGAACTCAGGGTCTTGGGCTTCCTTTTGAGCTATGCCTGTAGTTTGTTTTTCGAATAGGATCCCACACTTTTGCTGGACCATCCTTAGACTGTGATCCTCCTACATCTGTTTCCTGAAGAGCTGTGATTAATTACAGTTGTGCACCATCACGCCCAACTTGTTTCTGAGATAGGGTCCGCTAACCTTTTCGTCAAACCACAATCTTCCTGTCTCTACCACCAAAGAGGATTACAGGAGTGTGCCACCATGCCTGGCTGAGAATCATATTGTCATGCTTATACTTTGATCATCTGAACAGCTCGAGGGCTAGCAGGGATGTGACTCTGACCACATTTTTCAAGTGAAAAAAAAAATTGAAAAATTTAGAGAAATAAGTTTACTCAAAATATAGATTTCTTTTTCTCAATTAGTGGAAATTGAGAAGGGGTCCTTGAGATAGGAGATACCTGTCTTCTCCCAAATGTCTATTATCTCTCATCTACCCAAACTCACCCTCCCCCTCCTCACAGCCTCTGTACTCCAAAAAGTAAAAACAAAGCTTTTGCCATGTATCTGTGATTTGAAGTTGGATCTCTTGCAAAATAACCTCCTTTCTGACCTGTGTCTCCCTAGGGAAGTTCTGGAATTTTTCTCTGTGCTCTAGAATAACATGACAATGGCTCTATATGTCTTTATATAGAGAGCCTATCCATATAGATTATCTACCTAGTTATGCAGATTTATAGATTATATGCAGATATGTATATACATACGCCTGAAATAAGATTAACTTCATTCAGTTCGGATGATCTGTTTCTGCTCTGCCTGCTGGAGGTGGACCCCAAATCCTGGATCAGATTCTTCATGTGATTTAGGAGTCTCCAGTTCCTTGGCTTGGTAAGGTCTTTGATAAATTCGGGGCCTGGATGCTCTCCTGTCTGCTCCTCAATCCTCTCTCATCCCTGCCTTTCATTGTCTTTTCTAAAACGTAATTTTACTTTTTAAAACCTTGAGAATTTCAAAAAAAAGCACAGCCTATAAAAACACAGCCAAACACATTTTAGGAAGATGAATAGGCGTCATTAAATAAGTAAAGTTAATATAGGAAATAAGCCTAGTTACAGCTGCAAGGAATTGAGCTCCATTAAACTGAATAAATACTGAACAAATTCTGCAGGCAGACTTTCTTGAAATCTTGAAGCTTATAATGTAAGTGGAAGGCTTTTGTCTTTGAATTTTCTAAATTACTTTAGCCAATAAACACTGATGGTAATGTTCTTACTTTGAGCAGGTTTTTCCACTTTTGACTTTTTTTTTTGTCCCTACTTTTACACTTACAGGGTTTTGTAAGGTTGTTACATTAAGTTAAGAATAACTTCTATGTCTTCACAAAGTGCTATTCTCATATTGATCAGAGATACTGGTTCCAAAATGAGACTGGCCCTAGATCTATTTTGATGGGCATGCATATTGTCACATGTACACACTCACACAGGTTCAGGATCACAAGATTTCAAGGGCACAGTCGTCTGTGCACAGTCTGGACATCTCTCCAATTCTTGATTGCTCCAGTGCTCTTGTCACAGGGCTGCCCAGCCCAGAATTAAAATCATCAAAGGCAGAAACCTCGCAATGCCCAGGCAAGCACATGGCATTTTGGGACACGTAAAACTGTCAGAATACCCTTCCTTATGTTGAGCTGAAATTTAGCTATCACTTTCATCCACTTCTACTTTTATTTCTTTGGTTCCTGGAAAATAAATCATATAGGAGGATCATTTTATTTCATCCTCAGGCAGCAGAGAGGATTTCTTGAAGAACAGCTATAGTTGAGGTAGCAATGCTACCTTCGTTCAACACTCTTTTCAATCTTGAAAGTAAACGCTTGGCATTGGGGTCTCGGATCTAGAATATCTGCAAAGGCTGGGGTGGGGGCTGTGGTAACGAGAATGGTGTTCAAATAACGTCCAACAGGATTTTTTTAGGGAACCTAGTAGTATGGGCCCCTAGGAAAAAAAATAAGTGTGGAATAACGTAATTAGTTTCTTGAAATTTTGCTAATAAACACTGGCTAAACAAAATTACCTAGTTGAAACAATATATTTTGTGCAGAAATTAAAACTGTGCTAAAAAAGAAAACTTAATGAATAAGCCAAGAAAGACATTGATATGAACATGAAACACTGGTAGAAAATTTCACACATTATCAGTTTTTTTAAAGGTTATTCCTCCTTTCCTTTCACTTTTTTCCATTTACTTGTATTCATCTTATGTGCATTTTAAGAGACTATCTCTTTAGAGAGTTTTAGGGACATAGCAAAATTGAGGGGAAGATACAGAGCTAGCCTAATTCCTATCCCCACCACATGACACCTCCCTGTTATCAGCACCCCCTCAGAGTGGTGCAGACGAGCCTACAATGAGGCATCATTGTCACCCAAAGTCCACTGTACATAGCAATGAACAACCAGAGTTGTTCATCATTTGTGCATCTTTTGATTTTTGTGATTAGTGTACACTAAACTCTTGAGTGGGAGAATGAAGAATTTACCTGCCTTAGTTCAGGCTGCTGTCACTAATATATTGCAGACTGAGTGGCTTAAACAACAAATATCTATTTCTGACAGTTCTGGGGGCTGGGAAGTCCAAGATGACGGTGCTGCAGATCCAGAATCTGCTGAGGCTACATTTCCTGGTTTGCAGATGGTGGTTTTCTCACTGTATGCTCACAAGATGGAGAGCAGTGACAGAGAGGCAGCCAGTTCTCTCATGCCTCTTCTTCCCTAATTACTACCTAATTGGCCCCATCTCCAAATGCCAGCACACTGGGGTTGGAATTTCAACATATGAACTTGGGAGTGGAGTACAAACATTCAGTCCATAACAATATAAGAATTGAAAAGGGAGGTTTCTAACAATATCATTTTTTAGCTCTCTGATTTGAGGACCAGTATCCTGCCTGGACAATCATGAGTGACAATCACCCAAGATATGGCAAGGACCCACCACTCCAGCCACTCTAAGAACCCTGTGCTCTTCTGCCAACAAACAGAATACTGAGTTCCACACTTCACAGGCTGTGTGTAATCGCTCCATGCAATCCTCATTTCCTTCACTAAATACTGCAAACTATAACAGCTAGGATTGAGGATGCTACCCAGTGTTGTTTCTTGATTGGCTATCTCACAATGAAATGTATCAGATTGTCAGGACAAATGTGAACCATTACAACTAACCCAGTCTTCATCAAACAGGCTTTGCCCTCCAGTGTTCTAGACCTGAAGCTCATGTCGGAAGTAACACTCAGATGTATAACCAGCTTGAGCATTTTGACAGCTTGTTTGCATTACGTTATTTTACTCCTAGTAAACACTACCATCTATGTGAGTTCATCTGTCAAATTCAAATTCCTTTCTAAATCAGGTAACTTTGTATACTCTCTAGTGTTACAATAGGAACCAGAACTTTTCAGAAATAATTTCTTTTACCACTCTTCCCCTAGCTTTATTTTTGAGGGAAAAGAATGTGGTGGTCATTAAACTGATTTGCTATTTAATGTGACCCAATTCCTTATTAAACTTTTTCTTTTGCTTTGGGTCATCTTTTGGACAATATGTGGAGATATTTCACAATACAGAATTAAGGAGGCACACATTTTCCTCGTGTCTTTCAATATGATTTTAAATCTAACAAATTTATATAACACTCAACTTTACAATAAATGTAAACAATGTCACTCAAATTCTTAATATTTATTCTTTAATTTGATTTGGCTATAAATGGAAGTTAAAAAGCCACAACAAAAGGTTAAATTTATTTTCATCATGCAGAAAAGTTTGAGTTCAATTTTTGAACTCTGTTAGAATGTTAATAGAAAGCTTGAAGCTTAGAATACAGCATTGATTCTGTTGGGCTCGATGAGAAATTGATGAGTATGAAAGAGTCTTTATAAATCAGAGAAATCAATGAAGATGAAAAATAAAAAAATATGACATTTGAATAATGCCATTCAATTGGAGAGCAAACATCAAATGATTTTAATGAAGTCATGAGTATCAATAAATCAATAGCTGATGAAAATGAAGTTTGCTTGACTGGTTCCTTTGTAACAGGCAGTTAAAACATACTGAATGTAGACTGTCAGTGCTCTTACTGAACTCTAGAAAATTCTTATTTTGTACCGATTAACTTCATTGAGCTTTCTTTTTCAGGGAGATTTATAAGGCTTCCTTCATAAAGCTTCTTAGTGTTAGAGCTACTGGATAACCTTGACAATATAGGCAAAGTGTCAAAAATTATGAATTATTATAGTATAAAAATGCATCTCTCTTTGTTTCCAAGGAAGGCAGTTATATTTGCACATAAAAACCTTGCATACATAAATTCTGAGTGAGAGCTCCAGCTCTGACTTATTTTGATGGTCTGTTGGCCGATTTTATTTTTATTTTAAACTGTTCAGGGACTTTAAAGGTACCACACAAATGTGCATAAGAAAATTCTCTTGGCTATATGTGTATTTTCAAAAACTATATTCAAAACAAATCATATACATGTATAGAGGGAAAAACTCTACCAAAACTATGCCCTAGGCACAAGAAGATCTTAATCAGTCTCTACCCTCTTTGTTAACCCTCCATTCCTTCTGCACACTAGACTCTGATGACCATTAGGCTACTCTCCAGGAAACGCAAGTGACTTCTGCTCCCACCTGCTTGATAAGAGTCAATTATGAACTAGTATTGTGGTACACATCTATAATCCCAGCTATGTGGCATTTGGAGGCAGGAGGATTACAAGTTTGAGGCCAGCCAGGGCAAAGTTAGTGAAATCCTATTTCAAAACAAAATAAAAGCAAAAGCACTGGGAGCATGGTTCAAATGGTGGGAGTGTTTGCCTAGCATAGGAGATGGGTTCAACCCCAAGTATTGAGAGAGAGAGAGAGAGAGAGAGAAAGAGAGAGAGAGAGAGAGAGTCAATGCCAATTATGCTTGTTCTAGAATCTGTTTGTGTTTGCTTTAAACTAGTATTTGTAATTGTGTGCTTAACTATAGCTATTTATTAAATATGGCTATATAAGAGAGTTGATGTTTTTCAAAGAGCTAAATTAAATATATAGGAAGACTTGTTAAAATGGAGTTGCTTAGAAAATGCTACTAAATTAGTAGTTAGCAAGACAACTGTAAAATGCTGTGAGATGCATGTTTAAATATAGAAGAAGCATTCTTAATTTATATTGCTTTGCAATGTCTAACTTTTGGCTTAAAACTAGAGCGAGGGAAATAGATACTGGAAATTCTGGTCATTATAATCTGTAACTTTCATATTTCAAAGAAAAACATTTAAAGAAAAAGCACTGTCATGTTATAGCTTAGATCAGAAATGCACCCCAAAGGCCAGGTTTGAACGGGTTGGTTCTCAGCCTATGGCACTTGGCAGGGGTGCAGTGGAACCTTGAAGGGATGGGGCCTTGTAGAAGAAGTTAGGTCACTGGGGATGACTAAACGAGAGTATTGGGACCTGAGCTCTCCTCTTCTCTCTCTCTTTGCTTCCCACCCACCAGGAGATGAAAAGGCCTTTTTTGCCATGTGCTGTCATCATGAGGTGCTTTTGCCATCACTGGCCCAAAGTCACAGGGATAAGAGACCATTAACTAGAAAACACAAGTGAAAATAAACATTTCTTTCTTATAAATTGCTTTTCTCAGGTGTTTTGTGACAGTAACAGAAAGCTGACTAATACACCATTTTATTAAGTCATTGGCAAATAAGTATGCATTTATATATTAAAAGTGAAAAAATAAATGTCTGAGGTATTTGTACCTTTTAAAAATGATTACTTGATTTGGCTATCTTTTCCATTAATTGCTGTATTCCAATCCTATGTTAGATGAAAGCACATAGGCTCGTGGGTCTCGTCTTTCTGTATTTCAGCTTTTAAAATTTAATATTTCTATTTGTTTTTCTTACATTTTTTTATACCTACTTCATATTACTCCTCTTTTTTAAGTGTATTAATTGTGCCTATTTTAAAGTGCTGCTCTGTCTGTTCCAACAACTTTGGTTCATGTGATCTACTTTCAGCTTTTGGTCTGTCTTCCCGAGCTTGTACTCATTGGTCATCTCAGTAATTTGGCCTGTGAGGCCATGTTTCCCTGGGTCGAATCTTGTCTGGCAACATGCATGGAGAGGCCCCTACACACACTGGAGTGTCTCTTTCGTGATTCTGTGAAGAGTGGGAGGGGTGAGCCCTTGGTACCACTAAAGCCTCAGTACCTCCATGCTTTGACCCCTCAGTGAGCAACTCTGCCAGGAATTCACCTTGAAATTCTTAGATGAAGCAGCACTGGACACAGTGGACTCTTCAGGTTGTCTTTCACCTGGGCATCTGGAGGTGCAGGGAATGGGGGAGAGGGTGTCCACGCGCTTTTATTAACTTCTTTACTCCCTGATCCTACAACAGATGCCTGGCCTGTGGCAGTGGGTGATGATCACCTCCAGAAGGAGGTGCAGAAGTGAAGGCAGAAGCTAGAACCACCACCGGCACCTCTCTTCCTATCTCTGCTACCAGCTGCTGTCCAGGCTGCGGCCCTTCCACACAACTTCAAGACGACTCCAAACCCTCCTGTGTTCTTACGGTTTTGAAAAACCCTAGCTCCAGGCTTTCTCTCAACTAGAGTCTGTCCAGGGTTGATTTGAGAGGAAGGAGCCAGCAGCTGAAGCTAGCGCGTTGATTTCTGGATTCTTCTTTGAAGTTAGGGTGATTGATTGACAATGAAATAGCATTGAGGTGTTCTCTGTACAGACATGCTCACTTAAATTTAAGGCAAGTCACGGTGCACGTCAGAGGCGCTGAACTTGAGCTCATCCGGAAGTGCACCCCTTGTGCAGTGTAACCACCAGCACCTGCTCCAGGAAAACCTGGGGGTCCGAGGTGATCTGTAGCTTCTCTCTGATGAATCATGACTGTGTTTCAGATTTGTTCGGACTGATGTATTTGTAGAAACTTCATTTTGTCCCCATCTAAGTGTAATTGTGCTTTTTTACCATTTGTTCTATTTCTTTTTTGTTTAGAAAACATAGTTATTCTCCCCAAAGAGATCTCATTCCTTGTACCTCTTATATTTCACATCCTGAATACCATAAAATCTCACCTACCGGTAAATCAATCTAAATGAGTCACAAATAGGCTATTTCTTAGAGGCCATGCGCAGAGAGCACGAGAGCCAGTCACCGGAACCCTGTACATCCCACAAGGGCGCCAACCACTTTGCTGAGCCTATGCCTGACACCACGTCCTAGCAGACAGCTTAGCATACCCTAATGCTCAATAAACACCTGGCAAATGAATGAAATGAATAAAAATAGAATTCCCAGAAACTGCTTGGTGACGCTGAAACTGTACGATGTTTTCTGCATGGAAGTTTAGGATTGTATAATAAAAATATATAGGATATAAAACCTTGAACAGAGTGCATCTTCTTGAAATTTATCCTAAGGAAGTAATGTGACAAGTATGTATAGATTTATAACCAAGATGTTCACTGCTTAAAATAGAAAGGATCGAAAATAAAAACGCACATAAAACGGGGCATAGTTAAATCTATGTAGAAGGGCTTCTACTCGTAAGGCTTTCTACCACCATATATCACGTTTCCTAGAGTTTCTAATTAGACATTCTTCATCAGATAAAGGGAATTCTTCCCTTTTATATATTTTGCCAAGAAGTTGTATGATCACTCAAACTTTGCTTTTTTTTTCTTTATCTACTGAGATAATATATTCTCTTCATTTGTTAATGTGGTAAATTATACTTATGTTTTTAAATGTTTCCATTCCTGAGGTAAACCCAGAATATGTGTAAGGTCCTGTTTTTATCTTCATGAATTTGACTTGCTAGTTTTGCTCATGATCTTTGTGTCTGTATTCACAAGTGGATTGCCATATTCTTTTTGTTTTTATTTCTGATGCTGACTGGTTTGATTTCAGAAGTCTTATGCCAGCCTTTTGACTTGGGCTGCATCCCTTCATCCTGTCTGTTGACACATGTGTATAAAATTGAAAATTTATGGAGAAGTTGTCTACAAAACAAGGTGGGCCGTGTGGTTTTGGATTTATTTTTTTAGCCAGTGACTCAATTTCTTTAATGACTACAGGTCAATTCAGTGCTTTGTTTTTTCAGAGAGTTTGGTAAGTTCTATGTTTCTAGGAAATTTTCCATTTCATCTGAAATTGTACACAACGTGATCTCTTGTTTTGTTTTCTGAGGTACTGAGGATTGAACCCAGGGCCTCATGTATGCTAGGCAACCACTCAATCACCAAGCTACATGCCCAGCCCCAACATGACATGTTCTTATCTTTTTAATCTCTATAACACCTCTGCTACCCCTTCTTGTCTCTTATAGCACTGTCTACTTTTGTTCTGTGCAATCTTTTCTGCATGGAAAAGGTTATTAGGAGTGCCTAATAACCAAAATTGTCTATTTTAAGCATTTTGTCAAAGAAATAACTTTTGACTTTGTTGATCTGTTCTATGTATAGCCTCATTTTCTGTTTCTCTTATGTCTGCTTGTATCTGCAGTCTTTTGCTTAATTCTGCATTCTTTAGTTTTATCCTGGGCACCCTTTTTCTAACCTCTCACACTGGCACCTTAGCTCATTAAATGTAAGTCTTTTGTGACTTTTCATATAAACATTAAGGGATATAAATGCTTTACTTTCAATTAAATGCTACATTTAATTAGCTACACCCAGAAAATTTTGGTATGCAGCTTTCACTTTATCTCTTTTATAAAATCATATTATACAAGCAAGATAGAAATATTTTCTTAAAAGTAAAATATTGCAGACAATAAAGCCCCCTTTGGTTAGCCTTTTGTTTATCCCTCTCCTACCACACACAAAATATTTTTATCTAAAGAGACATATTAATAAAAATAGTACCATTTTTATATGTTTTTCAAAAATTATATTATTTTGAACATACACTGAGGAGTAATTTGCTGTTCATAGGTTTACCCATGATTAGTTTTAATAGATACTACAAAATTGTCCTCCCTGAAACCTTACTAACACCTAGTCTGATCAACTTTTACATGTTAGTCAATCCCAGGAATATTATTTTGTTATGGTTTAGTTGCAGTCTCTGAGTAATAATCAGTTGAAACCATTTCCCGTGCCTTTTGGCCAGTTGGAATTCTTGTTTAATGAATTTTTAACCATTTTCTTTTATCTTCTAGATTTTTGTCTAAAGTTAAATCTTCTATGTTGAATTGACATTATGAAATACTTCTAATTGTGAAGTATAAAAATAAACAATACAGTAAGTATCTCCACGCTTCTCATGTGGTTGAAGGAAAATGGCACGACTTTTACGATTAGAAATCGCTCTGTACTCCTCTGTGGTCTTGTCCCTTTTTATCCTCCACTGGGCAGTCACTGTCATGGATGTGTCCTTGCTTTTCCTTGTACTTTTATTGTGATATTACTGACTCTTAACAAGATGCTATTTTGTTTTTACATTTTCAAGTGTGTATAAATGAAATCATGCTATATATATTCAACATCTTGTTCTTGAGATTCACTGGACTTATTTTGCTACAGTTATGATTCACTTATTTTTCCTTGGTACCTAGCATAAATAATTGGAAATGTATTTCTGTATTCCACTGTTGATGGACAATTGGATTGTTTCCAGTTCTTTGCTGTTACAGACAGTAGACTGACTAATTTGTGCACCTGTCTCGTGATGCACACAGGAATAGAGCTGCTGGATCAGAAGGAATATTCATCTTTTGCTTCACTAGATAACACAGGATTGTCTTTCAAAGTTGTTCAAATGTATACTCCTACTAGGAGGAGTATACATGTTCCAATTGCTCCACAATTTGATGTTGGTTCATTCATGATTTATTCACCAGCAAAGAGCAACTGAGGATATAGTTTGAGCCACTGCACTAGGTGCTGAGATGCAGTGAAGAACAAAATTGCCAAAAATTTATGGCCTTTGAATGCACACTCTATGGAGGACACATTAGACCAAATGAACAAATAGTCAGGTAGTGATTAGAACTAAGGTGCAAAAATAAGGCAGGAAACTGGGCATGGCTGGCTCATGCCTGTAATCCTACTCAGGGAGCAGAGATCAGAATTACAGTTCGAAGCCAGCCCAGGCAAATAGTTCACCAGACCCTTTCTCGAAAGACGCCCATCACAAAAAAGGGCTGGTGGAGTGGCTCAAGTGGTAAAGCACCTGCCTAGCAAGCAGATACTGAGTTCAAACTCCAGTACTGCTAAAAAAAAAAAAAAAAAAGGAAGATAAGAAGGGAAATATAAAAGGTGGTTGTTGAGATTTTAGTGTCAAATGAAGGCATTTTTGAGAGGAGGCCTTGAAGAAAAGACCTCAAAACTCAGGGTGGGAGCAAGCCAGGCACACCTTTAGAACATTACAGTAAGAGTGAGCAGCAACACAAAGGCTCTGAGGAATAGCAAAGACCTGGCAAGGGTTGATACAAAGAGGAAAAGTGGAAAGATAGGGGTGAGAGTGGGAATCAGGGGTCCTGGAGCCTACATTACTTCATTAGGATTCTGACCATAACTGGGGGAGATGGGAGGATACTGGAGGGTTCTCGAGGAATACAGCAACAATTCTGATTATGCTTTGGTTAAAGCATCTTTCTGGCTACTCTGTTGAGAACAGCCTGTAGGGATTTAGGGCTGAAATAGAAAGACCAGTCAGAAGGGTGATATAATAGTTGGGAGATATCAGTAGCCTGGATCAATGTGGTTACCATGGGCTGTGAGAAGAATAAAAACGTTTTATATATTTTGAAAGTAGAGGTGAGAGTATTCACTAAATGATCAAAGTTAGGGTACGAGAGCAATAAAGAAAAGAGAGATGACACCAAAATGTTTGGCCTGGACAGAAAGGAAGAAAGAGATTAGTTCTCGTTAGGAAGTTAATGCCTGCCTAGGTTTTGGGGTGAGCAGGTAGCGAGTATAAGAACACATTAGGTTTCACGTGTGTGTTAGATATTCATGTGGAAATGTCTAGAAGACACACAAATAGGTAAGATTACAGCTTGGGAGTCTGGGCAGAAGTGAATGTAGATAGAGAATAAAAGAGACCCAGTGGCATTGGATATTCATAACTGTTAACATGTCCATGGAGTGAATGTGTGTCACCCTCAAATTTATGTGTTGATGTGCTGATTCCTAATGTGACGGTATTTTTGGTAGGGGTAAGTATTTACATTTAGATGAGGTCATGAAAATGGGGACCCTAGACATGAGAAAATTCTCTTGTCTAACTTGCTCAAGGGAATGGGTTCAAGTCCTAGTGCTGCAATAAATAAATAAATAAATAAATAAATAAATACAAAGAGTTGGGACCATACAGGACCTTTATAGATGATTAAGACTCTGCTATTATGAACAAATCAATCAATTCATGTGATTAGTGGGTCATAATGGTTAATGCGTTATGTCAAGAGGAGGTCTCCTGAGCCAAAGCGAAATCCCTTTCTATATGACTTTTTCAGTCTATAACAGGCTGGTATTCTTAGCACAGCAGGAGCTAACACAAATAGGAAGAGTTACTAGCCTTATTTTATAAAGGAGGAAGTCACAGCCCACGGAAGCAGAAAATTTGCTCAACAGCACACAGCTAGTGTTTGGAACTGAATTTGAACCCGGATAGTCTGACTCCAGAGTGTGAGTTCTTAAGCACTGTTTTACATATTTCTTTTGCCCCCAATTTGGTGGTTGTGGTTTCAGTGTGACCACTTTGTAATGTGTTGATAGCCATTAAGATTAACTATCCAATGAAATAAATGTGGTCTTTTTGTCCATTTAAAAAAATCAAGTGTGTCAGGAAGGTAAAACAGGCCCTGTCTGGGGGTTGGCACCTGTGGGAGGAGGGAGGATATAAGGAAAGTGTAGGAGGGTGAATAAGGTACTCATGTACAAAAATGGAAAATGAGACTTGTTGAAACTATTCCAGGAATGGGGGGAGGAGGGATGAAGAAGGGTGTGAAATCAACTGTGCTGTATTATAAGAACTTTGGTAAATGTCACAAGGCACCCTCAGCACAGAAATAATACAATAAAAATTTTAAATAGAAAAAAATCAAAGTTTGTCTTTCTCATTGATTTGTAGGAATTCTTTATATATTCTTTAAAAATGACCTTTAGGTAGTTATAGGTCAAATTGAAAACATTTTTCTTATTTGTGACTAGACTTTCTACTGCTTTTATGATGCCTTTTGGTGAACAAAAGTTCTTTATCTTAATGTAAAAAAATTGATCATTCTTTTCCCTTATATATTATTTGTGCTTCAAAAATCTTAAAACTCTGAAGTGATAAAAATCTGTCTTCTGCCGTTTATATGTACATCTTTAGTCAAGTCTAGATTAAAAACAAAAACAAATGTATGCTGTTATGCTCAAGACAGCTGCCCTTTTGGAGGAGGAGCAGAAAGGTGACTGAAAGGGGCTGGAGCGGGTTTTGGAGGTGGGGGAATGTTATGTTTTGTGATCTGAGTGCTGGTTACCCAACTGAGTTCAGTTTGTGAAAATTAACTGCACTGTGCACTTATATGCAATTTGTGCATATTTTACTTCATTGAACAGTTTAGGAAGTCAAAACGTGACAGTCACTCCCTTTTTACTCATGATTTTAATATGTTTACAATTTTGTTAATTATCGCTACGTCCATATTCAAATTATTCCAGCTGATTTATGCTTCTAAGTTTATCTTTGTTCCTATTTTCTACTTTCTTTTGTACTGATTGAGTAATTTTTCCCTTTTCTCTCTCTCCTTTGGGTGGAAATTATGCATTCTACTATAAAGCATATATTTTACAAGGTGAATTATCAGATACCCCCTTAAAAGGATCTGTTTTCTCATTATTTTAATAATGTCTGTTCCTTTACCAACTTTCTTGTTTTCATCTTTCATTTCTTTAAGTAATCTTAAATATGTACATTCTATGATTCTTATCCAATTATTAAGTATTTAAAAGTTTGGGTCTAATTCTGTAGTTTGCTTTTCTGTTGTCTCTCATGGTGATTTGTTCCCTTGTGCATTTTTATTTTGGGCTATGTGTTAATGCTTGGTGAGGCTTTAGAAAGGTGACATCTTTGTGCCCTTGGCAGAGAGTGTGGCCTTCCAATGACACTTTATCTTTGTTTTTTCTTTGTTTGAAGAGTATTTCCCATCTAAGACCGTGTTTAAATTGATTTTTCAGTTTGAGTCTCTTGGATGTCACAGGCAAGATAAATTTAAACCACAAGCCCTTATAAAGTCCAACTGGAGGTTTAAATTTCTCAGGAGCTATATCTTTCTCCATCTAGAACACAGCAGTGCTTTCTGAGATACTGTAGATATGGCTGGTGACATTTTAAGAACCATTTATTAGGAAAACCTGACCTATAATTTAGACACAAAAATAGTTCACAACCATTATTTGCATACTCTAAATTCAATTCCCATCTATTTTCAGATATTTTTGGTTGACTCTTTCATTTATGCCAATACTGTCCTAGATAAGAAACAAAACGCAGCTCTTGTCTTCAAGTTCATTATCAGAGGACTTTATAGTTTTGTTACAGAGAAATGGCTCAAACTGAGAAAGAGCACCATACCTTCTCATCCCCATAACCGCGAAGGCATTTCAGTGATCCAAGCTCTCTTTCCCATTGAGTTTTGAACAATCGTGGAGTCTTCCACAATGTACTGTCTATTCACCTGAGTCATACTCATACCTTCTTGCCTTCTCTGCCTTAAGAGGAAAATTCTGAAGCAGCTAGTAGTTCCACCAAAGACAATCAGCTTCCCGGATCATAGAAGACTGGGCATCTCAGGATGACATAGAAACAACCAGACCTACTAATGACTTTCCTGAGACACCTGACATGAACCCATGTACCTATCGATACTAAGCCAGAGCCTTGCCACTTCATGCTATAATAATCACTGCACCAGAAAACCTATAAGAGTAACAGAAAGCCTAAGAGGAAAAATGCTCAAAATTGCTGTAAAACACAACCTACAAAATTACCCTGAAAAATAGAGAAAGATTAACAGAAAGAAGAGAGAGAGTAGCTGAGCTTCTCATTAGGCACACTGCCTGCCTCTCATTACACGGACCTCTTGATTCTCATTAGGCCTGCCCTGATTTCGTTTGGGTCCCAGGCCATTGCTTATTTTCCTTTGGGAACACTACATAACGAGGTCCCTTCCAGTTCCAAAAATCCATGTGGAGAAAAAGAGAAAATGTCAATAATTAATGAGCTTCAGCTTCTCCTAAATCGGGCAAAAAAGGAAAAAAAAAAAAATTCCGAGTACACGGGTCTTGGGAATGACAAGCTAGAGGTCAGCCTTTAACTTTTCTGACTTCATTTTTATATTTTTCACAAAATAACGCTTGCTTTGCTTCCTTGGTGCATGATTTTATAAAGGTAGAAATACATTGACTTGTAAATTGAAATAAAAATAAGAAGTGATTTTTCAACCCTTTTACAAAAGCCTGGACTTCATATTTTTCTTAGTGTTTGGAAATGCAAATAAATAAAATGATTGTATAGTTAGTTTTATCAATACTGAAAGTATTGATAAATACTTTTTTTATCAATACTGAATTTATTCAGTATTATCAATTTATCAATTGATAATAATAAAATATTATTTTAATCAATTGATTAAAATACCAATACTGAATGTATTGATAAATTACTCCTAGTAATTGTCTCTCCTCATAACCTGGGCCTCTTAGTATAGAATGTATGTAATGTTTAATGACCTATGCTAGAGTGAGGGAAACCTGCTGGGAGAGAAGAAGAAGTTGAAGACACGAGGGGGAGAGAGGAAGAACTAAGTCCCTGAGGAGATCCAGGTCCTGGTTGAGATAGGAGAGGAAAAGGATGGAGGCTGAGCTGGGATGGTGAGTGAGGGTGATGGCTTTCCCCACTCAGCCGATGGCCTTGGTTGTCTCAGTCACACCAAGGCTAAGGCCATGAGACCAAGGATGGCTCGGAATGGAAAATGTGTGGAGAGAGGAGAAAGTGGGTGAGCTTTGACATAGGAAGAATGTGTAGTGACCATCTTGTTTCTTTATATGTCAACAGCTGTTTTGAGAAAGCTTGCCAGTATTAAAGTCAACTTAATGCATTTATATTTAAAAAAATCCCTAGATCAGAATTTCCAGAGCGCCTCTGATTATAAGAAATAGATTTATTAAGCATTTACATCCACACGCTACCAAGATGATCAAAGCATATTGAATCTAGACAGATATCAAAAACAAAACAAACAAACAAAAAGCAACCCTGTGAACCTAGGGAAAATATGAACTACTTGTTTAAAAAAAAAGTTAGCCAAGTGGGAATGCAGTTAATTTAGAAACTAGCTCTCATATTTTTAAGTCCTATGAAAAGGTTATTTCTCTTATTTTTATAAACTATAATTTAAATTAACCCAGATTTGAAGGCCTCATTATGAACTACAAGGTCAAACCTCCAATAAGCGTCAAGTACACTTAGCCGTCTCCCTGTAGGTGTCCTCTGGCCCATTTTGTAGATAAGACCTCAGAGGCTCAGGGAGGTTAAGTGGTACATTCAAGATCACACAGCAAGGAAGTGACAAGTGAACTCTAATCTGGCTGAGCCAGCCCAGTGACCGATGGGATGCTTCCTCTGTAATGATGAGGCAGCTGGGTGTCTCCCACAGGCGCTCTTTGCTCTGGGAGGTTCCTGCTGGGATTAGCATTCAATTGTCATCCCAGCCTGGGAGCATACTCCAGCCTGTGAGTGCTGAGGAGCACTTCATCCTTCTAAGACAAACCACTTCACTTAGATAATGTTAATGAATTTTTGCAGGAATCTGACTTAAATCCATACATAAGTAAGGAAAAAAGATGACATTATCAAAATCCAATTTAAACTGATGCATAAATATGAAAGAATGAAATTATCAAAAACCACTGGTTGTAACAGAAGTAGATGGAATTTAGATAAATTTATTTGGCCAATAATGACAAAAGAAAGAAGAGGAGTTAGAATTTAGGTTATAACTCAAGTAGACAGTGCAGAATACAAAATTGTACACATATAGTTTATTCTGGGCTAAATTAAGATTGCTACAAAAGACTGGAAGGGAAAAAAAGGTCAAATTATTGGCAATTAAAGTGGTTGACTTTAGGTAGCAGGATTTTCTTTTTGTCTCTTTCTCTTTTACATTCAACAATTATACTATGTGAACTGTTGTTTTCATAAATAGGAAAAAATAATTAAGTCAAAGACGTCACTGAAAGCATTTGCAGGTGGCTGTAATGTCTGGGTCTTTAAAATCAATAGGGGGAATTAAACCCTCTAGCCAGAGAAATACCTGCTTGTTTAGGGAAGAAAGTGGAGTAGCAAATGCTTAAAAGCACCACAAGGAAAAGTCTCTCGAGTGTGTTTTCTTAATTCCAAAGAATGGAGCCATCTGCAGAGCTGCACATGTGTGTCTCAACTCACTCATGTCAAAGCAGTGAGGACGTGAATGGCCGCCCAGGAGTGCTTAGGGAGAAAAGAAAAGTGGCCATAACAGCCCAGCAATTCCAGTTGTCTCTAATGTAACTCCAAGCTAATACACTTAGTGTGTTTTAGCATCTACACCAGGTTTAAAGAAACAGACCTGTCTATAATTTAAGGTAGCAGCTCCCCCCCCCGCCGACCCCCGCCCCTGTCCCCACACCTCTGCTGTACCCTGCGTCCTCACAACCCTGCTAACCTCAAGCAACCGATTCCATTTCTAAGGAGACAGAGAACAATTTACTCAGCTTCAGTTTGCTGAGAGGAAGAACCTATTCTCTAATATTAATTCTTAAAGCTGATTCAAAAACAATTATCGCTCCTCACCAAGGTTTGAGGCTTTGAAAGCTATTAATGTAGACAGTCTTTGGAATGTTAGGAGTTGGTGGCCTTCAATAAGGATCCTGAACATAGCAAGGCATAAAAGGAAGTCTGAGGGCGAAGTGCATGTTATCTTGCATGTTGAAATATATCTCAAGCTTCCTGTGGGGCAAGGGGTTGGGTGTCCTGGGGACTTACAAATAGCTGATGCTACATCCACTTAAAGCACATTCATTTGCGGAGTTTTTTTCTCATTTCAAAGTAGGTTCTGTACCTCCACTTCTGAAATACATCCATGCAGGTTTAGATAGCTAATCTTGGAATTCATAAGCCTAGAGTGCTGTACAGAATGATGATAAAATGTTTTAACAGACATTTCAGTACTTCTTTCATTTCTCTCTCTCTCTCTTTTTTTTTATTTGAGATAGGGTCCTGTCCTGCTCTGTAGCTGAAGCTGGCCTCAAACTCAACCTTCCTGCCTCAACCTCCTGAGTGCTGGGAGGAGAGGCTGTTTCTGAGTATTATTATTTTTCACAGATGACATGTGTTATGCCCCCACTGCTTCTTTTTAAGCTTTACTGGAAGAGTAATAAACATGAGCATTTAACTAAACAGATTAGTACACTAAAAATATAGCAGGTTCTAACATTCCTAGAGTGTTTAATTGATAGATGACAAAACTTAACCTTTCTTTTTGTTTGTTTTAGAATTTTCTATTGGTCCTAGAGAGTAAAAATCAGAGAACAGTAGCACAAGGCTAAAGGAACTAGACTAGGTAATTTTTCTTTCATTTAATTGACTAGTTTTCTTGGTGCTTAGCAGTATTGCATCCGAATTTGTCAGTTCTCATATAATGAAGACAATCTGACAGTCCTATAGATTCCTTGCCCTGGTCCATCTTATCTTCCTAAAACGCAGATGTGTTCGTGTCAATGCTTATAAATATTACATGGTGCCTTTCTAACAAATAAAA